>NC_080676.1:124175432-125425432 GCF_030445035.2 Dasypus novemcinctus
GGATTCTGAAAACAGCAAGGGTAAAGCCAAGCATCAAATACAAGGGAAACTTGATAAGATTAACAACTGACCTCTCATTTGAAACCATGGAGGAGAGAAGAAAGTGGTATGATTTAAGGTACTGAAAGAGAAATCCTGCCAGCCAAGAATTACATATCCATCAAAGCTGTCCTTCAAAAATGAGGGTGAGTTCTAAGTCTTCACAGACCAAAAAAACCTGATAGAATATGTTACCAAAAGACCATATTTGCCAGAGATACTAAAGGGGGTTCTGCAGCCTGAAAGGATAAAACAAGGGCATGGGATCTGGAGAAGAGTTTAGAAATGAAGATTATTAGGAAGGGTAAACTAAGGGTAAGACAGACAATAGAACGTTATGACCACAGACTGCCGAAGGACAAAATGGATGAGGTATGTAATGCCTTCACAGTAATAACACTGAATGTTAAGGGATTGAACTCCCCAATCAAAAGACATAGACTGATAGAATGGATAAAAAATATGAGCCATCTATATGTTGTTTACAAGAGACCCACTTCAGATCTAAGGATACAACCAGGTTAAAAGTGAAAGGTTGGAAAAAGGTATTCCATGCAAATAGTAACCAAAAAAGAGCTAGAATAGACCAGATAAATGTAAAATTAACAGCATTATAGTATATGAACTATAATTATCGAGTGCAACTGGAAAAATGTTCTTATGATCGGTATTCTGTAATTTTCTTCATATAAAATAAACTCTTTCAATTGAGGAGGACTGGAGAAGTGATATATTTTTGGATACTTCATTTTTCTTTAATCCCTTCTTATTCATACTCTTTAATTAAAATCTATCTGGAGCAAAAATGATTTTAACATGACTAGTGTTGAACAAGATTTTTAGTTTTTCCACCTCATAAAATTATGAGGTGGTAAATTGTTATCTGCTATAGTTCATTCCAATAAGATGTGAAGAATTCCCAAAGAGGAATTTGATTTATCTAGAAATATGTCATGGCTTATTATGGTCTATGTGGGAATTAAATAACTAAACCAATAATTTACTCCATTCTTAGAGTTTATTAGGTCCAATAGCTGAGCTGTAATATAAAAATTAGATTTATGTTATAATGTCTATTATATATGAACTCTTTTGTACATTTACAAAGGTTTGTTGGTATGCTATTTTTTAGAATTGATTGAACACTCTTAATATTTCTAATTTTTTTCAATCTATTTTTCTATTCTACAATTTCACAATAAAGGACTTTTTAACAGCTAAAAAAAAAGCCATTGATTATACACTTTGGATAGATCATATAGTATGTGAATATATCTCAATAAAACTGTTTAATAAACAAATAAATACTAGTGTGAGAATAGTCATAAATAGCAGCTATGTACAGCAGGGTATGCAGAGTTTGAGAGGAGAAGATTTTCTTATTTGTTTTTTGGTCGTTTTTTGTTTATTATTATTATTGAAATAATGAAAATGCTTTAATAATGATTGACATGATGAATTCACAACTGTGATTATACCAAATACCATTGATTTTACACTTTGGATAAATTGTATGCTTTATGTATCAGTGAAATTGATTTGTTTAAAAAATGTGAATTGGCAGCTTTTCTAAGCTAAGTTTCAAGTAACATCCAATATTTAAATATATGATACATTTTCCAATTTATCCTGTAGACTTCAACCTTGATTATCAATTTCTGAGAAGCCTAGCTTCACCTCTCCAGACTAGGTTAGCAGATTCTGTTAATAGTCTCATAGTGCCATATTTTTTGTATTATTAAGCAATATTGTAATTAATGTGTTTCTGTTATTATTTGTAAAATGCCTACCTATACCAATAGACTCCAAGTGGTTATTCATATATTTTTATTTATGGCTATGTCTCCAGCACCAACTTTTGTACCTGGCCAGGGCAGGTACTCAAGAAATATTTGTTGAATGAATCAATAAAAAACCAACCACATACTAGTTTCTTAGATTCCCCTGCCCTAGAACACACACTGACAAAGCACACAAACATTTCTTCAAGAACTAACTGATTTTCCTTTTTTTTTACCCTACCTCTATTGCTATGCAACTGGAGCATTTTTCTATTTTTGGTCTTGGAATAATACATGGTCACATCTTAAAATCCAATTCTTTAATGTTCTCCTAAATATCTGTATTTTTATATAGACTACAATTGGGTTTTCCCTGGATGCTGTTATAAATTATTATATTTGGATGACATCCAAGGAAGTCTTACTATACTCTGTATACAGGGAGTATAATCTATAAAATCAAAATTATTTTGGACGGGAAAAGAAAAATTAATTATCTGTAGCTTTATATACTATATTTGTATAAATGCAAGATATTTATTCTCTTTCACCTGTATATTCCTTTTATCTTAATTCTGTTTAAATGTATCTCTGTAAGTTGCCATCAGCCATCTTTTGGAATTAAACTGGCTAAATACAAGTAAATACAACATTATTTACCTAAATACACAATTTTATCAAGCTCAGGAATGTACTTTTCTGTAAAAGAAATATAGTAGTTTATTTCAATATCATGTTAATCTATTAGAAATAAATCTATCAGAAGAGAACAAAATGAAAAAGGAGATGTGAGTAGTTTAGGTTTCCAAACTTTTACCTTTGAAAGAACTTTTAAATCGTATTACCAAATATGGTGTTATATTTGTCAATGATGGATCTCTATATGTTCAAGTTACTGTCAGTTGATTTGGCCTGAACTAGTTAAGTAGTTTCATTTTATAGGCAAGGTAGAATTTTTAATCTTGTTGGGAAAAAACTTTTTTTTGCATATTTGTGTGGTTTTGTATGTTTATTTGTATATCTATAGCTATCTATATAAATGTGTATATTTATATATATATATATATATGTAATCACCTCACCTACAATGATTTGTTCTAGTGAAGAATAATTCCTTGTTTAGATGAGATATGCAATAAGTTTCATATAATACCTCACTTATGTTTCATTATAGGGGGATAATATTGTCTTACCTTTACCTTCTAGACCTCGGACTTGTCAGAATTTTGGGTCTTCTACTTTGAACAAGATATCCTAAGGACTTTCCAAAGTTTAATAGTATATTTTACAAGAATTAATGCTTTGAAATATCACCTTTGGTAATCTTTGTGAGAAAGTAGAGAAATATGAACCCATTTGAAAACAAATGATATTAAAAATTATTAATTTCTTATTTTTATACTCAGGGTAATCATCATTGGTGTGGATTATTATTTTAGATTTGTCTTTTTCCTTCAGATCAGAGTAATGTCAGCTTTCAGTTTTGCTCTTACTCCTTGTCTATTTCCACTTCTTATATGCACATGTTTCTCCTTCAAATTTTTTTCTAAAATTCCTTCAGCAGATAACCAAGCTTGTTAAAAATTTAGACAAGAGAAATAAAGACTTGAAAATTTCTTGTCTAATATTTTTTAATAAAACTTCAATGTGAAGCATTTAGCATAGAAATGCATACTATTCTATCTTTGTACTTATTTCCTATAGAATTCAGATTAGATTTATACATAATATAAAAAAAGGTAATTTTAATACAATATTTAATAAACTAAGTATAATTTAGGCCTTAAAAAGAAAGCATTGTATTCTAATAATGAGTAGAAATAACCCAGGGGTCAATGGATACAATCTGTTTTGATTTATTTTTTATTATTTTGTTTTAATTTAAAAGAAACTTCAAAATCATAACTTATAACTCAAGTTATGAATTTTTTGTAATTTTAGGTTACTAGAACTTGAGTGAATGGTTTGCCTCACTCTAGAGCATTGTACTTCTTACTACCTAATTTTATTTGAAATTAATATATAAATAGCCTCAATATAATCTGTGTCTAAAAACCCAAATACATTTTATTATGTATTATACTATAGTCTTATATATGAATAATTGCTTTTTGAACTTTTTAAGGTTTTTTCCTTAATTATTTAATCACTAATGACTGAATTTATAATACTAAATATAAACAAAACTAAAACTTTTTTTTTTCTTCCATGGATCAATTTAATTAATTGATAGATGGATTCTTCATTTTAAATAGAGTAGGCAGGGAAACGGACTTGGCCCAGTGGTTAGGGTGTCCGTCTACTACATGGGAGGTCCACAGTTCAAACCCCGGGCCTCCTTGACCCGTGTGCAGCTGACCCACGCACAGTGCTGTTGCGCGCAAGAAGTGCAGTGCCACGCAGGGGTGTCCCCCGCGTAGGGGAGGCCACGCGTAAAGAGAGTGCCCGTAAGGAGAGCCGCCCAGCATGAAAGAAAGTGCAGCCTGCCCAGGAATGGTGCCACCCACATTTCCCGTGCTGCTGAAGACAACAGAAGCGGACAAAGAAACAAGATGCAGCAAATAGACACAGAGAACATACAACTGGGGGGAGGGGGGGATTAAATAAATAAATCTTTAAAAAAATAAATAGAGTAGGCAAACATTCCCTGTTTTTCAGTAGTAACATTTTAGAATATCTTCCTAAAATGATGTTATTCTTAAGTAATTTAACACACTATCCTTTTGATTGTATTAGTCTGTGAAAGGGGTGCCAATGCAAATTACCAGAAAACTGTTGGGTTTTATAATGGGGATTTATTTGGGGGTAAAAGCTTACAGTTCCAAGGCCAAATCAAGGCATCAGCAGAGATGCTTTCTCACCAAAGTCAGCTACTATTGGAAAGTAGATTTGGCTCAACTGATAGAGCATCAAAACAAAAAGAGACACAGATTCCTGGTGCTTCAGCTGCTGTTGATCCCAGTGTGTTGTCATGTGATGAAACATGATGGCTGCCCATCTCTGCGAGGTTGCAGCCTTCCCCTCTCGGCTTCCTCTCTCAGGCTTAGCTGCACTGCTTTTTTACTGATTTCAGTTGTAAGCCATCAGGCAAAATGGCTCTTCTCTCTCAGGACCTCAGCTGTTTGAGGCTTCTCCTTTTTGTTGCATGGCAGGATCAAAAATTACAGAGCTCTCTCTTTGTAATGTTTGAGTGAGTGTCAGACGAGGGGGGCAGGGACTCAGCCTTAATCTTAGGTAATCTAATCAAAGACAGCTCAGCTGAATTTAATGCAATCAAAATGTATCACACCCAGAGGAATAGATTAGTTTACAAACATGATCTTTCTCTTTTGGGGATTCATAAATAATCTCAAACTGCCACATTGATATATCATACATTTTCCTCAGAGGAAAAAACTCCACACTAATTTCTTTCCTCAATGTTAGTATACTACCTCAACAGCAATAATAAAATAAATGCATGAGATTTTTGCTTCATAGTTTTATGATCTACTAAAATCCATTCAGCTTTAAAGACTGTGTAACAGTTAAGATACAACTTTTCTTCACTTTTTTTATATTTAGCCATTGTTTAATAATGTTTCCTACTTATATGTACAGTATTCATTTTCAGAAGCATCCAGTGTAGTAAGTTGCTAATTTTGAAAATCCCAGAGATTTTGGACTAAAGATAAATAGGATATTAGGCAAAAATTTTTATGTTAAAAAAATTGTAACTTCATTAAATGGATGTTATTATGTCTGATTATACATGCTTGCCCAGAAAATTAGCTATGTTTTATTTCATTATAAAGCCTTTTCTGCCAGACTGTGAGACAATCAACTGTTCTGTTGTTGTGGTTGTTGTTGCTGTTGTTATTATTCTGGGGATGTTTCCTAAGGAACTTAATATTGGAACTATCATTTTTGACAAATTTTCCTTAATTCTCATTACTTGATTACAGTTAAATATTTCTAAACCAGTTAGACACCTGATTATTTTGATTGCCGGAGACCTTTAAATTTATAGATGATCCATCAATGTATTCAGTGTCTATATTAGACTGCAATGGAAAATTTTCTGTGTTTTATAATTTATTGGAAAGTCAGCTACATTTAATTATCTTTTTTGTTGTTTTCAGAGATTTTGTTTAAGGTTCCGGAAAAAATGCAAGTAAGCTAATTGATGAAGGCTATATGGATAACAGTGTTCGATTCTAACTTATGTGTTAATTAGTTAAAGGTATAAATCTAATAACCAAAATAGATTATTTCACATACATATCCCTGCTAACTATAAAAATTTATATATTTTTGGCATTACTCTGTAAACATTTTTCCCTAGCCCTTCCAATTTTCAGAAACTAGGCTCTCTCGTAGATTGTAAGCACAAGCTTTAAAGCCTCATGCCAATGGAGTAACCTTAAAATCTAGGTCCCATCTTATATGTTGCAATGTACCAAAGTACAATTATGTTTTGAAAATTCTGCTTTATATTTTAATGGGACTCTAATCAACCAGATATATCAACTGTGTTACAGGCTACCTGATGACATTTTGAGGTAGGAAAAGTAAATTGCCTTTTTTATTGCACCCTTTTCAAGGCATTTTCATACTTTGACTCAAGGCAAACCATTCAGTTGGGATGATTCAGTTGATTTATTACTACAGAGTTTATTGAGCAATATTTCTAATTCAGCAGTAGTTTGGAATGCATCATAACTCCTCTTCCTCTAAATCGTCCAAAGATGGAAAAATTGGAACTTATGGGTACTGAATTTGAAAATTATGATGGTAGAAATGGTAATAGACATCTTTCAGATGTCTGTATTTTCACTAGTAATAGTTTCCTTAAGTTTTTTCTGTTGTTCTGTTTAAGAGGTATATCCTGGCTTCAGTGAACTAGTTCATTCTTACGTGAGATTCACACATTTATTGTCCATGTGACTGTTGAAGGATGGAGTATAGAATAGAGTATCTCAGCCAGATGTCCTTAGGTATTAGATTTTTAACATATTTTTAAGATTGTTTCCTTGACTTTGAGGTTGGGGTACCTCTGAAATAAAATAGCTTGGGAAGAAGACTTTTCTCAAGGTACTGTACTATGTATTTATATTCCTGTAACAAAAGTTGTCTTCTGTTTTCATGCAGAACATGGTTAACATAGCACACCTCAAACTCTTAACCTTAGAAAGGGCTGCCTACATCCTCGGCTGGTGTTTGAGAACTTGGATTTCAGAAGGATTCCAACCATTTCCAGAACTGTTGACAGTGGCCTATTGTTTCTGAGCTCTTTGTACAGACATTGTAGTTGTAATGATCACCTGCATTCCTTCTGAAAGCCTGAATTTCGTTATGTGCCAAGGCAGAGTCTGCCTGTGCAACCAACCCCAATAAATAAAACCATGGGAACTGAATCTCTAATGATCTACTCTGGTAGTGTTGTAATAACTCATTGCTTGAGGAATTGAGCATTTCCTATGTGGATCCACTGACAGAGTTTTCTTGGAAGCCTGTCCCTGGTTTCTTCTGAACTTTACCGCATACTCCTTTCCCCTTGCTGATTTCGCTTTATATCATTTGTAGTAATAAATCATAGCCAGGAGTGTAATCGTATCCTAGTGAATCACTCAACTTGGGGGTAGTATCAAGGGCCCCAACATAGCTTTCCTCTTGTAATTTAACTTTGGTGATCTGAGACAAATATGATTATATAACAATCAAATTGTCAAATTGTCTCCATTAGGTTGGATTTTTATATATTCTAAGAAAAAACAAAAAGTTGCATCTCATTCTAATCACACAATAAACACTCTCTACTGACATACTATTTTTCAGTAGTTCTGGATTATGTCCATATAAGTACTCAGATATGGTACACTCTTGTATACACTCAGTGTTCCCAGTTCTCTGTCTTCTTAGATACCTAAAGTCTTGATTTGTTTACCTGAGTACAAGAAATCTATGTTTCAAAATTAGTTTATTCAAGGCATTTGGTTTACAAGGAGTGAATTATCATGCTAAGGTGATAAGGAAGGGACACAGAATTGGGACCGCAGAAATATTGGGAACATACTTTATGAGTCTACCTTCCCCCTATTTTCTACCCTGATATTTCATTTTTTCTTAAAGAACAAAGGCTATTTTTTCGTGTTTCAGCTCTAGGAATTCAGGTTGAAAATTTTAAAGTACTCTGCAAGCCAATCAAAAGAGTAGTACATGTCAGATAAAGCCCAGGGAGCTAGTTTGTGTCTGGTTTATAGAATCATATCTTCATTTATCTACCCAAGATATTTAGTATTTTAAACAGGTTTTATTCCCACTCTGGTGTATTTTTGACTAAAAATATCTTTCAGTTCACTTTTCAGAAGTAAAATATTATTACCAGTCTTATATATGCTTTGAAAAGCATATATGTCCTTTTCAAAACATTATTTTCAAAGGATTATTGATATGATATACAAATTTATTTATTGTTTCTGAAATGCCCATATAGCATCCTTGCTTAAAAAGTATAGAAATTAGAAATTCTTATACAAAATAGTATATTTTGGTCTTGTTCAGTTATAGAATACCTCTTTGTTTTTATTAATTTCCATTGTTAAACAAGACTGTTTTCCTTTAAACCCTAAGTAAATATCCTAATAGAAACTCAACAAAATCTACCTGTATCATTGCTTAGGCCTAACAATCCAGAATCCCCTAACTCCCTCCCATTCATAATTATCAGTTTGCTTGCATCTCTGCCCCTTAAAAACACACACACAAAAAACAAAACAGAAAAACAGTTTTCAAGAAGTTTTCAAAATCTAAAGTAACTTGTTTAAAGCAGTTAATTGGCAACAACACGTATCTTTCTCCAAAGTTTGTATTTACAATTCTGGAGTTTATTGTGATGACTTAATCTCCACGTATGTCAGATTTTCTTTTAATATATGAAGTGTTTTTTAAAAATACGTATCTTTCAACTGAGTTAAAGATTTATGTACACTATTATAGCTTTGTCATTAAACTAAATGAGGTATTAAAGTTTTAAAACCACAGTTATAATAAGATAGAGAACTCAACCATAACTATTTGACTAAAGAAAATACTAATTGATGTTGCCCTCTTTTCAATTGTCCAAAATAGGCTTGTTTCGTGTGGTGTTTTTAATTGAGTTACACTGTTCTTTGTTTTCTTTCTGTTTTTATGTATGAAGTCTTCTTTAACTTGTAGAAATTTCTATTTTATTAAACATGGGTTTTTTTTTTTTAAGTAATTTGGTTTTGTGTTTTGCCCCCACAAAACAACTCTAGTAAATGTAATATTACTTGTCCTGGGATTGATTTTATGCCTTTTTTTTCCATTGACTTTTTTTTCGATTGTATCTGAAATGTTAATGAGGAAATTTTTTAAGCAGACAAACATCGAAGGCAGGTTTTCTACTGATAATGAAAATGTATTTTCTAAAAAGAAAAACATAATAACTATATTACATGAGAAATCTTGATGAAAATTCAGATATTTGTTTGAGCAATACATTGTCATAATCACCTTTCTGGTTACTGGAGACACATCATTGAATAAGACTTAGTCCCTGCCTTTGAGGCCAGACTTGTACATTTTATTTCTTAGGTTTTTTCAGGTATCTAATGATTTTGTGATTAAAGGAAAATTAATAATTTTTTTCCCTTTTAAAATGAGTTTCATCAAATAACATTTGTTAGTAGTTTTCTGGTTTCATTTAAATGATGTATTTCTTTTGAATATCATGATTCTTGAAATAAGAGCACTTTATATTTTTAATTAAAACTCATTTGTGTATAGGATATACAGTGATTAAAGCTATGTGTATTGCACTTAAATATGTATTTCTTTAATATTTTAGCTGGGAAGTTTTAAGATTTCTTCTGTCAAACATAAGATGGTGGTTGGAAGAATATGGCTTTGATGGATTCCGATTTGATGGTATTACATCCATGCTCTATCATCACCATGGAATGGGTAGGTATCCTGATATAAGAAAGATGTATCATGATTTTTTTTTTTAATTAGAGGTTTATATTTTTTGCCATCACTTTCTAAAAGTTAGTGTCTAGTCCTTCCAATTATTCAAAAACTAGACACTTTCTTTGTTTGTAAGCAGTTGTGAGGTTTATTTATAGCAGCTGCAAGGACTTTTTTTCTTGGCTTGATTTTTTTAGTCTTATGTATATCTTTTCAGTGGTCAGGTATAAACCTTTTTTGGCAAGAGGTGGGGTATAAAAGAAATTATAAGGAAATGAAAAATAATTATTTCAATAATATTTACCTATTCTTAACTGATAGGTGTCTTTTCAAAATCTCTTGTAAGGAAACATTCACACACCCTCAGGAGATAAAATAAGATGAATATGGAGATAAATGATGTAAAGAAATTTTTAAAAAGAGAGAGAAAAAATCCACAAACCCAAATGTTGCTGTTTTGAAGAGATACTAAAATCACAAATATTTAGCTAGATGAGAGAGAGAAAGACAGGCACAAACAAAATAAAAAATAATGAAAAAGCAAGAGAAGACAAATAACTAAAATCAGAAATGAAAGGAAGACATTACTACCAACCCCACAGAAATAATCAGGACTATAAGAGGATATTATAAACAACTGTATGCCAACAAACTGGATAAACTAGACGAAAAGGACAACTTCCTAAAAACACACACACTACCGACATGGATTCAAAAGAAATAGAAGATTTCTGTAAAGATATTAAATCAGTAAACAAAAACATCCCAACAAAGAAAACCATGAGCCAGATGGCTTCACAGATGAATTTTACCAAATATTCCAAGAAGAATTAACACCTATCCTGCTCAAAGTCTTTACAACAATTGAAGAGGAGGGAACACTCTCGATATCATTTTAAGCATCTAACATCACTGTCATACCAAAACCTGATAACAATACCACAAGTAAAGAAAAATACAGACCAGTATCCCTTATGCATGTAGATGCAAAAATCCTCAACAAAAAGTCTGTTGCCATGTGTTGAGCAATATAGCGGGTGATGTCTGCGAGGGTTCAGCCTTCTTCCTCCTAAGGCTTTGTGGTCCCAACTCCTTCCCGTCTCAGCTGTAGGCTAGCATTAGGCATTGTCTCTCTCCCTGGGGCTCTTTTCTCTGCGTGCTCAGCTGCTCTTCTCTTCCTATAAGACCAAGCTGTAAATTATCAGATGAATGGCTCCTCTCTCTTCCTGGCACCTCTAATGTGTAATGGAGCCTTCTCTCTTTCCTTATATATCTGTTTCTCTGTGTTTTTACTTCCTGGGGCTCCGGCATCAAAAATTCCAACTCTCCTCTGTCCTGTTGTTTTCTCTGTGAGTCCCCACAAAGGAAACCTCTGAATTTAATACAAAGGGTAACATGCCCAAGGGAACAGACCAGTTTACAAACATAATCCAATATCTATTTTTGGAATTCATGAATAATATCAAACTGCTATACCACCATAACCTTTTCTCTGGATGTCGGGATTTGGAGTGATTTAGTGCCTCTCTCTGTGAACTTTTCAGTACTTCTTACTTATAACAAACAAACAAACAAAAAAAGAGTATCCATTTTCATAAAAGACAGTAAATTTTTTTTTTTAAGTTTTAATAATATCTAGTGTTTTTTTGAGTATGGGGAAAGAAATAACCTTTTATAATGAAATTTAGCAAAATCCATAAAAGTGCTTTTTTTTTTTTTTTTTCTGTATTTGAATAAGCTTTATCATATGTAACAGTTTGTCCTGAGGGACTACTGCCATAAGAGGGAAAGTGGTATGGTGATGGATTTTTAGCACAGCTTTTATTTTAAAGCAAAAATTTGAGAACTAACTACCTAGTACCTGTCTCACTGGAAAGAATGAGCAAATGTACCATGATAAAACTAATTCCCATATAATGAAATATAACAAGAATGATGTATTTGTATATACTGGCATTGAAAGACTCTAAAATAATTTCCAAGATAAGTTTCAAAGCCAAAAACAGACCAATGAAAAATCCCAATATAGACTATATGCTATTATTTTATAAAAATTAAAATACCACTCTTTTATTCATTACTCTAGTCAAAAGTATATATGAGGAGCAGATGTAGCTCAAATGGCTGAGCACTGGCTTCCCATGTATGAGGTCCCTGGTGCAATCTCTGGTACCATCAAAAAGAAAATGCAAAAGTATATATTTAGCACCAATTATGTCAACTCATACTCTATGTATTATAGACATAGAGAGGAATAAAAAAAATTCACTCTATGCCTTTTTAGAGCTTATTTTATAGTGAAGGAGAGAGACAATAAACAAATACATATACAGTATATCCTGTCACTGTTGAATGTTATGAAGGCACATTTTAAAAAGGAACAGCTAAGGTGATCAGAAAAGGCTTCTCTGATGAGGTCTTGCTGAGGAGATGACATTTGAGCAGCGACCCAAATGAAGTAAGAAATCTGGATTAGGGTTATATGGGCAAGGATGGCGAGCCAGGACATAGGCCCTAGATGGAAGTGATCTTGGAAAATTTAAGGAAAAGAAAGAATACCAGTGCCTATCTTAGTGATTGTCATAAAGGGAAAAAGATTTGAGAAACATACACCCAAACCTTAATAGTGACTATATCTGGAAGGTGGGATTGTGGGAGGCTCTTATTGTTAATGTAACACATTTCTGAAATATGTGAATTTTGTATCAATTTTTCTACATTTATAATAAGAGCTTGTTTAACTTTGTAAATCTAAAATTAATTGCAGGGTTGTCTGAATTCTGAATATTGGCATGGACTGTTGTTCTAAATTAGATTATATACATGATGATGGTGCTATGTATTTAGGTTCATTACACTTGGCTGCAGTAACAAAATTGTTATCAACAAACTAATTGGTGGGTACATTTGTGCAGAGTTAAGACTTGCATGTTAACATAATACATCCATATTGATTTTCTGTTTTCTAGGTCAAGGCTTTTCAGGTGATTACCATGAATATTTTGGACTACAAGTAGATGAAGATTCCCTGATTTATCTCATGTTGGCCAATCATTTGGTTCACGAGTTGTACCCAGATTCTATAACAATAGCTGAGGTAAAGCCATAGTGCTCTCTTACACTCTGACCCCCTTTTATATAGAACATACTGTGAGCATACTATATTTGAATAATTAGTGTTGTGTCCATAATTGCATAAATAAAACTGCACCCTGACTATAGTGCAATTACAATTCCATTTTTAAAAGGATTATGTCAGTGGCTAGAAAATTTAGTATCCTCATCAGTGTACAGGTCCTTCCATCATGAGACCTTCAGCAGCAAAAAGAATTGATGTGTGTTTATTCATTAATTTTTTTCTTTGCTGATCTAATCATTAGAGATGACATGGATTGTTGCCTGCAAGCTTCTGCGAAGCCTTTCTTGTTCTGATGTGATTACCTTTCTTGTTTACGTTATTACTCTTGGATTGCCAAATGTTCACTAGTTTTTCATGATTACTGAAGGTTCATGATTAACTGTCCCAAAGCTGCAGTGTAATGATATAATTCGGTATATGCATAATTGACAATTCCCCTCTTGGTGATAAATATGATGAATTAAGAAGTTTGTTAAATGCTTATGCTAATTTAGATTAGGTTCTAAAATCCCCTAGGTTTTCTGAGTCTTCTAACTAGGAATTATTATTAAAATTGAATTTAGCAAGTTAAAACTGTTCTATACAAAGTATAGTGGTTAGCATATAAAATTAGTAAGTCTGTTGTTAAAAGAATCAGAGTTAAGGTTTATTTTTGTATTGTTGGCATTTTGTTTACTGGAATGAAGTACAGGACTGACCATCTCCTTTATGCAGCATTTTTTTTTTTTTTCCATTTTGCTATCTATCTCAAAATTAGAAATTTCCAACTAGAAATTACCAGCTACATGGTATGATTACCATGTTTATGTCTGGATAGAGAATCAGTTTTACTTTCTTCAGTTATTCTGCCTTCTGAATACCTTCTAGAAATAGAGCAATGGGTCCTAAATTCCTGAAATAAGTTCTTAAGTAGAATATCAAAAACAAAACTATAGTAGTATCATTTTGATATCTAGTTTTATTCACATTCTCTCCCTACCTAATTTAATTTATAGCACATAAGTTTTGCTAATACTAGGCTTTATGAACTGAATATCTTAATGTCAATTAGAATGTATTCTAAACTTTTATTTTGTCTTTTAACTATTTTAATTTTAGCTGCCAAACATCAAAAAGTTAATTATTTTGTCAATTATGTTTGTAGCAACTCAAAGGAAAGATACCATATATGACAAATTACTATAAACAGTGATAGCACAAATAAAAAGTATGTACTAAAGGAAAAAAAGCAGTTCTTAATACGTGAAACTTAAAATTGTTACATTGATCTTTCCATTCATTTCAAGTAAAATAGTTTCATCATCTAGGGAACTCTTGCCTGATTATCAGTGTTTCTACCAATGAAACTTTGAAACTTTAGCCTACTCATATTACTAGGTTTTAGATTTTTCTAAAGCAAGATGTGTCTTCAATTTATTCTACTTAAATTGAAAACTGCTTCAATTTCAGTCCATCACTTTTCTCTCTAGTGGGAGTCTCTTCAAAATGTGAAATTGATCCTCATGAACTTTTTTTAAAAAGTTATGTGGTATAAAGAATCAGTAATATAATATGCAATAGTATAAATTTGAGTTAATTTGTTAATAATTTAAAAATTGACGCCTTTTTGTCTTAGAATGTATCCACCATTGTACATGAGTATTATCTGCAATATTAGAGACATTTTTATTGAGATTTTTTTCCCTCTGAAGTAGTCAGAAATGTTTTTTAGACATTTTAGATATAAAACAATTATAATTGTTTTAACTTCATTTGAAAGCATTTTAATTTGAATAATATATCATTAGGTGTCAACTTTTTTATTTTTGGAGTACATTTGTTTTGGAGGTTTTTGTGTTTTCTTTTTTTTTTTTTTAAGATTTTAAAAGGATAATCATTACTTTCCACTTCCAAAAGAAGGCTATAAATATATCATCTGTATTAATGGCAGCTTTCTGGGATTCAGACAGAGGAGATATGACCAATTTTTGTCCAAATGTTTTTCTGAGCAAACTCCATTTACTATCTAACTATTTTCTAAAACAACCTTTAGACAAACTATATAACACACCTTAATGTTTTCTTGAGAAAAATTATCTTAATCTTTAATTCCACCCTATCACCAGTAATTTCTGACTTTGGTCTTTATGAACATGTTTTGGGGAGGTTATTGGGTCTGCAATTCCAGTGCCCAGCATGGAGGCTGAAATTTAGTAAATACACAGCAACTGTTTCTATTGAATTGCACTGAATACCTATTAAATCTGCAAAATATGACATATTTGGATAAATACAACTGTTTGATAATAATGTCTTTTCTATTAACCATCTTTTATCTACTTTATAAACTACAACGTAATATGCAGAAATAAGATTATGAACAAATATTTTGTTTTCTTATGGATATTTTCTGCCATGTATTGTATTTACCTATGCCTCCTTATGAAAGAAAATGGTTAATAAATTATTTTAGAGTCCGGAGATATCATAGGTTTCTTTTCTGCAGCTTTTGTATGGGAAGTGTTTATGGATGGTGTTATGAAAGAAGCATTTGAGCTGAGTCTGAGAGCTCATGGTTTGTGATAGTCTTTTACGTAGCAAGTGAGCATAATCTGGGGAAGAGTTTGGGCAGTGACATATGTAGGAAAGGTTGTGCCGTGCACAGGGTAGAGGGAATAGTTTAGAGTGATTGACATGTTTTGTACTTGAAATGAAACAGTATGGAATAGTGGTAGAAATATTGTGAGGTCTCTTCATTTCACTTTTAGTATACTTCTGTTAACAGTGATCACAACTACATCACATTGTTATTTCATGAAAATAAGTGTATGTAGATTTAGGTTCTAGTTTTTGAATCCCTAGATGTCAGGTACTATGTCTTAATCACCCACAGCATCTTTATTCATTCAACAAAATATGTATTAAGTACCTGCTTTGTGCTAGGCACTGTTGTAGACTTTTGAGATACATCATTAACAACAAGGAAAAAGAAAACAAAATAAAAGAACCTGCCCCCATGGAAATTTTGTTTTAACAGTGGGTAGAAAGACAGATAATCCGAAAGTAAATTACATAGTAAATGTTAAACATGTAGTGGTTGAGTTGAATCTTAAACTAAGGAATTTGAGGTTTTCAAATAGGACAATTTGAGTTTGAGATATAGAAAGCTATTGAATGGCAGTGATATGATCAGAGTGACCTATAGTTGTTGATTTGGCATCAGTTGGTGTGAAGAGAAAATGGAGACTGAGAATTCCATTTGGAAGCATAATGGTCTGGGTAAGCAGTAATGAAGACTAAATAAATAGTCACTGTAAAATTTAGAGCCAAGGAAAAGAATTTATTTATTTGAAAAATAGTGTGGAGTTAAAATTGATAGTACTTGGTTTATATTTTGTAATAGTTGTTAAGATCATATAGGCCCTTATGCCAAATATGTATATATGTATTTTTATATAAAAAATATGTATACACTTTTATTTGTTTGATTATTTATTTGACTATGAATAGTCTAAAGGTAGCATAGTGAAACAGAGTAGAAAGACACAGTGTCAAAGGCTTGACATAATATATACCCCTATTTACTGCTTTCATTCATAGGCCCAAACTTAGCTAAGATAGGTTTGAACAATATGAACCGATAATGCTGATGTACTTTGTTTTAGGATGTTTCAGGAATGCCAGCTCTGTGTTCTCCCATTTCCCAGGGAGGGAGTGGTTTTGACTATCGATTAGCTATGGCAATTCCAGATAAGTGGATCCAGGTAAGAGTTTATGCAAATATTTTTAAATGTGAATATTAAGTCTTGTTTTGGCATATTTATTGTTTCTTCAATATATTTCTTGTGAACATCGTTTACAAATATAACAGTTGTGGTATAAAGTTTTCCCATTAATGTGTTGGCTCTTGTACGTCTTTAAAAAGTACGCCTCAAACTTCTACTATATCTAATTTAATGTATTTATACTTTTCTATTATTCAGGAAAGGTGAAAATATTAATAGCTGTTAGCTTTATAAATGGAATTTTGTATTATCGCTGCAATTTATGAAACTTCAATGCTCTAATTTTAAAATTTATTAAACTACACTAAAGCATCCATTTTTTCCTGCAAATTATTAATTAATATAGAAATCACTCCTTAAGTCCCAGTATTTGCCTCGTGGATGGTATTTCCTCAACAGATTTGGATTCATCCATTCAGTTATCCCGTCTTTCAGCATTTAAAAGGTCCTATCATGTGTCAGGCTCTAGGAATGAATAATTTTACATAATAACTTGCACATAATTTTTCAATCCATTCTTATTATATTTAATGACAGTTCAAGGAGTTTGTATTATATTTTCTTTCATTTATTGTCTAAGGACTAAAGCCCTACAGATTTAACTTTGATATAGAAAATTTTGAGTCAATAATCATAACTAAATATATGCAAGAGTCAGAATTTAATTATAATTAATCATAGATTTCTGACGAGCCCTTTAGTACAGACATGAACTAGTACCATGACATACAAGGGTAAAAGTTCTTACTTTTACCTAGAAAAAACAGTCTGCTCTGAAGGAAGTGGTTACTGTAATCATCTCTTAACCTGTACCTTCTCTTTCCTGTACCATCTCTTTCCTGTACCTTCAGGTAATTTGTGCAATACACAGCTGTGACATTAATCCATCCTGCAAGTACATTTTCTGATCCTCCATATATAATGATTCCTTAAATATTATTAGGTCAAAAGTTGGACAGAGATTAGTAGACTTAGAAATTAATCAAATGAAAAAATAAAACATGAATGTTCTGGCTTTAATACTTGGTATCTTAGTTTTCCAGGGCTACTGTACCAAAGTACCACAAACTAATTGTCTTAAACAACAGAAATTTATTGTCTCACAGTTCTAGGTACTAGAAACTTAAATTTAAGTTTTTATCAAGGCTACGTTTCCTCCGAAGTCTGTAGAGTACTAGTGGTGCCTGGCTTTTGACATAACTCAATCTACGCCTCAGTTACATGACTGTCTCTCTTTCAGATTTTCTTACATACTGTGTCCAAATTTCCTCTGCTTATAAGGATACCAGTCATATGGATTAAGAGCTCACCCTAAACCAGTTTGGTCTCATCTTCACTACTAACATGGATACAGTTTCCAAATGGGGTCACATTTATGGGATGAGGAGTTAGGATTAAACATATCTTTTTGGGGAATGCCATTTGTATTAGCCAAAAGGATGCTGATGCGAAGTACCAGAAATCTGTTGGCTTTTATAAAGGGTATTTATTTGGGGTAAAGGCTTACAGTTACAAGGCCCTAAAAAGTCCAACTCGAGGTTTTCTCACCAAAGTCTGTTGCCAGGTGTTAAAGCAAGATGGTTGCCAATCTCAGCAAGGGTTCAGCCTTCCTCTTTCTCTTCAGGCTTCGTGGGCCCAGCTTCTTCCTGACCTCAGCTGTAGGCTGGAGGGCTTGTTTCTTTTCAGGCCTGCTCAGCTGCTCAGGGCTGTGGTCTCTTCAGCTGCAAACTATCAGGGAGTAGCTCAGCTCTCTCTGGGGCCCCAGGATCAGAACTGGCAAAGTTCTCTCTCTCTTTCTCTGTGTATCTTCTTTTGTGCATCTTCTTGAGTGAGTGTCCATTTATGTAGTCCACAAAGAGAGCTGGGACTCAACCCTGAGCCATACCCTACTGACATGATTGAATCAAAGCCCTAATCTTGCTTTAATCAAGTAAATGCAAAACCTTTGACTTTAATACATTCAAAGAGTATCATGCCCAGAGGAACAGACAAGTTTGCCAACATCGTATCTTTTTTTGGAATTCATAAATAATATCAAACTGTTACACCATTTAATCCAGTACACCTGGGAAGTTTATGTTATATTTGCATTTTTAAAAAGTGGACTTCAAGTTTCTTACCTTGGTGTAAAGTTCTTTATCAAGCATTCATCTGTCACTGTCTCTAATCTTTCCCTAAGACTGTTTTCTCTCACAATTGCCAACTCTTACTTTCTAACCTCCTGCTGAAAAGTCTTAACCATTCTCTTTACAGATTCCAGAATATTTCAAGGTGTGAATCAGCCTATAATTATTTCCTAATCAAACATAGCTCACAGTGGATCATATCTGTCTCTGAAAAATAATGGCAGTTTCTTTTAATCTTTAAATTTAACTCTATAAACATTTTAGTACTTTGTATGTTCAATGACCTGTACTAAGCATTGCATCATACAAACGGAAATGTTTACTGTCTTATGTATACAACTTGGCCTTTAACTCTTTTTTATTGTGAATTCTCTGAGGGCAAATATCATTTTCTATTTTATGTAATTAGTTAAAGATCTTTTTGCATCAACAAAATGGATCCCTGGCTAATAAGACTAATTTAATTTAATAGAGATTAAATTTATTTTATTTTTAAATCAGACACTGTGATTTTCCTCTACTTTTGTAAGTTGTCTTTAATAATAATTCCATAAATGACTGTCATTTTCCCCAAATGTCAATAAAACATGCAAGAATATTACACCAAATGATAACTGTACTCAGAATGGGTGGTATGCATTGTCATCTACCCACTGAGTATGAGTTAGATTAGAATGCTAGATTTCATTTACATTTTTGCTGTTCAAAAGCAAATGTCTATTTTCTACTTGTATTATTTCAAAATTGGTTGTTTAAAATATCATATTAGTTTAACTATTTATTTGACAAATATTTAAGTATCTAAAATATGGCAGTTTTGTTGTTTCTTCCTTTATTTTATATAATCTTATATGAAGTAGTGTATAAGCTAATAACTGAAGTGTTCTTGTAAAGGTCATTTAAATTTATTGAACCCATTCATTTAACTATTAATTTCACCAGATATTTAATGAGCACGTAGTATTTTTTATTATTCATTGTTTAGTTAAACCTTTTATTTTGAGATAATTGCAGATTCATATGCAGTTTTAAGAAATAATTCAGAGATATCTCCTGTGATCTTTAACAAATTTAACCAATGATAACATCTTGCAGAGCTATAGTACAATAGCATAGCCAGGATACTGGCATTGATAGAGTCAGTATATGAACATTTCCATCAGTGCAAGGATCCCTCATGTTGCCCTTTTATAGCCACATCATTTCTTCCTCTCAGCTGCTCTTTAACCACTGGTGACCACTTATCTCCTCTCCATTTCTATATTTTATAATTTCAAGACTTTTGTATAAATGGAATCATATATTGGCATTTTTCATTCAGCAAAGTTCTCTAGAGCTTTATGCAGGTTGTTGTGTGTATCAGTAGTTTTTTTTTTTTTCTAATTGCAGAATGGTGTCCCATGTTATAGATATTCCAGAATTTTCTCCCAGTCTGAAGTTTATATTTTCACATCTTCTTCACATTTGTTTTCACAGAAAAAAGTATTTAATTTCAATGAAGTCCTGTTTATTAATTTTTCCTTTTGTAAATCATGCTTTTGATGCCATGTCTAAAAATTCTGTCTCTAGATCCTGAGGATTTTCTCCTATGCTTTTTACTAAAAGTTTTTTACTTTGACTTTTTACATTTAAACCCATGTCTTAGGTTTTCAGGGCTGCCAAGACAAAGACTACAAACTGTTGACTTAAAACAACAGGAATTTTAATATGAAGGTATCACAAGGTCATACTTTCTCCCAGAATTAGTACTCTTCTAATGATGGCTTTCCAGCTATCCTATATCATGTGGTTATCTGACTCTTTTTGTCTCCTCCTCGAATTTCCACTAATTGTCCATATATGGATTTCCTCTGCTTATAAAGCCTTATGCCATATTGGATTAAAATCCACCCTGGTTCAATTTGGCTTTATCCAAAATAGGATCTTTGAAGGCCCTTTTTACAAATGTGTTCACACCAACAGAGGGTTAAGGTTTGAACATGTCTTTGTGGGAGATGTGAATCAGTCCACCACCATCATGATCATTTTGAGTTACTCTTTGTGTGCAGTATAAGACATAGGTCAAGGTTCTTTCCTTTTTCTTTCTTTTTTTTTTTATCATGCTGAAGAAGTCCCCTTTTATTCCAGGTTTTCTAAATGTTTTTACCAAGAAACTCTTAGAAGGACCCTCTTAATTACATTGAGTCCATTCAGATAATTTAGGATAATCTTTTTCATTTCAAGATTCTTCATCGTATCTATAAAGTCCTTTTGACATTTAAGGAAACATATTCACAGATTCTGGGGATTAGGATGCGGACATCTTTGGTCACACATTATCTGCCTATCATGGTTTGCACCCTGCCCCCCAACATTGTACATCCTTCCCACGTGTAAAACATATTTACCCAACCAGTGTCCCCTAAAGTCTCAACCCATTACAACATTAACTCAGAGTCCAAAATAGCGTCTTAATCTTATCAGTTCAAAACTCCCACATCTCATCATCCAAATAATCTAAATAAGGTAAGGGTGAGACTCTGTATGACTCATCTGGAGCAAACTCGTCTCCATCGATGGTTCTATAAAACTAGAAAACATCATATCTGTTCCCAAAATACAATTGAGCACATAGGTACAGTTAGGGACAATCCTGTTTAAAAAGAGAAACAATGTAATTAAAAAGGCAGTCACCATTCCAAGCAATTTTGATATCTAATAAGTCAAATATTAGGTTTCAATGCCTGGATATAACCCTCTATCATCGGGACTCTGCCCTGGGGCTTGTGATATTTCCCTTATTTTTCATGAAGGATAGCATACATTTGCAGGTGAGTAGGTGTATCAGCTTGTTACATGCTTTTAGAATTTTGGAATTCCAACAGCCTTCATTCATTTCTTCCACCTAATCATTTCAGCCAACTGGCAGTGTTTCTACTGATGTAAAAATTTCAGAACCTTCAGGTCTTCCATATATTTCATGGAGATTTACCCCATTTTATAAGAAGCTCTTCCACAGATCTTTTCTGACAATCCCATCTCTATTCTTGTCTTCTACTGAGATGACTGAAGGCATCTGTGTGTCACATGCCTAATGTCCCTGAAGAGCACTCTGTGTAACTGGATAATATGACCTCAGATCCTTCCCAGGCACAGGGTTGGGAAGCCACATACTTGGCTTTATCTCCAGAGCACTCCTTCCTGACAATAAACATCCTCATTTTAGAGCCTTTTGCAGATCCAGAAAGGTTGAGAATTTCCCACATTATTACGTAACGGTTCCTTTTTGCTTAATATTTCTTCCCTCAATTTATCCTCTCACATTTTATCCTAAGCAGCAAGAAGAAACCAGACAGAACCTTCAAAACCCTGACTAGAAGCCTCCCAGCTAATAGCGAAGTTCATTGCTTAAAATTTCTGCTTTCCACATAACTATAAGACACATTTTGGTGAGGTTTTTGCCACCATAAAACAAGGGTCTTTTTTCCTACAATTTCTAGTTACGTGTTCCACATTCTCACCAGCAGCAGCTTCTACACCCATATTTCTAAGAATAATCTTTTTATGATGATGTAGATATTTTCTAATATCGTAGTTTTCTCTATTGTGTTCTTCACTTCCCTTCTGAATCCTACTAACAGAGTCTTTAGCATCCATTTTTTTTACTGACAGTCTGTTCAAGACAAGCTTGGCTTTTTCTATCATGCTCCACAATTCTTCCAGCTTCTGTTCATGACCCAATTCCAAAGCTGCTTCCATATTTTTATGTATTTGTTAATACAGCAGTCCACTGTCAGATACCAAAAACTGTATTAGTTTCTCATTTCTGCTATAACAAAAATTACCATAAACTTAGTGACTTAAAACAGCACAATTTATTTTTCAACTCACAGTCATAGAGGTCAGAATACCAAAGTAGATATTACTGGGCTAAAATCAAGATGTCAGAAGGGCTGCAGTCCTATAGGCTCTAATATAAGAAGCATTTCCTTATCTTTTCTGGTTTCTAAAGGACACCTGGATTTTTTTGCTCTTCGTCCCTTCCTCCATCTTCAAAGCTAACCGTAGCATCTTCAATATTTCTCTTAATCTGACACTCCAGGCTCTTCACTAGGCCTTCTCTGACATATCTACTTTGAGGAGCAGAAGGCTGCTGTTGTACTACCTGGTAATGCTGGAAGTTTCAGTTCCATCCTTGTCCTCTGATTCCAGCACAGCAGGGAGTTGAGGTACCTTATTGCAATCTGACAAAGATGTAAGTCTAGGCTCCCACCTGCCTTCTCCTTAGAAGAACTCATGTGATTATTTTGGGGCGACCTAGGTAATCCAAGATACTCTTCTTATTCCAAGATAGTTAACTTAATTATGTACAAAGTTAGTTTTGTCATGTAAGGTAACATTCACAGACTCTGGAGATTAGGACATGGACCTTTTTTGGGAGCTGTTATTTTCATAACACTATCTATTTTTGAATTTTCTATTCTTTCCTTCAAAATATGTATCTGTCCTACTAATAGAACATAGTTTGCCTTAGATTAGGCTATCTGTGCTGTTTGCCTGGAGAAAAGATGCTATGTCTAAAATTTTTCTGTCTTCCTAGGCTGCCCCTTTCCTGGTCTTTTGATTGGAGAGCAGATGCTTTTATTTGGGCTATTTATCCCCTGTGATAATTGCTTTTCCATCTTTTAGGCTTCTTCAGTTCCATGTCTACGTTATATAAGACAAAATGAATACTAGGGAAACTCACACCTGAGGTCTTTAGCTGGTCTACCTTCTTTTCACCACCCCTCAGAATTCCCTTATGTATATTTTATATATATAATGTTCATGGTTTTCAGTTGTACTTAGTGAAAGAAATAAGGAAAGTATGTCCACCCCATATTCCAAGAAGTAAAAGTTTCTAGTATGTTTTAAAATTATTTTAAGGTTTGAATGTCAATGTCATAGCCTTATATAGTCATTAGGGTGTCTTGTTAATATGAATTAAATCTTTTTATTGTTTTTTTGTTGTGTTTTTTTATTTTTATTTTTTATTTTTAATGAAGCTTTAGGTTACAAAATGTTAACAATATAGGGGATTCCCATTGCCCTACCCCTCCCCAAACCACACTTTTCCACATTAACAACATCTTGCATAACTGTGGTACACTTGTTACAATTGGATGAACACTTATTGAAGCATTGCTACTAATAATGGAGTATAGTTTACATTATAGTTCACACTCTGCCCCTCAAGAATTTATAGGTTTTAACAAAATGTGTAATGGCCTGAATCCATCATTGTAATGTCATGCAGGACAATTTCAATGTCCCCAAAATGCCCCCAAATTACACCTATTCTTTCCTCTTCCTCCCTTCAGGATCTCTTGTGGCCACTGCCTTTATATCAGTGATAAAAGTTCTTCCATTGCTAGAATAATAATAAAAAAAGTCTGTAACAGAAAAATATTAATAATAAGTCTACTTTAGTCCATTGTTCATTCCCCAATCTTAAGGATTTTGGGATGGTGATGCCCAGTCTGTTTCTAATTGAGAGGGGGTTTAGATCCCAGGGGGCAGATGGATGGAACTATCTTGCTTGCAGTTGCAAGCCACTCTCTGTTCCTTGGGGCAGGCATTGTCCATAATCATCTCCTTGTTTGTTGTCTTGGATGAGTCCAATGAACTGGAGAGGAAGTGTTACAACTCTGCAAGATTCAGACCTCAAGTGGCACATGAACGGACCAAAGATTTAAATCTCTGGGACATATATTTAACAAGTATAGTGCTAATTATAGATTCAAATTAAGTGGCAGAAGAGCCATGTGTAGGGAAACTATAAATGAATCTACCTCTTTTATGGGCAGGGTGCTGATTCCTGACCTTGTCTGTCCTGCTTATAATGTCTAATGTCTCTAGAGCCCTCATGAGTCCCACTCTTTGAGGTGGTGTTTACTATGGCAGTCAGTGAGATCCTGTTGAGACATGCATAATTGTCATCTCTGGAATGACCTCCTGACTCAATTTTAATTGAAATTAAAAATTAATTGAAATCTCTTAGCCATAAAAACTCACTGGTATTTACCATTTCCCCCTTTTGTGGGAAGCTGACACTCAACCTCTGAGCCACATAGGCTTCCCTGAGGTGTTTTTTGTTGTTGTTGTTTATAGTAAATGTCTGGAGCAGGACAAGATCTAAAGCAACAGACCAATTAGGAAGCTTTTTCAGTCAAGGCAAGAGAGGACCATGGTCTCTACTAGGTTGGAACACCAGTGAGAATGGGAAGAAGTGGATGATGAGTGCTTGAGTTTCTTAGGCATTATATCTAGTGGAATTTAATGGAAGGCTAGATCAAAGGGAGAGCAGAGAGTGAGGTAGGCGAATGTAGTGAGGTTTCTGATGTATGTGACTTAGGAGAAAGTAGTACAATTCTTGAATTAGGCAGCATAAGAAGGGAACAATAAGAAACAGAGAAAGGGAGGTAAAAGAAGAGGAATAAGAAGGTGGAGAATAGAGGAGAAGAAAGGTGATTATAATTGGATATTTAATTGCAAGTGGCGATGTATTAGAGGCAGGAATGGAATTTAAGAGATAGTCTAGGGAAATGGATGTGGCTCAACCAATTGGGCTCCCATCTACCATATAGGAGGTCCGGGGTTGGATGCCCAGGGACTCCCAGTAAGGGCAAGCTGGCCCACGTGGAGTGCAGGCCCACACAGGAATGTCACCCCATGCAGGAAGGTCCCCTGCACAGGAGTGCTGGCTGACACAAAGAGCTGGCAAGACGATGCAACAAGAGACAAAAAGGAGGGAAAATAAGAAAATGTAGCAGAATAGGGAATTGAGGTGGTGCAAGAGAGTCAATTGCCTCTCTCCCACTCCAGAAGGTCCCAGGATCAATTCCCAGAGCTGCCTAATGAGAATACAAGCAGACACAGAAGAACACACAGTGAATGGACACAGAGAGCAGACAACGGGGTAATGGGGGGGGGGGGGGGAGGGTGTCATAAACAGAGATAATCTGGATGGAGATTATTTATGTATGTTCCATAAAGAGAGTATGTATCAATAGGGTTTCAACTACAGAAGCAGAAGCATTAAGAGATATCAATGTAGAGGTGGAGTAGACATCACCATCCCAGGGCCCACAAGATGGAGGAATAAAATATGGATTAGAGTGGACTTACTGATATTCCACTATAACACTTTTGTGACTACTAAATTGTATCATTGACAGGGAGAAAGTGGCCACAGTAGTTGCTGAGGGCAGGGAGTAGGAAGAAGAGATGTGATGAGGGGGCATTTTGGGAACTTTGGAGTTGTCCTAAATGTTATTGCAGGATCAGATGCTGGACATTATATATCCTGCCATAATCCACTGAATGTACCTGGGGAGAGTGTGAACTACAGAGTAAACTTTTATCCACGTGGTGCAGCAGGGCTCCAAAAGGTGTTCACCGAGTGCGATGAGTGTGTTGTAATGATGGGGGAGGTTGTTGGTGTGGGAGGAGTGGGTTGGGGGGATGGGGGATATATGGGAACCTCTTATGTTTTTTTAATGTAACATTCTATGTGATCTATTAACTGTAAAAAGTTTTATTAAAAAAAAGATGAATATGTGTGCAGGGATGTTTGCATTTAAATATGGACTCACTATAAGTAGTTGGCTTAGGCAGTTATGCAGAATGGTTAAGGAAGTCTGACTTTCATAAGGCAGGTGGTATGGGAAGATATAATCAGGCTTGTACTTCACGTCAGGCACCAAAATTTACACTGGTTTTCTTTTACTGTGGAAGACCTTACTACAAACTTAGCAACTTAAATCATCATCCAGTTATTATCTCAAGAGTTTCCAAAGATGACATACATTCTATTCAAATTTCCCACCCATACTCAAATGGAAGGATTATACAAAGTTGTGGATACCAGGGATCAGGAACCATGAGTGCCACCTTAAAATTCTTCCTAACACAAAGTGCAGTTGACATTTTGAACAGAGAAACAAACTCATACAGAATAAGCAGGTTGAGTAAAAGAGAAGAGGCTATTTTTATCAGATAGACAGAGGAAGAGACCTCGTTCAATGACCAGAGTAGTAGGAGAGGTGGCAGGTATGAGTTTCACAGTGTTATACAAAGAAAGAAAGCATTTCATAGGAAGAGATAAGGTCAACAGTGTCAACTTGCACATCAAGTACTTACCTAAGAAATGGTAAGTGTTTACCTGAGAGACAATCATCTGAGATGTTGGCCAGATGAGTTGCATGGAAGAGATATTAGAGGGGCAATGGCCTGATTGAAGATTGAGTGGCAAATGAGGAAGCAAGACAAAAAGCATGGTCTATTAATGTGATAATTATTTTCTATTTAGACTTTAAACTTTTAAAAAATTGTGTTTTCTTCATTATCATTGTTTTTCAAGAATATATTGAAGAAGTGTTCATTCTTCATTATATTCTTGTTAAATATAAAATCTTCGTGTTAAATTCCTTTACTTTACTTTAAAACCTGAAAATGTCGCAAGTATACTACACAGCAGGACATATTGCACAATTGTTTACTGTGGTCATTAATCAGAAGCAGCAGTTATCACAGGGAATAAAGGTTGTAAAGATCCTAAAGTGTACACACTCACACACACACATATACAACACACATGAATAAATTACACCATTGCCATTGGATAGACCACAAAGCTGTGATTTCAGTAAAAGTTTAAACCATGAGATCTTTGCCATATGGGTGATTCTTATATCTGCGTGTTGCATAATCTGGTTTGATAAGCTATACACCCTCAGATTGTGGTTTAAAATAAGAAAAATCATGGTTTTACTCAATAGTTTATTTTTCTGTGTCTAGCTACTTAAAGAGTTTAAAGATGAAGACTGGAATATGGGCAATATAGTACATACCCTTACAAACCGACGCCACCTTGAAAAGTGCATTGCTTATGCAGAGAGCCATGATCAGGTGAGTGATATACTGTAAAGAATGTGTGCATAAATTAGTTATCTATCTACATATATCTATCTACCTACCAGTGTGAATTTATTGAAAAGGTAAATAAAACATCTATGGCCTAATATTGTTAATATAACTTATTTTATACATAGTATTTATGTGAAAATTACTCATATTTGAGAAAAACATTTTAAAATTATTTTCCAGACCTAGAATTCCAGCGTTCAAATTACAATAGCAATTTTATCCTGTCAGACTACAATTAATATATTGTTACTTGCAATTGCAGTGTTGCCTTATATATTTTCTTTTGTCCTATAGAGGAATATTGGTACTGATCCCGCATAATTTTAATTTCCATTTTAGGTTTTTGTTTCTAGGTTTTCTTTTATTCCTTTGACAAGCTCTCATCACCCTTTTCCTCAATAACTAAAATCTCATGCTAATTGATCACCCTAACACCTGTACCCTGCTTAGGTTCAATCCATCTTTTCTAATGCAGCTGAGATATTTTCCCAAGACTAAAGCTGGCCTTGACACCCAGCTCTATTGAAAGAAGCTTATCATTTGAAACCACATATATCCTTACCCAGACAAAATTTCCAGTTTCACTTTCTGCCTAAATCTCCAAGCATGCTATTCTTGAATATTTAAAAATTCCTACCCTTTCCTGAACAGGATGGCAGTTGGACTGTTCCAGTATGGTACTTTTCCCCATGTACCTGCATCTGCCTACTTTACCTGAGAAGCTTCTACTTGAACCAAATGACCTGATTCAAATATCACATTCTCTCTGAAGTCTCTGCAAGTCATTCATGGAAAATTAGTCACCCCATCCTCCATATTCCCATCAAGTCTTAGGCAGAAAATTTATTCCAATTACCTTTTCACATCCAGCATTTAGCACTGTGAAGGCTCTTAGTAATCACTCAATAAATAAAGATAAGTACATAGAAAAGTGTTGAGTTGTTATTTAAAGCCATATTCTCATAAATATCAACATGAAAATTTACTTTTTTAGAGATTAAAAAAGATATGCTAATTTTTTGAAATTATTTGCAGTGTATGCATTTTAAATATTGAAACTAAATATGCTTCTGTCATTCAACAGAAATTAACCATCTGAGTAAACAGGTGTCCTTTTAGGTGTCTCCTCTTAATATTATTAAGAAAGTATAAGTAGATCTGCAAATTAAAGCCCATGGGCCAAATCCTACCTGCTGCCTGTTTTGATAAATAAAGTTAATTAGAACATAGACACATTCATTTAAATATTATCTAGACTGCCTCTGTACTATAATGACAGATTTAAGTAGTTAAAACAGAGAAAATAGACCACAATGCCTAAAGTATTTACTACCTGCCTCTTCACAGAAAGTTTGCTAGGCCAGAAATAGTCATAGGCTAAATTTTGTATCTTCTAAATTGAATTTTCCAATTTTCATCTTCAGCTAAAATGAATAATATCCTGGTTCATAGAGCAGATGAAAGAAATTACCTATGAAAAAACCAGAACCAAAATTCAACAAAGTTATAAATGAATAATATGGACTGAATCATGTCCCCCCACAAAGACATGTTCAAGTCCTAACTCCCAGTAAATGTGCACCCACTTGTAAATAGGATCTTTGAAGATGTATCACCTAGCTAGATGTTTACCTAGGGTGAAACCAAACTTAAGCGATCTTAATAAGTAAGAGACTAAATAGTAAAAGAATGAAATGCACAAAATGAAGATAAAATCAAAAGATTTATTTAATAATTTTCCTTTCAAAATGTACTGAAACATTATAGTTCGCTAGGAATTCTGTCACACTTTAAAAGGTCAGGGAGTTCTGTCTTGCTCAGTTTTAAAGCATTTGCTTTTAAGTCAGATAACAAAGAGGCTGTATTGATAACCAAAGTATTTGAAATCAAGTTATATGGATGACAATTGCCATCTAATATCAGACTTTGAGGACTCTTGTGTCAGTAACCATCTTCTGAGCTAAGCATCTTCTGTACTAACTCTTCCATGGTCCTCAAAATAAGGGCAAGACCCGTAGAATGAGTGTATCTTTTAACAGTACTTTGAAGAAAAAGCATTTGAATCAATAATAGGTATGAAATATAATGGGTTTGAAAGTAAAATAAATTTTCTAAAAATGAAAATAATTGTAATGGAGTAAGAAGACTATGGGTTCATATCTATTATGGGTTTTACTATATGTTACTGTTTTGTCAATGAACAGTACTTTACATTAGGTAGCTATTTTTAACTATCAGTAATTCAGATTGTTATACTACTTCTCTGCCACTCAAGGCATGTCTGAGGTATCTGCTGCAATGATCAATTATTATCTTTTCATATATACTAATTATAAGCTAAGGGGCAAATACAATGATAAGGCCAATTCACATTAAAAATAAAGTTCTCAAACTAGTTTCTCTGCCTGAAGAAGAGGGGGTAACCACTGTATATTTATACACATTTATTATATAAAGTGTAACACACACAGGCACACATATATAAATAAATTTTCAGAAACTTTCCCATTCATTTAAAACAAATGAAATCATGGCATATAAATTATTTTAAAAATCTGGTTAGTAGTCTTGACATTATATTAAATGTTCATACCAATTTGAGAAAATTTGAATCATAAGCTCAGGTGTAACAAATATTCAGGTAGCTTATCATGAATTTTTCACCAAACAAATTTAAAACTAAATTCCAATTTTTAAAACAAATTTGTTGATCTCTAGTGTATTTTACCATCTCAACATCAGCAAAGAAAGTCACTCTTGGAAAATACGTCAAATTAATATTAATTCAAACCTCTCTACTACATTGTTTCATATCCTTTATCACCATATGTAGGGTAAATCACAACTGCTTGGTATGTCTTGTTTGCATTTATCTCAGTGACATTTTTTTCTGTAGGCACTTGTTGGTGATAAGTCACTGGCATTTTGGTTGATGGATGCAGAAATGTATACAAATATGAGTGTGCTGGCCCCTCTTACTCCAGTCATTGATCGTGGAATACAACTTCATAAGATGATTCGACTCATTACTCATGCACTGGGGGGAGAAGGCTATCTCAATTTTATGGGTAAGTATGAATTGAACATATCTAATCTATGATTAAAATGTTGACTAATATATGACATCAGGCACGTAAAACATTTTGATTTGGCTTCTCAGATTTAAAATGCCCAATCACAGGTTTATTTCTTTGCAAACTGAAAAAAGAAAATTACCAAGTTTTCATTATATTAATATAAGATACAAAAGTACAAATATGAAAGCTGGTGTTTTACTGAATATTGCTTTCAACAAGTGGGCTGAAATGTTTTTAAAACTTGGATTAGCTATTATTATGAATCTGACTATTCTGAGTTTCTGTTATTATTGTAGTATTTATACATTCAATGTAAGAATAATATAATCATCATGTAATAAAATTAAGTGAATATTATTGGTTAGACTTGAAGAGGTCTTTTGAAGGTAACTGTATACCAATATGCTTGATTTATAAAGTTAAGACAGATCTAGGGATATTGTGACAGGTCAAAAAATGATTTATTAAAAATATAGGAAAATATGCTTATTTGAATATCATTGTTGCCTGTATGATCTTGACTGATAAAATACAATAACCAACTGATATGTATTTTTCCTGTTCTATTTGGTCAACAAGTTAACATTTGAACATTTTAGTTTTAAGAGATTTCACCATCTTTTAGGCTAAATAGAGACAGAAAAGCCTGGGAAATACATTCAGGGAGCAGGCTTATTATTCTGTAATAAAAGCCTTAGAGCTTTAGATTAATTAATTCCTATCTAGCAGTTTTCCTAAGGAATTTCAGGGTGAACTTTCAAAAGCTTCTATTGTTTGCTATTCCAAAGTAAGGAAACCAAGCCCAAGAAATTAAATGCTAGATTTAACCTGTACTACCTATACATTTGGGTATAGTCCTCTCTTTTTAGGATCACCAAAATTTGTTAAAGTGCTTTGTCTGCCAGGAAGTGACCTTCCTGACCACATGTGAGGCTTCCCTATGTCATCCAGTCATCAGGCCAGGTTTCCTGAGTGGCCATTTCAGGTATTGTATACATAAGGAGATTAGGACTTATTTGTTCCCTAAAAGCAGCTGATTCTTCCAGACTCAGCATCATTTCAAATAGGAGAGCATCATCTTCCAGGAAGGCCTTGGTTGCACAGGCATTTTTGTTCAGTTATACCCTGAGGGGTCCATGAACCTATGGAAATAACTAGTCACCCTGTAAAGTAAGGAGAATTAGTGAGAGAATCTGAATTATAGGGGTCAGAGAGAAATTTTTAAATATTTTGTTTCACTTACAAAAACATGTTAAAAATTGTGATGGATTACAGATATTTTAAGAAAAAGAAAGGGTTTCCTTATATATCTGGGGGAAAAAATTTTTCCAAAGAACCAAAATAAAATTTCCCTTAGGAATTCCTCTAGTCCTATGTAATTAATTCTTATAGCACTAGATCTAGAGTTAGCATTGTGCTTTCTTTCTTTTTTGTTTTTTAATAATTTTTTTTTTAAAGATTCTTAGATTACAGCTTTCATGAAGCCCACTACTTTTGAAAATCCTAGGATACCAGACTCAGTCTGTAGGTGTAGACTGAAAGAAATGTGTAAGCAAGGTCAGCTCAAAAGGCTTATATTCAAGCATCTACCTTTTAAAGTGTCAGTAGTTTAAAATACCTAATAAAATCATTTGATGGATGCTGTCCTTTTTTGAAGACATCAACTCTGGCCTGTAGCTTATAGCAGAGCGTCCATGCAGTCATCATACTAAAACAAACTATCTATAGATGACAGAGACTTAATAACAATGATTAATTTAACATTGATAATGCTTAGCAAAAGTAATAGTCTTTCCATAAATAATTTTATACAATATGTTCTTAAGCTTAGTTATTAAGTCTTTTTTCAAACCTTTTATGTCTTTTTTTAAAAAACAAATGGACAGCCTTTTATAGAGGAAAAATTATTTAGATACAATTTTTAATCCTGATATAATTTTTATACTAATAATATGTGGAAAGGGAGTCACTAAGATTGTATAGACATTTGTGGTGTTTTTAAACTCCATTCATATATCTGATGTGCATCCCCAATTGAAACCATTGGCATAGAAGATGCTAGATTTAAATTAAGATCTTAGCCAAGTAGCATTTTAAATAATACCTGAAATTATGACTATAACACCATACTGTTGTGACCTAATATCAACAAAGCACCATCAGGACTATAATAAATAAAGAAAAATCCATAGAACTAATTGCCGATTGGTGGTCAGTAAAATTTTCTGAGTGTAAAAATAAATCATGAATAGTTATGGTAGAGACAGATCTCTAGAAAATTCACCTAAGGCATACACTCTTTGAAACATATATATTGACATCATTTTAACAGTACATATTCAACCTAGGGCAAGCTGAGTATCTCTTCTGTTTTGGAAACCTTTCCCATGAAACTTTCAATATTAGCAATATTAAAAAGTCTATTTCTAGTAGCTCTAGACAAGGTCTGTAAATTGACCATATTTGTGCTGTAAGACAGTGTTTATAGTTTGGTATAGGACTGAGAGGTCTTTTGGAATTTTATTTCTATTTTCTCTGTAACAAACCATGTGCTCTAAAGTTTGACACAAATATAGGTTATTTTTAAAAATTTCTTCTATCTCAAGATCTTATTCAAAGCCAGTATCTTCATAATGCCGGACCTCAATTTTAATATCAGCAATCACCAAATAGTTCTTTAATTTTTTATTATAAATGCTATTTTGTGAAATTTAGTGTATCTTCATGAACTATACTGATTTATTTTTTTTCCATTTTCTTATCTTAACACTGTTCTTCTTAAGCCTTCAATTATTGCCATGTCCTCCAGCCGACCTGTATGCCTTGCATGAATGGTTTCCCATGGGCCTTTCCTTTGATTGTTCTATTACTGCAGAGGAAACCCTCTTTTCGTTCATTGAATGTTCAGTTCATCTGAACTTCATGCCCCTTTTGCTGTTCCCCTGCCTAGATTCATCCTACTCAAACCCCCTTCCCCTCCAAACCTGACCAAATCTTGGAATCTTGAAGTCTTATTTCCTTAATGAAGCCTTTTTCCCAAGCCTTAAAGTAAGCTAATTGTCCCTATTATACATTTTATTAGCACCTTGTACTTACCTTTCAGGACACCTAACACAACTACATTTGATAAACTATTAAATAAATAACTCCCTTGATAAATTTATAACTCAGTGAAAATAGGTGTGGTGTATAACTTCTTCATTATTATACTTCCAGCAACTAAGTAGTAGATTATCTAGCACATCACAAGTCTTCTACATTTTTCTTAAAGATTATTGTTATGGGTGTGTGTGTATGTATGTGTGTAGCATTACATTATAACTTTTAGCATTAGTTCATTAGCTGCAATGACCAGTTGTTTTAAGCAAAGTAATTTTTTCTTCAAGTGACATATAAAAAAGTAATATTTAAAAAGAATGATCTAAAATTTTTTTTTTTTTAAGATTTATTTTTATTTATTTAATTTCCCTCCCCTCCCCTGGTTGTCTGTTTTCTGTGTCTTTTTGCTGCGTCTTGTTTCTTTGTCTGCTTCTCTTGTCTTCCGCGGCACAGGAAGTGTGGGCGGCGCCATTCCTTGGCAGGCTGCTCCCTCCTTCGTGCTGGGCGGCTCTCCTTATGGGTGCACTCCTTGCACGTGGGGCTCCCCTACACGGGGGACACCCCTGTGTGGCAGGGCACTCCTTGCGCGCATCAGCACTGCGCATGGGCCAACTCCACACGGGTCAAGGAGGCCCGGGGCTTGAACCGCGGACCTCCCATGTGGTAGACGGACGCCCTAACCATTGGGCCAAAGTCCGTTTCCCCATCTAAAAATTTTTTGAAGATTAAAAACCAGCCTGGTTGTTTTCACATTGTTTTAGGGACTTTAAAAACTTGTTAACTTTCTGGAATTTTATTTTTCCCCTCTAGTGGGGCGAAAATGAATTAAAAGAAATAAAACAATATTGGTACAATTTTGCAGTTTTTTACCAAAATATTTTTACAGATATAGCGCTTTGTTAGGCATATTGTTTATCAAAACTCAGTAAAATCAATATGGATTTCCTCAGAACAATACTAGAAGATAGTTTTATTTTGTTTCGTTTGCTTTTGTCTTATTATATACTCCTAATTTTGTGTTAAAAATTCTTTCACTCTGGCTAAAGTGGGGAAATACATGCTATGAATATTTTTTTATTTGCTGGGTTATTTTAATTGAGTTTATGAATAAGTAGATTAATTTCTTCAGTTCTTCCATTATAGGACCATATGAAAGAATCAAACATAGAAGGATATAAATATACTTTTATATTTGCATTTCATTGATCCTAAGAGATCTATAATATTAAATACTAATAAATATAAATTATGATGACATAGCATTCTATAATTTCTAAAACAGTTTCATATATATCACTTAAATAAATCTAATAATATTTTGAGTGTTTTTTTCATACCATGTCTTATTTCAAAAGGAACTTGAGGTTGAAACTTAGAAGAGTACTAATGTATGGCAGGCAAATGTCCTAAGTCTCATTTTACTAAAATCAAAATTAGGAAAGTTAAAGGGATTTGCCTAATTTTGTACAACTAGGAAATGGTAGCAGTGATAGCAACTAGTCACAGTAGTCTTTTTCTTCTGATTTTCAGTTTAAGAAAATTAGAAGAAAATATGTTCAGATCAATAAATGAGTTAGCAACAAAAAATATCTTCCCTAAATGTCTTTTAGGGAAGATATTTATAATGTGAGTAAAAGAATGTAAATTAGAAAAATAAAACATGATTGTTGACACTATATTAATAGATATTTGTTACTGTTTAATAATTTGTTATTTGAACGTTTAAGTGATATTTAAAAATAAAATGAAAAAATATACACATAGTATGACCTCAGTGAATACATGTTAATTACATGTAGATGAACTACGCTGAACAAATTCAAAGAAGAAGGAAAAGAGGCTAGAGATATATTTTACCCAGCTTTCTGGTGATTATCTGGGTATCATAGAAATGGTATTCTTTCCTAATCCAGTCAGGTGCAGCTAAGAGAACAGAATTATATGGCCTCACCATGTGACTCCTCAGGAACTGCTGCAAAATAGTGGCATTAATACCATTTTTTATTAAAGACTGCTGAGAATTCTAAAAAGAAAAATGAAACTAAGCACTTAATTCATTTTAAATGTTTATGTGCACAAACATTTTTAAATGCCAAGTAAAACTTAAATTAAAATATAAATATTAAACACATCTTGCTAATTTAAATATTAGAAAATGGAATGTAATATTTTAAACATAATTTTATTGATACATATTAAGCATATAATTTTAAAAATCAGCTAAATAAACAAAATTAATATTTAATAATAAATTTAGAAATAGGTAAAATTATTTAATAGTTTTTACAATATGAATTTTAAAAATAAAGTACATAAACACATCACTGAATTAAAAATGGGTGTTTGTGAAAATTTTTCAATTTTCACAGAAAACTCATTGTAACACTCTGCTACTCTGGGCAATAGTAAAGAAAGTTACACTGGATTGCTGACTCCACATATTTTCATTTTCAAGTAATTAATCTTTTATTTCATAACCTTAAGAAAATCTTTTAAAGCAGTTATTTTTTTTGTATAGACTTCAATTGTTTTATTGAAAGCTTGCTGCCAGTTTTGTTTCAAAGGAAGTTTTGTTTCCCCCCTAATTTTACTTTATCTTTAGTTTCATCATAGTTAGAGATTCAAATGCAGAATAACCTGAGTTACCTCCAACATTGTCATGTTCATATTCTACTTATTCATAAAGTCTTAGAACCAAAGTAAGAATTACTTTTGCAACAGGGTTTTGCTCCCTTGGTTATCATTTTCTTCTTCTACTTGGGGATTATAGCATTCACTTTCTAAATGAGTACACCTTCATTCAGTTTGAAATTTTAATGCTGCATATAACTCCCCAGGTATGTTTCAAAACATAAATAATTAAAAATTTTCATTTAATAAATTCTAAACTAGCAGAATTAAATCAACAAAATTAGCAGCATTCACTACCCTGATATAGCACAGTAGTCCAGATGAAAACTCTTCTTCTAATCATAATCACGTCTTCTCTATGACATCAGATGTTAATGAATGTGCTGAAATATGAGGAGTTATGAAGAATCATTGTTCATTTATTTATTTAAGGTAAACTCACCGTTTCTATGTCTAGTCTCTTCCTTCTCCAACAGTGAAAAATAAAATAAGGGAAATATAATAATTAGAAAACTGAATAAGGAACTATGTGTGCAGATACCTCTAAAAGTAATAAATATGAGAGGCCAAACCCTCATCGTTTTGAATCTCTTCCCCCAACCTTCCCCTGTGAATTTACTTCTCTTTTCTGTTTTTATCTGTTTCAGAATAATATTCTGTTTTTACTCTTATGAAAGACTTCTGACCCTGAAAGTATACCATCTTAACTCTAAAAGTCTGAGGCTTACCATTAAAAATCAATTGCATTGTCTTTATTTTTTATACAGAACATTGTAGAAAATAAAAAAAGAATTGTTTTCTATTTCTGTATCTATCTGTCTGTCTGTCTATCTCTCTTTGTCATTTTCAAGCAGAATTATCTTTATGGTTTTTATAGGCTCTATAGAAATCCATTTATTCTTTTATTCTAACTGAATTCAGGGAATTAAGAATTGTATTGTTATCATTCATACTTTGCACTTTTAAAGACATACTTTATGGGCTTGATTTCAGTGCTTTATAAAAAACATTTACATCAAACAGTATTTATGCAACTTTACTTTCTGTGAACCATGTCATATTCATCTTCATCCTCTCCCCCTTCAGACTTGGAAATACCTCCCACACTTGAAGATTTAATAACGTCTTGTTCATAACTTATGAAGAACAACCATGATTTTAATAGAACAATCACAGCCTGGGCATCAATAAGGCAATTTTCAGTTCTGGACTTTGCACTGACAATCAGGGTACTTTGAACAAGCTATAGAATTTCTCCGCACCTTAGACTTCTGTAAAATAATAGTCATTTATATTTGTAAATATTTTTTTTTCTAATTTAAAACTTTGTTGCCTAGATAAATTAGAATGCATAACTATGCAAGAGCCACTCAATGACTGACATAGTTTAGTCTGAAAATTAACGTTGTTTTTGACTTTGTAAGAAATAAATAATCAAAGGAAACTATCAGTTATCAGTTTTCTGAGAACTAGGTTTCTGAAATTGGTTTTCAGCTAAGCGTTTATGAATGTGGTATATTTGAAGGATGGAGATTGAGTTTTAAGTGTTTATTAAGTGGTGTATTAAAAGGATGAAGATTCCACTTGCTGTCACATAGCTAAGGGCATCACTACTAGTTTCCTCCATTAACACTTCTCCTCTAAATGTCAACTAGACACACAGATGGCCAGAATAAAGAATATATTCCCAGGTTCTCCTGAAGCATGGTGAAGCCAAGTAACTAAGTTATAGCCAAGGGATGTGAGCTCGCTCAGTTACAGCCATTGGAATGTGCAACTCTCATGACATGTTCTTAAGTGGCATGGGCAGTCATACCCCAGACCCACTGTCTGGAATACAAAATCATGGGGACTAGCAGACCACAAGGTCAAAAGATAGTAATTAGCTTTTAAATAATGCTATCACTTGCTGTTACTATTTTAATATTTTAAAATGTCATTACTTTACAGCTTACATGTCTTGATTTTTATATCAAAGCAATTTTTACCTTAATTTTTATATCAAAGCAATTTTTGCAGTAACTTATTTTTAAAATAATTTTGAAAAATACTTCCTCATAATTTATCCTTACTAGTACTAATATCAGTAATAAGTGTTCTTAAAACATCAAAATTGTTTTTCAAATATAATTATAAATGCCTCATGAAACGAATAAGTGATTAGTGAATTGAGGTAACATTTTATGGCAAGCATAGCTTTTTTTCTTTTATCAGTCACATGCAATTAGTGTGTTATTCCTTTTAAGATTTATACTGGGAAAGTACGTATGGCTCAAGTGATAAAACCTCCACCTACTGTATGGGAAGACCCAGGTTCGATCCTGGGGCCTCCTGGTGAAAAAAGAGAAGCAGACAAAGCATGCCTGAGCGGTAAGCCAGTGCCCACATGGTGAGCCGAGTGCCTGTGTGGTGAGCAGAGTGCCCACGTAAGTGCCTGCGCAGTGAGCAGAGTGCCCACACAAGTGCCCTGTGGTGAGCAGAGTGCCCACATGAGTGTCCGTGTGGAGAGCCAAGTGCCCATGTGAGTGCCCGCATAGTGAGCCAATGCCCTCATGAGTGCCCATGTGGTGAGCCAGTGCCCTCATGAGTGCCTGCTTAGTGAGCTAGTGCCAACATGGCAAGCCAGTGCCTGCATGATGTGCCAGTGCACATGTGGTGAGCCGGTGCCCTCATGGCAAGCTAAGTGCCCATGCAGCAAGCTGAGTGCCCACATGGTGAGCCAGTGCCTCACAAATGAGTCATGCAGCAAGATGATGATACAACAAAAGAAAGACAAAGGGGAGTTAACGCGAAGCACAGCAGAGACCAGGAACTGAGGTGGTGCAATTGACAGGGAACTTCTCTCCACATCAGAGGTCCCCAGGATTGAATCCCAGTGAATTCTAGAGGAGAAACACGATAAGAGAAGACAAAAAGAGAAATAGGTACAGAAGATCATACAAAGAATGGACACAGACAGCAAAAACAGCAGGTCAGGAAGGGGGTGGGGAAGAAAAAAAAATGTATACTAAATTATTTAAACGTACATTCATGTTTTCTTTGGGAATGTAGATGGAATATTTATGGCATTTAAGTATTTTTATAGCTCCTCCTAGATACTTTGAAATCTATTTATGAATATTTTCTCTTTCTCATACATACACGAAAACATATACTTGTACTAGTATATGTGTATATATACACACAGGTATGTATAACTATAATACACATAGTTATGTACATGTACATTATAATTATATATAACTGTAGTACATAAATATATATTTATGGCCTTTAAAGTTTGTTTTGGTTCCCCCAGGTTAGCCCTTTAAGAGCTGTCCTTAAAGCATTAGTGACTTTTAGGAATCTTTGCTTTCATTTATATGTTCATTAATTTATATAGTACTGAAGTAGCCCTTCTATTCCAAGAATTGTTTCAGATACTTGATGCTATGCTAGATGCTGGAGATGCAATACTGGGCATTTTACATGTAATCGTTTCCTCATAGAACTTAGTTTCTAGTAGGAGCAGCAAACTAAAAATGGCAAATAAGTGAGAAATAACTGCTGGCTTGGTAAGTGTCATGGAGAAAACAAAAACATTGTTAAGATAATGGATGCTAGGGTGGTTGTAAGTTAAATCTTTGAGATTTAAAAGATACCTTATAAAGAATGCAGAGTATCCCTGAAGAGGGATAACAAAGTAATCAAAGGCCCTGAGTTGGAAAAAATGCTTGGGCCACTCAAGAAAATTAAAAGATATTGGTATAGTTGGAACTTAGTGCTCAAGAGACCAAGGGGTAGAGATATTAGGGTAGGAAAGTAATTTGATCATAAAGAATATTATAGACCTTGGTAAAGGGGTAGAAATTTTGCAGTCTAAGTTCACATGGTCTTTAAAGAGAATGATATGAACGTCCAATTTATGTTTTAAAAAGATCATTTTTATTGCTCTTTGGAAGATTGAATGAGGGTGAAAGTGAAAGCTGGGATACCAGTCAGGAGGTTGTTGACGTTGTCAGTAGGTACAATAGTGGTGGCAGCAGAAATGAAAATAGGCACAAAGGGTCAAGATACATTTTGCAGGTAGAATTACTTGGCAAGTATTAGTGATAGTTTGGATGTAAGGTGTAAAGCAGAGAGATGTCAAAGAATGATGTCAGGGTTTTTGGCTTAAGCAACCAATAGCTGTAGGACCACTTAATTGCATAAGAAAAATAGGGATAGGAAATCAGATTAGGAGTAAAAATGAAGAGTTTAGTTTTAAACATATTATCTTCCAATTTCATTGAAATACTTAAGAAAATAGTGAATAAACTGTTACAACTCAGGGAAGCTATCAAAGGTTAGGGAAATAAAATTGAAAGACCCCCTCAGCATATGAATATTGCTAGAGCCATGATACTGGTGAGGTCAAGTGAACAGTGGTACTTAACCCTAGAATTGAGAACCATGGCCCAGGGACAAAAGAGACCCCAGGGCAAGACCAAGAGGAATACCAACATGGAGGTCTAAACAAAGATAAGCCAATAATTCCTGAAAAGGAAGGATTAGGACAAGAGAAGAAAAATCAGAAAAGTGTAGCATCGTGAAAACCAAGGCAGTACATTACAAAAAGGAGGAAATGGCCACGCATGTTGAATGATGCTAAGATGGTGAATAAAATTAGTGCAAATAAGTATCTGGTGGTGAACTTGAAAAGAGGGATTTTGAAGGAATTATGAGGGTGGAAGCCAGACTGGAGTAGATTTAAGAGTGAAAGTGAGGTAAGTAGAGAAGAAAACTTTTGTTAAAGAACTTCGTTGAGAAGCTTGTGTAAGAAAGAGAATACTTAAGTAAGGTGGTACTTAGAGTGGAATTCAGGATCAAAGGAGGATTTTTTAAATTATGAAATATAAGAACATATTTATATCCAGATTGGGCTTATTCAAAAGGGTGATTCCATATAGAAAGAAAGATTGATATAGAAATGAAAGAGAATGCCTGAGGGAGCAACTATGGAATCCAAAGCACAGTCTAGAGACTAATATTGATAGAAAGAAGCATGCTTTCTTCACAGAAAAAAGAAGACAACTGTATGTAGGTATAGGCTGGTTGTAAGTGGAGTTACATAAAGAAAAGGAAGCTTATGCTTGCTAGCTTTTATAGTCTCAGTAAAGTGTTAAGTGTCGTCGTCTTTGGAAAGTGAGAGGAGGATGAAGTGAGACAAGTTTGAAAACTAATTAGATGATGTGAAACAGACATCTTCAAGAATGAAAATATAAGAAAACACAAGGAAAAAAAATAGACAAATGGGACTACATCAAAATTAAAAACTTTTGTCTCAAATGACTTTATCATGAAAGTAAAAGAACAGCCTACCCAATGGGAGAAAATGTTTATAAAACATGTGCCCAATAAAGTTTTTAATATTCAGAATATAAAGAAATCCTTCAACTTAACAACAACCACAACAGCAACAACAACAACAACCCAATTAGAAAATGAATAGACTTCTGTGGCAGTTAGAAGCTTTTATGGACCCCGGCAAATCATGTCTTTAGTGTAACTACATTCCTGTGCATGCAAACCTCTTGTAGGTAGAAACTTTTCATTAAATCACATCAGTTAAGGGCCTTTGATTAGATTGCATGACTCAGAGTAGGTCTTAATCTTCTTCCTGGAGTCTTTTATAAATGGAGGAATAAAAATCCACAGACATAGAAAAAAGCTATAGAGACAGAGATCAACCCAGAAGCTGAGAAAGAAGGCCCAGGGAGTCAGAAGCTGCAAGCAACAGAATACAGAAACTGAAAGGAGCTGCTAAAACCAGAAGGTAAAAGCAACGAGGCCTGGAGGAGAGAGAGATGAGCAGACACTGCCATTGTGCCCTGCCATGTGCCTGATTGCCCACAGTTGTATCTCCTGAGGATATACAAGAGAGAGCATCTCCTGAGGAAGCCTTGATTAGGGCATTTTTCTTAGCCTCAGAACTATAAGCTTTTAACCTAATAAATCCCCATTGTAAAAGTCCACCCATTTCTGATATATTGCTCCCAGGAGCTTTTAGCAAACTAAAACAGCATTTCTCCAGAGAAGATATTTTAATACAAATAGCCTGAAAGCACATGAAAATGTGCTCAACATCATGAGCCATCAGGGAATTGCAAATCAAAATTACAATGAGCCATCAGGGAAATGCATTTCATATCCATTAGAATAGCTGATATTTTAAAAAAAGGAAAATAAGTGTTGGAGATATGAAGAAATAGAACACTCATTCATTGCTGATGGCAATGTAAAATGGTACAGCGATATGAAAGAAAATTTGGCAGGTCCTCAAAAAGCTGAGTATAGAATTATATAACCCAGCAATCCCACTACTAAGTATATACCCCAAATAATTGAAAGCAGGGACTCAAACAGGTATTTGCATACCAGTGTCCATAGAAGCATTATTCTGTGATGCTAAAACATGGAAGGAACCAAAATGTTCATCAGCCAATTAGTAGATGCATAAAAATGTGGTATATACATAAGGTGGAATATTATTCATCCGTAAAGAGAAATGAAGTCCTGATACATGTGACAACATGGATGAACCTTAAAGACATGCTGAGTAAAATAAGCCAGACACAAAAGGACAAATATTTTATGATCTCACTGATTTGAAATAATTAGGATAAGCAAACTAATAAGGTCAGAATCTAGAATATGGGTTACCAGGGGACAGGATGGAAATGGGAAGTTAAGGCTTAAAATATACAGGGTTCCTATTTTAAATGATGGAAGTGTTTGGTACTGGATGATGTTGCTGGTAGCAAAACATTGTGTACATAAATAGTAACATTGCAGTATATATCTGAAAGTGATTCAAAGGGAAAATGCTAGAATATATATATAGTAATAGAATTTTTTTTTTAATTCATGGAATTACACTACACAGTGAAAACTAAATCAAGCCATTGACTGTAGTTAAGAATACAAGTATAAGCATGTGCTTTTATCAATTGTAACAAATATTCCACACCAGCACAAGTTACTGAAAATAGGGTGATATATGGGAATCCTTTATTTTATGCATGATTGTTCTATAAACCCCAAATTTTCTAATAAAGAAAAAAAAAAAGATCCCAAGATAGTTTTAAGGCTAGGGAGTAAAGAGAGCATTTCAAGAGAATGTTGAAGATACAGGGAAATTCCCTGGTCACAGTACTAAACTTTTAAAGGACACAAGAGGATTTGAGAGGACTGGAAGGGGAGAGAGGGGAAATTGGGGCAGATGAGGGTACTGGTAAATCCAGTTGTCCTTGAATGACCAGGGGACTAGACTTACACTTCTGAGAGCAAACAAGGAAAACAGCAATAGGATTGCTCCTGAAGATTTCCTGGGCTTTATTGAACAGCTTTCTAAAATAAATAGATAAAAATAATTTACCTCAGAAAGCTTTTCAGCTTTTCTTATACTGTATGCTCACTATATATACAAACTAAAATCATAACAATAAAGAACAAACTCCTTTTTGCTTATAATGTGGGTTCTCTGATACACATACATTTTTCACTGCTTTATTATTTAGAGATTTCATTACCATGGTGGTATTCTAGTTTCCGTAATGAGTGATACCTGTGGAGAAAGAGGCATAATTACAAACTGGCAATTTTCTCTCTCAGCAGTATTATGAAATTTCCATTACTAAATTTGAAGGATTTTCTCAATATGATTATATTGTATTTTGACATTTGAAAATTCTGTGGGACATTCTTTAATGAATACTTTACAATCTCCCTAAAGCCATGAGGAAAGTTGAATGGGTTTTGTCCTAAGTGTCATTCTGCATTTATTGATAGTTATATTGTACTTCAGTGTGAAAATATGTGGTCTTACTTCAAATCTTCCATCTGTGATTGTTTAGTGTCAAACTTGTAAATTCTCTTTTTTTCCTGATTGATAGGAATACAATAAAAATTTAAATGTCTTCCTGCTAAGTGCTAGAATTGAAGCAGTTAAAGGAAGACACCATACACACTCCTGAACTGTAGGAGTGCTAATTTTTGCCATTTTCCTTTAGCTTGTTGAGGCTAGTTTACTGAATATAAAATGACTGGTAGAAGTCTATAAAACTGAGCTGTGAAAAACTGCAAAATTCTCAATATGAACAGTTGTAAATGCCTTGAAGCTCTTTCAAAACGTTCAGACACACAAATAGCATATATTTTAAATGGCATATACTTAAAAGTAATGCCCCTTATTTGATTCATGGCACACTGATAATCAGTTTTAGCTGGCATTTAATGAGAACCTACCACACGTGTGGCATTGTGCTAGGAGCTAGGAAAGTGATGCTAGAAAAATATGGGGAGCTTTGAAATACTGAAGCTCTGGCCCTCCCTGAACCAATTGAGCCAGAATTCTGAGAGGATCTGGCAGAAGTAGTTTTTTAAAAATCTCATCAAATGTGTTTTAGTAGTGGAGATTCAGAATAGAGATCTGCTGAAGGAGGGAAATGTAAAGTCAAGGCTGGACCAGACACAGATTGGTCCAGACTGTGCCGAAATCACTGGAGTCAGGTGATGGAATCTCTTCTCTTCCCTTCCCCATGTGATTTTAATGCCTGCCAGTACTGGAAATGCTCCTTCTTCCAGGTTAGACCTCTAAGAAGAACATCAAAATTCCTTGTTGATGGTCATAATCTGGGAGAAGGCTCACTTTAGGGAAACTTCATCTTAAACTTCTATTGGAGTTCTGATTTTATCTAGTTCACACACATTGACCAAGGCGAATACATCAAACCCTTTATAAATAGGAAAAAAAGTATACTAAAATTTGGATGTTGAGAAGGAAAAAGAAGCAGTTGAACCTAATTCTTTCAGCCTTGGTCCTAGGGTCGGTTCCTCTGCTAATTCCTGAATTTCTTCCTTTGAATTATATATTGTTTCCAATAGATGTGGTGTTAGAACTCTTCCTGAACAACTCTTCAAAGGAAGAGTTAGAACAGCAGGATTGCACCCACTGCAGTCCTGCTCTCTGACTAGGACTCAGATATTTAGGAGATCATTCCATCTTTCTTCTCAGTGAGCAAGGCTTAATTCTCTCTGGTCCCTTACCTGTAAACCTTTTACATCAGAAAAAAGAACTTCCAGTTCTGGTTAATATCTATAAAAACCTAGTCAGAAGAGTGGAGGTGTTCTTATTATTGGCTCAATGGTTTATTTTCATTAGGGAGATTTGTTGAGAAAATCAAATTGTTCTTTTATGCAGGACATGATAACCAGTATAACACTATCCCTCATATGTTATGCATTTTTAATGAAAATCTGTATATTGCATTTACCTCTCTCCTTTGGAGAGATATTATCATATCACTATTCAGAAGCAAAATTCCTATGCACCAGAAGGCACTTGCCTGTCCTTTCATCCTCATCTCCTGATGGTATTGTAATCACAAATAGAAATTTCAGTTTAGAGGTTAAATAGCAGATTTCCTAACTGTACAAAACAATAAAGTAGACTTGGATCTTAGAATAGGTCCCAGAGGAAGGATCAGAATTGTTTGTAAAATTAATGCCTGTATTCTTTTCCCATTAGGCTACTTGTGTGTAAATACTATACATGCCCCTGATTGGATTCATTATCCACACAATCGTAGACTGGAAATAGACCCATAGTGTATGAGCCTCTCCAGCTCCATTGTTGAGTTGAATAAGGTTACGTTTGAAGAATGGAGGTACAATGTGCTTTAACATTGTATAGACATTTCATCAAATCGTATTTTGAAAGAATTCCTCATTTTCTGATTGAGTCTCATTATCCCACAGAAGTTTCCACTATGTACAAAGACAGCTAGGTCCAAGATCCACTATCAAATGGCTCATCATACTAACAGAAAAAAGATACAGGATTCTTTCCTAAGAGATCTGGGTAAAGAAAAGTTAATATATGGAGGGCATTGCCCCTAGCCCTGAACCTAACTTAGTGTCATATCTTTAGTTAATCCTCCCCCTATTCCAAGCCTAAAGATCCTCCTGAGTGAGAACTCGTCTTATTGATAGTATCTGCCTAGCTCAGTTGCCAATCAATGAATAGCATGTATACACACACACACACATACAGCCTCACACACCCTGCTATCCACCTCACCCCATCCCAAGGAATGAATATTCTTCACAATATTTCTGCTGTTGTATTAAGCTCTTGAATCATCTGTTACTTTCACTGATTTTCTCCTCCTGAGTTCAACTATGTTAACTCTTGTTATCTGGCTCACACGTCTTAGCACATTTCATGAATTTCTAAATGTTACCAAATCCAAGTGTCTTTCTCCAAGATCAAAGTCCATTTTCAGAATTTCCGTTTTAGTTCAAAAGCTGAATGCCTAACTCTGCTAGCATTATTCAAGCAGGATGTAGAGATGCTTATACCACATGCTTCCAAAAGCACTTGATCATATATTGCCAGAGCTGGTGAACTATGTGGTTGTCATCTCTAGCAAGGTGGTGATGAGTGTTCTCAACACATGTTCTGTTCTGGTAACTTTTTTCCTGAGCAACTTGCCCATATGAGACTAGGAATTTAGAAGATAAATTTCTTTGCTTTTGAAACTTGTTTTAATTTATGTTTTATTGTAATAACATAAATATAACACAAAATTTGCCATTTTAACCACTTTATATATGTGATTCATAGCATTAATTACATTCACAATATTGTGCTACCATCAACACCATGCATTATCAAAACTTTCCATCACCCAAAAACAGAAACTCTGTACTGATAAAGCATTAATTCCTCCTTTTCCTTACCCCAGTCCCTGGTAGCCACTAATCTCCTTTTTGTCTCTATTTGTCTGAATTTGCTTATTTTAGTTATCTTATATAAAAGGAATCACATAATAGTTGTCTTTTTGTATCTGGTTTATTTCATTTAGCATAATCCATGTTGTAATATGTATCAGACATGCATTTTTTGTGGATGCAGGACATGCCACATTTTGTTTATCCAGTCTCCTGTTGAGGGGCATTTGGACAATTAGATAACTTTCCACACACATATATATACCTGTGAAGCCATTGCCACTATCAGGGAATCCATCAGCTCAAAAATTTTTTTCTAGTTTCTTGCTATTACAAATAAAGCTGCTATAAATATTCATGTGTAAGAATTTATATGGATGTATGCTTTCATATGCTTGCTCTTCAGTAAATATCAAGGATTGGAATTACTGGGTTATATGTTTAACTTTCTACAAAACTGCCAAACTGTCTGTCGAGATACTATTTTCCAGACTAGTTACACAGTTGGTATTGCTACCTATAGTGTATTACCACCTGCAGTATATTAGAGTTCCATTTTTTCCACATTCTTGCCAACATGTGGTTTGGTCAGTCATTTTAATGTTAGACATTCTAACAAGTATATATCTGTATTTCATCATAATTTTAGTTTCCATAATTAATGATTAGCATCTTTTCATGTACTGCTGAAAATTTGAAGCATTTACTTCTGACTTTTTCCTTTTCTTTATATGTATGTATTCATTCCTTGCTATATTAAAAAAGTATTTTTCAAAATTTTTATTCATCACTGTATTTTCACGGTGGTGGTGAATAATTCCCATAACAAATAATAACAATTTTTTAATGGAAAAGTAGGTTTCAGCTTGATGTCATGATAATATTGATTTCCAGTTACATCTTGTAAATAAAAGGGAAAATGTTCTAAAGCAATTGAGAATTTTGCAGCTGTTGTAGCATTGAAGTTTGTCATTTCCCTATTTTTTTGACAGCTCTGCTAGTCAGCATATCAGTGTGATCTGGTAGTAGTAACCTTTGCAATGAGTAGAGGAATTGCTTTTCCCAAAATTAGTGTGATTCTTGTAAGAGGTAAAACATTTATTTCAATGTAAGATTGTGGGCTCTGAAAACACAGTAAGCAGAGAACAACATCAACTAATTCTATCTTATTTTCTCAGAGACTGAATGTTCATTTTTAAAAAAAACACTCTTTGTATTAGATAGCTTACAAAGTCATACTGGGCATAAAAGCATGGTCTGTAAAAGCTGCTCCAATTGTCACCTTATATATAGCAAAGCTTCTAAAACTTTAGTTCATTATTGGCATCCTCATCTGCATCCCTCACCTTCCAAAAATTAGAGGTGACGGTGAGTACACATACTAATCTTAATTAAGAACACAGAGATATTCTCTAACTTCCTTGAAAAACATAATAATTATGTTTTTCCTTTTTTCACTAAAAGAAATCCTAGGTATCTCTTTGGGTATATATTTTCCTTAAGAGGGTGGGGGAATGCAGATCATTTGGGTGACTTGTCTCAATTTGACTACTTTTTCAGCATAATCTAAAATATCCACAAGTTTTTGAACAATCACTTTAAGCAAGGCAGTGTGCTAATTGTTTTACTTATATGACCTCATTTCATCGTTACCACAACCCTCAGGGGTAAGGTCATTTCACATGTGAGAAAAGATAAAAGTTAAAACAGCTTGTTCATATTTTCACAGAAGCCAGAATTTGAACCCAGCCTTATCTGCCTCAAAGCACAGGCTTTTCATCACTACCCCACATAAACTAATATTATTATTTCACCCGAAATAAATGCTAAGATTGGCAATGGTTTTGGCAAAACTCTAACTTTAGACATTCATCCAGAGGATATCAGAGTAAAACATTTGATCAAGTTTCATATTGTGTGGTGGTCTATGAAACAATCAAGGGGAAAATAACTTCCAAATTATGAGCCAGTTTTTTTTTGCTCAAGTTAAAAATTACTTAATAGTCACCTTTGTTTATTTGGAATAGTCATTATTTCTTTCTATACTTCTAACTCAACACCTGCTATTGTCAGCCACTAGCCTAGGTACTAAGAAACAGAAACAGAAGATTTAGATCTTTGCTCAGATAGTCCACTGTCCAGAGAGGAGACAAAGGAAGACAGCTGCATGTATGTTAGGTGATAAATGTCATATTCAAGTTTTCTGGAGAGTACTGTGAGTGCTCCAAGAAAGAACACTGTACTGATATTTAGGGGAGGGAATGGTAGGCCATCAAGAAATACTTACGAGGAAAGAAGAGGGTAAGTTTAAAATATCTAATTTCCCACTGTCATGATCCTCTTTTTGTACCCATTACTGGAATAGTGAAAAATCCACATCTATTGTAAGATGGTGAAACAGAATGAGGAACATATTTGTCCTAGTGTGAGTATTTTTTGCACCCCAGAAAATTATGTTCTTGAGCTACCCCATTCCTGTGTGTGTGAACCTGTTGTATGTGGGACCTTTGGGTTAGATTCAGTCAAAGGAATTTTTAATTAGATTGCTTCAGTCTTCAGTTAAGGGCCTTTGATTAGATTGGGGGATACAGATTGGGCCCTAATCCTTTTACTGTAGTTTTATATAAAGGGAACACAGAGAAAGAGAGCTGCCATTTTTACCCTGCCATGTAAAGAGGATTCCAGGATCGCCTACAAACACAGAAAGAAAGAGAAACCCTGAGGGACTGAGATAGAGGCCAGAGTCTGGAATCAGCGAAGCAGCCCAAAGGAGACCCCACCAAGAGAGCCATATGCCTGATTGCCCATAGCTGAGCCATAGCTGAGCAAGTGAGCCTGGAGGAGAAGGCAGTTTCTGGCCACCATTTTGCCTTGCTATGTGGTAGGAGTACAGGATCTGCCAGCAGCTAACTTTTGAAGAGACAGCATCTCTGATGATGCCTTGATTTGAACATTTTCACAGCCTCACAACTGAAAGATTTTACCCTAGTAAATTCCCATAATGAAAGTTAACCTATTTCTGGTATTTTTGTGTTTGCAGTCTTTAGCAAACTTTTAAAAACACATTAATTTAGAATGAGAATGATGAGAGAGAAGGCTGAAGAGAGAGGCAGAGACCAAGATATAGAGAGCTACTGAAGGATTTTATGGGAAAGTGACATAATCAGATCCACAGTTTCGATATGTTACTCAATTGGAAATGTGAAAGATGGTTTTGAGGCACAGCAGTCACCTCAAACTAAATATAGCACTGGAAGAAGATCTTTTGCCACCAGAATTCTTTAAAATTAGTCCAAAATTGTACGTCTAAACTCTTTCCACACTTTTCACATCAGTCAGTAAATTTGATATGCCACTCTCTAAATGAGTACAAAATCATGACTTCATTTTTTATAATAGGATTTTTCTAAAAGCCGATTAAAAAATATAAGCTAATGCAGTGGTAAGTCACATTATATGGTAACTGTCATTTGGAAAAGTTTTCTTTAATTTAGAGTAGTAAAGTAAATATTTTTGGATGCAATTGAAAAAATATGCTGTTTTAGGGAATTCTGTAATATAGCAAAGAGTTACTACCCTATTTATCTTTAATAAAAATCATTTCCATATAATTAGTTGTTTTACGTAAGTTGTAGTTGTGTTGTACACATTATAGCATAAATTGCAAATGAAAAAGAATAATACTATAACTTTAAAAAAAACGTTTTTGCATCATAATTTCACTTACTGCAACCAACCTGCAAGGTCAGTATTATTTTCATGCTTTTTTTTAAGAGGTATTATAACAGTGGTTAAAAATTCAAATTTGAACCATTCTGCCTAGGTTCTGAGCCTGGCTGTTTTATTTTTTAGCCCTTTCATCGTGGACACATTACTTAATGTTACTGTGCTGCACTTTTGTCATCTGAAAAAATGAGGATTGTAGTGACACCCATCTTATAAGATAGTTGTAAGAACCAAAATATTTAATAACGTTAAGAGTTTGATGTATTAAGTGTTCAATAAATATAAGTCCGTATTATATTGCAAGTAAGGAAAACCTACATGGTTGTAGGTCACATATTGTAAGTGACAAACTCAAGTCTTAAACTCCATGTCTTTTTATCCGTATCTTATATTTCCACACTGTCTAACACATAGTTTTTGTCTATTTTTAAATTTCTATAAGAGAAATTCTTATTTATTTTATTAGTGGCTGGACTAATATATAGTCATAAAATTATTTGAGAAGATAAAACTGTAGTTATAAATCAGTTAAAGAAGTATTACCTTCTTGGTACATTTCTACCCTGTGCTCCCACTATTCCTATTAAGTTGTTGTTATTGTTTTTGATGGATTTCAGGAATAATATTAAAGTAAGTATGTATATATTCCTGGATGTTAGTCTAGAATGCCTGCTAAGTTATGAATATTTAGATATTCATGAGACTTGACATCTGTCACTTGGAAAGTTTGAAGTTTCTTTTCCCCCCCATATGCCTGACAGATTTAATGATTCTTTGTAGAGTTTAGAGAAGTTTAAACAAAACTTTGTCAAAGTTGTTTTAGACATTAATATACTAGTTTGTCAACCCAGATAACTATTGTGCAATAATTCTGGGTTCTTATTTTAATATTTTTAGTGTAATTAGAATCTCTTAGATATTTCTGTACTCTTTTGAATAGTTATTGCATTTATTTCTGAATAGCTTTCTTTACATTATTTAAAATTTAATATATTTTGTATACTTCAGATTAAGCACACATTAAATATTTAATATTTTTGTTCTGTTAATAGCATATTTCATTTTATTTTTGCCTCTGTACTGTACGGATACCTTGTAACCTGAAAAATAGAATTGCGTTTAAATATTATACTCTTAGGATTTTTAGTACAATTACATTCAGTTCATTTAATTGTGTAACTGCATGTGCAAAATATTTCACCATACAAAGTGGAAAGCACAGAATATGGAACGAACCATCAAGTTAGAAAAGATAAATATAACAACTTTAATATAAGGCTCCATACCATCTACTATATGTGTGATAAAAACCAGAGAGGGTAATAGCTAGCACTTTGATCTAGACTATGTGGGAAGGGCAGTGTTTCAACTAAAATAGGTTAGGCTGCATATAACAGGAAACTCAAAATGATAGTGATTAAACAAGTTAGACCTTGATTTTTCATCCCATCAGTGAAATCTTGAGTTCAGAACTAATATGGCACCAGACTTTTTCTGTTTTCCCGTTTTATACCCTAGCACATTTCTGAAACCTCAAGGTCATCTCATGACCCATAAGTTTGCTGAGCTTTTAGCCATATTCCACAGAGTAGGCAGAGACAAGGAAGGTAGGCAAAAGGTGAATCTCTCCCGTTTGAATCAGCTACCTTTAAAAGAATCTTCACATAGTCCCACATACTATTTCTGCTTATATATCACTGGACAAAAACTAGTCACAGAGGTATAAAAGGAAATTAGGAAATGTCTCTTGTCTAGAAGGCAATTTTTCCAGCTTAAAAAAAAAAAAAATCAAGTTTTCTAAGTGATGGAGAGGGGAGAATGTCCCTGAAATAGGAGGTGATATTTAGTATGGTTGTTGACTAATGCATAGGATTTCTAGAATCATATAAAGGAAGTACAAGTCAAGAAACTTAACTGGAGACAAGTTGTAGAAGCAGGAAAGCATAAGTCATAATCAGATTACTACATGTCATCTGATTCGACTGACAAAGTCTGTGTAGTGGGAGATACGTCTCAAAGGATAGTAAAAGTTTACTCATGTTCAGACAATAGAGATGAATATTTCTAAATGGCATAGTTTAAGTAATGAAATGATTAGATATGACAAAATTTAAACAAAATATTAGTTAATTAAATTACTAATCATATTATTCTATTTCTGAATTATTTTCTTTGCCAAATTTTCTCTCATTTAGAATTTGTCTTTTATGAAGTACAGAAAGTAGTTTAACCATATGGAAGTTTTTATATTTACACCATGAGGGTGATTGTTGTTGGGTCAAACCTCTCTGGGAGATTTTTATAAGGTACTTTATTATTTTTTTGTCTTTATTTCTTTTTTAATGTTACATTCAAAAAATATGAGGTCCCCGTAGACATCCCACCCCCCTCCACCTCACCCCACTCCTCCCACAACAACCTCCTCCAACATCATGGGACACTCACTGCGCTCAGTGAACACGTCTTTGAGCACTTGCTGCACCACATGGTCAATGATCCACATTTAAGTTTACTCTCTCCCCCAGTCTACCCAGTGGGCCATGGGAGGACACAGAATGTCCAGTAACTGTCCCTATAGTACCACCCAGGACAATTCCAAGTCCTGAAAATGCCCTCACATCACATCTCTTCTTCCCATTCCCCACCCCCAGCAGCCATCCTAGCCACTTTCTCTACTCAGGTACTTTAAATAGCATTATTTTAAAGAAATTAAGGTTCATTATGTGATTTTGAATCCTTCCTTATATTTGCCTTCAAAGCCAGTTGATGGACCAATTCATAACTTTATAGTCACATTTTTTAAAACCAAAATCAGTATTATATAATGCTGAAGGAAATGCTTAAAGCAAGCATCTACAAATCCTGAAAACCTTTCTTCTTTATGGGGAATGAAGTTCACAGTATTTCCTACAAGCTATCATGCTAACATAGAACTTTCTTCTCATTTCTTTGGCATCAGTGGCCAGAGAAGAAGCAAGAGCTGACAAGAGGGAAGCAGACAAGGCTAACTAGTTGTTGGCAGGAACTTGGAGCAATAGAAGGATCATCCAAAGGCAAACTGATACTGGTTACTTGATTATATTATAAACAGGTAGTTAATTCTCTCTACTAGGAAAGTTAAGAGTTGCTGACTACAGAAGACAGGCTGTGGGAGACTGAAACCTAGAAAAGCTGCAGCAGAATGTACCTTGAAAGGCTATTGCAGGGACAGATGCAGGACAGTATATATCCTTCCATAGCCCACTGAATGGACTGGGAGAGAGTGTAAACTGCAATGTAAACTATAATCCATGCTGTGTAGCAGTGCGCCAAAATGTATTCATCAAATGCAGTGAATGTACCACACTAATGAAAGAAATTGTTGATGTGGGAGGAGTAGGGGGGTGTGGGGAATGGGGTATATGGGAACCTCATATTTTTTTAATGTAACATTTTGTGTGATCTATGTATCTTCATAAAAAAAAAAAGATAATAAAGTTTTATTTCATCTGAAAAAAAATAGTCTTGGATCCTTACAAAAATACAAGTCTAGCTTGAAAATGATACTAGGATGCAATCAAACTGATTTTAGTTATTGAGTATAGAATATTTACATGAACATTTCCCTTCCAGTCTTATTTGCCATATTTAAATGCCTCCCTTTTACATTTCTGTGCTTAGCTTTTAAGGAATAACTGATTTGAGAAATTTGTTAATCTCTCTTACTATGTATATTTGAAGTGACCACAAGGAACTTTCTCCCACCTAGTGGTAGCATATCCTAATTATAGGCAAATTATAGAAATTATAAGACCAAAAAAAAGCCCAGTCTGGCACCACTACTAAACTTTTGAGTTTAAACCTAAACTTACAATAGCCATGAAATGTGTGTATATAAGCAATTTTATAGTCAGTAAATTTTTTCATATTCCTATGTTTTCTTGACTTGTTATTTTCTATTACCCAAAATGGTATGGAATCTTTCATTTGGCACTCTATATTTGCATGCAAATTTTACACTTTTTCCAAGGCTGTCCACTAGCAAATAATTTTCTAAGACACTTTATATTAAAAAATACTGAATCATTTAGGATTTTATAAAACAAACTATCTTTTCTTTTTTGTGTGGTTTTTTCCCCCCTCCCCCAAAGAGTCTCTTGAGTCCTCTGTTCCTTGTAGCAGCAAAGTTTCATAATGAAGGGCAAAAATCCATTGCAGTTACTTTCAATATTAATATTAAAACAATATCTAATTTTTAAAAGATTTCATTTGCATGAAAATAGCACTCATTCTCAATTCAATCATATTGTTTTGTTCATTGTTTCATCCATGGTTTTCTTATACTTTTAACTTTAAATCAAGACTGTGTCAAAAATTGCTTGTAGGTCTAAGTATATTTAGCATCATGAACCATTTGGAATTCTGCATCTTTTGGCATGGCATTCAGAGAAAGAAAACACCATAGGAGACATCTGGGGCTCTGAGGAATAGAGAATTCAAGTGATATCTCTGTTCTCTTATCATTTACCATTTTCCCTCTGTAATGGTTTGGATATACTCCTCTTTATTCATCTCTTCTTTCCCATGTGTTTTTTTTTCAATGGTCTTCAGAAATATCAATTTATCAATCAGTCAAGAAACATTCTTAGGCATGTTGTTTATCTGAGTTCCTGTTCTTGAAACTGGATACTCAATTTTTAAGACAGACACTGTCCATAAGTAATGATTGCTCTGGTAAGGGATTCAATTTAATAAAGCTTTGAGTGCATACTATTTACCTGATATTATATTATGCAGTAAAGACAATAGATGAAAATATAAGATATCTGTCATGAGTCTAATAGACAAAGAGGAAAAAAAAAGACAAGCAAAAACAAAAAAAAACCAACAACGCAGTATTTAAGTAATTTTTTTAAATTAGGAAATCAAAATCACATTTAAGTACAATGGAAGCACAAGGGGAGCACCAAAGCCTTCTTTCCTTCAAGAGTTGGAAAGGCCTCCAACTCAAGAGCTACGTGGCATAGAGTATTAACAGCAGCAGTAGCAGAAATGCAAGGTACAAAGGTAGCACAGGTCAGTTGTAAATTTATTTCATTTGTACATTTGAAAGTGGAGTTAGTAAAATCCTCTTTCACGTCTTTTTCTGGCTTGTTTATTATCTTTCTTAATGCCCTATACATTGATAGCATGTTTCCAATTAATGTTTGAATTAAGTACATAGAGCTAAATGGAAAGAACAGAGATAGAGCTAACTTTGAATACAAGTCTTGCCACTTTAGACCTACATGACCTTCGGAAATCACATTACTTCCCTGATCTATTATCTGAAAATGGAAGTAGTGCCCCTCCCACACTGAAGAAGTATTATGAAGATTATTTGAAATAACTGCCAAAATCCTAGCACAGCATCCATTTATAAAGTAGGCTTTCAAAAGCTATGATTATTTTTATTATTTTGCAATGTTCATGATTATTATTAAATTTCATTTATTTAAAGTGTTCTTCCTTTTCTTGATTTAAATAAAAGTAATAAGATATATAATTTCCTCTCAATATAATAATGCTAACTTTTTAGCATTTCAGGTAAGACTAGTTCATAAGCTTGTCTACATTTTCTCTACAACGCCTAAATGTTATGTAAAATTACTCTGTTTTTATACTAATTGGGCACTGGTAGAAAGAATGCCTTTTTTTACTTTGACAACATCTTATCAAAACACTTGATGTAAGCTTTAACTTCTTCTACTATTTTGTTCCCTATTGATGAGAATTTATTATGCCTAATTATGCTAATAAATAAAGGAATTTGAGCCTTTCCCCTACCTCCCCTAGTTAAGGAAATATATATTTCTGTATCTATACCTCCCCTAGTTAAGGAAATATATATTTCTGTATCTATTTAATGTCTTTCTCCTCAACTAGATTGTAAGCTCTTTGAGGACAAGGGTCATGCTGATGTACTTGAAGCATGTGATCTGATACATCAGTTACACTTAAATGTTTCTGAAATTATAATTTTGTGTTTTAACTGAGCATATGTTCAGTATTGTAAGTCATGCACATCAGCATATAATCTTAGATGTGTACCTTTTAAAGAAGGAGCATACATAAAGGAGACTACATAGGAAAACCCAAAAACCAAAGCATTTGACTTGAAAAAAGTGTTCAGAGCAGTTAAGAAGAGTGGGAGTTACAGGTTTCTTCAAATATTTTCTTATTAAGAATTGGTTCCTCACTTTCATATATATGCATAAACTTGATATCAGTAAAGTGTTACATAACATCCACAGCATGGAGGCTGTGATAGACTTTAATTAATTCCTAGGTAAAATTAGTATGCATTACAGTTTAGGGAAACAAACCACACAAACCTGCTAATCAAAATGTTCAGCTAACAGAGCTGGGAATTTTTCATTAGTTGTATTGTCTTGAATTTCATCACTGTACCAGCTGGCTTCTTGTCAATTTATAGTTTGGACCTTTTCATCAAACATCAGAAAATTAATTACAGGAAAGGAAATCCGATAGGAATTGTGTGCGTAGAGGTTTTTCACAATTAACGTGACATGAATGTGGCTGTATACAGAATTAATGGAAAGGGACAGAAGGAACTCAGTAGAATTTTCTAGAATCATTAACTATAGCACTGTTAGTCACTAGTTTCTACGTATTTGTTTTAAAGTTGTTTAGCCAAAGTTTTCAGTTCTCTCATTTCTGGAAATACTCAGTTATTTTACTGTATCAAATACAGTGAATGGTGGCGTGAACTGTGATTTTTTTTTTTACAAGACGTCCCAAATGACAGCTCAAAAAATTCCTATTGTCTCTTAATTTTGAAATGAGTAACAGTCTATGTATTACATTGCTGATCGTAATCATAATTTAATGAGAGGAAAGCTCATGCTTTGATGGGTAATGCCAAGTTGTTTGTAATAAATATTTTGGACTCAGAAGCATTGTTCTCTAGTAGCACAGTCATTGCTGCTATGCACTAGAGTCAGTTTAAATCTAACTTTTCTAAGCCTCTTAGCTTTTGACTAAACTAAAGATTTTAAAAATGATTAGGATCCTATTTTTTATTTTTATATTTTATATAGCTTAGAAACCCTTATTGTGACCCATTCTTCTAGTTCCTAACATTCTAATACAGCAAGTAGTTCTTAACCTTTTAAACCTCAGACACTTGGAGAATCTGAAGAAAACTATTATAGACCCTCTCCTCAGAAAAAATATGTCTGAAAATACAGAGAACATTTTGCATACAATATCAGGGTATCTATCACCAGGAATGCATAAACCTCAGGTTATAAATGCCCATTCCATTCACTGAGGAATATTCACATATGTTTTATATACTTATGTGCATAAAATATGTATAGATGTTTATATAAAATTTAAATATGTATATAATTAAGTTAAATTCAAATGTTGATTGATCATTTTTTACCGTTCCATCAAATTATCTATACTAAAACAATTATTTTCTTTGCCATCTCCTGAATAAATTTATATTTCTTATTCATCTATATATATAGCAGCCCTTAGTTATACGCTCATTTGGGTGGCCATATTTCACCATACTGTTTCAAGTACTGCCACATTTCCTAAGTAATTTGTAGACCATAGCTGAGGAGAACATCCTTAACTTATTTTAATGATAGTATTTTTCTTCGTTAGGTTTGTGAGCTGTGAGCTAGTGAAAGATACTAATAGGCATTTTCCAGTTTTCTCTGTTCAGTCTGAAACTGGTTCACTATTATTTCAAGGTCACTCTGAAAGTCTTTCTGTGATTTGCTCCCATTTATTTTTTCTTGTGTTTACAGGCTTAAATCAAATATGAAATTTAATGTTGCATTGGCCTACATTAAACTTAATTTGCCTATTGTCAGCTCATTTACAAAAGAGATAACATTCAAAAGCCACCCTGTAGAATGTTTTATATGCAATCAATAATATAATTTTTCATCTATTTCCTTGCTGTATACAACTTTCTATATCTTTCCCTTTAAAAGCATACCTCTGCAGGGAAAATTTTCAGACACCAAGTTTCTAATAGAGATTAATGAATGATTCTCTAATGGAATAGGCTCTACACTATATCTTGAAAATTTTTAAAATTTACCTTTTTTTCCTCATTTAGAAATTTAATCCTATGTTCTACATTTATAAGCTTGATATCTGAACGTTTTTCACAATGACTTTATACATGAATAGGATAAAATAAATGCAAAATCCTAAATTGGATTATGATACTATTTTTCTTCTTTGTTTTTTCCATGTACTTAATAGTACTAACTTGACCTCATGCGATGAATTTCTCTCTTAATAGTTAATAAATTTTAAGATATGAATGAAAAGAAAAATGAACGTTTAAAATTTATATATTATGTTCTAGAGGACACTAATATGAAATCTTAAATTTAAGTGATAAAAATGCTTTTATAATGTAAAATCTCAAAGCTATGCATTAAGCAGTATAATTTATGTTACTGAACATGTATTTTCTGTAGTTAGTCTTGGGCAAAATTTGAGAATTGTATCTTATCTTTACCTTTTGAACAGCAATTCTACTTACTCAGTTTATGTTAGGGAAATAAAAGTCATCTACAAAGATAAATTTATAAGGCTGTTCATTTTTATAATACTGAAATATTTGAAAAAGCCAAAGTGAGTAACCTAAGGGTGTAGGTTAAAATAATTCCATTGTATACACATAATAGAATACAATCATGAAGATGTATCTTTTATTGACATTGAAAATGCATATGTTAAAATTTAAAAGAATAAATTATATGATTCTCTCTTTGTTAAAATAACAAGTTGATTGTTGGATGGTCATGAATATGAGTATAGGTATTGATATGGATATAGATATAGCTATAGATATAAATGAAAATAAATCAAATAATCACCAAAAGGAAAATAGTGGTTACTTGTTGAGAGTTCATATTATGTGTGGGTGTATATGTATTTAATGTGATTTTTTTCTTATGTGCCTGATGGTATCACTTGTATGATAAAATAAAAGAAAAAGAAAACACTATTATAATAATAACTAATCTTTATTAAGTTCTATTAATTTTTATTGTCTTGTACTCTTCTAAATAATCTTTATGCCCTACCTCATTTAATTGTAATTGTAATATTATTCAGTCCTTACGTATATGCTATAGAGCAGGGCTTCTTAACAACAGGTCCATGAACTTGAATTGAAATTCAAACAAACATTCTTGTTGGGGCATGTTAGTGCGGTTATGATTTATTTATTAAATAATACACAGTATTGTTTGGCCTTAGTAAGGGTCCATGGATTTCACCTGACTGGCAGAGGGGTCTGTGGAACAAAAAAGGTTAAGGACCTCTGCTAGAGCATAAAAGGATGCTAGAATATTAGAAATAAGAGATAGCAATGGAATTTCACATTGAGTCATTTTTAAATGAACCTTTTGATTTTGTATACATTGTGTGTGTTTCTGGGGAATAGGTATTTAGCTTTTAATCACATTTAGAGATATGTTAATACCACCTACTCTGAATAGTTTTGATTAAACTCACCATTCAATTTTTAATGATGAAGGCCTGAGAGCTAGCATGCAAAAGTTTGGCTCTCAGAACTGGCAGCCTCCGAGGTCTGAGGCACAAAATACGCCTCCCTTGGTTGGCCCCTCGGGAGGAGGTATGCACCTACACCTCCCCGCAGGGGAAACTCACGCAAGCCCCCTCACACCACCTCCGTCTGGGCCAATCTCAGGGCCTCCTACCTTGTAAAGACACGCCTGCTCTCTTCCACCTATCAGCGAGCTATCCAGCTCAGCCCTCTCAAATTTAAGCTCTCCCTAGTAACTACTGACCAGCCTAGTAGACGAGTTCTGCTTCTATGCCCTTATAAGGTAACAACAGCTAATCTAGCCTATCAGAACCCAATCACCCTCCACCAATCCCCTCTCTTCATACTCTATAAAACTGCTTGTACTTCCTCAATAAAGGAGACCTGCGCCATCCGCCTCATCTCCGCAGTTGTCCTTCTAGTCACTGCGTCCTCTCACGCCTGCGCCTCCCCACCCCGAGCCCCCTGTCTAGAGAAGCGGGGGCTCCTCACCTCAAAGGCCCATTACCTAGGAGAGCAAACTAAACTCTGTAATGGAAAAGGTGGGAAGCTGTGACCTGGGGTCATATATTCAAGAAGTCTGGGAAGAATTTAGGAGATGTCCAGATCCTCAAGTTGCCAATTGTGTTCTAGCAATACCAGGATTCCAGTTTTAGATGCCTAAACTGTTAATTTAAGTATAATATAATCAACTCCCAGTTATGCTATAAATATTTGAGAAGCTTTGCAGGGTGAACATGGAGGAATGCAATAAAAGGGTGGAAAGGGATTCCTAACATAGTGATCTACTTTAACTTATCAATCTGGGTGTCTTAGGGCAAAAATTATTTTTACATTGATTCTGTCTTTTAAGATCTAAAATGGTAGGAAATTCAAAGTACTGTAATAGTTGGCTTTGGGAAATATATTTGTATTATTTTAAGATATGAATACATATATCAATATAGAATATCAGCATGAGGAACAAGTTAATACCATGAAAACCTAAGTGAAGAGAAGTCAAGTAGCTGTCCTTCAGATTCATCCTGGTTACTTGTCTGTCTGCTGAAGAGTAAGAATGATGGGAGCCAGAATTTTTAGCCTTAATATAATTCTTGTCCATAGCCCTCTAGCTCATTTTTCCTGCATAACATCTGTATTGAGTGGAAGTGTATAGCATAAGAGCTGCCAGACCTTATCCCATGTGCCACACTTGCCAAGTGTCTCATTTGAATTTTCTAAGAGCTTTATGAAACTTATTATCCTATTTCATAGATGAGGAAACTGAGCACTGGCGAGATTGAATTCCCTCAATTCCCCTTCCCCGTAATCCTGAACCAGGTTTGAGGTCTTGGAAATCTGTGTCATGGGCATGGCTCTGTAAAACTGCCCTTACTTAGACATATAAAGAACCTTCAAATTTATATTAGTGTTTTTGGGGGCATGGTCATCAGTACACTTACTTTCAGGATAATACAGTGTGGTTGATAAAAATGCACATTCCTGTCTAACCCTCATCCCAGAGTTGATGAATCAGAATCACAGCAGGAGGAGCATTTTAACAAGCATCTCTGGTGATTCTGGGCACAGTATAGATTGAAAAGCACAGCCTTAAACCATTTCATTCTCACAGTAAAGGGGTGATAATATAGCAAGTTCTTATTTTATTTTCTAGCATTTTGACACCAATAACCACCCTCCTCAAAACTTGTCTTGGTCTTCAATGCTTTCTTCTGGTGCTCCTTTACCTTGCCAATCATCATTCTTCAGCCTTCTCTGATAATTCTTTCTGCTGGGCATTCCTTGGGATGCTGCCTTTGGCTCTTTACTGTTCTGTGGCTGTAACCACCATATTTTATTGAGGTCTTTCAAATGACTCTTGCTCCCCACCCCTAATTCTCTCCTGAAATTCGGTACCTTTTATCTATTGATTTTTCTTTCAATCCGTGGATACTTATATATATTTTTAAATGTAAAATGCCTACAGATAAACTCATCTTCTCCCTCCAACCTTCCTCATTCAATACTTCCCCAATAATTCAGTTAACACTGTCACTACTCAGACGCCTGAGCTTGAAACTTCAAAATTGATTTCAGACTTCCCTTTTCCTCATTACTTATTCATTCAGTCAGTCATCAGTTCTGTTCAGGAATGCATCTTGAATCAATTATTCTCATTCCCACTGTACCTTATCCTACCCTATACTCTGAATTTCATGCTTCTTTTTCTACCATTCAGTTTCCTCAATATCTAGTCTCTTTTCTACACTCTACCAGATATTTTAATAGTGAACACATTTTAACTTTTCATTCCTCTTCATAAAAGTAGTCATTTGTTTCCTATTGCCTGCAAGACATAGTCCAAAACCTTAGCATGGTGTATGAAGCCTCTTCTAATCTAAACTCATTTTGCCTCTCCTATCTTATCTCCTTAACAAAGGCCCTTTTCTGCGGCTAAACCAAACTCTCATACATTTCATCTTTTCATACTAATACATTTGTGCACTCATTCTGTTAACCTGGAGTCTCTGCTCACTAATGAGATGTTGGTCATTCTTCACACTGTATGTCTGTAGTATTTACCTCAGAGCAGTATGGTGTGGGTAATTGAGTCTGTGTTTTAAAAGCCAGGCTGCCTCATTTTAGACCCTACTACTTATAACTGCCTGACTTCTCTCAGACTCAGTGTCTTTATCTGCAAAATCGGGAATGATGTTAGCACCTACCTCATAGGTTTCTTGAAGACTGAAAGAGTCAATTCATGTACAATGCCACATAATCAGCAGATAATTATTTTGCTGCTATCTGTGATGATCATGATGATAATGATGCAACACTTTCCTCCCCAAAAAAGTTGAAAAAATTGCTTATAAACTCTTAATTAAGTCCAGAGATCCATGACCATACCAAAATAAAAGTACTATGCTGCAGAAAACCTAAATGGGACCCAATTTGTAACTGTACTTTAGTTAACGCATAGCCTGTCTAGTCTGTCCTAAGTTCCCCACTAATTGAAAGCCTACAAGCACTTGTAAAAATACTTTTCTCCAGACTGGCATTACATTCATTATCAGTAAATAATGCACTCTGGCTACAGTTCTTGAGGTGCATTCTTTTGCCAATTGAATAGTTGATGGAGCAAGCTATGCCACAGGAACACACTATCAGAAATCTGGTTCCCTCCTTTGTCCAGAAATATTATAAATAATAAATATTATAAATAAGAAATATTATCAGAATGTTAGAACTGAACAAAATGTTTTCAGGCAGTTTTGTTATTGTGGAACTGCTACAGATATATCTGTTTGAATGTTATATTTTTGGATGATTATGGTCCTGAAAAATTATGTGTAAATTTCAGTGCTTCTTATCAGAGTTTACTATTTGAAGCAATTTGACAGTAAGTTATTTTGAATTGCACTCCTAACTTATTAGTTTTTTAAATTATATTATTAATATACTAGTATGTCTTAAAATAGGACACAGTTGTATTAGCTGTGATACTTACTTCCTACACTCTTTGTTGAAATTTTTGGGTTAGAAAATTGCAGAATTATATAGTGAATGAAAGTAAATTTTGGAAAGTAGTATTTAATTTTTAGGGACAAAGAAAGCTTAGTACAGAAATCCAACATGGAAAAAACAGGAGGAGCCAATCTATAAGATGGTCAATATGTAAATTTGATTCTTAGAGTGAAGAATGTGTGTTATTGTTTTTCTTTAAATTGTACTGGGTTTTTATTTCTCATCATTATACTGATAAATAGTATTTAAATAGATTTCCATGCAAGTGCCCAGCTTTATACACATCTATATGCAGATATACGTATAAATACATATGATTGGAATTAAAAATACATATATAATGTTAACAGATCTGAGAAGGGAATAGAAAAAATGAATAATAAAAGTAATGACTTGGGTTTCTCTAGGAAATTTGCAAAGCACTTGCCTATTGTGATGAATGGAAAAACCTTGGTTTAAAACAGAAGAACTAAATTTTAATGATTGCTTTTCTGTATGAAGTTTGGAAAACCTCTTAACTGTCCAAAGCTTTGGATTTCTCCTCTGTGAAAAGGATATAATAGAGAGATGCTTTGAGGATCAAAAAATAATGTACATGCAAAGCCTTTATAAATTGTAATGCATTGTACAGATTTCAGAGATTACAGAGACAGAAATTTCAGAAATTACTCAGATTTCAGATTATTTCAGAGATAATTGGATAGCACAAGTATAATTTCCCTCCGTTTGTATATAAGGAGACTGAGACATGTAAAGGGTAATGTGTGGTCAAGCCAAAACTGGGCTCCAGGCTTCTGAGTCCATGCTAGACAATTCTGTTTCTAAAGTAGGAATATGTATTATGCATAGGACACAGCAATAGTAAATTATATGCTAAACTGATTTTTAAAGATGTTATGGGATTAAAAACATCCCATTCATTTGCCCCATGGGATCTAAGCCCCCTCTCAATTAGAAGCAGAGTCGGCATCAGCATCCCAGAATCCTCAGAATTGGGGAATGAACAATCAACTAGAGTAGACTTACTGGTATTCTACTATATACTTATTGTGATTCTAGCAGTCAAAGAACTTTTATCATTAATGTGGAGGCAGTGGCCACTGGAGTTCTGAGGGAAGGGAGAGGGAAAAACAGATATAATATGGGGGCATTTTGGGGACTTGGGAATTGTTCTGAATGACATTGCAATGACCGATACAGGCCATTATATATCTTGCTATAACTTTACAAAATTCTGCAGGAGAGTATAAACTACAATATAAACTATAATCCACACTTAATGGCAATTCTCCAAAATGTGTTCATCAATTGTAACAAATGTACCACACTAATGAAGGATGTTGTTAATGTGAGAAAATGTGGGAGGGGTAGGGAGCAGGACATATGGGAATCCCCTATATTTTTTATGGAACATTTATGTAATGTAAGTGTATTTTTTTAAAAATTAAAAAGTGTATTTAAAAAGCATTTATAACCATTGAGTTTTCTTCATAAGAAAAATGTGTATATTACCCACTGATATTTAACTTTTCTCTTTTTATACAGGTAATGAATTTGGGCATCCAGAATGGCTAGACTTCCCAAGAAAAGGAAATAATGAGAGTTACCATTATGCCAGAAGGCAGTTTCATTTAACTGATGATGACCTCCTTCGCTATAAGTTCCTAAATAACTTTGACAGGGATATGAATAAACTGGAAGAAAGATATGGTTGGCTTTCAGCTCCACAGGTATGCTCTTTACTCCAAATGTTATGTTTTAGTCACCACTGTTATACATGCTTAGAATGGCAATTGATTTAAATCTATATGCAGATCTTTTAAACAGCACTTTATTATTCAGTGTGTAGTACCCCACAACATACTTCAGCATGTCAAAACATGTCCCTGAATTCTCTCCAATAGATAATGAAATCTTAAAGATAGTGCCCTGCTTAACTTCTTGGTTCTTCTGTTGTTGTTGTTTAAATTTAGTAATTTTTATTTCAGTTGGTTAAAATGAATAACAAAAGCCCTGTATGGAATCCATTTTAGAAATTGCTGTGGAAACATCTTAATTGTTTTGACTCTTTTCCTATGCATAAATAATTATGCTGTCATAAAGAAACTACTTTGGCAGCATTTAGATTTCTTTATTTCTTTTTTCTGCCTCCTTTCCTGGTCTCTAACTTATCATTTCAATAAATGCCATTTTACCTGCATGCTGTTTTGTATTTTTCATGAGCCTGACTCTCCTCTGGAATTAAAGTCTCAGTTTTCAATAAGTTTTAGAAAATGTAATTAACAGGTGCAAATTTTATACAAGCTTTTTATTTCCTTGCAAAAATTAGCATATAGTATGTGTTAGTTATAATCCATTTACTTTATACTGGCCGTGTTTGAAATTACTGTTGATCTGTTTTTACTTTGGTATGTATGATTTTTTAAAACGATTGAACAAAGGTACTTATATATCCAGTGAAATTGGCTACATGACACGAATCCCCTAATCATGTTTATTAGTAATGCTGTTTCCAAAAGAGAGTGAAATGATGCTCCTTTTCAATAGGAACAATGTTGAATACCAAAAGGTACCATTGTTTACTCTAGAGCCTTGGTTCACATTTCTAAATTACCAAGAGTGGTGCTGCTGATATGCATGGAAATAAGTCCTCTCAGAGCTGGGGCTGAGGGAGGATGATGATGAAAAAAGCAAAGGCTTCTCATTGCTAACTGTAAAACATGATGCATAAAAGAAATTGTAGATGTTGCCATTTCTTTTCAGACCCTCTGTTTTCTTCTGGGCATGCACACACACAAAGACATTCTAACTGAATCTGATGAAGTTGTGGAAAATGTAAAATTTTTAATATAACATTTCGGAAATTTAGGTGTAACAACAACGTTACATTTTATTGTGAAAAGTGATTGAATATACTTTCATTCTTTAGTCTGTTTTAAGGAAAATTCACTTACAAACAACTGTAATATATGTTCAGATACACACTTCATATTTGTATTTAGTGGAGGTACTATGTTTTTACTTAAAAATCTAAGCCACAACAGCAGTCCTCTGGTGTGCCTTGTTTGCAATTGGCAAGTGGCAGGTAATATTTTTCTATACTATTTCAGCAATTTGTGAGAATATTTTTGGATTAGTGTTTGATATGGAAAAATTGAACATGTTCAAAAAGCATAACATTCTACTATTTTCATTTTTAGTTTAATAACTCATAAGACTATATAGTAAGAGAAAAATCACTTTGTGAATAATTTACTTAATAGCAGCATCTAGGTATTATTTGACTGTAATACATGTGTTAATTTTTGCAGGCCCATGTGAGCGAAAAGCATGAAACCAATAAGATCATTGCATTTGAGAGAGCAGATCTTCTTTTTATTTTCAACTTCCATCCAAACAAGAGCTATACTGATTACAGAGTTGGAACGGCATTGCCAGGGAAATATCCTTTTTGTTGCCAGGAAATACAACTGCTTTCATTCAGTTTCTTATTTTATCTTAGAACATAGGAAAGATCAATGCTGACCTTCATGACAATAACTCTCAGTTTCCTCATCTGAGAAATGAGGGGTTTAAATAGTTGACTGATAAATCAGTTATGCTCAGCTAATTATACTGAATTATTCCTAGGGTTCATTCCAGTTCTAAAAAGTATGTTTTTGATCCGATACACAATACAGGAGACAATTGGTTATGTTTTTTCTTTACGGAAATATTTTCTAAGTTGCCTCTGATAATTATCATCTTCTTTCTCCACTAAGTGGGAGAGAGCAGACAAGCTGTAAAGATAGGTTCTTTCCTTTTTCTCCCTCCCCTCTCCCAAAATGCAGAATGTGTTTTACTTTTGTAGGCCTGAATCGGTAATGAGGCAAGGCATGGTGGGTGTGAGCAATAGAAATAGCAGGGATTCTATTTTTTATATTCTCTTTCTATATATACACATTTATTCATTAATTTCACAGGTATTTATTGACCACCTATTTTTTGAATACCTCTGTACCAGCCCTGTTTTAGGCACTGAAAATATAGGAATGTATCTGGAGGCATGGTTCCTGTCATAGAACTTTTAAACTAGTGAGGAAAACAAACACTAGTAATTGTAAGTTCGATAATTTTGACAAAGAAAAAGTGCAATGTTTTCAAGAGATTATGGCTGTTACCACATCCATGAAAAAAAATTGTCAAGCTTCTCTCCAGAAGCCCAAGCCATGGTTATTGTATAAAGTTCTATGTGTCAGGGTGTCTCCAGCTACAGTAAGAGAAACCACTGTTCAATTGGCCAAAACAATAAGGAAAATGTGTTTTGCCACATAATAAAAGTCCTGAGGTGGGTGATTTCAGCACTGTGATGATATGAAGTTCCTGTTTCCTTCTGTCTTTCTGCTTTCTACACCCCAGGGGCTCAGCCATGTCTAAACCATAACACCTGTTATAGGCACCAGACAACAGCCAGAGTCCCAAGTGTTACATTCAGATATAACAAAAGGTAAAAGAGATTTTGTTTATTTTTTGGTCTCTCTTTTCAAAAATAAAGTCATTTCTCTAGCAAACCTCGTTTCACATTCCACTGACTGGAATTCAGTTACATCTCCCTGAAGAAATCTGTATGAAAGAAAATGGGATCACCATGAGTGGTCCAAATCAATCAGGATTTACCCCTGAGTCTTCTTGGAAGTGGACTTTTCAGCATAGTGGACAGCCAGAGTGCTCCTCTGCCAATGAGGACAGGGTTGGTGCTTTCCGGGAAGTAACCTGTGTCACTGTCCCTATTTCATGCTACTCACTGGTGCTGAGGGTGGTTAGAGATGGGTCCCTATCTTCTTCCCACCCAACAAATTGCTGTCCCATGTAGCATCAAAGCATAAGGCGGGGGGGTGGGGGTGGGGGGGGGGTGAGGCAGAGGGGGAGGGGTTGGTTGTGGCTCTGACTGACAGCTCAAATGTTTCAGGATTAACAGGTGAAGGAAATCAACTTGATGGACTAAAGATGCACTGCAGTGCTCAGGGAAGTAAATGTTCTCACTGTCTCCATAAAGAAATACAAATAGCAGCTCATACTGTGATGTAGCAGCTCATGCATGATCCTCCTTGCTTAAGTAATGCTTCTGGACCAAATCCTTTTATTCCCGTTAGTGTAATATACCTAAATCAAAATACATTTACAGAAAAGTAAATTTACTCATTATAGACTTTGTCAAACACTGTCCTTGACCTAAGACAGGGGAAAAGACATATAAAACCAAACTAGGATGTAAGGCATAATACAGGAAATGGGAAGGGGTGGGAATATTCCATGGAACAACAGAGGAAGGAAAAATCTAAATAAGAGAGCAAGGTTAAAGAAGAGACCTTTAAGCCATATCTTGAGAAGTGGATAGAATTATTTATAGTAGAAAAAATTGAGAAAAGCCATTCTAGCTGTTAGAAAATAAGAATATCCTTAGCTAACAGACAGTAGAATAAATTCATTGGAGAAGACAGAGCATAAAGGGAAGAATAAAGAGAGAAAGCTGAAAAAATAGATTGAGATCACATAATAGAGGATTTTAATGCCATATTAATTAGTTTAGACTTCATTCTATAGTACGGTGAGTCACTGAAGCTTGTGAAGTAGCTATGGAGATACTTGATGAGAATATATATTTTAGGAGAGCTTTCATGAGGAGAGATTGGAAGTGCAGAGATTAATTATGAGGAATTGAAGTACACCTAAAAGATAATGAAGGCACGATTTAAAGTAACAGTAGTAGGATAGAAAGAGGTATGTGAACCCTCTTCTTGCAATGAAAGAACTCAGCAACTGTTTAGACATGGGTGTTAGAAGAAATAATATAAGGTTTCATTTTGAACAATGGGAAAAGCATTAGTGGTATTATAATTGAGAATAAAGAGTGAGGAGAACTAGTTGGGGAGATAGAGAATATGCGTTTAATTGAGGATTGTTGACAAATGGCAATATGTGGAATTTCAATGATTATATTTGGGAGAAAAACCTTTTCTCAAGCTACATTCATATCCTATTTAATTTAGACTCTGAAATATTACATGAAAACATATGTAATAGAATAGTATGTTTTTTTAGCAGAACACATCAAAAAGTTAAGGTTTATTTAGTGATACAAAGTTAACACTGAACATGAAAGTCTGATTTGGTTTTGGTAAACCTTGGAATCAATCAAGTCTTCTGAAAATAGTGATTTGCTTAGTTGTCTATAGTTACCTGTTACACAGAAATACTCTGTTTTACTAAACACTAAATGCTCTACTTGCTGACCTCTTTCAGCAGTTGTACTCATTAAAAGTTGTAATGATATAGACACCTAGAAATTTGAATCATAGCTACGTATAAGTGATAGTGGAAGCCTCAATTATCTATTGAGTCTTCAGCAGAACCTTGAAGAAATAGTTTTGCTCCTCTTCCTACAAGAATTGGCCTTCCATATGTTTGTGCCCCCTTGGACCTTATTTACTCTTGCTGCCTTTCTCATTCATGTCTTTCTGTCAACAAGCTGCAACTAATCCCCATATGTTACTGCTTCCTCTAAGAATATTTGCATTTTAATAACAGTCTGTTTGAATACTCAGAAAGTATTCAAGACCTATGGCAGGATATCAAATGGAGGATTTTTTTTTTTTTTAATAATGAGTATCTTTTATTTTATTATTTGAGGGGAGGGGAACAGATTTTTCCAACATACCCTACACCCTACCTTCTAACTAGCTATATTTTAATAAGGCTAGCCCTAACTCCTAGATTTAAATCATAAAACCTTCTAGATTTTAAAATGTCCTATGCCCCAAACTCCCAGTTAAGTGCAGAAATCCCATCTGTAAATGCCCTCACAAATAGTCAGCTGTTATTTGAACTCTTTCCAATTCTTTGAATCTCACTATTTCACAAGATAAACAATTCAAGTTTTGTTTTGTTTTTTTAATTATTAAATAGAACATTGCCTTAATGAACTGAAAATTGTATCTCTGGAATGTACATGCATTAGTCCTAGTACTCTACTCTGGGACCACTCAGCAAAGGTCAGAAATACAATTAACATGCTTTTCGTAGTACCACCACTCTATTACTTTTCCTCTTCCAGACAAAATACCACTAGGTTTTTTGGTAGATTCTCATATTGCTTTACAGACCCCTTACTGTTATATCTCCCTAACCAAAGTGTACACAGCATTGCTCATATTCGTCTCTAGTATTTGCACGGTATTCCAGATGTAGTCTGGCAAGTACTACATAGAATGCCACATTCCTCCCTTTATTTTGATGCCACTCTTATTAATATGAAGTCACAAAAGCTGCACTAGCAGCCACCACTTCCTCAGCTCACTCTGTGCTTACAGTCAAATAAAAACTTTTAGTTTTCCTTTAAAGGAATACTAGAGTTTCACATCTCTGTTTTCAATTTGTTCTGATTGTACCATCTTCCATAAGCAGTATATAGATCTATTCTTTCAGTTTCTTATGTTCAAAGCTTTGTTTTACAAGTCCTTTTTATCATCTTCAGAACTTTCAAATCTCAGTTCTTCCATCTTCCATCTTTTTGCTTTATTTTTATACCATTAAAAATTACATTGTAGTTCAGCATTCAGATATAGAAAAAGTATTTAAAAATTAGGGTTTCTATGCTGTGTTTTATGATTTTACCAAAGAATTTTATGTCTTTGATATTTCCAGCTAATGAGCCAGAGTGAATTATATACAGGTTTCACTGTAAAGAATCCACAGATTGGTTGTATTTAAAATTTCTTTTAAAAAAACGTCATTTGAACTTCCTCTGAATAGAATATAAACTTGCTATTGACAACATGTCTGAATTCTTAAGAAGTTCTGTTTGTTGAGCCTGTATAACCTATATATCAAACTGCAAGACATCAGGCTACTCTCAGATCTGTGGAGAATAGATGGCGATTGTCTTTCTAAGCAACTGTTGTAAGGGGAACTTTTTTTTGGGTAATGCCAGATAAGATGGAATGGTGACTGCTGAAGGACATAGTATTGGTTTTACAGAAGGAATCTGCAGCCATATTCTGGGAAAGAAGAAAAACAAAACAACAACAACAAAACACCTTTGCCTATATACTCTCTCACATTTGTCTTTTTAGCTGCTAATCCTCAGTATTATAATCAATAACACACTAACGCAGTAGATAGCATTGTAGATAATGCAGCTTGAATACCTAAATATACTTGGGCAGCAGGTAGGTTTACACATTTCATGCTTAGAAAGAAAAATCATGTTTTCCTAAAGTGTTGTATTTGCCTATGATTTCACATCATTTAGCTGTAGTGAAAAAAACATAATGCACTTTATTTAATCAGAATTATGATTATAGTCCTTTAGTCTCATCTCTTCACGTAGAACATTATCAAATAATCATTGAATTAAAAGGAAAATAGCTATGCCCTGTGGACAAACTGCTTTTTCTAATCCATTTTGAATAACATAAATGATGATGCCATACTTATAGAGGTGTAGTAGAGACTGTGGATATTAGGGTACTTCTTTTGAAGGCCTTCTTTTGCTAGATATATTTATTAGGCATTTGGTTTAATATTACCTGCTGTACTATAAGGTAGACTGTGTTAACCTCATGAAACAAATCAAGGAAATGAGACCTTTAAGTGACTACATAACTTTCCTTGGGCACATGGCTAATAAAGATTGAGTGGTGTATTATAACACCCATGTTCTTGCTATTGTACCAAGGTCCCTCCTTCTGTCTGTCATACATGGGTGTGGACACATGCTTACTGGTTATAGCAAGGGTAGTATTACTGATGGTGATTTTTTTTTTTGTCTTTTTAGTGTTCAAATGATTTTAGTGTAGTTCTGAGAAAATACGAGGATGAGAAAATTGTGCACAAATTCATGACAAAGGCAAGCATTACTCTAGTCAACTCTCTTAGTTTGCCAAGACTGCTGTAACAGAACACCACAGACTGGCTGCTTAAACAACAAGAATTTATTGGAGGCTGGAAGTCCAAGGTATCCACAGGCCATGCCTTCTCCAAACTCAGTAGCATTCAGCTGCTGGCTTGCTGGCAATCAGTCTCTACCTTCACCTAATGATCTGTCTCTTTCTGTGTCCTCCTGTGGCTCTCCTCCTGCTCAGTCATCTCTGCCTTTGCCTAGATTTCCTCTTCTGGTAAGAACTCCAGTCATGTGGTATTAAGGCCCACCCTGATTCAATTTGACCTCTTCTTAATAGGATCTTTAAAGACCCCATTTACAAATGAGTTCACACCCTCAGGACTCAGGCTTAGGACTTAAACATGTCTTTGTGAGGGGCATGATTCAATCTATCACATCACGTAACCTCCCTCACCACTCCACCATCATTCTCTACACATTTATTCCCAGAAACCCTTCTTGTGACCTCCATCAACATCCTCCATGAGATGAAACTTTTTTTTTTTTAAATTAGCACAGGTGAATTATTGTGATTTCTCTGTTAAAATATTGAGATGTTAAGTGGAATGATCATAAAGTATGGCTTGTTAAGAATATGTGAATATAAGCTAAAAATATTTGAAGCTAAAGGAACAAGTGAGTAAATAGTTGGATTTGACCCAAGATCTCTGAAATATTTTTATTAAATAGCTACATGATGTACTTTTAAAAATGCAAAGTCAGACTTTGACATTTGCAACCTGTACACAGATTTCCTAATGAGCAAATAAGGTCACTTGGATGATTCATTGGAGTGTGATTGCTGAAGGCAGAGATGTTGCTTTGAGTTACTTAGTTTAAAGAAACCTTTGAAGTATGGTTAAGTGACACTGTGTTTATCAGAACCTATGCTTTATGCAACAAATTAAAACAAAAAACTTCATTTAGGATTAGCTAAATGCTCCCATTCTACCAAGATTATATATGTAAGGGTTAATCTCTGGGTTAAGGAAATAGAACATCTCAATGTAACTTTCTAGTGTTTCAGGTTCTAAAACGTTGTGGTAGAAAAACAAATACAAGGTTTTCTCATAAAAAACTCACACAGCGACTTTTGAACAGATGCAAGCATGCTTCTTTTTCTTCTGTGCACATGTATGTGCATGTGTATGTGCTTTCTCTTTATGCTGCAGTTAAATGATGATGTTCTTTATGTGAACAAAGACAAATAATCATGCTAGCAAGTTCATATTTAATGTAGGTCCGCCTTTTGTTTCCATAGCTTCAAAATGGATGAATAGTCATTGCCTACGTCAGCCCTCTTTAGTTTCAAGATGACAGTAATACTTTTAAACATTATGTAGAGATCCTCATGATCATTTTTCATTATTAAATGCTTTCCAATGTTCCCTTTGATTTAATGATAATGAGAAACGAGTGCCTCCACCTCCACTGGTAATAAAGAGCCCATGATTTACCATCATTTATCTACTGAGGGATTTGAGATGAATCACAAAATAAGAAAAATATTTTGTGTGATTAAGATTATTGCAACTGCTGTAATATATATTCAAAAGACTATAGGCAGTAGTGAATAATGAGCAAACCCTTACCACAGACAAATATTCATAACTATTTATTCATTTATTTTAAAGAAATGTTAGATTACATGAATGTTACATAAGAAATATAGGGAATTCCCATTTGCCCCACTCCCGCCTCCCACACTTCCCCATATTAACAACACCCTTCATTAGTGTGTACATTTGTTGCAATTGATGAACACTTATTGAAACATTGCCACTAGCTGTGCATTATAGTTTACATAATAGTTTACACTCTGTCCCATGCAATTTTGTAAGTTATGACAAAATATATAATGGCCTGTATCCATCATTGCAACATCATATAGGACAATTTCAATGTCCCAAAAATGTCCCCATATTACACCTATTTTTCCCTCTCCTTCCCCTTGGAACCTCAGTGGCCACTGCCTTTTTAGCAATAATAAAAGTGTTTCCATTGCTAGAATAAAACAAGGAACAGATAGAGTCTGGAACTGCAAGCAAGACAGTTTCATCCATCTGCCCCATGGGATCTAAGCCCCCTCTCAATTAGAGGCAGAGTGGAAATCACCATCCCAAAATCCTCAAGATTGGGGAATGAACAAGGGACTAAAGTATAACGTATATTCTACTATAATTTTTTTTGCATAGTCATCACAGAGCTCTGAGGTATTCAACAGAATTTTAGTTTTTGTCTGTAAACTATAGAATGGATTGTTTATTCATAGCTCAGTTGCTCAGTTGCACAGTGATTATTTTTCCCTCAGATCCCAAAAATTCATCTAGCAATAACTCAGTCAGTGTTTCTGTCCTTTATTTCTTGTCTTTGTGAAGGGAAATATTCAGAGAGTATTGTGACCTTTAAAAACAGTATGTACTCATATAGTAATAGTATCAGTAATAAGAAAGAAAAACTTGTGCCAAAGTAATTATTTTTTCCAACTAGTAAAAATAAGGACTACTATATGGAATTTGACTCCAAGTTAAACTGTGAAACTGAGAGTCTTACCTGCATGTTATCATTTATATCTTTACTTTGAATGTATTAGGTACCTAAAATTTTGATGGATGGATGGTTGGTTGGATGGATAAAGCATACAGTTATTTAATGGTAAAAGAATATAAAGTTGTTTAACATTAATTAAAACACAGTGATTGCTATAATTGTTTTTCCCTTAAAGCAGTTTAGTTAAATGGTAGAAGGGAAAAATTGATAAGGTATTATAAATATAATATATCATCTTTTAATACAATCTGAAATTAATGTACTAGGATCTATTTTCAGGAATAATACTTGCTGAGCAGGTATTAAATAATAAGAGCTACCATCTATTACAAACTTACTGTGTGTCAGATACTCTGCCAAACACTTTGTACTTCATGATCTCTTTTAGTAAATCTTTCCTTTTCCTAGAGAACAGCTTTGTTAATGTGGAAGAAGACATTGTGTAATGGAAACATGGCCTCAACAGTTTCACATCTAATCTTTCCTTTTAAAATAGTCCTTTATTTAGTCCCTCCAAAATAGATGGTTCTCTTATATTTTAAAAAATAAACTATATTTGTCACCTTTATATCTGTTACTAGTGTTTTTTAAAAGAGCATTCTATATCTAAACTAAATTTATATTATTGAACATTATATCATGTTTTCCTTCTGTATCTCAGTAAAAATTTGCCTTTCATTTTTAGTGGATCTCTGCTGCTTGCTAGAAAGTTGATTTGATCCTATATAAGAATTTATTATAAGTATTACAAGTATTCAAATTATTATAAGTATTTAACTGATCATTTATTTTAACATCCATAATTTTCTGTTCAGTTATTCTAACTCAGAATATCATAGGGTCAAACTGAATGGTCAGTATTTATTTACTTGTGAAAATGGTACCTGAGAACCCCAGAAGTTTTCTTAGAATTAAGACATGCTGTAATCACAATAATTATCCCAGGGCTTCTGAGCATATATGCATGCCACAACAACAACAAAAAAGAGCTTCTATATCTCCAGAGAAAAGTCGAGAAAGATGAATGAACAATGTTTTCTCAGAAGCAGTGGCTTCAGTTGTACCCATGTATAAGAACTATCTCTAATTCTATTAATGTGATAACTCTTGGGATATAAATGGAAAAATACCTAATTAATGCCTATAAATAAGAATTAATTTGTGGAAGGACTTATGGTTCCTTTTTTCCAGTTGCATGGTATCAACTGTTGAATAAGGAAAGTGTTCATTAGACATTATCACAAAAAATTGTTTAAATGAATATAGAACTTAATTAAATGCAATCACATTCCCTTTTTTTAAAAGACAATATGTGTTTTATTATGGGAATATTAAAACAAAAAATTGATTTGTCTATAAAATTATAAACAATATTGTACCTTTTTTTCATGAGCTATTTATTATTTAATTAAATGCCCAATTTCATTTCCTTGCTTCCCCTAACAAAAATAATGGTGGTAACTTATTTTCTGATTCTGAAACATCATTTCTCCAGTTTATTGTCTTACCCTAACATGTTTAGCTCCCTAAGGCTTATGAAACATGTAAAACTTCAATAGTAGTCAGTATTTCCTGTTCTCATATTTGTAAAGGTAGTGAAACTTGCTCTTGTTACTAGAATAGTGATTAAGAGCTTGTGCTTTGCAATCTGACCATCTAAGGGTTCAAGTTCTGCCTCCACCACATATTGATGTTATAAAATAACCTCTTTGGTTCTTACTTTCCTCATCTCCTAAGACCTATTTGTAGAATTGCTGCCAGAAATAAATGAATTAATACATGCAAAAGGCTTAGCACAATGTCTGGCACATGAGTTCTGCATGTACTCACAGCTCTGGTCATCATTATTGTAAACATCATTATCTGAAAAATGTACTGGGATTTGAAAATAAAAGGAAGGAAAAGAAGTAGGCACTAAGCCTTCCCATTGCCTACATTCTTTTGTTCTAGCTTTTTTTCCCTTGTTTCCTATTCTCCCTTCACTACTACAAAATGGTTTCTCTCCTTTCACAGTACTGAGATTAAACATGACCTAGTCCCTTCTAATTTCTTTCCTCACTCTAGTATCATTTGCCTGCCTTTCCTTCTTATCCCTATTTCTCCATATGCAACAAACTATCTTGGTTCCCTCCCTTCTCTGTCTACTCTTTGTTATCTATTCCCCTCATATAGACCTCAAATACAGTCATTTATCCACTGATCCTCTTTCTTTGCATTCTTCCTTTGAAGAGCTTACACAATGCTTCTAGCTTCAGCTTTTGGGTTTATGAAGTTGTACCCTAACCCCCACCCCCACCTTGACCAGAGCCTATTCAACACTTTGTGATGTTAAATGACTATTAGGAAGTAATGGACAGCACAGAATCTCAGACTTCTGAGAGTTAAAAGAACTCCAGCATCACCTGGTTTGGCCAATTCATCTTAAAAGGCATTGGTTGGGTCAGCAGATGTATTATGGAAGCTTATTTTTGGAGACAGTTTCCAAAAATTAACTTTGTAGAGCACTTTACTGTGTATGGATGTTTTTATTTAAATTGACTCAGCTGAATCTCACATTATCTCTGTGATGCAGGTCAGGCAAGTATTCTTATCCCCACTCTAAATATGAGGATCAGAAAGATTTATAACTTACACAAGCCCATATTCCTAGTAAATGAACAGATACGATTTAAATCTAGTTCCTCTAAGTTCAGAACTGTTTTTCATTTAGCACCAGATAATTCGTCTTTTTGTTGCTCTGTAGAAATGCCATTAAAATAGGTGGCGCATGTCTCACTAATTACTTAAAATTTTATTTGTTTCTCTGTCCATGTTTGTAAAAGTTAATGGTGCCTCTGACTAAATGTTGTTTTCCTACATTGCTATACTACCTTAGTTTCTGACACTCAAAACCAGACATCTATTTTAGTAGACTATTTTGGTAATATAATTAAGAGAGACAATGTCTATTCAAAATTTTTATTAAAGCAAGATATAAACGTAAGTATATTTCAGCCTTCAAGTGCTGATTATAAAACAGGCATGATAGGCATTAAAGGGTATTAGAGGAATAAAAGAGTTTGGGGACTAAACATCCCATAGAATGTAGAGAGGAAAGAACACCTAAAAAGAGGTGAAAAATAAGAGTTTTGGTTTCAACAACTTTGATGAGATGCTGCTTGCATTCTTCTTTAAGGAGTGGAAATTATGATATACACATTAGCCCCATATTGCTATTAATAGCATAGTTCACTCTGGTTTGTCTTAGTGACACACATTAGATACAACCTTGTCAGACTTAGGGAGATGAGTTCCCTTGTTGGTTTATATTAGAAGCATTGAAGTACATATATTTTCTTTTCTTCCCTTTATAATTTTAGATGTAAAAAATTTGTTCCTGATGATATTTTGTCTGCTGGTTGCATTAGATGACTTGACTAAGGTATACTTAGAATTGTCGTACTGGATTTGATGAAATCTCTGATGACCATACTAGGCCTATTACTTTGGAATTTTATAATAAAACTCATTTGTGAAATAACTATGAGAATAAATTAATAAACAAATCTTCATATAATTTAATTCAAACTGTGCCACAATTTTTGCTCATTTGAATTATGTAAATCATCTCCATGTTTGACTGTCATAGCCAAAGTATTTAATTTTGTTATTGTTGCTAATTTTGTTTTGAATAGAATAGCCAGGCCAGCAATATTAGCCTTTCCCACTTGTAATATGATTAAACCAGGATAGCTGTTTTAAGGACAGTTGCCAACTATGTTATGTTTGTTACACATGCTGTATATATTATGCCCCAAGAAAATATTTTTGTTTATTAGTAATCATGTATATGTGTGTGTTTAAAACTCTCTCACTCATTTCCTTAATGAATATGTAGAACTGTTTTCTTTGAACCCCTTTTCACAATAAACAATCTAGGTATTAGGTATGGACCCAGAGGTGTCCAGGGATGACAAGAGTGATGATGCATGTGTGTGCATACAATCACACACATATGCACACCTGCAAACGTTGCTTTACAGCAACAGAAAATAGCCCAGCTCCTACCCATTGGGCTTTCTGAAGCACTGAATGAACCCTGTAAAATTATGATTTGATATAAGTTATGATTTGATAAAAGTTAAGAGAGAATAAGGAATGTACATTAATAATACATTGATCCTAATAAGTTATGACTTCAGAGAAAGAAATAAAATATTTCTACTCCCAAGAACATTACTTTAAAAATTTCAGGTATGTTAATTTTTATATAATTTGCAGACTAACTGGCAAATGGTAATAGAAGGGTAGAAAATATTATATCTAGGTGCATATCCTGGCCCTGCCAAATTAATAGCCATATGGTTTTTGACATGTCACTTTGATGTTTTATGCTTAAATTCAATGATCTGTTTAGAGAAAGCTAACTGGTGAAGTGTAACGAAGGTCTTGGAATATTGCTGACTTTGGTAAACTTGTAAACTACATATCCAGTTCAACTAAGAATTATATAAAATATCTATCTCCTAAAATGTCCATCTCCAAGGCACATACCTGTTAGAGTTATTAACTTGAAAAATAATTGCTTCAAACTGGCATGCATTTATTTAAACTATTATGGGTTATCCAAAAAGAAGAAAACAATTTTTACATGACTAAGTAAAACTTAATATGTGATGAAATGCAATTGTATTAGAAGTTATACTTTTATATATCTAAAATATTAAGTCCATTTAAAACAAAGGAAGAAAAATCAAGGGACCCTATATGCCCAAAGTTTACATTACTTCTAAAAGTTTCACAAAAGAATACACAGATTAAAAAGCAAAATCTGAGGAAAAGACTGCAATAGGAAAATAATGAAAGATCATCCACTCAACAAATATGCCAGGTACTAGGCCCGAGGTAGTAGGAAAAAAAGGTACGAAGTCTGAGGCAGTCGGGAAAAAAAAGACAGAAATTCATTATGCAGGTTTTAATAGACAGAAAAAAATTATAAAGATTGAAAATATGATAATTGAATTTATAGTATGTTAAAAGGTGATAATGCTATTAAGGTGGATTAATCGGTACACAAAAGAGTATAGAAAGGTTTTTAATTTTTCAGTTATGGTGGTCAGGGTAGGCTTTACCAGAAAGATTCCTTTTCTTTCTCAGAGCTTGAGTAGTACTTTCCTTTAAAATATTAAAATTTTAAAAAGCATCTGTTCTCAAGGAGTTCAGCATACTGCCAAATTAAACTTTACTGTACAATTTCAAAGATAAATGGGAAAATTTTAGATTCTAGGCAAGAACAAAGACATGGGGAGAAGGGAATGGGAACAAAGGCCGTAAAGGAAGTAGAGGTCAATTTGGGTGTAAAAAATAAGATAGAGAATAAATAGACCCACTTTTAAATTCTTATAGTTTGAGGCAACAGTTTAAATGGCCCAAGGTCTGTAATAATGACATAAACAGCGGCTAATAATTTGAGAACTGTTCCCAAAGATATACAGAAACTTGATTGAGCTCTCTATGTACATTGTCTCAGTTAATCTTCAAAACAACTCTCTGATATATTATCCAGGAAAAGCTGAGCCTCTGGGAATTAAATAACTTGTTCAGAGACACATAGCTGGTAACTGGCAGAACTGAAATTTGAAGGCAAGGTCTGTTGGACCCCAAAGCCCAAGGATGCACCCATCATATTATACTGTTTTAGGGTATCTCCAATCCTTGTCTGTATTCATGATCTGGCTCTGATGATGTTTACTTACTGTTTGTAATTGCTATTATTCCTCAGAGTCTCTGAACTTTCCAAGTATAGTTTCTATTTAAATATGTTTCTTGTTTGACTCCTTTGAAGGTGTTTTAGAGTTAGTTTGGGTGAAGGTGTTTCTTTATAGCTTAAGTAAAAATGATTTTGAGTTCAAAAGCACAATGTAGTTGTAAAACAGTGTTGAATCCGGATGGCCGAAACTCATTTTAATATCAAAGTATGCAATTAAAAAGTGAGTAAAAATCTTATTTTTTTCTGTTCAAAATAATTGCTATTGCTTCATCAAATAATTGAATTTGCACATTCTTTGGATAAGAACAGCCGAAGAGCAAAAATTTTAAGGGGAGGTTAGGATGTTAGTATGGCCACATTTTTGCATTATTCTTGTTTCTTCAGTTATTGAGAAACAATTATATTTTTTAGTTAAATTTTCGTATCTTCTAGAATAAAGGAAAGTTCCTGATTAGGTGAGTCAGGAGTATTCACTAAAGTATTTAGAATAATTTTCCTATTGCATAGAAAAATGTGTAGTACTCAATATTTTGTATTATCATTCAATTTGCTACTTACTGATGTGTATCATTAAGCATGCCTAAAAATAATAATTTGCATGAAAATGCATTTCAAAAAGCATAAAATTCAAAAATCCCTAAATTAACATGGTAGGTAATGACATTTGAGCCCCTCATTCTTTGAGTTTGTTTTATTGCTATTCTGCATTATACTTTTTCTAAAAATTTACAGCCAGCTAAGCAAACTCAAGAATTGGAGCTTATTTTGTAGTCCAAAATCAGAAACCTATTGTTGATGACATGAGAGCATTCTAGATTATAATAGAAATATATTTACTTTTTGCATTTAACTAAAAAATGTGTGGTGGTTATTTAAAACTTTAATGAAGACAGTGTTCACAAAATTAAATTCATTTGTATCTCATGCATGAGGATGCTACTTTTATCAGGGCAACAAAATTTTAATGTGAATTAAGAGTTTAAAAAAAAAAAAGTCCTCTTGAAGAAATCTTGCATTTGCCATCCATTGGAATTTAAAATATAGTTTGACTACATTCAATAGTAAATTCCCTATTTTTCCCACATTAATCTGTTTTAATATTATTTTAGAAATGTTGTAAAATATGGTGATTTTTTAAACAAAATCAGATTAAGAAAAAACCTAAATGGAAAATATCCGCCAAAAGTAATATAGCCATACATGTCACATTGCAATAAATAGTTTTCAAAAATAATTAAAAATCAGAATTCTCATTCCTATTAGGAACTTTTAAGGTTAATACATATTCTGGACCATGAAAGTAAAGATGGGAATGCCTAAATGATGCTAAAGAAAAGCAGGCATGCATCACAAACACAAACATATCTACCCCACACTACCACAGAAGCAACCAGAGAGAGCAACATAGTTGTAGGTTATGGTCCTCTCTGGGGCTTAACACGATAGGAAGAATTTAGCCAGATGGGCAGATGGGATGGATGGATGGATGGATGGATGGATGGATGGATGGATGGATGGATGGATGGATAGACAGACAGAAAGATAGATAGACACAGGCAGACAGACAGGTATAAATATATATTTATAAAATAAAAGCATCTATTTGAGATGCTATACAGTTATTATACCTATGGTTTTGTGGATTGTAGCTGGCAATAAATAAAATTCAATTCATGAAACAAAAAAAGGGATAGAGTTGGTTAGGCCATTGTGGCCCTGTGCTGGGTAGTTATCTTTAGACTATTCAAATCATAAAATCTCCATGTTTTCCAGTGCTGTTCTTACCCCACCAGATGTTTGTTCACATCCTTCAATTACAGCAGTCCTTAGAAATTTTGTACCTAATGTTTTCTGCCTTTTGCAGTTGGTATAGACTCTCTCTCCTGGGGTCTTTCAGCTCCCAGAAATTATTGCCGTCATAATATGGTGGATTGATTAAAGAATTAGATCTGAAAATAACTTAGACCAACTTCATATACTCTTTAAGATGCACATTTTTCACATTTTATCATGACTTCAATTGGGATGTACCTTACTATGGTTGGCAGGCATGGTAGTGGTATTTGTTCCTTTCTTAGAGATACATAAAATAATTCTTCTTAAAATCAGTGATATCTTAGATGTGAAGATATATGCAAACGTAACAGATTTGCCATCTTAATGGTCATCTAGTCACTAGAGAACCCCTCTTATTGTCACTCAATTTGATACCTCAGGGGTTATACCTTATAATAAATTTCCTTAGCTTCCTCAGCAAGAGTGAAGTGAGTTTAGTGTAGAATGATATAAATGATAATACTTCTTACATCAAAATCCATATACTTTGAACAGACACTTTATCAAGTGGCTGAGCAAACACAGCAGCTTTTGAAGTATTTGAAGAGCCATTGAATTTTAAGAGTCTTCATGCCTCCACTGTTCTTTAATCTTATTAGTACAGGCCTCTTTCAGAACATGCTTCTTCCTTGGTTCAAATTTAAGGACATAGATTATAAGATAATGTTAAAATTCTTTTCTCCTTCACCCTATTGATAGATATATTAAATTCTTAGGAAGCTCTTGAATTTAAAATAAGAAATCATAATATTTTAAAATGCCATCCAAATTGATAGGGCCCTGTTTATTCTATGTTTCTTTTCTTTGTTTCCCCTCCCCAGTCTCTCTATACATTTTCTATCTTTCTCCCTTTCTTGAATCTTCCCAAATTGAGCAAGGTATTTTGGGGGGTCCAATTTTGTGTTCACCTATAAAATGACTAAATGAACCTGGTGAACAAGATATGGATTTAGAATAAATGTAATAAAATTCAGTTATTCAGAAGCCATAAAAATCCTAAGAACTAACTCATTTAACACCAATTTTTAAAATTTAATGATATTAATCATTGAAATGAATATCACTTTATTTGCTTTTCCTATTCCCATCTCAGATCATGTGTTCTTTATTTTGTCCTCCTTATGCTTGGAATCTCTACTTTAGAAGTGATTCTTGGCGTAAAACTAAAGTGCCCATTTGTAAAGAGTAGAGTAGACAGATGTAGATTTGACTTGTGTGGACATCTCAGCTCTGCCATCAGCTGTCTGGTTTGGGGCAGTAGTATTGTCTTCTTCCACTTCTGTTTTCGCAAATTGAGCATTAGTTTCATTACATGTAAAATTGTATGTTATGAGGATTAATTGAAAGACTATGTGCATATGCCTGATGTTTATCACACAGAAGATACCTAACAGATATTAGCCCCTTCCACCTCCCACCTTGTCTTTGTCTTCTCTTCACTCTTGACCCTAATCATTATTTTATTTTTAAAATTTTTATTGTATGTCATTCATACATGAACATATATAAGCACTAAGTGTATAGCAAAAATTGTGAACTTACAAAACAAACATGCATAACATAAAGGGCTCCCATACAGCACCCCACCACCACACTTGCATTGTTCTGGCACATTTGTTACAAATGATGGAAGAGCTTTGCCAAAATATTACTTCTAACTGTAGTCAAATTGAGTACTGTCATTTGCACATCCAAAATCTCATTGATGCCTTTGTCTCCCCATTTCTACTCTCAGAATTTAGTCACAGTCACTATCCTTGGATTGTGGCTTGGCTCTTGATTTCCCTGAATTAGTCTTTCCCCTGTCCAACCTATTCTGTCTCCAACCTCTATGTTAATTTTCTTGATTCTCATACCTTTCTCAAATATCTTCAACCTTACTGTACTTACTACCAAAATAAATTGAAACATCCTAGCTCAGCCATCAAAAGTCTTTATATACAGACTGACAATCCTGTTTTTTCCTACCATGACTCTACTAGTTACATATTGCCTTCTGCTTTAGTTTGTGGACAGTGATATGCATGTTTTATCTTAAAGGACGTAAGTTGCATGTAAACCAAAACCATATCTTAGTTGTTTTCATATCTCACAGAGTGCCTTGCACTTTTAAAGTATTTTAGGTGAATGAGGCAATAAAGATAATTTATTCTACTTTAATATAAAAAGCAATATATGTAATTTAAAGATAAAGAAGGAATTTTAAAATAAGTATAAATTAGCACTGAATTATATTTTTAGGGTGGTGTTCTTTAATAGAAGAAGGATGAATGTAGATAGTTTAGTGTTGTCTGTGCCTCATGTAATGCATGTGTGTTTAAGTGTGTGTGTTTGTATATACATGAGAGACAGCAAGAGAGAGGGACAGAGAGAAAGAAGTGAGAAAATGCCCCAATAAGAGAACATGCAAAAAAAAGTAATAATTCAGTTACTCAAATAGCTTCTTTAAAATATTTAATCTAATTTGAAGTAGTATTCCCAGAAGATGGGATTTCCTGATACTTAAGTAAGCAATTTATAATTAGAAATCTCTTTATAAACATTTTTTGGGGGTACCAGGGACAGGAATTTGAACCCAGGACCTCGTATGTGTGAAGCCAGTGCTCACCCACTGAACCACATTGGCTCCCAAGTTGGAATTTTTTTTCATTTGTTTTGATTGTTTTTTTTTGTTTTTTCTAGGAAGCCCCAGGAACTGAACTTAGGACTTCCCATGTGGGAAGTAGGCACTCAATAACTTGAGCCACAACTGTACCTGACAAACATTTCCTTTGACCTACTATTTTAATTTTTGAAATTTCAAGAGTTCACATTATATTTTCTAAAGGAAATAATTGTGTTCTCTGGGTAGTGTAGACACAGGGCTGGGTAATTCCAAAAGGGGCCACAGCAGTGATTTTTTTCTTTAAATTATATATCAATACCAGAAAAAAAGTCTAAATGATATTTCAAAACATTTTGTATGGCTCCTGTAAGATTTTCCTTTACAATTACAAATTATATATATATTAAACAAGTAGATTCTAATCACTTTCCTTATGCTGGTCCTTTTCAATATAAAATAAAATGGATCCTTAATGATTACATTTGTTCTTTGAGTACCCTTTGAAAAAAAATAAATAGGCAAAAGTTACTATTAATTTTGTGATGTTTTTAACAAATCTGTTTTATTAATCAAATAACATACATACTTTGAAATATAGTAGTAAATGTACATAATAGCTTAATTTAGTCTTCAAAGTCCAATACATATAAATAGATTCCTATACTATTATAACATAACTACTAATCAATGGTAATCTTATAATAAGTCTATTTGTTCAGTGATTCTCAACTCATAGATTGAGAACCAATTCTTTTGATGATACATTTGCTTTCTTCATCTACCCCTACCAATAATTAGTATTGTTAACTACTACTTTAATAACTGATACTCTAATTCCTTAGTTTTCAAAAGTATTATGCAACATTCTCTAAACCATACTCTTTTGAAGATTTGTAGGAACATTTAATAAAGTAAAATAAAGAACAAAAGCTAAGCTTTTTAAGTTTCTTTCCTTTCAGATTTATTACTTCATTTTCTATGTCTTCAATTATTTGTTTTCACTACCCATATTTCACCGTTAAATTGGTACACTTGAATCATTGTCACCTATATTGAGTAACTGTAGAATATGCCTGAGCCTAGTCATCTTTTGAAATCCTCTCTTTCCTTCTCTTTCTCTATTTCCTTTAAACACATAACTTATGATTATGAGACTGGATCAGAGCAGGCTGATCAGGATTGACCACGGTGAAGCCACCATTCCCAGTAAAAGAGCCTGTGGCACATCCATCTGCATCTCATTTCAAGAGGTTCCCTAAGCATGAAAATGATGGATCATTGTTTATTACTCACATGTAATGTTAATGGGGATAAATTTTGCTATGATATAAATATATAAACATTTCTGAAATTAAAGATTTATATACTTGGTAAAGAAAACACAATATGCCAAAACCATCTATATTCCTCCTTAAGCAAAAAGAAACTAAAAGGGTTTCTAAGTATGCATGCATAGTAACTTGTGGATTTTTAAATAATGTACCATTTCTATACATTTTGAGAATAAAAACCATAGCTAGTATTTATTTTATTGTAAATACAGTAATGCTAACGGGCTTAATAACTCACTCTGAAAAACCAGATGGTAAATTATAGCAGATCACATGACTGCGACATGCATCCACCTGTGACATGATGAATAGACTGTTTATGTGATCTTGCTGTTTTAATAGCAATATGGTGTGTATAAACTGGGGAAGGGAGTAAAGCTGCTTCGTTCTGCATTATTAAAACTACAAAACAAGTGTCCCTCACTTTAAGAACCAGCATCTAGAAAATTGAGATAATTCAGAGATGGGGAATGAGGTAAAAAAATTAAAAGCACATCAAATGAGGAATGTTTGAAAGTTCTGGGATTATATTTAATATGTATTTGGTAGTATTTAGAGGACATATGGAAGATAGCAAAGCTATTATTAAATATTTGAAAGGATATGATACAGTTATTGAACTTATTCTTTAGGTTTTCTCTGGGTAGAATAGTAACAAGAAGCCAAATTTCTGCTCAATAAGGAAAAGAAATTCTGATAAATGGAATGGGTTTAAGAGAAAAGTAGATTCTTTGTTAATAGGTGCATTTGGTACAGGCTGGGTGATGACTTGGTGAGCTATGATAGAAGGATAATAAGGGCCCCATGGATATATGGACTAGATATCCTAGAAAGCTGCTTTTAACCTGAGAATAGAAATATTAGAGAAGAAATGAGTATATAACACAAATCATGATTTAACAGTGTTCTGAATACTCACTTTTAAATTGCTGTCTCAGTACATATTTTGTAGTGTCTCATTCAACTCCTGAACAGTTGTTAATTCCTTAATAGCTATACATTCAAAATTGTGCTAGATTCAGATGCAGCTGAATATGGAGGACACCAGAGACTGGATCACAATACGGATTTCTTTTCTGAGGCTTTCAAACATAATGAACGTCCTTGTTCGCTTTTGGTAAGTAAGGTGCTTAAGATATTTTCATTCTATGTTAATTTAATCCTTGATTTTTAAAGTGATGTTACGTTCAAAGAAACAGCTCTTCAACAAGTAAGCAACATTCAAAAGAGGGGTAGGGAAGGGAGACTATACTAAACTAAAAAAAGTTAAAAAAAAAAAACAGATACAATGTGTGGTTCTGGACTAAACTGGGATTTGGATAAGGTAACAGTACAGGATATTTGGGAGACAATTAGGGAAATTTGAATATTAATAGGATTAAAATTATTCCTCAAAAATTAGAGCAGAGAGTTAAATTTTTTCTAATGTGGACATTCCTATTCTCTATTTAAGAATTTACTTCTACTCTTCTTGTTTTCTCTGTAATATTTTACACTGAGCAGATTTATATATTATGTACTGTCTAATAAAGCTGAATTTAAAACACCTTAAAAGAATCAATAAAAATATATATCTTTTTCCTTTCATATAGTAAATTGAATACTAAATTTTTCTCGATGTAAAATTCCCTGGTTTCTTCATATTACCAGGAAATTTATTATATTACGTTAACTAATTTTACTTTGAGAAGCAGACACAAATCATAGCATATTGCTTCAAAATCCTTGGTTTAAATTCTAAAAGAAAAATGTAGAATTATCAAATTTCTAGACCTGGTAGAATTCCTCATTGAATGTATTGCTGATGTCTTTGTCCCTGTTTGTCTTTCTGCAATCTATCTGTCTTTCTCTGTCTCTGTCTCTCTTTCTCTCCAAGATCTGCATTTTTTTTAAGTAATGTACTTTTGGGTTAAAGATGTATTTCACATTCATGAGGCTAGGATATATCTAGCAAATGTATGACTTGATTACAGCTCTTAAAGCTACAATTTGAATGAAACCCCTCATTTTTCAAAACTCTAGATATAAGTCAGGAATGAGAATTAGTGTAATACTGCTGACTCTCCCTTCTTGATTATTTTCCAACTATTAGAGTAGTACCAGCACCTTACTTTGTGAGCTGTCATATTATATACAGTACTGACGCACCGATGAGAGTGACATAAAATAAATGAAAATTGCAGGGATGAGCCAGATTGAGTTGTTGAATTATAGGCTATGAAGGAAGTGTAAATGGCCATAGGAGACTTAGGTATTGGCCTAAGTGTATATAGGTACAAATGGATGTGTGTCAATGATTGTTTTAGTTTTCTTGGCTGCTCAAGCAAATACCATGAAATGGAGTGGGTTAAACAAAGGAACTTATTTGCTCTTGGTTTGAGGCTAGTGAGGCTAGGAAACAGTCCAAATCAAATCATTAAGATGATACCTTCTTCCTGAAGTCTGTGGTGTTCTGGGGTTGGCTGCAGAACATTCTTGGTCCTTACCTCCTCTCTCATATGGCAATGTACATGGCAGCCTGTCCTGGCTTCTATCATCCAGGTTCTGTTGAATTTCAGCTTCTGCCTGCTCCTGTGAATTTCTGTCACTCTGTGTCTGAATTTCATTCTGCTTATAAAAGACTCTTGTAATAGGATTAAGACCCAGACTGATTGGGCTGGGCCACACACACATTAACAAAAGTAATCTCATCAAAAAGCTCAACTTACAATGCGTTCATATCCACAGAAATGGATTAGATTTAAGAACATGTTTTTCTGGATACATACAGCTTCAAACCACCACAATGAAGTTTTAGTTTGCTAAATGTTGCCAGTGCAATATACCAGAAATGAATTAGCTTTTACAATGGGAATTTATTAACTTACGAATATATAGTTGTGTGGCCATGAAAGTGTCCAAATCAAGATATCATCAGAGATCCTTTCTAATGAAGCTGCAACTGGGTGCTCAGGCATATAGCAGAGCACAATGGGGGCATCTGCTTATCTCTCCCCTCCAGGCCATGTTGCTTTCAGTTTCTGGCTAAAGTGGCTTCCTCTGAGGCTCCGTGTTCCATTGATTCCAGCTTCTGGTTCCCAGGGCCTTCTCTCTCAACTTCTGGGTTTCCCTCTGTCTCTGCGGCCTTTCTTCTATGTCAAAGGCATTTTATTCCTCTGTTTATAAAGAATTTCAATAAGAGGATTAAGACTCACCCTGCATCATACCCTCCTGAAGTGATCTAATCAAAAGGAAGTTTCCTTAACTGAATCTAATAAAAAAGTCCCATCTACATAAGTTTACTTTACAGGAATGTATTGGCTTTTAGAACAGGATTTTCTGGGAAAAGACTCAACCTGCCACAGTGATGATATATGTGTAGCTATCAGTGTGTATCTGTTTGTGTGTGTGTGTGTGTATATATATATATATATATATTTTTTTTTTTTTTCAGAGAGAGCTCAAAGATGCTATCCAGTTCTTTCTTAGAAGGCATAACAAGGACATCTAAAATAAGATAATAAAAATACTTTTAGAAATGAAGAAAAAATTATCTTAAAGCTCTGAAATAACCAAAAGAATACCTGGCATTAGGGAAAATGATTCAGGTCACAAAGAGGAGTCATGGAGAAACTTTAGCAACAAATGGCAATAAAGCTTAAGCAACTCTAAACATTTACTTTCTAGCTGGGATGAAGTTTGAAATATTCAGACAGCAAAAATAGTAGGTAGCCAACTTTGCTAAATGTTCAACTTTCCAAACTGGGTTCTGTTTGAGAGGGAGGCCTTGTGGCATGATAAAAAGATCACAAAATGTTGTGGCAGAAGTCCTACAATCAAGCCCCCCGTCTTCCATTCACTGCCTTGAGAACTTGAATGAGTAATTAAACTCTTTTGTGCCTTCCTTTCCCTCATGTATAAAATGAGGATTAATAATAATATCCTCTGTACAGCAAAGATTTTTCTAAGGCATAAATTCATTAATATATGCAAGCTTTTTGGAAACAACAAAATGCTATTGCGTAAGTTAAAATACTTTAAAATAGTTATTATTGTCATGGCCATTTAATTTTCATTTCATATTTTAAACATACCAAGGCATTAGATGCTTTGAGGACAAACAAATAAAGAATTTCTCCCAAATTTGGGAAAATTACAATTGTAGGTAAGGGGCTCACAGTCTTTGGGGTTGGGCAGAAAATACTTTGATAGCCTTTTGACTTTTTTAAAAGCAAAGATATTATCATAGTTAAAACAAGTTCATTAATTAGCAACAACAGCCTTCAGATTACTTTTCAAGTGCTAATTGAATTTATCTCAAAAATATGGAATGTGCTGGTCTAAGTTAGCAGGTGGAATGGAGAGTCTCCTAAGTCTCGATAATAAGGAGAGGAATGCAGCACCGCCAGCATATGAGAAATAGAATAGAGCTTACCCACTGCCTGTAATAGATTTCTAATCCAAGCCGGTCAGCAAGGTGGGGGTTAGCCCTATCTTCCAGCAGCAGCAATTTGTTTTCGATGACTACAGGTGTTTCAGGTATTACTCATTTAAATAAGGTTTTAGGCTCCAGATGAAATGATCACTGCTTTTAATGTAGGAATAAGGGGAATCTAAATAGACCAGTAAAATACAGAATGTCCAAGAAAACAGGTTATTCTGGGAATAGTTAGAGAAGAGAAACACATTTGAAAACTTAAGTGTTGTAAGAACACCTCATTATATTGGAACGTCTTATTAAGCTGATTCATATGTACTGGGATCCAATCCAGTTCCTTGAAAATGACTGTGTAAGCATTCTAGGTTTCATGCCACCACCAGTGAGATCAGCCCTGCCTCCCACATTCATAGCATAAAGACTGGGGCAGGGGCCCGACATTTGCTAAAGTTTAATTTGCAAGTTCAATAATCCAAAGGATCTGCTGAATAAGTGTCAAATCTGTTTTCAAAGATAGCAACAAACAGAGCTCAGAGGATTCTTAAAATAGCCATACATGTTGCAGCCTCAGCAGGTACCACTCTAGCATCATCTTTATGTGCTCCATCCGTTGAAACTGTGAAGCCATGGCATAACTGCATGTATACTACCATTGCATCGTCTTTGTACGATGCAAGATCAGAGTATCTTTGTAAGATCTTTGTAAGATCAGAGTATCCCATGAATGCCATAGGGCAGAACTCCATTCTGCTTTACTGGCAATTACTGGAAACTCCATTTCCCCTCTATTTCAGGTTTCTTATATAGGGACCTATATGTTAACCTTGATGTTAACCTTGATGTTAATCAGTGTACTAGGGGAGGTGAGGGAAGGGGGCTTCCTTTCTTTCCTCTGGTTCATAAATCGAGGTTCTCTGGCACAAATGGGAGAAAGTGATTATTAAGCCTTAAATGAATTAGTTTCCTTTACAGTAAGTCAAACAGTCTCAACAATGAAAATGTGAACAAAACAACAGTTTTAGAATTTATTACTTTTCCACTTAGTTCCCTTTCCAATAAGAAGTAGGGCTGTTTATTCACATTCTAAATTTAGGGGTTCAAAAGTAGATTTTGATATGAATCAGGGTTTTGGCACCATTGTATCCTTTTTGTCCTTAGGTGGTTTATATTGAAGATGCAACTTAATAATTGGTATAATATCTTTTGCTTGATTTGAAATTATGAAAACATGTTTTTTTTTCAGATTTATGAAAAAAATACAACTCTTAAAGTTTACTTTTTTAAATGGTTCTATGTTAGATGAGATTAATATACATTTCTATAAAGATTCTTATTGGCATCAGTTTTTCTTTAATACAAAATAATGAGAGTTAGAATAGTATTTCTTTATTAGAAATTATTTTATAAACTAAAGCATGTTGTGAAAACTAAAGTAATTTTATATGATTCTTATTTTTCAAAAATTTCTTATGGAAAATTTGTATATATAGCTGTTAAGAATTTAATGCCATTTTCACTGAATGATGTTTTCATAACACCAAAATATCTGAATGTGCAATTGCGAACTTAAACAATTTCTAAAAAAAAAAATTTTAAAAAATAAGTTTTATAGTTTTAAACCATTTTTTATTTTAAAATTTTTGACACCCTGTTCTCAAAAGTTGTAATTAATTTTGGCAACTCAATAATGATCCTAGAGTATAGGTTCTTAACCTTTTTTGTTTCACAGACCCCTTTGCCAGTCAGGTGAAATGAATACTACTGTAATTTATTTATTGCACACATTCATAAGTGAAGGAAATGCTAGATTTCAGTTAGAGGTCAGAAAAAATAAGATAATAAGTTGATATTTTCAATTCAAGTTCAGAGACCCCTTGAAATTGTTCCAGGGACCCTTGGGAAATTAAGTCATTAAGATAGTCAAATTAACCAGGTAGATTAGCATGCATTTTGGTTCTCTTAATGCCTAAATTGGATTATACTGTGGCAATCTGATTCCTTTGAAGAGTTGGCTATAAATAAAGCTACAAAAATGAAATTTATGGCCATACATTACATTGTCTCATCTGTTCTTAATGTAATGCAAGCCACAAAATGTTTAGGGAGTAATGATTAATAAATAAGCATAGAAGATATGTGTATCCACATATATCATCTATGGTATGCATGCTTAATGGTTTCTATATACATGTGCTTAAATATTAATGGTTTATATTTAAATGGACTTAAACATATGTTTAAATCTACTTAAACTATTTTCATATTTTTTTTCTTTTGCTGTGTGATTTTGAATTAAAATTATAAAAGGAGAGTTACATAGTCAATACTTAGCACTAATTTATAGGGACCCCAAATTATTTGAGTCTATAATTTTGTCAGCATAAGGATTATCTCTGATTATCTCAAGTCCTTTAGTGTAATTGGTAGTTGTTCCCTAACCACTAAGAAAATTAATTTATGTAGTCAGAACACTAATATAGAATAAAACTCAAAATCCCACAAATAGCCTTAGTTAAGAAAAATCACTTGCTTGGAGATTCTTTTCATATTATCTATATTTTAAGGGCTCCAGAGCAACATACATTCTGGTAATTAACACTGCAGTGAAAAAATATAATTACACAATATTCCTTTTAATGATATACTGAAGGTTTTTGAGCAGATCATATTAAGAGGTCTCTAAGTGTGACTGAATTGGCATCAAAAAGCTTCTTACATAAAATGACCATCATCGTTTAATGAGATTTGTTGTAGTATTTTTGCTTTAACAATTAAGTGACAAAATAGGAAACTCACTGTATATATTGCAAACTTCAGACTTCTTACATCATCTCTTTTTTTACTCTTCAGTTTGGGCTAGCTAAAATACCAAAATATCAAAGAGAATAAGTTATTTCTAAATTATCAGTAGATAATTATTACAGTATTTATTTTTAGTTAGCGAAATAAATGTAAGGCTATGAATCAAACAAAGACACTGTGAGTGCCTAAGTTCCCAAAACAAAGTTCATTTGACTTGTTCTGATGTACCACTCAGTGCATAACACTGAGGAGGGACCTAATCATTTTTTGTCCTAGGCCTGCCTTGTATGTTTCACTGTAACTCTCTGAAGTCTTAGAGTCCTTTCACCTGCATTTATTTATTTAAATATTTTTTCTTCTTTATTTTCTTTTAAATGTTACGTTAAAAAAATATGAGTCCCCATATACCCTCCACCCCCCTACCCCACTCCTCCCCCATAAACAACCTCTTTCATCATCTTGGCACATCCACTGCACCTGGTGAATATTTTGGAGCACTGCTGCACCACATGGACAGTGGTCTACATTGTAGTCTACATTCTCCCCTAGTCCACCAGTGGGCCATGGCAGGACACACAATGTCCAGCATCTGTCCCTGCAGCACCACCCAGGACAACTCCAAATCCTGGAAATGCCCCCACATCATATCTCTTCTTCCCCCTCCCTACCACCAGTTCCCCAGCAGAACACTAGTACTCTATTCCTCCATCCTGTGGACCCTGGGATGGTTAAGTCCAGTCCCCCTTTACATCAAGAGGGGGCTTAGATTCCACATGGATTATGGATACAATTCTCCTGCTTGCAGTTGTAGGTACCCTTAGCTCCCTGGTGTGGTGGTTGACCTTCATCACCTCCCTGTTAGCTGGCCAGGGTAAGTCCAATAAACCAGAGGATAGGAGTTGCAAGTCTGCTGAGGCTCAGGGCCTGACTGTCTCACATGGACAGTCCAGAGATTCAGGTCTCCTGAGTATACACCAACCCCAACACCAACCACAGGTCTGGTAAAAGTAACAGAAGAGGCATGTGTAGAAAGGTCATATCTGAGTCCAACTCTGCGGCGGCTTGCTCAGTCGGTAGAGGTGGGGTCTGGCTGCGGACGAGGGGTCGGTCCAGCTCTCGACGAGGGGTCGGTCCCGCTTGGGACGAGGGGTTAGTCCCACTTGGGACGAGGGGTCGGTCCGGCAGCAGACAAGGGATCGGTCTCACAAGGGGTTGCGCGGTTCGGCTGACGGGGTCGCCCGGCGAAGCCGGCGACGAAGGGGTCGCCCGGCGAAGCCGGCGACGAAGGGGTCGCCCGGCGAAGCCGGCGACGAAGGGGTCGCCCGGAGAAGCAGGCGACGAACTGGGGACAAGGGAGGCCAGGCCCTTGTCGGGGGCTCTCAGGACTGGAGGGCGCACGGCAGAAGAACTACCGCGGAGACAAGGTAAACACGCAAGTCCACTTTACTGAGGGAGAGGCAACAGTTTTATAGGGGCTGGGGAAGGCTGATTGGTCGAAGCCATGCCCTGTTCTGATTGGTTGCCGGCGAAAGGTCAGTGGGCGGTACTGGATGGGGGAGGGGTGGTGGTTAGGGATTGGCTGTCGCTGTTGCTGGGGGAAGGGGCAGGGTTTAGGGATTGGTGGCTGCTGTTGCTGGGGTGGAGGGCAGACTTGAGTTTCCCGCCCACGCCTGGCTGTTGCTGCTGTCGGGGGAAGGGAAAAGGGCGGGCTGGATTTTTCTGCCCACGCCTGGCTGTTGCTGCTGTCGGGGGAAGGGAAAAGGGTGGGCTGGATTTTTCCGCCCACACCTGGCTGTTGCTGCTGTCGGGGGAGGGGAAAAGGGCAGACTGGAATTTTCTGCCCTGCGCCTGCGCAGGGAGAAGGAAGAAGAAGGGTGCCGCCCCACAAGGCATCGGGTGGCGCCATCTGGGAGGAGGGGTGGCCGCGGAAGCATGGCTGCCGAGAAGGGGAGACCCGAGGGCACTCTGCGCCCATGCCGAGCTTCCTTCAGGGGTGGCGGTGGGCCCGACCAACCACCCTATTATGGGGGCAGCGGAATTAGGCCTACCGCGGCTGCTCCCCTGCCAGGCCAGCAAACCACACTTCAGCCCGAGGGGTGACCGCACAACTCTATCACACTCAGGAACACAAACTCCAAAGTAGGGCCAACTGATATGGCCCTGAACTGCAGAGCCATCTGCCATGACCCTATGGGTCTCTATCGCCCTCAGGAGAACCAGTACCTGGGTTTCTATCTACTTCGGCTGTATCTGTTACCCTGCTGAGGTATGCGTAAGGATTACTCCTCTGATGACTGCCCGACTCTTTTTTGGAGACTCATAGCCGTATAAACTCATTTAGAACAGTATTGCAGCAGAAAATTTACAGAGGGAACTGTAAATTCTTTTGTCCAGTTTCTGGTGCTACTGAGGAATTTAGATTGGTCTTCAGTTTTAGATTGCTTATAGCAGAAACAGTTTAGAACCATTCAGATTATAACCTGCTGTCCTATTAATTAAATATGGTTAATATGATTCCCAGAAATAACTCATATAATGTACCCCTTAATAAGTAGATGGCAAACTTCTTTGGAAGGGAAAGTCTCTTGTCTCTTTTTAAATTTTTTTTGAAATTTATCATTCATACATGAACATGCAGAAACAATAAGTGTATGGTATAATTTGTGAACTTATAAAACAAACATGCATTGTTGTGAAACAATCGTTACAAACTATGAAAGAGCTTCATCCAAACATTACTATTAATTATAGCCAATATCTTATATTTGATATATTTTTCCCTAATCCACCTCATTAATGATACCCTGTATTAGTAGTAAATCCTTGTTATTGTTCATGAAAGAATATTCTCCTAGTCCTTCTTCCACCACAGGATTCATTGTGCTATACAGTCCATGCTTTTTAAAATCAGTTCAAAGTGTACACTCAGTGCTCTCATAATCATCACAGAGTTGTGCTATCATCACAGTCAATTTCAGAATGTTTTCATTACTCTAAAAGGAAAAGTCCCATACCCTCTTTTACTCCACATTGTTGTCCCTTAGCCTTGGATAATACCTTCTTAGACATTGCTGCAAAAATAACACAATATTGCTGTTGACTATAATCCATAAATTACATTAGTTATAATTTTCTCATGTATCATCATATACTTAACACTTTGTAAAGGAAGAACATTCTTATACTATTAGCCACAATCTTCATCCACCACCAAAATTACTGTTATACATTACCTACATTATTCTCTAGCGCCTTTCAATTGAAATATTACATCCACAGACTACCCCTTTCAGCCACACCCACACTTCTGAATCAGCAGTTAGTTACACTCACTATAATGTATCAATATTAACTCTATTAATTTGCACACATTTACAATAAACCTTATTAAAAATTCTACATACATTAAACATCAATTCCCATTCTCAGCCCACATTCAATTCCTATTCAATTCCAATTCAATAACCTATTCTTCTCTAGAGTTTACCTCCATAAGTTTATTCATCATTTTAGTTCATATTAGTGAAACCATACAATATTTGTCCTTTTGTGTCTGACTTATTTCACTCAACATAATGTCCTCAAGGTTCACCTATGTTGTCATATGCATCTTGATTTCATTTCTTCTTATAGCTAAGTAGTATTACATTATAGGTATATACCACATTTGGTGAATCCATCCTCAGTTGGTGATTCCTTGGGTTGTTTCCATATTTTAGCTATTGTGAATAATGCTGCTATGAACATCAGTTTGCAAATGTCAGTTTGCATCCTTGCTTTCAGTTCTTTGGAATATATTTCTATAAACAGGATTGCTGGATCATATGTCAATTCTATGTTTAGTTTCTTGAGGAACTGCCAAACTGTCTTCCATAAAGCCTGTACCATTCTACACTCGTACCACCAGTGAAGGAGCGTTCCTATTTCTGCCCATCCTCTCCAATGCTTATAGTTTTCAGTTTCTATATTAATGGCCATTTTATAAGGGGTAAAATGATATTTCAGTGTAGTTTTGATTTTCATTTCCCTAATACCTACTGATTTTGAGCATTTTTTCATGTACCTTTGACCATTTGTATTTCATTTTTGGAGAAATATCTATTCAAGTCTTTGGCCCAATTTTAAATTGGGTTGTTTGTATGTTTATTGTTGGGTTGTATGATCTCTTTATATCAAACCTTTATCAGATATATGGATTCCAAATATTTTCTCCCATTAAGTAGACTGAATTTTTACTTTCTTGAAAAAGTCCTTTGAAGCATAAAAGTGTTTTAAGTTTGAGGAGGTCCCTTTTATCTATTTTCCCTTTGATTGCTCGTGCTTTGGGTATAAGGTTTAAGAAACCACCGTCTCTCACAAGATCTTGAAGATGTTTCCATATATTTTCTTACAGGAGTTTTATGGTTGTAGCTTTTATATTTAGGTCTTTGATCCATTTCTAGTTAATTTTTGTATATGGTGTGAGATAGGGGTCCTCCTTCTTTCTTTTGGCTATGGATATCAAGTTCTCCCAGCACCATTTGTTGAATAGACTGTTCCAGCCCAGCTGGTGGGCTTGACGGCCTTGTCAAAAATCACTGCCGTAAATTTGAGGATCTATTTCTAAATACTCTTCTAATCCATTGGTCAATATATCTGTCTTTATTCTAGTACCATGCTGTTTTTACCACTGTAGCTAAGTAATATACTTTAAAGTAAGGAAATGAGAGCCCTCCAATGGCGTTCTTCTTTTTGAAAGATATTTTTGGCTATTCAGGACCTATTATCCTTCCAAATAAATTTGATAATTAGCCTTCCCAATCTGTAAAAAAGGCTGTTGGAAGTTTTATTGTAATTGTATTGAATTGTACATAAATTTGGGTACAATTGACATCTTAATTACATTTAGTCTTCTAATTCATGAACTTGGAACATCTTTTCTTTATTTAGATTCTTTGGTTTCTTTTAGCAATGTTTTGCAGTTTTCCAAATACAAGTCCTTTATGTCCTTGGTTAACTTTATTCCTAAATATTTGATTCTTTTAGTCTCTATTCTAAGTGAAATTTTTTCATGACTTCCTTCTCAGGTTGCTCTTTAGAAGTATATAGAAATGATACTGATTTTTTTTAAATCAATCTTTTATCCTGCTACTATATTGAGCTTATCTAATAGCTCTAGTTTTGTCATGGATTTGGGTTTTTTTCCTAAATATAGGATCATGTCATCAGCAAATATTGAAAGTTTTACTTCTTTGGAAGGTATTTGGTATTTGGAAGGTATTTGGATACCTTTTATTTCTCCTCCTTGCCTAATTGCTCAAGCTAGAACTTCTAGCACAATATGGTATAACAGTGCTGATGCTAGGCATCCTTGTCTTGTTCCTGATCTCAGTAGGAAAGCTTTCTGTCTTTCTCCATTGAGTACATTGTTAACTGAGAGTTTTTCATATATGCACTTCATCAAGTTAAGAAAGGTTTCTTCTGTTCTTATCAAGATGATCGTGTGATTTTGATTCCACAATTTAGTAATGTGAAAATCAACATTGATTGATTTTCTTGTATTGAGCTACCCTTTCCTACCAGGGATAAAGGCCACTTGATCATAATATATTATTCTTTTATTGTGCTGTTGCTTTTGATTAGCAAGTATTTTGTTGAGGAATTTTTGCATCTATATTAATGATGCAGAAATTGGTCTATAATTTTCTATTTTCATATTATCTCTATATGGCTATGCTTTTAGTGTGATGTTGGCTTCATAGAATGAGTTTGGTAGTGTTCCTCCCATTCTATTTTTTGGAAGTTTGAACAAGATTGGTATCATTTCATCTTTGAATTATTGGTCTAATTCTCCTGTGAAGCCATCTGTTCCTAGGCTTTCCATCTTTAGGAGGTTTTTGATGGCTATTTCAATCTTCTTATATGTAATTGGTTTGTTGAGGTCTTCTATGTCTTCTAGGGTCAGTGTAGGTTATACATGTGTTTCTAGGCATTTGCCCATTTTGTCTACATTATCTAGTTTGTTGGCATATACTGTTCATAGTATACTCTTATGATCTCTCTTATTTCTGTGGGGTCAGTGGTAATGTCCCCCCTTTCATTTCTGATTATACTTATTTTTATCTTCCATCTTTTTTTCTTTGTCAGTCTAGCAAAGGGTTTGTTGATTTTGTTGATCTTTTCAGTGAACTGTTTGGTCTTGTTGATTTTTTCTATTGTATTTTTTTTCTCAATTTCATTTATTTCGGTTCTAGTCTTTATTTCTTTCCTGCTTTCTTTGGTTTTAGTTTGCTGTTCTTTTTCTAGTTCCTACAGGTGTCGTTAGGTCTTTGATTTTAGCACTTTCTTTTTTAATGTAAGCATTGAGGGATTTAAATTTCCTTCTCAGCACTATCTTTGCCGTGTCCTATAGGTTTTGATATGTTGTGTTCCTGTTTTCATTTGTCTCGAGTTATTTACTGATTTCTCTTGCAATTTCTTCTTTGAATTTTCCCTTTTTGCATCCATTATTGATTTCCAACTTCATTCCATTATTATCAGAAATAATGCTTTGTATAATTTTAATCTTTTAAAATTCATTGAGACTTGTTTTTGGTCCCAACATATGCTCTAACCTGGAGAAAGATCCATGAACACTTGAGAAGAATGTATATCCTGTTTTGGGGTGTGATGTTCTATATTTCTCTGTGAGGTCTGGTTCATTTATCATATTATCTAAGTTATCTGTTTCCTTATTGATCCTTTGTACAGTTCTATCAAAGATGAAAGTGTTACATTGAGTATTATTATAGAGATATCTATTCCTTTTTTCAGGTTTGCAAGTGTGTGCCTCATGTAATTTACAGCACCCTAGTTAGGTGCATGAATATTTATTATTGTTATTTCTTTTTGATAAATTGCTACATTAATATATAATGTCCTTCTTTATCTCTTATAGCAGTTTTGTACTTAAAGTCTATTTTGTCCGATATTAGTATTGCCATTTCAGCTCTTTTTGATTACTATTTTCATGGACTATCCTTTTTGAGCCTTTTACTTTCAGTATATTTGTGTCCTTGCATGTAAAATGAGTCTCTAATAGACAGCATATAGATGGCTGAATTTTTTTTTAGCCATTCTGCCAGTCTGTGTCGTTTGATTGGGGAGTTCTATCCATATCATACAACTGCCTTCTCACCTCCATGGTTTCTGATGAAAACTTGGAGTTAGTCTTACTGAGTGTCCCTTGTATGTGATGATTTGTTTTTCTCTTGCTGCTTTCAGAATTCTCTCTTTATCTCTGGCATTTGACATTCTGAATAGTAGCTGTCTTAGAATATGTCTATTTGGATTTATTCTGTTTGGGGTGTGTTGTCCTTCTTAGTTACAGATATTTATATCTTTCACGAGGGTTGGGAAATTTTCAGTCATTATTTCCTCAAATATTTTTTCTTCCCCTTTTCCGTCCTCTCCTCCTTCTGGTACACTTACAGCATATGTGTTTTGTGCCTTTCACATTTTCATTCATTTCCCTGAGACCCTGTTCCATTTTTTCCATTCTTTTTCTTCTGTTCTCCTGTCTTTTCAAATTCAGATGCTCTGTCCTCCAACTCACTCATTCTATTCTCAGCCAACTCAAACCTGCTATTCTATGCCTCCAATGTATTTTTAATCTCTTCCACATAACATCTGTTGCTTCTCTTTGCAAACTTTCAAATTCTTTGTGTTCAGCTAATGTTTTCATAATATCCTTAATCTCCTTAGCCATTGCATTGAATTTATTAAGGAGATTTGTTTGAATGTCTGTGATTAGTTCTCTCAAATCCTGTGTTTCACCTGAAGGTTTAATTTCTTCCTTTGTCTGGGCCATATCTTTCTGTTTCTTAGTGTGGCCTGTAATTTTTTTGCTGGTGTCTTGGCATCTGATTTTTTAATGTAATTTTTTGTGCTCAGTTTCTCTTTTTAGCCTATGGCTTTCTTATTCATTAACTTTTTGCTAAGGCTTCCTGTTTCTCTTCCATGAAAGTCAGTCTGTTTGTTTTTTATTTGTAGTGTGTGTGTTTAAGAAACATTGGGGATTTAACCCCAGTATGGCTTCTTACATGGGAAGCAAGCACTCAACCACTGAGTTGTGCCTGCTCCCTACATTTGTATATTTTTAATACTTCTTTTTTCTTCTCCTGCTGCCATTTCTTAGAAGGCTAATTTCAGTAGAAGTGTCCCCTTAGAGACAACCTTCCCAGCTCTGGTTTCCCAGTCAGAACAGGCTCAGGAGACCTATGAAGGGAGTGTAGATAGATTCCAATGTGCTTTGGAAAAGAGATCCTAAAGGCCTCCAATCTTGTCTTTGATGTCTCCCCCTAACCTTGACTTTCTTTAAGTCCCTAGCAGGTAGCACTCTTTATCCAGTTGTTCCCTGCTGCCCTAAGGTTATTCTTTGTCATTAATTCTCAGCTGATTTAGCACCTGGTGGGGGCATGGTTGAAGTTAAGTTTTCCAGCCTACCCTGGATGAAACTGTTGCACAGCTCCCAGCCCCTGAGATCTGAATTGTCTGATAACTGCCACCAGGTGGGTGAGGTGACTCTGCCTGCGCTGTCTTGAGAGAGAGTGATCAGTGAGCTCTTGGTTCCTCTCCTTCCTGGAGCACCTTAGGGATGAGATTGCAACAGCTGTTCAGGGAGGGTGGGATAAATCTGCCCACACTGCCCACAAAGACAGTGTGAGCTTCCCCTCCTTCCAGGGGACATTGGAGCCCAGTGTGTAGAGTCCTTTTTAAGGCAGAGTGAATCTGCCCATCCCTCTGACCAGGGTTGCAGAGTGTGCAGAAACCTTTGAAGGTAGGCTGAAGAGTTGGTACTTCTCTTTCTTCCAGGGGACGTTGGGCAAGGGTGAATCTGTCTGCCCTGCTCTGAGAAAGTATTCAAACTGCACCCAATTTCCATGCCTGCTGGGTATAGGGGCCTAAGCAGTGGCTTTCCAAACTGGGTGCACTGGATGTGATCCCTACCACCCCAGGGGACCGGTATGTTTTTCAGTCACCCCTGCTTCTATAGCATAAATGCTGCTGGCTTCTTGGGGGCTTGGGCAGATTTAAACTTCAGCTGTGCTCAAGATTAGAGTCAAAGTACCCGGATTTGCCAATCAACAGTTGTAGTCGGTGCTGGGCTACTTCCCCCTGCCCTGCTTTTGGGAAAGAGAACATATGCTATTAGCCAGGAAGTGGATCCGGAGACAACCCTCCTCGCCTGTGGGGATTGGACAACTGCCTCTGCAATATGGAGGAATCTACTGGGGAATCTTCACCATAGATTGTCAGTCTCCTCCTTCCTGTTCTTCCTTGTATGGTATACTTTGTTCTTCTGGTCTCCAGAGTCCCCCAAATAGTTGATTTAGACAGATCCTGGCTGATTATTTGTTGCCCTGTGGGACAAGCTGATTGTTAGAGCTTCCTACTCTGTTGCCATCTTAGGTCTTTTTCAGGTCTCTGTCTCTTGATCATGCCTGTTTTCATAAGTCTTGGGTAGGGAACTAGTTGGATCTGGCTTTTGGTTTCTTTTATTTCTCCTCCTTTGCTTTAGTCTGTATGATTCGGTCTGTAGCTTGAATATGAAAATATGCTGTTCTTTGCGTTGAATCTGTCTGGATTGTTGGTAATAGTTCTGCTTTGTTAACTGGATACCTCTAGCTTCTTTTTATTAAACTGGTCTCATAACACCTGACCTGTCACATTCAAAGAGAAAACTGTAAATTCTAAAGTGGCTTCAAAGCCATAAGGCATTGAAAATAATGCATAAAGTTTAGGGGAAAAGATTGTGGTATTTAAGTGCATGGTTTCCCTACCTTTAATGACTTCAGGAACGTAATTTTTGTCTTTTTGGAAGTACCGCCTTGTCATTCATACTGTGAGATATTATACTACAAAGGCACATTTGTGAAATTTTTCTCAGTTGATGGTGATATCCTGAATGACTGTTATTTTTAGTTAAAGACTAGAAAAACTGCTCTCCAACCATTACACTTATAATAAATTTCTTGAAATTTCACCATTTTAAAACTAGTTTAATATTTGATGTTTAAAACTAACCAAATGCATTGGTGTGTTTTGTTGTAGTGAAAAGCTTTTCTGTTTGTTTACTTTTTCATTGTTCTAAAGCTGTGTTTGCACCTTTCATTCTGATTATAAATTATAAACTTTTTAAAAACTATCAGTCAGGCTTTCACTTATTAATAGAAATAAACTGGCTGAAAATAAAATATTAGCAAAATAAGAAATGGAGATTGTCACAATGATGACAACTATCTATATTTTTACTGTTTGCTTTGTTAATAGTGTTTAAATATGTATACATAAAATAGCAAATAAAGAAGCATCCATCAGTAAAAATCACTTGTCAATTTTATAAAAATTAATTCAGACAAGTATATTAGAGAATTTCTTGTAAAATATGCACATATTGATCCCAATATTTTTTTTTCCTTATTCATTATTCATTCTTTTATCCACTCATCATTGGCACCTACTTTGTCCAGACATTATGCTAAGAGCTAGGTATATAAAGACATGTGAACTGTGCCCTCATAAAACATAGTTTAGTGGGGAGGTGATAGTAAACTTGAAAAAAAAAATACAAATGCAAATTCTATTAAGTATTTAGAAAGAAACAATGAGTTACTATCATATTTTGGGTTGTCAAGGAAAGCCTGTCCATGGAGCTGGAATTTTTCAAGACTGAAGCAATAAGGAAGAAGCAAGGCAAAGAGTGTTTGAGCAGAGTACAGCATAGGCAGAGACCCAGAGCAAGGAAAGAGTTTGGCCTGGTGGGTAAGGGGAGATGAGTCAGGAGATGAGCTGAGCTGAAATGCAAAACAAAGGCAAGGAGAAGATGAGGCAAGGCTGTGTAGGGTATATAAGGAATGTGTATTTTATTTTAAATGCAATGACAAGCTTAGTAGTTGGTTTAAAGTGGGGAGGATCCTAAATGCATTTAGAATTGTTTATGTATTCATCAAATGCAATGAATGTGCCACATTGATGAAAGAGTTTGTTGATGTGGGAGGAGTGGGGGTGGGTGGGGAGTGGGGTATATGGGAACCTCATATTTTTTAATGTAACATTTTATGAGAATTATGTATCTTTAAAAAAAGACAAAATATTTTTTAAAAACTTAGATACAAACTTATTAGAGAAGCTACATTAGAATCAAAATGCCACATATTATTTATATGTATATTTTATATTACTTAAATAAAACTTAAAGAAAAAAAGAGGAAAAAAAGAGAAAAGGACTAATAAATAAAAGTGTCATCATGCAAAACAGTACTTTTGCATTGCTTTTATTCAGCCGAAAAGAGTAACAATGCAAACTATATCACCACCTCACTGTTGCCTAAACATGGCCTTAAAAATGTCATTTATGTCACCTGTGTCTGGTGAACATTGGTTTTTTTATAAATCGTATGGAGCCCTCTAGTGGTGATTGCTTTCAAATAGTCTTAAATCGATGCCAGAACTATTGGATCTGTGGAATTGAACCTCCTCAGAAGTGAGAGCATTATAAAGACAACAGCAACTTTAGGCCAATGTGATTGCATCATGACTATGCCCTTTTGACATGACATCACGTTCAATATTTCTTTCAATTGCTCTGACATGATTGTGTTGTCTTAGGTGTACATTCCCAGCAGGACAGCCCTCATCCTTCAGAATGTGGATCTGCCAAACTAAAGAGACCTGATTTCAGCCCCATGAAAATGCAGATGTGTGCTTTGTTTTCCTGTCATCATTGTTGCAGAACTTATAATTTGTAAGCTTTTCCAGCTACAATTTTCTTGCCCAAAAGTCTGATGTATGAAATCCAATATTGGTATATGTAAATGAATATCAAACTTTCTCTAAGAATTAGAATCAGGATCATTTTTCAAATTTCAGGCATCCTGAACTATATTTTCAAGCTATCTCAGCATCTAGTATTCTAAAATGTAGTGTATATATAATGCCTTAAAAACATTTTGCTTCCCTGGCCATTTATTTGATCCTTTTATAAGTTCAAATTTGAATCAGTTGTTAAATATAATTTTTTCTGTTGAATATACACAGTATTTTTTTTAAGATAGATATTTGTTGGCTTTATTTGTTCTAACATCTCTTGGACTAAATTACGAGTTATCAAGATTGTTACTGTGTTTTTCCAAATTGTGTTTAGAAATACTGTAATAAATATGTAAAAATAATATAAAATATTAAATAGCATTAAATATGAAAGTCATTATGAGCTCATCCATGCTTGATTTTGCATAAGTTTATTCTTGTGATCTCTTGTTCACTTAGTATCTTGGTAGATGATGATACCTATTCTGAAGGCCTGAAGTGGTAATTGTATAATAACATTTCAGAAAATATGTATTTTACTTTCAATCAGTAAAAAAAAAAATTGCGAAATTATGTTTGCTAATGTCTACTTTGCTGTATTATGGAGATTGATTTGGAATGAATTTTAAAATACTTTATCTCAACTCAGATACCTTTCCATGTATTTGCACATGTGCAAGATGGACTAGAGTATATAGAGATTGACATTTTTTTTCCTTTAAGTACCAGGATTTTGTATCTTGAAATCATACCAACCAATATGTCTAAGCTACTCTCCAGCTAAAAACCTGAGTTAACTATTTCAACTCAGTAAGATACTCAATGGAATTGCCCTTAGTTTATTAAATAGTAGGCCACAGGTCTAAAATCACTGATAAGATTTCTAACATAATTGATTCATAAGAAATTATGTTGCACTTATAAGACATAAAGTATCTTTCATCTCTTTTTTATAATACCTAGATTTCCATTTACGTTAACAATGGCTTGCTTTTGTGTTTGTGTAATTAATAAGTAGTGCTGGGAAGTCTTTCTATTAAAACTCCTTAGTAATGGAAGCTATAAGAAAAGACACTTTTATAGCTAAATCTATATATGGCCCATCTTCCTTATAACTTTTTGAATAAAGCATTGAATATTTAGGTCTGAAATGTGTTATTTACTTTAACTTCAACATAGAATATTAGTTTGATTTCCTGAAAGAATCAGCAGTGCCAGGTGGTGATTATATGTACTGGGATATATTACTAAAACCTTTCTGTAATGCTTTTTTCCCTTTACAGGAACTTTGTCAATATCTTAGCCCTGCCATAATCTGTGTATTTTATCTGTTATTTAGAACACAACATTCAGCCTTGATGTTGTGAGTTTCAGTTTTATAAATCCTTAACTTTGTATTTGTTATAAGTAAAGAAATATGCCATTTCTCAATCATGGCCTTTTTTTTAAAAAAATGACAAGAAATTACTTAACACCTATAACCTGTTTTCTTTTTATTGTGATATCTGTGGCAAAGTCAAAGAGACCAGAGTAATTAATTATATGCTTTATTTTCATTATATTGATTGATTTTGCTAATATGTTCTTTAGCTTTCACAGACTAAAGTTAGAATTTAACGATGTAATGCAGTTGCCCTTGTCAAGTGTTTACTTCTTTTTCTACAAGAAGAGCAATAAATGTATGTTGCTAGGTAGGAGTTATAAAAATATATGCAAAAAATAAACTATTAAGAGTCCAAATTAAAATGTAGGTGGTTGTCGTTTTTTGTTTTGTTTTGCTTTTCTTTTCTCTTACAACATTAGAAGTCATTTGTAGAATGTCCTAATATTCTAATGTATTTCACTTTAGGTCCTTTCATTTTTATAATCAATAACATTGTCATCATTATATCATCAAGTGAGAAGTTCCTATTCTTTTCATTGGCTAAACATTTTCAATAATTACAACAGAGAGGTATACAATGTTATTCTTGGTGCCTTATAATAATTTTTTTTCTCTAGTGTGTTTATTACCAACATCAGAAATGAAATTGATCCCTCTTTGTTGACTTTTCCATAGTAAGTATTTTTACTGAAAGTTATATTCTAGAAAACAAATGACTACAGATTTCTTTCCATCTTTTTCTCATATTAGCAAGTGAGTATTAGTAATTCTTCTATTATCCAAAATAGGCTTTAACCCTAATGCTAAATGATGCTTAATGTTTTAGGTTAATATTAGCTTACCCAGAAAAAAACATAGTTTGTAATACTCAAATTAAATTATAAACACTTTCCCTAGACTGTTTCCTATTTGTAATACTTGAACTCTGAGGGTCAACTCCTTTTCTATTTTCTTTTCATTAAGTTTGATATTTCTTACTTCATCCTTTTCTTAGCAGATGTAGTCATCTCTAACATAAATTGCGGGATTTAATCACCCTGTTTCCCAAGTTCAAAAAGAAACCAGTGACAATAAATTGACTTTTCTCCTGGCAACTGTAAAAGAATATAAGTATTTTTCCTTCTGACTGGAGCACTCCCTCTTAGCAATATCAATTCAACGTTTGTCACCCATCAGGGAGATAGCCATTGCTATGCGGGATCATACAGGAGGTTGTCTGAATAAGGAGCCTATTCTTCAAATAATACAGAGGAGAGTGCAGACAGATCTGGGAGGAAGCGATGAGGGAAATGTGTTTTCTTCACACGTTCAGCTTTCAGCTTCAGGGCAAATATCTTTTTCACTGTCTCTGGTCCTGCAGCCATTGAATTTGGTGATGAAAGCAAAGTAAAATAGATTTCTTATTGCTCTTCCTGTATAGAACAAGCCGAAGGAGACAGGACACAGAAAAACCAAAACAGGAAAGCAGCTTCCTGGCCCGTCTTGTGCCTCTCAGACAATTGCTTTTTGCCTCTTTTGAATTGTGTCCTGAAATTGGGTTCTTTAGAGTGGGTTTCACATAACTATATATTCCTTATAGGGGCACAAACACTGAGCTATGAACTTAGCTAAAAAAATTAGCAACTTGTGGTATAAGCAATGTCACCTCCTTTATGCAGTAGAGTTCATTTATCATTCACCATGTGTTAGAATTGAAATGTGGATAAATTGTTCCCACTAAAGCCAGCCTTTAGGGGAAAAAGTCAAATGAACTCCCTTCTAATTTTTCTGCTCTATTACCTTATTAATAGTGATTTGTAGTGAAAATTCAAGGAAATGTTCATACTGTAGGGCAGAATTTCTTAATTGGCAGTGTGAGGAATTAAGATACAGTAAGTATGTGTTGTCCTTTCTCTATAATTTAAAATGTATATTAGGATTTTAACTCTTGGCAAAACCTGTACAGTGAAATCAATATTTACATGAAAAAAAAAGGTATTTTGTGATAGATATGCTTATGCCAAAGGCCATGCAATTCAGAAGTTTTTCTTATGTGTCATTTTCCGTTGGACCAAAGAGAAGTATTCAGCCTCATATATACTGTGTATATATTTCACCCTTTCACCCTGAAGCCTGCACCATGTTTTAAAAGAACAGTATACTACAGTGATCAGAAAACTTGGTTCATTATTACAGCTCTTTATTCCCAGTGCCTCAATTTAGAAGTCACTCAGTGACTTTTATCTTATTAGGGATTACAAGGAAATTAAAGTGAAACAAAAATGGTCATAATGCTATTGTTTGATCAATACCTACAAGGATGGTGAGTCAGGGATTGGCAACATCTCCAAGTTTCCTGTCAGGGATACACTGTCACTGCCCCCTGTCTCTGAAGGCTTCCACACTGTTATCTGCACTCTCCCCAGCAGGGAGGTGTGAGCTGTCTTACAGAGAAGAGTTTTGCATTTTCTCAGTTACTGCAAATGACCCCAAATATCAATCATCCACTGCTGCTTTTATTTGCTTATTACAGCTTTTTCTCTGATTGCGTAAGATCTCCCTGTAAATGCCATTCCCGCCAGCCACTGCAGTGTCCCCTACTCTCAGACTTTCACATATACAGCTCAGGCTTGTGAATGGGTGTTTACAATCTTGTTATGAGTAACCAATAGGGCAATGCAAGCTCTACATAAGTGAAATAACCACAACTACTATAAAAAAAAACAACAGAAAAAAAAAAAACAGCCAGGTGACATTCCGTGACACAGCAACCAGGGGACAAAGATGTCTATTCCCTTCCCTCTATCCCTTCTGCTCACAGCACAGTACACACTGTTAGCAAGGAATAAATGGTACAATATACTAAAGAATTTCAAGAGAGCTCATAAGTTAGTCATAGTTCGGTCCATCATTTTTTAGACTGGAAGTCCATACTCTCATTAAAAACTCACTTCTTTATTAAATAGATAATTGCACAAATAATTTCTTGAAAAGGGGAAGAAATCAACCTTAGATCTGAAATTTTCACTCTGCTATTGAAAATAAAACTATGCAAATTAAAAACAATAACAAAAAGCTATCATATCAAATTTCTTAACCACAGAGTGTATAAATTTAGCGTGTTCAAATCGTGCACACTTGTCTAAGGTACAGAAAATAGAAAGCTATAATGTGTGAATAAAATAACTGGGATATAGACATGTATGAAAATACATATATACATACAAATATAATTTTTAAAAGATTTATTCCCTCCCCCCACTGTTGTCTGCTCTTTGTGTCCATTTGCTGTGTGTTCTTCTGTGTCTGCTTGTATTCTCATTAGGTGACTCCGAGAACCAATCCTGGGACCTTCTGGAGTGGGAGAGAGGTTATTACTCTCTTGCACCACCCCAACTCCCTGTTCTGCTATGTCTTCTTATATTCTCTCCTCTGTGTCTCTTGTTTTGTCATCTTGCTGCGCTGGCACTCCTGCACGGGGTGCCATTCCCGCGTGGGCCAGCACTCGGCATTGGCCAGCTTGTAGCATGGGCCAGCTTGCCCTCACCAGGAGGCCCTGGGCATTGAACCCTGGACCTCCTTTATGGTAGAAGGGAGCCTAATTGGTCGAGCCACATCTGTTTCCCACAAATATAATTTTTAAGTCAAGTGAAAATCAACCTGCAAAGGGCACAGGTTCCAATATCTGTCAGGAACTAAAATATCACTTGATCTGTGTGTTGTACTCAAATTTAGGTATGTTTTTGGTCACATTACAAGCATCAAATCTAAACAAATGATTTTATTTGGATTTAATTAAGTTTCTAAATCTGTACAATGCAATGTAGTACACATGTTTCAAAACCTTCATAGAATTTCTCCCCTGGACCTATTTAGCTATCCATCTTTTATTTTTCCTCTAGAATGAGAGGGGGGAAATGAAATATCCTTACTATTTATTTATATCAACCAGGGATTCTTTTGAACCGAGTTTGTAGTGTCACTTCCCATTCACTCCAGTAATATAAATGATGAAAAACACTGCATGAAATTTCATTTCATACATGCCCCTGGCCATGTTGTGTATTGATTAAAAATGATCATATGATAAAAAACCTCCCCCCACACACACACACACAGAGTGACTCTCCATCCACTCTATATTTTTCCTTTTATGATAAGTAGGCATCAATCAGCAGGGCTTTTCTGTAGAAACAACAGTAGACTGCCTAATTCTTTACTAAGCAGACACATCTTTAAAAGACGTATTGTACTACCTACCATGTATTGAGAATCTTCTTGTTTCTATGCTCTCTGCTGGTGCACTTTATACACATCATCACCAACTGTCATAAATTGTTTTGTTTTTAAAGATTCATTATTTTTATTTCTCTCCCCTTCTCCCTGCTCCCACCCCTGTTGTCTGCTCTCTGTGTCCATTCACTGTGTGTTCTTCTTTGTCTGCTTGTGTTCTTGTCAGCGGCACCGGGAATCTGTGTCTCTTTTTGTTGTGTCATCTTGCTGCATCAGCTCTCCGCGTGTGCGGCGCCACTCCTGGGCAGGCTGCGCTTTTTTTGCGTGGGGCAGCTCTCCTTGCAGGGTGCACTCCTTGCACGTGGGGCTCCCCACACCCCTGGATGGCATGGCACTCCTTGCGTGCATCAGCACTGCATGTGGGCCAGCTCACTACATGGGCTGGAATGCCCTGGGTCTGAACCCTGGGCCTCCCATATGGTAGGTGGACGCTCTATTTGTTGAGCCAAATCCACTTCCCAGTCATAAATTCTTCAAGATGAGTGTTATCACCCCATTTTATAGATGAAAAACTAAGGTGCAGCAAGTATAACTGACATGCCAAGTCCCAGAGCAAAAGAGAAAGCTGGTATTTGAACCCAGATTCTAAGATTCATGTTCATTCTGCCACACTCCATTATCTTTCAGGCTATTTCCACAATGGGTCATTAGCCATCTCTAGCTCAGGGGTCAAAAATTGGCTCTCATTTGTATTGTTTGTTTTTAATTGAATAGTAATGTCTTTGGCATGGATGGGCATGACATTTGAAACCAAACTAGAGAGTGGAATTTCCCAACCCTGCTGTGAGAGGGTGAGAGGTGAATTTAGAGAATCACAGCATGGTTTATTCAGGGGCCAGACTGTATGTACATTTCTTTATCACTTCCACTCTCACTCTCCCTTCTTCTCCCTTCTTTTTCCTGTTGGGTATCTTGCCTGAACATGATTATACTCTGTGGTATGTCTCCTTAGCATATCACTGTCATTTACTTCATTGTCTCTGGCATAGAGCTGGTGATTATTGCTTATGTTTCTATTTTCCCCTTACAATTAAAAAATAAATTCAGCATTCTGCTTCTTACCTTTGGTTTATTCCTTTCCTTAAATTCTTCAGTCTACCTATTTTAAGGGAAAGTATTTATTTATCTTCATTTTCATATTTTTTAAAACTATTTCCATTTCCTTTTTATCTTTATTTAAGCTTTTATGTACTGGCTTTAATTTTGTTTTTATCTTTCTGACATTTGAGGGCTTTTTAAACTTTTTATTTAATTTGGTCTTTCCCTCTGCTTCTCTTGTTTTAAATCTTTTTTTTATTCCTTATTTTAATAATGTTCATCTTAAAAATAGATTGGAAATCTTAAAATGAAGGAATCAAACTGTCACCATCTGAGTCCACAGAATCCTTTTCCTTAGCATGGTTAATAGTGGGCCTCCATTCTTTGTGGTTCATAAGCATGATGAATGGGTATTCATGCATTTGTGTGAGATGTGCCTCCCTCAAACCTTGTTACGAGGTTGGTGCATTACCCATCTGACGTGAAAAAAAAAAAAAGTGGACCTTCTGATATGGTGCAAGGTGAGGGACAGTGCACCAGCTGTGATATGTTCTTGCCCCAAAAGTTGAACCTGAATCTAATCAAGTCTTTAAAAGTTTCAGATTACAAAATTACAAAAACTTTTGGAAAAAATTAAATAGCATTGTTAGAAATCCAAAATGTGGAGCATTCCATAAAAAAACTAACTTATTTTTCAAAAAGTGAATGATAGGAAGAAAAGGAGGGGTAAGAGAGAGAGTTCAGTATATTAAAAGAGATGAGATATAACCAAGTTGTAACTGTGTTTGAATTCAAATTTAAAACTACAAAAAGACGTTTTTATGTAATAGCAGAAATATGGCCATGAACTAGAGAAGAGATGACACAAAAATTAGTATTAATTTTGTGAGGTTGATAATTACATAGTATAGTTTAGGTAAGAATATGTGCCCAAGTTTTAGAGATTTGCATGCACAAATATAAAGAGATCATGTGACATGGTATTTAAGAATTGCTCTTAAAGGAAAAACCAAGGAAAGGTATATTGGTAATTGTTGAATCTTATTGATGAGTCAATAGGGGTTCAGTATACTTTGATGTATGTTTAAACATTCTCAAAATTATATATATATATATAAAAGATCTATTCCCTTTAATAATTTCTTAAGTTTTAAAAACTTATTTCCTTTCTTAAAATTTTTGGTTGTTACATTTTTATCTCTGCTCAGTATTTTACTTCTAATTATATTCCTCCATGCCTTTCTCTTTATATATTTATTTATTGGTAATTTATTTTTATTATTTATAAATCCAGCAAGAAGCAAGGCCTCAAGTATAGTAGCAGTAGGAGAAGCCAGAATATTAGTAGGGAGAAAAGAGGTCTTTAGCCCAAGTTGTCTACCCCCTTGTCTCCTGCTTCCCCTAAAGCAGTTCTCAACCTGGGGCATGTAGCAAAATAATCAGGTTGAAGCTCTCAAAATCCACATGCTCAGGAGGATTATGATTCAGAATGACTTGGATGAGGCCCAGACAATTATACTTTGAAAAGGCACAACCAGTTGAAAATTTGTTATGAATTATTTCATAACTGGAAATTTGGTTAACTGCAGAATGAGTCTACTTACTCCAGTACTACAGCTTCTAGCAAACTGGAGAATCCCTCCTTCAAGCTTTCTTGTTCCCACCACTAACACTGATTCTAGTGCCAGGAATTATTTTTGTCATATCTTACATAAAGAGATCATGAACCCAGCACTCAGATCTTGGTTTCTTATACCATTCTCTAATGAAAAAGGAACCAGAGCTTCTTGGAGAAATGGATGATTTTCAAACTAGCACAGGGAATACACAAGAGGAGCCTGGTACATCTTGCAATTCCAGAAAGTAAGGACATGCTCAAAAACAAAAGGGTGGGGGTGTATCAAAGGGACCCAAGAGTCAACCAGAAAGGTTTCCAGTGGCTAAACCTGAAATGATTTGAATAACAATAATGTATAATTATATAAAGTATAAAATGAATATCCATTTCATGATGAGTAATATATTCAAAAAAAATGGATTTGGTTGCTTGATGACACAGTCTGCAGTTAAATATTTCTGTGGCTGAGAGCTGAGGGCCCACTTAGAGCTAATGAGAAGTACAGGTGCTTCCCTTGATAGTTCATTAGTCCAAAAGCTTGGTTTCCTACATTCATGAATGTAGCGATGTTGTAACAGCAGGATATTAAATCTCATTATAATGTGGGAGACATTTTAAAGTATATATGAAAAAATGATGAATTTTCCTTATGTGGCAAAAACAATAAATGCTTACATATCCTTTGTCAAACTGACATTTCTTTATACATCTGTATTATGAAAAATTATATATCAGAAATATGAAGTCAATATAAAAAGTTAAGATAAACTCTCACTATTGGACAAAACTAAATAAATTTGTATACAAGAATAAATGGAGACTTTAATCTCTGGACTGTCCACATGCCTGCTGGGCCCTGAGCCTCAGCAGAGTTGTAGCACCTACTCTCCAGTTCATTAGACTTACACAGGTCAGCTAACAGGGAGATGAGGATGATCAACCACCACACCAGGGAATGGAGAGTGTCTACAACTGCAAGCAGGAGAATCCCATCCATCAGCCATGTGGGATCTAAGCCCCCTCTCAATTTGGAGGTGGAGTGGACATGGCCATCCCAGGGTCCTCAGGATGGAGGAATAAAATATGGATTAGTGTGGACTTACTGGTATTCTACTATAGAATTATTGTGACTCTAACATTGGAAGGAATTGCATCATTAATGTGGAGACAGTGGCCACAGGAGTTGCTGAGGGCAGGGAGATGGAAGAGATGTGATATGGGGGCATTTTCGGGACTTAGCGTTGTCCTGAATGATATTGCAGAGGCAGATGCAAGATGTTATATATCCTGCCATAACCCACTGAGTGAACTGGGGGAGAGTATAAACTACAGTGTAAACTATAATCCATGCAATGTAGCAATGATCCAAAATGAATTCATCAAATGCAATGAATGTGCCACACTGATGGGGGGGGGCAGGAAATGGAGTATATCAGAACCTCATGTTTTTTAATATAACATTTTATGTGATCTATGTATCTTTTTTTAGAAAAGACAATAATATAAAAAACAAAAATAAAAAAAGAATAAATCGAAATGAAATAATCATATTCCAGCTTTAACTTCTTTTTGAGGAGTATTCTCAAAGAAAAATCATTCCTGTCTCTTCTGACCAGATATTTCAGCTCATTCAGAGCAACTCTGCTTTTATCTGTTTATAATTCTACACAATACTGCCTTGAACAGAGTATTCCATGGCTACTTTCTTAGTTTCCAGGCAGCTATGATAAATGCCACGCAGTGGGTTGGCTTAACTACAGGAATTTATTGACTGAGGTTTCAGAGGCTAAAAGGCTTGCTCCCTCCCATGGTCGGTAGACTTCTGGTTGGTCAGCAATCCTTGGGTTCTTTGGCTTTCCCATCACATGGTAATGTCCTCTCCTTTCTCTTGCAGCTTCTCTTGGCTTCCAACTTCTTCTCCTCCATGTGGCTTTCTCTTCATAAATCCTGCAGTAATAGGACTAAGGCCCAACCACTTTCAGCTGGACCATACCTTAACTAAAAATAACATCATCAAAAGGTCCTATTTACAATGAGTTCACACCCACAGGAATAGATTAAGAACATGCTACCTCTCCATACTGGGATACAAAATTCAACCTACCACTTCTAGCAAATTTTGAAATCTACAGATCTACCCTAATCACATCCTTGTATTTATTGGAAATTTTTGACTAGAGGAGCCTTTTGCCCAGGGTGATTTAGGATAACCACAAGTCTACTGAGCATATGCCCATTCTACCCATTATCATGTTACATGCACACCAGAGCTGTGATTGAATAAGAAGCTCTGAAATGTACATCAAAGAGGATAAATATTGAAGGCTGGTAGAACATTGTAATTGTCTAGTACAATTCCTACTCCAAAGGTGGTGATGGCCTGAGATCAGAGCAGTTTCAATAAGACCACACAGGTAGTGAGAGACATGTAATAGGCACCCTAAATGGCTTCTTAGCCTCTTTCCTCAACTATTAACCCACTCCCTGCTTTTAATCCCCTGTGTTTTAAGTACTTGGAACAGTTTGGTTATTTTTTTTCTAGTTGCATTCTGACAGATACACAAATCAATGTCTTATCTTTTACAGAAGAAACTTGGTGAAATTGTTAGTTTAACATGCATTGTGATTCTGCAAACTGCAAGCCCAAATTTGAAGTCTGATTTTTTGATACATCAGTCTTGAGGCTATAAGAGAGAAAAGATTATTTCAGGCCAGACATACATGTTATAGTTTAGTTCTCTGCCTTGAGCTGAGGATTTAAAATCCTGATCTTACCATTTCCTTTCTTGAATCTCAATGGGAGCAAAAGTTGCCACTTTGCTCCACAATACTTGTGGTATACATCGTCATTCTTTTTGAAAAGTCACTTGGACTGCCCCAATTTTGCTTCCCTTAGGCTCTATATTCCAGGTAACTGCAGTTGATATTTTAAGTAGTTGTTTTGCCACTGTATCTTATGGCCTACCATCCCATTTTTCACTGATAAAGTCATTACTGCCTTCAGGTCTCACTATGATAGATAAATGCTACAAATTTTCATATTTAGGTGACTTCTTTCCAAAGATATACTGGTGCCATATGTTGTATCAGTAAGGACATTCAAAAAAGCAGATATCACTACAGTTTGTATTTCAAATACAAACTTTTATTATTGGGACATAAAGACAAATGATGAAAAGCTGATAAAGCAAAGGTTAAGAAGACCGCTACTGGCTTTCAGAAATTCCAGAAATGCAAAATAGAAAAGCCACTTCTAATAAACTTACCTATCTGCAACACCAAAGTCAGGGATTCTCAGGAGGATGCCTGATACAGCTTAAAGCTGCAGTTGGTTATTGTAGCTGCTTACAGCACTGAAGTGGCTAATACTCAGGATTTGCCTAGAAGTCACTGGCAAAACTCTTCTTTTGTCATCTGCTGATGCCCTTATTCCAGGAAGAGTAAGAACGTTACTGAGCATGAACACCCAATGTACAGCACAGGATACATACAAAAGTCTCTTGAAACTGAATTGATAGTATGACTAGTTCTTGCTTTTCATGGTAATGAGGAAACCATAAAAAATGACCATGCAAGCTGAAATCATGTAAAGCAATCTTAATAATCAATAGGAAAAATTATAATTGTTTTACAACCTTTAAAAACTTTTGTCAAAATATTTAAAATGCTCTTACTGTCAATTATAAACATAACAGAGAAATGAAAATTTTAGTAAAACCTGTTTATTTAGTCCATAGTCATTTTTTTTTAATTTTTTTATTTTTTATTGACTTTGTAATAATATTACATTAAAAATATATATGTGAGGTCCCATTCAACCCCACCCCCCCACCCCCCCTCTCCCCCCCCCCAACAACACTCGTTCCCATCATCATGACACATCCATTGGATTTGGCAAGTACATCTTTGGGCACCTCTGCACCTCATATACATTGGTTCACATCATGGCCCATACTCTCCTCTATTCCATCAAGTGGGCCCTGTGAGGATTTACAACGTCCGGTGATTACCTCTGAAGCACCATCCAGGGCAGCTCCATGTCCCGAAGACGCCTCCACCTCTCATCTCTTCCTGCCTTTCCCCATACCCTTTGTCCATTATGTCCACTTTTCCCAATCCAGTGCCACCTCTTCTATGTGGACATTGGATTGGTTGTGTCCATTGCACCTCTATGTCAAGAGGAGGCTCAGATTCCACCTGGATGCTGGATGCAATCCTCCCATTTTCAGTTGTAATCACTCTAGGCTCCATGGTGTGGTGGTTGTCCTTCTTCAACTCCATCTTAGCTGAGTGTGGTAAGTCCAATAGATCAGATTGTAGGTGCTGGAGTCTGTTGAGGCTCAGGATCTGGCTATCACATTGTCAGTCCAGAGATTCAAATCCCCTAAATATATCTTAAACCCCAATATTAACTGCACCTCCAGCACATTAGCATGAAAGTCTTATGAAGGGAGATCCCATCTGAGTCCAGATTCATCACACATAAACACCATTTCCAAAGAGGGGCCATCTGCCCTGGTAGTTAACCCCATCGGCCATGACCATAACTCCCATGGGTCTCTTTAGCCCTCAAAGGAACCAATATCTGGGGGTTGTATCTGCTTTATCTGTCTCTCTGACTCTGCTCAGTTGTGCATGAGGGCAAACCTTCTGCCAGCCTCCAGACTCTTTTTTAGAAACTCGTAGCCATATAAACTCATTTCTCCTTTCCATTTCCCCCTTACTTTAGGTCAAACAGCATTTTAAAGTCATGGTATTTTATGTAGACATGGATATTCTGCTGATCCGCATTGAACCTTCCGTATAAGGTCATTTTCCAGTTGCATCATCAGTTGGTAGTTGATAGTGGTCCCTCGTTGCCAGGGAGGCTCATCCCCGGGTGTCATGTCCCGCGCTGGGGGGAAGGCATTGCATTTACATGCTGAGTTTGGCTTCAAGACTGGCCACATTTGAGTAACATGAAGGCTGACAGAAGGAAATTCCCAGGCACAAAGTTGCTCTAGGCCTTGTTCTTATTTTGGGTTTATCAGCTCACAAGCATAGTCATTAGCATCTGGGGCTCACTGTTGAACCCTCACTCCCTCCCGGTCCCCACCACTGTATCTGGGAGACTGTCGCTGCTCCCCTAGGGACCACGACAGAGCACCACTGGCCAGGAACCCAGTACCCCCCCTACTGTGGTTTTTAATTGTTGCCACTATGAGTATATCCAAACATTAACATGCACCCTGGACATATGTTCTGTACAGCTCCCTGTCAGTCATATATCACCTGTCATTGGTATCCCATACCAGTATCCCTCCATTGCCATTGTTGAAACACTCTGTGATCCAGAACTCCCCGAAATTTGAAGCCCAATATAATGTCATGGTCCCTTACTAGGGAATGGCATATAGCGATGAGTTTAAAGGATAGATAAAGAACTTGGATAAAGTTAGATAAAGAACTTAGATAAAGAATGTTGACTTGAAAAAATTCCACATCCTATTTCCCCCCCCCCCCCCTAATTATTCAGCTTTTCTTCACAGGAGTCCTAGACCACAGCAATGTATATATATAATATACAGCACTCCCACACATCCACCAGAAAACCTTTTCCCTTCCATAGTGATACTCTTACGCCCTATTCATATCATATTTACTTAAAGTGATGTACAGAGTCTGAGACATTAGCTTTCTAACAAGGTGACATCTGTGCTTACATTATGGTGCATACTTTAGGATACACAGTTCTTTACATTTTTAGTTATCCTATGTTTTACATTATGGTTTACATTATCAGTCTGTCATCTCCTATATGTTATGGTGTAATATTACATGTTTTATATCCATCTTTGTGTACTCTCAAGAAACTCCTCTCTTACCCCCCATTTACTTTGGTTCCACACATTTAACATCCATTTTCCCTTCCGCCTTGGTGCCCTCAGTGATAGCCAACCTCCGTTTCCTGAGGAGCCACTTCCAGAGAGAGATGGAATAGTGTTCAGGGCCTAACTTGCTCAACTGCCCCAATGCCCTGGGAGCCACCCTTTCTCTCGAGGGATACAGTTCCCTCTATTTGATGGCATTAGTCCTCCCCAGGATGTGGGTCCACCCCCACTCTCACTACTTGGGTTTCTACCCCATGGTGTCACCCACTCTGGCAGAATGAGCATTTAGACATTCCCCAGGAGCCCGTCCTGCATCAGACCCTCCCCTCCGAGCATTCTAAACAGGTAACCCTCTTTATTATATTTTGATATGATTTTCTCGGCATTTTACTCTCCACCAACACCTGACCCTCTCCTGGTTCGTATGTTACCCCTCCCTCCCCCCACTTTTGGGCAACGTTACCCATCCGTCCCTCCCCAGCCACCCTCAAACCCGCAAAGCCCCAAGCAAAGGCAACCCCTTGCCCCCCTTTTATCTCTTCTTTGTGTTCATACTTACCACCATCTCGTCTTAAATTCCACCCCTGCAGACATCGGCTCATATCCTTCCTCCACCCTCCGATTTCCTGCAAGCCTATCGTTCAGTCTCTTGCTATCTAGGGCAGCTTGTTTATTTCATATCATTGAGGTCATGTAGTATTTGTCCTTCAATGTCTGGGTTGCTTCACTCAACATAAGGTTCTCAAGATTCATCCATGTTATCACATGTGTTTGTAGTGTGTTTGTTCTTACAGCCGAGTAGTATTCCATTGTGTGTATAGACCACATTTTATTGATCCACTCGTCTGTTGATGGGCATTTGGGTTGATTCCAACTTTTGGCAATAGTGAACAATGCTGCTATGAACATTGGTGTACATATATTGGTTTGTGTTCTTGTTTTCAGTTCTGCTGGGTATATTCCCAGCAGTGGTATTGCTGGGTCATATGGCAAATCTATGGCTAGTTTTTTGAGAAACCGCCATACTGTTCTCCAGAATGGTTGGATCCTTCTGCATTCCCACCAGCAGTGGATGAGTGTTCCCCTTCCTTCACATCCTCTCCAGCACTTGTATTCTTCTGTATTTTTCATAGCTGCCAATCTTATGGGTGTAAGATGGTATCTCATTGTGGTTTTGATTTGCATTTCCCTGATAGCTAGAGATTTGGAACATTTTTTCATGTGCTTTCTTGCCATTTGTATTTCTTCTTTGGAGAAGTGTCTGTTTAAGTCTTTTTCCCATTTTTTAAATGGGTTGTTTATCTTTTTATTTTCAAGATGTAGGAGTTCTTTATATATGCAAGTTATAAGTTTCTTATCAGATATATGATTGCCAAATATTTTCTCCCACTGTGTGGGCTCCCTTTTTACTTTCTTGACAAACTCCTTTGAGGTGCAGAAGGCTTTAATTTTGAGGAAGTCCCATTTATCTATTAGTTCTTTTGCTGCTCGTGCTTTTGGTGAGATATTCATAAATCCATTACCTATTACAAGGTCCTGTAGATGTTTCCCTACACTGCTTTCTAAGGTTTTTATGGTCTTGGCTCTTATATTTAGGTCTTTGATCCATCTTGAGTTGATCTTTGTATAAGGTGTGAGATGGTAATCCTCTTTCATTCTTCTACATATGGCTATCCAGTTCTCCAGACACCATTTGTTGAATAGGCCACTCTCTCCCAGTTGAGAGGGTTTGGTGGCTTTATCGAATATTATGTGGTTGTATATGTGAGGTTCTATATCAGAGCTTTCAATTCGATTCCATTGGTCTATATGTCTCTCCTTATGCCAATACCATGCTGTTTTCACCACCGTAGCTTTATAGTATGTTTTGAAGTCAGGTAGTGTGATTCCTCCAATTTCGTTTTTCTTTTTCAGTATGTCTTTGGCTATTCGGGGTCTCTTTCCTTTCCAAATAAATTTCATAGTTAGTTTTTCTAGTTCCTTAAAGAAGGCTGCATTGATTTTTATTGGGATTGCATTGAATGTGTAGATCAATTTTGGTAGGATAGACATCTTAATAATGTTCAGTCTTCCTATCCATGAACAAGGAATAGTCTTCCATTTATTTAGGTCTTCTTTGATTTCCTTGAACAATCTTGTATAGTTCTCAGTGTATAAGTTCTTTACCTCTTTAGTTAAATTTATTCCTAAGTATTTGATTTTTTTATTTACTATTGTGAATGGTATTTGTTTCTTGATTTCCTCCTGATCTTGCTCATTATTGGTGTACAGAAATGCTACTGATTTTTGTGCATTGATCTTATAACCTGCGACTTTACTAAACTCATTTATGAGTTCTAGAATCTTCGTTGTAGATCTCTCAGGGTTTTCTATGTATAGGATCATGTCATCTGCAAATAATGAAATTTTGACTTCTTCCTTTCCAATTTGAATGCCTTTTATTTCTGGTTCTTGCCTCAGTGCTCGAGCAAGTACTTCTAAGACAATGTTAAATAGGAGCGGCGACAGTGGGCATCCTTGTCTTGTTCCTGAGTTTAGAGGGAAGGAGTCTAGGATTTCTCCATTGTAAACAATATTGGCTTTAGGCTTTTCATATATACTCTTTATCATGTTCAAAAAATTTCCTTGTATTCCAATCATTTGGAGTGTTTTTATCAAGAAAGGGTGCTGTATTTTGTCAAATGCTTTTTCTGCATCAATAGATATAATCATGTGATTTTTTTCCTTCAATCTGTTTATATGGTGTATTACGTTGATTGATTTTCTTATGTTGAACCATCCTTGCATACCTGGGATGAATCCCACTTGGTCGTGGTGTATAATTCGTTTAATGTGTTGTTGAATACGATTAGCAAGTATTTTGTTAAGTATTTTTGCGTCTAGGTTCATTAGAGAAATTGGTCTGTAATTTTCCTTTCTTGTGATGTCTTTGTTTGGCTTTGGTACTAGGGTAATGTTGGCATCATAGAAGGAGTTGGGTAATGTTCTTTCTGTTTCGATGGTTTGGAATAGTTTCAGCAGGATTGGTGTCAGTTCTTTCCGGAATGTTTTATAGAATTCACCTGTGAAGCCATCTGGCCCTGGGCTCTTCTTAGTTGGGAGATTTTTAATAACTGATTCTATCTCTCTGCTTGTGATTGGTTTGTTAAGATCATCAATTTCTTCTTTTGTCAATATGGGCTGTTTATGTGTTTCTAGGAATTTGTCCATTTCCTCTAGATTGTCATTTTTGTTGGAATATAGTTTTTCAAAATATCCTCTTATGATAGTCTTTATTTCTGTGGGGTCAGTGGTGATATCGCCTTTCTCATTTCTTATTTTGTGTATTTGCATCTTCTCTCTTTTTTTCTTTGTTAGTGTTGCTAAAGGTTTGTCAATTTTGTTAATCTTCTCAAAAAACCAGCTCTTGGTCTTGTTTATCTGTTCAAGTGCTTTCTTATTTTCTATTTCATTTAGTTCTGCTCTTATCTTTGTTATTTCCTTCCTTCTTCTTCCTGTTGGGTTACTTTGTTGTTGTTTTTCTAATTCCTTCAAATGTGCAGTTAGTTCTTCAATTTTTGCTCTTTCTTCTTTTTTGATATATGAATTTATGGCTATAAACTTCCCTCTCAGTACTGCTTTTGCTGCATCCCATAAATTTTGGTATGTTGTGTTATCATTATCATTTGTTTCAAGGTAGTCATTGATTTCTTTTGAGATTTCCTCTTTGACCCACTGTTTTTCTAAGAGTGTGTTGTTTAATTTCCAAATCGTGGTGTGAAATCTGGGCTTCTTTCCCTTGCAAATCTCCAGCTTGACTCCACTGTGGTCAGAGATAATGTTTTGTATGATTTCAATCTTTCTGAATTCGTTCAGCCTTTCTTTGTGGCCTAGCATATGATCTATCTTGGAGAATGATCCATGTGCGCTTGAGAAAAATGTATATCCTGCTGTGTTTGGGTGTAGCGATCTATATATGTCTATTAGATCGAGCTCCTCTAATATACTATTCAGATGTTTTGTTTCTTTGGTGATTCTCTTTTGAGATGTTCTGTCCAGAGTTGATAGTGGTGTATTAAAATCCCCCACTATAATTGTAGATGTATCTATTCTTTCACTTAGTTTTTCCAGCGTTTGCCTGACGTATTTAGAGGCACCCTTGTTAGGGGCATAGATATTTATGATTGTTCGATCTTCTTGACAGATTTTCCCTTTGACTAAAATGTAGTATCCTTCTTTGTCTCTCACAATTGTTTCACATTTAAAGTCTATTTTGTCTGATATTAATATAGCTACTCCTGCCTTTTTTTGGTTATTGTTAGCTTGTATGATTGTTTTCCAGCCTTTCACTTTCAATCTCCATGCGTCTCTGGGTCTAAGATGTGTCTCTTGTAGACAGCATATGGATGGGTCATATTTCCTTATCCAGTGTCCCAGTCTGAATCTTTTGATAGGTGAGTTTAATCCATTGACATTCAGTGTTATTACTATCAAGGAATTATTTGTGTTAGCCATATTTTGATTGGATTTGTGGTTGTCATATTTTGTTTGTATATTTTTTTTTTGTCTTTTTTGTTGTTGTTGTTGGTCTTATACTCTCCTCCAACTTTGCCTTTCCTGTTTTTTCCTTTCTTCCTGCAGAACTCCCTTTAGAATTTCTTGAAGGGGAGGTTTCTTGTTGGTATACTCTTTCAGTTTCTGTTTGTCTGCGAATATTTTGAACTCTCCATCATGTTTGAATGCTAGTTTAGCTGGATAGAGTATTCTTGGTTGGAAATTTTTTTCCTTTAGTACCTTGACTATATCATACCACTGTCTTCTTGCCTCCATGGTTTCAGAAGAGAAATCAGCACTTAATCTAATTGAGCTTCCCTTGTATGTGATGGTTTTCTTTTCTCTTGCTGCTTTTAGGATTTTCTCTTTGTCTTGAGCATTGGATAATTTGACAAGTATATGTCTTGGGGTGGGCCTGTTGGGGTTTATGACTTGTGGCGTGCACTGTGCTTCTTGGATATGTACATCTGTCTCTTTCAGTAGATTTGGGAAGTTTTCAGCCATTATTTCCTGCAACACTCTTTCTGACCCCTTTCCCTTCTCTTCACCTTCTGGAATGCCTATAATACGTATGTTTGAGCGTTTTGCATTGTCATTCAGGTCCCTAAATCCTAATTGGATTTTTTCTATCTTCTTATTGACCCCTTCTACTATCTGTTTGATTTCTGATGTACTGTCTTCCACATCACTAATTCTCTGCTCTGTCTCTTCTAGTCTGCTGATATTTGCTGCAAGTGTATTTTTGATTTCTTGAACTGTGGTGTTCATTCCCATCATATCTGTTATGTTTTTGCGTATGTCTGCAATTTCCCCTCCAAGTGATGTCTTCATGTTGTTAACCTCTTTCATTACTGCATCAAATTTGTCGGTGATAAATGTTCTGAGATCTTTCATTGCTTGTGCCAAGTTTTGCTCCCCTTCGTGATTATTGGTTTGTTGATTGGATTCAGCCATGTTTTCCTGATTATTGGTTTGGTTCGTAGATTTTTGTTGCTTTCTGGTCATCTCTTTATTTTGACGAATTTAATCAGTTCCTTAGCTTCTTTGTCTGCTCTTGGAGGTTAATTAGTTGTTATTTTTGCACAGGTGTTATATCTTCTCTTTGTCACTTTTTTCTTCTTATTCTAGTTACTTGTTGTTGGTTAAGTTCACTTTAGAGGAAAGTATTAGTGTTGGGGAAAGGCAATTGTGTAAGCAAGGGAAAAGTGTAAAGTTGTATTGGTGATGTATGTTAATAAAGCAGGAATATGAGATCTGGAAGGATGGAGGTTAGATTCATGTAGATTGTATAGAGTTATAGCTGTAGGTAGAGTACCTTTTATGAAGTTGATGACTGAATTTGGGAGGAATATGGTATGAACTACACAGCTATTGTTTTCATGAGAGAGGGAAAAAGAAAAGAAAGGTAATAGTTTCAAGAGTGGATAATAGACAGAAAACAGAACAAAGGTATTAGAAATTAAGAGTTAGACACTTTGTGGATCAAAGAACGGGAGGTGAGGGGTGGAATATAGGAGAGACAGTAGATGATAGTGGATATCAAGATGCAGGGGAAGGGGGATAGTGTAGGTAGCCTAAATCAGTTCACACAGAAATGAGGCAGTGGAGGATGGGAAAACCCAGCAAGTGTGAGGTGTTCCCTGTAGCACTTATTGTATACTTGAATTAAAGTAAAAATAAGTGGAAGATGAGGGACAAGAGGGAAAGAGAAAACCGAAAAAAAAAAAACAAAAAAAAACAAACAAACTAATTATAATAAAGAAAAAAGAAAGGCAAGAAGAAAGGAAGAAAGAAAAAGAGGATGGGCAAACGGTGGGGAACGGATAGGGAGAAGAGAGATACAGGTACACACGTGTCACAATTGCAACACTATCTAAAACAACAACTTCCCCCCGCTTTGCCCTAAAACCCCCCCTGTCTGTCTGCCCAAATGGGTCTGCAAGCACCTCCCTTCCCACAAACCCCCAATAGGCCGCCCAGGGCCCACGAACTCCCCAGTACTGCAGATGCTCAAAAAAAAAAAAAAAAAAAAAAAAAAAAATTTAGTAAAATTAAAAACAAAAAAACAAAAAAACAAAAAACAAAAAACAAACAAACAAACAAACAAAAAAAAAAAACAGAAACCCCTCCGCAGGCCCGGCTCCGCCCGCCGCGGAGGCTTGGACCGGCTCTGCCCGGCTCCTCACGCCGCCTTGGCCTGGCCTGGCTCCGCCCAGCTCCGCTCGCTACAGCGGCCCAGCCGGCTCCGGCGTCCACCTCCCGCCACCGCGGCCTGGACCGGCCCTGCCCGGCTCCGTACCCGCCGCGGCCTGACCCGGGCCCGCCCGGCTCCAAACGCTACCGCGGCCCGCAGCCGGGGCCTGAACCGGCCCCGCCCGGCTCCAAACGCTACCGCGGCCCGCAGCCGGGGCCTGCACCGGCCCCGCCCGGCTCCAAGCGCTACCGCGGCCCGCAGCCGGGGCCTGCACCGGCCCCGCCCGGCTCCAAGCGCTACCGCGGCCCGCAGCCGGGGCCTGCACCGGCCCCGCCCGGCTCCAAGCGCTACCGCGGCCCGCAGCCGGGGCCTGCACCGGCCCCGCCCGGCTCCAAGCGCTACCGCGGCCCGCAGCCGGGGCCTGCACCGGCCCCGCCCGGCTCCAAACGCTACCGTGGCCCGGCTCGGCCTGGCTCGGCCCCGCCCGGCCCCGCTCACCGCCGGCGCAACGCAGCCCGACTCCGGCGTCCGCCGCTGCGGCCCGGCCTGGCTCAGCCCCACCGAGCGGGGCTAGATGCCTCGTCTCCGCCTACCCAAGAAGGGAATCCTCTACAGGTAGCTGGGATCTCCGTGTATATTTCACAGACGAATCCTCTCTGTTACCTTCCCTCCAAATCGATGTCCAGACACCTCCGGACCAGCAAAAATCCCGAAACAATCCGGTCCCAAAGAGTCTCCAACGCCGCCCAGCCGATTCCCTGCAGAAGACTCTAACAGGGATGTTCACTCAGCCGCCATCTTGCCCCTAGTCCATAGTCATTTAAAGCATTAGAAGCATTGAGAATCAGTGTGTTTTATTTCTTTGTGAAAAATATGTCAAGAGTAGTTTGAGCAGTGTTTCATAGTGCCCTTCAGCACTATGAAAGAGAACCAGTCTTGAAGCAATGTCCGTTGTACAACTGGCCATATTGAGCCATTGCCAGTGCCACAGGAGTTCAAAAATTCAGCGTACTCTCCATCCACTTCAGGAGCATAACCAGAGATACAGTAGGTATTTTTTTGTTTCAGGGGTCAGTAACAAGCCTAACCAATAATTCAAATGGAGAGGCAAAATGCAGTGTATTGAAGGTCTGGTTTGAATGTACAAGACAGTTTGATGATACTGAAGTCAATCTCTTTTAATTTTCATATATTTTCTAAATACTTCCAGAGCAGTGTGATGACATATCAAATAAACTTAATTTTTTAGTACTTTGTTTTTTACCTTTATACCTTACCATGATTACATTAACAGGTATTTCAGTTTAGCAGTACAGGAAAAATTATTTCTTTCTCAATTATTTTATGAAAATCTCTCAGAGCTTTCCCTGTTATGAAGTTACTTTTTGTTATTATTAATTTAGGTTTCTCATAAATAATGGCTTCCTGGAATTAGCCATTTAAAAGTTTCAGTTTTGAAGATGCTTTCATAACTCATTATAATTAGCCATAACCACATAGACTAGTTATCTTACATTTAAATAAGCTTATTAAATTACAGTGACCAACCAATGAAGTTTACTGTATCCATTTAAGAGAGGACAGATCTACATTTCCTTCTTTAGCTTAATTTCATTAAACATGAATTTACAATATTCACCATCTTAAGGATTTAATACATATACTGTTAATTTATTTAACAGGTATTCTATAAACCTAGGGAGATTACACCCAAGCTAAATAAAATTGTGTAGCAGTTTGATATTAATGATGAATTCCAAAAAGAAGTAATGGATTATGTTTGTAAACTGATCTTTTCCTCTGGATATATGAGATTATATTGGATTCAGAGGTTTACTTGATTAAGTAATCCTCTTTTGTCAGTAGGGCATTGAGTCCCCACCTTTTGGGGGACTCACATATAAAAGGAATGACAAAAGACAGAGTTGGAGGGGTTCTTAATGTTAGGACCTTTAATTTTGGAGTTTTGATTTTGGAGTTTGATGCTGAAGCTGGAACCCCAGGGAGAGAGACTAATAGTCTATAGCTGATAGTCTACAGCTGACCTGATCGTCTACAGCTGACCTTGTGGAGAGAGGCAAAGCCTAGAGAGCCTCATAGTCTACAGCTGATCTTGTGGAGAAAACAGAGGGGCTGAGCCCAGAGGAACCCAGGATGCCTGAACCCTGGCAGATGTCAGCAGCCATCTTGCTCCAACATGTGAAAATAGACTTTGGTGAGGGAAGTAACTTATACTTTATGGACTGGCATCTGTAAGCTCCTGCCCCATTAAATACCCTTTATAAAAACCAACCAATTTCTGGTATTTTGTATTAGCACCCCTTTGGCTGACTAATACAAATTGAAACCATTATAATTTATGCAAGGAATATTTTTTTTTCCACCTTTTTTTACAGGAGGCTAAAACCTCTTTAATAAAATTCTAAAACTGTGAGCAATCTTAAAAACATACTGACTGCTAGGTTCTAGAACATATTACAATTGTTTAATTTGTTTTAGTTATAATTTAGAAAAAAATCTTTCCATATCTTTCAAGGACTTCTCCTTTACTTACTGATATTTGGTTATAGAATTATTAATCACCCTTATTTTGTGGCCGTTAAATGGTTACAGGGCAAACTGATTCTTAATTCCCCAGCCTAGAAGACTGAGTTTTCATTTGTTTTGGGAACATCAATACTCTAGGTGGGAGGTCCCCACTCCCTCCTTGGCCACTGGCCTGGAAAACTGGACATTCAACCCCAAGGGTTGAGAATCCCACCAGGCAGCAATTTAGTCCATATTTGGAGCAACAAGTGAAAGCAGGGTTATTGGCACCAGTGGATGCACAGGAGACAGGAATGTCTCAAACTTCTTTTTTTTTTTTTAAAGATTTATTTATTTACTTATTTCTCTCCCCTTCTCTCCCCTCCCCATTTGTCTGTTCCCTGTGTCTATTTGCTACATGTTCTTTGGTCCACTTCTGTTGTTGTCAGTGGCATGGGAATCCATGTTTCTTTTTGTTACGTCAGCTCTCCGTTTCTTTCGTGCTGGGCATCTCTCCTTACAAGGAGAGAGGCACACTCCTTGTGTTTGGGGCTCCCCTACTCAGGGGACACCCCTGCATGGTAGGGCACTCCTTGCGCACATCAGCGCTGTGGCCCACACGGGTCAAGGAGGCCCAGGGTTTGAACCACGGACCTCCCATGTGGTAGACAGATGCCCTAACCACTGGGCCAAGTCTGCTTCCATCAAATTTCTTTTCCCCTGAGCCATAGGAAGCAGAAGTTATCTTTAAATAACCATAAGCAAAGGCAAGGGGTGATCTAGACCTGAAGAAACAGTAAACAAAGGCAAACTCTGTTTATAATTACCATCACAATAGCGGAAATCTAAGAGTGGGCTAAGCTAGTCACAAAATAACCATAATTAAAGGTAAGTTTAATCTGTAATTACCATTACTATAGTAAGCACAAGCTAGACTGCAAGTAGCCATAAACAAAGGCAAATTAGTCAAAAATTACCATTACAATAGCTGGTCTAGGCTAAATCTATCCAGTTATAGCAATTTCAGATATTTTCCTTCTGCTGTTTATAATATAAAGCCATCTATATAATGATCTTAACTCTTAGTTGCAGTTATTAATAAGTTTCCACTTCAAAACAATTTGGGCACTTCTGCTTATTAACTAACTAAAACAATTTTATTAGTAACAACTTTGCTAAATTTTTCTGCTTTTCCTGCAGTTGAATTAATTCCACCTGTGAATTATGTATCAAATTCAATTGCAAGATAGTATTGACATTTAAAGACTCATTTTTAGGTTACCTTTCACTTATCCAATTTGTAACAGGTGAACCCCATATCCGATTTATGAGTTCCTAGGCATGAGCAGAGTAACAAAGTAAAAGCCTGCACAGACTAGAACAGAAGAGAGAATTTTACACACTTAGCTTAGTTTAGGGAAAGACTTGACTTTAAAATCAGCTGGATGCAAAGTGCCCAGTGTTTGTCCAAGGCAGAAACTATTGCTGCCTTGGTTCCTTCAGGAAAATCCCTAGGCAGCTGCTAAGTATAGAGCTATGGGGTCCAGAGAAGCCCTGCCCTAAGGAGACATGAATTGGTCTGCATTCTATTAGTTACAAGGGGTAAAACCCTGCAAGGCTTTTTCTCTGGAAAGATTGGAATGTTACAAGGAAATATGCAGGGAACTAGGAAAGCCAGGACCCTTTTAATCTTGATGGCATGCTAGAAGGTTCCTTATTCTACGGGGGAGAGGTTTAGTAAATATGTGCATTCCCTCATCCCTTCAAGGCAGATGTTATTAATGTTTTTTGTTCCATGGACCCCTTGTTAAGAAGCCCTTCTTTAAGGCGGCATGGGCATGTGATCTCTCTTACACAGATTCAACTGGAATTCAGGGTCCCACCCAGAGCCCACTCTCAGCCATACTGCAGCTACATGGTACAGCAAGAAAAGATTAGCTTCTTTTTTTAAACCATTCGTAGGCAGGTTGTCATAGTTTCTGAGAAAACACCCCAATGGGGAGTCTGCTGGAATGCTGGAAAAGCCACCCATTACCCTAAGGGAGGATACAATGTGTTCATCAGTCTGGGGGTATCCCAATGCTAGATCTGACTGAATGGATTGCCCGTTGAGCCAGCATCCTGGAATTGGGAGGCTTACTAGGAGGACTTACGAGGGACCTTTCTTTTGCCTACTTTGCAGTAGTCTTTAGGAGCTGGCTAAGAGAGAGCTCACCTCATAGCCAGCCCCAGGGGTGGAGTTCCTCAGTTAACCCAACCTTAAAAGCACATTAGGGAAGTGGATTTGGCCCAACGGATAGGGCGTCCACCTATCACATGGGAGGTCCAAGATTCAAACCAGAGCCTCCTGACCCATGTGATGAGCTGGCCCATGTGCTCAAGGAGTGCCGTGCCACCCAGGGGTGTTCCCAGTGTAGGGGAGCCCCACGCACAAGGAGAGCCACCCCGCACAAAAAAAGTGAAGCCTGTTCAGGAGTGGCACCACACACATGGAGAGCTGACACAACAAGATGACACAACAAAAAGAGACACAGATTCCCAGATAACAAGATAACAAGAATATAAATGGACACAGAAGAACACACAGCAAATGGACACAGAAAGTAGACAACTGGTGGGGGAGGGGGCACAGGGAAGGGGAGAGAAATAAAAATAACAAAAAATCTTTTAAAAAAGCACATTAAAAAAGAAAACAAAACTAGAGACTAATTGTCCTGTAACTTGCCTACAAACAAGCTCAAAGTCTACCCTCCCACCCTGAGACAATCTCAAGGCCCTCCCAGGGTGGAGAAGGAACAAAGCCTCAGGGCACTGCTGAGGGTGGGGCTCATGCCTCCCTAACAAATGCATTTTCAGTTTTTAAGGTATTTTTACCAGTCAGCCAAAGGGGTGCTGATGCAAAGTACCAGAAATCTGTTGGCTTTTATAAAGGGTATTTACTTGGGGTAAAAACTTATAGTTACCAGGCCCTAAGGAGTCCAGCTCAAGGTTACTTCCTTATCAAACTTTGTTGCCACAGGTCGAAGCAAGATGGCAGGCAACACCCATGAGGGTCCAGCCTTCCTCTTCCCTCGTAAGGCTTCATGAGTCCAGCTTCTTCCAATCTCAGGTGTAGGCTGGCATTGACTCATCTCTCTTTCCAGGGCTCATTTCTTTCTGGGCTCAGCTGCTTTGGTCTCTTCACAAGGTCAGCCATAAACCATCAGACAAATGTCTCATCTCTCTTCCTGGGGCCTCTGCTGCATCTCTGGAGCTCTCTCTTTTTTCTTGCATATCTGCTTCTATATGTCTCCTTGATTGAGTGTCCATTTGATATAGCCCACAAAGGGAGCAGGGCCTCAAACTGAGTCACCCTAATGACATGGCCAAATCAAGGTCCTAATCTTAACATAATTTAATCAAAGTCATCTCAGCTGAATCTAATACAATTCAAGGGTATCACACCCAGTAGAATAGACCAGTTTACAAACATAGTATCTCTTTTTGGAATTCATAAATAATATGAAACTGCTATAGCTTTCGAAAGCATCTCACAGACCCAAAATGAGGACAACAGTAGTTGGAAGATAAAAGACACTTTTAATTAAAGGGAGTTAACTAGTGGTCTAAGGAAACACTACAAGGAGTGATTACCATTCTGAACTCACAGAGAGGGCCTGGTAAACTCCTGGTGGACTCCTGCTTGACCATATGCCCAGTCAGATTTCAAGGGTGGTTTCACCTGCCACCCAGAACTTCTTTGGATCTACACAGTGTGGGGACTTGCCCTGCCACCTCTGGAGAGGGAGCTGAAAGTTGGGCAGACTGAGTTTATGTCCTGTGGGAGCCTATCCAGGAACTCCCTATCCAGGCACCTCCTTTAAAATGGCAGAACAAAAAGAGGACACAGACAGGCCTTAAAACGTACCAGTCTCAGGCAGGGGTTAGAGAGCACCACTCACCTTTCTGTCTCCTGGCAATGACTTGCCAAATGAAGCCAGGGAAGTGTTGGATGCCTCTAGGTTCTTGGCTATGTTTCAGAAAAGAATTTAAGAACATACCAGTTTTAGGCAAGTAAAAAGAATTTATTAGGAAATGGGGAAAGAACAGAGCTTGCTGAGAAATGGGAGAGAAGGACAGAAATATGCACTGAAATTTGGTATGGGCTTCTCTAGGCAGAGAGAGCCTCTGTCTCTTTATTTATCCTCTCTCCAGATATTCTATCCAAAGCTGAGAGTGGTTTATTGAAAACTCCAACTATTATTGTAGAGAAATCTATTTCTCCCTTCAGTTTTGCCAGTGTGTGTCTCATGTACCTTGGGGCATTCAGGTTAGGTGCATAAATAGTATAGTTATTTCTTCTTGGTGAATTATCCCATTTATTAATAAATGATGATTTTTTCATCCATTATAACAGTTTTGCATTTGAGATTTATTTTTCCAATATTAATATCACTACTCCAGCTCTTTATTCATTACTATTTGCATGGAATACCTTTTTCCAACATTTCATTTTTAACCTGGTTGTATCCTTACATCTGAGGTGGATCTCTTGTAGACAATATATATATGGCTCATATTTTTTATCCATTCTATTGGTCTATCTTTTGATTGGGGAGTTTAATCCATTAATATTCAATGTTACAAAGGTATTATTTACTTCATGCATATGGTCCTTCAGTTCTCTGTTGTCATATCACTCTATTGCCTGTCTTCTTATCCTTTAGTTTACCCTTCCTAATAGTATTTATTTCCATCCCCCTTTCCAAAGCTCTTGCCCTTGTTTTTTTCCTTTACAGCTGCAACCCTCCCTTTAGTATCTCTTGTAATTCTAGTCTTTTGGTAACATATTCTATCAGTTTTTGTTTGTGAAGACTTTCAAATCACCCTCATTTTGAAGGATAACTTTGCCAGATACAGAATTCTTGGCTGGAAGTCTCATTCAGTACCTTAAATATATCATACCACTTTCTTCTCACCTCCATGGTTTCTGATGAGAGGTCACTACTTAATCTTACTGAGTTTCCCTTGTATGTGGTGCTTGGCTTTCTCTTGCTGTTTTCAGAATCCTCTCTTTATCTCTGATATTTTTCACTCTGAATAGTAGGTGTCTTGGGGTTTTTCATTCTGAATAATATGTGTCTTGGGGTAGGTCTATTCAGATTTATTCTGTTTGGGATACATTGACCTTCTTGGATATTGATATTTATGTCTTTCATAAGGCTTTGGAAGTTTTCATTCATTATTTCCTCAAATATTTTTTCTACCCCTTTTCCATTCCCTTCCCTTTCTGGGAGACCAATGTTGTGAATATTTGTGTGTTTCACATTGTCATATGATTCTCTAAAACTCTGTTCCATTTTTTTTCCATTCTCTTTCTCTTCTCCTATCTTTTCCAGTTCAAATGTTCTGTTTTTGAAATCAATAGTTCTGACTTTGAGTAATTCAAATCTGCTCTTATTTTCCTCTAAGGTATTTTTAATTGTATCCATCATGTTTTTCATTCCCATAAGGTCTGTTACTTTTCTTTGTAGACTTTCAAATTGTTCTTTATGGTCACCCAATGTCTTCTTAATATTGTTTATTTCTTTAGTCATATTTTCTTTCAATTCTTTGAAGTGTTTTAGGAGAGTTGTGTACGCTTATCACTGATTAATTGTCTTAAATCTTATATCTCTTCAGGATATTTAGTTAGTTCCTTTCACTGGGCCATCTCTTCTTGTTTCCTAGTATGACTTGTAATTTTTTGCTGATGTCTAGGCATCTGAATTGGTGAATTTACTCTGATGGCCAATTTCTGTCTCTTGCCTAATTTTTTTTCACTGCTCTTCTTTGACATTTGCTTCACTTTATTCTAAGTCTTTAAAATTGCCTGGCTTAAGTTATCAAAATTGGACTCACTAGTAGGGCACAGATTTTTTTCCCAGAGGTAAGGATACAAAGAAAACTGAAAACAGTTTTTGTCCATGCAATTTCCAGATTGGCCAACAGATTGTGCTCATCAGCACACCTTTCCATAGGTGTGTTTCAATCTGGGCTTTCCTGTGTTCCTGTATTGACTCTCCAGAGCAGAGATTCAGAGCAGGCTCTGCTGGTTGAATTCACTGAAAAGAAGCACCTCAACTCCACTCCCTTTTCTCTTGGAACAGCTGACAGATAGGTTGATGTTTATTCCCCTCTTAGTTGGCTGCAGTTAGTCAGGGGTTTTACCCAGCTTAATATCTTGGAGGTGTGGGGGGAGCACATCCCAGCCACTTCAGGGGTTTGGTAACTCACATTTGTGCTTTCAGCTTCTTCATCTCTCTGCCTCTCATCTTCATGAGAGTTGTGTAGTACCATCCTGGTCTGCTGACCCCCAAACTTCTCTTTCCTTATTCATGTTTCTACTATCCCACCTACAGACTTCTGGTTTTGACCCCTCCTCTTTTGTGCTAAAGGTCTTCCTGCTCAAGGCACAGATTAAATTTCTTTAAATGAGATAATGTAAGAAAAGCATTTTGCATGTAGGTATATATTAGGTTTCAATACAATAGCTGAAATGTATTTTATCTCTTGACCCACCAATTTCTCCTTCCCCAAACCTATAGCATTTTTTCTTTCCCAGTGACAAATCTTTAAATGTTGCAGTTTATTATTATGAACATTTCACTTATGTGTGTTTTGTCTCCCTAATCATATTATTTTAAAACACTGAAGCTCGATTCTTTTTAATCCATGGTGTAGCAGTTTGGTATTATTTATGAATTCCAAAAAAAGATGTTGGATTATTTTTGTAAGTTGATCTGTTTCTCTGAGTGTATTAAATTATATGAGCTTCAGAAGTTTCACTTTTCCTCAATTAAATTATCATTAAGGCTTTGATTGGGCCACATCAGTAAGATGTTGGGTTCCTGCCCCCTTGGTGGGTGGGGACTCACAAAGAATACTACACAGCAGAGGAGTTATTAGAGTTTTTCATGCTGGAGCCCTAGGAAGTAAATATACAGAGGCAGAAATGTGAGGAAAGAGAGAAGGCTCCATTAGACATGGCAGAGGTCCCGGGAAGAGAGATGAGCTAGTCATCTGACAGTTTACAGCTGGCCTTGTGGAGAGAGTAGAGTAGCTGAGCCCAGAGAGAAATGAGCCCCAACTATATTGGAAGAAGCTGGGACCACAGAACCTTAAGAGGAAGAGGAAGTCTGAACCCTTGCAGATATCGGTAGCCATCATACTCCAACACATGGCAGCAGACTTTGTTGAGGAAAGTAACTTATGCTTTATGGTCTGGTAACTATAAGCATCTACTCCAAATAAATATCCTTTATAAAACCCAACAGATTTCTGGTATTTTGCATTAGAACCCCTTTGGCTGACTAATGCACATGGCTTCCTTTCTTTATCACCCCATAATGCAGTGTATATCAGAGTTACACATAGTATATGCTTAATTAAGTTTTCATGAACAAATGCATTTTCCCATAGAAAAGAAAATTTTTACATAAATATATGGTTTATCATCTTGATATTTTGCTTACTCTTTTTTAAAAAGGCTGTACAATGCAGTTGGCTGACTCCAACATATTGGATGGTAATCATTGTTATGTCGAGGTTCAAAGTAGTATTTGATCAGATTCAGTTATTTCCTTTTGCTGGTGGGAAAGCATAAATATCCATTCAGACAACATTAACTTACTGAAGATAATGGAGGAAAACAGTAGCAACAGCTAGGCACAATCCATATAACATTTAAGCAAGGTTGCCATCTACCCTAAAATATATTGTCAAAATGCTCTTCCCCTGACTGTAGAAATTTAGTTTGTCTGAATTTTCTACAATATAAGTTTGAGGCATAGGAATGATTTCATTACTTTTGAATCTAAGTCACTTTCACACTTAATTCTTCATAAAAATGTTTTCCAGGGTATGAAAAAAAATTAGAATTTCTTATGTTTGGACTGTCTTACAGTAAAGAGGTGGAAAATAGAATTAACTGCAACGAAATGGTATGTTATGCATCACTTTAAAAGTGTTCATTTTTTATTTCTTTTATTGAGCTAGAATTTTTCCTCATGATTGACCTTCAGATGCTTCTGAATATTTCTTTCTGCAACAGAACAGAGTAGCCTAGTGTCTGGTCTTCCTAAGTTATGAAGTATAAATTGAATTGCCTTTTCCATTGCTTAAGGCTATAGTCACTGCAGTGTCTTTAAGTGGAGAATCATGAATTAAATATTCATAGATTGCTATTTGAAAGTTAATATACATGTGTAATTAAAGCCCATTTGTGCTTTGGCCTTAATGATTTTAGCAATGGCTTTATTATGAACCAATGCTAGCAGGTATTTGTACTACATAAGAGGCAGTACTTTGGCAAATTCTGATACGAAAAAGAATTGAGCAACTTAAAAAATTTGTGAGATCACGTATCATACTAAGTAGTCAGTATTTGATGAAACTTGTTGGAAAAAATGTCAAGGCAACCATTCAAGATCAGTTATGCTTCTGATGGCAGACGGAAAGCACAGTGCCAGCTATGTGACGACTCCCTGCATGTCATCAATGTCATGTTCCTGAGCACTCTGACTGTAAAAACAGAGTTTATAATATGTCATTTTCCCTAAAATAACTTAAAATATATTTGGAGAGATAAAGTAAGCAAACAGTTACATTTTTAAAATTTAGAGAATGGAGAGATCATGGCAGGCTCTGATATTCAAAACAAGATATTTTTGTGTAAACTGGGTTAGAATTTGGCCACAAGTGGAGCAGAAGTTAGATTCTTTGATGAGAAAACAAATAGCACCAGCAAATACACTAATGTGAGCGTGAACATTATATGTCAGAAGACAAGGAGAGTATCAGCTGCGGTAGAGTGGACCGTGCTTGGTGGGGCATAGTTGGAAACAAGGGCGAAGAGGTAGATTTATGAAGAACTTAATAGAACTGGATAGAGGAGCTGGTGGAGAATCAATACTGTGTATGTTTTTGAGCTGTAGAATTATATAAAGACATCATTCCCCTGCAAAGATTAATCAGATTGATGCATTACAATGATTGAAGGGACAGAGGTAAGAGTTGGAGAAAATAGTTATTGTGTTTCTACTCAAGAACTACTGCTGGGTAAAAAGACTTGGAGAGGAATGTATAAAACTAAGAGGCATTTTAAAGGGAGACGATTGAGCATTGTGACTTAGCGGAAGAAAATGGAAGTGAAAACACAGTCAGCAATATGCCAATCTTATAAATGACCAAATATCTCTAATGAGTAATAAAATGCTCAGTGTGTTTACTTAACTCTGCCACCTTGACTGTTCAACGAATTTATTCATTAAAAGGTAATGTATCATTGTCAAGCCATGATGCAGAAGGCTAGGAAATAACAGGAATGTGGCCTCACTTGACACTGCACTCAGACAAGAAAATGTACACCCATTATGTTTTACAGAATGCTAACCAGGGATCAGATCATTTTCATTATGATTTAAAACATAGCAGTTTCTCAATTCTTAATCTTCTACTCTGGTTTAAAACCTCTTCCTTCTTAGAGTTTCATGCCATACTCCATCCCTCCTCATACATGTCAGGCTCTAATCTTCTATTTTTCTAATAAAATGTTGTTGCTTAGATACCTTAAACAGTGCTTCCTCTATACTCCAATATCTGACATCCAGTATCATTTGAGGTGATTCTAACAGATGACATATGGATGATACATCCACTATTAGCTAGCTTCATAATCCCTGGAAACTACACAGCTCCAATAACATTTATCTCTATTTAGGTTACTGCTGCCCCTCTGAAAACTAAAAATCCAATATGACACTGTATGAACATGATCTCTCATTCTTTCAATCTTTCTCACATCTGCAGTCCTCCTGATACCAAAATATTTTCCAGGCCTGTTGTCACCAGAAACACCTCATAACCTGCATATATCCTCACTTCTCTTGCGAAACTCCTGTGACAACAAAGCAAAACTCTAATCCTGAATTTATGCACTAAATCACCTACTTGAGATGCAGTATGACAGTATCTGTGATCTTCAAACTCAGTGTGTTCCTTATATCCAAGAATACATTGAGAGAAGAAAGACAAGACAAAAATTTTCCAATTTTGGTATCTCCTCCAACTATCTGAAAGAAGAGCAAACTCATTGGCGAAGGCTTCTCTAATTACAGTGAGCTCTGTGTGTGTGCATGTGTGTCTGTATATATGCATGTGATGTATGTGTGTTCCTTTCCAGGAAAGAGTAATGGTTGAATCAAAAGGAATCAAATTGCTTGTCTTACTATGAATCACCTCTCTCACCACACCTTTTCCTCCAGTTTCCTCCTACACCTTTTACTTCTCAAGTTTCTTCTCCAGTGCACTTCTAACCTTGACTCCTTTTGCCTCTAGAATAAAAGTTCCTAGAGGTTTTCCAGAAGATGTGATACAATGAAAGCATTACAAAGGGATTTAAGAACTTGAAAGCATTCCTCCCCTCTTTATAAAATATTAGAAAAATGAAAGAAAAAAAAAGATAAGCATTATGCTGTTTGGGTGAATCCATAGGTTCTATAGGTTTCTACCCAGACAAAATATAAAGATAAGGAAGGAACTTCAAATTGAATGTGTATCATATTTACATACTTCTCTACATTCTGAGTATTGCAGTATTATTTTACTTAAGAGAACCAAAGTCACAACATGGTTTCTTGATTCTTTCATCTGAAGGGATTAGCATACAAGCTTTCTTGACCTGAAAAGTAACCTTTAGCTGACAAATGCATGTAAGGAAATGAAAAACAGCAGTGTTCCCATTCTTACCCATTTCTTCTAGTTTCTTCTGATGTAAAAATTTTTCGGCCCTCAAAAAAACTATTGTTTTATATCTGCATATGTTAAGGAAAGCTTTAAATAATTAAGGTGATTTCCTGAAGTGAGCCTACATATAAATTTAAAATTTAAAACTAAGTAATAAAGTATTCTCTTTGAATTAAAGTGAACTTGCTGAAATGATTCATTAAACCCTTAAAAATAATTCACACTATAAGAATATATACTAAGAGTTCCTGGATTGCCTGCAAATTAAGTTGGGAAAATCTACAAGAACATACCTATTGGTATACCTATTGATAAATCGTATAGTCATGATTTTGCTATAAAAGTTCATAACATGGCATTTCCATGTCTGTATAAGTTTTAAGTATATAACTAGGAAGCTCACAAAGCCAGCAATTTCATGTAGGTGGGTTTTGCATTTTTCTAAGTTTATCCCCAAAGGTATAAATTTATTGCAACAAATGTTAACAAAGGAAGCAAAGAGAAAATAAAGATCGAACACTGCTTTCCTAAAAATTCTAAAGCCCCACCCAAAATTTTAGCTTGCACTTGGCTTAATGAAAAATCAAATAAAGTCAACCTCATGAAATGTGTGAAAGAGCAGTTAAATATCCAGTAGTTAGGAATTCCATGGTCAGAGGTACTATTTATTTATTCTATATGTATTTATTTTAAAAATAAGGGCCATATATTTTTGTAGATTTAAATTTTCCACTTTACATATAATTAGGGTTTAAAAATGTTTAAATATGTGAAGATATTAAACAGATGATCAAAAATCAGATTTTAAAGAGTTTTAAAATCACGTGGTTAGTAGAATAAGAGTTTAAAAAAATCACATAGTTAAAAATAAGGATAATGATATACCGAGAAGTGTGTAATAAGTTCCCAAGGTCAAATAATTTGTGATTAAACTAAGAATTAAAACAGATCTTTAACTTCAAGGGAAAAAAGGGAAATTGTATTACTACATGTAGGGTTTTACCAAGGCACTGGCTAGCCATTAACATACCCATTTTTGTAGCCTACTTACTGACACTCAGTTAAATAATTGCCCAAAAGTTATACAATCAATAAGCAGTAGCCGCAGGTTTTTGAATGCAGGTTTAACTGATCCCAGGAACAATGCTCCATCCACTAGAGCTAATTTCCTCCACTTTTGTGACTTTTCTGCAATACTGTGTGCATTTTTAAAGTATCCATTATATAATCTTATAAATAAAAATCATCGAATTATGAAATCTGCCAGTGATGGTATAAATCATTACAACATTGTAGGAAAGCAAATTGGTAAGATGTAGCAGATATTTATAGAAATGAAGGGGCACCCATTTTCCTCTGAAAACTACCCACCCAAATAAATAGGAAGGATCAAAATGGTTCCGGCACAACTAGAATCAGGCATTTGGAGGCCTTCAGAACACTTTTGTTCCATCTCCTCTTTCTGCTCCTTGTATTCTGGCCTTATTCTCTGCTTTCTCTGCAAGGCTGAAATAAAGGCCACCAGCAGCTCTGGGCATAGAGTTTTTGAAATGAAGAAAATCTACTTTGACTCACCCTGATGTCACGCCATAAGCCCTAGTTCTAGAACTCCTAGGGAATCAGCTTAGCCTGGCACGGGCCGTGTATCTCTTCCCTAGACCAATCACTATCCAGGTGGGGATACAGAGAACAATGGTTAGCTGAACTTGGATCAGATGCTCATCCTTCAGCCAGTCCCTATGTCCAGGAAGGTAAGGACCTATAAAAAACATGGGAAATGGATGTGGTTCAAATGATTGAGCTTCCTTCTACCATATGGGAGAATCCAGGTTCGATCCCTGGGGCCTCCTTGTAAAGGCCTGCCTGCGCGGTGAGTGAGGAAGCAATAAAAAAGAGAGACAGGGGAGAGTCAAGGTGATATGCAACAGAAACCAGGAACTGAGGTGGTACAAGCAACAGGGAGGGCACCTCTTCCCTACATCAGAGGTCCTGGGATTGAATCCCAGTAAAGCCTAGAGGAGAAAACAAGAAGAGAAGACAAATAGAAACAGACACAGAAAATCACGCAGTGAATGGACACAGACAGCAAAAACAGCAGAGTGTGGGGAGAGGGAGAAAGAAATAAAATGTGTTAATTAGTATTCACTGGAATACATGTAAATGTGTTTAAAACAAACAAAAAACAAATAAGGGTGTTCTCACTTAAATCACTTTCCCCATCAAGGGATAAGGATACTATTCTGGAAAAACAAGACAATAAATGTGTGCTACATATTACAATATGTACTTTCTTTCTCTTGCTTAAAAAATTCAGATAGATTCCAGTCATTGTGACCAAAACAAGTTTAAATTATTAAATCAAAATAGTTATATTATTTCTGGCAAACTATACTAAAACAGGAGTCCAAATGAACGAGAAAGCTCTGTTCAAAAAAAATTTCCATTGTAATGTACCAGCGAATATTTTTTGCCAATTAGCATTCCTTTTCTACTCATCCTCATAACAACCCAATTTTCATTTAATTTGAGTTGACTAACCCAAGGTTTAATTTGAGTTGACTAACCCAAGGTGACCACACTGCAACCTGTGCAGTGTGGGTTTGATGGGTTTGATGATCTCAGAGAAGTCCCATCCCATTATTAGGCCTATCAATGCCTGCGCCAACCAGCTAATAACATTCTGCTGGCCTGAAGGATTAAGTCAGGTACCGTATTAACCTAATTAATGAGACTGAAGCTGGAGGGAGTTTCCCTGGGGATAACAGAAAAGAGGTCTTCTGAGTTTTTATGAGGGAGAAACTAGGGAAAAAAATGACCTCTGCCTCACATCTTGGTTTGTTGACATGTGGAAATGCTGGAGGCTTTTGTAACCACGAAGGAAGCCGGTCCTGGGACTAAGTCAATTTCCCTAGAAGGGCACAGCTGAGAAATCAAAGAGAAATGAGGCCAGCAGCACTGTATTAAGGGAATTGAAGCTTGTCTACTACCTCTGGATATCCAGCTATCTGAACAAACATAAGTCTTTTTATTTAAGTTATTTGTGGTCTATTTTTCTGTTACTTATTACTACAAAACATCCTAACATATGTGGCTTTATTTATGATACCATTAGAAACAACCTAAAGAATCAATGACAGGAAAGTGGAAAATAAATTTTAAAATATCCACTGAATGAAATAGTTTATAGACATTAATCATTATATTCATGAAGACTATGTAGCAGTTTGCTGCTTTTAAGTTTACAAGTAAATTACATCTTTTACCTTTTATCTGGCAGGCACATTAAGTATCTTAAATTCTGATGTTGAAGTAGTTAGGCATCATGTTCTGACATCCTTGTAAATGAGCCACGAGAGTTGACCCAATTTACTGATGCTTTTTTAACAATAAATATTTTAATGAGAATATTTCTAAAATGTGTTAAATACTCCCTGCCTTATTGGAGCAAGTGAATAATTTAATGATTTCTTGATGAGTTAGGACATTATTGCACATATCAGTTGTACCCTGTATAATGAAATAATCATTTTAAGAGATATTCTCTGGGAAGTGGATGTAGTTCAAGTGGTTGAGTGCCTGCTTCCCACGTATGAGATCCTGGGTTCAATCCCTGGTACTTCCTAAAAATAAAACCAACAAAACCAACAAAAAAAATGACATTTGCCTCAAGCTACTATGCCTTTTAAATTCTTGGGTCAGCTTGTCGTATTTATTTTTACAATTATTTTGTGTATTTTACAGTTACTGCTCTGACATGTCCTACTCTTTTAGGCTGTCAGCTGTCATTGCTTGAGGCTCTTTTATGGCCTGCCGATATGGTCATGCCCCCTTCTAGTTTTCTGCTTCTGTTCTGGATTAGAAAGTCAAATAAGTAGCCTTTTCAGAGTTGTAACTAATAAAGGAGTCCAGAAATTTTTGGTAATTTCTGGTGTGCTAAGTTCTGGTGTAAGGACTTTGAGATTTTTCATTTGGACTGTCCAAATACTTCAGGACAGATAGAATCGGTAAAAAACTATTTTACCATTTTTGCTAATTATGAAATAAAGAGATCACATCTGCGTGAAAGGAAATTTTATGTTAAGTCTCTGACTCTGAAGTTCATGTGTATTTTGTCTTGAAGTAGGCTTGTTGTCAAGTGATATTTAAATTGGGATCTATGATGAGTATTAGCGCTGAAATACTGAGCATTAGACAAGAGCCTTCATTTTACCAAGAGCACCCAAATTTAAAGGGTTGTCATGGTGCATCATAGTTGACAGAGCTGAGTGGAGCTAGTCTATCTTCACTACAGTGTTTTCCATAACACCTGGCATGGATCTCCGTCACAAAAACATTAAAGTAAATCTTTTTCTTTCACTAAAATTATACATATATTCAACTGAATGTATGTCTTTCGAAGAAAGCTAAACTATTGACTAAATACTCTTTAAATTGCTGTACCTTGAATTGGCATTTTAAGATTATGTCTATCCTAAGTCTCAAGATATTTCATGTGAGAGGAACTTGAAACTCCAAGAAGACCATATGGAAATGATGCCTAAAATGTTTACTTGAGGCTTTGAATACTATTATTTTTACAGTTATTTAAATGTATCTACTTAGTTTAAGTGCAGCCTTTAGTTATTGTTCTTCTGCCAGCCAAGGCATATAATGTGCTGTCTGGTGTAACAAAGAGCCATTAGAAACAAAATCTTTAATATCTAATTTGCTAACACCAGTTTTACAGTTTTTCAATCCTATATGCAGATTTGTAAATTTGTTCATAGAGGAAGTATTTTACTTGGAAAGATTTTACCAGAAGCTTTTTAAGGAAAAAAAATTTTTTTTCACTTTCCTTGCTCAAGAAGGATGAAATTTTGATTATTTTGTGGAGTTCTGTGGAGTCTGAGGCTCTAAAGAAAATAGGGGGAGAATTCTAGAACTCTGGTTTATAAGGAAGGTATTTGCTTAATGGGAAATTTCCTTCAAACTCAGTCCATATGGCCTATTTAAAATGTTTTCATCAGTTTTCCTCCCTGCCTTCAATTGAAATAAACCCAGCCCTTGTATACTGCTGAATTTACAGCTCTAGTAAAACAAACTTTTGTGTTTCCTATGCAACTGGGTTTCTTAGCCACTTGAAAGATTTGTGCTACAGTAGTTTGCTTCATTATTAAAGACATATGATGCCTGTTGTACAGATTGCCTCTTGGGCAGCAGAGCGATAAAAGAATAAAGAATTTCAAGAATCTGTGTCTCAAAAATAAGTCCCAAGGTATCTTTCTTTCATTTTTTTTTAAGTTGTAGGAAAGCTTGCAAAATAATTTCCATTTTATTTAGCTTTGTACTTATTGGGAAGCTGTGAGAGAACATAGCATTTACCATTTGAAATCATTTTTCCGAAGAAATAAACATATATTATTTTATGATTTCCCACACATTTGCTGATGTTAATGATATCTTCCTAAAATGGGAAGCTGAAGTCAGTCTGAATCAGAAGCTTGATTGCAGGTGTAATAAAATTCTAAAGGGAGAAAATGTGCTTTTCTCCTGAATTTTTTAGATTCTTCACTTTAACAGGTAGTGTGTGGTAGATTGTAAAGTGTTTTAATGGTAGCAGCTTACATCATGATGCCTTAATGTCAATACTATGGTTCTGTGATCAGAATGTCATTGTACTAAATCTTTTTCGGCCTTTGCAAGCAATTCTGAAGCAGTGTGTGCAAGCTGCAATGAGGTATTAATACAGCGTGTCTGCATATCAGGTGTGCTCTCATCTGCTGAGCTACCTGGTTTTCCACAGGTGCAGTAAATGGTTGGGCAACCCCTTTTGTAATGGAAAGGACAGCAGCTAAATTAAAGAGTGGGAATTCAAAAGGGTAGGGCATCAGTTAGAAATCAACTCAGAAACAGGAGCTGTCTGTGTCCCAAAGTGGTTTTGTAGCAGCTGCAGGGTCAGTCATTGACAGATGGACTTGCATCCTAACATCACAAAAGAGAAAGCACATCATAGAGTTTGGCATCTAGGTTCCTCAGCTTTTTTAGGGGAAAGTACAAGAGAATTCAAAGGACATACTAAGCTATACAGAGATATTATACAACATTTTATTTGAGATATGATACCCCAAATTGTCAGAAATCCATTTCTGTTTCAGCCTGAGCCTAGTGCTTCATAAAGAGCCTTGCCCATAGTAAGTGTTCAATAAATACTTGTCAATATAACAACTCCAAACTATTGCTTAATTTGTTCTGCCCAAGTCTATTACATAATTGGCTATGGAAAAATTCCATAGCCATGTTTAGCTTGCTCTTTACCTCTAAATTTCCTTTGAAAATTATTTCAGGTTTACAAATCTTCTCTGGATAAAAGGCTATTATATTAAAGTAATTAAGTCATGGAATTTTAAGGTTGAGTAGATATTTTAGACTGCAAAAAACTACTAAAAGCAATATACCAGAAATGGGGTGGCTTTCACAATGGGAACCTAATTTATAAATTTACAGTTCTAAGGCTGAGAAAAATGTCAAAATCAAGTCACCTGGTGATGCTCTCTCCCCTCAAAGACCAGATTACCTCTGAGGACATGATTTTCTGGATCTATCTAGCAACAAACCATTACACTCTACCCTCTGGATTCCAAAAAATAAATGTTCTTTTCATATGCAAAATACATTTATTCCATCACCATATTTCAAAAGGATTAAGTACAGAGTCTCACCAAAATCATGAATAGGAGAGGTCTGTCCTAAGGCATAATTCCCCTTTGGCTGTGGACTTGTGAAACTGAGAACAAGTTATCTGCTTCCAATATACAACGTAGAGACAGTCATAGAATAAACATTCCCATTTCCGTAGGGAGAAATTGGGAGGTAAACAGCAGTTAGGGGATCCAAAGAGTTCCAAAACCCTGCAGGATATACTCTATTGGATTTCAAGGTCTAAGAGTCATCTATGGAGCCATGGGTTCTTGTCCTTGGGGCCTGATGGAGTGGCAGCCCCATAATTTCCAAGGGCTTGCCTAGCAGCCACATTTTCGGGTCATCCTTATCAAGCATCTGAGTGGTGGCCGAACTTGTACTCTAGGCTTCATCCTCTGAGAGCACTGGCGTGATATCCAGACTCTTTGCAATCTCCAGGGTGAAGGATCAACTCCCTCAGAACAGTGGAGTGTCAGCCAGACTCTCCCCAGGCTCCCAGGAATTGTGCTCCACCATCTCTGAAACCTGGGGCAGCAGCACTCTTCTTGAACAACAGGGAGGGGTGCTCACCCTCTTCAAGTGCTGGGACATACCCTTTCAACACTCATGGGTGGGCTTGCTCTCCTGGCCCAAGAAGATGTCTTCAGTCCAGATCCCCACTTCCATGGTTCTGCCTTTGAAGTTATTTTTCCTTCAAGCTGTCCTTCTTCTGCCCTTTTGAGTTCAGGCTGCCAGATGTTCCATTCATACAGATCTCACACAAAAACAAAACACGTTGGCTCTGCATGCAGCACACAGGTATCTAATCCCTGAATCTGTAAGACTTTGCACAATCCTTTCTGGGTAACTGCATATCCAATCTTGACTTGCCCTGAAATGGCTGACTAGTTCCATGTTCAGTTAAGTCCTCACATAGGACACTATTCTCTGGGAACTCATTTTTCAGAAGCTCAGAATTTTCCCATCTCTCAGTTTCTGGTTTCTTTGTGCCCAGGAGTTCAATTCTCATCTCATCCTTTCCTCTCACATTTTATTATAAACTGCACGGAGAAGCCAGGCTGCACTTTCCACATTTAATTTGGAAATCTCAGCTAAATACCCAAGCTTGTCACTTTCAAATTCTGCCTTCCGTATGACATCAGAACACAATTCTGCCAGTTTTCTGCCACTTTAAAACAAGGATCGCCTTTCTTCCAGTTTGCAGTGACACATTCATCATTTCTGTCTAAAACCTTATCAGGAGTACTTTTAGCGTCCATATTTCTACCAATGTTCTCTTCAAAGCAATCTACCTTTCTATCAAGTGTCTCACAATTCTTCCCAAATCTACCCCTTACCTATACCCATTTTAAATGCTTTTTTTAAAAAAACAATTTTGGCATTTGCATAGCAGCACCCCTACTTTCCTGGTACTAAAATCTGTTTTAGTTTTTTAAAAGCTGTAGTAAGCATTATAACAGACACAGGTTGGCTTTTTAAAAAATTAAGTGGTTTTATTGAAATGTATTCATACATCATACAATACAATCTATTCAAAGTGTACAATCAATGGTTTTTAGTATAATCATGAGAACTGTGTGATCACCGCAATCAATCTCAAAATCTATTCATTACTCCATATAGAAAAACTCTATACTCCTTATTCACCCCTATTATTGACACTTAGCATTGGAGTGGTAACTTTGTTGTAACTGATGAAAATTTATTAATTTTTACTTTTAATTATAGCCCATAGTTTATATTAGGTGTATTTTTCTCATATATCATCCTATTATTAACTCCTCATAATAGTGATGTACAGTTGTTCTGGTTTATGAAAAAACATTCTTATATTTGTACTATTAATCAGACTTATCATCCACAACAGTGTTCTCTGTGCTATACAGTCCGATGTTTGTTTGTTTTTTTGATTAGAAAATGTATAGGTTTACAAAAAAGTCATCCAAAAAGTACAAAATTCTCATATACCCCTCCTATTATTGACAGTTTGCATTAGTGTGGTACTTTGTTACAATTGATGACAGAATATTAAAATATCACTACCAACTATAGTACATAGCTTATATGAGGTATATTTTCCCACAGAGCACCCTATTTTAACACCATGAAAATGTATTGTTCATTTGTTAGTCTTTGTGAAAGAGCATTCTTATATTTGTGCTATTGAAGTTTGGCTTTTACAATGGGGATTTATTGGCTTATAAGTTTACAGTTCTGAGATTGAGAAAAATATCCAAATCAAGGCATCAGGTGATGTTCTCTCACCCCAAACAGCAGAATGGATTTGCTCTAAGGACATGTTTTTCTTGGGCCCATCCAGTATAAAATGTCACAGTAGACTTTAAGAGAAAGTTTATTTTAGCCCTCTAATGTTATAGATGAGGAAATTGAAGTCCATATGATGGAATATTTTGGTAAAAGTCACGAAGTTGGTTGGTTGCAGAAGCTAGGACTAAAGAGTAGATATCCAAAACTTCAGTATCATGCTCTCTACTTTTTAAATAATAAGAACATGTCCAATTTTCTTACTGGGTTGTGGGTTGAGAGAATATTTTGAATATATTTTTCTGTAAACAATAAATAATGTTGGAAACGGACTTGGCCCAGTGGTTAGGGCGTCCGTCTACCACATGGGAGGTCCGTGGTTCAAACCCCGGGTCTCCTTGACCCGTGTGGAGCTGGCCCATGCGCAGTGCTGATGCACGCAAGGAGTGCCCTGCCATGCAGGGGTGTCCCCTGCGTAGGGGAGCCCCACGCGCAAGGAGTGCGCCCCGTAAGGAGAGCCACCCAGTGCGAAAGAAAGTGCAGCCTGCCCAGGAATGGCGCCACCCACACTTCCCGTGCCGCTGAGGACAACAGAAGCAGACAAAGAAACAAGACCCAGCAAATAGACACAGAGAACAGACAACAGACAACCGGGGGTGGGGGTGGGGGGGATTTAAATTTAAAAAATAAATAAATAAATAAATAATGTTTATTTAGCACCTATTTGTGAGGCGCTATTCTTTATATAAATTATTCCAGTAAATTCTCACAATAGTCCTATGAAGTAACATTCTCTCAATTTTACTTGGTTCATATTATGTTCATCTCTATATCTATCTGTCTGTCTGTCTGTCTGTCTATCTATCTATCTATGTCACATCTATCAATATATCTATTCATCTGTTTTTGTGATACAAAAAAATAGGTAAATGCAGATCTGGTTAAACATACCTATTGCCTATATAAAACACTTGGCTCTGTTTCACTTAATAAACTTATGCAAACTCCTAGAAGTTAGACTTAAATAACAATCAAATGTTAGGTTTCAACCACAGTATCCCCATAACATGTGACATTTTAATATAAAAAAAAAAGCAAACAATACAAATCAACACCTAGTATTTTATCCAATATAAATATATTTCAAAGATTATTATGGATCTTTATGGTGCTAAATATATAGTTTTTAACATCTCAACTGAGTCTTTGTACAATATCTGTACTTTATAATTAAGCAATCAGAATCCAGTTTTTCCTAGATAAGTCTTTCTATTTCCCTTCATTCATTGATTTTTTCTTTTTTTAAGAGGTAGTGAGGATTGAACCCAGGACCTTGTACATGGGAAGCAGGTGCTCAACCACTTGAACTACATCCACTCCTGTCATTAATTTTTTTAAACTTCAGATTGATTTTTCTGCTTTCTTCCCCTCTCTGTTTATGAGATGTGCTGAATATTTTATGACATTATGAAGTTATTCAACATTTGAAAAGAAAAATTAAAACTACTAAATCATATCATCTGAAAATGAGAAGCTGATAACATAAGATCTATAATTCTAACATTTCTAGAGATTATTTTGGAAAATTTTATAACAAACTAGTATTTACCATAAAGAGACCTAAGCAAAGGCTTCTTTTAAATTTTGTGCTCTTTTACTAACCTTAGAGTTGATGACAGACTTTTATAACCAAACATATTTTATGAAACATTTTATTTTTGTATTAATAACAAGTTATAAGGCTATTGAGTATAAACACTAATTTATAGTAGACTAAAGAAAATATTTTTAGAACATTAGACTTCATTTTTTCTCTGTATAAAGGTTCACGTTTTGTATATAACATATAGCTTTTTCTTTATAATAAACCACTCCAAAACTTAGTGGCATAAATCAATTATTTGCTCACAATTCTCTGTGTTGGTAGTTTGTGCAGGGCTTAGCTGGGACAGCTCATTTGTGCTCCTTTTCATCCTCATAATGAGCCTTGCCCATTGTATGTGTTTTAAATAAACATTTGTTGAAAGTAACAATTCCCAACTACTGCTTAATTGCTCTTCCCAAGTCATAAAGTTCATTCATACATCAGAGGTAAGGGGCTTGGGGATGATTGGGATAGTGCGGTTTCTTGACAACTGGTTTCTCATCATCCTGCAGCCTAGCCTGGGCTTGTTCAGAGATGGTAGAAGCATGCCCAACAGCTAGAAAGGACAAGTTCCAGAGTGCAAGGTCTTTTCAAGCCTCTGCCAGTGTCATGTCTGCTAATGTCCCCATGGCCAAACCACAACATATGGCTAACCATGGCCAAACCACAATACAGGCCTAAGAGCACATTCAAGGAGAGGGGCAGTGAAATAAGCTCCACTTCTCGATGGGAGGAGTGGCAGAGTTATACTGCACACCCTAGAATTACTGTGGCCATGTTTGCCACATATACTACCCTTTACCCCAAATGAAAATTTAGTTTCTTAGTTTCTGAAATTTTTTGGCATTTTTTTTCTTACAGCATATTTTAATTCAAATTAAAAAAAATCTTAAGGTATATATACAATATCCAAGACATTGAGGAGCTTATTTTCTGAGGAAAAGACTTTCAATTATGAAAAATGAGGAAACACTATAATAAATGTCTATACAATCCATGGAGGAGCATGGGAGAGACAGCAACTATTTTTGCTTTGGGGTTTTAAGGAAGAAACGGCAAAGAAAGATTTCACAGGGAAATTTCACATATGAAGTTTTGAGAGAGAGAAGGACAGGGAGATAACTCTAGAGAAAGAAAACAACAAATATAACATTGTGAATATGTGAGAGTATATTTTATGGAACAGTGAGGAGACTGATTCAGCAATCTATCAGGTACTAGTAAAAGGGAGATACAAGTAATGATGGATTTGATGACATTCTAAGTCAAGGTTCTAAAAGCCTCAATGGGCAGAACAAGTAAACATTGCAAACAATATCATTGGTCCTTTAGTTTTAATGACCAAAATCTAATAAAACTGGCTTAGTCAGGAAAAGGGATTTTATTGGCTGCTCAATCAGTATTTCAGATAAAGGTACTGGGTGGGAGGCTCATTGATTTGAAGTAGATTACGTGGCCATCCTTGAATGCCCTGATAAGCCACACCATGGCATAAACCTCAATGTGAAGAGGCATGTGTGGGAGAGTCACCTCTCAATGAGCTACATGGAGTGTATGGAATGTAAGTGGGGGAGAGGTAGATTTCAAAAGGAAATTAAAAACAAAACAAAACAAAAAAGCAGGTGCTGTTACTAGAATAGGAAAGAATCAATGCTGAGCCAGCAAAAACACAGATGTCCACTGCAGTTTGCCCTTGTGGATAAACTATGTGCCGTTGAAAGATAATTAGGCTCTAGTCATCACGATACCTCTCCCAAGCAGCAGCCTGCCAAGGACAGGAACTCTGAGCAAAAAGAAGTTGGCACAGAGAAAGGGGACAGGAGTTGAGCCAGTCATAAGCGGTCACCAAGAGTACGACAAATGGACTGGTTGATCACCAAAAACTCTCGAAAAAACTTCAAATATAACCTCCAAGGGTGCCAACCTCTGAAAATCTGCCACATGGAAAACAGCAGTGACTGGGTTCACAAGAGGACCAGTGACACAAACAAGCTCCTTTCCTCTAAGCAGCTCACCCCTTTTGACTACTCTACCACCTCCACCACCTCCACGCCATTGTGAGCCTAGCCCAGGACAGCCTGAGCTCAAGAGAGGAGGGAAACTGAATGAGAAGTTTTGAATTAGAGTGATCTGGACACAATGAACAAAAGTGACATTTTCCTATAGATGGAAGTGACTGGAAAGGGATGGGAAGGAAGATCTAACAGAATAGGATTTATTATTGCTGCAAAACAGTTAATTTTTGATGAGTTAAATCTTGCCTCTTATTTTTTTCATTAACTTAGTTTTCTACTTATCTATCACTAATTTTTATTAGCAACTGCTTCAACAGATACAGCAAATGCCTAAAACCCTCACTCCCTCAGCTAACCCCTCAATCCTGCTCAGTCAGAACTGGATGACCACTGCATCTGGTGTGCAATAACCACCCCAGGATTTTCCACACACTATTATCCTGCATAGCATCCTCTGTTTTTATGATCCATGCCTTGTTTGCATGAAGGGCAGTCTCAAATACTTTCCTAAGAAAGGGTTCTTTAGAGTTAATTTTGAGTCTACTTCCTTGTTTGCATGAAGGATATTCTCAAATACCTTCATAAGAAAGCATTCTTTAGTGTTAAGTTTTTGAGTCCTTGTATGTCTGGCCATGTTTCTAGTCTACTCTTTCACTTTATGAATAGTTTTGCTGAGTGTAAATTTTAGGTTGGAAGCCCTTTTCCAAGAGCATTTTGAACATGGTATTTCACCATTTTCTCTAGGAAGTACAGAGAAGAGTGGGCTTGAAGATTTAAGTTCTGATTCTCCTTGTTTCCAATCTTATATGCAGACAAAAATAATGTTTCTTTTTCTATGAGAATCCTCTTTTTCAAATCCTACAATCATAAGATTACCTATTTTGCAGGCATCACAGATTGCCTGCCACAAAGAGCTTCCCATAGCCTTATCCTACACTTCAAAAAATATTGTTAAACATATGAATTTTCATTTTTCTCTGAAATAAACCTTAGACATAATGAATTGCAAATATCTTAGGTGTATAATTAAATAAATTTTGAAATTTTATATACCCAATATACATGTATCTAACACCCCAGTCAAGGTCTAGAATATTGCCATTACCCCAATAATTTACCTAGGGCTCACTTTAAGTCAATCCTTATATAATATCAGCAACCATTGTTCTGATCTCCATCACCATAGATTAGTACTTTTATAGGCTTCTTCTTGTGTCACTTAATGGAAGTTGGAAATAGCAAAATTTTAAGGGTTTTCTGCTGCCCCAGAAAAAGTCACGTCTACAAAATGCAGAATGAAGTCTCTCCACTGCCACTCCTAAACTCCTAGTCATATAGAGTATATCAAGTAAGGGTTTCTGTTTACTTTTCTCCTTTCCCCTACCTATGGAAAGACAGCTGGGGTGCTAAGTACAATTGGTGAATGAAAGAGATTTCAATTTGGGCAGGATAAAGTAAGTCACTGGATGGGGTTTGGGCTGAAATAGAAGGGACATCATTAGGGATAAGGTTAGGGTTAAGTTAGGACTATGAAGGTCATGCTTCATAGAAGCAACCTTTTCCTGAATTTCATAGAAATGGAACCATTCAGTATGTACCATTAATATTTTGCATCTAAGTTTTTTACTCACCATAGTTTCTGAGATTTATTTCTTTTTGCTTGTATAAGAGGTACTATTATTATTATTATTCCTGAATAGTATCCTAGTATATGAATATATCCCAAATTTTTTTCTGTATTCCTACTGAAGGACATTTGGGCTATATCTAGTTTTGGGCTATGTGGTGCCTTGAAACTGTTGGTACCCCTGAAAATCATGTTCTTAAGGTCAATCCATTCCTGTGGGTGTAAAGCTATTGTAAGTAGCTTCTTTTGATTAGTTTACTTAAGTTAAGGTGTGACCAAGTGTGGGTATTAATTCTCTTTCTGGAGCCCTTTATAAAAGAATGAAATTCAGACAGAGAGAAAGGAGAGAAAGCCATGGAATCAAGAAGGTGAAAGCAATGAAATCCAGAAGAGAAAGGTGAGATGCTGCCATGTTCCTTGCCATGTGACAGAGTCCAGGATTGCTGGTAGTGGGTCTTTAGGGAGAAAGCATCATCTAACGTGCCTTATTTGGACATTTTTTTTTCTCAGCTTCTTAACTGTAAGCTTGTAAGCTAATTCTCACTGTTAAAAGTCAACCATTACATGATATCTGCTTTTGGCAGTCTAGCAAACTAAAACAGGCTATTAAGACTAAAGCTGCCATAAATCTTCACATATAAGTAAAATAGTATCATTTTGCTTTGGTAGAAGGTAGGAAGGTAGGAAGGACTTTCTAGGATATAGGGTGAGTAAATGTTTAGCTTTATTAGAAATGCCAAAAAGTTTCTGCAAATGGCTATATTATTCTTACAATCTCACTAATGTTGTGTGGATATTCCAATTGCTCCATATCGTTGCCAAAATTTGGTTTAATCTGTTCAGTGCAGTTTTTTTAATAGCACATTTTTATAATTGTACTATTAATTAAAGTCTGTGGTTTAGTTTAGGGTTCACAATTTGTGTAGTGTAGTTCCCTGGATTTTTAAAAAATTATTTTGTTTCCATCAGTTCAAGTTTATTCTGGTTATTTTTTTTGTTTTTTGTTTTTATTTATTTCTCTCCCCTTCCCCCATTGTCCATTCACTATGTGTTCTTCTGTGACCGCTTCTATCCTTGTCAGTGGCTCTGTGTTTCTTTTAGTTGTGTCTTCTTGTTGTGTCAGCTCTCCATGTGGGCGGCACCATTCCTGGGCAGGCTGCACTTCTTTTGCGGTGGGTGGTTCTCCTTACAGGGCACACTCCTTGTGCGTGGGGCTCCCCTATGTGGGGGATACCCCTGTATGGCATGGCACTCCTTGCGCGCATCAGCACTGCCCATGGGCCAGCTACACTTGCGTCAAGGAGGCCCGGGGTTTAAACCACAGACTTCCCATGTGGTAGGCAAACACACTATCCATTGGGCCAAGTCCACTACCCTTAAGTTTATTCTAACGTGTCTTGCGTCATCTCATGATTGTGCTTGGTCTTTACTGATGACTAAGAATATGTTTTTCTTTGTGCTTATTGGTCCCTTGAGTTTTTCTTTAATGAAGTGTCTTATCAATGTTCTGTCCATTTTTAATTTTTTTTTACTAACAAGTTATAGGAACTTATATATTTTGCATTCAAGTCCTTTGCCAATGTATTTTTTTTCTTTTACAGTTAGTGCTTATTTTTTTGTCCTCCCTTGGAAATCTTTACTCATCTCAAATTTGCAAAGATATTTGTCTATATTTTATTCTAGAAATATTATGGTTTATTTAATGTTTATATCCGTAAAGATCTCAAATTAATTTTTTTAGTATAGTGTGAGGCAGTGGTTGAAGATGGTACTTTTTTCATAAGTTTATCCCATTTTTTCCAGACCATTTTATTAAAAAAGACTTTCCATCCCCATTTGAATTGCCTGGGTGTGTCTTTTTTGGAGAATAAGAATCTCTTCCTAGATTCTATATCCTGGATTATTTGTCTGTCATTTTATCAATATCGCCCTATCTTGATTACTCTAGTTTCATAGTAATAAATGAATGAATGGATATATCAAGAAATAAAAGAAGGAAGGCAGGGAGGGAGGGAGGGAATAAGAAAAAAAATAACAATATTTTTTTCCCCACATTGCTGCTTTGATGTATGCCAGATTTGGATATATAATTTATCTTTTTTTATCTCTTTTAGATTAGATATACAATTTATCTTATACATAGGAGAAAATAAGAAGCTGTTTTACCGACATTTTTACAGGAAGTAACCTAAAATTCTATCTACAGTGGGAATATCAACACAGTCCTAAAATATAGTAAGGAACAGTTTCAGCCAGTTACTTTCCTTTCACATAACAGATAATGTCAATTATCTCCCTAGGGTAAACAAATTCTGGCTTTCCACATTCTACTTTGACTTAGTAAATTCAGAAGTTTACACTTTATTTACCCCTGCAAGTATCAATTTCTGTAATTTTGACTCAAATTTTAAGTGAAAGAATTCCAATTAAAACATATTATTATGGTTAATAATAAATACAAAAGTGGTTATAACTAATTCATACAATAGCAAAATCCAGGAGGAGAGCCAGCTTCAGGAAGAGCTATATCCAAAGAATGTCCTTGATACTTGGCAGCCTCTCTTCCAAACTTCCCTCCTTCTGCCCATCTCTTATCCTTTTCATTCTCCATGATGGCTTCATTCTTAGGCACATTCTCACTATATAGAAACCATTATCATCTCTGGGTTTACCAATTTAGCTTTTATTTCCACATCTTTTCAAAAGAGTCTTGGGCTTAACTTACTGGCTCAGATAGGGTCACACACCTGTCCTTGAACCAGTCATTGAAAATCTGTTTGACTAGCAAGAGCTACTTCTCATCCCTCAGAGCAAAATGAACCAGGGCCACATTTATCTGAATTGCTCTGTGAAGAAAAATAGAGTTGCTATTATCAGAAAAAGGGAAAATGCATGCTGAGCAGATAATAAAAATCATTACTACAGTTTGACGATTTCAAACAGTTAAATTGGATAGTATACTAAAGTATTTATTTTAACAGAAGTCTTACTCCATAATTATTTACCTCTAATCTTTGCCTTTCTGTCTCAAAGCAAGAAGAAATTGGCTTTCTTCTTACAGCATAATTCAGGGGACTCAAGGGGACTCTAATGCAAAATGAACCCTCAGAGTTTATCTGAAAACACATCATGTTTTTCTTTCAAACTTCTGATGTATGTGGTAGAATATTATACAGTGTGTCTTTTTTTTTTTCTTTCCCTGCTTCTTCTTTGTCCACTTCTGTTGCTGTCAGTGGCATAGGAATCTGTGTTTCTTTTTGTTGCATCATCTTGTTGTGTCAACTCTCTGTGTGGGCGGCACCATTCCTGGGCAGGCTGCATTTTCTTTTGCGCTGGGTGGTTCTCTTTATGGGGCGCACTCCTTGCACGTGGGGCTCCCTTACGTGGGGGACACCCCTGTGTGGCAGGGCACTCCTTGCGCGCATCAGCATTGCGCATGGGCTAGCTCCACACGGGTCAAGGAGGCCTGGGATTTGAACCGTGGACCTCCTGTGTGGTAAACGGATGCCCTAACCACTGGGCCAAGTCCGCTTCCCTCTTTTTTACTTTTCAATAACATTTCCTCACCACCAAAAAGAGTGGCATGAATGTGTTGGCATGCTACGATCAGTTCCAGGCTGGGTTTTGATGGTTTATAATGTAATTTTCTGAAAGAAATTTTAGATAAAATAATTAGTATTCCAATCTCCACAAGTATGCGTCATGTGTTATAGTGATTTTAAAAGTCTTTTTGGCTGATTTGTAAGCCTTGTAAGAACTTTTTGCTAGAAACTCATCAAGGAGGGTCATTTTATACAGGTAAAGGGTAAAGAGAGTTTAAATCTTTTTGAACTTATGTTTCAGTGGCTAATGCAAATCACCCAATGTCCACATAGAATTTAATTCCAAAATTACATCAAGGTTAAGCAAGTTTGTTTTAACATCACCTTTTGATCTTTAGACAAAATGACTTTACATTTCCATTGACGAATGTGGCTACACATTGAAGCTCTGTCCTTAGAATTATTTTATAATACTGTAAAAGAACCTGCTCTAAATTGAAAAAGTGTGCACTTCAGTAACTATTCTGGTTTAGTTTTAAGAACTCCCCATCCTAATCCCATAGTCGAGGTCTGGAGTCACAGAATAAATTAGACACAACTCCAGAGGGTACATTAAGCAATCTATTCTATTTGGCCAGCATTCAACTCAGAGACTAGCAAACTCAATTATTCTTTCCTTACTTTTAGAGTTATTTCACCTTAGTACCTTCTAACTCCAGAATATACCAGTGATATAGCAGAACTCTCTGGAACAGTCATTTCTCTGAGGTTCATTAGCATCAGTTCCTGTGACTACTCCCTTATTTGGCCTTAGCATCTGCTTGCAGCTCTTTGGGTGCCCTTTCATAGTAAGCAATTATATAACAAAAGGCTCGTTACCTGTTTCCTTTGTTGTTGAAAACATCTATTTCTATCTCTCAACCCCTTATTTTTATTATTTTAACTATATTTCTAAATATTAAAAATACTGGAAGAAATTTTTTTTGATCAGATGCTATCAAGATGTATACTTAACATCTTGCAAACTTTTTTCTCCTTAGTCTTCACAGATTGTGATATTTATATGTGGGGAATAAGAAGTATTCCCCATTGACAGTGCTTCTTAACCCAAAGTCTGTTTGCTGGTCAGAGGAAAATAAGAGGAAAGATCTTTGATAGCAGACAGGTGTGGCCCTTACAATCCCATTCTGTTTGGTCAGATGATGTATTGGCCAGGCTTGAGTTGTCCCGCATAAATGTAGCAGAGATTTTCAACCATCTCTTGGGCCCACAGGGACTATGGATCTTTTGTCCTGTGACTGCTTTGGGATTTCTCGAGGCTTCTGATGCAAAGATTCCTAAAATATCTCTATGGTGGTCATTTCCTCTTTGGATATTGAAGGTTTCCCAGTCCCTGCAATGACAAGGTGATCTTGTTCCTTTCCTTGTCTATCAAGGGTTACTGTCTTGTGCTATAGCTCTTACTCAACACATTAGACTAGTTGCCAAAAATCTAACAGGGAGTATTTTTGCTTGTTCATAAAATTATATTTTCTTGTTCTTATATGTAGGCATTTCCATTAACCTACTACCATATTTGATCATTTCTCTATTATGTGTCATTATCCATAAACAGAGTGGTATAGAGTAATAGGTTTAAGATCATAGGACTTTGTGTCATACAGCCTAAATTCAAATAATAACTCCAACCATAACCAGTTATCTGAACTTAGAACACTTAACCTCCCTGTACTTCGGTTTCCCCACCACAATATAAATATAATATTAGTAATAAATCAAAAACTGTAGGAAGGATGTAAGGTCTACAATCCCTTGTCTAAAACCCTTGAGACCAACTGTGGTGTAGAATTCAGGAGTTTTCCTTTTTTTTATCAAGGTTATATGTAACATATATAATATATTACATAAAATTCCACTGCAGAATTTGGGCAGCACCTCATAGTCAAGCATATTCATAATTCCGCTCTGAAATATATGACTATTCAGACTTAGTCAAATAAATAAAAACTATAAATAGCCACACAGCAATTCAGGTCAAGTCTTACCATCAAATGAGATCAGGTCAAATCAGGTCATGTTTTGTTGCCAAAATGGCTTATGAAAAACATTAGGTTTCAGAACTGGAACCATGTGACAATAGTGCTTAAAGTATTTAGCACATAGTAAGTTACCCCTAGGATGCTATTATTATTAACATTATCAGGCATTGAAAACATTTGAGTGCTTACCTTGTGCTATTTATTTTTACATATATTATTGTATTACATGCCTTTTGGTTGAGAGCCAGGGTTTTCTTCATGAGAAGCTCTGATTTATTAAGTTTCCTTTTTTTTTGAATGAAATGTTTAGAACTCCAAGAGATAAGCACCTATCAGAAGAGTTTTTCTGACAAAATCCCTTTATTTTCTCCTCAAGGTAACAATAAATAATATTCAAATATGGACAACAATTTTTCTCATCTCTCAGTGGGAGATCTTCCAAGCGTTACTAGAAATGGCTGTCAAACTCATTGTAAAACCTCCCCCACCCCAAATCTCCTCAAGGCTGAGGGTTCCTCCAACACACCTCGTCTCTGCTTCCTGAGGTGATCCTCCTCCCTCTTTTTCTTGAGATGACAGGACAAAATTATGTTTCCTATTTGAGCCATTGAAAAGTGGACATCCTATATCTTCTACTGACAAATATGCAAAAATTTTCATGATAAGTTACAAGATATGCAAACTATAGAACTCCCTACTGTTTCCTTTCCAACCTAACTTACATAAATTTTCGCTTGGGACTAGAGAAGATTAAACCAGGATGCTGCTAAAAACAGTTTATTGAATCAACATGTTCACAGATGAAAGAAACCCTGTTCCAAACTGTCCAAGGCCTTGAAGTGCAGAACAGATCTCAATTATTTTAAACCCAAATTCAACATGCCCCATAAATGATAGGTTTGGACGTCATAATTTAATACAGGAAGATGTCTATAAGTAGGCTAGCCTCTTGTTTTCATTTTTCCTGTTATATAATCACAGGCTGAATAAAATATATCCTATGAAAATCTGAATATTTAAGCCTGCCCCTGCTTTTCATTTTTCACTGTTAGACAGTCACAGGCTAAATATAATAAATACATATACACATGTACCAATATGTACACGTACTCACATGCATATTATATCTCCTATAAAAATCTATCTAGACTTTTTAGAAGTTTATAAGAACTTTCTTTAGGATACATCTCCTCGACCCATTCACTGAAAAGTGAAATTCCCTCAGGAGGCCACTTGGTTTCCAGCCTAAAATTCCCAATGTTCTGAACACTTGATATGGTGCCCTTTAGGATTACCGCGAGTTGAACCTAAATTCCATGGCCATTACTCTGCAAAGTACATCAGGCTGTGAAACAAGCTCTTATAGGAAAGCAGTTTTTCAAGCTGCATTATGGTGTTTTTAGAGGGAATAAAATCCTTAACGAGAAAATGTGTCTCCTGAGGCTTCTGGCTCCAAGGTCAGTTCTGCACACTTGCCCTCTTGGTTGGCAGAGAATCTGTTAAGGGACGTTTCAGGGAGCCCATTCCTTAAAAGGTCTGGAATGAAATAGGATGGCAGGTGGTTCTCCAGAGTCTTCATTGGGCAACTTTATAATTCTCTGACAGATGTACTCTGGAGCTGTTCCCACAAAGCAATACTTACAAACCAGCTTCTCCCCCCCTCTTGCCACTCACCAACCACTGAAGAAAAAACTATGTTGCTAAGGAACCTGTTGCAAAGCAAATACACCTGATGGAGCTAACACTTGTCAGCTAATAACAGTTTAGTGTGAATACATTTATCAGAGTCTTCCCAAGTGGATTAATACATTGCCAGCTCCTGGAGGGTTGGGCCTAATTTTATTTATCTTTATTTCCACTCACTTCTAGTGCAGTGCTAATAAATGTTTTTGGAGTGTCAGCTGAAGTTAGTTTACTCCACTCTATTGCCTTCAGTTTGCTCTACCAGGTTGGACATGAAGAAAAAGAGGAAGGAGATCTTCTAATAACTGTTACTTCTTGCTGGATTCTGTACTTATAAGTATTATGAACATGTAGCAGTTTGTAGAGGAGACTTTGGAGGTTTACAAAGCTCACCTGGGGCTTGAAGGGTGATGATGAGGTAAGAGAGCAGAAAAGGATGCCTCAGGTTCAGAATCCTCACCAAATGCTAAAATGGGTGTTGTGAATATTGCTGGATGAAAGATAATGGAAAAGCTCTAAAAGTACTGCGCATAAGACTTTTGGAGCCTCTACAGGTGGTCTCCATTAGTTGGTGTCGAAATTTAGGTGTGACTGTGTCCTCCTCTAGGAGAGTGGTTAAATGGAGCTTTGATAATCGGAAATAGAATTTAGGATTGGCATCATTTTTTTCACTCTAACTTCCCAAGCACCGCATTTATGACTCCTTAGTTAGCTACAATGAATACTTCAAAATTATGAGAAATAGAGATGACACTAAAATGTAATTATAGTTAATTTATGAAATACAGAATAATAACATCCTGTAAAGTAGGACAAGGAAGAAAAAGGGAAAATCTAATCTGGTTTGCTGAGCTTCTCTCTTCTCCATCTCTTTAGCATTAACCAAGGCTCAGTGTAACATGCATTATAAGGAGATGAATTCCCTCGTGTGGTTCCTTGTTATTTTACCTTCACCCAGAAATGTAATTAAGAAGCAAATCATATTACCTTGATGACAGAGACAAAGTATGTCAGAAATAGCATTATTACTGCAAAATTACAGACAACACAGGTTCCATTCCCACTTCAAATTTATCACAATAGTGATAAAAGGTCTAACTGCTCCTAAACAGTGAAATTGAATGAGAGTTATCGGCATTTTGTTACTTACGAGCAGAACTAATTTCTTTTCACCCTTATGGAATTAATTACATAATTTATGATGCATTTTCACCGCTTTGGATGGTAGTGGTGTATATAACATTAATAATCTTTGGTGTTCTATTTTGAGGACCTCTTTTCCTCAAGCTCTTATTGGCCTATGGATTCAAAGAATAAACATGCAAGTCACCAAGGTGGGAGGTAATGTTCTTGATTAAGAAAATGAGACACAGAAAGTTCAAGGTTTATGAACTTTATGTGGTTCAAGTTTATGCAGGTATAATTTCATGAATCTGGTTCTGAACTTCTAGGATACAATAAAATCACCAGTGTATACTTTCTCACCCTGGTGAGATCTGATGTCGATGTGACCTTATTGTTCTTATTCAGACCCAGTCAACAACATCGACCCAGAACAGCTTCAAACATATATAAGCTACTTGTATGCTACTTGCTCCTCTGCCAGCCCACTCAGAGGATGCCTCAAAAGCTTGGAAAAATCCATAGGCTCCAGGAAAGGCCTTTCTGTCAGCTGGGGGGAGTTTATGACCTGATATGCCCCTTCTATGTGACTTTTATCTTGTTAGAGGGACTGTGATCCTTTTCTAAGGCCATTCTCAGCTCAGATATTGTTGTCCCAGGATGTCACTTTCCTTTTTACCCATCTTCAAACTCACTCTTCAACACTTGCCCTTAGCACTTCAGTACAGTGAATTAGCTCCTCGAGGATCTTGGTGTCAAGTAAGGAAAAGGGAGAACCTTACAATTTTGTGGTACAGCAAGAAGAAAGACCAAGAATGTGCCTACCCCAGTGATCATGGAAAACAGCTACTGTTAAAGAAATCCCATCCCTCTTTGTGCTCCTGAAAACAGCTCCACTCTTCCCCACATGACTTAGATAAGACTCAAAGATGCTCCCTTGTTTATCTTTAACAAAGTCAGACATAGACTCTCCAAATTTCCATTTTCTGCCCCATAAAGGATTAGCCAATTTCCTTGCTGTACTAATCAATCGGGGAAAAAAAAATACTTGTTAGAAGAATTTTGATCATGTTCTCTGATCTACTGTCTGCTCACCCAATTCCCCACATCCAGTTCTTTTTTGCCTTTATTACTCCTCCTTTTAAAAGTAAAGCTGCTAACAAGTATCATGGTCAGAGTGCTCCCCTTTTTTGCAATAAATCTTTTGAATAAAGTATCTCCTTACCTAATGTTTTAGTTTGCTAAAGGCTACCAAATTAATATACCAAAAATGAGTTGGCTTTTACAATGTTTTTTTTTTTTTTTAATTTAAAAGCTTATAGTTCTGAGGTCACAAAAGTGTCCAAATCAACAAATCAAAGCATCATCAAGAGATCCTTTCTCACCAAGCAGTGAGAGCACCAAGCATTCCGCTCTCCTCATGGCCTCATTGCTTTAGACTTCTGTCTTTAGTGGCTTCCTCTCAGTCTTTGTGTTTCATTGATTTCAGCTTCTGGATCTTGGGACCTTCTCTCTCAGCTTCTATTTTTTTTTCTCATTCTCTCTGTGGCTCTGCCAATTATAGTTTATAAAGGACTCCATTAAGAACTTTAAGACGCACCTTTCGCTATGACTCATTGGCGTAATCGAAGCAATGACTCAACTGAATCTAATCTAATCAAAGTTTCACAATAGGTTCATTCCCTCCAGAATGGACCAATTTAAGAACTTAATTTTCTAGGGTCCACAAAAGACTCAAAATATCATACTTAAATCCAGGATTTTTTATTATACCCCACTATAGTAAGGAAACTAGATATTGGAAGTCCTTAAGGGTCATGTTGAATGTGAGTCACATCTTTATGAAATTAGTCAAGAAATTCTGATGAGGAAAGTAATATTAAAAGCTTATCTTCAGGAGGTAGTACCTTCTGAGAGTCTCTGTGCTGCTCAAATGTGGCCAGTCTCGAAGCCAAACTCAGCATGTAAATGTGTTACCTTCCCCCCAGCATGGGACATGACTCCCAGAGATGAACCTCCCTGGCACCGAGGGATTACTAAGCTGATGATGTAACTAGAAAATGACCTTGAATAAAAGGGTCAACTCAGACCAGCAGAATACCTCAGTCTACATATAATAAGAGGAGTTAAAAATGCTTTTGACCTGAATAAAAGGGGGAAATGGAAAGGACAAATTAGTTTATATGGCTACGAGTCTCCAAAAAGAGCCAGGAGGTTCTCAGAGAGGTCACCCTTATGCACACCTTAGCAGAGTCCCAGAGGCAGATAAAGTAGATACAACCTCAGGTATTGGTTCTTCTGAGGGCTACAGAGACCCACAGGTTCTATGGTCATGGCAGATGGAGTTCAGTGCCATGTCAGTTGGCCCTACTAGGGAGTTTTGTGTTTCTGTGTGATGGAGCTGAATTCAGATGTGATCTTTGTTCACAAGCCTCTCCTGTTACTTTTACTGGATCTGTAGTTGGTGCTGGGGTTTAGTGTATACCCTGGGCACCTGAATCTCTGGACTGACCATGTGATAGCTAGGCCCTGAGCCTCAACAGACTTGCAACTCCTACACTCTGGTTTATTGGACTTACCCCACTCAGCCAACATGGAGGTGAAGAGGGTCAACCACCACACCAGGGAGCCAAGAGTGCCTACAACTGAAAGCAGGAGAATTGCATCCAGCATCCATGTGGAATCTAAGCCCCCTCTTGATATAGATGTGGAGTGGACACAACCATTCCAGGGTCCACAGGATGGAGGAATAGAGTATGGATTAGAGTGGACTTACTGATATTCTATTCATGAACTATTGTGATTAGTAATCAAAGAAAATGTGGCACTGGTGTGGAGAAAGTGGCCTTGGTAGCTGCTGGGGATAGGGAGTGGGAGGAAAAGATGTGATGTGGGGGCATTTTTGGGACTTGGAGTTGTCCTGGGTGGTGCTGCAGGGACAGTTACCGGACATTGTATGTCCTCCCATGGCCCACTGGGTGGACTGTGGGAGAGTGTGGGCTATGGTGTGCACCATTGACCATGAGGTGCAGTGGTGCCCAGAGATGTATTCACCAACTGCAATGAACGTCTCATGATGATGGAGGAGGTTATTGTTAAGGGGGGAGGAGTGGAGTGTGGAGTAGGGGTTATAAGGGGACCTCATATTTTTTGGATGTAATATTAAAAAAATTAAATGAAGGCAAAAAAAAAAGCTTATCTTTTTTACTTTTATCAGTGATATAAAGGCAGTGGCCACTGGAGGTTCCGAGGGGAGGGAGAGGGAACAATAGGAGTAATATGGGAGTATTTTGGGGACATTGGAATTGTCCTGCATGACATTACAATGACAGATACATTCCATTATACGTTTTGTCACAACCTATGAAGTTATGAGGAGCAGAGTGTAAACTAAATGTAAACTATAGTTCACGGTTAGTAGTAGCATTGCTTCAGTATATGTTCATGAATTATAACAAAAGATCATGCTAATGAAAGATATTTTTCATATGGAAAGTGTGTGAGGGGGTGGGGCATATGGGAATCTCCTATATTTTTTATGTAACTTTTTTTAATCTAAAGCGTCTTTAAAAAAATTTTTTTAAATGAAAAAAAAAGCTTATCTTTTTAAAGAAAGTTTAATCTGAAGTGTTCCAGATCATTTGGAAATAGGGAGTCCAACTGAAACACTGAGGCCAGAAAATGTATCAGGTAGCCTGCCAGTTACAGAAAAGCTGAATTAAATAAGGTAATATATATTAAAACTAAGAAGTCCAGTCTTCTTTTTGGCAAATTAATCTTTTATTCACAGAATGTTTGTCTTATATCAGGCTCACATCCCTTTCCCCTGTCTTACCTTTTCCCCATGTTGGAGTGCTAACAGAGAAGAGCAGGGTTGGTTCCAACACTAAACTCAGCACTTTTGATCTCCTAGCCCAAACGAGTTGCAGATCTGTCCCTTAATTCTCCTAACATCCTGTAAGTCATCTGTGGATGAAACATATACATAACCACCCATTTTTCAAGAACAGATGTTTCCCTTTCAAGCTTTCTACAATTTAAATACATACTGAAAAACACTTCTAACTACCTAAGAATAAGCAGAGCAGTTGTCTCCCAAAATCACCTACTATAGTATGTCTCCAGGATTGTGGGAAAATGGTGAAGTAGGGAGCTCTAGGATTCAGTCCTTCCATGCGAACAGGCAGGAACTGTTTGAAACAACTATTTTGAAACTCCAGAGGCTAGGGGAACATTGTACACATCCGGGGAAGAGCAGAAGGAAGAGACTGGTAAATTATGGTAAAAGACCCATAAATTGCTCTCTTTGCACACTTCTCCACTCTTTTGGCAGGCACTGTGGGGTCCACATCCTGGCTTACTTGTCAGTGACAGAAAGGGATATTAATCCTTTTTCAAAGACCAGGGGTGAGCATGGCTAATCACTGACCATGACTTTTGATTAGTGCCTTCAGATCAGTGGGGCCTGTCTCTGAGAATGCCCTTTGTTTCAACCTGCTCTAGTCAAAGGTGGCAGCAGAGGAGACTTGGAGATGTTGTGCTTCCTCAAGGTTATGGGGGTTGGTGGGTTGGGAGGCACGTTTTCTGGGTAGGCCTAGAAAGCTCAGCTTTGGGAACCTGTGGAAGAAGCTCTTGATATCCTTCCTGATCGCATCCCCAGGACACTTTGGAGCCAGTTTATGTCCTTTTTGTAGGTCCCTGGCTTTGTTTTCATTTGGAAAGACTGACCTGGGAACTCCTCCCAGATGTGTCACTGTCCCAGAATTTGCCATCCAAGCAAAAGCAGCTTGAGGCAAGGAAAGGAGTGTAAGAACTTTAGAGGCAGACAATATGGGGCAAATGTTTGCCTGCTGTAAACACCAGGGAGAGGGAGGTCTGTCTCCTGGGATATTGAGATCTCCAAACCCCTCCAAAGAACTAGCAAGCACAAGTCCAGGACAAGACAGAGTCATAGATAGACAGGAAAAACACTGTGCACTGCATTGCCTTGGGCAGACATTCCTAATAGGAAGGCTGACACTCAAGAAAATTTTGATTTATCACAAACTGGTTACAAAATCAACAAACAGACATAACAGGGGATAAATCCCAGGGTTAACATTTAAACATTTTTTTAAATGCACAGTCTGTAAAAAGAGTAAATAATGAACAAAGAACAGGAATTCTTTTTAATTCATTTTTAAAAAATATTACATTAAAAAAATATGAGGTCCCCACACACCCCCACCCCACCACTCCCCCCACAGCAACACTCTCCCCCATCATCATGACACATCCATTGCATTTGGTGAATACATCTCTGAGCATTGCTGCACCTCACGGTCAAGAGAACAGGAAATTATGACCCACCCAAAGGAAGAGGATAAAATTCCAAAAGCCACCAATGAAGAAGAACAGAATAATGGACATACCAAACAAACACTTTAATAAAAATGATCTTAAAAATTCTCAAAGAGATGAAGGAAAATACAAAGAAAGAACTCAAGGACACCAGGAAAACAATGAATGAGCAATATCATAATATTGGTAAAGAGATAGAAATTTTGTGAAGGAACTAAACAGAACTATTGGAGTTGAAGCTCCAAAATAACTAAATGAAAAATGCCCAGTAAGGTTTCAAGACCAGATGGAAACTGGCAGAATAAAGAATCAGTGAATTAGAAGACAAGACACTTGAAATGAGTCAAGCTGAGGAGCAGAGAGCTAAAAGAAATATAAAAAGTGAAAATAGTCTAAAACACTTCTGGAACACCATCAAGTATACCAAAATAAGTATTATGGGAGCCCCAAAAGGAAAAGAAATAGAAAGGGGAAAAGTAATATTCAAAGAAATAATGACAGAGAACATGGCAAACTTGCAAAAGAAATGAATATGCATATCCAAGATGCTCAGAGAAAAGCAAATAGGATAAGCATGAAGAAAAATATACCCCATCATATATTGATTACACTATCAAATGCAGAGGACAAGGAGAGATTTTTGAAAGCTGCAAGAGACTATTTTTACTTTTTATTTTTCTTTTTGGTAATCACAAGGAAGCTAATGCAAAATATATCCAAATATAAAAGAGAAGTCACTTGATATGGTACAACACAAAAAATTAAATAAATAAAAAAGTAGGCCTTAATGGAAGAATTAAGGGACAAAAAAGGTATATGACTTAGACTATATTAGTCAGGATTCTCTAAGGAAACAACTGATAGGAGATATCTGTAAATATTATGAGATTTTATAAAATTGTCCCATGCAACTGTGGGGATGCACAAGTCCAAATTTCCCAAGAGAAGCTGGCTAAGTAAAGTAGAGCTGGAAATTCTCTCTTCTAACTTCAGAAATAATTGCTTCTTTTTAAATCCTTCAACTAACTTGGATGAAGCATTTCTCATTCTTAAAGGAAATCTCCTCAGTTGATTGTAGATGTAATCATCCATAGATGCAATAAACTTACTGTTGATTTAAGCCCATGAAATTTTCTCACAGTAGCAATCAGGCCAGTCCTTGCTTAACCAAACAACTGGCATGATTACCTGGCCAAGTTGACACATGAACCTAACCATCATACAGACTAAATGGCAAAATGGCAGAATATCCTGCATTGTCAGTAGTGACTTTAAATGTAAGTAGATTAAACTCTCCAGTCAAAAGACAGAAATTGGGAGAATGGAAACAAAAAGCATGACCCCACTGTATGCTATCTTCAAAAATCTCAGCTTAAATTCAAAGATACAAGTAAGTTGAAAGTGAGAGTTTGGAAAAATACATACTGTGAAAAAGTATATACTGTGCAAGTAGTAATCAAAAGAGAGTTGGGGTAACTATACTATTATCAGATAAAATACGCTTTAAATAAAAAGCAGTTACAGGGACAAAGATGGTCATTAAACACTGAAAAATAGGTCATTTCAATAAGAAGATGTAACAATTATAAATATATATGCACACATAACAAAGCCCCAAAATAAACGAGGTAAATACTGACAAAATTGAAGGGAGAAATTCACAGTCTGTATTAATAGTAAGAGACTTTTTTAATATACCACTTAAATAATGGACAGGATCATTCTATTGTGGTCAGAGACAGAAATGGAAAATTAACAAGTATGTGAAAATTAAACAATATAATTCTTAAATAAACAATGGGTTACAGAGGAAATCACAATGGGAATGAGGAATAATCTCGGAGAATGAAAATGGAAATATAACATACCAAAACTTAAGAGCAGCAAAGGCAGTGCTGAGAGGAAAATTTATAACTCTAAATGTGTCTATTAAAAAAGAAGACTTCAAATCAGAGATCTAATCTCAAGATGGAAAGAACTAAGAAAAGAAGAGCAAACTTAGAGTGCTCAGAAGGAAGGAAATAACAAAAGATGAGAGGAGAGATAAATTAAATAGAGAACAAAATATAGAATCAACAAAACCAAAAGTTGGTTCTTTGAAAAGATTTACAAACTTGACAATCCTTTAGCTAGTCTGATAAAGAAAAAAAGAGAGGATACATACAAAAACCAAAAATCAAAAATGAATGGGAGGGATATTGCTACCAACCCTGCTGACATGAAAAGAACTATAAGAAGATACTATAAACAACTGTAAATCAATAAACTGAATAAAATGAGAAAATTCTCAAAAACACAAAAACTACCCACACTAACTTAAGAAGAAACAGAATATCTCAATAAACCAATTACTATTAGGAAACTGAATCTGTAATCCAAAACCTCCCAACAAAGGAAAGGTCAGGACAAGATGACTTCACAGGGACATATACTAAACCTTCCAAAAAGACTTAACTTTAATTCTGCTCAAACTCTTCCACAAAACTGAAGGGGAAGTAACATACCAGAATTTACTTTGTAAAGGAAACATCACTGTCATACCCAAAATAGCTAAAGATAGCACAAGAAAAGGACAACTGCAGACCAGTATCTCTTCTGAATATAGAAGCAAAAATACTCAACAAAATACTCTTTTTTTTTTAAAGATTTATTTATTTGTTTCTCTCCCCTTCCCCCCTCACCCCAGTTGTCTGTTGTCTGTGTCCATTTGCTGTGTCTTTTTTGTTTGCTTCTGTTGTTGTCAGTGGCTTGGGAATCTGTATTTTTTTTTGTTGCGTCATCTTGTTGTGTCAGCTCTCTGTGTGGGCGGCACCATTCCTGGGCAGGCTGCACTTTCTTTCGTGCTGGGCGGCTCTCCTTACAGGGTGCACTCCTTGTGCGTGGGCTCCCCTATGCGGGGAACCCCCCTGCGTGGCACAGCACTCCTGTGTGGCACAGCACTCCTTGCGCGCATCAGCACTGGGCATGTGCCAGCTCCACACGGGTCAAGGAGGCCCGGAGTTTGAACCGTGGACCTCCCATATGGTAGACGGACGCCCTAACCACTGGGCCAAGTCTGCCGCCGACAAAATACTCTTTAACTCAATGCAATAGCATATTAAAAGAATTATGCTCCAGGATCAAGTGGGATTTATCCCTGGTATGCAAAGGTAGTTCAACATAAGAAAATCAATAAATACAATACACTTCATTAATGAATCAAGGAAAACAAACATGATCATCTAAAATGATGCAGAAAACATCTTTGACAAAATCCAGCACCACTTCTTGATAAAAAACACCTGAAACTCTCGAAATAGAAGGTAACTTCCTCAACATGATGAAGTACCTATATGAACAGCCCACAGCTGATATCCTACTTCATAGTGAAAAACTGTAAGCTTATCCTATGAGATCAAGAAGAAGACAAGAATACCCAGTGTCACCACTGTTACTCAGCGTGGTACTGACAGTTCTTGCTAGAACATTTAGGCAGGAAAAAGAAAGAAAAGGCATCCAAATTGGAAAGGAAGAAGTAAAACTTTTCTATTTGCACATGCCATCATCTTATATACAGAACATCCTGAAAAATCCACAACAAAGCTCCTAGAGCTAATAAATGATTTTAGCAAAGTGTCAGGGTATAAGAGCAATACCCCAAAATCAACAGTGTTTCTATATGCATGCAATGAACAAGTGTAAGAAGAAATCAAGAAAAAAATTTCATTTAAAATAGAAACTAAAAGAATCAAATATTTAGGAGCAAATGTAACCAAGGATATAAAGGACTTGTACACAGAAACCTTCAAAACATTGCTAAAAGAAATCAATCAAAGAAAATCTAAATAAACGGAAGGACATTCCATGTTTTTGGGTTAGAAGACTAAGTATCATTAAAATATCAATTCTACCCAAAATGATTTATAGATTCAATGCAAATCACAATGAAAATAGCAATATCCTTATTTGCAGAAATGGAAGAGACAATCATCAAATTTACATGGAAGAGTAAGGGACAAATATTAACCAAAGCCATCTTGAAAAAGAAAAATGAAGTTGGAGGATGCATACTTCCTGGTTTAAAACTATTATGAAGCTCCCATAATCAAAACAGCATGGTACTTGTGCCAGGTGAATTCTGAGCCTCAGCGGAGTTGCAACACCTGCCCTCCAGTTCATTGGACTTACCCAGGACAACTAACAAGGAGGTGAAGATGAACCACCACCACACCAAGGAACTGAGAATGTCTAAAACTGCAAACGAGAGTTCCATCCATCAGCCACACGGGATCAAAGCCCCCTCTCAATTAGAAGTGGAGCAGGCATCACCATCCCAGAATCCTCAAGATTGGGGAATAAAATATGGACTAGAGTGGACTTACTGGTATTCTACTATAGACTTATTGTGATTCTAAAAATGGAAGAATTTATACCACTGATGTGGAGACAGTGGCCACTGGAGTTGCTGAAGGCAGGGAGAGGGAAAAAGAGGTGTAATATGGGGGCATTTTCAGAACTTGGAATTGTTCCTGAATGAGATTGCAAAGACAGATATAGGACATTACATATCCTGCCATAACCTACAGAATGGAGTGGGAGAGAGTATAAACTACAATGCAGACTATAATCCATGCCATGTGGAAATGCTCCAAAATGTATCCATCAATTGCAATGAATATACCACACTAATGAAAGAAGTTGTTAATGTGAGAAAAGTGGGAGGTGTGGGGAGTGGGGTATGTGGGAATCCCCTATATATTTTTTTATGTAATCTGTATATCTTAAAAATACGTAGAAAATATATTAAACAAACAAGAAAACACAGCATGGTACTGGCACAAGGACAGACATGTAGACCAATGGAACCAAATTTGACCATTAATCCTCACTTTTATGGCTAACTGATTTATGATAAGAATGCAAAGTCCACTCAATTAGAAAAGAATAGTTTAACACATGGAAAACTGGACCTTCATTTGCAAACAAAGGACTCCTATTGAGAGGGTTTGAATTTGGTGAATCCCCCTAAAAAAGAAAGACTATGTTTTTGAACTAATCCACTCCTATAGGTGTGAATACCTTTTGACTAAACTATGTCAATGAGGTGTGACTCACGTTGATTCACTCTTGCTGGGTCTTATATAAACGGAGATACAGAGAGCCACACAGAGAAAGGAAACCAGCCAGAAAACACATAAATGATTCTCAACATCATTAGATGAAACAAATGCAAATCAAAATGACAATGAAACACCATTTCACACCCATTAGAATGTGTGCTATTTAAAAAAATTGAAAAATTGAAAGTAACAAGTGTTGGAGAGTGTTTAGTTTGCTATAGGCTGCCAATGCAATATACCAGAAATGAGTTGCATTTTATAACAGTGATTTATTAGGGTAAGAGCTTACAGTTATGAGGCTGTGAAAATGTCCAAACCAAGGCATCATCAAAGATGCTATCTCACCAAAGGTTAACTGCCGGCAATCGTGGACTCATGTGACATGCCAAAGCAAAATGATGACCGGTCTCTCTCTTCTCCAGGCCTTGTTCCTTCAGCTTCAGCTGCTCTGCTGATGTTTGCTTCTGGCTTCTCTCTCAGCTTCTCTAAGGCTGCAGTCAATCCTCAGGTCCCCTCTCACATGGCAGGGTAAATTGGCAGCTTTCTTTCTCTTCCCTCTCCTCCATTTATATAGGACTCTGATAAAAAGATTAAGACCCACCCTGCATCCTGCAATCCAGTCAAAAGTTCCTGTCTACAAAGGGGTTATAGGCACAGGAAAGGGTTTTTTTTAAGAGAAGGATTTTCTGGGGTCCACAAAAGACTCAAACCAGCATAGAGAGAATGCAGTGAAATAGGAACGCTCATTTATTGTCAGTGACAATGTAAAATGGTACAGCTGTGGTATAAGATAGTTTGGTGGTTCCTCAGAAAATTAGGCATAGAATTACCATACAACTCTGCAATCCCACTAGTAGGTATATACTCCCAAAAATTGAAAGCAGGGAGTAAAACAGATATTTGCCTCCTAATGTTCATAGTGTCATAATTCACAGTTGCCAAGATGAATGCAACCTGAATGTCCATCAACAAGTACATGAATAAACAAAATGTGATATATACTTACAGTAGAATATTATTCAGCAGTCCTGATACATGTGAAAATAGAGATGAACCTTGAAGATATGGTGTTGAGTAAAATAAGCCAGACACAAAAGGACAAATATTGCATGCTCTCACTGATTAGAAACAAATTGAATAAGCAAAACCATAAAGTTAGATTCTAGAATATTGATACCAGGGTAGGGTGTGCAAGGAAATGGGATGCTAAGGCTTAAAATGTTTAGAGTTCCTATTTGGAAAGATGGATATACTTTGATAATGGATGGTGGTGATGGTAGCACAACATTGTAAATGTAATTAACAGCACTGAAATATACCTCTGAGTGTGGCTGAAAGGGGAAATATTGAGTTGTATATATGGTATCAGAATAATAATTAAAAAAAAAAATCCATGAAGCTACACAGTGAACCTTACTTTAAGACATGGACAAGTACAAAAATGTGCTTTCATCAACTGTAACAAATATTCCACAAAAATGCAATGTGTTAATAATACCTTCTTAATATATTTTAAAAAATGTATCTCCAATTTCCGTGCACAAACATATGCCCCATTTTTTACCTTTTCTCCTATTGGTAACTATCAATCAGCTACACCAATCACTGGCTTTGAACTCACCATTTGTATATCTTAAATGCTTAGCCATGTTTTTTTCAACATATGTTAAGATCTTGGTTTCTCACACAAACACACACACACACACATACACATACAGACATTTCTCCAGAAAGTCTCCAATATGGCTATTTATTTTTCTCTAATAAGAGAATAGGTATGGTGACTGGGCTGTGACAAGTGGGTCCTCACTAAAAAGCTAATTTTTCTTTATTTCTGAGGTTTCCTCTCACTTTGATTTTCTCCCAAATTGCTTGGCAATCTGAAACCCCTCATTGAGATCTCTCTTATATAGATGTGCCTTTCAAAACCTATTGGGAAACCAATCAGTAACTGAGAGCATAAAAAAGCTTAGAAAAACCATGCATTCCTTGTTTTAATCGTTTCTTTCCCCTTTCAGTAAACAGAGCCTACATTTACTATAAAAATGTCAAACTGCCATATTTGACTGAATATATTCTGAGCATTTTAGATAGAATAAATAATCCTTATTCTAAAATGATAATTGTGGTGTTGTTTTTTTTTTTTTTGTAAGTGGGATTCATTTGTGTGTTTTAAGTAAAAAATATTGTTTTTCTTAGCATTCATTACTAACCAGGGCCCATATAGACTTACATGTTTAAGTCTTTTTAAATTAAATTAGGAGGACCACTATTCTTTCCTATCAGAGTAAAACACTTTCTAAATCCTAATAAATCGATTTCTTTAATATGCCACTTGAGTATAACAGTGCAAACAAAAACACATAATAGGTTCCTCTTGAGAAAGGAAAATGTATTCACTCCTGATGAAAGATCTTCTGATAATTCACTCTTGACTTCACCACTTGATTTATATCATCTTCCCACATTAATTTGTTCTTAATTTTTTCCTGCCTTCTCAGGTTTTTCTCATTTCACTGACATATACGTGACAGATGAGGTTGATGAACTACAGAAGTAAAGATTCTAACTTAGATGAAAAGCTTAAATTATTCTGCAGATCCATGGAATCCAGACAAGAAAATGAGAAGTCTGGATTTCTGAGGGTTTGATAGTAGTATTTTAGAAACAAGTGATGAAATCAACAGCAAAAAGTACTATTAAAACGTACTGTATTTCTTTAGCCAATATTGAATGGCTCCCTGATGTGTACTTTTTCCAAGTTTCCAGCCAACTCTATTGTGTACTTTGGAAGTGATGGTGAAGCTTTAGAAAATCTATACAATCCATTCTTTATTATAGATCTTAATTTTTAAAATGCATTCTTTCTGTTAATATAAATTTGATTTTAATTAAGGGAAAAGTAAATTGCTTATTTAACTATCTTCATGTAAGGAGTGAAATAGGATAGATGATAATGCCTCATGGTGAATCATATTGTTTTGAAAATTATACCTAACATCTTCACAAATACAGCCTGTGAAGAACATTCATATGAAAGTTCAACTACTTCAGTCCCATTCTGATTTCAAGTAGTGAAGACAGAACCTTCTTGTTGGATCATATTATACTTTATTCTGTCTCAGTAATGGCAATCATGCATTGGTAAGTTTATTTTGTCTGCTATTAGATTGCTTTGAATGCAATTTATGTATATCTTCAATTGTACTTTAATTTCAACCTACACTGTTTTTAAAGATGATTGATTTGTGACTATGGCCTTAGTTAGAACCCTGGCCTTCTAGCTCTGCATCCTGCAGGAAGAAAGGGTCACTTTACGTTAGTTTCCTTATCTGTAAACATAGTTATGGTGGAGATGAAATAAGTTCACATATTTAAAACATCTAATTCCAAAGAATATTTACTTATTCATTCATTCATTCATTCATTCATTCATTTACCTACTTAGTTGAGAATGATGTGTTCCATTTACGTGTTTTTCAGATTTTCCCAAAGCACCTGTAAATATACTTTTACTAGTAGCCTGAATTTTGTTAGCAATAGCTACCTTAACTGTGTGCCCACTGAACTCCTAGAAATGTGCTGTTTTATGGTCTAGTTTCAGCTTATAAAAATAGGTAATCATGGCGAGTCATTTTTTACTTTAAAAATGCATTTTCCCTTATGCTTTCCCCTGAACACTCTCTAAACAAATCCAAATTGTCTTACAGTACTTTAGGGTAGTACATTCCTTAGAGTCAGATCAGATTCATTAATTTGTTGCTCTACATTCCTGGAGCATGCCCTGTGTACAGAGGCCTGGATAAGAAGCTTTTAACTTGCTTTCTTAAACTTAAGGATCTTTAAACTGCAGCTGGAGCAAGGTGTGGCAAAGACTATGGCTGTCATATACTTAACATCGTATCAGTTCTATCATAAGCATCTCTCTCAAGCAGAAGTCCCTTAAAAGTGGGAGACTGTACAATCTGTAGCATTATGCAGTGTATTCAAAATGTGCGCTGGTGGCTGGGCTGGATTTGACCATTTAATTCTTATAATTTAATTCTCACATGGACCCATGTTTTCAAAACTATGAGTACTTTAATCTACAGCATTACCTAGCAACCCACCCACACTACTGACTTATTTAGATGTGTTCTATGAAATTGTATGTGAGGAGATTTCTTGAGAAGCTTCTTTTTTTCCTGTACTGATATATTTTCCCATGACAAATGGCCTAATAATTAATGGTTCTCAGTGTGATTTTGGAAGGAGTTATTTACAAATATTATTTCAGTTTTTGCATTCATCCTCTAATAACTTACTTTAATAAAAGGCAGCCTTTTACTAAGGAGTTGTTTAAAAAATTGGGTCCTGATATTCTTATAATTTATATCATCATTTCTGCTTCTGAAATTAAGAATCTATTTACGTGTCCTGATTAACAGGATTCATTTTCAAAGGAGAGTGTGATAACAAACAAATTAACCAAGGTGGAATTCTGTAGCCATCATAGTACTGGTAGGTGCTGTTTATTTTTTCATTAATCCCCATGACAACCTTGCAAGTCTACCCTTGTTATAGAAGAGTATATGTGGCTTAGAGAGTATACCTTGATTAATCACACCTCCTTTACCTAGCAGCACTGGGATCCTAACTCAGACATCCTGACTCCAAAGCCCTTTCTCATTGTTTGTACTGTGTCCCATTGGTGCATAAGTATTGTACATAACAGTTCCTGGCACATAGTTGACCTCAAAAAATATTTTATGAGAGATGAATGAATAGTAAGTACCTAATAAATCAGCATAGATACACACATATGATCTCTATATTTTGCATTTGTATATTTTCATAAAAACAAAAGCAAGTGGCCATATACTACACACACCAGTCATACTGAGGAAAGATCTATTAAATAATAATCACAGCACAGGAGGGATAGAAGGTGTGGACTTCCCTATTCTTTGCTTTTTTTCCTATGGCTGGGCCAATTTTCAGACTAAGGAGAGAGACTGTAGCTCTTAAGATGTATGATTATGAAGCATGGACCCTTCGCAATCATGGTCAGGGGTCCAAGCCTTCTGGCTGCATCTACATGTTGTATTAGCCAGTGGCATGACCTGCCACCTCAGTATTCTTGAATGGGTGAGTACCAGCTCCCCCCCTGACTTAATCATGGACTGGTGTTCAACACTATTGCTAAAACTACCCACGACGTGGTAGAAATGTGACCTGATTCTACCACCTCCAACCTCCACCAGCATTGATTGCCTCAAGCACTTGTATATTACCAGTCTTGGAAATTAGCAGGAGACCAACATGCAGAGAATCAGTTTGAAAATTGAACACAACTTTTATGTACATTATTGTGTATATACCTGTATTAGTCAGCTAAAGGGGTGCTGATGCAAAATCCCAGAAATTGGTTGATTTTTATAAAGGATATTTATTGGGATAGGAGCTTACAGATGCCAGGCCATAAAGCATAAGTTACTTCTCTCACCAAAGTCTGTTTTCACAAGTTGGAGCAAGATGGCTGCCGATGCGAGGGTTCTGGCTTCCTGGGTTCCTGGGTTCCTCTGGGCTCAGCAACTCTGTTTTCTCCACAGGGTCAGTTGTAGACTATGAGGCTCTCTAGGTTTTGCCTGTCTCTACAAGGTCAGCTGTAGACTATCAGGTGAATGGCTCTTTCTTTTTCCTTGGGGCTCCAGTTTAAGACCAGCATCAAACTCCAACATCAAAACTCCAACATTCAGAACCCTCAACTCTGTCCTTTGCTATTCCTTTTAATTATGAGTCCCCACCCACATACTCAATGCCGTACTGACACAAGAGGTTTACTAGATTACTTAATCACATAAACATCTGAATCCACTATAATCTCATATGCCCAGAGGAAAAGATCAGTTTACAAACATAATCCAATATTTCTTTTTGGAATTCATCAATAATATCAAACTGCCACATACCTATGTTCAAAAAAATTGCAATTGGTACCATATATTATTTTTTTGCCAGTTTATTTTTAATTTTTAATTTTTTTACATTTTTTAGTAAAATTAATTGATTACAAAGAATGTTACATTAAAAAACATAAGAGGTTCTCATATAATCCACTCCCCACCCCTCACCCCCATCATTTTAGTAAATTGCATTTTTTGAAGATATATATATCTCAAAAAATGTTACATTAAAGAAACATAAGAGGTTCCTGAATACCCCCCATCTTCCCACCCCACTTCTCCCACACCAACAACCTCCCCATCATTGTGGCACACTCATTGTACTTGGTGAACACATTTTGGGGCACTGCAGCACAACATGGATGATAGTTTACCTGGTAGTTCACACTCTTCCCCAGTACATTGAGTTATGCAGGATATATAAAGTCCATTATCTAACCCTGCAATATCATTTAGGACAACTCCAAAGTCCCAAAAATACCCTCACATCACATCTGTTCTTCCCTCTCCCTGCCCTCAGCAACTACTGTGGCCACTTTCTCCACCTCAATGGCATAATTTCTTCTGTTACTAGTCACAATAGTTTTATAGTAGAATATCAGTATGTCCACTCTTATCCATATTTTATTCCTCCATTCTGTGGACCCTGGGATGGTGATGTCCACTCCACCTCTAGATCAAGAGGGGGCTTAGATTCCACGTGACTGATGGAGGCAACTCTTCTGCTTGCAGTTGTAGGCACTCTTGATTCCCTGATGTGGTGGTTGACCATCTTCACCTCCCTGTTAGCTGACCAACAAACCAGAGGGTAGGAGGTGCAACTCTGCAAAGGCTCAGGGCCCGGCTGGCACATGGGTAGTCCAGGATTCAAGTCCCTGGAGTATAAAGCATCCCTAGTGCCAACCACAGGTTCAGTAAAAGTGACAGAAGAGGCATGTATAGAAAGGTCACATCTGAGTTCAGCTCCATCACACTCAGGTGCACAAATTCCAAAGTAGGGCCCTCTAACATGGCACAGAACTCCAAATCCATCTGCTATGACCATATACACTGTGGGTCTCTGTTGCCTTCAGGAGAACCAGTACCTAGGGTTGTATCTACTTTGGCTTTTTCTGGGGTGCTGCTGAGGTGTGTATAAGCACGACCCCTCTGATGACCTCCCAACTCTTTTTGAAGACTCTTAGCCATATGAACTCATTTGTCTTTGCCATTTCCCTCTTGTATTAAAGGTCAAAAAGCAGTTTTTAACACATGATCCTACATGTAGGATGAGATATTCTGCTGGTCTGAGTTGATCCTTTTCTTCAAGATCTCTTTCTAGTTGCATCACCAGCTAGTGATTGGTAGTAATCCCTCAGCACCAGGGAGACTTATCCCCAAGAGTCATGTCCCATGCTGGGGGGAGGTAATGCATTTACATGCTGAATTTGGCTTAGAGAATGGCCACATTTGAGCAACAAAGAGGCTTTCAGGAGGTAACTCTTAGGCACCCTGCACCTCTAGGCCTAGTGCTTATTTCAGGCGCACAGGCTCATAAGCATAGTCATCAATATCAAGGGCTCATTATTGGACCATTCTTCCTTGTTGGTCTTTGCTGTTGCACTTGGGGGATCATTGCTGTTCCACTGGGGAATGTGACAGCTCCCCTGGTTAGGGACTCAGCATTCCCTCACTTGACATTTGTAACTGTAACAACTATGAAAACAACATATATCAGAACATTTTTATGTCCCCTATATACATGCTCTGGAGAACTCCCTCTCATCCATGTGCCCCATCAATAACACCCCACACCAGTGTTCCTCTCCTGCCATAGTTTAACCTCTCTGTGATCCAAAACTTCTTCAAGAATGAAGCCTAATATATTGCCAAATTCAATTAATAGGAAATGGAAATATAGTGATGGGCTTACAGTTTAGAAATAGAATACATACTAATTTAGAAATACTAAAATAAAGTAAAAATAAATTGGTGTATTAAAAAATGAAAAATATTATAAAGCTTTGTTTTTAATGTTTTGCTTTTCATCACTATAATAGGTGTTGCGCTTTATATACAGTGGCAAAGCACTTTCCTACATTTCACCCAAAGTGTCTACATCCTTTCTTTTTTTTTTTCCTAATTTTTAATTTTATCTTCAAAAAAGTTTTAGATCACAGTAATTCACATATACAATATAGGGGACTCCCATATATCCAACATCAAACCCTTTTCCCCTTTCCCCAGCAATGATCTTTTTACATGTTCATGTTAGATTTGCTGCTGCTGATGTACAGATTTTGAAACATAGCTATCAAACATGGTTCCATTTTGGTTTATATTATGGTTTATATTTTATACTATACACATTTTAAAATTTTTAGTTTTCTTATGTTTTACATTGTGGTTTATATTTTTAGCTTATAGACTTTTATACACTTTTGGTGTAAGTTAACATGTCCTATATCCATCATTACATGATCTTGTGGAGCACTTCCATTGCCCCCCAGTTGCCCTGCTTCCATTCATTCTATACCTCTCTCCCCCTCCCCTCAGGGCCCACAATGACAATCAATCTTTACTACTTGAGGGACCAGATATACAGATACTTGCAACAATGCTGAGGGCTTGACATACTAGACTGCCCTAACCAATTGGGAGCCCCCTATTCTCTCGAGAGACACAATTCCCTCTGAGGATATTTGGTCTCCCTAGGATGTGGATACAACTTCACACTCACTGTATGGGTCTCCACCCAATGATATAACACACTATGACAAAATGAGCACACACACACTCCCTAGAAGCTTGGCTCTGTATCTGATGCCCCTCCTTAAGAACCTTATGCATGTAATCCTTCCTTATTATATTTTCTAAAGAGTTTTCTCAACATTATAGTTTCAACCATGTACCTGACAGTCTCCCATATTCAACTGTTTCCCCCATCTCTACCCCCAATTTCTTGGGCCATCTGACCCATCCTCCCAACCCTAGTCCCCCTCAAGCCCAGAAAGCCCCACCCAAAGGTATTCCTATGCCCACATCTTATTCCTTTTTCTGTACAAATACTTACCTCCAGCTTATCATAGACTTCACCCATATAGGCATCTGAATCCACTATAATCTCATGTACCCTGAAGAAAAGACCAGTTTACAAACATAATCCAGTATTTCTTTTTGGAATTCATCAAAAATATCAAACAGTCACATACCTATTTTATTATATATATATATATATATTCAAAAAAGTTGCAATTGGTATCATATATGCTTAATATCATCTGTTTAATGCCCCTTTGAGTTATTTCTCCTTTTTTATTTTCTTTTTCTTCTTTGGGGAGAGAGTATATACTCTTTCAAGGGAAAAAAAAGGTGATTTCTGAATAAGAATAGCAATGATAATGATTGCAATAGTAAGACAGAAAGAACTACCTCTGTGTGATGCTTTTTCTCCCAAAAAAGACTGATTTGTTAAGGTGAGTAGTTTGAGCAGACTATCACCAACCTGGTAATGTGAGGTTGCTGCAGAAAATTCCTTGCTCCTCAATATTCCCCTTTCCACATTAAAGAAAAAATCCTGCCGTAAAAGAGTGTTCTGTTTAATTAAATGTTTAAAATTGACAGTTCTCTGGGAGGGTTAACATTGAGCAGCTATCAATACCTTTTGTGTGAATGAATTCTGAAAAGTCAATAAGAAAAGGAGTTTAGAGGGTGCCAGTGACAAGGAGAGTTTCTATAAAGTTACTGAATAATGGAACAAGCAGGAGAGCACACCCACTAAATAAGAAAATGTAATTAATGTCATTAAGGACAAATTTGCTTCTTCAAAATGTTCTATGCCCAAATCCTGCCATAACCTATGATTTATGTAGCAGAAGTTGCTTATTCAGGCTCTATATATTTCCAACATTTGGAAAATAAATGAAAAATTAATCAGACTCTGAATATATTTGTATATTAAAAAATGAATGACTAATCAAATAATATGTTTTAAAAACTTCTTTCTGGATGAGAAGAATCTTAATCTCAAAAACAAAATTTGAGATTATTCTGGGCATTTTAACTTAATCTATTTAAAAGAATAAATGTTAAAATGATAAAATAAATAAACTTTTTTCTCTAAATTGAATATTTGGGATAAAATTGTGGAATAATCTCATTCACCTAAAATTATGCATGATTTTGGTGCTACTGCATATCTCATAGGAAAATGAAGGCAGCATATATAATATTCCATTACTTTTCATTCAGTGGATTAATAAGTAAAAATGTTTTAAAATGTAATGTTATAGGGATATTGTATATATTGTGCTTTAAACAATTTGTTGCATTTTCATACTTGGTTTAAGGCTACCTTCTAATCACTTTTAATTTTCAAGGCATAAGTGTTAATCATTTTCTTGGATGTAATAAAAATTCACACGATTGCCTAAGCAAAACTGCATAGCTCTTGAAATTCAAGGATGCACTGCAGCCAGACCCTGCAAAGGACTAAACCAAAGACTACCCAAAATCAAGGCGGCCCAGACCATTTCCAAACCAAGGCAACCAACCAACTTCAGTCTCCCTTGGTGGACCCACACGGATTCTCTCTGCACTTGTCGCTTTTGTAGTTGAACTTTCACCGGTTGCCCAATGAAACACAATTGCCCCAGTCCTACTTTTTCATGGTCTTCAGATTTCAGCACCCAGAGCTAATTAGCATCTGTTCTGGTTTAAAATTCTTGAGAGACTGAATCTGACTGGCCAAATCTGGGTCAGGATTTCACCTCAGTCCTATGACTTTGACCTGTGGTTTGTGTGGCCCAATTCCCACTTTGAAGGACATGTAGGACAAATGTATGGGTTGTCTAGAAGTTATGTGAAGGAGTAAAGAGGAAGTAAATAGATTCCTGTAGTGCCAGAGCTAATATGTGTTAATGGTAGATAAATCAGTATCTATATATATAAATAAGTAAAAAGAAGACAAGAAAAATCATCCCAGTCATGCCACCCACAGATATTTTTCCCCCTCATATTGCATGTATTTCCAGACTTTCTTCCAAGAATCATGGTGCATTTATTTTAGGAACATAATTTATATGGGTTTTTTTTGTATGTTTGGCTTTTATTTTTAAAATGTATTTGACTACTTTCTCATATCAGTAAATACTGTTTATGTTAGGATATAAAATGATGTCTATATCTTTTTAAAAATAAATTTTAAAACAAAACAAAACAACAAAAAATTAAAATGATATCTTACATTAAATGACCCTACATTTTGGTAAAATTTAGTTTTTAAATTATTCCAATTTGTTTATATAAAATAACAAGGACTCAGTTGAAACAGCCTAAACCATATTTTTAGTCCTTACTAATTTTCACTTATAGATGTATTAAATAAATATATAATACTTGCTTTTTCCCTTAACATTTGTGAAACATTTTTTTTCTTATTCTTTACCTGTATTTATAATCTCATATCCTCAACATCATATGAATTTTTGAATCCTCAAAAAGTTTTCCAGATAGCCTCATCTTCATATCTGTCTAAATATTTTGAGGTAGAGAAATATTTCAATTGGTGCATGATGTTGTTCCTGGATAATTTATCCCAAACCTTAAGTAGTCATCTTGATAATATTAGAACCATTTGGATTTATTCATTTTACAGGTATATTGCAATTTCTTCAAAATAAATAATAACTATATTGCTTTTTAAAGTTATCATTCAATGGTCTATTTGCCATGGCATCTAATCCATGAAATTGTGAGGGAAAAATCTTGAAATTAAGTCTCAAAATGATTTATGGCACCATATTTACTTCATTTTAATATTTTCTTTAACAGACTCAGTCATGTCTCCTGTTTTTTCTTGTTTTTGTGAAAAGAAATATGTATTTATTTAAATGTAACACTACACTCCTTTCCATATCATAAGCTCTACCTGGTATATCACCTCTTGAAGAAGAGGTCTAAGACTATTTCCTCTATGCCATCTCTTTGCACAGCAAGGAAAATCATTCTCTCTGCTCTTAGAACACATGAAATATGCCACAGATTTCAGTGTTTATGTTTGATGATGGTTTAGTTTTCTTTTTCTTGCATTAGGCAATCAGCTCTGGTGAGAGAGATTATCTGTCCTGTTCAACTTTGTATTCTCAGTGCCTACTTAGCACAGTGATTAGTACATAGTACTAATACAGTGCGCATATGTACATAGTACAGTAAGAATCAATGATCATTTGCAAATAACTAAGTTTAGCACAAACAAACATAGTAATATGGATCTCAAAGACCAAAATGAGTACATCTTATTCTCAGTTAAATATTTATCTAGAAATGGATTGCAATTTTCCTGGTATTTAAATTTTGCTGTACAATTTTCTTTTTAAATATTTTGGAGGACTATAGAAATAAAATACTCTGACATAAAACCATGGAAAAGATGTCAGTTTTCTAAATGAAAACTGTGTGAAATTTTGTGTGGTACCCATTATACTGACCTATGACACAGATCAATCTATTATCTTTGGAGCAAAGGAAAATGAGTTACATACTGGGTTCCCCTCAAATTAGCATAAAATCCCATGAATTTTGATCCGATCTTCTAAAGATAAACCATGTTATATTTTTAGAAATCACCTTATAAATTTTCTAAGTTATAATGGCAGGTCAGAATATTTTAATGGAAAATGAGCATAAAAAGGAAAATGAAGTTCAATAGTGTCACAGTTTAAGTCACAAACTTAACAATTAAAGTATATTGCAGTATATTCCAGTTTGAATATAGTTCCTGCTTTTTTTTTTTTTTTACATCTTTGGGGTACATATCCACACTTTCAGTTTCTATCTTCCTCCTTCCTCTCTTCATCCCTCTCTGAGTGACATCTGGGCACAATGAAAGCACACATCATGTATGTTATCTTGATTTGTAGGTTTTTGGGTATAGCCAGTTGAGTTGTGGACCATCTTGACTGGTTTCAGACTTTCATATCTGTCCTTGTCACATTTTTTGTGAAGCATCTAAATGTCCTCTCTCTCTGTACTCAAGAAAATCCCTGGAAAGCTGGTCTTCTCCTTCTGCTGTCCGGGACATACATTGCCATTATTATTTGGATATTGTATTCTATAGTATTCAGAAGCATTCCCTCATCAAGTCACAGGATTTGGACTATGTACCACACACCCACTACAAGGTCATGTAGAAATTTCTGGACTTCTCTCATTCTTTTTCCAGTCTGTGAAGATGGCCATCTCAGAATCTATTATCTACTTAACCATGTCATGCCATCATTAATACTTTCTGAGAGCTACATTGTATTGGAAGGCTGCTTCTCCAAGGGGTTTTAAAATGTTATAGGATATAACAAACAAATAAGTACTAAGCCCTCCATTTACATGGGTATTTCTAACAGCCTATCCTGGAATTTTGATTCCAAGACAGATAAGAATTTGTGTCATGCTACTCCCTTTTTACTTCCACTTCCCCATGTCTTCATTTTCACCAAGACTGGAAGACCCTTTCTTCTTGGAAAGGGTTTGCTTTACTTTGTATCCCTCATTATCCTACCTTATGGCTTAATCTTAATGAGTACAGAGGCACGGTCTTAGTATTCCAGAGCTGCTATCGCAAACACCATAAACTAGTCGGCTTAAACAATAAGAAAATTTATGACCTCACAATATGGAAGCTAGAAGTCCAAAATCAAGGTATCGGCAGGTCATGTCTTCTCTGAAATCTGTAATGTGCTGGTGATGGCTTGCTTGCAATCAATATTTACTCTGTCATGTGGCAATCTGCTTCTTTTTGTCTCCTCCTGGGTTTCTACTACCATGTCTAAATTTCCTTTGCTTATAAGGAATCCAGTTATATTAGACTAATGGCCCATCCTGTTTCAGTTTGACCACAGGCACATCTTAATAGAATTTTTGAAGGTCCAATTTACAAATGAGTTAACACCCTCAGGACTTGGAGTTAAGACATGAACATGTCTTTGTGGGGAACATAATTCAATCTTCCACAGTCTTTATTCTGAATTCCCCATGGGGAAGCCTGTTGGCTGGAAATTCTAGCAAGAGGCAATGACGAAGTTGAGGTAGAATTTCTTCTTCTGCCTCTGAAATCCAAGGTTCTATTTTTAATCTTGTTTGGATGAGAAGATCCCCCATACTGCTGAGGGAAATTCTTTTGTAGACTGCAAATGTAATCAATTGATTATATATGCAAATCCCACCAACAAATTACCCTCATGGTAACAAGCAGGACAGTGTGCTTGACCAGTGCAGTTCAAGTTGACACATGAAATTAATCATCAGGGGGACCAAATGCTCTTCACTAAAAAGGCAAAATATAATGAGTGTATTTAAAATTTAAAATATCTGCTATGGATATAAGAACATAAAGAAGTCCTCAAATTGCAGTCCAAATAATGAGAAATCACGCATACATTATTTTTCAAACTGGGTTGAAACCCATTAATATTCTTTGAAAACAATTAAGCAGATCATGGCCTATCCTTTGCTTAATGATTTAGTTGGAACAAAATAGAACAGAAAATCTCAGTTTCCTTTATGAAAATTTATATTACTTAGTTGTGTGCATAAGTGTATTTTTTCATGTGTGTGCATGCCAGGTCATAATAAATTTTTCTTTCTGAAAAAGGTAAGTATTTCTTCCTAAGATATTAACTATTATGGCTACACTTTGCAAGCTCAAATTGGTGAGGATGTATGTAACTTCTCCCATGCTTACTCTATGTTCAGAACCCATGACTGACCTCTCCTTTATCTTCAACAAAGAAGCATTGGAGATGATTGTAGGATTCAATGTTCCCAGTCTGTCCCCTCTTCTTCACAACACTGAGTTTATCTCTGTTGTGTTTCAAAGACAGCTTTCTCCAATCTGATTCTGAATGCTGTAATATGGACAAGTACATTTAATCTCGCTGAGCATCATTTTTCTTATTTGGAAAATAAGAAGGTTGGATCTGATTTTTTTTTTTTTAGGAAGTTCCCAGGATTGAAATTGAACCTAGGATCTCATATATGGGAAGCAGGTACTCAACCAATAGGCTACATCCACTCCCCAATGAGAGTTGTTTGTTTGTTTTTAGAAGGTACCATGGATCGAACTCAGAACTTTGTACATGGGAAGTAGGCACTCAACAACTTGAGCTACATTGCTCCCTGGATATAATTTTATTTAATGTCCATTCCAGCCATGAAATTGTGTAATTCTGCTTTTAAATTAGAGGACTGCATCTATGACGGTTTTTCTCAACCTGGGATTTTGTGACCAACTTTGGTGTATGGGAATATATTCTCATAGAATTAGAGAGATTTAAAATGTAAAGCTTAATTTTTTTTTTTTTTTTTAATTTTGAGTCCCTAGGAACTCGGGGACATTTTTCTGTAGAAGTAGCTTTATACGAAGGCTCAGGAGCTTCCAGTTGTTTACCTTAACTGGAGTTTATGCCATTGTATTTAGGAATACCTGATAAGGCAAGAGAGGTATCACTAAATTAAGAATTTCTAGCTTTATCCTAAGAAGAATATTTGTCTATGTGGGGAGGAGTGGATGTTTTAATTGCCTCCACTTTATTCCATTGATAAGGGAGAGATTTTCACCCTAGGGTAATGGGACACTAGACAGATGAGATTTACAGCAGTTTATTAGTCAAATATACTGACTCCCTCATGTAGAGGACAGCATGCAATGCAGGACTTCATGGGAGTTGTACTTGGAGATTCTCCAGGGATGAGGTGGGCAGGCCCTATAGTATCAAGATGGTGGAGTAACTCCTGGTTCTCACAGAAGGATGTGATTGGCTTGTCTGAATAATTCCTTGGGCTGACAGGGAACTAAAGCCTGGTTCTCAGGGATAAGCAAGAACTGTGCCTGGTCGCTGAGATAAGGAGGGTTTTTTGGTTAGAGGATCTATTCTCTGGGAACAGAGTGGGGAGAGGAAGCCGCAATCAGGCCATGGTAGGCTCTTCTGTTTTTCCCCAGATGTCAAGGCAGCACATAATATTGAACCTTAATTTTAGGCCATTCACCACAGTGGGCTGTGATGAGATTGATGGTAGAATAATTCAGGAGCAATATATTAAAAGGAAGAGACAAAATCAGGTTTTTGCTTTAGAAGTACTGCCAGGGTAGAGAATAGGTTGGAGGGGACAAATCCTGGGTCTGGTTAGCAGGACTTTAACGTTATTTGAATGAGAGATATTTGTCTGCACCAGAACATGAATGGACAATTGGAAAGGAGAGCTATGGATAAATTGGAGAGACAGTTTGGAAAAAAGACAAGAGGACTTGGAATTAGATTTTGGGAATGAGAGTGAAGGAGTTGTAGATGATGACTTTGGCATCTGGGTTGTGTAACTATGTAACTGATGATAAAGACCATCTTCTGAGTGTCATGGTGGAAACTGTAGCATAGGTGGTAGGAAGAAAATGGAAAACATAATTAACTGGGACAATGAGAGAGAAAACTATCAAGAAAAACATTCTAGAACTGTGGGAGGAGGGGCACCCGGCTTGCCTCAGTGGCAAACAGTGCGGCAAGAGGTGACACCGCCTCTGCCCACTGGGCCTAGACAAGGTGACCACGCCTGACTAGGCCTTTGCTGCTAACGGCTAGCCGGCACCGCCCTCCCCCTTCCTATCTCCCGCCTAGCCCAGCTCTCACTTCCCCTCCCCCCTCCCTTAAACCTAATCTCTTAGTACGCTGTTTGCCCAGCAACAGCTTCAGCCTATCAAGAGTTAGCACATACTCTACTGGCCAATCACTAGCCCAATGCCAGAACATTGCCTTATATGGAAACAGCATTTGCCCTAGCCAATCAGAACCCGCCACACCACTCCCCAATCCTATAAATCTGCATCCCCTTCCGCAATAAACCAGACTTGTGCCATCAGCCTGTCTCCGCGACTTCTTCCTGGGTCGTGCGCCCTCCACGCCTTTGGAGCCCCCGAGGGAAGCCTCAGCGGCCGTACGAGGCTTCCTTCCCCACGCCAGGGACCCCTCTCGTCCCACAACAGGACCCCACTTGTCCCTTAACAGGGACCCCGCTCATCCCACAACGGAACCCCACTCGTCCCGCAACAGGGACCCCGCTCGTCCCTTAACAGGGACCCCGTTTCGTCCCTCATAGAACTATCAGGCAGGCAATGTGGACGGCTCATTTGGAGAGGACACTATGAAATCGTAGTGGTTTTTTTTTCTTTTTTCCCTTTCAGCATCATTCAACAGCTGGTAAAAGTTAGAGTGATCCAGAATTGGGGAGAATACAAAAGATAGACATGAGTTTTTATGATATTCTAGAAATGGTGAAGAGACATTAAAGAGTTAAATAGGTATTTTCAGTAGATCAGTCTGGGTTTTGGATAAATGATGTAATTCATAGACACAAGAATGATGTCTTAGAATGGTTCTGAGATAAATATCTCAGATCAGACTTTCATTGAAGAGATTTTTGGGTAGTACTCTCATGATCTACAAGTGTAGAGAGAGGGATGGACATAGGACTGGACAAAAGGAATAGTTAAATTGCACTGCAGTGATGACAACAGCCTCAGCAAACCCCACCTACCAGGACTACAAGAGCAGGGATGGCACTTTTGATTTGTTCCACTGAGGCAAGGAGGCTTGATTTTTATCCCCCCCGCCTCTGTCCTCACCCATCCATGCCAATGGATCTATCTACTTCCACCTAGGGTGAGGCAGTTCTTTTCAGTTTCAGTTCCCAGAATAAAAGCATCAGCATCATCTGGATACTTTTACCAATAGCATAATATTGGACTTCTCCTAAGTAGTTAGTAAATTAAAAATCTAGGTCACAACCATCAGTGTTTTAAGTTCTCTGAATGATTCTAATTCACACCAAAGTTTGGGAACATCTGCTTTCTGGAAATTTCGGCGAGAGACTCAGTTGAGAGTTATCAGCAGTCAAAACTCTCAGCAGCTGGAGAATGAGTGCCTCATTCCAGGAGAGGAAGAATGTGGAGCTCACCATCATCATCCATAGGCGAAATCAGGAATACCAGGCAGGATGCTATGGCTTCTATTTTATGTTGAGAATGTTGAGGGCAGTTTTAGTAGGAAGGACAGAGGTGACTAATTAAAGAATTTGTGTATGAATTATGAAAAAGTGCTGTCGAACATATTTTTCAATTTATTGACTTCGTCATTGCAAGTATTCATCTGATATACACAATGAGTTAAGTAATCTTTAATAGCAACAACTCCTCTGATGTCAACTATGATTACAACAAATATACATATGGCTTAGGAGTTTTGGATTGTGATGAAGCAATAGAATACCTCACTAGTTCAAAAAGACAACTTATACTATGTTTTTTTCTTTATTATGTACATGCTGGTAACAATTAAAAGAGGAGCTCTTGGAAATAAATTAGGTTCTGTTATATAGAAATATTAATCTAAAACAAATACATCTTTACTTAGGTGATTAGCATAAAAGTCAAGTTTCCGTTAGAGTAAAATACCTAATTATCCCTTAAGCATTCAAAAGATTGTTAAAACTTGCTTTTAAAATCACTTTCAATCAATTCTTTTCCAAGGCTATTGGTTGTACTATGCTTTATTACTAAGCTTCTGCATCTTAAATTCTTATAACACCAACCTTGACTAGGGAAATATTCATTGTCAAAGCACAATTTATGTAACATGTAGAACAGTTTGATGGTTCAGTTCCCCATAGTCTAGATGTTAAAAGGCGAACATTTTGAAATGTCCCTGCTGCTCAGGGCTGGTAGTTCGTGGGAAATGGCTATCTTTCCTGAAAGGGAGATAAGTCGGAGACCTGCCAAGTCACTTCACCTTGTTTTTAAATTGTATGCAAAATAATTTTATTTATGCAAGAGAGAGTAAATTTTTTGTGCCACCTGAAATGGAATAAATGCTTTCTGGCAAAAAGAAACAAAAGTAAAATATAACAGTTTTAAATCCCCTTAAAGGAGTTTCAAACTTTTGATTTACTCACCACACTAAATATAATTAGAAACTCTCTAGGAAAATATTACTGTGTAAGTCTCTCAATAGAATCAATTTAAAAACAAGGTAAATTATGGAGCAAACATCAAGCAGGCAGATCATTCCAATGCAATATGTCTCAATTTGCATGTGCTATTTGCTTTGTAGATTTTAATTGACTGAATAACCTAACTGGATTGCAAACTCAAATAAGCATCTACCAGCTTTCAAGTTGGCTCAGCCATTTGTTTCTCACTGGTGATAGGTTGGTATTCCTCCTGTATTTTATTATTTATTAATTTATTAGGGTAGAGACAGATGATGGCGGAAGAAAATAAGCAAAACTGGACAGTGGATTTGTGACTTCTAGGAAGCTGAAAAAGGAAGCTGTACTTAGCTTAAAAGAATTTTTTAAAAACAATGGTTGCTTTGGGATATCCTGACAATAAAGAAAGTGGCTATCGAGTTATGTTATAGGTACAGGGGGATTTCAATTTCCCAAATCTAGTCAAGCAAGGTTGTTCCCTCATTTTTACTGTTAATCTTTTTAACAGGTGAAATTTTTATTTTCTCTCATTGGAAACTTCATCAAGATCATTTTCTTTGTGGACCCTGTTCATATTGCCAAAATATATTACTAGAACAGAAATAACCTTTTAATGAATATATTTGATGTTTAAAACCACAGTGGGTGAATCACTTACCGACTCATAAAGTTATTCTCTTTCTCTTGATACATTACCTTGATTTTAATTAATGCCTCCTCCATGTTTCCAGGAAGAGGAAGAGCTAGAGGGGAAGTTGACTCGATCTCCAGCTATATGGAGACCCTAGCCAGAGTGGTTTATTCAGGGGTTTGCCTGAGGCTTAAGTTGGTCCAATCAGAAAGAATATCAGGATATTTGGATGTTGTGACAGAATGCTGGCATTTGCAGGATAAGAATATGGAAGTATTATCTCTTGGGAGCCACTGTCATCTATCTTGGACCATGAGGGGCTAAGCTTCTGAAAAATGAAATAAACACCGAGAAAGAGGAGTTGAGAAATTCAAAGAGAATAAAATAAGCCCTAGTAATACATTTTGAGCTGTGGATCAAGCACCACTTGAAAGATTTTTTCAGTCACAAAAGCAATAAATTATCTATATTAACTAAGTCACTTTGAGTTGTGTTTTCCACTATTTACAAACAGAAATGTGGTAAGCCTCCATTCTCCAATCCCTAAATCAGATGTAGTAATAACAGAATAACCAAACAAACAAAGAAATGAACATGAATAGAAGCATTTTTATATAGGCATAAACTTTTTCTGACTTTCCTGTGTGATTTGTATGTCGTGTGAATGTGTTATACCTTATTTTAATTGCCTATTTTGTTTCAACATTGTTTCAACATAGTCTAAGCCAAATATATGGAATATCACTGAGCAATTTGGAGACTGCTTACTTTATTTCCCTTTCATTCATTGCTAAGGAAGTATACACAATATAAACAAAGCATTATTTAGGAGTCAGGAGGGTTTCTCAGCATGAGCAAAAGACAGGCATTTATAAACAAAAATCTTGTTTCATTCAAATGTTTTGCTCATGGTGAAAAGAACATAGAAAAGAGAATGGGAAATCAGAATAAACAAATTGCTTCTTTTCATACTTTCAAAGATTACCTGGAGGTATCTGTTGTCCTTTACTATATAATTAGAAAAATGTATTACTTGAAGTTAAAATTTTCCAGTGAATAAAGAGCATGTTTACGAATATATTAATCTAAATAACTTAGAGAGAGAAAACTCATATCCTTTTATTATAGGTCAAAGCTCAGCAGTGAAGCTCTGCAATTAAATAATCAAAAAAGTCTGTTTTTTCTTAACTTGACTGTAATTTATGTTTATTTAAGAGCAGATGACTGCACACTATAATGTCCTTATTTTTTTAAATATTAAGGAGACCCAATAAGGAGCCCACTATTAATATTGACAATGAATTAGCTTTCTAGGAAATAAGTGATAAAATCAATGTTAGATTATAGATCAGCAGAATTATGACAGACCAAATGACTTATGTTTGAAGTATTAACATATAATTTTTTAAAAAAAGATGTCATCCAGAAGGGGCATCAGTCGGTCATGGAAATGGAGGAAAAGGAGCCATGTCTTCAGGCAAATGATAACCATCATGCACAGAAGAAGGGACCCTAGAGTCCTTGGACATCAAGTTTTTTCTGTCCTGTTGGCAAGGCTAGCCCTTGGATTTAGAAATTCCCTTTCACATTCTCATGTTTAAACACAACTGTTTTTAGGAGCTCTGAGCTTTGCTCTCAGTATTTTTTGCAATACCTTGATGTATTATAATTATTGACTTGTCTGTCTCATCATTGAGATTTCAAGGTTTTTGAAGGTGCAATTGAATTTTATCAAGCCTTTCTATTGTGAGATAGACACATTAGGTTTCCTGGGCCTTTTGCTATTAAACAGTCAATTCATCTAGCTCTCATTGTTTTGATTCCATGCTCACCAGAAATCTGATTTCCATATCTGCCTCCCTTTCTGTTTTATGGTCCTTGTCACTGAAATATTTCACAGTACATCAATAAAACAGCTTTTGATTATGTTTACTGCCTGGCCACATAGTTTGATCATAAGGAATGACTAAGCTAACCCTGCTGAGTCAAATATTTATAGTTTGTATGAAAGTCGTATTTCTCAGTGAATGCAAATAAATTGACCCTTTGGTATCTATCTTATAGGCTGTTTATTAAAATGTGAGCCAGACTTGCAGGGTCTAATCACTCTCTAGGACATCAACAAGAAAGCGCCTTTGGGGATTTCAAAATGAAGAGACACAGCAGGCCTTCATCTATATGATATTATTTATTTAAATATATGTTAATTTTTAAAGTAAATATCAGAAAATTTTAATTTTCATACTTTTCATATATAATTTGATAATTTGCTTAAAATCTTTTATAGTCTCCTATTCCTTTAGGATAAAGTTCAAGCTTTAGAAGGTGACATACAAATCCCTATATGATCTGACTTCTATATAGGTACATCTCTCTCTCTCCTTTTTAAATTGCTGCTGCTCTTTTTGGGGGGTGGGGGAATGGGCCTAAAAGATTCAGTTAAAAAAATATAATAAACTTTATTTTTAAAGAGGTTTTAGATTACAGAAAAGTTACATTTAAAGTATAAGGGATTCCCATGTACCCCCCCACACATCATCCCCTATTTTTTAAAATGTAGCAGTACAATTTATTATGATACATATGTAAAAGCCACTGATTTTAAAAAGTGTACATTTAAAAAATGACTCACTTGTGGTAGGGACTAACCTGCCTACAGTAATAATCTAAAAACTAAAAACATCATTGTGGCATTTATCTGTACTTCACACATCTAACAAATATTGAAGGAGGCAACTACCATTGTCATAACTTCTTTAAAGCCAAAAACTTAAGCACAAATCAGAATTAAGAGAAACTTCAGAATGTTCACATTTACATACATTTTTGGCTAAACTTTCATATGCTTCACATATAATAAAACCACAACTTTGAATCAAAATGGATATTAAAAAGATTTAAGCCTTGTTACAAACTTACTCTATAGAAGCAAGGCAAACAGACTGCTGATTCTGCTGATACTACCCTCTTTTTAATATGTTGTGCCACTTTCTGCTGCTCCTGGAGTGTTCTTGCCCAAGAAAGGTCTTCTTTCCATATTTCAGGGTTCATTGGATAGATGTGAAGAACTACTTGAAAACTTTGAGTTGCTTCATCCAGTTTATCCTTTGGTTCTCTGTTGTTATATTATCCTATTGTCTGTCTTCATATCCTTTAATTTACCCTTCCTAATAATCATCATTTCTAAACTCTTCTCCACATTTTTCTCTGTTGTTTTTTCCTTTCAAGCTGCAGCACCCTCTTTAGTAACTCTTGCAAATCTGGTCTTTTGGTAACATATTCTACCAGTTTTTGTTTGTCTGTGAAGACTTTGAACTCACCCTCATTATTGAAGGACATTTTTGCTGGCTACAGAATTCTTAGCTGGCAGTTATTCTCATTCAGTAAATTAAATATACCATACCACTTTCTTCTCACTTCCATGGTTTCTGATGAGAAGTCAGCACTTAATCTTATCAAGTTTCCCTTGATTGTGATGATTGGCTTTTCTCTTGCTGCTTTCAGAATCCTATTTTTATCTCTGATATTTGTCATTCTGAACAGTAGGTGTCTTAGGGTAGATCTATTCAGATTTATTCTGTTTGGAGTGCACTGTCCTTGGATATTGATATTTAAGGGTTGGGAAGTTTTTGGTCATTATTTCCTCAAATATTCTTTCTGCCCCTTTTCCATTTTCTTCTCCTTCAGGGACACCAGTAATGCAAATGTTTGTGCATTTCATGTTGTCATTCCATTCCCTGAGACTCTGTTCCATTTCTTCCATTCTCTTCTCTTTCTGTTCTACTGTCTTTTTCAGTTCAGATGTTCTATCTTTGAAATCACAAATTCTGTCTTCAAACAATTCAAATCTGCTCTTATATGCCTGTAATGTATTTTTAATCTCATTCATCATGTTTTTTATTCCTATAAAGTCTGTTACTTTTCTTTGCAGGCTTTCAAATTGTTCTTAATGCTTTCCCAGTGCCTTCTTAAAACCCTTTATTTCTTCAGTCATATTTTCTTTAAACTCTTTGAAGTGATTTGAGAGAGTTGTATGATTATCACTGACACTAAATCCTGTATGTCTTCAGGATATTTGGTTTGTTCTTTTGGCCAGGCCATTCCTTTCTGTTTCCTAGTATGGCTTGCAATGTTTTGCTGATGTCTAGGCATCTGAATATGTTGGTGAAAATACTCTGATGGCTAATTTCTCTCTTTTGTCTATTTTTTTTTTCCCCACAGCTCTTCTTTAATATCAGGTTCAACTTATTTTCAGTCTTTAAAATAGCCCAGCTTAAGTTTTCAAAATCAGGCCAGGGACTCACTCATGGGACATATATTTTCTCCCAGGGGTTGGATACAGAGAGCTCCAACAGTTTTTGTCCATGCAATTTCCAAACCCGCTAGCAGATGGCGCTAGTCAGTGCACCTTTCCACAGAGGTGTTTTTGTTTAAGCTTTCCTGTGTTCCTGTGTTGAATCTCCAGGATAGAGATTCAAAGCAGGCTCTACTGGCCAAATTCACTGAAGAAACACACCCTTACCTCCCCTCTCTTTACCGTTAAAATGGCTGACAGGGAGGAAGATGTGTGCTTCCCTCTCAGTCAGCTGCAGTGAGCCAGGTGTTTTACTCCAACTTAATATCTTGGGGTTGGGGCAGGGGAGTCCTTCCTGGCAGCCATGGGGGCTTAGTAATTCACATTTGTTGTTTTGGCTTCTTGGTCTCCCTCTCATTCTCCAGGGAGTTGTGTAGGTCCCTCGGACACCTTTTGACTCTTTCTCTGCTGTTTTTGTGAGAGCCTTCAGCTCTACCTGTTAGTCCACTGCCAATTTTCCACAATCCGTAGGAACCTCTCTTGATATCCTTCTACATAAAATCAATGTTTGGGTACTTCTTATTTAACTACCTCCTCTTCAAGATTCAGCCCAAACACTGTTTCAGTGGAGTCACCTCTTTCCTTTCACATTCCCAGGTTTAAAACTAACCAGTTTTGGAGCTCTGCACTTTAATCTCATAATATTCTTTGCAATACCTTAGTGTATAATAATAATAGTCTTGTCTATCTTATGCATGAGAGTTCAAGGTTTTTGAAGGAGCAACTGAATTTTATCTTGGTGCTCCTAGGATGTAAGGACAATTGTATATAAAATGCAAGGAAGTTTTCTGAATGGATGAATGAATGAATAAATAAATAAATATAAATAAAATATAATTTGAGTTCCAACCCAACTCACTTTCCTTGATTGAAATAATATTTCTTTCCCCTCTTCCTATATCCAAAACTGTCTTTGCCAGAACTGCTATCTCAAATATCACACAATTGGTTGACTTAAACAATTAGAATTCATTGATTCAAAGTTTACAAGTCTAAAGGATAGCTTCTTCCTAGGTTGGTAGCCTTCTGGTTCTGGGGTGCTGGCTTACAGGCAATCCTTGGGATTCCTTGGCTTACCTGTCACATGGTGATGTCCTCTCCTTTCTCTTCCTGATTCCACCGACATCCTGCTTCTAGCTTCTGTGACTTCCTGGTTTTCTTCATAAGGTCTCCAGCAGTGCAGATAAAGATCCACACTTTTCCAACTGGATTACACCTCCACCAAAAACAACATCTTCAAGAGATTCTGTCCACAATTTGCTCATTCTCACTGGAATGTGAACCAAGACTGAGAACATTTCTATTTGGGGGCAACAAACCAATCTACCACAATACTTTATTGCTGTATACCTTTGGTTAGGCACTTGCATTCTGACTCTTGAATTCCACCATGTGGCTTGCACTGGGGCAATACGATTTTGGTGAACATGGTGGAAGAAGAAACTAGTGGTAAAACATAGGAAGGACTGTTCTGCAAAATGAACAAGCTTAACCCAATTCAGACAAGCCTAATCTATACCATCTGAATCCCATTTATGCATGAGATGTAAAGGTTCATTGCTATATGCCACTAAAATCTTGTATATTTTGTTCTGCAGCATTATTGTTGCAATAGATAAATCACCCATAATCACTGGTGACTTTAATCAATCAATGCTTGATTATTAATGCCAATAATAAATAGGCAGTATAGATAAATGGTTAAAGTAATATGCTCTAAAGCCAGAATGATTGGCATTTAATCCCATGTTTTCCAGTTACTGTTTGACCTTGATCAAATTACTGATCCACTCTATGCCTTAGTTTCCTCATGTATAAAATGTATAATAGCATGTACTTCAAGTTTTATCATGAATATTAAATATGTGAATTCATGTACAATATTTAGAACTGTGCCAGTATGGAATAAGTGCTCAAGAAACTTTATTGTTCTTATGTGTAAATAGACCCTTGTTTAGTGAATTTCCACATTACTCTTTCTTAAGCAAGCCCTTATACTATTTTATTTTATCCATTAGGTATCGTTCTGTACATCTGTGAAGAATTGTAAAACTTTTGCGCTGTCATTTTTATTCAATAGTATGGTTCTTTTGAATTCATAACTGGGCTGAATCCTAAAATGTTAGTCATTTTTAGACAACTGTAAAAGAGACTATGACTGATATTTTTTGAGATTTTTGTATGAGACACCCTAGCGAAATCTGGAAAATGGGGAACTGAAAAAGTAAAGCCTAGTCATTACAAATATAAACTCCTACCTCCATATTCTTAAGGCTGAGATACTTCTAGCCCTAGTTCACTTCCTTTCATAGCTATTTAAGAGAACAATCCTTCAAGGGAAGACATGACAAGATCAGCCTGACAGACCTTCAAGTGTTAAAACAGCCTGGACTAACCTTCAGACCTATTGCTTTTTTGTCATTTCTCGCTTTTCACTCACCTCTTTTGTGCTCATAATTTGTTGATACTGTGGAGTACCTTATGGATCATGTGACATAAAGGACAAATATTTGACCCATTTGAGAAGGACTCCTTGGTAGTAATAATTGATCCATCTACTTAAAGTCCTCTATCAGAGAATTCAAGGAGTTTCTGAGGATAATACTCAGCTTTGCCAGACATTGACAGTGTAGGCAGAATGGAAAATAGTGGAGCCCTTGGACTTTACTGCATTCTTGCTAAGGATTTTTAAGCAAGAAGGGGTTTCTTAGACATCTGCAAGGATTATTCCTATAAAGCACTGATGATGTGCCTCAGGATTCAGACACAGTCATCATCACCATCTGTAAGGGTGAGCAGAATACTGACTGTAGCAATCGTCAGGACTTCTCATCTCTCTCCAGCACTGGCACAATCTTGAATGAGCTGTTTACAATCAATTCCTGAGCAGGGCTAAATAAGTGTTCCAGAGGCATTTGTAGTTTTGCCAGCAGGAAAAGAATATTCTTTTGGTAGGAGAGAAATACAAGAAATATGCATAGTCTGGAGAAAACTCCAATGCCTTTGTATGGACACGTTTTCATTATTAACAGGCCAGAATTGTGCTACTAAGCAGATATGGATATGAATTTGAATTAATTATGATCTAAAGCTAGTACCTCAGGGTGTGGCCCTGTGAACAATTAATGGGCTATGTTAGAGCCATTGCCCATAACTAATGTTGTAGAAGTATGATTACCTTGTAGGTTTTGCTTCAGTGGCCTCTTTTCCTGAAACACTGCTTAGGGAGATGAGAAATGAGGGTTATGTTATTAGAAAAATATATTTGGCCTCTGAGGATGCTCTTCCAGCTAAAAAAATTACGGACATCTTTGCAATACTCAGAAACTGTGGTGCAGACATCATAACTCACTGGAAATATAGAGCCAGCCTCACATATCAGAGATGCATAGGAAAGGCTCTTCATTTGGAAGTAGACTAAAATGACAACACCAACTTATGCTATGATCATCAGCCATAACACAAAGGATATTCTTTGGAGCTTCAGAAATGAAAACTGTCACTGTACTCGTTTAGCTTTTAAGCCTTCTGAAAAATGATTAATAGCAATAGTTGAAAACATCTGATCAAAGAGGCCTAGCCTGTGCTGGTAGGGCTAAAATTGCTTGAAAATCCACGGGAGGATTATTAAGTGCTGTGCTCTTTTACAAGCCCACCCCTTCAACATGGTGAAAAATGAGGTAATAGAATGGGTTGTGCATGTCAACTTTTCACTCTGAGTCTACTTGGGGAAAAACCCTGGATAGGGATAATTCATCAATCTCGTTTATACCTCCTACCATCAGTCAAAAGGTTTTACATGGAATGCTCAGGTTTTTTGCTTTTGTTTTTTCAGGAGGCACAGGAGCTCTATTGACATCAGAAGGGACATCAAGTACCCTAACAATCATAAAAAATGAAATCCTACAGCTCAGCCTGCCAAACAGCATGGGAAATGTGCAGCTGTAAGTAGGCTTCACAAGGCAAGTCACGTGCCAGGCAGGGAAGACAGCAAGATGCTAAAATAGCTTGTGTATAGTATGAGAAAGAGGGCAGACAGAATGGCAGGCCACAAAAGTGAAAAAAAAAAGGCTCACAAAAGAGAAATCTTTGGTAGCGCTCTCAAGATGAAGACAGACAGAAAGGAGAATGACAGAGGCCTCTCTGGGTGTGGAAGGGCAGTGTCAAACCCAGAGATAAGACCTGCCCAGGACGCCTGCAGCCGTGAACTCAGGGTTACATCCATTTGAACCCAGAAGGACTCCGTGTTACATATCAAACTTGACAGCTGTATTTGATACTCTCCCTATCATCTGTGTCACTGATGAAAATAAAGGGCAAGAAACTAAAGAGTTACAGAGACATGTTAAATATTAAGGTTATACAAATGACACTCTAAACATGAGATCACAGCCATAAACATTTCAGAAAAGGTTGTTTACATGCTCTATGCATCTGTCGTTTTTATATACACTGACACCTCCTTGTAGGCCGCGGAGAAAATGGGAAAATATACTTAAATTCAGGTTAGCATCTTTCCTTCTCTGAAATTCTATTAGCTCGTTGCCTCTATTTCCACATATCTGAGAAACTGAACACTTAGAAACAGTACATGTTGCATGTTTTCTAAAATTGGAGCCTATCACAACCTTGTTTAAATTATCCTTGCTTCTCAAAAGATCTTTTAGTACATAAACTCTATGCATGTGAAACAAAAAATGGTGGACTCATTTTATTAGGAAGCCATCTTTTATGCCAAAGATGAATCTGGATATGGAGTAATTTGGCATTTACTCAGAGTTATTATTCAATCAAAGTTCTGTTTTCTTCATATGATGATTTTATTTGTTTGAGCAGTTTTAATGCAAAGCTTGAGATTAGGTTTTTTTTTCCTTAAATAATTGGCACCACCATCCGTGTCACCTGAGGCTTCTTTTATTATTATTTTTAATTATGCATCATGTAATGTAACAAAGGAAAACATAAATAATTTGAGTTTTGCTTTGCTGCGAGAGAATGCTCCAGATAGTTGTGTGGTGCGAGAGTATAGATTCTAGAGAAGGTGAGACTATGTAATATACTTTCCACAAAGACGTGCAGCATTTTTTTGCTCTCTCTATAAAATTCTTTGTTTAGTTTGATTAAAGATTCACATCAGAGGCATTTTCTAGGGCATGGGACCTGCCTGCTTGGGAACTTCCCACTGTGCTGATGAAGCACCGTTCGCCTAGGTTGAGCCGCTGGAGTTCAGAACAACCCTAGGGCATTTTTGTTTTCTGTTTTATATCTCGTTTGTTCTTTCTCTTTGTTCTCTTCCATTCAGAGAAAAGGTGTGTGCAAATGCCAACTTGTTAGAAGTGTACCCAGCAGGAGGAGAATGTGGGCTGTTTGGATCCTTTAAAATATTTTTTGCTTATTTGTCCAGTGCTTTGGATAACAATTAGAGGGTAATCATTCCATAGGCACACTGGCTTGCTCCTATATAGGTTAGGTTTGAAATTGTGTTGCTTAGGAAAAATGTATGGATTTTTGATGGTTTATCCCAACTCTCTTATAATTAGCTATTATCTTCCTCCTCCAATTCTGTTTTAGTTAGCTTAAGGCTGCCAAGGCAATATACCAGAAATGGACTGACTTTTACAATGGGGATTTATTAACATTTAAGCTTATGGTTCTGAGGCTGTGAGTATATCCAAGTCAAGTTTCCACCAGGTGATAACTTTCTCCCTGAAGATCAGCCGTTGGTGATCCTGGACTTCTCTCTCACATGGCAAGGCACATGGTGGCATCTCCCTTTTCCTCTGGGTCTTGTTCCTTTCAGCTTCTGGCTACTCTGTCTGTGGCCTTCCTCCAAGCTTCTGTGGGTTCCTCTCTGAGCCCCTAGGTCTTTTTTGTTTTTCTCTGAATCCCTACATTAATCCAGTTATAAAGGAATCCAGTAATAGGATTAAGATCCACCCTGGGTCATTCCTTACTGAAGTAGTCTAAACAAATTAATCAACTTGAAGTAATTTAATCAAAAGTTCACACCTACAATAGATTCATAACCACAGGAATGGATTAGCTCTAAGGATATAATCTTTGCTGAGGTATATATAGTGTCAATGGGAATAGTGTTTGGCTTTCCTTTCCATAATAGATCTATCTACAAAACAATTAAATACGTTGGAGGATGACTTCAAAATGTTATGTCTGAGAAATGATGAAAGGAAACATGAGCTGTGTTTTCTTTCTCTTACCATGGTAGTCTCTCTATGGGATTTACCTCATGGAATAGCCTGAAAACAGAAGGGAATGTCTGAACTAAGCTAATATACTTGTAGTATTTTCTTACTTTGGTTTTTAAATGAATATAATACTGGTAAAGGAGTGATAGTGAATTGATAGCTGATAAAAGATTTCAGTAGCTACAGTTTTGGATCAAAGTTAACTGATGCTGGAATGATGTTAGATCAAAGTTGACTGATGCTATCAGGCAGAGCTGAATGCTCTCACAAAAAACAATGGAGAAAGAGCCAAAATCTGTCCAAGGGGCCTGCTTTGGGCATCAGCAGACCAGGACAGTGCTACACAACTCCCAGGAGGGTGAAGGACAGAGAGACAAAGAGGATGAAAAGACAAACGTGAGTTACCAAGTGCCTGTGGTGAGCAGGAAGGGTTCCCTTCCCCTGCCCCCAAGATATTAAGCTGGAATAAAACACCTGGCTCACTGCAGTCAATTGAGACGGAAACCAACCTCTTCCTCCTTGTCAGCTGTTATAAGGGAAAAAGGAGGGGGAGTAAGGGTACTTTTCTTCAGGTAACTTGGCCAGCACAGCCTCTTTTGAATAACTAATCTGGAGATTCAACACAGAAGCACAGGAAAGCTGAGACTGAAATACCTCCTTGGAAAGGTGTGCTGACTACTGCCATCTGATTCCCAGTCTGGAAATTGCATGGACAAAACTGTTGGTGCTCTCTGTATCCAACCCCTGGGAGAAAACGTGTGCTCCACTAGTGAGTGCCTGGCCTGATTTTTAAAACTTAAGCCAGTCAATTTTAGGATTGAAAATAAGTTGAACCAAATATCAAAGAAGAGCTGTGGGAAAAAAATAACAATAGACAAGAGAGAGAAAAATTAGCCATGAGAGTAAATTCACCAACATATTCAGATGCCTAGATAAGTCAAAAATTACAAGTCATACCAGGAAACAGGAAGAGATGGCTGAGCCAAAAGAACAAATCAAACAGCCTGAAGAGATACAGGATTTAATGCAATTAATCAGTGATAATCACACAGCTCTCCTAAATCACTTTAAAGAACTTAAAGAAAATATGACTAAAGAAAGACTGGATATTGGGAAGACACTGAGAGAGAGCATAAAAAGCAATATGACAATCTGTAAAGAAAAGTAAGAGACCTTATGGTAATGAAAGGCATGATGAATGACATTAAGAATTAGTGATTTCAAGGATGGAACATCTGAACTGAAGGAGACAGAGACAGGAATGCAGAAAGAGAAGAGAATGGAAAAAATGGAAAAAAAGTCTGAGGGAACTGAATGATAATGCAAAACACACTGGTATCCCAGAAGGAGAAGAGAATGGAAAAGGGGCAGAAAGAATATTTGAGGAAATAATGACTTAAAACTTCCCAACCCTTACGAAGGACATAAATATCAATATCCAAGAAGGACAACACATCCCAAGCAGGATATATCCAAATAGACCTACCCTAAGACACATACTATTCAGAATGACAAATATCAGAGATAAAGAGGATTCTGAAGGCAGCAAGAGAAAAGCCAAGCATCACATGCAAAGGAACCTCAATAAGATTAAGTTCTGATGTCTCATCAGAAACCATGCAGGAGAGAAGAAAGTGGTAAGATTTATTTAAGGTATTGAAAGAGAAAAACTACCAGCCAAGAATTCTGTATCTGGCAAAACAGTCCTTCAAAAATGCGGGTGAGTTCTAAGTCTTCACAGACAAACAAACTGACAGAAGGGCATTCTGCATTCTGAAAGAAAAAAAAAAATCTTCTGGAGAAGAGTTTAGAAATGAAAATTATTAGGAAGGGTAACCTAAAGGATTAGAAGAAAGACAATAGAATGATATGACATCAGGGAGCTGAAGGCAAAATGGATGAAGTAAGTAATGCCTTTACAGTAATATCACTAAATGTTAATAGATTGAATTCCCCAATCAAAAGACACAGACTGACAGAATGGATAAAAAAACTATGAACCATCTATATGTTGTCTACAAGAGACCTATGTCAGACATAAGGATACAACCAGGCTAAAAGTGTAAGGTTGGAAAAAGGTATGTTATGCAAATAGTTACCAAAAAAGAGCTAGAGTAGACCAGACAAATATAAAATAACAACATTACAGTATATAAAAAATAATTACTCAGTAAAATTTGGAAATTGTTCCTGTGATCAGTATTCCAAAGTTTTTTTTTTCATACAAAATAAACACTTGCTTTTTTTAGCAAAATTATTTTATTGTCTTTTTAAAAAAAGATATATAAATCATACACAATTGTTGCATTAAAAAATATAAGAGGTTCCCATATACCCCACTCCCCAACCCCCCCTCCTCCCACATCAACAACCTCTTTCATCATGTGGCACATTCATTGCATTTGGTGAATATATTTTGGACACTGCCACACTGCATGGATTATAGTCTACATTGTAGTTTACACTCACCCCCAGTCCATTCAGTGGGTTATGGCTGGATATATAGTGTTCTGCATCTGTCCCTGCAGTATCATTCAGGACAACTCCAAGTCCCACTTGCTTTTGATAGAGGAGGGAGAAAAGATATATTTCTGGATACTTCATTTTTTTAAACCCTTTCTTATTCATACTCTTTAATTAAAATAATCTATCTGGATCAATATCATTTTATCATGGCTACTGTTGGCAAGATTTTGAGTTTTTCTGTCTCACAAAATTATGAATTGACAAATTATTATATGCTGTAATTCATTCCAAATGATGTGAAGAATTCCCAAATAGGAATTTGATTATCCAGAAAGAATTATGACCCAAATAGAAATTAAATGACTAAACCAATAATTTATTTCATTATTAGAGATTAAGTCCAATATTTAGCACTGTAGTATAAAAATTAGAATTATTTTATGAATAATTTCTATTTATTAAAATTACTATTTATATTTATAAATGTTTGTTGCTGTATTAATTTTGATATTTGGTTATATTAAATGCAACCTGTCCTTGCACTCTCTTTTATAATTTCAATTTATTTTACAATTTTACAATAAAGGACTTTAAAAAAATATATATTTTTAATTTATTTTTAAAAGATACTTAGATTACATAAAATGTTACCTAAAAAATATAAGGGATTCCCATATGCCCCTCTCCCATACCCCCCACTTGCCCCAAATTAACAACTTCTTTCATTAGTGTGGTACATTCACTGCAATTGATGAACACAATTTGGAGCATTGCCACACAGCATGGATTCTAGTGTACCTTGTAGTTTACACTCTCTCCTATTCCATTCTGTAGGTTATGTCAGGATATATAATGGCCTGTATTTGTCTTTGTGATGTCATTCAGGACAATTCTTTTTTTTTTTTAAAGATTTATTTATTTATTTATTTATCCCCCCACCCCCCCACCCCAGTTGTCTATTCTCTGTGTCTATTTGCTGCATTGTCTTTGTCCGCTTTTGTTGTCATAAGCAGCACGGGAATCTGTGTTTTGTTTTGTTGCATCATCTTTGTTGTGTCAGCTCTCCTTGTGTGTGAAGCCATTCCTGGGCAGGCTGCACTTTCTTTCGCACTGGGCGGCTCTCCTTACAGGGTGCACTCCTTGCGCGTGGGGCTCCCCTACGCTGGGGACACGACTGCGTGGCACGGCACTCCTTGCACGTATCAGCACTGTGCATGGGCCAGCTGCACACGGGTCAAGGAGGCCCGGGGTTTGAACTGCAGACCTCCCATATGGTAGACGGACGCCCTAACCACTGGGTCAAATCTGCCGCCCAAGGACAATTCTAAGTCCTAAAAATGCCCCCATATTACACCTCTTTGCCCTCTCCCTATCTTTAGCAACTCAAAGGGTCACTGTCCCCACATCAATGATATAATTTCTTCCAAATAGTAGAATACCAGTAAGTCCATTCTAGTCCATATTTTATTAACCAATCCTTAGAATTCTGGGATGATGGTACCAACTCCACTCCTAATTGAGAGGGGTCTTTGATCCCATATGGCTGATAGATGGGACTCTCTTGCTTGCAATTGTAGACACTCTTGTTTCCTTGGTGTGGTGATTGTCCATCTCACCTCATTGTTAGTTGTCCTGGCTGAGTCCGATGAACTGGAGAGTAGTTGTTGCAGCAACTCCACTGAGGCTTAGGGCCCAGCTGACACATGGGCAGCCCAGAGATTCAAGTCTCTTGGACATACAACTACCAACTCCGGTGCCAACTATAGGTTCAATAAAAGGGACAGAAGAGGAATGTGTTGAGAAGTCACAACAGAGTCCAACTCTGTCACACTTGTGAGCACAAAATCCAAAGTAGGGCCCATTGGCATGGCAACAAACTCTGGAGGTATCTGCCATGACTGTATGACCTGGGTGTCTCCACAGCCCTCAGAAGCCCACTATTTGGAGTAGTATCTTCTTTGGTTGGCTAGGAGATCCTGCTGAGTTGTGCATAAGTGTTACCTCTCTGATGATCTCCTGACTCATTTTGAAGTCTCTTAGCTGTATAAAGTCATTTGTCTTTACTATTTCCCCCTTTTATTTAAGGTCCTTTCCCAGTTGCATCACAAGCCAGTGCTTGGTAGTAATCCCTTGGTGCCAGGGAGGCTCAACCCCAGGAGTCTGTCCCACATTGGGAGGAAGGTAATGCATTTATATGCTGAGTTTAGCTTAGAGAGCGGCCACATTTGACCAACATGGAGGCTCTCAGGAGGTAACTCTTGGGCACCCTACAATACTAGGCTAAGTTGTAATTTCAAGAACAAAGGTTCATAAGCATAGCCCAATATCAAGGGCCCATCAATGGACCATCCTTCTTCACTAGTCATTGCCCCTATAATGGGGATTGTTGCTGTTCCATTAGAGAATGTGGCAGATCTCCCCAAGATAGGAATTCAATATTTTTTTTGTTGTTGTGTGAATCCCTACCCAATGTGGCAATGCCCCATGAACATTTGAACATATTTATATACCTTATATGCATGCCCAGGTGAACTTCCTCCCATATATCCACCATCATGGAAACCCATACCAATAATCCTCCACAGCCATTGTAGTAACCCTTCTGTGATCCAAAACTTCTTAATGAAGCCAAAAATATTGCCAAATTCAACTAATAGGAAAATGAGATAATAACGATATGTTCAAACATAAATAAAATACATAATAATTTAGAAAAACTAAAACTAAAATAAAGTAAAAAAATGGGGTATTAAAGTAAAAAATATTAAAAATTTTTTTTGATGCTTTGCCTTTCATCACTATAATAACTGTTGTCTTGTACGTAGTGGCATTTTCTTCCATTTCTTTCCCAGTGTCTTACTTTTTTTTCATTATGTCTTCAAAGAAGTTTTAGGTCACAGTAAAGTCACATACAGAATATAGAAGATTCCCATATGCCCAACATTCTACCTCTTTACCCCCTTCCCTATTAATAACCTTTTTACATGTGGATGGTACATTTGTTACAACTGATGTACAAATATTTGAACATAGCTACTAACCATGGTCAATAGTTTACATTATGATTTACATCTTAGACCATACACTTTTATAAATTTTTGCTGAAACTTAACACAGCCTGTATCCATCATTGTAAGACCACTCAGAAGACTCCAATTGCGCCCTTATTACCTCCTCTTCCATTTATTTTATTACTCTCTCCACCTCCTTTCAAAGCCCACAGACACCACCAGTCTTCACTCCTTAAAAGACAGAATTCATTGATACTTGAAACAATCCTAAGGACTTAACATAATAATTTGTCCTCCACTATTAGGAACCACCCATGCTCTCAAGAGATACCTTCCCCTCTGTCTGGACTATGGGAAGGAGTTGACTCCTTCCCACTCATGTGGTTCTCCCTCCACTGTGACAAAATGATCATTTGCACATTCTCTAGAAGACTGCTCCAGGTGCACCCTGTCCCAAATGCTCCTCCACTTGACACCCTAAACCAGTTACCCTTCCTTGTCATAATGCCAAAAGAGTTCTCTCAACATCATAGTTTCAACCACATACATGCCAATTCTCAGTGTTCACCTGCTCCCTCCCTCAACCCTCACCCCAGTTCCATATATCTGTTCGCGTCCTTGCTTTCAATTCTTCTGTGTATATACCCAGAAGTGGGATTACTGGGTCATATGATAGATGTATTGTTAGTTTTTTGAGGAATTGTCAAACTGTCCTCCACAATGGCTGGACTATTCTACATTCCCACCAGCAGTGGATGAGGGTTTCCATTCTTCCACATCCTCTCCAAAACATGTAGTCTTCTATTTTTTTTAATGACTGCCAGTCTAATAGGTGTAAGATGGTATCTCACTGTAGTTTTGATTTGCATTTCCCAAATAGCTAGTGCTGTTGAGCATCTTTTCATATGCTTTTTAGCCATTTGTGTTTATTCTTTGGAGAAGTGTCTGTTCAAATCACTTGCACATTTTTCAAATGGGTTGTTTCTCTTTTAATTTTTGAGATATAGGATTTATTTATATATGCTGGATATTAGGCTCCTGTCAGTTATATGCTTACCAAATATTTTCTCCCATTGGTTAGGCTGTCTTTTCACTTTCTTGACAAACTCCTTTGAGGTGCAAAGGTTTTATTCTCTATTTTTTCTTTTGCTGCTTTTGCTTTTGGTTGAAGTTCATAAACCCATTTCCTATTACAAGGTCCTGTAGATGCTTCTTTACATTACATTCCAAGGTCTTTATTGGCTTGGCTTTTATAGTTAGATCTTTGATCCATATTGAGTTGATTTCTGTTTAAGGTGTGAGATGGTAATCCCCTTTTTTTTCTTTTGGATATGGATATCCAATTCTCCAAGCACCATTTGTTGAAAAGACATTCTCTCGCAGTTGAGTGGACTTGGTGGCCTTGACTGCATAAGCAAGGATCTATATCTGAACTCTCAGTTTGATTCCATTGGTTAGACTGTCTATGCTTGTGCCAATACCATGCAGCTTTGACCATTATAGCTTTGTAGTATGTTTTAAAGTCAGGTAGTTTGATTCCTCCAATTTCACTTTTGTTTTTCAATATGTTTTTAGCTATTCAGGGTCTTTCATGCTTCCAAATAAATTTCATAGTTAGTTTTTCCAGTCCAGTGAAAAATGCTATGTTGATTTTTATTGGGATTGCATTAAATCTGTAGATTACTTAGGGTAAGATAGACATCTTAATGATATTTGGTCTTCCTATCCATTAACAGGGAATATTCTTCCATTTATTTAAGTTTTCTTCAATTTCCTTTAAGAGTGTTGTGTAGTTTTCTGTGTAGGTCATTTATATATTTAGTTAAATTTATTCCTAGGTATTGATTTTTTTAGTTACAATTGTAAATAGTAATTTTTCTTGATTTTCTCCTCAGATTTCTTATTATTTGGAGTACAGAAATGCTACCAATTTTTACACTTTGATCTTATAACCTGCAAATTTACTGAACACACTTATAAGTTATAGAAGCTTTGTTGTAGATTTCTCAGGGCTTTCTACATATAGGCTCATGTCAAAGAGTGAAATTTTGACTTCTTCTTTTCCAATTTTGCTGTCTTTTATTCCTTTTTCTTGCCTCAGTTCTTGAGCAAGTACTGCTAGGACAATGTTAAACAGGAGGGGTGATAGTGGGCATCTTTGTATTGTTCCCAATCTTAGAGGGAAAGTTTTTAGGATTTCACCATTTTATATGATGTTAACTGTGGGTTTTTCCTATATATCCTTTATCACACTCAGAAAGTTTCCTTCTATTCCTATCTTTTGCTGTGTTTTTATCAGGAAAGGGTGCTGCATTTTCTCAAATGCTTTCTCTGTGTCTCTAGAGATGATTATATGATTTTTTTCTTTTGATCTGTTTATGTGCTGTATTACATTGATTGATTTACTTATGTTGAGTCATTCTTGCATACCCAGGATGAAACCCACTCGGTCATGGTATATAATTCATTTGGTGTGTTGTTGAATATGATTACCAAGTATTTTGTTGAGGATTTTAGCATCTAGGTTTCTTGTGGCATCTTTGTTTGGCTTTGGTATTAGGGTAATGTTAACATCATAGAATGAGTTAGGCAATATTCCTTCTACTTCTATTTTTTGGAAGAGTTTAAGTAGGATTGGTGTTAGTTCTTTCCAAATGTTTGGTAGAATTCACTTGTGAAGTCAACTATTCCTGGGCTCTTCTTAGTGGGAGATTTTCAATGAATGGCTCTATCTCTTTATTTGTGATTGGTCAGTTGAGTTCATCAGTTCTTCTTTTGTCAATGTAGGCTGCTTGTGTTTTTCTAGGAATTTGTCCATTTCCTCTAAATTGTCCTTATTGACATACAATTTTTCAAACTAGCCTCTTTATGATACTCTTTATTTCTGTGGGTTCAGTGGTGATATCCCCTTCGTCATTTCTCATTTTGTGTAATTGCATCTTTTCTCTTTTTTTTCTTTGTTATTCTAGCTAAGGACTTGTCAATTTTATTGATCTTCTCAAAGAACTGTTTTTGTTTATGTTTTCTATTGTTTTCTTATTTTCTATTTCATTTAACTCTGCTCTAATCTTTGTTACTTCCTTCTACTTCCTTTGGGGTTAGTTTGTTGTTCTTTTTCTAATTCCTTCAGGTGTGCAGTTAGGTCTTTGACTTTAGCTCTTTCTTTGATATATGCGTTTATGGTGATGAATTTCCCTCTCAGTACAGCTTTTGCTGCATCCCATAGGTTTTGATATGTTGTATTGTCATTTTCATTTGTTTCAAGGTAGTTACTGATTCCTTTTGAAATTTCCTCTTTGACCAGCTGTTTATCTAAGAGTGTGTTGTGTAATTTCCATATCTTTGTGCCTAATCTGGTTCTCTGGCTCTTACTGATTTCCAACTTCATTCCACTGTGGTCAGAGAAACTACTTAGCATAATTTATTTATTTATTATTTTTAAAGATTTATTTATTTATTTATTTATCTCTCTATCTCCCCTTCCCCACTCTGCCCCCCCCCCCCAGTTGTCTGCTAACTATATTCACTATGTATTCTTCTATGGCTACCTGTATTGTCACTGGCACTGGGAATCTGTGTCTCTTTTTGTTGTGTTATCTTGCTGTGTCAGCTCTCTGTGTGTATGGTGCCACTCCTGGGCTGGCTGCATTTTTTTCAGGCTGGGCTTCTCTCCTTAAGGGGCATACTCCTTGTGCGTGGGCCTCCCCTATGTGAAGGACACCCTGTGTGGTACAGCATTCCTTGTGCTCATCAACACTGCACATGGGCCAGCTCATCACATGGATCAGGAGGCCCTGGGTTTGAACCCTGGACCTCCCATGTGGTAGGCAGATATTCTATCCATTGAGCCAAATCCACTTCCCTACTTAGTATAATTTAAATCTTTCTGAGTTCATTGAGTATTTTTCTGTGGCCTAGCATGTTGTCTATCTTGGAGAATGATCCATGTGCTCTCAAAAAGTATGTATATCCCACTGTACATTTTTTTTAGTGTTCTGTATATGTCTATTAGGTCCAGGTCCTCTAATGCATTATTCAAAGTCTTTGTTTCTTTATTTATTCTCTGTTGAGATGTTCTGTCTAATGGTGTTAATGGTGTATTAAAGTCCCCCACTGTCATTATAGAAGCATCTATTCCTCCACTTCATTTCTCGAGTGTTTGCCTCATGTGTTTTGAGGCACCCTGACTAGGTGCATAAATGTTTATGATTGTTCTTTTTCCTTGAAAGATTACCCCTTTTACTAATTTATGTTGTCTGTCTTTGTCTCTTACAATAGTTTTGCATTTAAAGTCTATTTTGTCTGATATCAGTATAGCTACACCCACCCTTTTTTTGGTTATTGTTTACTTGTGAGATTGCTTTCCATCCATTCACTTCAGCTTCCTTGAATCCCTGGGTCTAAGGTGGAGTTTTTGTAGACAACATATAGATGGGTCACACTTCCTTATCCATTCTGCCAATCTGTGTCTCTTGACTGGTGAGTTTTATCCATTAACATTCAGTGTTATCACTCTCAAGGAATTACTTACATTAGTCATATATTCTTTGGGCTTATGTGTGTCATATGTTGTTTTTATTTCTCTTTTTGTCTTGTTAGTTGTTTTAATTCTCCTCCAACTCATTCTCTCCTGTGTTTTCCTTTCAACCTTTAGAACCCCTTTTAGTATTTCGTGAAGGCCAGGTTTCTTATTGAATACTCTCTTAATTTCTGTTTATATGTGAATATTTTGAACTCTCCATCATTTTTGAATGCCTGTTTTGCTGGATAGATGATTCTTGGCTGGAAGTTTTTTTCCTTTAGTACCTTAACTATGTCATGCCATTGCCTTTTTTCCTCCATGGTTTCATATGGGACATTAGTACTTAATCATTTTGAGCTTCCCTTGTAGATAATGGCTCTCTTTTCTCTTACTGCCTTCAGTATTTACTCTTTGTCTTGAGCATTGAACAGTTTGACAAATATAGGTCTTGGAGTAGACCTGTTGGGATTTATATTGTTTGGGGTGTGCTGCAGTTCCTGTACATGTACAGCCATCTCCCTCAACAGGGTTGGGAAATTTTCAGCCATTATTTCCTCCAACACTCCTTCTGTCCCCTTACCCATCTCTTCCCCCTCTGGAGTACCTATAATGTGTATGTTTATGTGTTTTGTGTTTTGTTCAAATCCCTAAGTCCCTTCTGGATTTTTCTATCTTTTTATCTATCTGTTCTACTGTTTGTTTGATTTCAGATGTACTGTCTTCCACATTGCTAATTTTTTCTTCTGCCTGTTCAAATCCTCTGTTATGTGTTTCCTGTGTATTTTTTATTTCTTGGATTGTGCCATTCATCACCATAATATCCATTATCTTCTTATGTATGTTTAAAATTTTTCAGTATGTTCTCCCAGTGTCTTCTTAATATCCTTAATCACTTCCTTCACCTCATTAAGTTGGTCCATGATAATTATTTGGACAGCTTTGTTTAGTTGTTCTATGTTCTGCATCTCTCCCTGGTTCTTAGTTTGTTCATTGGACTGGGTCATGCCTTCCCATTTCTTGGTATGGTTTGTAATTTTTTGTTGCTGTCTTGATGGGTTTGTTCAGTTGATTAGCTTCTCTCTACTCTAGGGTTTTATTAAGTTGCTGTTTTGTGTATGTGTTAAGTTTTCTCCTTGACAATTATTATTATTCTATTTCTTTGCTGTTGTCAGTGCTGAAGGAAGAAGATTAGGGCTAAAGAAAGCAAAAATGGTAAGAAAATAAAAAGGATAATAGTAACAAAAATAGTAAAAATTAGAAGAGGAACTATATAAGACTTAGGAAAATGAATATTTAACTCATGTAAGCAGTGTAGAGTAATAGGAATAAAAAAGTGGAATACCTACAATGAAATGGGAAATTGAACATAGAAAAGTATATAGTATGAATTAAAATACAAGGAAAGAGGGAAAGAGAAAAGAAAGGACAAAAAAAAAAGAAGTTAATAAGAGAAAGAAAACAGAATAGAAGAGTCAGCAATAAAAACTAGAAAAATTGAGGGCTAAACAAAGAAAGGTGGAAAGTAAGAACAACAACAGAAAGTGGAAGATAGAAAGATGTAGGAAGGAAAAGAGACAGTGTTTGTAGACAAAATCAGTATACACAGAAAAGGAGAAATCAAGAAAGAAGAAATACAGCAAACAAGTAACAAGCCAGGGAAACGTGTGATTCAAGTGATAAGACCTCTGCTTACCATGTGGGAGGACCCAGGTTCAATCCTGGGGCCTCCTGGTCAAAAAAAAAGGAAGAGAAAGCATGCCTGTGTGGTGAGCCAGTGCCCACGTGATGAGCTGATTACCCACATGAGTGCCCGTGTGTGAGCCTGTGCCTGTGTGGTGAGCCATTGCTGTGAGAGTGAGACACAGTAAGATGATGATGCCGCAAAAGAGAGATGAAGGGGAGAGTCAAAGAGAAGCACAGCAGAGACCAGGAACTGAAGCAATTGACAGAGAACCTTTCTCCACATCAGAGGTCTCCAGGATCAAATTCCTCTGAATCCTAGAGGAGAAAGATGAGAAAACAAAAAGAGAAATAGATAAAGATCACACAATGAATAGACATATACAGCAAAAACAGCAGAGTGGGGTAGGGGAGGGAATAAATAAATCTTAAAAAAAAAAGGAAACAAGCCAACAGCACCTAATTTTAAAAAGGGGGTGAGGGAGAAAGAGGAAAGAAAAGCAAGAAAACAAAACAAAAAAAACACAAACAAACCCACAAACAAGCTGTCAAACAAAAACTAAGGAAAAGCAACCTTACCTCTTAGGCGCCTGTGGAGCTTCTTCAGCTGCCAGTGTTCATCAAACAATTGCCCTGCAGCCTTCCCTCTGCAGGTTTTGAAGTGGGTTTTAGCAAATAAACTAAATTAAACTTTACAACAAAAGCACCTTTTTTTTTTTTTAGGAAAAATAGACGCAAGAGAAGCTAATACAAGAATAATGTCTATGTTTTCCCTGTCCTAAAGTATCAGCTGGATGTTTGATATCCCAGTATCACTACTCTAAGAGGGGCTGAGAATCCAACTAGGGACCTCATATATTCAAGGCAGAAATTCCTCCATTGGGCTAAACTTTCTCATTGAGTCAGCACTTCAGAAAGATATTTAGTCACTTTACCTTGGTAAACCTTGGGTAAACCTTGGGTAGGCTTGCCTTGTTGTGGTCGGATAAATTCCTACAGATTAGGAGTCTGTCCCTGCCCCCTTTCTATTCTTATTGCTTTCTCTCCCAGGGCAGCCAGAATGCAATAGCCTGTATGAATGTTCCCTTTTCAAATTCAAATGGGACCGTGACCACTTGACTCACCTTCATCATAGAAAAAAATGACTCTCAATTCTCTTCCAGACCACCCAGTCTTCCCAGGGGACCCTAAATAGGCCCTTGGAAGCTTATTAAGCACTTCCTACTGCCCATCTCCCTTAGGGGAGTTGAAATTTTAATAGTTTTCAGCACCTAACTAGTTAATTGCCTGACTCCATCTACTCCCAGGCCAAGTTTCTCTATCTTAGAGTGGTTAGGTTAATCAGACTGCCTCAGAAGATTTCCTCTCCTGGTGCCACCTCAAGCCAGCTGGTATGCTCCTCAAAGCTCAAAAGGGGGTCCAGACAACCAAACCCACAAAAGGAAATCCCTCTCCACCCTTCACCAGAACCATTCCACTCTCAGAGAATGCTTTCTCTGGCTGGGTAACCAGCAGGAGTCAGGGCTTGCCACAGCTTTTTGCCTAGAGGGTATGGCTTAGCCATTCCACAGTTTTGACCTCAAGTGCAAGCAACTCATGATTTTACCTTGAACAATTTATCTCTTTGTTGAGCTCTCTAAAGATTGATGCCCTGAAGTCTCCTAATTGTGGGTTCCCAAAACAGCCCACTCGAGCAGGATCTTGCCCCCACTCAACCATTTTTTAAAATTGTTTTTTGAAGATACATAGATCACAAAAAATATAAGAGGTTCCCATACCCCACACCCCACACCGTCACTCCTCCCACATCAAAAACCTCTTTCATCATTGTGGCACTTTCATTGCATTTGGTGAATACATTTTGGACCACTGCTGCACTATATGGATAATAGTTTACATTGTAGTTTACATTATCCCCAGTCAATTCAGTGGATTATGGCAGGATATATAATGCCCAGCATCTGTTCCTGCAATATCATTTAGGACAACTCCAAGTCCCCAAAATGCCCCTCCCCATCACATCTCTTATTCCTCTCCCTGCCTTCAGCAACTACCATGACCATTTTCTCCACAACAATGCTACAATTTCTTCCATTACTAGCCACACTAGTTCTATAGTAGAATACCAGTAAATCCACTCTAATCCATATTTTATTCCTCCATCCTGTGGACCATGGGATAGTGATGCCTACTCCACCTACATGTTGAGAGGGGGGCCTTAGATCCCACATGGTTGATGGATGTAATTCTCCTGCTTGGGGCTGTAGGCACTCTCAGTTCCCTGCTGTGGTGGTTGACCATCTTTACCTCTTTGTTAGATGACCTTGGTAAGCCCAATGACCAAGAGATTAGGAGTTGCAACTCTACTGAGGTTCAGGACCCAGCTGGCACATGGCCAGTCCAGAGATTCAAGTTTCCTGAGTATACACCAATCCCAGCACCAACCACAGGTTCAGTAAAAGTGACAGAAGAAGCTTGTGTGAAAAGGTCACATCTGAGTCCAACTCCATCACACTCAAGACCACAAATTACAAAGTAGGGCCCATTGACAAGGCACTGAACTCCAGAGCCATCTGCCATGACTGTAGAACCGATGTGTCTCTGTGGTCCTCAGGAGCACCAGTACTTGGGGTTACACCTACTTTGGCTGTCTCTAGGATCCTCCTGAGGTGTGCGTAAGCACAACCCCTCTGACCTCCTGACTCTTTTTTGAAGACTCTTAGCCATATAAACTCATTTGTCTTTACCATTTCCTCTTTTCTTCAGGGTCTTTTTCTAGTTTAAACACCAGTTAGCGATTGTTAGTAATTCTTGACACCAGGGAGACTCAACCCCGGAAGTCATGTCCCATGCTGGGGGGAAGGTAATGCATTTACATGCTGAGTTTGGCTTAGAGAGTGGCCACATATGAGCAACATGGAGGCTCTCAGAAGGTAGCTCTTAGGCACACTACAGCTCTAGGCCTAGTTCAAATTTCAGGCACACAGGCTCATAAACATAGTCATCAGTATCAAGTGTTAATCATTGGACCATCCTTCTTCACTGGTCTTTGCCCTTGCACTTGGAGGATTGATGCTGTTCCATTGGGGAATGTGACAGAGCTCCCCCAGCTAGGAACTCAGCAGTTCCTCAGTTGTCATTTGTAACTGTAACTAATATGAAAATACCCAATGACTATCTGAACATTTTTATATACCCTATATACATGCCCTGGATAACTCCCTCCCAACCATGTATCCCCCGTGAGTAACACCCCACACAAGCATACCTCCCCTGCCATAGTTGAACCCCTTTGTGGTTGAAAACTTCTTCAAAAATGAAGCCTATTATATTGCCAAATTCAATTAATAGGAAAATGAAATAGTAATGATAGGTTTAAAGATTAGAAATAGAATACATACTAATTTAGAAAAACAAAAATAAAGTAAAAATAAATTGGGGTATTAAAAACTAAAAAATATCATAAAACTTTGTTTTTGACATTTTGCCTTTCATCACTGTAATAGGTGTTGCCCCTTACATACAGTGGCAAGGCAATTTCTTTCACTTTTTCCTTAGTGTCTATATCCTTTTTTTTTCCCCTAATTTTTAATTTTATCTTCAAAAAGTTTTAGATCACAGTAAAGTCACATATACAAAATAGGGGACTCTCATATAACCAACATCAAACCCTTTTCCCCCTTCCCCAGCAATCATCTTTTTACATGTTCATGTTATATTTGCTGCAGCTGATGTACAGATATTGAAACATAGCTACCAAACATGGTTCCAATTTGGTTTACATTGTGATTTATATTTTAGACTGTACACTTTTCTAAATTTTTAATTACCATATGGTTTACATTATGGTTTACATTTAGACCTACAGACTTTTATACATTTTTGGTGAAATTTAACATGTCCCATATCCATCATTGCATGATCTTGTGGAACACTCCCATTGCCCCCAGTTACCCTGCTTTCATCTATTCTATTCCTCTCTTCCACTCACCTCAGGGTCCACAGTGACAATCAAGCTTCATGGCTTGAAGGTCCAGATTTACAGCATTGCAACAATGTTAAGGGCTTGACATACTAGACTGTCCTCCCCCATTGGGAGCCACCAGTTCTCTTGAGAGACACAATTCCCTTTGTTGGACAACAGCAGGCCTCCCCGGGACATGGGTACACCTTCCCACTTATTGCATGGGTCTTCACCCAATGATATAACACACTATGAAAGATGAGCCCTCACACACTCCCTAGAAGCCTGCCCCTGTGCCAGATGCCCCCCTTTAAGCACCTTAAACAGGTAATCCTTATTATATTTTCTAAAGAGTTTTCTCCACATTATAATTTCAACCACATACCTGACAATCTCCCATGTTCAACTGTTACCTCCAACTCTCCCCCCAGTTCCTTGGGCCATCTGACCCATTCTCCCAACCCTAGTCCCCTCAAGCCTGCAGAGCCCCACACAAAAGTATCCCCATGTCGCCGTCTTATCCCTGCCCTGTACAAATACTTAGCTCCACTTTATCATAGATTTCACCCATGTAGGCATCAGCTCACAACCTTTCTCTTTCCCCCAATTTCCTGGAAGCCTATCATCCAGTCTCTAGCTCTCTGTTTATTTTATATCAGAGAGGTCATGAAGTATTTGTCCTTCGATGCATGGCTTCCTTCACTCAACATAATGTCCTCAAAATTCATCCATGTTGTCCTGTGTGTTAGTAATGTATTCCTTCTAACAGCTGAGTAGTATTCCATTGTATGTATATACCACATTTTGTTTATCCATTCATCTGTTGATGAGCATTTGGGTTGATTGCAACTTTTGGCAAGAGTGAATAATGCCGCTATGAATATTGGTGTGCATATATTGGTTTGTGTCCTTGTTTTCAGTTTTTCTAGGTATATACCCAGCAGTGGAATTTCTGGGTCATATGACAAATCTATAGCTAATTTTTCCCAGTCAGCCATTTTTTGCAAGACAGATGATGAGTGCACACTTAAACCGATGCCATCTTGCCCCTCCCTAATAATCAATAAATGATTTTTTAACAGTTAAAAATAGCCACTGATTATACAGTTTGGATAGATAGGTCATATAGTATGTGAATATATCTCAATAAAACTGCTTAATAAACAAATAATTGTCCAAGAATAGCCAGAGGTAGCAGTTCTGTACAGCTGGGGAAACAGAGAGACTGGGAACTGAGTAATTTTCTTGTTTGTTTGTCTATATTTTGCTTATTATTGAAATAATGAAAATACTTTAATAATGATTCAAGTGATGAATGTACAACTATGTGATTATTATTTGTTTTAAAAAAGTTGACTGGTACAACTCCCAGGTTCATTGCTGTATGTTGATTTTTTTTAACAAATCAATTTTATTGATCATATTAATAAAACATATATCCACACAAAATGTACAATCAATGTTATTTGGTATAATCACATAGTTGTGCATTCATTACTTCAGTGTTTTTTAGAGCATTTTCATTATTCTAATAATAATAATAATAAGCAGAAAATAAGCAAGCAAAACACTCACCTCTCAATCTCTCTATGCTTCCTCTGCTGTACATATCTGCTATTCTGTTTCTTTCTCTCTAGTATATTTCTATTTCTATTTTGTAAAAATAATTTTTTATATGCAGTATCACCCATATTCATATTTTACATGAGGTTTCAGTTTGTTACAAAGTCCCATGTTACATTTTATAAATTGCTTTCTAGTTATATACATGACCTTAGCCTTACCCGTTCAACTGTTGTCACACACATATAGTAGCTCTGCTATATAGACACTATGATGTGCTTTCACCATTTTTATTCATTTCTAGAGATTTATAAATAACCTTTTAACTAATTCTGTACAGACTAACCCTCAGCTTTCCTTTTTCTACCCTCATTCTATTTTCTGGTGACCTACATTCTAATTATTAACTTTATGACTTTACTATAATATATTTAGTTCATAACAGTGCAATCATACAGTATTTGTCCTTTTGTGTATGGCTTGTTTCACCAAACATAATGTCCTCTGGGTTCAGGCATGTTGTCATATGCTTCATGACTTCACTTCTTCTTACCACTGCATAATATTCCATTGTGTATATACCACAATTTGTTTATTAGGTCATCAGGTGATGAATACCGGGTTGTTTCAAACTTTTGACAATCATGAATAATGCTACTATGAGCATTGGTGTGAAGATGTCTATTTGTGTCACTTCCCTCAGTTCTTCTGTGTATACCAAGTAATGGTATGGCTGGGTAACATAGCAAATCTATATTTAACATCCTTAGGAAGAGCCAAATAGTCCTCCTCAGTGGCTGTACCACTACATTCTCACTAACAGTGAATAAGCATTCTTATATCGCCCCATCCTCTCCAACGTTTAGTTTTCCAACTTTTTAGTAGTGGTCAGTCTTACTGGTGTGAAATGATATCTCATTGCAGTTTTGATTTGCAATTCCCTAATCACTAGTGATGCTGACCATTTTTTCATGTGTTTCTTTGCCATTTGTATTTATTTGGACAATTGTGTTCAAGTCTTTTGCCCATTTTTTTTAATATTTATTTTTATTTCTCTCCCTTTCCCCCACCTCCACCCCAGTTGTCTGTTCTATGTGTCCATTTGCTGCGTGTTCCTCTTTTGTCCACTTCTGTTGTCAGCAGCACAGGAATCTGTGTCTCTTTTTGTTGCATCATCTTGCTATGTCAGCTCTCCATGTGTGGGGCGCCAGTCCTGGGCAGTCTGCACTTTCTTTCACGCTGGGTGGCTCTCCTTATGGGATGCACTTCTTGCCCATGGGGCTCCCATATGCGGGGGACACCCCTGCGTGGCACGGCACTTCTTGCGCGCATCTGCACTGTGTGTGGGCCAGCTCCACATGGGTCAAGGAGGTCCTGGTTTGAACCGCAGACCTCCTATGTGGTAGAGGGATGCCCTATCCATTGGGCTAAGTCCACTTCCCAGTTTTGCCCATTTTTTAGTCAGGTGGTCTGTCTTTTAGGTTTTGAGTTATTTGATCTCTTTCTATATCATGGCTATTAAGCCCTTATCAGATAGGTGGTTGCCATAGAGTTAGTTACCTTATCACACTTTTGATAAATCCCTTTGAGGTGCAAAAGTGTTTAATTTTGAGGCGATCCCATCTATCTGTTTTTTTTTTTTTTTGTTCATGCTTTGGGTATAAGGTTTCAGAAACTGCCATTTACCACAATATCTTGAAGATGTTTTCCTATATTTTCTTCTAGGAATTTTATGGTTATCACTTTCATATTTAGGTCCTTGATCCATTTAGAGTTAGTTTTTATGTAAGCTGGGAGATAGGGGTCTTCATTCTTTCTTTTGGATATGGCTATGCAGTTTTCCCAGCACCATTTGTTGAACAGACTGTTATGGCCCAGATGGGAATACTTGAAGCCTTGTCAAAAATCACTTGACTGTAGTTATGAGATCTGTTTCTGAGTTCTCAATTTGGTTCCATTGGTCAGTCAGTCTGTGCTTATGGCAGTACCATGCTGTTTTTACCACTGTAGCTACATAATTTGCTTTAAATTCTGGTAGTGAGAGTTCTCCAACTTCATTCATCTTTTAAAAGACATTTGTGGCTATTCAGAGCCCCTTACCCTTCTGAATGAATTTGATGTTTGCATTTTCCCTTTCTGCAAAAGAGGCTTTGGGGGTTTTTATTTGGATTGTATTGAATCTTTAAATCAGTTTGGGTAAAATTGACATCTTAACAACATTTAGTTTTCCAATTCATGGACATGGAATGTCCTTCCATTTATTTAAGTCTTCCTCAGTTTCTTTTAGCGAAGTTTTGTAGTTTTCTGAGCACAGGTCCTTTATGTCCTAAGCTAAATTTATTCCTAAATATTTGATTCCTTTAATTGCTATTATAAATGTAATTTTTTCCCCTGATTTCCTTCTCAGATTGCACATCAGTAGTGTATAGAAACATTATTGATTTTTGCATATTAATTTTGAATCCTGCCACTTTGCTGAACTAATCTATTAGTTCTAGTAGGTTTTTTGTGGATTTTTCAGGAAATTCTAGATATAGGATCATATCATCAGTGAATAATATGAGTTTTGCTTCTTCCTTTCCTATTTGGGTGCATTTTATTTCATTATTTCGCCTAATTGCTCTAGCTAGAACTTTTAGCACAATAATGGATAACAGGTGTGGCAGTAGTCATCCTTGTCTTGTTCGTGATCTCAGTAGGAAAGCTTTCAGTTGAGTACAGTGCTAGCTGGAGGTTTTTCATATATGCACTTTATCATATTGAGAAAGCTTCCTTCCATTCCTATCTTTTGGACTGTTATCATCAAAAGAGGGTGTTGTATTTTGTCAAATGCCCTTTCTGACTCAATCGAGAGGTTCATGTGATTTCTCTTTTTCAATTTATCAATGTGATTTATTACACTAGATTTTCTTGTGTTTCACCACGCTTGCATACCTGAAATAAAACCCACTTGATCGTGGTATAAAATTCTTTTAATGTGCTTTTGGATTTGGTTTGCAAGTATTTTGTTGAGGACTTTTCCATCTATATTCATTACAAATATTGGTCTGTAATTTTCTTTTTTCATATCTTTATCTGGTTTTGATTAGGGTGATGTTGACATCATAGAATAGGTTTGATAGTATTCTTTCTTGTTCAGTTTTTTGGAAGAGCTTGAGCAAGATTGGTTATTAGATCTTCTTTGAATGAATGGTAGAATTCACCTGTGAAGCTATCTGTTCCTGGACTTCATTTCTGCGGGGGGGGGGGGGGGGGGGGGGTGATGACTATTTCAATCTCTTCACTTGTGTTTGTTTATTTATTTATTTATTTATTTATTTATTTTTTTTGGTTTCTGTAAAATTCATTTTTTATTTGTTTGAGGAATCCAGAATTTCACACAAAACAGAATCTTTCTTCCATAATTGTATAAAAGAAGATTACCAAGTAATTGATTGCATTTGTGATACTCAAGTTCTCTGTTCTCGTTGAAAATTAATCTTGAAAGTAAGGTTGACCAATGGCAATTGGTCCACTGCCCAGTAAACAATTGTTATTTTGATTATTTTAGTCATTATTTTCGCTAAAATAAACACACAAATAAGTAAATAAAAGCCCTCAGATTGCTTATTTTGGCTAATGAACCAACTGTTTAAACGCATGTGGCAAAATCAAGCACTAGACACTATATTTAGCAGAAATCATCAAGTTAATTTAGAAAACTGTCAGACACTAGAGTTTCTATTTAGAAAAGCCAAGCAAAGTAAAGGCAGGTAGATCACTCCTTTTGGAGGTCAAAGTAATGGATATACAATTATAGGTTGCAGTTTTGGTTCCCCACATGGATTTTGAGTACAAAAAGTACAATGTGATAATGAGAACACTGAAAAGTCACAGATGTACTCCTATAGTGGAGTACAGAGGGGAAACTTTCTGGCATAAACTTTGTATGTAGTGATTATAAAAATGTTCCTAGCATGTAGGTGCTACAACTAACATTTATGATACTAATGATGATATGGTAACACATCATCTTCCCATGACTACAGCAGGATGACTCAAGACCTTATTGTATATGTTACCGGTTTAGAAAGGGCTTTTTGCCCTGGTTTCCAAAAGGTTAGATGGTTAGACTTAAAGAAAATGGAGAAGGCAGTGGAAGGTTCCTGGACATTATGTAAAGCTAGAAATAGGGAAAAGGAGAAATTAGAATCAGGGAAATAGTGACAGAAAACATTAGATTGCAAAGATGAAGGAGATTTATCTGATTAATTTATCACATAAATTTATTTGGAGATACCATTTTTGGGGTGGACTTATATAAATAAATATCAGAAGAGAGAGAAAAAGATGAAGAGATGAATTGAAACAGCATCATCATGGAAATAAAGTTAAGCAATCTGTATTGTGAAAGTGCTATAATCAAGGTTGTAATTCAATACCTCCTGATTTGCCTTCCTCATTATCCTCACCTACCCTATCTCCAATGAAGCTATAGGAACCCTGTGAGTCATCACCCACACATAAGAGACTGGGGGCTGAAATATCTCTCCAGTCCTGGCAAGAAGGGATACGGATTTGTTTGACATCCTCACTCCCGGGAAGGAAGCCAAACAGTTTCTTCATGCGCTGCATGCTGAGGAGTCGTGAGTGCTGCTCTGCAGCTTGTCGGAAGAGCGCCCTCTCATTATGGAAGTGATTGGTCCAGTAGTGATGCTGCAGAGAGGTGAGGGGAGAGCAGCACTTCGCCAAACAACAGGAGACTAGGGCAGAGATGGTTGCCAAGGTGATCAAAATCCAGCCTAGCATTTGCGACTGGTATCTGTGCAGAAGAGCCAATTCATCTCTTACCAGGGTCATGTCAGAAGGAGTTGAACTGCAGCATGGAAACCCAGCGAGGAGCTCTTCCCGTTTGCTGGGGACGTTGTCGAATACCGGGTAATGGTCCACAGAAGCAAACTCGCTTGCTGCACACTCGTAGTACGTGCCTGTGAGCAGCGTCGCCGCCAGCCACGTTAACGGAGCAACCAGTGCCCTGCCGGTGACGCCGACGAAGCCGAGGCAGGCCAGCCTGCGTTCCCGGGGGCTGGGCCTGCCGCGCGGAGCTGCACAGCTGCAGCAGTGTTCACTAAGGGTCCACGTTTGGCTCCTCAGGGCATAGCCGGCAACCAAAAGGATCAAGGCAGGAAGGACTAGAAAAGCAGAGCCGTAGTAGACGTTTTTGCCAACCTGACAGGGACATCTGAATGCGAAAGTGGAGAACACTTGTTGCCCGCCAATCGTCAGAGCAGCAATCAAAGAATTGATAAATGTTCCACTTCTTTGTAGTGAAGATATGATATTGTTGAGAGTTGGACTCATGGTGGGAAACTTTCACACCAGGCAGCGTATGACCCTTTCTGATCATTAGACTCCACCGGCTATAGCCGTTTTATGAGATCTTTCTGGTTTAACTGGTTGTGCCAAGTAACCCAGGCTCTTTACATGTTTAAAGAGTTCTACCATCCTTCCCTGTGAAGAGCTAATAATGCGCTTCACATTGACCTGGAAGAAATTGAGGGAGACATTCATCTGGTATAAGTGAAGGGGAGAAATTTTTCAGTATATCTTCCCACAGACTGCCAGCATCTTCTCATGGGGTGTTTTGTAGAATAACCTACAAAATATTGAGCACCAGCAACAGCCAGCCCAGTATCCGCGAATTTCTCAGCACCGCAAAGCCTCTAGTAAAAGGAAAAAAAAAACAAAAACCCTGGCCGCCGCGGCTCCGGAGCTTCGTGTTTGTTTATTTTTGATGCCTTCTATTTCTTCTAAGGTCAGTGTAGGTGGTTTGTGTGTTTCTAGGAATTTGTGAATCTCCTTTACACTGTCCAGTTTTTTGACATTGTGTTGTTCATGGTATCCTCTTATGATCTCCCTTGTTTCTGCAGTATCAGTGGTAATGTGCCCCTCACATTTCTGATTTTATTTATTTGTGTCTTCTCTTTTTTTTTTTCATTTGTCAGTCTAGCTAAGGGTTTGTTGATTTTATTGATCTCAAAGAACTAACTTTTGGTTTTGTTGATTCTCTCTATTGCATTTTTTCCCCACAATTTCATTTATTTCTGCTCTGATCTTTATTATTTCTTTCTTTCTCTTGGTTTGTGATTGCTGTTCTTTTCCCAGTTCCTCCAGGTGTGCAGTCAGATCTTCAATTTAACTCTTTCTTTTTTTTTTGATGTAAGTATTGAGAGATTTAAATTTCCCTCTCAGCACTGCCTTTGCAGTATCCCAAAGGTTTTGGTAGGTTGTGTTTTCATTTTCATTGCCGAATTCTCTTGCAATTTCTTCTTTGATCCACTGATTACTTAACTTTGTTTAATCTCCACATATTTTTGAATTTTCCCCTTTTCTGTTCATTAGTGATTTTCAGCTTCATTCCATTATTATCAGAGAAAGTGTTTTGTGTAATTTCAATCTTTTTAAATTTATTGAGGCTTGTCTTGTATCCAATAGATGGTCCATCCTAGAGAAGAATCCACAGGCACTTGAAAAGAATGTATATCCTGCTGTTTGGGCTCGAATGCTCTATAGATGTCTGTTAGTTCTAGTTCATTTATCATATTATTCAAGCTCCATGTTTATTTATTTATCCTCTGTCCAGATTTTCTATCCAATATTGAGAGTGGTGTATTGAAATCTCCAACTATTATTGTAAGGTCAACTATTTTTTCCTTCATTTTTGCCAATGTATGCCTCATATATCTTGCAGCACTCAGGTTGGGTGCATAAATATTTAGTATAGTTATTCTTCATAAATTACCTCTTTTACTAATATATAATAACCTTCTTCATCCCTTATAACAGCTTTGCACTTAAAATCTATTTTGTCCTATATTAGTATTGCTACTTCAGCTCTTTTTCGATTACTATTTGCATTGAATATCTTTTTCCAGCTTTTCACTTTTAACCTGGTTATGTCCTTACATCTGAGGTGAGTCTTTTGTAGACAGATTAAAGATGGCTCATATTTTCTCATCCATTTTATCAGTCTCTGTCTTTTGATAGGGGAGTTCAAGCCATTAACATTCATTGTTATTACTGTAAAGGCATTGTGTACTTTTTCCATTTTGTCCTTTGACTTTTTGGTGCCATATCTTACTATTGTCTGTCTTTTTATACTTTAATTTACTCTTCTTAATAATCTTCATTTCTATACTCTTCTCCAAGTTTCTTGCTCTTGTTTTTCCCTTTTAGACAGCAGCACTTGCTTTAGTATATCTTGTAATTCTGGTCTTTTGGTAACATATTCACTAGTGTTTGTTTGTCTGTGAAGTCTTTAAATTCACCTGTATTTTCAAAGGACAGTTTTGCTGGACACAGGCTCTTGCCTCACAGTTTTTCTCTTTCAGTACCTTAAATATATCATACAACTTTCTTCTCACCTCCATAGTTTCTGATGAGAGGTCCACACTTAATCTTATTGATGTGTATGCTTTGCTCGTTGTATGTGATGTTTTATATGTATGTGATGCTTTGCTTTTTTCTTGCTGTGTTCGGAATCCTCTCTTTATTTCTGATATTTGTTATTCTGAATAGTGGGTGTCGTGGGGTAGGTCTATTCAGATTTATTCTGTTTAGGGTGTGTTGTCTTTCTTGGATATTGATATTTATGTCTTTCATAAGGGTTGGGAATGTTTTGGTCATTATTTTCTCAAAAAATCTTTTTGCCTCTTTTTCGTTCCGTTCTCCTTTTAGGATACCGATAATGCAAATGTTTGTGTGTTTCACATTGCCATTCAATTCCCTGAGACCCTGATCCATTTTTTAAAATTATCTTCTCTTTTTCTTCTCCTGTCTTTTTCAGTTCAGATGTTCTGTCTTCAAAATCACTAATTCTGCCTTTGAGTAATTCAAGTCTGTTCTTATGGGCCTCTAATGTATTTTTAATCTCATCCATCATGTCGTTTATTCTCATGAGCTCTGTTACTTTCTTTGCAGGGTTTCAAATTGTTCTTTATGCTCACCTAATGTCTTCTTAATATCTTTATCTCTTTAGTCATATTTTCTTTCAATTATTTGGATTGATTTACGAGAGTTGTGTGATTATCATTGATTAGTGGTCTTAAGTCTTGTGTCTGTTCATTATATTTGATTTGTTCCTTTGGCTGGGCCATCTCTTCCTATTTCCTAGTATGGCTTGTAATTTTTTGTTGATATCCAGGCATCTGCATATGGTGGTGAATTTACTCTGATGGCCAATTTCTCTCTCTTGCCTATTTTTTTTCCCCCCCCACAGTTCTTCTTTGATATTTGGTTCAACTTTCTAATTCTTTAAAGTTGCCTAGCTTAGATTATCAAAAGCAGGCCAGGGACTGACTAATTGGGGTACAGATTTTCTCCCAGGAGTTCATATTAGGAGAGAATAAAAGCAGTTTTTTTCCATGGAATTTCCAGACTGACAAGCATATGATGATCATCAGCCAATTTTTCCATAGAGGTGTTTCTTTTAATCTCTACTCTTCCTGTGTTTTGGCCTGGCCAGAGCTGAGATTCACAGCAGTCTCTGCTGGCTTAGAAGCTCCCAAACTCTCCCTCCTTTTTCTCGTGACAGCTGACATGGAGGAAGAGGTCTGTTCCCCTCTTAGTTGGCTGCAGTGAGCCTGGGGTTTTATTCCAGCTTGATATCTTGTGGATGGGGGAGGGGAGCCCTTCCCAGCTGCTGCAGAGGTTTGGTAACTTACATTTGTTGTGTCAGGTTCTTCATCTCTCTGTCCCTTATCCTCTTCGGAGTTGTGAAGCATTATCCTGATCTGCTGATCCCCAAAGCATGTCCCTTGAATAGCTTTTGGTCTTTTCACATTATCTATGTAAGAGAGTTGAGCCCCACATGCCTATTCTGAAGACATCTTCCCAGAACCCCTTCTGATTGATTAAATTTTATTTTATATTTTTGTGCTTTCATTAGAGGACAAAGACAGCCTTCTAAAATACCAGAAAGCATGTAGTGGTGATAGGAAGAACAATGATTAGATTTCTCACCCTCCAATTCCAAAAAAAACCCAGAAAACTCCTGAGCATTCATTCTCATCCTTCAAATATTTCCCCCTGCATTTCCAGAAAAGCACCAGATGTTAAGTAGCAGAGCTTAGGACAAAGCACCATTGGACACTGGGGATTTTTATTCTCTATATTCTCGTTATTCAGAAAGGTTGATTAGCTATGTTTTACTCAATTAACCACAGATTTGCTCTTGTGTGTTGCTAGTTTGTAATTGCCCTTATTGATTCCTAGTGATCTTGGTCAAGCCAAAAAGTGGCTTTGTTAGTGATTTTGTTGGAATAAGCCCAGCAGGTTCCATTTTTACAACTTTGATATGAAAAAGTTCAAGAAGCTTGCCCAGGCTTCTCTACTTACTTAATTATATTTTTGATAATTTATTTTACCAATTGACTTCTAGCCAGGCCAGGTTATATTTGACTTTGATGTGGTTGCAGCTACATATAAGAAGGGATGAAATGTCCAAGCTCATTATCTTATGTTCTTGCTTTCTCAGACCTCTTTTCTGAAAACTATATGCAAATGCTTGTTCTCAGACATTCTCTTAAAAACCCATTCCTTTTTTCCCTTTTCTGAATCATTCTATTAGCGTAGGGTAAATTACTGGTTTCCTGTCCATTAATCACTGATGCTGGAGATTTCACCAGTAGGAGTTCATTCTGCTATATTAAACATTGCCTTACCAAGTGTATCTAAAACAAATACTATTTTTATAAAACTGAGGCTCTGAATATGAAGATTGGTTTTGAATAAAGTTCCAATAGATACAGCAATCTGATTCAGAATTGTCAAGTAACATATAGCAATTTACTAATAAAGCAGTGTAATTGAAAACATTGTGATGCAGATTTTTATTCTTGGTAATATTTTTCAAATTATAATGGACGACATCTATAGCCTCTCTCTAACTTCCCCACACCTGGAAGGGAAGTGACTGTAGAAGGTAAGGAGTAAGTAAAGATAAGATAAGTTTTCTGTCGTGAAGCAGAAGGAGGAGAGTGGATACAAATTAAATGAAGTATTGGAAAAATAAAAGTTTTCTTTCTTTTTTTTACACCTGGGTATTTGGACTATGGGATTCATATTATCTATAAAAGTTTTGGTTATATTTGTTGCAGGCGTTCAACTGCTGTTGGCTCACATGTTTTTCCTTTTAAAATGTGTATAACTTTGAGAGTTGGAAAATATAAAGTCTTTCCCCAATCCATTAGCCTTCTAGATCTAGTTTTTGTAGAGAAGAAACTAATGCTATAGTCCAGGTATATATGAGTATAGCTACTGATGGACCAAAAATAATATTCTCATATAGTTGTCTTTGGAGAAGAGGGTGTGTTTTCAGGGTGAGAGGGGAGATGATTCTGAAGAGAAATTTCATGTATTTCATAGTTTCATCTCTGGCCCTTGACTTTTCAAAATTCTCAGTCACATTATTTAGCAGGCAATTCATAGACCATGGATGTGTGTAAATAATTTATGCAAGTCTTTTAATTTTAATTTCATTTAATTTTGCTGTCTCAAGACACAGTTTGGTTTATTTTTTCTCTCTATTTCTAAGGTATGAGCCCATATCTTATGGTTGCTTCCCCATGGATACATGACGACTGGCAGCAGATTCCAGGGCTATATGCTTATAGCAAGAGAAAGAGAAGTTTGACCCAGAATTCCTAACACATTTTCTGATGGCCCCTTTTATTGGTCAGAGCAGTTTTCTGATTTTCACACTAATTGGTCCAGTGTAGGTAATGTGCCTCTCCCTTAGACAATTTCTGTGAGCAAGAAGTTCAATGCACTGCTTAGCTTAACTTGTAGCTCATGCCCTCTACCCCTGAACAATCCCAGCCCAGCATTCAGTTTCATCTGAAGAACTTGGATAATGAATGGGGTGGGATGATCACCTCCAAGCATAATTGTTTAATTTTACTGGAGAAAAGGGAGTAGTTGCTGGAGAAAAAAGAACATAACTATCACTGATTACACTTTTTTTTTTGAAAAGCAATGGTTTAGAAAATATATACATATAAATTTTATATATATATATAATAAAAGCATATGTGTGTATGCTGTAGCAAACTGGATGGCTTAAAACAACAGAACTGTCTTGTCTCACAATTCTGGAGACTAGAAGCTCCAAATCTAGGTGTAAGCAGGTCATGCTCCCTTTGACATCTCTGGGAAAGAATCTATTCCTTGCTTCTCTTCTGGTTTCTGGCAGTGGCTGGCAATCCTTGGTATTTCTCAGCTTGTGGCAGCATAAATCCAGTCTCTGCCCCATCCATCTTTCACATGGCCTTCTCCCCAGGTTATGTCTATATCTGTCTTCATATTGCTTCTCCTTATAAACACACCAACCATAATGGATTTAGGACCCACCCTACCCTATTTTAACTTAGCTAATTTTAACTCATTTTAACTTAGCTAATTCCATTTGGGATGACCCTTTTTCTAAATAAGGTCCAATACACAGGTATAAGAGTTAAGACTTCAATATATCCTTTTTGGAGGACATAATTCAATCCATAACAGCTGATTTCTTTTGCAAATGATAGGTCAAGGATTTCAGTTTAGCCCTTCTAATATCATATCTCCTTTGTTTTTTCCCAGAATTTCTCTTTTCTAAACTCTATTACTCTAGTTTCTAGCTAAGCACCCTTATAGAATTTCTCAATTACACTTTCAGAAAGTGTTCAATTTATGAAAGTTCTGGTACCCAGAATTTATTTAAAAAACATTACAGAGTAAGGACAACCAAGGTAAAACAGTCAAAATACCCCCCTTAATGTTATAAATTCATATTTCAGTTAGGTCACATTAGTCATTTTGGACATCTCTACTATAATCTAATACACCTCTGTATTTTCCACTTGAAGATCTGTTAGGCAGGGACTACTAATCATGTGATAAAAAGATAAATGTCTTTGTTTTTTCATGTTTTAAGTTTTGACCTACTTTTTCTTTTAGATTTTCAATATTTCTGAAAACTGTAATCTATCAATCATTCTACGTCAATAACAGATTTTTGTGAAAACAAACATCTAGATACATGTTGTGGTGGATCTTTATGCTGCTTCTAGTATGTAATTTCATCTAGACATCAACTTACTAAAGTTTCCTGTATGAATCTAGAATTGTTATAAAAAGAGTCTCCCTCTTATCCTTTAGTCTTGGTTCTGCCCTTTGGAGCCATAAAGAATAAAGATTCCACTGAAAAGCATACGTCAAGATAGTGGTGTTGGACTTTATTTTTCAAGATTCCTTTGTTTCCTACTGAAGCCATGGTCAAGCTGATTTGGTGAAAATGGGAAAACATTAGCTCACATAAATGTAAATTCCAAGGACGGCTGACATCGGGCATGACTGGATCCATGTTTTCAACTGATATCCTCATGGTCCAGCTTCGGTCTTCATTTGTTCTGCTTTCTCTCTGGGAACTGACTTCATCTGCAGTGAGGCACTCTCCATGTTGTGGAGCTTTAGGAGCCCCTAGTGGATATCAGCTGCATTTTTCATTGTCCAAAATTGAGAGAGGTTCCACAAACATCTATAAAGCATTGACATATAGAAAATCTCAAGGCTTTGTGTTGCAAAGAGAAAGTCTATTGCCTGAAAATAATTTTCACATGTGATACTGAGTTATAAAGATAGTTTGGAAGGACATCTATTTTGTGAAAATCTCACTCCAAGGCTTTAAAGTTATACCTCATTAGAGTTTAACATGAAAATACGAGACCAACATGTTTTAAGAGCCCTAAAAATTCTCAATCTTTGTGTGCTTCGTACATGGCATGTATATATATCCCAGTAAGGAACTTATGCTTATAATTATGAATGACAGAAAGTTATCATCTTTATTCATTTGGGTTCTCTTTACATTCCTTGGCCATACCTTGCTTTGTATTGAAGACTCCTAATTTAAATATACTTACTTACTTCCCATAAACAATAAATAACGTATTTGGATTTCATTTTAAGGTATATCTTGGTTCTATATATTTTAAATGATATATCTGCTCTTAATTAATATTTGCATAAATAAGAATTAAAATATCTAGAAACTTAGTTTACCCCTAAAATGGTCTTCTTTCAAAATATAACTACAAAAAAACAAAAAGTTTTCAAAATACAACTTGAGCAAACTTAAGCTATCATAGAAACTTAATGAATGCCTTCTAGGCTGTCCCATAGATAGGAAAAAAAAGAAAACAGTACAGCTTCAGAAATAGCTGGAATCAGGAGCCCTCAAAAGAATTCTGTCTATCCACCTGCTTTAGTCTCTCTTTCCTATACTCTCTTTCCAGTTTATCCTTCTTCCCTTTTCCAGTTCATAGAGGAGGAAAATGTAGTTGCTGCTAACTCACAAACTTTACATATTATCACTTCTGCTGTTGCAGAGAGACTTGTTCTTTCTCTTTTTTCTCCAAGTTTTAAAATCTTGGTGGAAAGACTCTAATTGCTTCATCTTAGATCAAAGATCTCTCTTGGTGACCAGAAGTTGGAATTTGGAAGGAAAATTGTCCCAGCTTTCATCAAATAGTTACGCCAATTGGGTTAAATGACCAAATGTGGTCAGTAGCTAGTACTCCACTATACTAAAACTATTTCCCCAGTGATCAAGCGAAAGGGAGGAATCATCTGTCAAAAAAGGAATAGAAAGCAATATCCAGTAGACAAAGTAAAGAATTTTCTCATATCCAGTGATGGCTTTAGGATACTAGTTCAAGTTCTCATTGAAAATAACATATGTATCCCAGCTATAATTGAATTTTATATTCCAACATAACTGCTAATAATGCTATATGTAAAGTGGCCTTTGCTTTTCAATGTCACTTGCATATACTTTAACTATCAACTATCTTACTAGTTTTACTTCTGTTCATCCCATGACAACCCTTGAATATAAAGAGTTGGCATTTAAACAGATAGTTTTTAACTTAACTAAAGGAATAGCAGTAAATATAAAATTAAACAGACATTTATGACATAAAAACAAAACATGCATGCTTTGGAAATTAGACAGGTTAGATATTTTTTAAAGGGCATGCTTGAGATGGAGTGGATTCTAATAATGGACTCACACATATCTTTTACTTCATATTTCTCAAAGGACTTTTACTTATTATACTTTAAACCTCTATAATTCTTATAATAAAAGCTGTGACTAATCTTTATAATTATGAAAAAGTAGTTTATTTGAGAAACCAGTTTAAGTCATTTATCAGGTCAAATTCTTCCAGACATACAACCCACCAAAGAGACACAGCCAGAAGACCCTGGAATACCATCTTCTTACAATTAGGTAATCAAAGAAAAAGATTAAATTTTAGTAGAAAATGGTAATTCACTTTTTTCATACATTGTTCCATAAGAGCACAAATACTTCTGAGTAGCTTATTAAACTGAAAATCATTTCAATAGGTGGATTTAACAGAATTGGTAAGAAACCCTATAAATTCAGGCCAGTCTTAAAAATTTACTAAAGCTTGCCATCTAGAGGTCTACAGGGGTATATTTTAGAAACTATTTTCAGATTCATTTTCCATAATCTAAAATCCTGGTATTTGTATATTTAATGTATTAAATAAAATGGAGATTAAGGTAAAGACAGAACATTTCATTTATTACTGAATCTACACTGGGCATTTTTAACTTTGGACTTTTAATCTTAAATGAAAACAAGTTTGCTTCCAGTTTATACTTACACCATCATTTTGATAGCTACATTATAAGAAACCTTTTAGGCATGGCTGTTCAAAATTCTTTCACAATATATGAGTGAGAAAAACAATACATTAGAGGCTGGTAAATGTACCATGGTATATGTAATGATTAACATTCTCTTGACTATCAAGCCTGACTGTTATTTGTATTCTTCATGAGTTCTGCTATTTGACGGATGGAAAAAGAAAGTTGTTCATGTTAAACAACCAGAGGAGTATGGAAAACAAGATTCTCTGATAATAATAGAAAAAGGCATCAATCTAAAACTAAGTTTTAAGGCTTGGAACTACATCCTTCTATATATATGTAAACAATGTGAATTTTTGTACTTTAAGAAGTTATTATAAGTCATAGATCATTGCTGCAATAGATTGCGCAGTGGAGGCATTTGCCAAGGTTGCAATTGCGTTTTCATGAATGTTTTACTGTTGTCAGTTTATCAATGCTAAATCAGATGATAATGAGCTTTAAAATGTAGGTTATAGGGGCACTAAAGAACCTACTTCTAATGAAAATGTTCTAATCAATGGAGTTGAAGGTTAAGAACTTTGAATTCTCCCTCTGTTACGGTGATGGTTTGGGCAGCAAGAAAGACAAACTGTTGGGCTTGCTGCCACAGTTAAAGCTTACTTCTGCCATGATGAGGTGGTGAGTCTTCCATGTGATCAATAGGTATATGTTCATTTTTAAAAACAGTTTGTGGAAAACACTAAAAAGGCTTATTATTATTATTATTATTTCCATATCAGACCAATGTTAGTCTATTTTTTTCTTTCAAGAAAATTTCCAGTTTTAGACATATCTAAAAATTAAAATAATTTGTGGGAGGATATCATCTCATTAGATATACATATTTGCATTTGGATTTCTGAAATATTAAGATGCATTCTGATGTCAAACATGTTCTTATGTGGGGTAAAATGTGTTTCCTAGAAATGAGTAATTGATATAATAAAAATGACTTTATCTGGTAAAGGTAATATGCACCTCTGTAATTAAGTGCATCATGTTATGGTATAATTACTTGGTGTCCTTACAATGACCTCAAGTAAAAGAGTGCCTAAATATTACAATGTAATTTTAGCATTTGTATTTTTAAACAGTGTCGATCTTGTGAAATTCAGTGCATTGTGTTGATAAAATATCCAAGGCAATTTGCAGACAAAAGGTTTTGTCAGCAGCAGTGAGGTTCTTCCTCTTCATTTCAGCGACATCTTATATCTTGAAATCGACTAAAAAAAACAGTAAAAAGGTTGAAAAGATAGTTCAATCTCTGTGCTCATCGGTGTTTGGCGACTACGTGAACCGTGGCTACCCGAGGCAGTTTGTTCATTAGACACCACTCACAGTCCACTAATGATAGCAAACAATTTACGATAACAGTACCAAGATCTTACGATGAGGAAAGATGGTCGGTAGGGTTGCCTGAAGGAGAGACACTTCTTAAACATAAAGCAACCTCTCTCACTATAGTAAAAGGATGCAGCTGATCATAGGACTCGTTCCTATTTACTGCAAAGTTGATAAGCATCATAATGTAGTGCAGGATCTTTCTGACTAGGGTACCACTGTGACTATAATTGAGTGTGTGTATGTGTGTGTTTTGCATGTGTGTCTATTGGTCGAGGTGCCGCTTTATCTTCAAAGATAACATTTTATGTATTTCAGTAGTCATGTATATTTAAATTGTTGCCTTGTCAATGGAAAGTAATTTATCTCCTTTTGCAAAGGGAATTCACTAATATAGTCTCATATATTTAGGTACTAAAAAGATTCTCTCTGTTGAGCATAGCATTAATTGCTTGGTTCTAGGTTTGACCACTTAGATTCATATTCGAGCTCTTTCCAATTCCCTCGTTCTATCACTTTGTGCAAGTTTTATACAATCTTTCTATCACACAATTATCTTTGCTGCAAATAAGGATAATAACTTTACACACCCCTTAGGACTGTGGTGAGATATGACTGTGAGAAACATACAAAGTCAATAAATGTTCACTGTTAAAATATTTACTCACCAGTCAATAGTGTTGACACCTACTAGTGTGGTTTACTTAGCAATGTCATCAAAATCTTTATTATTCTTTCTTAGTAAAAAATCAACACCTGGATTTTTTTAAATTGAATTTTTTGGAAGATACATAGATTACAAAAAATGTTACATTAAAAAATATAAGAGGCTCCCATATACCCACACCCACCCCACTCCACTCCTTCCACATTAACAACCTCTTTCATCACACTGGCACATTCATTGCATTTGGTGAATACATATTGGAGCACTGCTGCACTGCATGGATAATAGTTTACATTGTAGTTTACACTTTCCCCCAGTACATTCAGTGGGTTATGGCAGAATTTATAATGTCCAGCATCTGTCCCTGCAATATCATTTAGGACAACTCCAAGTCCCAAAATTGCCTCCACATCACATCTCTTCTTCCCTCTCCCTGCCCTCAGCAACTACCGTGGCTACTTTCTCCACATCAATACTACAATTTCTTTCATTACTAGTCACAATAGTTCTATAGTAGAATACCCATAAATTCACTCTAATCCATATTATATTCCTCCATTCTGTGGTCCCTGGGATGGTGATGGCCACTCTACCTCTATATAGAGAGGGGCCTTAGATCACACATGGCTGATGGATGCAATTCTTCTGCTTGAAGTTGTAGTCACTCTCAGTTCCCTTGTATGGTGGTTGACTATCTTCACCTCCCTGTTGGCCTACCTGGGTAAGACCAACGAACCAGAGAGCAGGAGTTGCAATTTTGCTGAGGCTCAGGGTCCAGCTGGCACATGGCCAGTCCAGAGATTCAAGTCTCCTGAGCATACACCAACCCCAGATTCTATACAGAGGCATGTGTAAAAAGGTCACATCTGCGTCCAACTCCATCACACTCAGGAACACAAATTCCAAAGTAGGGCCCTCTGACAAGGCACAGAACTCCAAGACCATCTGCCATATACACATTTGAAGAATAAGCTTAATATTGAAGAATATGAAAGGCAGTGGCAACGGGCAGTGGCATCTTACTTAAAATTACAAGTTTGGTAACTGGTCAACATCTTTAGCTCTTTCACTCCTCATTTATAATTTAGGATACTCCATCACACTCAGGAACACAAATTCCAAAGTAGGGCCCTCTGACAAGGCACAGAACTCCAAGACCATCTGCCATATACACATTTGAAGAATAAGCTTAATATTGAAGAATATGAAAGGCAGTGGCAACGGGCAGTGGCATCTTACTTAAAATTACAAGTTTGGTAACTGGTCAACATCTTTAGCTCTTTCACTCCTCATTTATAATTTAGGATAAAATTATTAACCAAATTTGCGCTTTTATGAAGTTTAACTGAGATAATACAATTAAAGCTTATAAGTAAGAGTTCATAGTGATTTTTTTTTTTAATAAGGAGAAGAGGCCTCAGGTAAGGAGATGGCTAGATGTGGGAATATTGCTACTCTTCTTTTTCAGCAATTCTGATACGTCTGTACAAACTGTCTCCCTGGGCCCTCTTTCCCTCTTCTTTCACTAAATTCTCCTCTTGCTCCATACTTAGGCTTCCTTTTCCCTCCCCTTTTCTCCTGGTGTTATTTTCCACTAAGTTCAAAGTAGCAAAGTGCTGACTTTGCTGAAAAGAGTTTCATGTTTATAACAGATCATGAAGTGAAATATAATATTACTAGCAAAAATTGTTCTGAAGATAAATATATGTGCATATATACATATCTAATTATCTACCATCAATTGATTGGATATTCCTTAAGCTATGAGTTGGCAGAACTGCGCCAGAAAGTAAGTACTTCTGGCTTTGTGAAATCAGCCATAAATAATACATAAAAAAATGAACTGAGTATGTTCTAATTAAACTTTATTTATGGACAATGAAATTTGAATTTTATATAATTTTAATGCATCGCAAAATAGTATTCTTATTTTAATTTTTTCAACTGTTTAGAAGTGTAAAACCATATTCAGTTAATAGGCCATACAAAAACAGGTGCTATGATAAATTTAACTTATGGCCCATAGTTTGTGGACATGTGAATTGATATGACTTATGCTGATCTTATGGAGTTATATATTCAACATCTTAGCTATTTAAAAATAGACTAGAAGAGACTATAATATTATTTTGGGTTGGAACAGATTATAGGAGACTTGAAATACAAGAAAAGCCATTTAGATAAATTATGCTGTCAATAGTTTGTTTTATTTATTCTTAAGCAGGAGAATCAAGAGTTGAAGACAATGTTTGAGAAAGATTCATATGGAAGTGCTGTGCAGTGTAGATAGTAAAAGAAACAAGAATTAAGCTGAAAACTTAGCATACATTAATGGTTATCCTGTTAGATAAGGAGGGCCTTGACTGGACTGGTGGCTTTGGGAATTGTGAAGGACATGAAAAAAGAGGAATAGACACAAATTGATAAACAATTGGTTTTAAGGACTAAAGTAGAGGAGCACTAGTCTATCAGCGATCAGGATAGAAACAAGAAATTAAATGGGAAAATGAAATCATAGTTTGAAATCTTAGTTTGAATTACACATCTTTCTTGACCAAATCACTGAGTAGAATAGATTTTCTAGATTTCCAAAGAAATTCACAAGCTAAAACCTTCCAAGAATTTTTCTTCATCTTTATTTTTGATACTTTAAATTGTTGTGATTTTAGGTTTTGTGTTGTAATCAAGTAAATCAGTTAAGTCTGCTAATGAGTGGGGGACTAAATGGGACCACTAAGCAGCCTCTATGCCAGTGAGTAAATCAAGGAAAAGTTCTCATAAAAATCCACAGGCAACAATTGAAGTCATGGTAGTTTAATAAAGCAGGGAGTATATGAACACATTTGTTTTTATTTGTTCTATTAGTGTGTAATGGGAGAAAAATGGCTTTGTTCAGATCCCATTTTCTGGACATTTTTACAATATAAAATTCAAGGATGTGCACTCCAAATAAAAACATTTCCTGGTACCCTGAATCACTGAGAACTAAATAACTCAATATTTTGATAGAAAACTCAATTTTCAAACGATCACATCTCATTCCCTTCCAGAGACATGCAACCCCACTGATAGCTCCCCTATGTGAACTTTTTATCCATCAACTGGAGAAAAGTGTTGTGCCTCTAAGAAGTAAGCACAGAAAAAGGTCTTAGGGTTATGCAGTTATAACCTCTTATGTTTCCTGATAAAAAACATTCTTTTTCAATGAAGTATTCCCCTAAACACAGACTGGGTTCAAACTGCACATTTTGTGGTTTTCCAAAATTTTGGGTAATATTATGTGGAACATTAAACATACTTGTTTCTATAGGGTAGTTGACATTTGTGTATATGAAGTGGCTTTGGCCCTTGAGGGTCATCATTTTTATAATTTGTATGATCACCATCCCTCTATTGTCTATTTTAAACTGAGACAACAAAACATCTTTTTCCATTTCAAAGCAACATAATTATATTCATCTATATAAGTAGTTAGTATGCAAATATTTTTGCCATATCTATGTGTCTTTGGGGTTGTAGTTTGTGGCTGGCACAGCGATAAAATTTATATCTCAAGCAAACATGCAGCTAGTTGGTCAATCAATTGAAAAAAAAATTGGTTACAAGTGAGAATCATGAAATAATCTGTTGCATGCACATTTCAAAGATTAATTTTAACTTAAAACATATAACAATGTGTTCGTTAATCAATTTTTTTATATAAGGTCAAAAAATTCTTTATCACCTTTCTGGCCCCAAAATCATACATATAATATATCTTGTATGAAAGCCATTTTTTAAAGTTGAGCAAAAATTTAAAGAGCTTTGTGAAGTATCTGACCTAAGTAGAGAAGTCTTAAGGAATTTATGACCTTTCCTTCACCACAATTGTTTAAAGTTGTTTCATCCAAAGCTAATTCAGTTCTTTGGCAATTTACTTTCATTGAGTCTTAGCAAGGTATTCAACATTAGTTTTCATAGAAAAAATAGCACCAAAGAAATATTTTCAAAATCATATTTTATCAGTTCAACCATATTTAATATTATACATAATTAAAACATAACTTACGTAAACATGTTTAGGAACAATCCAAATTGTACTTTTGGTGAAAATGAGTACAAAATCATAAAAATCTGGTGCAAGGTAAAGCACAAAAGAGATCCTATTTTTCAAGTTTATTATGAACATTGGTTAATAATCTGTTCTCAGATATTATATACTATAGAGCAAATTGAGTACACTGGTTAATCTAATGAGTCATTTAAGTAGCAGTTACATGACATATATACTGGATTTTTGTTAGTCATTCTATTAATTATTGTGACTGTTTTTGATGCATCTTGAGTATACTACAAGGTTTTCTACTCTTGATGGCAAGGGATAGATCTTGTTCTTGATGGTATTACCCATGCCTATCATAGGAACTAACATATAATAAGCACTCAATTAGTTTTGGAATGGATTATTGAGTGGATATTTAAATAAATATCTACTCCAAGGGAAGAAGAAGAATATTCTGAGTTCTACATACTTTCACAGGATATGAATCCATGTCAATACATTAATTCCATTATGAAAATGCTTTCACCTTCATATTACTATGGAAAGTGTATTCTTTCCTCATTATATAATAATATATAGGGAAAGGCCATTCTCAGAGTATTAATTAGGGTCCTCTAGGGAAATTGAACTGATAGGAGATATCTGTAAATAATGAGGGTTTATGAAATTGTCTCACACAACCATGGGGATGCATGAGTCCAAATTCCATAAAGCAGGTTGCAAGCCAATAACTCCAAAGAAGGTCCTTGATGAGTTCCCCAGGAGAAGCTGTCTGTCTAAAGTGGAGATGGGAATTATCTTCTCTGACTGCTGAAATCACTTCTCCTTTTAAGACTGTCAACTAATTGGATGGGACATCTCTCATTGCTTTAGGCAATTTCTTCAGTTGATTGTATAATAGATGTACTCATCTATAGATGCAATCAACTCATTGACTATTTAATTACATGAAATGCCCTCACTATTAACAATTAGCCTGGGCTTCCTTGACCAAACTATCAGATACCATAACCTGGACAAGTTGACACATGAGTCTAACCATCATAGTTCTCTCCTTGTCAATTTGGCAACCAGGAACATCATATTAACCCACACTACATCTTTAAAAAAAAACAATAGCAGACATATTTTTCACCTAACAATACTCAACTGTCCTGTGTACAGCTGGAAGTACACTAAAACTCTCCAGAATAGGGTACAAGTCCTTGAATAATATTACTCTTAAATTTGATATCCTATATCTTCCATATTGTCACATGAAATTAATACAACTTATATAATAAGGGGATAAGATAGTGAAGAAAACAAAGATATTTGCTTTATGTATATATATGAATATATTCACAATAAAGGAAGAAATACTCATCATTTTAGTCCTAATTTCTGCAACTGCTCACAAGGAGGTAGCTTGTATTTACAGCTACTTTCTTCCACTACTCATCTGTATTCTGTTTACCCTCAGCAAACATGTGAGATGATCTTGTTTATTTGCCTGGTGGGGTGGCCCAAATCTTCATTCTTGAGGGATCTGGGCCATTCACAGTCCTGCCTGGATTTGGTTGTTGAAGTTTTCCATTGACTTTAATCACATGACATGGTAGTACTAAGAGACACCATAAGGGTTCTCTCGTGCTCCAGGCAAACTCTTCTTTACTTCCATTGTGTAATAGCAGTCCTATTTACCCTTAGTAAACAAGATCAATCACCCCAGCCAGTACAGTAATTCCTTATTACATGTTGATTCAGAGGCATGAGGAGCCCAAAGCAGCTAGGTGGCAGTCTTAATTTCCAGGCCAAAGAAATCATTGAGGTACTCCTCCTTCTGGAACTAAGACCTGTAGACCAGCAGAGGTTGAGGTTTCAGGGACAGGAAGCAAATTTTTCTAATGGATCATTAAGGGTAAAAGTGAGTAAGGCCACTCTCATTTCCACCCCTTGAATTCTGGACCTGTGAATTCTGGCTATGGAAGAAACAGCATCACACACTGCCTCCTGGAGAACATTGTCCCAGCTGGCACCATAAGAAGAGTCTTCAAAAGGCCATTCCACCATTCTTTCTATCCAGCTACTTCAGGATGATGAGCATGTGAGCATGTAGCCATTCCTACACGTCATTTGCTGCAAAGTGTGTTCCTTGATCAGAAGCAATGTTGTATAGAATATAATGATGGTGGATAAGATATTCTGTAAGTCCATGATTGTACTTTTATAAGAAGAATTGTGTGTAGGGAAAGCAAACCTATATCCAGAGTATATGTCTATTCTAGATAGAACAAATTGTTGCCCTTCCATGATGGAAGTGGTCCAATGTAATCAACCTAACACCAGGTAGCAGGCTGATAACTTTGGGGAATGGTGCCATATCATGGGCTGAGTGTAGATCTCTGTTGCTGGCAGATTGGGCACTCAGCAGGGGCTGTATACAGATTGGTCTTGCTGAGGGGAAGTCCATGTTGTTGAGCCCATGCATAACCTCCATCCCTACTTCCGTGGCCACTTTGTTCATGAACCCATTGGGCAATTCTAGGAGTGGTTGGGAAAGAGGTTGCTTGCGTAGAAGTTATGCATAGAATAGATAATTTATCTACTTGATTATTAAAATTTTCCTCTGCTGAAGTCACCCTCTGGTGAGCATTCATGTGGGACACAAATATCTTCATGTTTTTTGCTCACTCAGAAAGGTCTACCCAGAATACCTCTTTCCCACACCTCTTTGTCACCAATTATCCAACCAAGTTTTTTCCAAGTACCTAATAATCCAGCCAAACCATTAGTGACAGCCAATGTACAAACATACCTCTGGCCGTTTCTCTTTCTAAGCAAAATGAACAACCAGGTGCACTGCTTGACATGGCACCCATGGAGAGGAATTACCTCACCACTGTCCATCAGGCATGTCCCAGAAAGCTATAATGCTGCAGCTGTCCACTTCTGAGTGGTACCTGCATATTGTGCAGAACCATCTGTAAACCAGACTGGAGTTTTCTCTTTCTCAGTCAACTGATTTTAAGGAACTCCCCAAGAGGTCATAACTGTGGACTGAGATAGAGAAGGTAATGTGGCAGGAGTGGTGACCATGGGCATTTGGGCCACTTCCTCATGTAACTTTCTTGTACCTTCAGAACCCACTTAATTCTATCTTGTAAACACTATTTCTATTTTATGATGGAGTTATACTGTGCATGCCCAACTTTATGGCTGACAGGTCAGACAATGCCTAACTCATCATAGGTAGCTCAGGTTTCATGCTAACTTGGTGGCCCATGGTTAATTAATCAGTCTCTACTAAAGCCCAGGAGCAGGTCAAATTCTGTTTCTCAAAAAAAGAACAGTTATCTGCAGAGGGTGGCAGGGCTTTGCTTCAAAATCCTACGGGTCTGTGTTGAGATTCTCCAATAAATGCCTACCAAAGGCTCCAGATGGCATCTCTTTTTGTTTCTGACACTTATCCTCCATTGGATCTGCTGGATCATATGGTCTAAGTGGCAGTAGAGCTTGTTCAGCAGCCTGTACTTGTTGCAGAGCCTCCTCTTGTTCCATTCCTCCCTCAAAACTAGCAGCATTTCTGGTCACTCAGTAAATGGACCAAAGTAGCTTACCCAAATGAAGAATATGTTGTCTCCAAAATCCAAAGAGGTCGAGTGGGCCTTTTATTTGTTTGTAGGAGGGGACATATGCAAAAGCTTTTCCCACACCATTGGACACCTAGAAATTTCACTGAGGTGGAAGGCACCTGTATTTTTGTTGGATATATCTCCCATCTTCTGACACATACATGTCTTACAATAAGTCTAGAGTACTTGCTTTATCTTGCCCACTAGGTTCAATCAACATGTTATCATAGCATAATGTGCCAGGTAATGTCTTCTTGGAAGGAGAGGTGATCAAGTTCCTTTGCCATAGGGCTGGAGAGTTGATATGCCCCTGATGTAGGACTGCGAAGGTGTATTGCTCACCATCTAAAAGCAAACTGTTTCCAGTGATCTTTACTAACAAGAACTGAGAAGAAGCATTTACCAGAACAATAGTTGTATACCAGGTACCAGGGAATCTGTTGATTTGTTCAAGCAATGATACCACATTTGGAACAGCAGGACAATTGAAGTCACCACTGTGTTAAATTTGCAATAATCCTCGGCCATCTCCAAGATCCATCTGTTTTCTGCATAGGCCAAATAGAAGAGTTGAATGGGGATGCAATGGAATCCTCACTCTTGCATCTTTCAAGTCCTTGATTGTGGCACTGAGCTCTGCAATCCCCCCAGGAATCTAGTATTGCTGTTGATTTCCTATTCTGCTAAGCAGGGGCATTTCTAGTAGCTTCCACTTGAGCTTTTATACTTTAATAGTCCTCAATCCACAAGTCAGAGAATCAATGTGGGTATTCTGATAATTGTTGAGTATGTCTATTCCAATCATTCATTCTGGAACTTGGGAAATAGCCATAGAATGGGTCCAGGGACACACTGAATGCTCTGTGAGATATAGTTGAGCTAAAATTTCATCAATTGCCTGACCTCTACAAGCCTCTACTCTAACTGGTGGACCACAATGATGTTTTGGGTCTCCTGGAATTAATGTCACTTCTGAGCCACTGTGTAATAATACCTGAAATTTTAGATAATTTCCTTTTCTCCAGTGCACTGTTACCCTGGTAAAAGTTCATAGGTCACTTTGGGAAGGTTAGGAAGAAGACTGGAGTCCAGTCTCTTAAGCCACATCTGCTTCCTTACACAAGCTTCTTACTCATACATCAAGAAAGAATTCCCACTATAATTTAATTATGATATTTGGTGTCAATTTTCTAACTTTTAAAAATTTTAATAATGATAAGCTTTTTAAAAAACTTTGAAGTCATATATAAATGCAAAAGAAAAAATCTAATATACTGTAAGAATGTCACTATGTACGAATCACAATAATATATTGAAATAGCTTCAAATAAACAATTTCTTTTCATCTTTCATGAAGCTATGAATATATCCAATTATTTTTTATGTGTTCCATTCTGTGATAGGTGATCAGAGGTATAAGTATACTCAGCATGGAGGCAAAATCCCATCTGATAAACTGACTTTTACATTGGTCCAAATAATATTTTGTGACAGAAGACATAAATCTAATGAATCTTTCTCAATTCTTCATCTTCTTCTTTTCTTTCAGACCAATTTTTCCCTGGAATACCCTGACAGTAAGCTTTCCAAATTCTCTTTTGCATTCTTCTCAGTTTTCTCTACTCACATTTCCCCCCTTTTTTCCCTAAAGAGAGTTGTTACTTGTGTTTTCTTAATGCAGCACTCCTTGTCTTTATTACATATTGTCAATATGTGAATGACTTGCAAATCTTTTCTAAAGTCCTTACCTCCTCTTTAATTCTTATTCTATATATACAATCCTATATATGCAAATATTTACTAGATCTGGATGTTTATTTGTCATCAAAACTAAATTCATTGAATAATTCTCTTCTTCTTAAACACCTTAAACCACTCCTGTGTTCAGAGGACCAACATTTCTGTGCTCTCATGATCCAGTCATTGAAACTTACATTCTAGAGGACCCTCACTCCTGACACTCCAGAATGAACATTTATTTGGTGACTGCTATGTTCCGGGCACCACACTGGTTCTAGGGCAAACATTTCCAAATCATTGTCCTTGATGTAGAGAGAGATCTTGTCAACTTACTAATGCAAAATGAAAGATGTTATATGAAGATTATTGTTTTAGTTTGCTAATACTGCTGGGAACAATGTATCAGAAATGTGTTGGCTTTAAAAATAGGAATTTGTTAGGTTAAAATCTTACCTTCTGAGGCTATAAAAGTATTCAAATTAAGGCATCATCAAGAGATGCCACCTCACCAAGTTGCAGCTGTGGGTGATCAGGCACATGGCAGTGTCTCCTCTCTCCTCTGGGCCTTGTCTCTTTCAGCTTTTGACTAAAGTGGCTTCCCCTCAGCCTCTCAGTGTTCCATTGATTCCAGCTTCTGGGCTCTTATCTGTTTAAGCAGTTTTGTGTTGTATTATGTTTGTGGCTTTTCATTCCTCTGTTTATAAAGAACTCCAGTAAGAGGATTAAGACCTACCCTGGATCATGCCCTACTGAAGTGATATAATCAAAAGGAAGTTCTCTTAACTGAATGTAATCAAAAGATCCCATTTATAATAAGTTTATGAACACAGGAATGCTTAGAAAAAAAGACAGGAGTTTTTGGGCTCCACCCAGCTCCAAACTGCCACATTTCACCTTCTGGATCCCAGAAAGACATTTTCTTTACATATGCAATTATATTCATTCCATCACAGTATTTCAAAAAACTTAACTCATTTCAGTAACATATTAAGTATAATATCTCCTCAAAACCTTCAAAACATAAAACTATAACAGTAACAATATTAAGTACAATATCTCTTCAAAATCTGGTATTGGCATGTCTGTCTTGGGGCAAAATTTCTGTCTGACAGTTTCCCTAGAGAATGCATTAGTCAGCCAAAGGGGTGCTGATGCAAAATACTAGAAATCTGTTGGTTTTTATAAAGGGCATTTATTTGGGGTAAAAGCTTATAGTTACCAGGCCAAAAAGTGTAAGTTTACTCCCTCACCAAAGTCTGTTGCCATGAATTGAAGCAAGATGTCTACCGATATCTTCAAGTATTCAGGCTTCCTCTTCTTCTTAAGGCTTCATGGTCCAAGCTTCTTCCAATATCAGTTGTAAGCTGGAATAAGTCTCATCTCTCTTCTAGGACTCGTTTCTCTCCAGGCTCAGCTGCTCTGCTCTCTCCATGAGGCCAGCTGTAAACTATCAGGTGAACAGCTCCTCTCTTATCCCAGGGTCTCTACTGTATTTAATATAGCCTTCTCTCTTTCCTCACATATCTGCTTTCTGTGTATTACTTCGTGGGGCTCCAGCATTAAAAATCTCCAACTAACTCCTCTGTCATTTAGTTTCCTCTCTGACTTACCCCCCTCATTGGTCCCACTGATGTGACCTAGTCAAAGCCTTAATTGCAACTCAACAAACAAAAGTAAAACCTCTGAATCCAATACAGTCTAATAAGCCCAGAGGAGGAGATCAGTTCACAAACATAATCCAATATCTCCTTTTGGAATTCATAAATAATACCAAACTGCTACAAGAACCCTGATTAGTACAAGGGGGGGGGTGGGCAGGGTGGGATTTGAGCCATCAGTTTGAAATTTGTATTAGGGCTATATTAGTCAGGGTTCTCTAGGGAACAGAATCAACTAGAGATATCTGTAAATAGTATGAGATTTCATAATATTCTCTCATGTGACCATGTGGATGCACAAGTCCAGTTTCTGCAGGCAGGCTGCAAATCAGGGGCTGCAAAGGAAGTCCAATGAAGATCCTTGACGAGTGTCCAGGAGATGCTGGATATCCAAAGACAAGCTGGGAAATTCTCTCTGAATGCTGAATGTTGAAATTACTTCCCCTTTTAAGGTGTTCAACTTATTGGATAAAATCTCCCTGGTTGAATGTAGATGCCATCAGTCATCTATGCAGTAAACTCACTGATAACTAACACACATAAATGTCCTTGTATTACAATTAGCTCAGTGCTTCCTTGGTGAAACAACTGGGCACAATTACCTGGCCAATTTGACATATTAACCTAACCATCATAAGGGCTTAAAGAAAGAATGGGATTTTTTGTAAGACAAAGAAAGAAGGGAATGGATCAACCAGATCTCACGTTTCAATTCTCTGGGCATTTGTTCATATTATTCTTCCTGCCCCAAATTTCCTTCTTCTTTATATCTATCTGTCAAAATCCCCTGGACTTTCAGGTTTGTGGCTGATGTTCTCATATAATATTTGCTTTTCAAATGACTGCAGATGTGTGTGTAAACTGTACTCTCTATCTTGTTTTATTAACCTGAATATTTCTTGCTGGAACTATTTGGCACAAAATAGGTATCCAAAATATTTTTGCTGAATCAATGATGAATGCATAGGAAAATGTGCTACCTTGGGCAACAAAAATGCAGGACATACACTGAGTTGAATTTGCTTATGCTATCACATATGATATAAGGAGCTAATATTGGGATCCTAGTAGTGAAGTGCAAATACTTTGGTGATTTTTAGCTAGAAATGGTCGTCTTTTTATATGGAGAGATACCCACAATATCACTTTTGACCTGTTTTCCTAGTATCTTGTCAGTTATGAAAACGCTGAAGGTTAATCATAAGTGGAACGTCAACTGTAAGGAATAATAATTACCTTGATGTTTGAATTGAAATTTTCATTACCTAATAATCTAGCCTTACTTGCTATATAGTCTGCATTAAGGAAAAGTTGATTTTAAGGAAAAGTTGATTAATTCTCTGACAAATCTTGTGCCTGTAAACAAAAACATAAAATTATAATGACATTTAACATGTGCTAGCCACTTTATATATTGTCCTAGGAGGTACAGGGACTATATTTAGGAACTAGGTCTAAGAGCAAAACCCTGCTTTTATTACTTTCAACAATATAATACATGAAGTGGACATATAAAGGGACATGAATGCTGAATGAACTACAGCTTGCATGTGTAAGAAAATGTACATAATCATTAACTGAGAAAAGATTACTTACTTTATTCATACTGTGGAAAATCATGATTTATTTTAGAACTCATTGTATTTGCATACTATATTATATTGTACCATTATCTCAAATCTAGGTCTAGTGTTTAAAATGGCAGAACTGGATTTGGTGAATTTTATAGCTGAGCTTAGCAGCAGGTAGAATAAATATTTACTTTTAGAAGTCAAGATCCATACTAGTCTGGATATTCAAGAGAAGATTAATGTCCTTTCTCTCAATAATACCATCTTTCAAAGATAGTTTTTATTAACATGGCACTTAAAAATCAACCAGTTAAAAAGTTTGGAGTGAAAAAGTTAACCAGTGGATTGGGCTATAGCTCTGTTCTCTTCTTCTCACTGAAATAATTTGTGGTGTTTATTTTACATAAGCACAGTCAGTGAAATGCTTAGAGCTACTCAAACTTGGCAGTCACTTCACCACCACTTCCTACTGTGCCCTCCCCAATTTAGTACAATAGTTTCAAAGATACTTTTTTTTAGCACTCTTTTTTCCTCTTCCTTTTTTCTTCTTGGAGTGTTATATATCTAAGTGACAGGAGTCTTACAAATATTTAGGAAGATAAACATTCTGCCTCTGTTAGGTTTAACAGAAGGTTTCATACATCATTTACAAATTCTCTTCCTCACCTGTCTAGTGCATGGGAGGACAATGACTCTGGCAGGCTCAGTACATTATGGCTGATTGCTGCCTAGGACATCATTATTGGTGATCTTATCTAGACATTGGTTTATAGATGTCACAGAGGAACTGGTCCCAAAGTAAGGTTTTTGTGGGCCAAGTATCACCATATATCATTATTTGCTTGCAAGATGATAAGTAGTATGTTAAGATTCAGAACAGCTTCTGGAAGTAATTTTCAAAGTAACATACATTTTTCTACAAGATTCTACTTTAAAAAATAAGATGTAATATCACAATTTTGCAAATAGTTTTTGATATTTTAAATATTTTTAATGTTTTGACTTGACTCAAAATCCTAGTCAACTCTTTTGTAAGAGAAAATAAAGTCTATTACACTGCTGGATGAAAGGAGAAAGGTCCAGTAAACCAGTTACCCCTGTTTTAATGTGAAACCAAATTAGCTATCTTTTTACCCCAGTGACTTGATCAAATTGGGCTAAATTGCTAGCTAGCTTGATCATTACATGTGCATAACCCACGCTTCATAGGGAGTCTGAGCCATGGTGTATTTCTCAGGGAATATAATGGGTTGATGTTTTATGGACCTGCAGCCAGTTTGCCAGCATCCCTCACATTTAGCTTGTCAGCAGGCAACTATTGCCAACAATGTATAGCATAATATTATTGTTTTAGTATTGGAGAAGGACTGCAACCAAAGGTTAACCCTCAGGGGACTGAGTACCTGCCCAAGCCTACTGTATACATCCCCTTCTCCCAAACCTCTAACCCCACATCCCAATCATTGTTATTCTCAGTCATGTGAAATAGAACATCATTGGCATTTGAAAGGTAACTATGACCCAAAGGCCTTCTCCTGCCTTAGCTCTGGCTGTGTTAGATGCAAGGATATCCTTTGTGGGCCTGTTTTATCCATAAGTGATACTTGGGATTCAGAACTTTTTTAGCATTTGACTAAGGAAAACCTCCTCTCCCTCTGGTTCATCTCAGAGTAAAGAATAATCACTTTACCATGGCAGCTTTTCCTTCTCAGATACATTATATAGTAAAATTCTGCTTTACTCAACCTTTGGCATGCCTCTGTATATAAAATACTAAAACATCATCAGTTTTAATGAAATAGTCAACCTAGTACTTAAAGAATTTATATTTATGGCCCACAGACTAGCTCCCCTCCAACATGAGCTAGATGATGCATTTCTAGGAACTTCAATTAATCCTTTTCATTACAGGAGTAGGTGCCCATGAAAATGAATAGAAATAGCTGATCTCATTAAAGGCTGAATTGAAACCAATTCTTAGAGTGGCAGTAGCTACAACCTGTGATAATTCCCCTAGCTGCTATATGAGTTAAATCCTATAATTACATTGAAAAAAAATCTAAATAGCATAATTTTAGCTTATATTATGTAGTTTTTATGTGTATATATGTATTTGTATTGAGTATAGGGTAGAGATGTATTTAAATAAGCTTGAATTTTAATTGGGTTGGCTTGGTTTTTATATTCATAGGACTTAATATATGTCTTTCTAGAGATGTAACTTTTTCTCTCTAATTCATTTTGATTTTCATTCTCATTTTGAGAGCTGATCCTTAGATTATGACTCTCGTTATAAATGCATACTATGCTAGAGGGCTATTTCTACGCTCACAGACTCAAATCATTCTGGGATTTTAATTTCTCTTCTACAGTTTGAAACAAATTTTTTGAATTTAAAAAGATGAAGACATTTGTCCTTGCCCTAGGGTCCTGATTTAGGTTTAGACAGAAGGTTAAATATCCGAACTTTAATATAAATCAAGTGCATGCATTTCTGAGTAAAGGTCTGGCACCATCTGCACAGCATTGATTTCTCTAGCTAGAGGGCTGGAGAGTCTGTTTACAAAAGAATATACAATTTAGACAGAACAAGTGCCCTTCTATCAGATAGAAGAGAAGAGTCATGTTCATTTGTCATTACAAGCACACCATTTCCTTTTTGGTAAGTTAATGCCCTACTTTAAAAGGAGATTAGTCCTTTAAAGTAAAGAAATTGGAGTTGACAGGCAGCATCCAGTAGATACAGATTCGAAATTCTTTTAAAGCCTATGAGGTTAGAACCATTCAGAATCTCTTAAACACATCATCAGAAAATACCAGAGTCACCCACCAGGATTATTTCAGAATCATGTCCACATAACTCTTCACAGTAGGAATCTGCATGCAAATAAAGTTCTCTGGAAACTCCTTGGTTAATGCAGCAAGAAAGCAAGTACAAAGACCATGAGGTAAAGATATTAATCTTAAAATGACAGGAAGGGTCATACCGTGATTTCAGCTAACGTCTGTCCTCTATAAGTAGATGACCCCAGTTTCTTTAATAGCTTACCCTCAAAATTAGATGCAATGGGTAATTATCTTGGTAGAAAATTTAAATTCAGCCTTTGATTCTTTTCATCGATGAATCTCATACTACGAACACAAGGATAATAATAGGCCAAGGAACATTTAAATATTTATGCAGACTCTACTTCAATTTATATGTGGAAACTTTGCAACCCTGTTAGAAAAAATGTTTCTCTTCTCACTGCCCAGTATAACCTCTAGGACTTTAAAAATGAATATTAGTCCAGAAAAGCAGCGAAAAATCTCATTTACCCTCAAGCTTTGAATAAAGACAATTCTATTAATCTTTTACTTATATATCACAACCAGGGAATTGGCTGCTCTTTTCAACTGAAAATAACAACATGCACCAAAAATAGAAATTGTTCAAGTTGTTATGTAATGCAATAAAATATACATGATACTAACACTATATCAAAGAAATTTTAATATTTTCTTAATGACTCTGAAATCTCTTTTAAAACTTGCATTAATTTGAGATCTTTATTAATTTTCATTGCACTTTTGAAAAAAAATGAATTTTAAAATTTTCTGGTTTTTTGGATTGAGTACAGAAGGCTGATTGTTAGGTTAATTTGTTTTAAATTGACCAAGGTTTTAGATTATTTTCAATGAGTTAGTCTGTGGTATATTATTTCAACAAAACAATGTCGCTGTCCTTGTTTTTATAACAGTCTTGATGGAAAAAAAAAAAGCATAAAGTCTGGGGTGGCATAATTTTATAAATTGGAAAGCAATGAAAGAAAGGGAAGAAATCAGAAAGTGCCATTTGAAAAAAACCAAACAAACCTGTTTTGTTTTTTTGGTTTTTTTGACCTGGTTCAAATCCTTCCCTAAAACAAATTACCTGAGTGATTTGGGGCTCTAAAAATCACAATTTCTTTGTCCATAAACTATAAATCACAATCTATGTAGCAGTTTTATTGTGGGCCTTAAAGGCAATGCATGTATAGAGAGCTTGGCATACAATGCTCTTTGTCTGTTTCTATCACTACCCCTTAGGGAAACAAGCACCTGAATCTGAATTCGTATTCTGATTGAGTGGTTTTCTCTCTTTAGCAGAGGGTACTAGGTAACTGTTGTTTGAAGACATTAATTTTATCCTTACTTTTCAAAACTGGTAAATAAATGAAAAATTTTAAATATAAAATATTTTCTCATTATTTTAGTGCCTTAGTAAATAAAAAATAACTGGTGTCTGATAGTGTCTTCATTTGCCACAGTTTGGGGCAATGGTTTAACTTTAACAAGAAGCATTTATTGTCTCACTGCTTTGAAGGCTGGAAGTTCAAAATCATGAAGTCAGCAAGGCCACGCTTTCTTCAGGTGAGTAGCCTCCTGGTGATGGCGGTACTCCTTCATAAAATGATCTCTGGCTCGCCTCCCTCGTTTCTGTTTCCTTGACTTCTGGCTTCTCCTAGTTTCTGCTCTCTACTGACTGTCTCCAGTATCATGGATTAAAACCCACCATGAAACAATTTGGCCACATCTTAACTAATAACATCTTCAAAACATCTTATTTACAAATAGGTTGACGCCCATGGGAACAAGGATTAAGATTAAGAACACGTCTTTTCTTGGAGTTAATGATTCAGTCTAACACAGATGATAATTTGTAAATTTGAGTTTACGCAGCTTTTCTCCACACAAGTAACTCCCGAAGTGGTTTAGAATAAAGACAAATATTATTTTGCTTAGTCCGCTCTCTGTGATGCCTGCATTCATCACGTTCTAGAAGGAATTCCATCCTGACATAAGCATAGGGGTTAACCAGTTATTTTATGCTACTTCCGATGTTAAATTCTATGATCCACACCAAGAAATGTACACATTTAAAATCAGTGTTTCAGAAGGATATAATACCCAGTTTAAACAAGCTTTTCAGCAAATCTCTCTTTTTTTTTGGTTAGTTTTGATTAGGTTACCTGTTTTAGTCATTTTGTATTTAGCTTGGGATCTTAGTGCTTATTTGTTCCTTGCCTTTCTTGATAAACTTCATTTTGTATTTGTCAATATTTCTTTCCGTACTCACCACTGAAAGAGCTCCTTCCTTGAACATGTCTATTTCCTCCTCCACTTGACTCCCACTACATTGAGATCCTTCATAAAATAATGGTCTTTGAATTTATAGCCTCTCAAAAAGGCAAACCTGTCAAGAAAGAAAAACACATTTCTTGGTTCGTTTTAAAGTGATTTCAGAGGATTACACAAGATAAAGGAGTTTGATAACATAAACTAGGAAATATTAACAGATCAAGAAGTCATAGTTGAAACACAGGACTAAGTGTATTGCTCTTATAAACAAAGGCTTAGTTCTTTTATAATGAATCATTTCTATGCACAATTATGCATGATTGCGTTTTACAGCTGTTTAAAATAGTCTCATCAATACGACTGGTTAAAACATTTTATTTCCACAGCTTGGTATGCATTATAATAACAGCTATCTATTGGGCTCTGTCTCCTGTGCTGAGAATTGTATCAGCATTAAAAATGTTATTTCACTCAATCCTTACATTAACCTTATATAATAGATATTATAACTCTTATTTTACCAACAAAGTAAATGAGGTACAGAGAGGTTAAGCAAATTGCTCAATCCGCATTAACTAATAAATATCAGAGCTGGCACTGAAAGCCCAGTCCCTAGAATTCCAGAGTCCATTGCTGTTTCCTTTACATCATTGTAAGAAACAAAGATTAGTTTAGTTTTCACATAAAGGAAGAAAATATTAATTAATGTAACCTGCAGCCTACTGCCTCAGTCAGTCTACTACTCCCGGGTTAAGTAGGAACTAAGGAAACCAGCTTAAGCCAGTCCTATAGGCAATAAAAAAGATGCCCAAGAAAGAGCTAAGTCAATACCAATTCAGCACTAAATTCCATTCCTTATTTGGCAAAGCAGAGCAGGTAAAATCTAAAATGGTTGGAATGTGATGGCAAAAGTGGTTTATCACAAAATTTTGCGAGGGAGAGTTAGATCTTCAGATAGGTTGTAACCTCTGAAGTATCCAATCTATGGAGAAACAGAGGAAGGGCTTGCGTGCTAGGCTTAGGGGTATAAATTGTGTCATTTTTCTTTGTTCGGGGCACCAGCTGCATTTTCTGGTTGTGTGCTCCTTCTTGCAAGATTGAGAATAAATTCTTTTCTTCTCCACAATCGGGTGAGCCTTATTTTCTTTCAGAAGTTTTCTTTCTTACATCATGATGATCCAATAACTTCATTCCCAAATATCAATCAAATGTTATTTGTAAGTATTGAGAATACCTATACACCTAGCTTAAGTTTTCTTTTTCTTACTTAGTCTTTAGCAAGGTGCATAGGTATTCTAAACACTTACAAATAAGAATAAATTCATAAAAATATTGAATTCTAGAGTGGTTGGGAAAAGTAATTTTATTTTTATGCTTTAAATATTATCATCTGGAATCCTTCCTGGGATGCATTATTGTTTAAATGCAACAGCACTGTAGCAACAATACCATGTAATACTATGATAATCCTATAGAAAATGTGGAGAATTGTTTTGAATCAGATGTAGCCAAGGTTATCCAGTGAGGAAATCATTTTAAATCGGGTACAGAGGTACCAAACTGCAAAAAATATTAATATTTTCAAAGCATTCTATGTAACATTGGAGAATATAAAACAATAAAGGTGGTGTTCCTGGCATAGAGAGTATTTAGGGAACATGATTTCTTGGAAGGACTAATAAATCAAATACATGGCATAATATTCCATATTATCAGCATTCTTATGCAGAATTGCCAGCAGCTTTTTAACAGTATGTATAACTCATGAAACTAAATTAAAGAATTATGAAAAAAGCAACTGGAATATATCCTTCTCTTATAATATTCAAAATCTTCTTAAAAGGAGTCCAGGTGTGCTGGAAGGAAACTCATTGGCCAGTTGCAGGTTTGTATAGTTGGAAGAGACTGAGGGATTAGAAGTTTTTCAGGACACTGCCTGAAAGGCATTATAGATTTGTGAGGTAGAAAATAAATAAGCACATAAATAAGCCATGTTATCCATATGAAGCAGTTCCTCACATCTATTTAGTTTAAGTGTCCCATCTAATGAATAATAGCTCCAACCACTTAGGAAGACAGATAATCCTGTGGATACTTTAGTTATTTTATTTTGTTATTCTAGTCTTCTAATCTTTTCAATGTTTGTCCTGCATTTCACCTTATTCAGGCTCTGTTTTTATCCTTCCTCCTCATTTCTTAAATTCATTTGTTCTCTCATCATCAGAATCCTTCTCACCAAAATCATTAGTACTTTATAAAGCCAATGAAGAGTTCTTGAGTGAGATAAATGTGGAAATCTTGTTAAATTTGTTGAACGCCAGTTCCCCTCCCCCAATTCTTCCTAAATATGTGACTGCTTTATTAATAGTTTGAGAGCCTTCTGAAAGCAATATACTAAAACACAGGTTGGCTTTTTTTTTAATATATATTTTTTATTGAAGTATATCATTCATACATGAACATAAATAATAAGTAAAAGTTGTGAACTGACAAAATAAATATGCATAATATCATACATGGGTCCCATGCACCACCCCTCTACCAACACCTTGCATTGTTGTGAAACATTTGTTACAAACCATGCAAGAGCATCATCAAAATATTACTAAGAACTATAGTCCATATATTATTTTTGGTTTATTTTTTTCCCCATACAACTCTATTATTTTTTATAATATATTTTTATTGTAGACGTTGTGAACTTACAAAACAATCATGCACATGGTAGAATTCCCATACACCACTTCGCCAACCCACCACACCATGCACCATGTTGGAATATTTGTTACAGATTAGGCAGTAATATTTTCAGACTATTACCATCAACCATGGTCTGTAGTGTACATTTGGCACACTTTTTCCCTACCCCCCCACCACCACCATTATCAACACAGTACATCTTCGGCATTAATGCAAGAACAATGCAATATTACTGTTAACCACAGTCCATAGGTCACACCAGGTGTATTTTTCCCATGCTTCTCCACATTCTCACCTCCCTCCAATAATGACATACATCTGCTCTAGCTCACAGGATACTCTTGCATCTATACCATCAACAACAATTCTCATCTGCTTCTGGGTTGATTGTGTTATTCAGTCCCCAGATTATTTTCTAGGTTTCTTTCAAATGACATTTACTACTCTTTTCAGCCATAATCCCATTTATAAACCAACTTCTGCTCACTATGATGTGTTACCATCAACTCTATCCATATCCACACTTTCACAGTCAAGTAAATTAAAACCGCTACATACATTAAGCATCAGTAGTTCTTCTCAACCGTCCTCTTAGCTTTTAAAAACCTATACTCTAGGTTTTAACTCCATGAGTTTATTCTTCATATTTAGTTCATATTAATGAGACCATGTAATATTTGTCCTTATATGTCTGGCTTACTTCAATTAGCATAATGTCTTTAAGATTCACCCATATTATCATATGGGTCTCAATTTCATTTCTTACTGCAGCATAGTATTCCATCACATGTATATACCACATTTTGGTTAGCCGTTCATTGGTTGATGGACACTTGGATTGTTTCCATCTTTTGGCAATTGTGAATAATGTCACTATGAATATCAGTGAGAAGATATCTATTTGTGTCACAGTTTTTAGTTCTTCTGAATATATTCCTAGTAAAGGAATTGCTGGATCATATGACAGTTCTATATTTGGCTTTCCGAGAAACCGCCAAACTGTCTTCCACAGAGACTGCACCATTTTACAATTCCACCAACAGTGAATAAGTGTTCCTATTTCTCCACATCCTCTCCAGCACTTATTCTTTTCTGTTTTTTTTAAAATAATGATCATTCTATGTGGTATGAGATGATATCTCATTGTCATTTTGATTTGCATTTCCCTAATAGCCAGTGACAAGGAACATTTTTTTCATGTGCTTTTTGGTCATTTGTATTTCCTCTTTTGCTAATTTTTGAATTGGATTGATTGCTCTTTTTTGTTGAGTTATATGATCTCATTATATAGAGTGTAAACTACAATGTAAACTATAACCCATGTGGTATAGCAGTGCTCCAAAATGTATTCATCAAATGCAATGAATGTGCCACACTTGAAAAAAGAAAAAAATTTCCTACTTTTGATAGGTTACATGCATGGAATAGATTAGCTTGAAGAACATGTTTTTCTGGGGGTATATACAGTTCCAAACCACCACAGTGACCTTTGGAAAGTAATATACATATATGGACTTCTGATTACTCATTTATTAAATAATAATGATCCTTACTACCTTATGAGCTTGTTGGTTGATGATCAAATGATAATTTTGAAAATGTTTTGCAAACAAAATGTGCTACAATACACACAAAAACAAATGTACAATAAAAGATATTTAGCAATATTAAAAAAGCTAATGTTTATTGAATTCTTTTATACTACTACTGTTCTAAGAATTTCTATGCATTAACTCATTCACTCATCTCAAAATTCTATAAAGGTAATTTCTGCTACTATCCTATTTTACAGATTAAGCAAAAAACTTGTTAAACCAACACAGCTGGTAAATGGAAGCTTTAGAAATCCCTCCCAGTGAATCTAACTCCACATGCCTACAATCTTAACCACGATTCTCTATCACCTCTATATTATCACCTAGATATTGTAACTTTGTACCTTGGTACTGTTCAGCTTTATGTTTAGAGGAAATTAAATTGTGTACCCACATCCATGCTATAGGAAATCAAATATTTCAGATCACAAGTACCCTATAAGACTTGTCATGGGAAAATAATAGATAATACTTAATTATGTCCTGTTATGATTAATATTCTCTTTATAGTGAGTGAATTTAAGTTTAATGTTGTTTACTTTGTTTTTCATTCAAAGGTTAGAATTTGAATCATCCTTGAACTCTCTATAGCTCCTTGTGTACTTGTTCTCCCTAGTCAGGAATCCTGAGACTGTGAATCGGATAATAGAAGATGGCTATCAGGAGAAGTGACAGCAACACACTTTGGAATCCTTGTCATATAATGGGGTAATGTAATAGGTAATATCTTAGATATAGGATTTCATCATTGTGGTAGTTTGGAACTGTGTACCCCAGGAAAACATGTTCTTAGAATTGGTCAATTCCTGAGTTTGACCTAATATAAACGGTATCTTTTGATAAGTTTATTTCAGTTAAGGTATGACACAACTGAGTGAGAATGTGTCTTAATCCTCTTTGTAAGTAAGGTCACAGAGAAAGGAAGGCTAGGGGGAGCAGCCAGAAGCTTAATGTCAGTGGAACCTATAAGAGAAAGGAGAGGGGAGTGGCTATGGCCCAAACAGTTTAGCACCCACCTCCCACATGGGAGGCGCTGGGTTTGGTTCCTGGTACTTCCTGAAAGAACAAAAACAAACAACAATGAAAACAAATGATAAAGCCAACTCAGGGAAGCTGCTGATGTGGCTCAGTTATTGAGTGCTGGCTTCCACATATGAAGTCCTGGGTTCAATCACTGACCCCCAGGAGCTCAAAAAAAAAAAAAAAGAGTGGCCAGAAGAGGTCACTATGTGCAATGCCATGGGACAGAGGAGTCAAGTCCAAGGATCACTGGCAGCCGCCCCAGAAATCCATTCTTTTGAAAGAAAGCATTGCCTTGGTGATGCTTTGATTTTGGAGTACTTATAGCCTCAAAACTGTGGGTCAATAAATTCCTTTTTTTTGAAAAGTCAACCCCTTTTATAATATCTGCTTTAGCAATAAGGAAACTAAAACAATTATCTATAATAATTCTTAAAAGATCTTAACTATACCTGACTTCTCTATATCAATAGATTTATCTGCAATATTATGTTAAATTTAACCATACACTTTATTAATCTGATTTTATTTGGTTTCTTTGAGGAATATTTTGGTTTCTAAATATCTTTCACATACTCAAACTACCACATAGCTCATACCTCTTGAGTATGATAGACCATGCCTATAACCAATTTTTGATGAGACTGTACTTCATATTGCTATTAAAAGGACTTAAGGCCTTGGGATATTGTAAAGGAATGAATGTTTTGCATATGGAAAGAACATGTCTTTTGGAGTCCAAACAGTGGAGTGTGGTAGTTTGAAACTGTATGTACCCCAGAAAAGGTATGTCCTTAGAGCTAATTCATATCTGTTGGTGTGAACCTATTGTAGGTGGGGACTTTTGATTAAATTACCTCAGTTAAGGAACTTTGATTAGATTGCTTCAATAGTTTGTGACCTAGGGCTGGTCTGGATATTCTTACTGGAGTCCCTTTTTAAATGGGAAGAATATGGAGAGATACACAAAGAGAACAGACCACAGAAGCTCAGAGAGGAATCCATGGAAGCTGAGAGAGAAAGCCAGAGACAGAGTAGCCAGAGGCTGAGAGAAACAGAGCTAAAGGAGAAGACAGAGACTGGCAGACTGATAGAGGAGTCCAATCTTAGGGGAGAGAGCATCACCTGTTGATGCCTTGATTTGGACAATTTTTTTCAGCCTGAGAAGCATAACCTTGCAAGCCAATAAACTCCTATTGTAAAAGCCAATCAATTTCTTGGCAGCCTTTAGCAAACTAAAACAAGGCACCTTTGGAAAATTTTTCCACCTTTTGATATTTACAGAGAGGTGACAAAGCAGCTGTTACATAATACTTATGGAAGATGCTGCTAGGGGATCTCCATCCCCTCACTTTGCTTGCTTTTTTGTTTTGAGTGTTATACTGTATCAACCCACCAGGAGCTTTTTGTGATTATGGCTGGTTTAGACAATGAAATGCTATCCAGGATGTAGAAAGGATGGTCACAAATCTAAAACAAACACATTACCCCCTACTTATCCTGGTCTCACTTAGCATGCCTTCATGAATGTGAAGCTTTTTTCATTTTCCCAGTTGTGTCTCCAGACATTATTAGCATATTATGATTTACAAGAGGGTGGATTTTTAAATAACAACACTAAGAAAGCAAAACTCATTTGTTCATCTCAAGAGGTCTGAGAGCACATTACAAGCACAGGGTGGTCAGAATAAAAACTGATACAAGTACACAGTCCATGATTTTTCCTAATCAGAGAAAACACCCAATTAGTACCAAAAGGCTGGGGAGTAAATTGATAACACACTAAATCATTCCCATAAATATCATTATTTAAAACATTTGAACTCTATTTAAAGATATACACAGTCTTGTCGGCTTCACAAGGAATACGACAGCTGGCTGGCTTTAAATCTTAGTGGCAACCACATTTGAGGCTGCCAGGGGCTTCTACAGTTCCATTTTAGCTAAAGGCAGGATTACTGAAGCTGCATTATATCCTCCATCTCATTTTCAGCTCTATTGCACCAATTATGCGGCATTGAGGCTTATAGGGGCTTACATTGAGTTTCAGATAGATGGAAGAAACCAGTCTATACACTTTGTGTTAAAAATAGTCATTAATTACTGAGACTTGTAAACCGCTTAACATCCTTCTTAATGTGGACCATCAGGTGCTTCTCCTCATTCTATAGCTAATCAGCAAAAGGGGAAAAAAATCCTCAGGAAGAAGATCATCTTTTTTTTGGCTTGAACAGAAAGCCAAAGTTAAGAATAAATCTAAAATACCCCGAAAACATAAGCCAATATGCACTTGCAGGCAAAATACTGTTTGTTTTTTTTTTCAAATAAGTTGATTCGAGAAAATTTTCATATAGCATTATCCCACAGGGAAATTCATTATTTAATATAATAATAAATTCCCTGTTTTAGGAAGAACACTGTGTTTGGATTTCTGTTAAACAATATAATACATTCTGAGGAGTTGGATGCATGGAAATGTATTTACAAATAGCTCAAACTGAGTTAGATAATTATCTAATTAAAGAAAAGTAAAACGTCATAGAAATTAAGAAATTCACTTAGAAGACAGACTACAACTAGGGTCTGCTAAAAGACAACACTTTCATCTTTGAATGGACAATTTAGATTTGCTGGAGGGATTTCAGATTAGGCTGTTTTGGAATTGTCTGGCATATCTAGTATTTAAATTTTTAATGATAACCTGATGTTTAATTGGCAAAAATGCCCATTATGCTACTTCATTAAAGCAATCAGAATCATGGGGTAGTAAATGTCAATATGATGAACTGTAATAGCCTTTATGTGGTAGACAAAATCTGGATGAATGGCTTTTGTTTGTAAAAGAATCCCACAGGTTGGAAAAGATAGAAAGCATGTTTATATGGAGTATAACACAAATTAAGAGCTTCGTTCTTTAATGTACATTTTTCATAAGTAAAAACCATGCTTCAAGGAACGCTGTACAACCACATTTCATGCATTTTGATATGACTAATATTTGTGAATGGCTGTGCAGTTTTTCAAAGGCATAGGCAAAGAAAATTGTCGTGATGGTATATTGGCTAAGTTGATTTTTATAAAACCCTTGTAGAGAGTTTTATAAATGAAGAGTGTGGAAGGGCAAAAAAACAAAACAAACAAAAAAACAACTGTGGCAGAAATTACAAGTGGGTTTCACTACATTACAAGCTTGAGATTGTTTATTAAATACATAACTTGTTTTTCTGCAATACTAGTCATTTTACATAAATGTGTGATTTGGCCTCCATTTAGAATGTGTAACTGCAGTCTGCTTCAGTGGTGCCACAGGGAATAGTTGTTATGGGTTGGATATTTGGTTAAAATCTTTGGAAAATTTCCAGAAGCATTTACATATCCATGGCAGCTTTGGGTAAGCACTTTTTTTTTCCAGTTCACTTCTCTCCTTGGCAGTTGGAGAGTAAACAACTGCCCTCTAGGCACGTGGAAAACAATATATCCCGATTTCCTTTCTTCCCATTCCAGGATTTCATGACTTAGTAGTATCTGTATTTAAAGTAAGTTAAATTTCTACTTCTTGCACAGAAGCTGCTTTGGAATCTCTTTGTAAAATGCTGAGTTATTGATACACACTATATTTATGTATAGTTATTTTAATCATAAAGTATTATCGCATTTTATATCAACAATAAAGTGCATGCTCCTTAGACTATTTTCTAAGCAAAATCCCATTACATGAAGTCATTGGGAGGAGGAGGAAGTATGGTAAAAGCAGATAAGCAAGAAGAAACTTGTTCAAACCATTGAAGAGAGGTGGGTCCTTCATATGCTAGACCAAGAGTAGATTCTAGCATGGATCTTATGATGAACAACAGAAAAATGTAAAAAATATAATGCAACAAGTATTTTTCTTTCCAATTTGATGCTTTTCTGGAGAGAATGAAACATATAGCCTTCAGATGTACTTGCTGTATTATTAAAAAAGCGTGCAAAGTTTCCCCAAAGGGAGCCAGAAGTGAAGCTCAAAGCTCCACAAGGACAGGAAAAAAACATATTTAAACATGTTCTAGGACTGTTTATTTTCTGTTTTGCTATGTCATACAGAATTTGAAAGATTTTCTAGGAACAATCTGTTAGGAGAGGGAAACTGATCTTTGTTTTTTAAAAAATCATTGTGGTAACATATAATATTTGCAAGATAAAATTTTCTACTTTAAGCACATTCAAGTATACAATTTAGTAGTATTGATTACAGTTACAATTTTGTGCTACAATTACCACCATACGTTACCAAAACTTTTCCAACATCCAAAACAGAAACTGTACCTATTAAGCAATAGCTTCCATTTCCACACACACCCTTACCCCTGGTATCCTGTAATCTATTTTCTGTGTCTGTGAATTTGGACATTCTTAGTGTTTCATGTATGTGGAATCTTAGAATATTTGTGTTTTGGTATCTGTCTTATTTTACTCAATATATTGTTTTCAAGGTTCATCCATTCTATGTACAAACTTCATTCCTTTTAACAGCTGAATAATATTCATTGTATGCATATATCCCATTTTGTTAATCCATTCATCTGTTGATGAATTTTGGCTATTGTAAAATAATATCACTATGAACTTGGTATACAAATATCTGAGTCCCTGTTTTCAATCTTTTGGGTATATAACTAGAAGGAGAACTGCTTGGTCTTATGGTAATTCTATATTTAACTTTCTGAGAAAGCCATCAAACTGCTTTCCTTAGGAGCTGCACCATTTTACACTCCCACCAGCAATGTACAAGAGTTCCTGTTTCTCCACATCCTTGTCAACACTTGTTCTTTTCTTTTCTCCCTGCCCCTTCCCTCCTCTCCCTTCCCCTCCCCTCCCCTCCCTCCTCTCACCTCTCTTCTCCTCTCCTCTCCTCTTTTCTTTCCTAAATAATACGCACTGTAATTGTTGTAAAGTGGTATCTCATTGTGGATTTGTGTGGCTTTGGTTTGTATTTCCTTAGTTGCTAATGATGTTAAGCATCTTTTCATGTGTTTATCAGCTCTATGTGCATTTTCTTTGAAGAAATGTCTATTTATGTCCTTTTCCCATTTTTAATTGGATTGTTTGTCTTTTTATAGTTGAGTTGGAGGAGTTCTACAGATTCTGGATCTGAAGTCCTTACCAGATATATTGTATGGTAGATTGAATTATGTACCCCAATTTGAACGTGTTCTTGATCTTGGGCCACATTCTGGTGGGTGTGGATCCATGGTAAATAATATCTGTTGAAGATGTTATGTCAGTTAGGGTGTGGCACAACTGAATCAGATTAGGTTTAATCTGGATTACTGGAGTATTTTATAAGCATATAAAGTACTTTATAAGAGTCATGAGAAGAAGCCAGAAGTTAACACAACCCAGAAAAGTAAGGAGATGGCATTGCCATGTGCACTGCCATGTGACAGAAAAGCCAAGGACCAAGGATTGCTGGCAGCCAGCTCCAGAATGCCACAGTCTTTGGGGAAAAAGTATCATCTTGATTTTGGACTTCTTCCAGCCTCAGAAATAAATCAATATATTCCCAGTGTCTAAGTCAACTCATACTTATTTTAGCAACCAGGAAATTAAGCCCTATAGTTTGCAACTATTTTCTCTCATTATAAGAGTTGCTTTTTCATTTCCTTTGATGCACAAAAGCTTTTCATTTTGAAGTCCAATTTGTCTATTTTTCTTTTCTGGCTTGTGCTTTTGGGTAAAATCTAAAAATCCATTGCCTAATACAAAGTCTTAACAATATTCCCCTATGTTTTCTTCTAAGAGTTTTATAGCATTAAGTCTTATATTTAGGTCATTGACCAATTTGAGTCAATTTTTGTATATGGTATAAGATAAAGGTCCATTTTCATTTCACTGCATGTGGATATCCACTTTTGCCAGAACCATTTGTTGAAGTGACTAGTCTTTTCCAATTGAGTGGACTTGACACCCTTGTCAAAATCCAACTGTTCAGGGACATGGGTGTGGCTCAAGCAGTTGGGCACCTACTTATCACATGAGAGGTCCCAGATTTGGTTCCCAGCACCTCCTAAAGAAGACAAGCAGACAGTGAGCTGACAGTGTGGTAAGCTGATGCAACAAAATGATGCAGTGAGGAGACATAGCAAGGAAAACACATGAGAGACATAACAAGTAGGAAGTGGAGGTGGCTCAAGCAGTTGGATGTCTTTCTCCCACATGGGAGGCCTCAGGTTTGGTTCCCAGTATCTCCTAAAAAGAAGATGAACAGACACAGAGAGCACACAATGAATAGAGACAGAAAGCAGACAGCAAGCACAAATAACAAGGGTAGGCGGAGAAATAAATAAAATAAATCCTAAAAAAAAAAAAATCTGCCCATAGACATATGGGTTTATTTCTGAATTCCCAAGTCTACTCCATTGGTTTTTGTGAGAATTTCAAGTTCTTTTGTGAATCCCCAAAAAGATTAAGATTTAAAAGTAATCTATTCTTGTGTGTGTGAGACCCTTTGACTGCATTAGATTCTGTTAATGGACCTTGATTATATCACTTGATTAGATTGCCTTTGATTGGACCATGTCAGTGAGGCATGACTCAGGTTGGGTTTTTGCCCTCTTTTCTGGAGATACAGATATATAAAACACACAGAGAGACTCACAGAGAAAGGAAACCACCATTTTGATCCTGCCATGTGAGAGAAAGGAGAAAGCAGAGAAAGGAAGAGGACTCCAGGTTTGCCTATAGCTGCAGAAACTGAGAGAAGCCTGGAGAGACTGAAATAGGTCCCGGAGTCTGAAATCAGCAGAGCACAGAGACAGAGAGAGAGGTCCCTGAGGAGCTGGGCCCATGGAGCAACTCCAGGCCATATCACTAACAGCTGAACTTGGGGGAAAATGAGCCTTGAGGGGAAGGCAGGGACCTTGGCAAAGATTGGCTGCTATCTTACCTTGCAAGGATCTGCCAGCAGACGACCTTGATGAGAAAGCATCTCTGATTAGGATGTTATATGGCCTTGGAATGGTAAGTTTTACCCCTAATAAATTTCCTATTATAAAGTGCAACCCATTTCTGGCACTTTGCATCAACAGACTTTGGCAAACTAAGACAGTCTTACATCAGCACAACATTATTTTGATTGTGCTAGCTTTGTAGCATGTTTTGAAATCCTGAACTGTGAGTTCTCCAATTTTGTTTTTTTTCAAAATGATTTGACTTTTTGGGTCAATAGACTTTCCATATGAATTTGATGATTTGCTTTTCTATTTCTGCAAAGAAGACTGTTGAAAATTTGATAAGGTTGTTTTAAATCTGTAAATACTTTGAGTATTAATCATATCTTAACAATATTAAATATTTGTGAACATGGGACCATTTCTGCTTATTTAGCTCTTTAATTTCTTTCAACAGTGTTTGTAGTTTTCTGTATACAAGTCTTATACATCATGGCTAAATTTACTCCTAGATATTTTATTATTTTAATTGTTATTGTGAATGGAATTGTTTTCTTGATTTCCTTTCAGACTGTTCATTGTAGGTGTATAGAAACACAATTGATTTTTGTGTGTTGATCTTGTACCGTGCTACTTTACTGAACTTCTTCATTATCTTTAGTAGCTTTCTTGTAGTTGCTTATGAATTTCCTATATATAAGATCATTTTATCTGTGAATAGGGCTAGTTTTTCTTTTCACCTTCCAATTTAAATGACTTTGTTTCTTTTTCTTGCCTAAATTTACTGACTAGATTCTGGTAAATTGTCAAATAGCAGTGGTGAAAGAAGACATCCTTGTCTTAGGGTGTTTGATGATAGCTGTACATGTTTTCATGTAAGCCCTTTATTGTGTTAAAGAATTTCCATTAATTTCCTTGTTTACTGAGTATTTTGATCATGAATGGGTATTGGCTTACGTCAGTTGCATTTTCTGCATCAATTGAGATAATTGCGTAGTTTCCCCCATCATTTTATTAATGTGATATTTTACATTGATTGATTTTCTTATGTTGGCCCACTCTTGCATTCTTGGTATAAATACCAATTGGTCATGGTGTGCAATACTTTTAATGTGCTATTGGATTTACTTTGCTAGAATTTTGCTGAGGATTTTTGCATCTATATTCACAAGGGATATTGACCTTTAGTTTTATTTTCTTGTGATATCTTTATCTGTCTTTGATATTAGGGTCACATTGCTCTCATGGAATGAGTTATGAAGTGTTCCTGCCTCTTTAATTTTTTATAAGAGTTAGAACAGGATTGGTGTTAATTCTTCTTGAAATGTTTAGTAAAATTCACCAATGAAGCCATCTGATCCTGGATTTATCATTGTTGGGAGATTTTGGTTACTTATTGAATCTCTTTCTTTGTTATTAATCTGTTGATAACTTCTATTTATTCTTGAGTCAGTTTAAATAATTGACATGTTTCTAGGAATCTGTCATTGCTTGTAGGTTATCTAACTTGTTGGCATACAATTGTCCATATTATCCTCATATAACCCTTTTAAAATTTCTGTACTGATGGTAGTAATGTCCCTGCTTTCATTTCTGCTTTTAGTTTTTTGTTTCCTCTTTGCTTTTATCTTTGTCAGTCTACCTAAATGCCTGTCAGTTCTATTAATCTTTTCAAACAATCAGGTTTTGGTTTCGCTGATTCTCTCCATTGTTTTCTATTATTTATGTCATCAACTCTAATTTGTATTATTTCCTTCCTTCTGTTCACTTTGGGCTTAATTTGTTCTTTTTCTAGTTCTTCCAGGTTGAGCTTAGGTTAATGATTTCATATCTCTCTTCTTTTAAATTTCTCTTATGATTTATTCTTTGATCCATTAGTTGTTTAAGAAGGTATTATTCAATTTTACACACTCATGAATTTTCCAGTTTTCCCTCTCTTCTTAATTTCTAGCTTCATTTCATCATTGTTAGAGAAGATATTTTCTATGATTTTAATCTTTCCAAATTTTTTGAGAATTTTTTTGTGACCTAAGATATGTTCTATCATGGAAAAATGAGCAAGGTGCACTTTAAAAGTACTTGCATTCTGCTGTTGAAAGGTAAAGCATTGGTTCATAGTATTGTTCAATTTCTTTATTATAGTATTGTTATTATATATATATATACACACTATATAATATATATAGTATTATAGTATTGTTCTATTTCTTTATTAATTTCCTGTCTTGATGTTCTATCCATCATTGAAAATTGTGTCTTGAAGTTCCCTACTATTAATGTAGAATCCTCTGTTTTTCCCTTCAAGTCTATTATGTTTGTCTCATATATTTTGGGGCTCTGCTGTTAGGTGCATATATATTTGTAATAGTTCCATTTTCTTGATGAGTCAACTCTTTAGTCACAATTGGCGATACACTTCTCCAATGTCAGTTTATCTGAGAATGTCTTAAACTTTCTCTAATTTTGATGGACAATTTTGCCAGATACAGAATTCTTGATTGGCAATTTTTGCTGTTAACACTTTAAATATGTCATTCCACTACCTTCTTGAGTCCATGGTTTCTGTTGAGAAATCTTAAACTTATTTAGGCTTCTTTGTACATGAAATGTTTCTTCTCTCTTCCTGCTTTCAGGATTCTCTCTTTGTTGTTGACATTTGACATTTTGATAATAATGTATCTCTGTGCGATATTTTTGGTTTTATCCTTTTTGCTGCTTTTTGAATATCTTGGATGTGTTTATTCATGTCTTTCATTCAATTTTGGAAGATATCAGCCAATATGTCTTCAATATTTTTTTCAATCCCTTTTTTCATTTTCCTTTTGAGACTCCCATGATGTGTATATTTGTATGCTTAATGTGTCTCTTAGGCTCCATTTACTTTTATCATTCTTTTCTTCTTTCTGCTCCTAAGACTAGAGGATTTCAATTGTTCTATCTTTAAGATTGCAGATGATTTCTTCTGTCAGTTCCAAACTGACAGATTTAACTATAAGTTAAATCTTCTGGGGAATCTTAAATTTCAGTTATTGTGGTTTACAGCTCTAAAATTTCTCTGGCTCCTTTCCCTAATTTCTCTTTATTGAAATTCTAATTTTATTCATATATCATTTCTTGGTTTCCTTTGTTCTTTGTCCATGTTTTCCTTTACATTGTTGAGCAGTTTCTGTATGTCAAAATTCTGGACTGCCTTATTGATGGAATCTTTTGCATTATCTTGTTTCTTTGAGTAAAACATCATTTCTCATTACTTTGCATGCTTTATTATTTTTAGTTGCATATGGGCATTTGAATATTTTAACATGGTAACCCTGGAATTTAGCATCTGAGGTGTCTGTTTCTGAAGTTTATATACAGCCAATATTATGACAGGGTTTTTTTTTAATGCCATGATTTAACAACAACAACAACAAAGTTTTCCCATCTTTGCAGATTTGTTCTGCATGTGCTGTCTTTCAGAGCCTGACCATCTTTACAGTAAGCCTAAAGAACAGCCTAAAGCAAAAGCATAGGGTACTCTCCAGTCTTTTCTGAACTTGTGTCTTGTCCTGGGCATGTGTGCATGGCCTTATGAAATCTTCCATTTACGGACACTCTGAATGACCCTCTTCCCCCAAGAAATTCACAGTACTTCCCCCTGGGTTGGGCATAGAATTGTATGTCTTAAAGCCAGTGATACTTTATTTGAGACAACTGAGGATGGTTTATTTTCTTAGTGTTTTAGCTGTCCTTTGAGCTGCTTTTATAACTAGAAGAAGTTCTGGGACAGGCAAAACAGAGACAGATATCCTGGTTCAGTCTTTCAGGCTGCCACTGTATGGATTAGTACAGATATACATGGTCCCTGATACAAGCATAAAGATTATTCTGCTTCCTCTAGAACCAGAGATCCACAATTATAGCATGGGATGGCTCTTCACTAAGGTGGGTAATGGTGGAGAAAGGGCCAGCAAAGACACCATGAGGTTTTCCTACCTTTTTTAGGTTGACTTGTTCTTGACTCAGCACTTTTCCAGTAACAACAGGTCTTTAACTATTTTCCAGACCACTGAGGAAGATGATTCTGCCAGGTTTTATTTCTTGTTCAAAAGTTCTGTGAGACAATTAAAGCTGGAGCATCTAATTTCATCATCTTGCTGATGTTACCTCCAATAATCTTATTTTTCCCAATAAAGGGCGCACATAAAGTCTGATCAATAATGCTAAACATTTATTCCTTTTATACTGTCACCTTTCAGTCTACATAGGGTCCATATAGATAAGACGGGTACATAGAAATCACCTTTTCTGATATCCCTTCTTTTTATCTACTCTTACCTTAATTTCTTCTAAATATGTATTTTAAATTTCTCTATCCTCTTTGCCAGGATATTATCTCCATCAAATGGATTGTATTATTTTCCTTTACTTAGTGATTGGCTTGTGTTTCTGGAGTTAGAGGTAAGATATCTCTAAGAACTACATACCAAGCATCAATTAGCTATTTTTTGAGGTATTTTCCTTGGGCATGATTGGCAGGTCATTGGTCAATTATGCAGAGAACTGAAAATCAATTCCAACTGGAGAAAATAAAAGGGAAATTATTAACTCATCTAATTGAATAAATCTGGGCACAATTTGATCTGGGGTTGAAATATTCTTATCAGGTTCTAAATGTTCTATATATTTTTCAACTTCTTTTTCTTGGTTTTGGCTTCTTTTGTTGACTCCAAATGTCAGCAGATGGCTGTTAGCCCTTGCAGAGTAAAACCACTACCCTATTAAACACTCCATTTCAACAATTATACAATTCCTGTGGTAAATATCTTTAACTTGGAAAAAGTTGAACATTTGATAAGCAACCAGAGTATAGATGTTATGTACTGAGCAAGGGGGTTAGATTCTTTGATTTGCTGGGCACAGTAAGGATTTTGAACTTTGTCCTAAGAGATCTGGGAAGTTACTAAAATGTTTAAAGCATGCTGTCAGATGTTTAATAAGATATTATTTCATTAAGATCATTCTGGAAGCCATATTAGAATGGTGGGTTGGAGAGAGATGTAAGTAAAAATGAAAAGACCAGTCAGAACTTGCATTAGTTCAAGAAGTATAAGAGAGAAGTGGTGGTAGAAATGGAGTACTGTGTACAGTACTGAGAGATATCTAGATGTTGTAATAAGAATTGTTGAGATATTGAATAAGGACAGGAAAGGGGATGGAGGTGTTAAGAATGATTCCTAGATATTTGGTATTTCTAACTGGATACTTAGTTGATCAATTTCATTGAGAGAGGGACATGGAGGAATAGGACCAGTTTTGGTATCATTACAGTATACATGAATTGCTAAAAAATTTAAAGGAAATTGCTAAGATGTAACACACATGATGGAGAGCTCATATTGAAATCTCTCATGTATACACATGCACACACACACATTTATATATATATTTTCATGGAAAACCAAGTGCTATAATACCCAGTAGAATTGTCAGCAATGGGGACAAACAATTATGATCCTGTGTATCAGGTTTTGGATCTTAGATTACAATCAATAGATAGCAACCCTGGTTAAATTAAGGAAAATGATATTTATTGGCAATGTAATGGGGATGACATGAGACACTGTGATGAGAATAGTACTTGGAAATGATCAGGTCAGGTAGTCGCAGAGGCTGGAAACTATGACCCAAGCACAATAGGAATTTCAGAAGAGTAATAATCTGGGCTAGTTATGGTTGTTACAATAGAATGGAATTCCAGTCACTTCTTGAATTTAGCATTTTATTAGACAGGGAAAACAAAATCTGAGAGCCAAAAAACAAATTTCTGCTATACACTAAAAGGCCCTTAACTTTCTTAAGTCTTCACTAAAGCAATGCAGAAATGTGGTAACTCTTTCAAAGAATTATTTGTTCAGGCATGTAGAAAAGGAAGCACCTTGTCTTGATTGGCAGTGAGTGTAACAGTGCATAATTGATTAAGCTTGCCCCTCTCTGCATCCTATTCCCCTGCTCACTCACCACCTCACACATTCTAGATTTGACCAAATGGCTGTATCTAGTCATTTTGGTTTGTGCAAAAAATAGGAATCTTCCATCATTACCCAAATACAAGTAGTTAAAATTGCAGTTATATTTTAAAAAATGAGTCAAATATAATTCTAAAGGTTTGCATAATGATTTAGAGAAAAAAAAATGACTTTCTATATGCTGCATTTTTCTCTCCACTAAAGAATTTTCCTGTTCTTCAGCTCTGTTAAGTAGTTGCATATATTGAGGAGGCATTTATAAAATGATATGTAAATTACTGTTGATTTACATATATTTCACAATACTGTACTTCTGCACCCCCCCACAAAGAGAATTCAAAGATATTCATCAGAGCTTATACTGTTATGTATGGAATAATGTTTGCAAGAGTTAATATTTGCACCCATCACTTCCCTGTCAGTACAATTCTCCTCACTCCTCTCAGGAAAATATGTCTCTGAACACTATTTTGTTTCCCAACTGTGTTAAGTAATTTATCTCCAGTTGTTGTCCCAAATCCTGCATCAAATTACCTAAGTTGTCAGTCAGGTTTCCACATATTGATTCAGCAATCTCAGCCTTGTGTTCTGCCCAACTCCAGCAGAGAGTTGATTGTTTTACTCCAAAATCCTTTGAAAAGTTAAATTGTTAGCAATACAAACTCGCTGGAAATTGGGGTAACTCTTCGCTTTAACTTCAATCTCTTCACCTTGAGCCCTGGGCATTTAGAACTCATCTCCAGACAACAAGGCAGGGAATTGGAATGGAAAGTGGTAATGCAGTTACTGCCAGGAGCCAAAGGAGTAGTAAAATTGTCTACTTATTCTGGGACTGGGTGCAGTTCATGCTCTGGCACTCACCTGCCTCACCAAACAAACTGGTACTGATAGAGAGGGTCAATGAAATACAACTTAAATTTCAGGGTCCCACTTATTCCTGGCCAAATAACCAGAGAAAGCAAAAATAAATGGGCCAAGAAGGTAAGGGAATTTTTTTCCCAAAACCTTTCCTAGATTTAGCTCTTGTTCCAAAGAGACACATTATCTTATATTACCAATTAGAAACATTGTTCCGTGGATTGTTTCCATAAGAGCTAATGAAAATCATATCTGATTGCAAATATCATACCTTTATAAGAAGGCACTAAAGCCTTAAATAGCCTTGAGTGCTTTTTATTTAATGTTCAATTTGTAGCTAATATACTTTAGGAGTTAAGTGCTAGTGTTTAACCTGTTAAGAGATTGTGAGTTAACTTGGGTGTTTAACAATGAGCTGTTTTGAAGAGTATTACAAGAGCGCAGGTGTTTAAGAGAGTCGATCGTAATTTAAAGTACTTGACTGAAATCTTTTTAATGATATTTATGTTATGAAGCCTTTCATAAAAGCAATATATGTAAAAAAATTGACCTAGCAAGGCAGAATAGCACATTTATGCTGCTGTTCTTTACCTGAACATGATATTGAATCTTGAAGTTGAAAAGGAGACTACATGCCATTTGTTGCATATTTTTTAAAATGTCTTTCCACATTTTATCTTCAGCAACTTTCCCATTTCACTGTCATATTTATAAAGAAAAATCTCAGAAAGACTGTTTATAGATACTGTCTTAATTTTTCTTATTTTATTCACATACTCTTTCCAGTCAGAACTTGAAATTACCATACCAAAACAAATGCTGTCAAGTCTACCTGTGAGGTCCAATTTGAAAATTCCAATTGCTAATGTAATTCTCATTTTACTTGATATCTCAGAGAGATTTTACATCATCGGTCATCCCTTCTTTTGGAAAGCATTTTCTTCACTTGACTTCTGTCTTGACTTCTGTCTCACTATTCTCTATTGGCTCTCCCTTTCCTTATTGTTTGCTCTTGTTCTCAGTTCCTCTTCATCCACCTGATATTTTATTGTTTGAAACCCATTAACCTCTTCTACTCATTCCCTTCATGATGCTATCCGATCTCAGGCTTTTAATTTCCTTTGGCTTGCCCTCACCAGGAGGCCCTGGGCATTGAACCCTGGACCTCCTATATGGTAGATAGGAGCCCAGTTGGTTGAGCCACGTACATTTCCCACATCTTAAATTAAGATCCTACTTGCCAATAGATCCTATTTACAATGGGTCCACACCCATAGGAATGAATTAACTTTAAGAACATACTTTTCTGGGGTCCATAGCTTCAGACTGTCACATTTCCCGACTTTTTTAGTACTTTCAGCTGCCAGTGTCAGATATCCTTCTTAAAAAGCCTCACCCAAACTAAATGTACTGTGGAGTTATTGTACTGCACCAAATGAGTTATGCTGGGGCTATATTTTCCAAAATTCTCTTCTATATATATATGACTCTGTGATAGGTTTAGCCCAAGGAAAAGCTTGAGCAAGATTTGGCAGGACATGAAGCTGCAGGCAGTATACCTAGAAGATCAGTGGAAGGACCCCAATGCTCCTGCTGCAGATTGCTGATTTTGTTGCCAATCTACTGGTTCATCTGGCTGGTGTGGGGAAGCAGCTCCTAACTGATCTCATCCTTTGTTTCTTCCAGTCCTGAGTCAGGTTTATGTACAGACCTATTCTGCATGGCCCCATCTTCTTCTGCTGGTCACCAGTGATGTTGGAAATGGGTGGAGCAAAAGACTAACGTGAGTTCCAATTTGTCCTCATAGATTCCTGGTTCTCCTTGCTTTCTTTAGATATGCATTAGCTCTTCTTCCTGATTGCTTGCTCTGCTACAGAGTTGGACAGTTTCACAGTCCATAATTTTCTTCTTGCACTGTTTGTGTTGCATTTTGTTATCTCTGGAAGCAGATGCTGAAATGGAAATTGGGGATTCAGGTATTTATTAGACATCAATACCTGTTAAAGGAAAAAGGAGAAAGCAGGATTGGACAGAGGGAGAAATGGAAAAGACATGACTAATGCACCACCAACACAACAGGGCACTCTGGGGCAAGTTTTGCTTGTCAGGTCCTGTATTCAGCTGAACTGGCTAAACTTTATACCCCTCACCTCTCATTATCTGGATGGGGGAAGAGGATGATAACTGGAGAGTGTCTGCTGCTGAGCACACTTCCATATCAAAACTTTCCTTTATGGAGGATCTCATGGCACTTTTCCATGTCTATCACAGTCTGTCCTTTCCACCATTAGGACCTACTTCTTCATATATATATTTGAAGAGCAGCTCTATCTCATATGTCAGGGACTCAGATAATACTAATTAGATCCCCAACCATGGCATAAACAATTTGCCTTTCTTGGACATTTACCCTTGCTTGACATTCAGCCACTCTATTAGGTCTTAGACTTTATATTTGGCTTTTTAAGGCCACCCACTGCAGGCAATGTGAGCTTCTTTGTAGACAGATCTCTCAACTGCTGATGTTTCTAAATAGAGCATCATGGGACTTAGCCATAGCCATTTGTATTAGTATCCTAGGACTGCCATAACAATGTACCCAAAATTGGATGGTATTGTCTTTCAGCTCTGAATACTACAAGTCCAAAATCAAGGTGTCAGCAGGGCCATACTATATTTGAAACCTGTATGGGAGAAATCTTCCTTTGCTGTTCTAGATTCTTATATTTTCCAGCAATCCTTGTTTTTCCTTGGCTTATAGATGCATCACTCTGCCTCCTCCATCTGCACATGGCCTTCTACTCTGTGTCATTTCTGGATCCAAATTTGTTCTTATAAGGGCACCAGTTATATTTCATGAGGGACCACCCTAATCCAAGTTTGGCTTCATTGTAACTAATCTTATCTTCAAAGACCCTATTTCTGAATAAGGTCACATTAATGGGACTGAGAGTTAGGACTTGGAGCATCTCTCTTTGGGAGAATCAATTCAACCTACATCACCATCCAATACCATTGTCCTTATATTTACTATTTCCTCTCTTAGTTGCAATGGCTGATACTTTATGTGTTAAGTCTATTTCTTTCTTTCCTGGAACATCCTTCCAATTCACTCTTGTTGAATGAATGTTCTCAACCTACACCAGTGATGATGTCCTCTTTGCCATTCAGTTGCTAAGTAATCTATTACCCAAACCCCATCTATGGTCCACTTTCTTGGATTCTATTTCTAAGGTCTCCAGGTATTGAGGAGGAGATTAAAGTGCGAAGTGTTTATTAAGGATAAACTTCTATGAAAGGAGGGGCAAGGAAGCAAAGTTTGGCTAGGGAACCTGTTGATTAAATTTTAGGGTTCCACAAAGTACCAGCCAACTTGGCAGGAAACAATGGATTGAATATTGTTCATAAAAGTGTCTCACATCAGGCCAAAATTCCTGGGACTTTCCACCTCCATTTTGCTCTGAATATGGGCTCTTTCAGAAATGGTATGATTTCAGACAAACCATGTGACTTCTGAAACTAAGGCAGAAAGCTCAAGTTGTTGACAACTGGAGGCTATCTGCTGAATATGCCACAGCTTAGCAGCAAGTTCATCCTTGGAGGGAGATCTGGGTAGCACATATATGTGTCTACTGCAGAACTATTATGATTTGCTGATCAGTGTACATATTTGTTATAGATATAGACAGGTCTTTAATTTTTAATATTTAGCATTTGTCTTTCTGGAGATTCTCCTCATCCTTACCATTCTGATCAAATGCCCACTTTCCAAACCTTCTTCTGTCTCTTCAATTAATCTAATATTTATTATTATTTCACAGCATTAACATTGCCTTTATATACAATATTTGTAATGAGGATATGAATCTAACAGATAATACTTGTGAGAAATTTCTGGATAAGAGATTCGCTTGCTGGAAAGAAATGTTTCCTTTTTCTGGGTCCTATCTATATTAAGATTAAATTACGTGGCTTTATGACCCATGAAATAAAAGTAAGGACATAGCATATGAGATTTGTCTGCTAAAGAAAATAGTATAAGAAGACACTTCTTTTCTAGGGAAGTATGGGAAGTACAGGATAGATGTGAAAGAGGAAGCAAGGATAGACACATGTGCCCCAGCTTCCACTCATACACTGGACATATTTTGTTGTTGTTTAGAGCAGGAAGATGTTTTTTAGAGGAAAAATGAAAAAAAAAGGGGGTGGGGACTTTTGTTCTATACTTCTTATTTGAAACTTGAAAATGAGAATTCCAACATGGGGTGGCTATATCAGAGTTGAAATGAATGTGTGTCCTATTTAAGCAAGCAGAGAAAACTGGTGGATCAGCTAGTGGTGGCTTTTGTGTGTGTTTATGTGTAATGGTAAATAGAGCGATTCCTCCATGTTTTGGGAAGGATGCAGTTGGCTGATGCTAATAGTTGATGAGCTTGCAGGGGAGGGAAGTGAGGGGAGAAGTATGATATGGTAGGATAAGTAAACATCTGGCCAAGACTTTCATGCACATTCAGGGAGAATGCAAATGGCAACAAGAATTGAGGTGGTGCTGAGACAGCAAGGAAGAGCCAATCTTGCTGAACCAACAGAGGAGTCCATCTTGGGTCCAGAGGCTGGGATACAGGGCTAAGGGACCGTCAAAGTCTTTGAAGTCCTGTAAAACCCACCCCTCCATAAATATTGTTGATTTCTTATGGAAAAGAAGAGGGGCCTGGATAAGCAGCACTGATGGGGGTTGAACTCTGAATTAAATGAATAATTAATAAATTATATTGAGAATGTCAGACACATTTGAAGAAACTTTCTCATTAAATGCATGCAACAAGGTAGGAACTTGAAGCAAGATTAGATCAGATATGAAAAGTAATTGTCTTCCAATTTCTTGGCATACATGAAAAGTAAACTATAAGTTGCCATAGGTCCTTTTCTGGTCATGATTTGCTTATACACAGCATTCCCCAGAGGATTTTGGGCTCTGTTATGTCAGATACTGCCCTTCTTCATTTTCATCTTTGGTCCTGGCATTAAAAGATGCTCAATAAATATTTGATCCTTTTCAGGTGGGGCCTTGTTTAATTTTTCTGTATTCCTTACAATACCAAGAACTGTACTTTACAAGTAGAGGTCATTTAGAAAATGCCTTTTATGTTTCACTGTATAGTTTTATAGCTAGCTATAAATTTGCTTTTCTCTGTTGATGTGGGTATACCATTTATGGAAGAAGTATACTCAAGGCATTCCTGCTATTTTTGAAATTAAATCTACCTGTTCTCTATCATGTCTATGTATTATAAAGTATTTGAGTTGCTACTTTCTATTTCATCTAAAATGATCATCTGGTTTTAATTTCAATAAAAGCCTTTGCTGATGCTAAAGATTTTTCTCTTGCTAATAAGATTTTTAAAATCTCTGATATTGCTGAAAAATAAAATGGGTCCACTAAGAAGTGTTTCTTGCTAATTCACTTAATACTAAATAATTCTTTACCAGATTTTTAAATATGAATGAGACCATTTAATGTTACAGAAAATTTCACTACATTTTTTGCATTAATTCTTCCTCTAATTCTTGCTAATTTGCTGCAACAATGTAATTGCATTGCCTACATTATGGCTAACAGGAAATATTAGGTATATAGCATTTTATTGTCTTTGACAGCTTGATGAATTGTGACTTGAACTCAGAAAATGCCTTTGTTTTAACTGTCTCTTTTTCATTAAAGTTGAGAACTATAGTTGGGCATTGAGTAGAAGAACTACTCTTCTTTACTGCTTTTAAGTTAGAGTTGCTCACACTGATGAATATTCTCCATCTAAATATTGTGCAGGCAGATTTTGTTTATTTTTCACTCTTTTTATCATGTCAAGGCTAAATTTAATGATCAATAAATATCAGAGACCAAAAGAAGTTGTGGGAAAGCAATTTCAGGAAACAGAACACATTTTCCTGCTTTCCAAACAGGTAAATGAATAAAAGGATCTTTGGTATTATACCATTTTTCCATGATTCATATAGGTATTTTAATATATCTGTGTGGAGTAAGTTTGTGGTTCATTACTTATCCAGGATGGTTAATATAGGTTAACACCATTAGTTTGAGCCCTTGGAATGCACATTTGCCTTACTTTTTTTAAAAAAACTATTAGTTAATTCTAACTAGTTGTTCCATAGAGTCATTTGTTCACAATTAATGAATTTTATTCACTTGGCAAAGCTCTTAATGAGGGCCAGCTATGAGCCAGGCTCTGTGTTATAAACAGTGTGGGCAGCCAAGCCAAATGTAATATATCTAGTCCCTAAAGAGGTTACATTCGGATGAGAGACTTTGATTTTAACAGTGAAAAGTCTATTTCTGTGCTTCAAATAATAATACTGTAAGAGTTTTTGGTTAATGTCTTCTGTGTGGTGACAGGCCAGCTTCAGTCCAAGAATAGCTGAAGAGAATGTGTTGGGCTTATTCATGGTACTGCACAACTCCCAAGGGTATGTTTTACATGGTCACAGATACATCAGGTCCAAATGATGTGGAATGGGAAAGAAGTATGTGTGGGTTATTTCATACTCTTTGCTACATTAAGGAGTTTGGTGGTGACTTTATCCCAAAGTTGGGATATGCAATTAAAAGATTTTAAATAAATTACTGATGTGATTATTTCTGAATTTTATAAAACGAAAGGGTGGAATTGAGTGTGAATTGAAGATAAGGAAATGATCTATTTCAATATTCCGTGTGAGACAAGGTAAAACACTAAATGTGCTTAACACAGTATGGAAAATGACAAATGTGTTAACTGATTTAATTCCAGTTAATAGTAAGTTGTTAGAGAAATGGGGTGATGGCATCTCACCTTCCATTTCAGCTTAACTTAATGTGCCCATCTGCTACTTTTGTTTTCTCTAGTAACTTTGGCTATCTCTTTCCAAATGATCTAATAACCTGTGTGCTTGATTCCTGGATGACTCAAGAGAAAAGCATAAGACTCTAAAAAGTGGCAACTTTTCAGAACATGTGTGAAACTCAGTAAACTGAGGATGTTAGACAAGATGAACCAGATGAATCACAATATGTTTCAAAGGACTTTTCGGGTCAAGAACCTACAAGTCAAAGAGAATGCAGTTGTTGGGTGGGTGGATTACTAAATCCTGTAAAGAGAAACTGCTTTGATGCCAGAATCTTTGACGGCATATTCCATAGATAAGGTGTTGAGTGACTGACAGGATAATGTAATAGCCTGGACTAGAAGAGGTGGCAATAATTCTTCCATGATTCATGTGCCCTTTTCTTTTCAAAAGGGGTAATTTTCAGATTCTCATTCCTAAGTTACTTTCTTTTCACTCACTTTATTTTCCATGCACAGTGTCCTGTCTCTCTGGCTAATGGATGGTTAGTTAACTTCTCAGATCTAGAGCCAATACTTAGGGCCAGGTTGCCCATCAACCACAGTGCTCAGGTTGGTGATTAAAAGCTCCAGGTATGATACCTGGTTAACTGAATGCCTAGAGGAAAAGTCTGACCATTATTTTATATTTATTATACCATGAAAAACTAAGGGAATATAACATGCATTTTAATGCTTCCAGAAAAAGGAATGGAATCTATCTTGTAATGAGCAACTTCAGATAGCTCTGTTGATACATTTTCTCTCCCTTACTAAGCTAGTTAGAGTTAGGATGGTTAGAGGTGGTGATTTTCTCAATATATTGTAAACAGTCAATTTGATAGATTTTGACCGTTTTTTCTCTAACTATAAATATTTAGAGTGGTTGAGGGCAGAATGACTCTACTCTAGGCTTTTTATTGGTGTGTCCAGGCCAGGTGTGTCAGACCCTCTGCATTGGATGATGAGAAGACAGGGAAGTTATTTTTCTGCCTGCAAGTTTCCTCAGAAAAACTTTTTTTTTTTACATTTGGAGTGGTGGGCCTATGCCTCTTTTGCACAATATATGGCAAGCATGAAGTGTTATACACCACTTCATCCTGGGCTATGTGTTTTTAAAATGAAATGACAGAGGAAAGTGGATGTCGCTCAAGTGACTGGGCTTCCATCTACCATATGGGAGGACCCAGGTTCCATCCCTGGGGCCTCCTGGTAAAGGTGTATCAGGCCCGCATGGTGAGACATGCAGCAATATGATGACACAACAAAAGAGAGATGCAGGGGAGACTCAAGGTGAGATGCAACAGAAACCAGGAACTGGTGACACAAGCAACAGGGTACCTCTCTCCCACATTAGAGGTCCCCAGGCAAATCCAGGCAAAGCTTAGAGGAGAAAATGAGAAGACAAAAAGAAACAGACACAGAAGATCATATAGCACATAGACACAGACAGCAAAATCAGCAGGGTGGTGGGGAGGGGAAGGAAAAGTAATACATAAAAATGAAATGGCAGAGTTCAACAAAGAAACGCAATACTGGGAGATACTCTCTTCAAGGGGAAGACAACTGGGAAGACTGGTGATTGAGAGTCCTAGAAACCCAGATGGGGTAGAGTAGCCATTGTGTCCCAAACTCTAAAGGCAGGGAGTTCTCTGTAGTGTATGTTCAGTTCTATGGATTGGTTGAGGAGGTGCCAGCAAAATCCATGGTATGAAATTTCAGAACAGTGACTTTCCCAAGAAAGAAAGAAAACAAAACAAAACAAAAACTGCACTGTAATGAGGCTATCAGTAACTAGTGAGAAAGTGATAGGACTCAAGAGAATTGAAATGATCTGAAGGTAATAAAAGACAAGGGAAAAAAATTTATTTTATATAATTTATTTTGTATTTTATTTGCTATTTATTTTATTATTTTTTTTATTTGTTTACTTCTTGACTTTGCTTTTGTGAGATTTTGGCCCACAGAAGAGTCACAGCTGTCTCAGGGAATGATCGCTGGCACAAGGTATCAGTGATGGGGGGATGTTTGGGGAGGGGTGTACTTGGGGTATGCCTCTATGGCATAGGAATATGTTCAAGTGGTCAGGGGAGTTGTTTTGGTGGGTTGAACAATAACTGAAAGAATACGGAATTCCCAACGTTGGAAATCCTGCTACATTCTCTAAGTAAGTGGCAAGAATTCCTGAGTACATGGACAGTGCCTAGTGAAGGAAGACAAACTATTACACTAGGCCCTTAATATTGATGGTTGTACTTATGAACCTTCTTCTTGTGAAAATGAAACTTAGCCTAGAATTATATATTGCCTAAGCATTACCTCCTTAAAACCTTGTAGCTCATTTGGCCTCTCTCTAAGTCAAACTCAGCATATAAGCACACTACTTTCCCCCAGTTTGGGGATGAGCATCTCTGGCACTGAGGAATTATTACCAAAGTGCCATCTAGTAATGCATTTGGAAAAAGACCTTGACCAAAAGGGGGAAATACTAAATACAAATGAGTTTTTATAGCTGTGGAAGTTTGATATTATTGAAGAATTCCAAAAAGAGATATTGATTATGTTTGTAAACTGGTCTGTTCCTCTGGGCATGATACCCTTTGATTGATTTAATTTAAAAGGCTTTACATTTACTTGATTAAATCAAGATTAGGGCTTTCATTCGACCACATCATTAGGGTAACTCATTTTGAGTCCCTGCCCCCTTTGTGGACTACATGAAACAGAACGCTCAATCAAGTAGACTTGCAGAAACAGACATGCGAGAAGAGGAAGGGAGCTCCATAGACATAGAGGAAGATCCTGTGACCCTAGGAGCAGAGATGAGCTATTTGCCTGATAGTTTGCAGCTGACTTTGTGAAGAGCCCTAAGCAGCTGAGCCCAGAAAGAAATGAACCACCCAGCCTACAGCTAATATTGGAAGGGGCTGGGACCATGGAGCCTTACAAAGAAGAGGAAGGCTGAACTCTTGAACACATCGCCCACCATCTTGTGTCAATATGTGGCAACAGACTTGGGTGAGAAAATACCTCTGATGGTACCTTGAGTTGAACTCTTTAGGGCCTTGTAACTATAAACTTTTATCCCAAATAATTACCCTTTTTAAAAACCAACAGATTTCTGGTATTTTGCATCAGCACTCCTTTGGCTGACTAATACAATGGCTAAGAGATTTCAAATCATTCCAGAGGTTACACTTATGCATGTCTCAGCAAGATCTCACTGATTACCACAGTAAACAGTGCCTCAAAGAGCAGGGCTCCTGAGACCTCTAGCAACATCTAGAGGTAGGGCAGACAATCTCAGGAATTTAGCATCCTGTTAGTGGGTCTTATTTTGGAATGTATGTTCCCTAGTGTAACCGAGTTAGATACATTTATAACTTCCCTACACAGGGCTCTTCTGCCCCTTTTATTTGAACCTATAATTACTTCTATACTCATTAAATACATGGCCCAGAGACTTAAATCCTCAGTCTGCTCATATGCTGGTTGATTCCTGAAACTCAGCAAAGTTGCAAAACCTACTCTCCAGTTCATTGGACTTATCTAGGACAACTAGCAAAAGGATGATGATGGACAACGCCCATCTCAGAAAACAAAGAGTTTCCATAATTACAAGCAAGACTGTTCCAACCATCTGACTTGTGGAGTCTAAGTCCCTTCCCAATCAGAAAGAGAGTGGGCATCACCATCCCCAAATCATCAAGATTGAGGAATGAACAAACACAAGAGGGGAATGCAACTATGGACTAAGGTAGACTTATGATTGTTCTAACAATGGAAGAACTTGTATCGTTGTCATAAAGGCAGTGGCCATCAGAGGTTCTGAGGGGAGGGTGAGAGAAGAACAGTTGTAACATTGGGGCATTTTGAGGACATTGGAATTGTCCTGCATAACATTGCAATGATGGATACAGGCCATTACACATTTTGTCAAAACATATAAAATTGTGCTGTGCAAAGTGTAAACCATAATGTAAACTATAGACCATGGTTAGTAGCAATGCTTCAATATGTGTTCATCAATTGTAACAAATGTACCACACTAATGAAAGATGCTGTTAATGGCAGGAAAGTGGTTGAGGGTAATCTAAATCTTCTTTAAAAAAAAAAAAAAAAATTAAATAAAAAAAAAAGAAATGGGGTGTAGTAGGATATTGGAAGAATGCCATTCAATAATATAAAAGCATTACAGTTGAAGGTCTGACATTTGGAGGGTTGATAAATTAGAGGAGGAGCTGTATTGGGAATAGTAGCTGTCCTTGAAGATCAGGGTCCTGAAAGAGGTGTAAGATATTACAAAGACTAACAGCATTTGGGAACTTCTACAGAATATACAGCCAGACTTATTGATTGATAGAAAAACCTGGGATATATTTGATTGCTTCAGCAGGGAAAAAAATGCAGATAACCTAATGCATTGATGTGAAAATCTGGATTATTAGATTTAAGGGAATTACAAGGACATTGTAGCTTAAGTAGCTACTAATAACTTCTACTCCCCCTGGGGGGGTGGAGTTCTTATAGAGAAAGGAAGTTCTTGTGCTTGTTTTCCTATGTTAGCCTGCCTTTTCATTGATATGGATGCTTTGAATCCATGGACCTACGGATCAGATTCCTTCATTGTTACTCCTGTTGGTGACTTCTCTAACAATTGGATGCATGGTCCAGATCTTCTTGAATTCTTGAAACTTATCAAGATATAACATCAAAACAATGTCACCTCTTAAGACAGTGAGTAAAATTCATTCTCCTCATCCAAGAATCATTGGAGATAGTGCTATAAAAACAATCTCCCATTCTGGACAGTGAAAAGTCATTAAAGGTCACAGGTGCTTGGAGACTTACTGTGAACTATTGAGACTTATAAAGAAGGAACTGTTGTTCTTGTAATGCAGTTTTTCACTATGGTGACTGAACAAGTTCCTGTCACTAATGATATTTTATATGTATCCTTTGGCATTGCTAATGCCCTCTTTTCCTTGCCCCTCTAATAAAAATTCCTAAATCAATTTGTCTTCACTTGAGAAGTAAGGAAGTATGTTTTTACAATCCCAAGCTTCCTAGGAAGTGTCATCAAGAATTGGACATTTTACATTTACAACAGGAATTGGACAAATTTAAGTATGATGTGGATTACTAAATAGAAGTCTAAATATCCAGGATATTGATGATACTTTGATAGTGTTTCCCACTGGAAAAAACTCATCTCCTTACATTAAGGACATCCAAGTAGAAGTGGTTTAATATGAATGGGCCTTAAATGAGGATTAAACTCCGCTACATAACTAGCCTAGGAAGCTAAATGGACTGCAGTACTAGAGATATTGTTCACCCTATTAAATAGAAGCTGGTGGCCCTCCTTTTTCCCACTGCAAAGAATGAGGTTCACCGTTTAGGCTTCTTTGAGTGTTGGAGGAAATGATCCTGTACCTGGAAATTTTACTAAAATCTCTATACCAATGCACCAGATTAGTGGCCAAACTTCACTGCCTGAAAGTCCACAATGTGGAAATGTGTCCAGACATTAGTAAAACAAGCCCTATCTACCTTTGGGCTTTCAATTACTTCATACTCCAGATTCCTGAGATTAATCTCATAGCCTTCTCAAGTCTTTGAAAACACAAACAATTTGTAAACAAACAACAAACTACATTTGTAGTTTGACATTCTGTAGCCTCTTGCTTTTGGACTTGAAAAAAATTTTGATGCTTAGCAACAGCTGCTCACCTGTGATTAGGCCCTAATGAGGGTAGATTATTCTTACTAAAAAAGGAAGAATTGTGACTCTTCCTGCAAATATTCTTCTTTAAGCAAAAATTCTATAAGGTAAGGGATACCTAAAAATTTCTACTGAAAAATGGACATGACACAACCAATCAAGAGCTAGGCTTGTTTTCTGAGTTTTAGCATCATGAACAGCTAAGTCTCTTTTCACTTTTTCCCCAAACTGTAAGCTCAGTAGGTATCTTGCCACAAGACCTTCCACCTTAGGAAAGGACATGAGTCACCAATGAAATACAACCCTTCTCCCAGGTGTGTAAATCCTATGGAATCCTATAGCCATCACCAACCATAATGACGACAAGTTGTTAGTTCACAGCATGGGTGGTTCTATGCAATAGGCTAAACTTTAGTTTGATCATGGTGAAGCCCTCCTGAAGTTGACTGAAATAAACATCTATATACATGCTTGGTACATCATTAATGGTTTCAATACAGGATTAAACCTTTGGGCCACCTATGACTGGACACCAAAAGCAAAAGAGATACTGCTAAATGATGTCTCTTCCCATGGAAACAGAACAATTTAATCATGAGCTCAATATTAATGTTACATGTGTATATGTCCATGTGAATTGACCATATTTAGAGGAAATCATCTGCATTGAAAAAGCCCATCAGACATATGTGGCCAACATCTGTTATTGCTTGCTGGATACAATCATAACTGAGTGGGATTCATAAAATCCTGTTTTCCTGTTTTTCTAGCCTCTCTATCAACTCTATTTACCAGGCTCACTGTATTGGCTGCTATACTGTTTTTTTTTTTAGAATTTAATTTAATTTTTTAATTATCTTTTTAAAAAAGTTAATAGATCACACAAAATATCACATTAAAAAACATAAAAGGTTCCCATATGCCCCACTCCCCACCCCCACCCCATCATTTTTTAAATTGTATTTTTTTGAAGATACATAGATCACAAAAAAATGTTACATAAAAAATATGAGGTTCCCATATACCCCACCCCCTCCACCCCACTCCTCCCACATTAGCAACCTTTTTCATCATTGCGGCACGTTCATCGCATTTGGTGACTACATTTTGGAACACTACTGCACCACATGGATAATAGTTTACATTGTAGTCTATATTCTCCCCCAGTACATTCAGTGGGTTATGTACTGTTCTTTAAAAGTTGCACTCTAGTATATTCCCCTTGGCTTCATTGAGCAAGGATTCTAGCAGTCAGAAGGTGGTAAGTCAGGGAAGGTTAAGAATGAATTTGGCCATCTTCATTTAAAAAAAATTCTTGTTTTGGCCATGGTATATGGATAGATAGTTTAAGAACTTAGTAGGTAGATGAAGAGCTTATATCATTCAGACTGAAGACACCTGGAGAGATATGAATCATATTTGTTCAACTACTTTGCTCTGTGCCAAGAAATTTGTTGTGACAACCAAAGGGTGACTCCAGTTTCCCTGTAGAGTTTATTCCTCCCCACCTCCATAAATGGACATATAGACTAGCATGTAAATGTAGATAGATTGCAGACCTCAAATGGTCAGGCATGAATGCTTCTGACCTCAGAAAGTTTGTTGTGGGTGTGTATTTCCTACATCAGATATGGATGTAAAGGCTAAAATTGTCTTTTATGATTGTTTCAAGCAGTGGATGGTTATTTGTCCTACCTTCTGGGGAACTCCTTGCTAATCATGCAGGAGTCACTGTGACCCAAACCCATGAGAGCTAATGGAAAGGATCATATGTAATGAGCCACCAAGGGCCAGAGGGTGGACTAAAGAGAGGAAGATCGGGATGGCCCTGAGGCTGATTTCTCTCTCCCTTCCCTCTTTTGGCAGCATAGAAAGCAGCTGGCACAGCAGTTTTGAATTTGCTCAATAGGAAAACAACCTATTACTAGGAGCTAAGCTCAAAGGTTTTCCAACTGTGCTCTATCCAAGCAGACCTCTCCATAAGATGCCAAGAGGATATAGGAGTCATGCACTCAGCTGCATCTCTTCTTGTGAGTTTTCCCAATAAAACTTATTTCATTTTACATTTACAACTTGTAGTGCTGTGTGCCCATACATGGCAAATGCTGAAAGAATATAAAGTTTGACATTGTTTCTACTCATGGACCTTTATTTAAATCCTGAGGATGGGGTGGAGGATGATCTATTAAGGATCCCAGAGGAATCATAAGATTTATCAATATTATTTCATGTAGACGTGGATAATTTAGAGCCTATGAATATGTAATGAATAACTTAAAAGGTTTCAAATGTAAGAGGTAAATACATTGTAATAGGCCTATGTCTCAGAAGACAGAGAAACATATTACTAGGCCTTTAGTGCATGTAGATCACTCTGCTTCTATTACAATTAGATATAACTGTAAAATCCATACATGAAGTATAATAAATCATAGTGCACAGAGTTTCAGCTGGATGAGCAAGGTTTCAAATAAAAGCTAATCTGGATGCTGGAAAGGAAGACATGAGTTTTCTTTCCAATGGGATTTCAATGAAGGTATCACATTTGCTACAAATCATTCAAACTCACACTGAAAACTACAAATATCATTTTGTATGGTCATTGTAACAACAATAATGAAATTACTGTTTTCATATGGAATTGAATGGAAATTTTTTATATTAGTGAATTTGAATTATAAAATAATTCAGTATTTGGATTTGGAAAAACAGGAATCATGGTTAGCGTAGGAATGGATTGTGTTGATCCTAACATTTTGCACATCTTGGCATGTTTGGAAAAAATCAAGTTCAAGTGAAGAATTATAGAGGAATTCTGTATTAATAGTGAAAGTTCTCCTGCAGAGAATAGACAAGGAGTGTTAGTGGAATTGGAAGAGGGAATGTGGAATCATTCCCCTTGTATAATATTAAGAGTCATGGAAACTGCAGCTGAATTCATAGGCAGGTAAAGAACTCGAAATCTCAGAAACAGTTTTGACAGACATAGCTGGAATTCACTTTAGACATTTTGCAAGCACTGAGACTGGACTACTCTTCTCTATTGGGCTTATTAAAAATACATTGGGAGAAAAATGATTACTTCTAACATTGGAAAATCAGAAATAGTTACAGATAATGTGGTTCATGAATCTTTAGAGAATAAAGAATATAGCTGGGGTTCTATCTTAGGGGGAAAAAATAGAGCACTTCCTCAATCTTGTGAAAATTATTTTAGTCGCATAACTTCAGTAATGATTAATAGCAGGGCTCACAGAACCAATGACCATTGTCTTTTAACGTGAACAAAATTGAACCTGAGGCAAAGGTTTAATATGATAATGGGATTGGCCTGTCAATTAAAGATTTAACCAACCCAGTCCATCACAAAAGCATGAAATTCCTTCTACTTGATGGGGCACTTAATAACATTCGTGCTCAATTTTCATATACGCTATACCAGTACATACTCTGTAAATTATAGCTATAAGCTGGATGGATAGCCAAGGTCCTCACAAATGAAATGATTACTTTTTTCTTCATACTATTTGGAAATATGTTCAAACTGTTAGGAAACCATCTAAAAATAAAGAGTATCAAAAAGAATGGGAACTTCTTTGGAAACTTTCAAGCCTGCAATTGGTTGTTGTAGTGGTAAAGCATTCTATTTCTAGAATCTACTTCTAAAGGCAATTCTCTTTGGGAAGGGTTAAATTTAAGTTTTAATTTATATACAATAAGCTCCACATGTTTTAGTGTACAATTCTATCAGTGTGGGCAAATACGTAGAATTGTGTACCACTGATACAAGATATGGAAAATTTCCATCACCCCAAACAATTCCCTTATGCTGACCATTTTGTACAAGCATTTTCCGCATTCTTCAATCCAAGTACCTACAAATTTGTTCTTCATCCTTATAGTTTTGCATTTTCCAGGGTGTTATATAAATATAATTGTGCAATACATAATCTTCTAAGTATGGTTTAGTTCACAAAGCATAACGCATTTATGATTTTCCATGTTGTTCCCTATTTCAACAATTTGTTCTTTTTCATTATTGAAAAGTATTCCATTGGATAGATAGACCACAATCTATTTATCCATACAACATTAAGGATATTTGGGTTGTTTCCATTTTTTGGGCAATTATGAATTTAGCTGTTGTAAACATTCACTTGTAAATTTTAATTTGTACCATTAATTTTATACATAACAATAAGACTGCTGGGTCATATGATAAGTTAATGCCTAACTTTATAAGATATGGGCAAAATGTTTTCCAAAGTGGCTTGTATCATTTTGCATTCTAACTACCAATGAATGAGATTTCCAATTGCTCTGAATCTTAGCCAGCAAAATTCTAATAGCAGTTTTATCTCACTAGGGCATTAATTTGTACTTACATAATGGCTTATGCTTTCCATTTGTGTATCTGCTTTAGTAAGTGTTTTCTCAAAAGATTCTCAAATCTTTTTTGCCTATTTTTATCGGGTTATTTTCTTTATATTGAGCTTTATGGCTAAGAGACTTCAAAATGAGTCAGAAGGTCATCAGAGGGGTTGCGCTTAAACACATCTCAGCACGATCTCAGAGACACTGCAGTAGATACAACCCCAGGTAGTGGTGCTCCTAAGAGCTACAGAGACAACCACGTTTTATGGTCATGGCAGATGGCTCTGGATATCATTGCCTTGCCAGTGGGTCCTACTTTGAAATTTGTGCTCCTGAGTGTGATGGAGTTGGATTCAGACATGACTTCTCCACACATGCCTCTTCTGTCACTTTTATTGGACCTGTGGTTGTTGCTGGGGTTGGTGTATGCTCAGGAGACTTGAATCTCTGGACTGTCCATGTGCCAGCTGGGCCCTGAGCCTCAGCAGAGTTGCAACACCTGCTCTACAGATCGTTGGACTTACCCAGGTCAGTCAACAAGGAGGTGAGGATAGTTAACCATCACACCAAGGAATGGAGAGAGTCTACAGGTGTAAACAGGAGAATCCCATCCATCAGCAATGTGGGATCTAAGCCCCCTCTCAGTTTAGAGATGGAGTGGGCATCACCTTCCCAGGGTCCTCTGGATGGAGGAATAAAATATGGATTAGAGTGGTATTCTACCATGGAATTTTGTGACTCTAACAATGGAAGAATCATTGATGTGGAGACAGTGGCCATGGGAGTTGCCGAAGGCAGGGAGAGTGGAAAAGAGGTGTGATATTGAGGCATTTTCAGGACTTAGAGTTGTCCTGAATGATATTGCAGGGACAGTTGCAAGGCATTATATAACCTATCATAACCCACTGAATGGACTGGGAGAGAGTATAAACTACAATGTAAACCACAGTCCATGCTGTGTAACAGTGCTCCAAAATGTATTCATCAAATGCAATGAATGTACCACATTAATGAAAGACTTTGTCGATGTGGGAGGAGTGAGAGGTGTGGGGAGTGGGGTATATGGGGTCCTCTTATATTTTTTAATGTAACATTTTGTGTGTTTTATGTATCTTTAAAAAAAAGATAATAAAAAAAGAAAAAAGAGTATATCATCTGGATATAAATCTTTTGTTTAATATATAATTTGTAAAGATTTTATTTTAGTCTGCAGTTTGTCTTTTCATTTTATTAAGAGAGACTTATGCAATGAAATATATTTTAATTTTGATGTCCAATTTACAAATATTTCTTTTATGAATTGTGCTTTTATTGTATCTAAGAACTCTTTTGCCTAACTCAAGCTCACAACATTGTCCTCCTATGTTTTCCTCTAAAAGTTTTAGAGTTTTATGTTTTACGTTTAGGAATAAGATACATGTTGAGGTAATTTTTATTTAAGGTGTGAAGTGTAGGTTGTGGTTTATGTTTGTTACATATAGGTATATAGGTATCTTTTCCAACCTTTCACTTTAAAACTGTTTCTTTGTATCTAATGTGAGTCTCTTTCACACAAAATACAGTTGGATCATGATTTTTAATCCATTCTGCCAGTCTGTGTTGATTGGGGAGTGTGATTCATTAACATTCAGTGTTAATAATGTAAAAGCAATACTTACTGCAGCCATTTCTTCTTTTGGTTTTTATATGTCACGTCCTTTTCTTTGCCTCTCTTTTTCTTTATTACATCTTCCTTTTCTATACATTTGATCTTTGTGATATAGCTGATGCCTTCCTCATTTTGGTTTCTATTTTTAAAATGATTTTTTGTAGTTTCTCTGGGATTTATAGTGTAAAATATGCATGTATAACCCACTAATTTGAAAAGATACCAACTTAGCTTCAGTACCATACCAATTTTCTGAATTTCCCTTTCTTCAAACTACTCCAGTCACTCTTCCTGAATTTTCCTTTCAACCTGCAGAACCCCTTCAGTAATTCTGTTAAGGCAGTCATTTTGTTGATGAACTCTCTAAGTTTGTTTATCTGTGAATATTTAAAAATCTTCATTTTTCCCTCCCAGAGATGACTCCATAGCCTGTTTGCTCATCTTTGCTCTTTGTTTTTGCTTGCTGTCTGCTCATTGCTTTCACTCATTGTCTGCTCATTGTCTGTCTGTTTTTTCTTTAGGGGGCACTGGGAACTGAACCCAGTACGTCCCATGTGGGAGGCAGGTACTCAACTGCTTGAGCCACATCTGCTCCCCTCTTCATTTTTTAAAAGATTATTTATTTATTTATTTATTTCCTCCCCCTTGCTGTTTGTTTGCTGTCTGCTCTTTATGTCCATCTGCTGTGCATTCTTCTGTGTCTGTTTCCCTTTTGTTGTATCATCTTGCTGTGCCATCTCTCCGTGGGCACAGACCATCAGCTCTCTGTGGGCATGGATCAGCTTGCATTCACAAGGAGACCCTGGGACATGAACCCAGGGCCTCCCATATGGTAGACAGGAGCCCAATTGGTTGAGCCACATCCGTTTCCCTCTCCTTCATATTTGGAGGACAGTTTTGTGGAAAAAGAAATTTGGGCTGGCAGTTTTTATCTTTCAGTACTTTAAATATATCATGCCACTGTTTTCTCAACTCCATGGTTTCTGATGAGAAATTGATATTTAGTCATAATGAGGATCCCTTGTATGTGATGACTTGCTATTCCCTTGCTGCTCTCTTTGGCATTTGATATTATGATTAATATGTTTCTTGGAGTAGATCTATTAGGATTTATTCTGTTTGGGATATGTTGTGCTTCTTAGACATGTATATTTACAACTTCCATAAGAGATGGGAAATTTTCAACAATCTTTTCTCATATTCTTTCTGCCACTTTTCCCTTCTTTTCTCCTTCTGGGGGACAATCTATGAAAATGTATGTGCTCTTTGTGTTGTCACTCAAATCCCTGAGGTATAGTGAAATTTTTCTTCTAATTGTATGTTTTTAATTGTCCTCTTCTAGTTCAATGATTCTTTCAATGATTCTTTCTTCTGCCTGTTCAAATCTTCTGTTGTATGCCACTAGTCTATTTTTAGTCTCTACTACTATGCCTTTCATTCCCATTACTTCTATTATATATTTTTTTATACTTTCAGTTTCTTCTTTATTGTCTTCTTAATATCCTTTATCTGTTTATGGATATTTTCCTTCACCTTCTTCAATTGATTTAGGAAATTTGATTTCTTTGCTTAGTTGTTCCAAGTATTGTGTTTCCTCTGAATTTTTAATTTGTTCCCTTGACTGAGTCCTACCTTCTTGCTTGACTTGTAATTTTTGCTAATGCCTAGGCATCTGATTATCTTAATGAGTTAACCTTAAAGGTCAGTTTCTTCCTCTTGTCTAGAGTTTTATTGTTGATTGGCTTTGAGTTAAGGCTCTTTGTTGACACTTGTTCTAATTTATTCTGGATGCTTTTACTAGTCCAAGTTTAACTGAACTGATTTTCTCAGCTCTTCATTTGGTTCTTATCCTTGATATGAGATACAGTTTTTTAAGATTGCATTTTTCTTGTGTGTAATTGTTTATATCCAAGAGAAAACTTCCTTCTCTGGGAATTTTGACCTATTTTCGTGCAGCTTTTTCTCCCCAGCTCCTATGATTTGTTTAAATTCTCTGCCTCAGTCAGTGCTGCATTTTGTTTTTCTTACACTTTTCTGTTCTGGGACCCTCCAGTCTTACAGCAGTTTAGTTTAACCACTCCCTGCCCACCCCCACCCCCACCCCCCCTTTTTTTTTTCATCCATGAGTCTTTTCTGCCTCTGGTTTCTTCCCCATTAAGTTACCCCAACTCAGGGAGCCAGATAAGGTCAATCTAGAAAAGTGAGTCACTCCAGAAATTTCTATTTTGCATGTATAGAATCCTACCTACTGTAACTGGATTGAGTGAGTGCACTTTGTTGCTGCCTTTCTGTGGAGATTTTTCCCTCCTCTGGAGTATGCAGTGCTCCTCAGTAGCTATTGTTATACCCTGGTCTCCAGGCTTGGGTCCCTGTTCTTATATATATGCATGGAAGTCTAACTCACTTCTGTGAGGTTTTCTGTAGTCTGTGTCCCTGTTGGGAGCGACCTAGACCACTGCCTCTTGAGAAGTCCCAAACTTTGCAAGGGAACTAATGAGGTGGAGAGAAAAGGACTGACTTGTCCAGGATGGAAGTTTTCTACTTTATATTTTTATCTTCCTTTGATTCAGAGTTTGTGGAGTCCTTTTCCAGACTCTACCATTCTCCAGAGTTCTAGGCAAGTGGAATTTGTCCTTAAATTCACCAAATCTCTAGGAAACTTATTCAGGGGATGGAAATCTTACCTCTCTATGTTGATGAAATCATTCCAAAAGAGACAATTTGTGCCTGCTTTTTAAAAACTGTCTTTTTTTGTTTTGTCTTCTTGTACTGGCTAAAACTTCCAGTATGATGTGGAATAAAACTAATGTTCATGGACATCTTTGCCTTGTTTCCAAACAGAGGGAAATCATCCCATTCCTCATCTTTATGCATGAAGATAGAAGTCCTTCCTTCCTTCCTTCCTTCCTTCCTTCCTTCCTTCCTTCCTTCCTTCCTTCCTTCCTTCCTTCCTTCCTTCCTTCCTTCCTTCCTTCCTTCCTTCCTTCCTTCCTTCCTCCCTCCCTCCCCCTCCCTTTCTCTCTCTCTCTCTTTCTTTCTTTCTTTCTTTCCTTTTTTCCTTCATTCACTCCTTCTCCCTGTATCATGTTTAAGGAAGTTCCCTTGTATTCCTAGTTTGAGAGTTTGTTTGTTTTTTTAAAATCATGAATGGGTGTTGAATTTTTCAAAATTTTTTTCTGCTTCTACTAATATGTTAATGTCTGCATCTATTGAGATGACAAGTAATTTGACTATGCCCATCTTTTGTATTATTGCTAAGCTTCTGTTTATCTGTCCTATTAATTTCTGAGAGAAAAGTATTGAAATTCATAGTGTATTTGTGGATTTTCCCATTTCTCCTTTCAATTCTATCATCTTTTGCTACATGTACTTTGAAGCTCTGTTATTAAAAACATACAAATTTAAGAGTGGTTGTTTTCTTGATGAAATCACCCTTTTATCATTATGCAATGCCCTTTTGTAAAAAATAAACTTTAAAATTTTTAATGATTTTGGCTTTAGAGATAGAGTACAAAGATAGCACAGAGTTCCTATACACACCTCATCTAGATTGCAAATGTACTTTTTGATCCCTAGTAATTTTACTGGTTCTGAAGTTTACTTTATCTGATAGTCATATAGACCATTCCAGCTTTTCATGTTATGTCCTTCTCCACATTTTGAATTTTTCAGTCTATATTTAGCATTATATTTGAAGTGGGTTTCTTGTGACAAAACATTGAGTCTTTAAACAGTTTGACAATTTCTATAAATTCATTGTTGTGTTTTAGTCACTTACATTTAATAAAAGTATTGATATGATTAGATTTATGTCTACTATTTTATTATTTGCTTTTTGTTTGCACTCTACATTTTTTGTTTCTCTATTCCCCCTTTCCTGCCTTCTTTTGGATGTTATGATGATTTCTTAGCCTGACTGGAACTAGGGTGAGACAATAGAGGTTCCTAGAGTGCAAAATTTAAGGAGACACTCACCTTCAGGGTCAGGAAAATGTAAGGTCAGTACTTCCTTGAATACCTGCTTAACCTTGGCAATTCGCCACCTCGTTTCATCATACTAGTCCCAGTCATATTTTTATTATTCCATTTTAATTTATTTATTAGCTTTTCATCTATATACCTTTTTTCTTTTATTAATATTTTCTTTATAAATTATAGTAGACATGTTTAGCTTTTCACAATCTTTTGGAGTTAATATTTCACTACTTTAAGTAAATTTAGAAACCTCACAGTCACAAAGTTCCCTTTGCACTTCTCCTTTAATACAGAATTTTCATATGTAAAACATCTAGATATATTGAAAACACTACTAGGTAATGTATTGGTTTCTACTTTCAACAGTCATACATATTTTAGCAAACCTCAGTGAAGAAGAGCACTCTATTTTATTTAGCATTTCAGTTCTTTCATTCTCAAACACAAATTTTTTTTTAGTATCACTTTACTTCAGCCTGAAAATTTCCTTTCTCATTCCTTTTATATTAGGAACGCTGGAAGTGATTCACTTACTTTTCCTTTAAAAATGTACTGATTTTGCCTTTATTTCTGGAGAATATTTTTGCTGGATATAGAATTCTGGCTTCACAATTCTCCCCACAAAATTTCCCTCTCCCCCAGCAATTTCCTTTTTTTGTTTTTTTCTCCCAGCAATTTAAAGATCTTGTTCTAGTCTTTTATGATATCCATGGTTTCTGGTGAGAAATTTGCTGTAATTAAAAAATCTTTGTTCCCCTACATGTAATGCATACTTTTTCTTCACCTGCTTTCAAGATTCAGTCTTTATCTTAGATTTTCCATAGTTTTATTATAATATGCTTTGCATGATTTTATTGTTTTGGATTTTCTAACCTTCTAGAATCTGTGCATTTATATTTTTCATCACATTTGTCAATAATACTTTGTTTTTTCATGTATGATTTTCTGTTTTAAATTCTTTCTATTCTCATTTTCAGATTCCTATGATCAGAAAGGTAGACTTTTTGATGTTTTCTCACAGGTTCTTGAGGCTCTGTCATTTTTCTGTATTTATTAATGTTGGATACTTTCTGCTCATCTATATTCAAGTTTACTGACAATATCCATTTCATCTCCATTCTGCTATTGAGCCCAACCAATAATTTTAAATTTTAATTATTGCATTTTTCCATTATAAAGATTATATTAGGTTTTTTTAATGGTTTCCATTTCTCTGTTGACAAATTGTCTTTCCATTAATTCCAAGGATATATATCTTTCCTTCAAAAAGCATAATAATAGTTACTTTCCTAACTTTGTATGATGGTTCCTGCATCTGGGCTTTTTCAGGGTTGGCATCTGATAATAGATTTTTCCTTTAATTTTGCTCATATTTTTCTCATTCTTTTTTTTTTTTTCAATATTTATTTATTTTTTAATTCATTTTTTTAAAAAAAATTACATTAAAAAAATATGAGGTCCCATCCAACCCCACTGCCCCCACCCCCCACACTCCCCACAGCAACACTCTCTCCCATCATCATGACACATCCATTGCACCTAGTAATCACATCTCTGAGCATCACTGCACCCCATAGTCAATGGTCCACATCATAGCCCACACTCTCCCACGTTCCATCCAGTGGGCCCTGGGGGGATCTACAATGTCCCGTAGTTGTCCGTGAAGCATCACCCAGGACAACTCCAGGTCCCGAAAACGCCTCCCCATCTCATCTCTTCCTCCCATTCCCCACAACCAGCAGCCACCATGGCCACCCTTCCCATACCAATGCCACATTTTCTCTGTGGACATTGGATTGGTTGTGTCCACTGCACATCTATGTCAAGTGGGGGGCTTAGATTCCACATGAATACTGGATGCAATCCTCCTGCTTTCAGTTGTAGGCACTCTAGGCTCCATGGTGTGGTGGTTGACTTTCTTCAACTCCATGTTAGCTGAGTGGGGTAAGTCCAATAAATCAGAGTATAGGAGCTGAAGTCTGTTGAGGCTCAGGGCCTGGCTATCATATTGTCAGTCCAGAGATTCAAATCCCCTAAATATATCTTAAACCCCAACACCAACTACAACTCCAGTAAAGTAGCATGAAAGTCTCGTGAAAAGAGATCCCATCTGAGTCCAGTTCCATCACGCAGAAACACCAGCTCCAAAGAAGGGCCATCTGACATGGCAGTGAACCCCATCTGCCATGACCATAGAACCCGTGGGTCTCTTTATCCCACAAAAGAACCAATACCTGGGGTTGTATCTACTTTATCTGTCTCTTAGACTCTGCTCAGTTGTGCATATGGGCAATCCTTCTGACAACCTCCAGACTCTTTTTTAGAGACTCGTAGCCATATAAACTCATTTCTCCTTTCCATTTCCCCCTTACATTAGGTCAAACAGCATTTTAAAGTCATGTTATTATATGTAGACAGGGATATTCTGCTGATCCGCATTGAACCTTTAATTCAAGGTCATTTTCTAGTTGCATCTTCAGCTGGTATTTGGAGTGATCCCTCAGTGCCAGGGAGGCTCATCCCCAGGTGTCATGTCCCATGCTGGGGGGAATGCACTGCATCTACATGCTGAGTTTGGCTTCGAGACTGGCCACATTTGAGTAACATGAAGGCTGTCAGGAGGAAACTCCCAGGCACAATGCTGCTCTAGGCCTTGTTCTTACTGCAGGCATATAGGCTCACAAGCAGAGTCATTAGTATCAGGAGCCCACTGTTGGACCCTCATTCCTTCCTGGTTCTTACCGTTGCACCTGGGGGACTGCCACTGCTCCCCTAGGGACCATGACAGAGCCCCCCCAGCCAGGAACCCAGTACCCCCCCAGCTGTTGTTTTTAATTGTTTCCACTATGAGTATATCTAGACATTACCATGCACTCTGGACATATGCCCTGTATAACTCCCTGTCAACCATATATAGCCTGTCAATAACATCCCATACCAGTATTCCTCCACCGCCATTTTTGAACCACTCTGTGATCTAAAACTTCCTGTAAAGTGAATCCCAATATAATGTCAGGTTCCCTTACTAGTAAAATGAAATATAGCGATGAGTTTAAAGGTTAGATCTAGAGTACATATTGATTTGGAAAAATTTCTACATCCTATCTTTTTCTTTTCTTTTTTCCTAATTATTGAGCTTCTCTTCACAAGCGTCTTAGATCACAGTAATTCATATATACAATATACAGTACTCCCTCACATCCACCATAAAACCTTTTCCCTTCCACAGCAATAATCTTTTAACTTATTCATATCATATTTACTGAAACTGATGTACAGACTCCGAAACAATAGCTTTCAAACAAGGTGACATCTGTGCTTACAATGTGGTCCATACTTTAGGATATACAGTTTTCTAAATTTTTTAGTTATCCTATGTTTTACATTATGGTTTACATTATTAGTCTGTCGTCCCCTATATGTTTTTGGTGTAATATTACATGTTTTATACTCATCCTCGTGTACTCTCGCGAAACTCCTCTCTTGCCCCCACATTTACCTTGGTTCCATCCATTCAACATCCATTTTCCCCTCCCCTTGGGGCCCACAGTGACAGCCAATCTCCATTTCCCGAGGAGCCACGTCCAGAGATACTTGCAACAGTGTTCAGGGCCTGACTTGCTCAACTGCCCTAATGCCCTGGGAGCCACCCTTTCTCTCGAGAGATACAGTTCTCTCTATTTGATGGCATTAGTTCTCCCCAGGATGTGGGTCCTTCCCAACTCTCACTTCTTGGGTCTCTACCCAATGGTACAACCCATCCTGGCAAAATGAGCCTTCAGACATTCCCCAGGATTCCGTCCCACATCAGACCATCCCTTCCGAGCATCCTAAACAGGTAACCCTCCTAATTATATTTTGATACGATTTTCTCAGCATTTTACTCTCAACCAACACCTGACACTCTCCTATGTTCATATGTTGCCCCTCCCTCCCCCCAATTTTATGGGCAATATTACCCATCCGCCCATCCCCAGCCCCCCTCAAACCCACAAACCCCACCCAAAGGCAACCCCTTGCCCCCATTTTATCTCTTCTTTGTGCTCATACTTACCACCAGCTCATCATAGATTCCACCCCTGCAGATGTCAGCTCACATCCTTCCTCCACCCCCCGATTTCCTGTAAGCCTATTTTCCAGTCTCTAGCTCTCTGAGGCAGGTTGCTTATTTCATATCATTGAGGTCATGTAGTATTTGTCCTTCAATGCCTGGGTTGCTTCACTCAACATAAGGTTCTCAAGATTCATCCATGTTATCATGTGTGTTTGTAGTGTATTTGTTCTTACAGCCGAGTAGTATTCCATTGTGTGTCTATACCACATTTTATTGATCTACTTGTCTGTTGATAGGCATTTGGGTTGATTCCAACTTTTGGTGATAGTTAACAATGCTGCTATGAACATTGGTGTACATATATCTGTTTGTGTCCTTGTTTTCAGTTCTGCTGGGTATATACCCAGCAGTGGTATTGCTGGGTCATATGGCAAATCTATGGTTAGTTTTTTGAGAAACCGCCAAACTGTCCTCCAGAATGGTTGGATCCTTCTGCATTCCCACCAGCAGTGGATGATTGTTCCCCTTTCTTCACATCCTCTCCAGCATTTGTATTATTCTGTTTTTTTTCATAGCTGCCAATCTTATGGGTGTAAGATGGTATCTCATTGTAGTTTTGATTTGCATTTCCCTGATAGCTAGAGATTTGGAACATTTTTTCATGTGCTTTTTAGCCATTTGTATTTCTTCTTTGGAGAAATGTCTGTTTAAATCTTTTTCCCATTTTTTAAATGGGTTGTTTATCTTTTTATTTTCAAGATATATGAGTTCTTTATATAAGCAAGTTATAAGTCTCTTATCAGATATATGGTTGCCAAATATTTTCTCCCATTGTGTGGGTTCCATTTTTACTTTCTTGACAAACTCCTTTGAGGTGCAGAAGGCTTTAATTTTGAGAAAGTCCCATTTATCTATTTGTTCTTTTGCTGCTCATGCTTTTGGTGTGATATTCATGAAACCATTTCCTATTACAAGGTCCTGTAGATGTTTCCCTACACTGTTTTCCAAGGTCTTTATGGTCTTGGCTCTTATATTTAGGTCTTTGATCCATCTTGAGTTGATCTTTGTATAAGGTGTGAGATGGTAATCCTCTTTCATTCTTCTACATATGGCTATCCAGTTCTCCAGGAACCATTTATTGAATAGGCCATTCTCTCCCAGTTGAGAGGGTTTGGTGGCTTTATCGAATATTATATGGCTATATATATGAGGTTCTATATCAGAACTTTCAATTCGATTCCATTGGTCTGTGTGTCTCTCCTTATGCCAATACCATGCTGTTTTCACTACTGTAGCTTTGTAGTATGTTTTGAAGTCAGGAAGTGTGATTCCTCCAATTTCGTTTTTCTTTTTCAATATGTTTTTGGCTATTCAGGGCCTCTTTCCTTTCCAAATAAATTTCATAGTTAGTTTTTCTAGTTCCTTAAAGAAGGCTGTGTTGATTTTTATTGGGATTGCATTGAATGTGTAGATCAGTTTTGGTAGGATAGACATCGTAATAATATTCAGTCTTCCTATCCATGAACAAGGAATATTCTTCCATTTATTTAGGTCTTCTTTGATTTCCTTGAACAGTCTTGTATAGTTCTCGGTGTGTAAGTTTTTTACCTCTTTAGTTAAATTTATTCCTAAGTATTTGATTTTTTATTTACTATTGTGAATGGTATTTGTTTCTTGATTTCTCCTGATCTTGTTCATTATTGGTGTACAGAAATACTACTGATTTTTACGCATTGATCTTATAACCTGCGACTTTACCAAACTCATTTATGAGTTCTAAAAGCTTTGTTGTAGATCCCTCAGGGTTTTCTATGTATAGGATCATGTCATTTGCAAATAATGTAATTTTGACTTCTTCCTTTCCAATTTGAATGCCTTTTATATCTGGTTCTTGCCTCAGTGCTCGAGCAAGTACTTCTAAGACAATGTTAAATAGGAGCGGAGACAATGGGCATCTTTGTCTTGTTACTGACTTTAGAGGGAAGGATTTTAGGATTTCTCCATTGTAAACAATGTTGGCTGTAGGTTTTTCATATATACTCTTTATCATGTTTAAAAAATTTCCTTGTATTCCGATCTTTTGGAGTGTTTTTATCAAGAAAGGGTGCTGTATTTTGTCAAATGCTTTTTCTGCATCTATACATATAATCATGTGATTTTTTTCCTTCAATCTGTTTATATGGTGTATTACATGGATTGATTTTCTTATGTTGAACCATCCTTGCATACCTGGAATAAATCCCGCTTGGTTGTGGTGTATAATTCGTTTAATGTGTTGTTGAATACGATTAGCAAGTATTTTGTTAAGTATTTTTGCATCTAGGTTCATTAGAGAAATTGGTCTGTAATTTTCCTTTCTTGTGGTGTCTTTGTTTGGCTTTGGTACTAGGGTAATGTTGGCATCATAGAAGGAGTTTGGCAATGTTCCTTCTGTTTTGATTTTTTGGAATAGTTTCAGCAGGATTGGTGTTAATTCTTTCCAGAATGTTTTGTAGAATTCACCTGTGAAGCCGTCTGGCCCTGGGCTCTTCTTAGTTGGGATATTTTTAATGACTGATTCTATCTCTTTGCTTGTGATTGGTTTGTTAAGATCATCAATTTCTTCTTTTGTCAATATGGGCTGCTTATGTGTTTCTAGGAATTTGTCCATTTCCTCTAAATTGTCATTTTTGTTTGAATATAGTTTTTCAAAGTATCCTCTTATGATAGTCTTTATTTCTGTGGGGCCAGTGGTGATATCGCCTTTCTCATTTCTTATTTTGTGTATTTGCATCTTCTCTCTTTTTTTCTTTGTTAGTCTCACTAAAGGTTTGTCAATTTTGTTGATCTTCTCAAAAAACCAGCTCTTGGTCTTATCTTTTCAAGTGCTTTCTTATTTTCTATTTCATTTAGTTCTGCTCTTATCTTTGTTATTTCCTTCCTTCTTCTTCCTGTTGGGTTACTTTGTTGTTGTTTTTCTAATTCCTTCAAATGTGCAGTTCTTCAATTTTTGGTCTTTCTTCTTTTTTGATATATGAATTTATGGCTATAAATTTCCCTCTCAGTACTGTTTTTGCTGCATCCCATAAATTTTGGTATGTTGTGTTATCATTATCATTTGTTTCAAGATAGTCATTGCTTTCTTTTGAGATTTCCTCTTTGACCCACTGTTTTTCTAAGAGTGTGCTGTTTAATTTCCAAATCATGGTGTGAAATCTGGGCCTCTGTCCCTTGCAAATTTCCAGCTTCACTCCACTGTGGTCAGAGATTGTTTTGTATGATTTCGATCTTTCTGAATTCATTAAGCCTTTCTTTGTGGCCTAGCATATGGTCTGTCTTGGAGAATGATCCATTTGCGCTTGAGAAAAATGTATATCCTGCTGTATTTGGGTGTAATGATCTGTATATGTCTATTAGATCCAGCTCCTCTAATATACTGTTCAAATGTTTTGTTTCTTTAGTGATTCTCTTTTGAGATGTTCTGTCCAGAGTTGATAGTGGTGTATTAAAATCCCACACTAATTTTAGATGCATCTACTTTTTCACTTAGTTTTTCCAGCATTTGCCTCACGTATTTAGAGGCACCCTTGTTAGGAGCATAAATATTTATGATTGTTCGATCTTCTTGACAGATTGTCCCTTTCACTAAAATGTAGTATCCTTCTTTGTCTCTCACAATTGTTTTGCATTTAAAGTCCATTTTGTCTGATATTAATATAGCTATTCCTGCCTTTTTTTTTTGGTTATTGTTTGCTTGTATGATTGTTTTCCAGCCATTCACTTTCAACCTCCATGAGTCTCTGGGTCTAAGATGTGTCTCTTGTAGACAGCATATAGATGGGTAATATTTCCTTATCCAATGTCCCAGTCTGAATCTTTTGATAGGTGAGTTTAATCCGTTGACATTCAGTGTTATTACTTTCAAGGAATTATTTGTGTTAGCCATATTTTGACTGGATTTGTGTTTGTCATATTTTGTTTGTATTTTTTTCCTTCTATTTTTGTCTTTTTTGTTGTTCTTACACTCTCCTCCAACTCTGCCTGTCCTGTTTTTTCCTTTCTTCTTGCAGAACTCCCTTTAGAATTTCTTGAAGGGAGGTTTCTTGTTGGTATACTCTTTCAGTTTCTGTTTATCTGCGAATATTTTGAACTCTCCATCATGTCTGAATGCTAGTTTAGCTGGATAAAGTATTCTTGGTTGGAAATTTTTTTCCTTTAGTACCTTGACTATATCATACCACTGCCTTCTTGCCTCCATGGTTTCAGATGAGAAATCAGCACTTAATCTTATGGAGCTTCCCTTGTATGTGATGGTTTTCTTTTCTCTTGCTGCTTTTAGAATTTTCTCTTTGTCTTGAGGATTGGATAATTTGACAAATATATGTCTTGGGGTGGGCCTGTTGGGGTTTATGACCAGTGGAGTGCACTGTGCTTCTTGGATATGTACATCTGTCTCTTTCAGTAGATTTGGGAAGTTTTTAGCCATTATTTCCTGCAACACTCCTTCTGACCCCTTTCCCTTCTCTTCTCCTTCTGGAATGCCTATAATACATATGTTTGAGCATTTTGCGTTATCATTCAGGTCCCTAAGTCCTAGCTGGATTTTTTCTGTCTTTTTATCGACCACTTCTACTATCTGTTTGATTTCTGATGTACTGTCTTCCACATCACTAATTCTCTGCTCTGCCTCTTCTAGTCTGCTGATATTTGCTGCAAGTGTATTTTTGATTTCTTGAACTGTGGTGTTCATTTCCATCATATCTGTTATCTTTTTGTGTATGTCTGCAATTTCCCCTCCAAGTGTTGTCTTCATGTTGTTAACCTCTTCCTTTACTTCATCAATTTTGTCGGTGATAAATGTTCTGAGATCTTTCATTGCTTGTGTGAAGTCCTGCTCCCCTTCCTGATTTTTAGTTTGTTGATTGGATTCAGCCATGTTTTCCTGATTACTGGTTTGGTTTGTAGATTTTTGTTGCTGGCTGGTCATCATTTTTTCTTGATGGGTTTAATCAGTTCCTTAGCTTCTTTGTCTAGGCTTGGAGATTAATTAGCTGTTGTTTTTGCGTAAGTGTTATATCTTCTCTTTGTCACTTTGTTCTTCTTATTCTAATTTCTTATTGCTGGTTAAGTTCACTTTAAAGGAAAGTATTAGTGCCGGGGAAAGGCAATTGTGTAAGCAAGGAAAAAGTGTAAAGTAGTATTGGTGATATATGTTAACAAAGCAACAATATGAGATCTGGGAGGATGGAGGTTAGATTCATGTAAATTGCATAGAGTTATAGCAGTAGGTAGAGTACCTATAATGAGGTAGATGACTGAATATGGGAGGAATATGGTATGAACTAAAAAGCTATTGTTTTCATGAGAGAGGGAAAGTGAAAAGAAAGGTAATAGTTTCAAGAGTGGATAACAGACAGAAAACAAAAAAAGGTATTAGAAAGTAAGAGTTAGACACTTTGTGGATCAAAGAAAGGGAGGTGGAATATAGGAGAGATAGTAGATGATGGAGGATATCAAGATGTAGGGGAAAGGGGATAGTGTAGATAGCCAAAATCTATTCACACAGAAATGAGGCAGTGGAGGATGAGGAAACCTAGCAAATGTGAGGTGTTTCCTGCAGCACCTATTGTATAGTTAAGATAAGATAGAATAAGAAGAAGAAGGGGGACGAGAGAGAGAGAGAAAAAAAAGACTTTGGGGGATACGCTGGGAGAAAAGACTAGGGGATAATGCAATGTTAGCAATCAGAACATTAAAAAAAATAAAATAAAAAATAAAAATAGAATAAAAATAAAAACAAAACAAAACAAAACAAAAAAGAAAAATGCAAATGTTGAGGGCTAGGACATTCAAGGACCTCAGATGGACCTCAGGGTGTGATGGATTCAGGGATGGAAAGTCTGAGATATTGAGGACTCAATAGGTGTGAGTCTCTGGGGTGTGGGCCACCAGGGTTTAGGGGACTGAGACCTGGCAACCTCAAGTCCGGTTAACAGGAAGCCTGGGAGCACCACAGTGCATCACAGCCTTCAGGGATCCCCACAGCTGGGTGCCAGCCCTGTGGTGAGGTCACATCCACAAGCTCTATCCTGTGTTCTGTACCCCACAATTAACTCACTCACTGGGGTCTATTCTGTGGATATATCACCATTTGACTTCAGGACCCCTCCCACCCTGTGATCCCCCAGAACGGCCACCTGGGGGCGCCTCTAGGCTGCAGCCAATTTAATGACTCAGATCAATAGCCAGGTCCGGGGGAGGAGCTCCAGTTGGAAACGCTAATAACAGAGTCCATACCCGAAATTCCCACGCTTCACAAAATATTCCCCTAATCAGCTTCCTAACGTCTCCCACCCTTCCAGACCCTGGTGGCATCTCTTTATTGCTATCACTTTAAGTCCACTGTAGATCAGCAGCCGTGTTTTGGGGGGAGGGGGGGGTGTGGCTCTAGGCAGAAGTGCTATTGTTTGTGTCCGCAATCAAAAATTCCTCCCGCTTTGCCATAAAACTCCCGTTTGTCTCCCCAAATCGGTCTGCAAGCGCCTCCTGTCCTATTAACCCCCCAATAGGCCTCTCAGGGCTTATGAATTCCCCAGTACTGCAGAGCCTCCAAAAAAAACCGCCTCAGCAGTGCCCCGTGCCGTGGCAGCACCCGATGCCCCACTCCGCCCACCTAAGGAGGGAACTTTCCGTGCGCAGCCAGGACCTCAGTGTATATTTTATAGACGTATTTTCTCTGTTACCTTCCCACCAAATCGATGTCCAGATACCTCCTGACCTGCAAAAATCCTGAAAAAGCGTGGTCCCGAAGAGCCTCCAACGCTACCCAGCTGCTTCTTTGCAGGAGATATTATCAGCTAAGTTCACTCAGCCACCATCTTGCCCCGCCCTCCTCTCATTCTTTTTATCTTCAATAATTTTGCATTGTATTTTAAACGTTATGTTCTGAGCTTCTGGATCCTTTTAAATTTGTCTGGAGCATTTTGTTGATTTTTATTTGATTATTTTTGTTTGGTTAGTTTAAAATTATATTTTCTGCCTTGCGGCGGCTTGCTAGGTCGGTAGAGGTGGGGTCTGGCTGCGGACGAGGGGTCGGTCCCGCTTGGGACGAGGGGTCGGTCCCACTTGGGACGAGGGGTCGGTCCGGCAGCAGACGAGGGGTCGGTCTCACAGGGGTTGCGCGGTTCAGCTGACGGGGTCGCCCGGCGAAGCTGGCGATGAAGGGGTCACCCGGAGAAGCAGGTGACGAACTGGGGACAAGGGAGGCCAGGCCCTTGTCAGGGGCTCTCAGGACTGGAGGGCGCACGGCAGAAAAACTACCGCGGAGACAAGGTAAACACGCAAGTCCACTTTATTGAGGGAGAGGCAACAGTTTTATAGGGGCTGGGGAAGGCTGATTGGTTGAAGCCACGCCCTGTTCTGATTGGTTGCCAGCGAAAGGTCAGTGGGCGGTACTGGACAGGGGAGGGGCGGTGATTAGGGATTGGCTGTCGCTGTTGCTGGGGGAAGGGGCAGGGTTTAGGGATTGGTGGCTGCTGTTGCTGGGGTGGAGGGCAGACTTGAGTTTCCCGCCCACGCCTGGCTGTTGCTGCTGTCGGGGGGAGGGAAAAGGGCAGACTTGAGTTTCCCGCCCACGCCTGGCTGTTGCTGCTGTCGGGGGGAGGGAAAAGGGCAGACTGGATTTTTCTGCCCACGCCTGGCTGTTGCTGCTGTCGGGGGAGGGGAAAAGGGCAGACTGGAATTTTCCGCCCTGCGCCTGCGCAGGGAGAAAGAAGAAGAAGGGTGCTGCCCCACAGGCATCGTGTGGCGCCATCTGGGAGGAGGGGCGGCCGCGGAAGCATGGCTGCCGAGAAGGGGAGACCCGAGGGCACTTTGCGCCCATGCCGAGCTCCCTTCAGGGGTGGCGGTGAGTCCGACCAGCCACCCTATTATGGGGGCAGCGGCTTGGCCTGCCGCGGCTGCTCCCCCGCCAGGCCAGCAAACCACACTTCAGCCCGAGGGGTGACCGCACTGCCTTGCCTTCTGTGGTTAGCACCATAAATGTCCATTCAATTTTCAAAGTCTCTGTTAAACAGTTTGTTTCTTTTCAATTCACTTAGTGGATAGTCTGGATTTGGTGAGAGGCTTATATTATATTTCAGTTCTCAAAACCTCTGATATGCTTCTTTGGATCAGTTTTGCACAAATTCACCTTGTTTTGGATGAACCCAGGAATCGTATTTGCTCATAACCAGAATTAAAGGATGTCCTTCCCTGATCCTTTCCTCATTGGGATTTCCCCCATCATCTCTGACTTCCTTTGTAGAGTTCACTGGCAATGAATCCAGGGTTTTACTCAGAGTTCCCCACACTGTTGCAAAGTTCAATGGGATCTAGGCCACACTCAGAGTGAGGCAGCTAGAAAAAAGAGAGGGGAAAAATTAACAGATTCACCCTACATTTTTGTGACTACATTTTTAAACTTTTCATTTTTAAAGTCTTGATTCCCATGCAGTTATAAAAAATAGTACAGATTGAGTATGCTGTTCACCCTGTTTTCCCTAATGATAACATCTTGAATCCAACTGTAGTACAACACCATAAGCAGGATACTGACATTGATATGATTTGCCAACCTTATTAAAGTTTTACCAATTTTATATTGCACACTAAGTATGTGTATGTGAGTGTGTATGTTTAGTTTTATACAATTTTATCACGTATGTAGATCAGCTGGACTACCACCAGGGTGAAGATACAGAACATTTCCATCTCAAGAATCTTTCATCTACCTCTTTTATGTCCATAGCCATAGCCTTCTTCCCCCTAAGTCTTCCCCCCACCATTTCACACACACACATACCCACTTTCTAACCCAAGCAACCACTAATCTCTTCTCCATTTTATAATTTTCTCATTAGAGAAATGCTACCTAAATGGAATGATACAGTATGTGACATTTTTCACTCAGCAGTTTGTCTAGATCCATCTACATTTTTGCATGCATCAATAGTTAATTCCTTTTTAAAAATTATTATTGAGTAGTATGCATTGTATGGATGTACTACAGTTTGTTTACCCATTCAAATCATTGAAGGATTTTGGATTTGCTTCCAGTTTTGGGCTATTGCAAATAAAGCTGTTACAGATATGCCTGCTTAGGTTTTTGTGTAAGCATAAAGTTTTAATTTCTGTGGGATAATTACATAAGAATACAAAAGTAGGATTATATGCTAAGCGTCTGTTTAGTTTTTTAAGAACTACTTTTCTATGAATATATTCCAGAGTGGTTGTACCATTCAATATTCCCACCAGTGATGTATGAGTGATCTAGATCTCACTGGTTTTGGGTATCTCCAGTTTGTGTGCAGCATCTAACAGGCTGATTTCAGAACAAGGCAGGAAAGAAACAGAAAAAGAGTATCAAAAGCAGGGATTCTTTTTGTATTCTCCAATGGAAGACTTTTTCTTTTTCTCTTGCTATACGGATAGGATTTCTCTGGGAGATTTTCCTATCCTCACATTTCTGTGCAGTTTTGTGGTTCAACCTGCCCTCAGATCAAACTGGGGAATAAAGGAGAAAAAATAAAACCAGTTAATTAACTGACATGCGGATGTTCTTCAAGATTTGACTTCCCTCCCTAATCTGACTGCTATTTTTTTTTTTTAGCATCATTACATAATTTCTCTTCATATTCTACCCCGAGGTTTTCCCTATAATCATTGCAAGCAATAGGCTATTGTGAGCTTAAGCCATCTTGACCATTATTGGAAATCATTTCACATTTTCAAATATTTTAAACATTGCTGCCCCGGCATTTTTTTTTTTTCCACGTTGCATATATCTCTCTCTTTTTAGCCAGCTGGAAAAGATATTTTCTAAATGTTCTAAAATGAACAATGGCTGAAGGCTGATTGACTTTTGAGTGATAAACATCATCCAGCTGATGATCTAAGAGATGGGAATACATTCCGACAGTGAAGATGATGAGTAATGTGAAATTTATGCTATGCCTTGAAACCAGGGCATATTTGGAATTCTTTGAACATAATTCCCATTGCAGCACTTAGGAGCTTTACATTTTTCAATAGGGGATGATTAAGTAAAATGCTTGCTGAGGAAATCCTTTTATTAAAAAAAAAATTGGTAAACCCAGTTTCTATTTTTATTCCTCTGGTGTTATTCCATTTAGCTTATCTTTGGGAGAGAAAAACATGTCAATTTCAGCAGACATGAGCTTAATTCATGATATATTCGGGTGTCCAAATATCTTCTGGTGTTCTAGTCTTTCCCCAAGAAAGATAATTAACCTCTAAGAATAGTGACTTATCCAGTTTCACCTGGTGGTTTGTTCTCAGAATTAATTCATTTACCTTTCTGAGTAATCATTTTAGGCTGGAGCTGTGATTGGTAAAGATTTAGAAAAGTGATCCAAACCAGGGTGTTTGAACACTAGTTTTACATTCCAGTGTTCAATATTAAGCTCTATGGTAGGAATCTTCTTAAATTCCTCTTTGAATCAAAATATCTTTTAAAATAATAATTCTAGGACATTTTTCCTTCTTTAGTATACTTCAAAGAGTTCAAAGACTTGACCACCAAAAGTCTTATTGCATCCAGTTCTTTCATTTACTAATTATGTCTCTTAGGATAATTTATTGTTACTGATTCTCAGATACTTCTTCTAAAGATGTGGTTAATAACATTAATCACAAGAATTTTGTTCTGGTTGTTAAATTATACATATGTACATTATATAATATGTGATTTAATATATATTTAATTTAATATTTAAACACATTCTTGTTTTTCTTTTGTAAGATTTTAAATAGCATGCAATAAAAAGCAGCATGGCGTTATTTATAAATAATTTATGCACGCAGCGCAATTATATTTTCCCCAGTGGGAAGGGAACTTAGAAATGTAAGTGAATTCCCAGAAGTAGTTAGAGTAATATTTATAATATTCTATAGTATATTCCTATTAGTAATATCTCTAGGTAGATTTCGGAAACCAAGCCTATTTTCTATTTTAGATTATAATTATATTTTGCAGACTCTCTTTGAGGCTCTGGGTCTTTGTACTCACCATTTTGGAATCTACATATAAATTGCTGTCTACTGTCAATTTTAGTGTAGTCAAATACATTTCAAAGCCAAACATCATGATGTTTAAAAAGGGACAGAGAACAATTATATTTGACAAACAATTTTTACATGACCTGAAAATGTCTCAGGATTAAAAATGATTCTTTTATACTCTGATTTGCTCAGAAGTGTTTGTTTAGTTGAAACTTTTAGAATCTTTTCACTTTATGGGCTGATTGAAAAAGTTGGAAAAGTCTCAATAAAAAATTTTGAGTTTTGCTTTTCTCTGGGATGAGAGCTCCCAGAAGAGGAACCACCAAGTTTGAAATGAAGATATTAGGAGTTGTTAAAACTAACACTGTAATCATTTATGCAATTTTGATGAATACCCAGAGGATGGGGATACCTTTCAATTTTGGCAGAAGTACGGATTTACTGCTGAAAGTAGTTGACATAATTGTAAGGAATTTTCCAGTTTTGAAAATAGAAGGCAGTTATCTTTTTTGTTGCAGTTAGCATAAACCAGAAACATCCATGTTTTTCTAACACTTTAAAACTAAGCCTGTGGAAATTTTCGTGTCATTCACAGGCCAAAGAAAATAAACAGTTCACACTAACTGAGGGTGCCCTAGAGTTTGCAAGATTTCCTTATATATATATTAAATATGTATCTTTAAAAATATTATTTCACACATTGGTTAAATTCATTTATCAATGAAATTTTATAACAGAATGAGAAGTAACAAATATTAAATCCTAACAGGACAATGAAATTATAATATGCAATATTTTTCTTTGTATCATGACTGCCCCATCAACTTCCCACTCCAACCACGTTTTTTCTTAGAATTATATTTTAGAATTTAAATTAAAAAAATTTTAATAATGATTCAGAAGATGAAAGTAATTTGGCAAATTGGTTCTCAAAAATAAAACATATAAAAGAAGCATTTTTAAAATAAAATTTTATTGAAGTATATCATTCATACATGAACATACATAAACAATAAATTTATAGTAAAATTTGAAAGAGGCACTTTTTTATATGCAAAGAACTGGAACAGTTTTGATGTCCTCTTCCTGAAAATAATTAACTTGTGAAGACAGGGCAGTAGCATCAAAACTACTGTTTCTTAACAGGTAGCATAGCATAGCATAGCGCAGCATAGCATAGCGCAGCATAGTATAGCGCAGCATAGCATAGCATAGCATAGCATAGCATAGCATAGCATAGCATAGCATAGCATAGCATAGCATAGCATAGCATAGCATAGCATACCATACCATACCATACCATACCATACCACAGCATCCTCCATTATTTCAAGTTAAAGTTCTTAGCAGGTTTGAATTAATTTGTAAGCCTCTTAGAGATTAGTAGAAAAGACACCTGTTACCCCTGTTAGGGAAAAAGAAAAACATGTTCCCCAAGCTTAGAAGACAGGCATGATAAGCTCTCTCTCTTTTTTTTAATATATATTTATTTATTTCTCTCCCCTCCAATCCCCCCGCCCCCATCCTGGTTGTCTATTCTCTGTGTCTGTTTGCTGCTGCTTCTTTGTCCATGTCTGTTGTTGTCAGTGGCATGGGAATCTGTGTCTCTTTTTATCGCGTCTTCTTGTTGTGTCAGCTCTCTGTGTGTGTGGCACTATTCCTGGGCAGGCTGCACTTTCTTTCGCCCTGGGCGGCTCTCCTTATGGGTGCACTCCTTGCGCGTGGGGCTCCCCTACGTGGGGGACACCCCTGTGTGGGGGGCACTCCTTGCACACATCAGCACTGCGCATGGGCCAGCTCCACAGGGGTCAAGGAGGCCCGGGGTTTGAACTGCGGACCTCCCATGTGGCAGACGGACGCCCTAACCACTGGGCCAAGTCTGCCGTCTTCATAATAAGCTCTTAAATCCCTAAATTGAGTTAAATGCTTGCTTTTATAAACTCAGGAGATAGGGGTCAAATTTTTGTTATAACATACACACATACACACAAACATACACACATATATAAATATGTATACATAAATCTATTTTTTCCTCTTTACTGGAGGAGTCATTAAACAGAGTATGTTATGGCCAGTGTTTTTTTGTTGTTGTTGCAAAAAAGAATAGCTACAAATTCGCAACAAAATTAATGGTAGTATAGCATGGTACTTAAGAGTATTAGGTATGAAGGCATTCTTCCTCAGTTCAAATCTTGGTTCTAAAATTAACTAGCTCTGTGACTTGGGCATCTTACTTTACCTCTTTGTGCCTGAATTTTTCACTTTTACAAAAAAAAGACATAGTCATATATAACTCAAAAGCTTTTTAGGAGGAAAAATTAATTGACATGTAAAGTATTAGAATATGTTGAGCTTTCAACTAATATTAGCTGCTTTAGCATCATATTTTAAATAATCACCAGCAATATTATTATCTGCATAAACTTTTTATTATTTTCTGATATTCTGCTTTGTTTGACTATATCAACCTTTATTCTGAATAGATTATGTTTGTTTTTATATTTAGTCGATAATGTACATGTATTTATTGCTTGTATATGGCACTTAACAGTTTGTTCTTCAAAAGGTTGAGTGTAAGACTAAAATAAATCAATATTTCATATTGTTCCTCTTTTTGATGAAACATACATACTTATATATACTAATTATTAAATATGATATGTTCCCCAAGTCACTCAAAATACTTTAAAAAACACTAAATTTTAAGAATTTAAAATTTTAAAGTCTGTAAGAGGTCCATAAGTGTCCTGAGCATCTATCTCTTTGGACTTCAGCAGCTCAACTCATTACATAAAGTCAACTCTATATTGAAGGTAAAATAAAGGCTTTGTATCTTTGGAGTACAAAGTCAAGTGAGTGGTAAAAAGAGTATAAGGGGAAAGATAAAGGAGAAAAATGCAATTTTATAGATTAATTTAATGTCCATTTCAGAACCAAAAAGGAAACTATTCTTCTGCTGAGATAATGGTCACGAGGACTTTTATCTTTTGTGTCAGGTAATTAAAGAACATAAGTCTCTACATTTCCTTCTTAGGTAAAACACTAAAAAGTATTCCTCCAGCATGCTTTATAGTGGGTATGGGTGATAGAGGAGAGAGGGAAAAGCATAGAATAAAACCACAAGGTAAGGTCAAATGCTAAATTTAAAAGTAAATCAGGAGGGGAGCTGATGTGTCTCAGTGGTTGAGTAATCAGCTTCCTACATACAAGTTCCCAGGTTCGATTCCAGGCCCTGGTACCAAAAACAAAACAAAACAAAACAAAAATGTAAATCGTGAATCCCACAGCTAATACCATACTCAATGGCAAAAGGATGAAAACTTTCCCTCTTCGATCAGGAAGAAGGCAAGGATGCCCAATGTCACTTTTGTTATTCAAAATTGAGCCAGAAAAAGAAATAAAAAGCATCTAAATTGGAAAAGAAGAAAAAAGAAAAATTTTGCTATTTGGAGATGAAATGATTCTATATAGAGAAAATCCTGAAAAAACCACAACTAAGCTTCTAGAGCTGATAAATTAATGCAGCATATTGAAAGGGTACAAGAGCAATGTGCATAAATCGGTAGTGTCTCTATACAGTAATAATGAACACTCTAAAGAGGAAATGAAGACAAAAAATCCATTTACAATAGCAACTAGGAAATTTCTAGGAATAAATTTAACTAAGGTGTAAAGGACTTTACATGAAAAACTAGGAAACGTTGCTAAAAACATCAAAGAAGGACAGTCCATGTTAACTGATTCCAAGACTAAATATTGTTAAGATGTCAATTCTGTCCAAAGTGATTTACAAATTCAATGCAATCCCAATTAAAATTTCAACAAACTTCTTTGCAGGACTGCAAAAGCTAATCATTAAATTTATATGGAAGGATAAGAGGACCAAAATAGCCATTAGAAAGTAAAACAACTTTTGGGAACTAATACTTCTCAATATGAAACACATTACAAAGCTACTGTAATCAAAACAGTATAGTACTGGCATGAGGATGGCTATATAGACCAACAGTCAATTGATTTTTGACAAGGTTCCAAGTCCACTCAGTGGAAAAAGAAAAATCTCTTTTGGGGAAATTGGATTTCCAGATGGAAAAAAATGAATGTAGACCACTACCTGAAACCATATACAAAATTAACTTAAAAATGGATCCAAGACCCAATTATAAGAATCATAACTAAAAACCTCCTAGAAGAAAATATAGGAAAGCACCTTGAGGACCTCATGTTAAACTATGGTATCTTAGTCTTTAAACCAAAAGCATCAGCAACAAAAGACAAAAAAATAAATGGAACTTCATAAAAAATAAAAACTTTTGTGCAACAAAGGATTTCATCAAGCAATTAAAAAGAAGAGCCTTCAGAATGACAGAATATACTTGAAAACCACAAATCTGATAAGGGTTTAATATCCAGAATTTATATTGAAAAAATACCCTACAACTCAAGAATTTATATTTTTAAAAAAACCACAACTCATGAATAAAAAGGAAATTTGATTTTAAAAATGAGCAAAAGACTTGAATAGATATTTCTCCAAAGAAGATATACAGATAGCCGGAAAGTTTGTGAAAAGATGCACACCATCATTTGTCATTAGGGAAAGGCAAATGAAAAACCACAATGTGCTACCATCCCACCCACATTAGAATGTCTCTTGTTAAAAAAATGGAAAATAACAAGTTTTGATGAAGATATGGATAAATAGGAACATTCATACATTGTTGTTGGGAATGTACAATAGCGCAGCTGCTATGGAAAACAGTTCCGTGACTCATCAGAACTGTAAGTGTAGACTTGCCATATGACCCAGCAATCCCACATCTAGGTATAAATTCAAAGGAACTGAAAGCAGGGACTCAAACAGATATTTGCACACTTATGTTCAAAGTAGCATTTTTCACAATTGCCAAAAGGTGGAAATAACTCCAGTGTCTATCAACAGCTGAATGGATAAACAAAATGTGGTATATACATACAATAGAATAGTAGTCATCTGTATTTTTAAATGTATTTTTATGATCTCACTGATATAAAAGAATAACATAAGCAAATTCATAGAATAGGAAACTAGATAGAATATGGAATCCTTGGGTCTAAGTGGGGACAGGGGAAAGGAAGTTAATGCTTCAGTGGTGCAAAATTTCCATTTGGGGTGATGAAAAAGTTTTGATAATGGGTGGTGGCGGTGCTAGCACAATACTGTAAATGTGATTGACATTCACATTGCGAATTGTATATTTGAAGGTGGTTAAAAGGGGGCAGTCTTGACATCTTCATTATACACAAGTGCCAAAATGTGGAAACAACCCAAATGTCTGTCAACTGATGAATGGATAAACAAATTGTGGTGTATACACATGACAGTAGATTATGCAGTGGTAACAAGAAATGAAATCATGAAGCATATGAAAACATGGATGAACTTGGAGACCATTATGTCAAGTGAAGCAAGCCAGACACAAAAGGACAAATTGATATTATGCACTAAATGTGCTGTGTAAATGCTAGGAGTTAATAATTAGAATATAGGTCACCAGAAAATAAAAGGAGGGTAGAGAATGGAAAGCTGAAGGTTAGTCTGTGCAGAATTTGTAAAAAGGTTGTTTGTAAATCTTTGGAAATAAATAGAAATGGTGAAAGCATATCATGGTGTTTGTAACTAGCAGGGCTATTTTATGGTTATGACAGTAATTAAAAGGATAAGTCTCAGATCATGTATATTACTAGAAGGAAAGCTAAAAACTGTAACCTTGTATTGTATATGACAGTAAAACTTCAGGTAAAATACAAATGTGGGTAATATTACATATATAAGACTAAATTTTTCAAAATATAAACGTAATTATTCTAGAGGGAAAAGAATAGAAGTTATACATGGCAGGGGGAGCATAGAGAAATTGAGAGGTGATGAGTTTTGTTTGTTTTTTATTTATTATCATCATTGGAATAATGAAAGTGTTCTAAGAATGATTGATGTAATGAATGCACAAATATGTGATTACACTGAATACCACTGATAGTACACTTTGGATGGATTTACCCTTTATTAATATGTATTAATAAAATTGATTTGTTAAAAAAATAAGACTGTACAACACAGTGTCCCTCCAATGTAAACTATACACTATGGTTAATAGAACAATTATAATCATATTCTTTCATCAATTTTAACAAAGGTGCTACACCAATTCAGTGTTAATAACAGGATAGTATTGGCAACTCTTGTGTTTTCTGCATGATATTTCTGTAAACCTACAACATCTTTAATGAAAACAAGTCAGTCAGGAAAAATTATTCAGAAGGAGAGCTATATATATATATATTTAATTATCAACTTTCTACATTCTTAACTCATTAGTAATATATCCCTCACTAAACTGATAGATCCTTATTCTCTTGTTGTACTTGTTGTATAACAGGTATATAATATATATTTAAACAAGTAAAGAATATAATTACATAGCAAATTTAAATATATGTATAGTCTTCACTAGAAAATTTGGTCCACATACAAAAGAGAAAAAAAATGATTAAAATTTCAGACTATTTTCCTTATCTAAATCCAAAAATTCTTCATTCCACATCTTGACATCCTGTATTAAGACACTGACTTGTTTATATTACCTTGACATAAAATTTCATTCTTACTCCTCTGTTCTCTATACATATGACAATATTTTCAGAAGACTCATTTACTCTTTCAACTATTTACAGAAATAATTAACTTTTTATAGAAATAATGAAGGGGAGCAGATGTGGCTTAAGAGGTTGAGTGACTGCTTCCCACACGGGAGGTCCTGGGTTTGGTCTCTTGGAAAAAAAAAAAAAAGAGACAACAAAAAAAACTTAGGGAGTCAGCTATGTAGCTCAGTGATTGAGCACCAGCTTCCCACATACAAGGTCCTGACCCTAGCCCTGGTACCTAAAAAAAAGAGACAGATGGAAAATTCCAAGTAAAAATTCATTATGTTCTTATTTTAGCAAGTAAAATAAATCTAACCAGACAATTTATTCTTCATTATCATCACATAAACATGGAAAGAGTCTAATGAATATGTGGATGTCATTGAACAATGATACAATATACATATTTTTTCAAAGAATGAGTCATATTAATAAAGAAAGAAGAGAGAGTAAATTAAACAACGTTGCTAGATACAGGGCTAATATCCAGAAATCAATTGTATTTCAATTTAAATCATGATTTTTGGTGAAATTTAAATGTCAAGCATCATGTTTAATAGCAGCATAAAGGTCAAAACATCTAGGAGTAAATCTACCACTGGATGTTCTAGATCACTGAAATCTTCAAAACATCGTGAAGAGAAATTCAATAAAAACTAAACAAATGGAGAGCTATATAAATTCATGGATTAGAAAGCTGAATATTATTAAGCTGTAGATCCTTAAAATTATCTACAAATTTGTAATGTCTTAATTAAAATATTAGCATGATTTTTTGTGGAAATTGACAAACATACACTAAAATGTATTTTAAAATATAAAAGACTTTTATTAATTAATGCAATAGTGAAGAAAAAAATCTGAGGATTTAACCACAGAATATCAAGAAAGCTAAAGCAGTTAATCCAATGCAGAGAAGATAATCAACGGAACAGATTAGAGTCCAGAAATAAACCCACAAATATAATGATCACCTGATTCGTAACAAAGCTGCTGCTACAATGCACTACAAAATTACTATTTTAAACTAATAAATAAAGAATACTTAAAATAAAAATGTTAATAAAACCATTTAGTTTCCAAAGGGAAAAACGTGAATTACGACTCTTACCACATACCCTAAACAAAAAGTAATTCTAGATGGATTATCGAGCTAAATGTGAAAGGGAAACTAATCACAAAGCCTCTGAAAGTCATAATACACTAATATCTTAATTATTTATTGATAGGCAGTGCTTTCTTAAACATGGTAATAAAATTAGTAGCCATAAAAGAAAATTAGATCTCTTTAAGATCTTTAAATTTTTTTCTTAACTTAAACATCTCTTTAAGTTCTTTAAAAAAAAAAACTATTGTTGGTTCACAGGAACTATTGAAACTATTGAAAGAATGAAATAGCAAACTATTGAAGACTTTCAGATATATTGGAATATACATGACAAAGGACTTTTATCTAGAATATATGAAGAAATCTTCAAATCAATAAGATAAAAAACAGACAACCCAGTTAAAAACTGAGCAAAAGTCCTGAAAAGTCACATCACAAAAGAGATATCAAATGGCTAATAAACATGAAAAGATAGTTAATTTAGTTAATTTCATTAGTCATCATGGACATGCAAATTATTACCACAAAGTTTTACCATTCAAACCCATCAGATAGTTAAAATTAATTGGAGATAAAATACCAATTATTAGCAAGAATGTGGAGAATTTGAAATAGTTATACATTACTGGTGGAGATATAAATTGTAACAGCCCATTTTGAAACCAGTTTAGTAGTATGTACAAAGCGTCATGGGCCCTGTCCTACTAATTCCACTTCTAGGCGTTTATCAAAGAGAAATGAGTCTTATACTCATCAACAGATAGGTATAAGAATATCATCGCAGCAGTATTCCAAATAGCTCACAGAGGAAAAATAACCATAAAATTTCTTTTGAAGGTAGAATGAATACAGACTGTGGTATGTTCACATAATGAAACATACACAGCGATGAAAAAGAGTAAATTTATCATACATGCAACAACATTGTTGAATCTCAAATACATAACATTGAGCTATTGATATAAAACATCCAGATCCATGAAACACATACTGCATGATTCTACTTCCAAGTAATTAAAAATTGGCAAAAAACTGATGTGTGGTCATAGAGATTAGATTAACTATTACATTTGTGGATATTGATTGGGAGTTCGGGTGCTGGAAATGTGCTGTGTGCTTGTGTGTATGAGTGAGTATATGAGTAAAAATTCAACCATTTAGCTTTATGTTAGAGATTGGTGCAATCAGTATACTTTACTGTATATAATTCATTCTTCATTAAGAAAGGGAGAGGGAGATTAAGAAGAATACAGAAAGGAAGAATAAATAGATGTCTGTTTTTAGCATAACCGAAGTTTCTATTTGCTACTCAATTCTCTTCTTATTCCAACTTCCCTCCTCTTTGGTTGCTTCCTAGGATATTGATGTTACTCTGATTTTATAATTTTACATATATGAAGTTGAAAATGAGTTTTCTTGTTTTCTCTGACTTACCTAGTTAATCATGTTATATCCTTAATTCTTTTGAAAAGGAGAGGAATCTGATTTGTACTTTTCATTCTTTGCCAAAGATTGAATCACACATGTATGCAATTTATATTATAGAGGGTGAAATCTGCCAGAAATAGGATTTTGACACTAACACAACATTTTTGGCTTTCACTGTATATCTTATCCTCTTAGATTGTCATTTTAAGCTAAATGATATTTATTTTCAGGTAAATACCTTTTCTGGGTATGAGTGATATTTCATTACCTGGCATAAACACACACACTGATGTTCTTTAATCCTTAACTATTCTCTCCTAGACAGAGAGCTCACACTGTGTTCTAAGAAATAAAAAATTCAAAACTATACTAAGTTAATGCTAGTTATGCTGAAGCCATTTTGCTTGTCCAGGTATATTTTCACAGGGGAACTGAATTTTGATTTTCATGTAATATTTTATCAGTTGCCAGTTTTTTAAAGTTGCTGCCTTTAAAATTCCATTTCCCCCTGCATCCTTTCATTTTCTGACTCAACAGATCATCCTTCATTCCTTTCCTTTCAGCATTTATACATATGTCAGAGGATGGATATGATTCAGTTTCAGGCAGCACAGAACTGGAGAGAAATGTTCTGAGCCAAAATTGGAAAGCATACTTAAATATTTAGGTTCAGCCTGGAGTCTCAAACAAATCCATAAGGCGACACTGTTAAGAAGAAAAGAGACCCCTAGAAGCACCTACAGAACCCTTCCACCTCTACAGTCTCCAGTGATTACATTTAAGCAGAACTTAATGTAATTTTTGAATTTCAGATGATTTTCTTATTTCCTTAGAACATTGATGTTTATTTTGCAAGAGTGGGGTCTTGACTTAAAGATGACCATGGGATTACTAAATCTATATCCAGTTATCACTGTTTTATACCAGAACTGACCTCTTGATAAGTTTTTGATTTAGAATTTTTTCTTGTTGCATATTTTTTGGGATAGTTCTGCAGAATAAAAAAGGAAAAAAGGAGACAATAATTTTAAAATAAAAGAAAAAAGAAACTAAGAAGGACAGAATTGTTTTCTTTTGTTTAGCCGTGAACACTTGTTCTGTTCAGATGCCTTTGGAGTCAGCTTTTTCTTCACCCCTCCCTACCTTCCCAAATACACCTTTCTACTCTGCTGTGCTTTTGTATCCTCTTGTACATTTCTTGTAGCTGCCCTGCTTTCATGAGCAGACAGCCAGAAATGCCTGGAAAGAGACGTCCTTCTAGCATAGCCCTCAGACAATGACTAGTGTCATGAGTGTAGGACAACACAGTTCTCTTGCCTCAGGTCTAGACAATTTTGAAACATCATCAGCCCTTCTGGATCTGCAGCTGCATCCTTGCTTAGTTTCTTCCCCTTCTCTGTCTTGTATCTACCTCCTCTCCACCCCACCCCTTAGAGATGTCTTCTGGAAACTCTTCTTTTAATAAATTGCTAGCAAAATAATTCTCTTTCTAGGATCTGCTTCTGGGGAAACTGACTTAACATGCAATTTCTAAATTTCTATTGCATCAAAAATAAAGCAAATATTCAGTTTAGTTGTGGTGACTAAGTCTATTTCAGGTAAAAAATATAGACCAGGTTTCTAGATTTTATTTCAGTGTGAAAACAAAATTACTAAGTCTATGTTATATGAAAAGGGTGCAGTGTGTTTTTATTGAATGGTTACTATTGGGGCCTAATGCTTGATAATTCAAACACTTCCTTTCTCTCTATTGCCCATTGTTTATTTTTATTGTTACTGAACTACATCCTTCAGTTTCTTCTGCTGTGTTGGTATATGAATGAGAAGATAAGTCCATGAACAGGGAAGGAACTGTCAACATTATTCACCCAGCTGAGAAACCAAATCTCCATCTCAGATCTCCTCCCTATAGGAAGTAGGGTTTAGAATTCTTGGGTTCTTTCATAGTAAGGTTTAGAAATCTCTTAGAGGAGTTAGAAAGGTGGAAAGCAATTTATAGTACTACTCCTTGTATTGTTTCTCACTCTAAGGACTAAGAAACGTATATGGCCAAGGGGTGATATATTAGTTTCTCATTGTCACTGTAACAAAGTACTACAAACCCTGTGGTTTAAAACAATTTAGTATCATGCAGTTCTGGAAGTAAGAAGTCCAAAATGGGTCATATTGGGCTAAAATTTAGCTATTGGTGGGGTTGTGTTCCTTATGGAGTCTAGGGGAGAATCTATTTCTTTATCTTTTTTCAGTTTCTATAGGCTGCTTTCATTCCTTGACTCATGGTCCATTCCTCCAACTTCAACATCAGATGCCTCATGTCTTCGAATCTTTTTGACTCTGACACTCTTGTTTCCCTTTTACAAGGACCCTAACGATTGCTTTGAGCCACCTCAGATAATCCAGGATAATCTCCCCAACTCAATATCTTTGACGTAATCATATTTGCAAAGTCCATTTGCTAATAAGGTAATAGATTTTGGGGATTAGAATGTGGACATCTAGGAGGAAAACATTATTCTGTCTACCACATGGTTTGCAGTCCAACATCTCTTGTAAAATACTGTCATCTTTCTACTCAGCATCCATTGCCGCTAGGACACATTGCTTGTCTTGGCTAGTTCATGGAAAATATTCTGTGTGAGAGAGGGAGTGATTTAAATGGAGGAAACTGCAGTTGGATCCAGCACCATAGTCCTTTGGCCTACCCCAGATGTCTGCAGACAGAACAAAGGAGAACCAAGGTCCATTTTGCATATGAGGGTGTCCTCAGAGGCAAAAAGCAGCTTAAAGTATTTGTTTCATGACAATACTTATAAAACAAGACCTGGATCCAATGAGAAGGATATACTGCAATGCTCAAAATGATGATTTGAGCAGACATAGGAGGTAGAGGTAATAGAAATCACAAAGTGTGTGTGTATGTGTGTTGTGTTATGTGATAAATCATGAAGAGGCTCTTAGTGTTTGTGAGAGTAATGTTGAAGGAGCTGTTCAGAATGGCATATGGCAGTCTGAGTTTGTGGGCGTGGAAGGAACTGTTGCCCAGGTAAATGAAGAGGTAGAATTTAGATATAATTGATGGAACAGGAAGTTAAGTATATACCCTATATCCATATGAACATATAAATAATTATTGGTTCTTTAATTTGCCTTCTATTATGTTTTAATTTGTTTTCCTTCTAGCCTTTCACTGTTTATGTGTATTTGTAGTGCAGCCAGAACTGTATAGTTTTTCTTCGTACAAACTTCCTGAGATAAATATTTTTTCATTTTCACCTGTGGTTTAAGAATTGGTTTCAGTGGCATTCAACTGAGTGACCGTTTCCTCCTACCAATTTATGTACTAGAATGAATGGCTTTTAAAATGCCTAAAAGCTTTTTTTACCCTTTGCTAATAGCTGCATTTCACTTTCTGTATATTTGCCTGTGGGATACCTTTTAATTTTTCTCATACCAGCATAGGAACAGTACATAATTGCAATGAGAAATCCACATTTATTTGATACACTTGTTTGAGAGCAAATAAAACCTAAGAATTAGAAAAAGTAAAATGAAGGATTTGATTAAGAAGTGGAGGGCTTTAAGTGACACTCCAGTGCCTTGGGCTGGAGTTTCAAAAAGTTGGCAAGGGAATTGAATCCCCCAGTGCAAGGCTTATGATGGCAAGAATAAAGCTATTTTTATCCTCTAGGCAACAGCTTTCCTCTGCCAAATTTCCCAAGACTCATACAATGAGAGCATCCATCCCAAAATGATTAATGCAAATTTAGTAATTGTGCACATGGATCATTTCCCTGTCACCCATTTTATCCATAAAATGTGGATTTCTCTCCATGCATGCATTGCTCATGTTTTGTGCCATTCACCTGTTGCTGGGGGCATGGAACAAATTATCTCTTTGTGTGAGGCTGCGGAAAGAAGAAATTATCACATTTGTGGCTGGCACCCACTACTAAGCCAAGCATGTAATTATTTGAATCAGAATGATTGTACCCACAAAGTCAGATTTCTCTTGGATAACAAAAGGATAGCTTATGAGGTTTGATCCACAGCTGGACAACATCCCAAAGGGAGAGGTGAGTGGGAGGATATAGGTCTTTATTAAAAAGGATAGAATTTTGGCAGCAAAGACAAATTTCACTAGGAGCCAATGAGACCTCAGGGGTTTCTTCCGGCTTTTGTAAAATTTTAAGTGAAGTTAGTGCAAGTGCGAGGTTTCAAGTTGAGAGCCCTGGGGAAGTTAATCAGAAAAAGAAGTATTGTATTGCCAACCACACAGCTTGAGGACTCCTGAAAAGCACTTTACACAAAACCCTCAAGCTTAATCAACCAACATGGCTCACAGGAGTAAGCAAGAAAGCCCTCAGGCTTCTGATATCCCTTTCAAGTTTCCAGGAAGCATTGGTACCTGAATAGGACCTTTCTAGGGGGAAAAAGAAACACCGAAAAAATGAACTCCTATTCAGATAAATCCAATCAAACTTAGGCTGTCTTCTGTCAGAGCTCTAACTTGACAGTGTAAGGTAGAGTAACTGCACTAAAGTGTCGGCTTTTCCCTGCTTGCTGACACTCCCATTTACTAATCTGAGAGGCTGTATCCTCACACTCTCCTTTACTACCATGTATAACAAAAGTCAGTGGTACTTTTCCTCTACACCAGAGACGGTAAAGAAATTTCTAGAAATAAATGTGATTTTTTAAAGTGCCAGTAAATGGTAGTGGTGTAAAAACAAATGAATTTTCCGTATGGAGAATCAGAAGAAACCTACCCAAACAGCACATAGCTACTGAAAATTGCAATGAAAAGATGTTAAGCACAGAGAGTCTTTTGACCTAATGCAACTTTTGGAAAAGCAGTTGATTTGAAACTACACTTTCAAGGAAGCTTGCCTTGTGTGTCTCTTCTTGCTTTAGGATAAATTGGGAAAAGAACAGTGTAGCAGTTTGATATTATTGATGAATCCCAAAAAGAAATACTGGATTATGTTTGAAAAATGATTTTTTCCTCTGGGCATATTAGATTATATTGGATTCAATATAATCTGGATTACTTAATCAGGTAAACCTCTTGTGCCAGTAGGGCACTGAGTCCCCACCCCTTGGTGTGTGGGGACACATGGCAAAGGACAGAGTTGGAAGGTTTTTGATGTTAGAGTTTTGATGTTGGAGTTTGATGCTGAAGCCTTAAGCTGGAGCCCCAGGAAGTAGGCTCACAGAGGAAACAGAAGAAAGCCCCAGGAAGAGAAAAATATTGAGCACAGGAAAAAGAAGGCTGAGAAAGGGAGGAACCTAGGAAGCCTCAACCTTCTCAGATGTTGCCAGCCATCTTGCTCCAACACATGGAAATAGACTTTGGTGAAGGAAGTAACTTATGCTTTACGGCTGGTATCTATAAGCTCCTACCCCAAATAAATACCCTTTATAAAAACCAACCGATTTCTGGTATTTTACATCAGCACACCTTTGGCTAACTAATACAAATAGCTACAATAACAAAATACACACATACAAAATAGTAGGTTCTAGTTGATAATACTACAGGGTAAAAGACATTGAAATGACAAAAAACAAAGAGTACTGATTGTACTGTGTAGCACACTTTTCCTAATTATCTGATTCTATCCTATGCTGTGACTTTCATCACCTTTGAGCTATTTATTTTATTTTTTAAAGATTTATTTTTTATTTATTTCTCTCCCCATCTACCCCACCTTCAGTTGTCTGCTCTCTGTGTCCATTCACTTTGTGTTCTTCTGTGTCTGCTTGCATTCTTGTCAGCAGCACCAGGAATCTGTGTCTCTTTTTGTTGCGTCATCTTGCTGCGTCAGCTCTCCGTGTGTGCGGTGCCACTCCTGGGCAGGCTGCATTTTTTTCGCATGGGGCGGCTCTCCTTGAGAAGTGCACTCCTTGTGCGTGGGGATCCCCTACGTGGGGGACACCCCTAGGTGGCACAGCACTCCTTGCTCACATCAGCACTGAGCGTGGGCCAGCTCACCACATGGGCCAGGAGGCCCTGGGTTTGAACCCTGGACCTCCCATATGGTAGGCAGATACTCTATCCATTGAGCCAAATCTGCTTCCCACCTTTGAACTATTTAGAAATGTAAATATTTCTTATCCATAAAAATGAAAATGAATTTTGTCCAGTAAAATGTAATTCATTTTTGAACTGTGGCTATTTATCAGATTTTTGTTTTTGTAAATTTATTTCAGCATTCTTAATTGTCTGTATAGGCATAAGTTGTTTGAAATCTCCTTTGTGCCAGTTTTAAAATCTTACTAGTTCCCTCATTAACTAGTTAAATAACTGGCACATATTCATTTTGTATTGTATGCAAATTATGATCCTGAATTAAAAATATCAATTCAGAGGATATTTTGTATAATAGAAATATTTGGTGATTAAAAATGTTCTCCAAAAGGAATTACAGCTATCCTACATGGGGGGAAATGAACATCCAAAACTTTGGAGAATAATCTGAAAATAACATGTCTTTTAATGGAACAAAACTGTCAAGATATCTTTAAAGGCAAAATGTCATATTGCTGTTGTCTCATGTTTAGCATCAACCTGAATTTAATGTTTAACGAAAAGAGTATTCAATAAATGAAATCTTGGCTTTTCTTTTCATTTGTCTTTGTATGGTATAAAATAATTAAAATCTATGGTGGTATCTCATCCAAAGTAATTTTAGGTTGAGGTTTTGAGAAGGATATTAAATCTATTATTTGGCAAAGATGCTGGATCACATTATTTTTGTTTTTGTTTTCCCTTTAAGTCTGTCAGGATGTGAAGGGTAACTTAGAACACTTGATTGCTTCTAATCAAGTCTTCTGTTTGTATCCTTTGAAGCAACTTCATTGTAATTACTGTTGTAATAGAACAACAGAAAAACAAAAGAATTTAGGAAATCATTGAATTGGTTCTTTAGAATATGTCTGCTTTATCATAACTTACATATCTTCTGATAGCCATTTTTGGCTAAGAGCCAAGGAAAGGTTTGCCTTCAGTGAATTCATCCTAAATCATATTTTTGAAGTCCATGTCATAACATAGGATTCATTGGAAGAATGGTTCAATTTATAAGTCATGAATGTTTGGGAATCTGGTTTCCCTAAAGGCTTGTCTTCTTCCCTTTTGATAGCGTTTTGTTTATTCCATCAATCAAATATAATACTTCTTAATAAACAAGAATGAATTCTTCCATGGAAAAATTATGGAAAATGAATTGTTTAGTAATAAGGAAGAAGAAGATTGGGAACTCATATTCCTCTGAAGAGAGATGGCTTGAACTTGCCTTCAAATACCTGATATGTAACTATTCAAAAGCTCATTTTTGAAATTGTTTGATGAACCTTGAGTTTGAAGGTAATAACTTTTTTCAGAGCATAGGCTCTATAAGGAAGCACACCAGGGTATATCTTTGTAACAGTTTGTTCGTTCTGTCTTAGTTTTGATAAGTGATGATAAAGTGAGAGGGAAACAAAAGAAAGAGCATTAATTAGGATTGTATCTCTAATAACAGTTTACAAACAGAACTAGCCTATAACTATGTTAGGCCTCACAGTCAATGAAACTTTTCTTGCCCCAAAATTGGGGAAGTTCTCAATTGAATTGTAGCATTCAAAGCTTCTTAAATTATGACTTCAACTTAATTTACGTACTTTTCTACCTTTAAACCCTTATATGAACTGTACTTCAATGGAACTAGACTACTCTGTTCCTTGAACATGCAAAATGTTTTGTTTTGCAAAAAGCTTGGGATGTCCTCCATATTTATGTAGAAATATTATCTAGCCACTAATATAGTGCTTCTTGAACTCTCTAAGGTGAAGCAAAAAATTTTTTTTGAAAGTTTCTATTCAGTCATATATCAACAGTGCAATGTAAAAAAATGGCTATAAATATAAAATAAATATAAAAAGACCAATGAAATACAAGCCCTAATTTGTTATTATTATTATGACAGTTTGAATTTGGTGAATCTCCAAAATAGATTATGTTCTTAAACTAATCTATTACTATGGGTGTGGGGTCCTTTGATTGTATTAAATTCATTTAAGGAACCTATGATTAGATTACTTAATAAGATTACATTAGGGCTTTTGATTGCTATGTCAGTGAGTCATAAGCCAGCTTGGGTTTCTGTCCTCCTGGTGGGTCTGATATAAAAAGACACAGAAAGAAAAGAAACTGTTATTTTTGATCCTGCTATGTGAGAGAACTCGAGGATTGTTAGCAACCAAAACTTAAGCACAAGGTCCCCATGAGGCTGGGCCCAGAGAGCAGCTCAAGGATGAGGAGGTGAGCTTCAGGAACTGGACTCTGGGAGATTGTGAGCCTGGCAGGGACGACAGAGACCTTGGTGGCAATTGCCTGCCATTTTGTTTCACCACATGGCAGCATGTCAGGATTACCAGTAGCTGAATTGTGAAAAAGCATCTCAGATGGTGCTTTGATTTGGACATTCCACAGCCTTGGAACTGTAAGCTTTTACCCTAAATGAAATTCCCATTATAAAAACCAACCCATTACTCATACTTTGCGTTTGCAGCCCTATGGCAAGCTAAGACAATTATATTCCAAACATATTGTCAAATTTTGTTATTAAATATTCTAAATCCTTTGAATCTCTATATTTATGACTTCTCAGGCTAGTGACAAACATTTCAACTGACTCAAGAAAGTGGGACTATCTTGGATAAGAAGCAGAGCTTAATTTGCCTCACAAATGCTATCTACTCCAATTATTTCTTCTGTATATCTTTAAAGAAAAATGATGTAACATTTATAAAAAGCAATGGTTCAGTGTTGTTACTTTATACATATATTTACAATAATCAACTTAGTCCCTATTGTCTTAGAGTTTTATGTAATTATAATTTTCATTTGAGGGAAAATCCAGCCCATACTCCAGTTGTAATTGTTCAAGTAATACTTGTTGAATTGTGATTTTCTTAAACCCATCATTTGTAATAGATTTTGAAAATGTATTTTGAATGTCTATTTTTTAAAAATTTTCCCTATTTTCTACAACAGTTAATTCTAGCAGAATGAAAGGGGAACCTAAAAGTAAAGAATATAAGATGACATCTACAAAAATGATAATTCTTTTTGGATTCTAAAGAAACTAATCATAAGAATTTGAATGTCTACTAGATTGACGATATTCCTCTATTTACTGAAATGCAACCGATCTGCTGTGTCTGCCCAATTTACATTGAATTAAGTAGACACAGCTTTTATTTTCATTTATCAAATATTTAGTTTACATTTCTCATATCATCTAAGTTTGCCAAACTTAAGCCTCTTCGATTCCCATCACCTTTTCCTATTCTCAAGTTCCATAATCAGTAATTTACATATCACTATGGATTTTATTTCTCAGACTCATCCAAATCAGCCCATTCCTTATATCTCCATTGATCAGATTACTGTCTACAGAAGTACAACCGCCTTCATCAACTTTTTTTCATTACATAGCATGCACTAGGATTTGCTTTTCTTTGTAAGACCTCATTTCACCAAGAAATAATTTTTAAAAAATTTTACTTATGAGAGTTCCAGAATAAGCACAACATCAATACCCACAAAACCAAAATGAATTGCTGAGACTAGTAACTTCATCCAAACATGAAGAGACTCAATCCATCAACACCAGATCATTGATGTGAATTTTCTTATTTCATTTTTTCATAAAGATGAAAAAAGCTCTCACAATTATGTGCATTTATTGAAAAATTAATAAGAAATTAAGGTAGGAATTGTCCATGTAAAAACTCCCAGGAGACATTTACTTTTACTTCTAGCTGCATGAGCTTGTATAAACATATTATAAATGTAGGATTAATATTTTAATGATTTATTGGGTTACAGATTACTGAGTTTTAGGAACATTCAATTTATGTTAAAAACACAAACCACAACACAGAGGTAGTTACAGGCTACAAAATATTTTATCTACTGAAAGAATTAAATGGAATAAATGACACTATACTAATCATTTTGATAGTGACACTGGTTATTATGAATTGTCTATTACCTGATCATGAAGGTGATTGATAAGCCATGTAAGTTTCCTGCAAATTAAAAATTTTATAGATCTTTAAACCATAATTATTGGGAATCATTTTTCATATTTTGAATGTCGATTTCGAATCAAGCTCTCATGTCTGCAGTATGTTTTGTGGATTTTGTTGTAATAGTATTGAGAAGATGCCAAAGGTTATTTTACTGACAGCTATCAGTAGGATATGTTAGCTTGAGGGAGACATATTTCTTTCAAGAATAGAGTGAAGCTAATCAGATACCAAAGTCCATTATCTGATGAGAAGTAAACAAGTCACAATATCACAGCTGTCAAAATGAAATGTAGTCCTATGAGAGGGTTGTCTAGGAAAATGAAGAAAAGTGAATATAAAAAAAAAATCTCTAAAACCAGATGAGAAGAACTTTGGACATTAGCGTGGATCAAATTTTTTTTTTTAAGATTTATTTTTTATTTATTCCCCCCCACCAGTTGTATGCTCTCCTTGTCCATTCGCTGCATGTTCTTCTGTGACCGCTTCTATCCTTATCAGCGGCACCCAGAATCTGTGTTTCTTTTTGTTGTGTCATCTTGTTGTGTCAACTCTCCATGTGTGCAGCGCCATTCTTGGGCAGGCTGCACTTTTTTTCGTGCTGGGCGGCTCTCCTTACGGGCCACACTCCTTGCGCGTGGGGCTCCCCTACATGGGAGACTCTCCTGGGTAGCAGGCACTCCTTGCATGGATCAGTACTGCGCATGGGCCAGCTCCACACGGGTCAAGGAGGCCGGGAGTTTGAACCGTGGACTTGCCATGTGGTAGGCAGATGCCCCATCCATTGGGCTAAGTCTGCTTCCCTGGATCAATTTTTTAACACAATTATGTTGGGGTAATTTGAGAGTTAAAGCATAGAAATTAGAAAAATCAACTGGTAAATTGCTCTACCATTCTAAAATGGAAGTTCCAAATATTATTGAAATATGCACCTAGGGTGAATAAGTAGTGAAATTCATATTTCAATTGCCTTAACTTAATATATAATTGATTTTCTTGATCTGAATTTTAAAAGCTTAAACTATAGTTAAAATAGATTATAGGCTGTCTTTGTGAAGGTATAGATGAAACTGCTGTAAAAAGGAGACCCCCAAATACAAAAGATCTCAAAAGACAGGTATTTATTTCTCTCACGTTTAACAGTTCTGAAGGATTGAAAGAGGAACAGAGTGGATAGATTGCTCAGCTTCATGATGCACTGTCACCTAAGTGATGTCCTCATCTGCATGACCAAAGTCCATGCCATAGTCTGTTGGGAGGGGAAGAGCAGAATGTACAGGGCAAGCAATTTTATTATAAGGAAATGCCCAGACAATTTCATACCCCATTTCTGTTCATATCCCCTTGCAAGAACTTAACCACGTGGCCCCATGTACTTTCAAGAGAGGCTGGAAAAATGTAGTACCTAGCTGGGACTGGGTAGAGAGCAAGAAGAATGAGACAATAATTATCTCTGGGGAATATTATCAGTTGTTGCAGCACATGAATATAAATACAAATGAAATAGGAGTTTATAATTTTAAAATAATATATATTTTCTCATTTCTGTACCTCTAGTCCTAATGCTAAGTTTTTGTGTACTTTGCAGGTAATTTTATACCTACACAAAAGTAAACATATGTAAAGTCACCCTTCTTATATAAATTGAGCCTTCCTACACATACTGTTTTGTGTTTTGCTTTTGTTATTTGTCAACTGAGAAACAACAGACTAAGCTACAAGCCAGCAAGGGCAATTATTTGGGATCTTAGAACTGCAGTTCAGGGAGCACAGATACAGGTAGCAACCCAGAAGATGTCATGTCTGGGTACTTCTAAGCAAGGGTTTTTAAAGATAAAGAAGATTACATAAATTGTGATTAGTGGATATTTGGGATGCTCCAAATGTCCTTCAGTTTACAAAGTTTACTGATTTCTTTATCTTATTGTTTGCTTATGGTGTCCAGATGTCCTTAGGATTTTGAAGAACATTGTTCCTTGTAGCTAAGCACACTGATGCATGCATGAGTAACCTCCAGAATGGCCTCCCAATTCCATTTTAAATCTCTTAGCTATAGTAACTATATTTCCACATATAGGACAATGCATCTTAAAAACATTTCAATATCAGCACATACGATGTCCTTTTTCCTTCTTTAACAGTTGTGTAGTGCTCCATTGAATGAATGTACTGTAACTTATTCAACTTCTTGCTTTTAGATATTTTAGTATCTTCATAGTATTTTTTTCTCCCTCTTTTATGACTAATTCCTCAATCAACTTCCTTGTATATAACTTTTGCAAAGGTGTATAAATTTATCAACATACATTTCTTTGAGTATAATATACATTCCATAAAATACACCCATTCTAATTGTATACATTGTTGAGCTTTAACAAATGTATACATTCACATAACCATCACAACAAGTCAGTTTTAGAACACTTCTTCACCTCTAAAAAGTTCCTTTATGTCTCATTTTAGTCAATCTCTGATCCCAGCTCTAGCCCCAAACCCCTAATCTGCATTCTATGGCTATAGTTTTGTGTTCTTTAGAAGTTTCACATATGTGAAATTATACAGCATGGCTCATTTTTTTGCCTGGCTTCTTTCATACTGCATAATTATTATTTTAAATTATTTTTCAGTTGTAGGCACTCTTGGCTCCCTGGTGTGGTGGTTGACCTTCTTCATTTCCATGTTAGCTGAGTGGGGTAAGTCCAATAAACCAGAATGTAGGAGTTGCAAGTCTGTTGAGGCTCAGGGCCTGGCTATTACATGGTCAGTCCAGAGATTCAGGTCCCCTGGGTATACATTAAACCCCAGCACCAGCTACAGTTCCGGTAAAAGTAACAGGAGAGACTTGTGGACAAAGATCACTTCTGAGTCCAGCTCTATCACTCAGAAACACAAACTCCAAAGTAGGGCCAATTGACATGGCACTGAACTCCATCTGCCATGACCATAGAACCTGTGGGGCTCTGTAGCCCTCAGAAGAACCAATACTTGGGGTTATATCTACTTTATCTGTCTCTGGGACTCTGCTCAGGTATGCATAAGGGCAACCCCTCTGATAACCTCCCAGCTCTTTTTGGAGACTCAGCCATATAAACTCATTTGTCCTTTCCATTTCCCCCTTTTATTCAGGTCAAAAAGCATTTTTAACTCCTGGTATTATATATAGATTGAGATATTCTGCTGGTCAAAGTTGACCCTTTTATTCAAGGTCATTTTCTAGTTATATCATCAGCTGGCACTTGGTAGTAATCCCTCGGCACACCAGGGAGGCTCATCCCCAGGAATCATGTCCCACGCTGGGGGGAAGGCAACACATTACATGCTGAGTTTGGCTTCAAGACTGGCCATATTTGAGCAACACGGAGGCTCTCAGGAGGTAACTCTTAGGCACACTGCAGCTCTAGGCCTTGTTCTTATTTCAGGTGCACAGGCTCACAATCATAGTCATTAGTATCAAGGGAGCCAAGAGTGCCACAACTGAAAGCAGGAGAATTGCATCCAGCATCCATGTGGAATCTAAGCCCCCTCTTGATATAGATGTGGAGTGGACACAACCATTCCAAGGTCCACAGGATGGAGGAAGAGTGTATGGATTAGAGTGGACTTACTGATATTCTATTCATGAACTATTGTGATTAGTAATCGAAGAAAATGTGGCATTGGTATGGAGAAAGTGGCCATGGTGGCTGCTGAGGGTAGGGGGTGGGAGGAAGAGATGTGATGTGGGGGTGTTTTTGGGGGTTGAAGTTGCCCTGGGTGGTGCTGCAGGGACAGTTACTGGACATTGTATGTCTTCCCATGGCCCACTGGGTGGCCTGTGGGAGAGTGTGAGCTGTGGTATGACCATTGACCATGAGTGCAGCAGTACTCAGAGATGTATTCACCAAATGCAATGAATGTTATCATGATGATGGAGGAGGTTGTATGGATATATACCACAATTTAATCAATATAATAAGTAATAAAGCACCAATCTGGATTAATCTCAAAATAATTATGTTTATCATTACCTGAAATCCTTTTATCAATGGATAACAACTATTAACATTTTGGGGAACCCCTGGAGTGTATCTTTTGGGATTGCTTTCTTTGTTTAAATACACACTTATGAACATTTAACCTTACCCCCCACCCCCAAAGAAAATTATATACATGTTTTTTTAGCAATCTTTTTTTTTCATTTAACAATATAGCATGGAAAATGTATTATTTAAATGAATTTAGATCTTTCTCACATTTTAAACATTTAAATTTAACTGGTCCTTTATAATAATTTTTTTATTCAGTATTGTGTTAACTTTCTGGTGCTGCCATAGCAAAGAACCACAAATTGGATGGTTTAAAATAACAGGGATTTATTATCTTGCAGTTCTGAAGCCAGAAGTTTCAATCAAGCTAATAGAAGGTTCATGATTCCTCTGAAGATTGCAGTGTTCTGGCAGTGTGTATTAGTCAGCCAAAAGGGTGCTGATGCAAAGTACCAGAAATCTGTTGGTTTTTCTAAAGGGTATTTATTTGCATTGGAAGCTTAGTCACAAGACCCTAAAGAGTCCAACTCAAGGTATCATAAGAGGAATTTTTCTCACCCAGATCATTTGCCATGTTGAATCCAGGTGGCAGGTGATGTTTGCAAATGTTCAGACTTTCTCCTTTCTCCTTCCTCTTAAGAATCCATGGTCCCAGCTTCTTCTAATCTCAGCTATAAACTGGCATAAATCTCATTTATTTCCAGGCTCAGCTGCTCTGTTCTCTTCACAAGGTTAACTGTATCTGGCTCATCTCTCTTCCTAGGGTCTCTGCTGTGTCTAATGAGCTGTTTTTCTTCCTCTGCAGAGTCTTTTTCTGTGTGAGTATCTATTAACCAAGGAGCAGACACTCAATGTCCTATTGATGTGGCCAAATTAAAGCCCTAATCTTAACTTAATCAAGTAAACATAACCTTTGAATTTAATACAATCAAAGGGTATTACACCCAGAGGAACCAACCAGTTTACAGACATATCAATATCTCTTTTTAGAATTCATAAATAATATCAAACTTTCACAACTACCTACCCACTGGAAGATCTTTATAATTAATTGGGAATTCAGTTCTTTCACTTTTTCTGTTTTGAAAATATTCAGGCAATTTAAGTCTACTTCTGGGTAACCATATTTAATGGAACATGACAGGAGTGAACCCTGGGACAAGTCCCTTGGGCAAGAAGCTACATACATGTGGAGTACCAAAAACAAGTCACTTCTCAGTCAGGGACAATTACACTGACACCTAAGAAAAATAGCATTAGAGTTGCTTGACAGTTGGAATTGAGTAAAAAATTATCAAAAATGCTGTATGCCAGGTTCATGCCTAAGGCAGATGACCTGGTTGACAAGCTTGCCTAAGCTAACTATATTAATGCTTCAGATCAGTGTAAGAGGAACTAGCAGCAATCCTCCTTAACTAATTGTGTTAAAATTGTTGACAGATATCATGCCTTGCTTTTCAGCTGCATAACTATTCATCAGTGGGGTGAAGAGAGGTCATACAAATTGATTAGAATAGGTGCATTTCCTTTCTCTCCTTTCTTTTGGCATTGCAAAAATATATGAGATTTCTTTTTTCATTTTAATTTGCTGTTTCTTTTCTCCGGGAGCTTAAACTTTAATCTTTTTTCTTTAAATAGAAAAGAAAGCTGCATGATATACCTACCAGTTCTGAGGTTGGTTTATTCAACTTCCAAACTACATGTTTAGGTTAAATATTTCTGTTAGGAAAGCATAGGTTTCTGTCAAACTTTAAGGACTCAAGCATTTTAAAAGTGTGCTTAATATGAATATAAATCCTTAACCAATACTAAAGTGTTGGGGTATGAAATTGTGGCTATCAATTAAGTTTCTATTTGACATTGAATAGGTGCCTTCTTATCTTCTATGGCAAAATATTGCAGTCACTTTTGTTCCTGGGAAGTAACTGAATTTTAAGTAATCTGTGAATTTGCCTTAGTAGCTGGTTTTCAAAACCCTAAAACATATGTACATATATAATTTGTTATATTAGGATCTAGCTTTACTACCTCATTCCTTAGAAAATAATAAATCTTTACTTGAAAGTAAAAATGAGATTTTCCTTGGGACAACTCATGTAGAAATAAAATTAGAAATAGCTTGCATGATACTATGCCACATTTCTCTTTGGACAGGAATTGAATTGGCTTTTACAAAAAAGCATAAAATTCTGCTTATGTCTAATCACTGGTCCTCACTTTTTCTCTATCTCACTACAGAACATAACTCTATGCTTGAATAACTACCCTTGTCTTCCAATAACAAGAACCCACTGCTTCCACTATCCGTTTGGTTCTACAATCTTCTTAGTCAGGTACTGTAAATTGGATAAAGAAAATCTGACTTTGTTTCCCTCAAATACATATGGAACTCTGTTGCTATCTTTTCATCCACTAGCTGACATAATAGATGTAGCTTTTCAGTATCTGTAAGGTGTAGGTGCTTGTGTAACATATTTCACAATGTTTAAAACCCTTAATTATGTTTATTAATGGAATTTAAATGGAAATGTGCTGATGGAGTAATGAACAATGAGGGTTTATTCATAATTGCTCACTTCAGTGTTTGTGCTTTGCATCTTGGAACTTGGAACTTGAATGGAAGTGTAATGGTTGAGGATTCATTTTGATATAGAAGTTAATAATGATTCAAATAAGAAAAATAAGAAAAACACTACTGATATTGATTTTAAAATGTATTTTGGATTGTGAATTACCTGTTTTGCTACATTTGGGTGAAACAGAGGGCCAAAAAATGTGAAAAGACCAGTAAATTTTACCACAGAGTACATCACTGTTTCCTTAGGCTTGGGACTTAAACCACTTGATCTTTTGCTACTCATAAAGCTCATTTTTTAAGATAATGTAATGTGCCTTTGGGAGCACTTGCTGCTCTATAATATTCACTTATTTTAAATTCTAGCTCAATGAGCTCATGATTCAAAAACTATCTAAAACAGGTTTATTTTGAAATAACTGGAAAATACTTAGAAGTCTGTTTTATTCTTGCTAATTAATAGAAGTTCTCAACTTAGAAACCAAAGCAAAGAAAAGGTCACAGAACACATCCCTAATATACTTCCTATATTTTCTGCTAGTCTTCATAATATGGCTACAGATAATTTTTCATGACTCTTACATGCCTGTCAAGTTACTTCTGAATTTGGTTCTGAATTATCTCATAAGAGGGAAAGAGTGTGGGAGTGCAAGCCACCGTTGCTAAGCCGGTGCGGCAGCAGACGTGTGCACAGCCTGAAGCCGCAGTTCAGGGTGGCTGGAACAGGCGACCACGCCCTCAGCCTGGTACGGGCGAAGCGCCCTCAGCCTACCCGGGCAAGATACATCAATAACGGTCGCCTCCCACTATCTCCCGCCTAGCCTAGCATCTGGTCGGCTCTTACTTCCCCTTTCCCCTCCCCCCCCCCGTTCCTAACCTCTCCGCCTGCCCTCTGCCTAGCAACTGCTTACAACCACCTATCAGAAAGCAGTACCCGCCTGCACCTATCAAATCTCTCCACGCAGTCCCCAACCAATCCCCGTCCCTATAGATAGCAGAGCTAACCTGATATCTGCCCCCATCCCTAGTAACTGCTTATGGCAACCAACCACAAGTCACCTTTAGTTTAAGCCAATCAGAACCCTCTACACCACCCCTAGCCCTATAAAAGTGTGTACCCTTCTGGAATAAACCAGACTTGTGCCATCAGCCTGTCTCCGTGACTCCTTCCTGGGTCGTGCGCCCTCCACGTCTTCGGAGCCCCCGAGGGAAGCCTCAGCGGCCGTACGAGGCTTTCTTCCCCACGCCAGGGACCCCTCTCGTCCCATAACGGGACCCCACTCGTCCCGCAACAGGGACCCTGCTCGTCCCATAACAGGGACCCCGTTTCGTCCCTCAAAAGAGAAAACTTTTTTGCCTGCTGTTGTTTTTTGGGCAATCCAATGTGCACATTTACTTATCATGTATTCATCTTATACAAGGAATATTGCTTTTCATTTTCACCTGTGTTCTGGAAATTGCATAATATGTGACATGATCTCAATTACAAAGCAGCAGTACATTTTGATCAGACTTGACACCACTGTTTCTGGCAATTACTAACTCTTACAGCAATTATGAATGTAAAGTAATGGCACATAGAGCAGAATCGTAAACAATAATAGCAGCAAATATTTATTAAAAGTTTAACTTTGTATTAGGTCCAGTGCAAATGTTTGTGAATATCTTTTTTAACAATTCCCTGAGGTGTAGTGAATGCTGCTATCAGACTTTACTTATCTATTCTCATAATTTAAAATATCATCTATAAAATGATTTTCAAACGTATACCTCCAGCCTGGAGCTCTCCCCTGAGCTCCCGATTCCTATGTTCATTTGGTACTTAATATCTCTTTCTAGGTGTCCAATAGGCATATTAAACCTTATATATCCAAAACAGATTTAGTGATCTTTCTTCACAACCAGCTCCTCCTCTGAATTCCCCATCTCAGCTAATGACAAATCTGTTCTTTTCACCGCTCAGGACAAAGATCTTAGAGTCATCCTCACATCCCAAATTGAAATATCATTAAATTCTCTAAGTTCTACCTTCAGAATCCAACCACTTTTCACCACCTCCTGTGTTAAAGTCTTCATGGAATAATAATGCCTCATGCTCATCTCTTATCCAGTGCATTGCAAAAGCCTCATAATTGGTCTTCCTTCCTCTATCCTGTGAAAATATCCCAGATTGTATGAATTCTGCTCCAAATATTCCAATGACTCTCCACCTCAGATAGATTAAAATTGAAAGTCATTAAAATGGTGAACAAGGTTCTACACAATCAGTTCACTTCACCTACCCTTTATCTCTCTCACCTCTTCTACTAAGATTCCCCTTGATTGTTCCTTCTAGTCATAGTGGATTTCTTACTAATTCTGGAACAAGCTAAGCATCACATAGGCTTTCCCCCTAGATTATTCCCATGGCTTTCTCCCTGACCTCTTTCAGATCTTTGCTCACATAACACATTCACAGAATTTTCTTGACTACACTATTTTAAATTGAAGCCAGGCACCCTTTACTTCCATTGTCCTGGCATTCATTATCAACTTATTGTTTATTTTCTCTCCGTAGTGCTCATGAGAATCTAACCTATGAAATAGTTTACCTGTTCATTTGACTTTTTATTTCCTCCTACTAGAAGATACGTGTGCTGAAACCTGGGATTTTTGTGTTTGTTCACAACTTCTAGGGTAGTGCCTTGTATATTAAAGACTCTTAGTAGATATTTGATGGCTGAGTGAACAGGTGATTAATTTTATGGTGTGTAATCTGTGGCTAGGAAGAGTGAAACTATCTTGTTCATTTGTTATATATTGTCTGTCCCTTGCTTCCATGAGAATGTAGCTGGGTAAGAGCAGGGATCTTCTGGTAAGGTTCTCTGTTGCATGCCCAGCAAATGGGGACCATCTGGTACATAGCCGTTGAATGAATGACACATTTCATTTTCTCAGTGATGAGACTTAAGGATTTCAACAAACATTGTTAAATCTTTGAAGTAATTTCCCTAATTAATGTTGATTTTAAGAGACATTTATTTGCCCATGATCCCATTGGAGATTGGGCATATCGGAGGAGAGTTTTAGACATTCCATCCTATTGCTCCTTTAATGTTGAAAGTGTGAAGTAAGACTGGGGACTAAAAAGGCCTTATATATTGCCTGCTTATCATTCTATAAAGAAAATATGCAGGCAAAGCAATATCCAAGGGCTTTTCTCTAATGGAAAACACCTTTTAATCCTTACAATAAAGAACAAGTGTTGTGATGATGAGAGATATGTGCACATGGTGGCAGATATGGGGGCAGTAGAGTGGGTGGTTGATAAGGCAGTGGGATTGGAAAGAAGGGGGCAATCTATGGATGTGAGTACTGCCACTGGGAGATAGACATAAGCCATCTAAGGTGCTTTTTGTTCTTCCTGGAAGCAACATGAAATGAACTTGATTTTCTTCCTTGATGTTAGCGAAATATTTGCCTCGATGTCAGAGAAAGAACACTGGTGCCATCTGGTAATATAATACATATTTTAAGAAAACTTTAGCATTGTGCAAATACCTCTTATCCATGAATAATATTTTGAATATTCTCTGTGAATTATAACTTAATCCCCAACATTCCTTTGAACTTAAGGCTGAAAGACATTTAAATGATAAATAAAAAAATAACCAAACCTGGAATAAATTTTTTATCTGAAATATAAATAAAATGCAATTGATTAGGTCCAATACTTAAAATAGAGAAATAAAGCTTTAATTTTAGGAGAATTTAAAGCAGTCAAGTATTTTTACTATATCCAGTACTATAAGCAATCACTAACTAAATAACTAAATAACTAAATAACTAAAAATAGATTGATTTAGAATTGTGCTTTAAATAACAAGTTTTCTCAAACTTTCAGCTTGTTTTCTCTTTGGCTATCTGGATTGATTTTATTGTCTTCAAACTTCACTACCATTCCCACATTACAAGATGGTTCAGGAAAAAAATGACTAACTGAAACAATGACGAGGAAAAATAGAATTATTAATGTAAGGAATTGTGTCTCATTTCTTATTTCTATTAGATCCCATCAAACTAGCTGTACGTTAGAAGTGTATATAAAATATCTGTTTTTATTGTGATTATTGTTATTAGCACTATATAGTATAGTTTATAAGTATTTATATACATATGTACAAATATACATAAATACACACATATATATGTTTTTTTCTGGCAAACTAATAGGTTTGTGTGTTTAACTGTCTTAATAACAGTTACCTCAGAAGCTATTTGGTGTTGTATTTTGAAATCTTATAACAATAAAAATTCAAATGGGCAGAAAAAGCAAATATGGATTTGATAATTACTGTATTTTTTTTATTAGAGAAGAACTAATAATCCACCCTCTAAATTTCAAAGTTAACTGTTGAAAAAAAGAATAATAGAAGATTTAGGTAAAGGTTTAATATCCAGAATATATAGAGAAATCCTTCATCTTAACAACAAAAAACAAACAAACCGATTAAAAATGGGTGAAAGACTTGAATAGGCATCTTTCCAAAGAAGATATACAAATGATTAGAAAGCACATGAAAAGGTTCTCAACATCATTAGCCATCAGGGAAATGCAAATCAAAACCAGGAGCTATTGTTTCATACCTACTAGAATGGCTGCTATTTAAAAAATAAAAAATAACAAGTGTTGGAGAAAATGTGGTAAAATAGGAACACTCATTCATTACTAGTACAATGCAAAATGGTGCAGCCCCGTGGAAAACAGTTTGGGGGTTCTTCAAAAAGCTAAGTATAGAGCAACCGTATGACCCAGCTGTCCCTCTTCTAGGTATAGACCCAAATAAGTTCAAAGCAAGTATTTGAACTGATATTTGCATACTGATATTCATAGTAACATTGTTCACAATTGGCAAAAGATGGAAGCAATCCAAGTGTCCATTAACCAGTGAATGGATAAATAAACTGGTATATACACTGAATGCAATATTATTCAGCCATAAAAAGAAATGAAATTCTGATCCATGAAGCAACATGGATGAACCTTGAAGATATGATGTTGAGTAAAATAAGCCAGACACAAAAGGACAAATATTGTATGATCTCACTGATTTGAAACAATTAGAATAAGCAAACTCATAGAGGGGTTAGGAGTGTACTGATTGGGGAATTAAGGATAAAATTATACAGGGTTCCTACTTGGAATGATGGAAATAGTTTGTTATTGAATGGTTGTGATTGTACCACAACATTGTGAATGCAATTAACAGCACAGAAATAGGTATCTGAATATTATTAAATTTGAACTGTACCTCATCTTTTGTGGGAGAGTATAAAGTAAAGTTTGCAAGGGTAAAGTTTTTAAAAATTCAAATGAGTATTGGTGATATGTTGAAGTAACATGTTTTCAGAACCTAATCTTTGATGAAGGTAGAAATACATTTAATGCTTTACATTATAATTATTTCAAACCTATTTTGATACCACTTCGCTGATGACCTTCAAGAATTTCCCTGCTTCACTTCAGGTAAAACATAATTTTTATCAATGCAATAAAGCATTTTTCAAAGCAATTAATTTTCATTAATCCATTTGTGTTTTGGTTGCTGCTACTGAAATGTTATTTGGGCAGAATGTCAGCCAATTCACTTCCAAATTCATAATTTTCTTAGGACATGAGTAATAGATATGGGTTTCCCTTAAATGAATGTATGGTATCTCATGATAGCTGGGTAGTATCTCCACTGGAAGCCGTGTTTACTAAGTAAGCTGTTATTTGAAATAACACTTCCTTGTTATCTTGGAATAGCACTGTAAATTGTATGTATTATTTGGCATATTAAACAAATATTTTCAGGAGCTCATCAAGGACCTGACTTACAGCTCTGAAATTGCCGTAATGTTACTTGAAGAAAAAAAAATCCTGTTTGTGTATATATTATGAAATTAGAACATACCAAGCCTAGAAGCAGATTCAATCATTCTTTGAACTCTACAATAAATCTTGCCTCACTGAAAAGGTTGAAAGCCTATTTGCATTTGGCAGAAGTAATGAAATGCATCTTAATAGACTTAAATATGCAGCTTTAATAAGAATCAGCCAAATACAAGCATTTCCTGGGTGTGATCAGGTGAGCTCCTTACATTAAGCTTTGTTTCTCTAGTTAGCTCCTGTTCATTTTTCCTATTTGCACAGCAGCAAATATGAACCATTAGACTAGTGAATGGATAGAACTTCCAAGTTATTTTCTCATGGACATAAACAGAAATAATTTATTTAGTCAGAAAATATATGCTAAATTAAAAACTTAGATTATGTTAAAGATTTAAGATGTGTTTCAGGCTTAATAGGTGGAAAGGCCTCCTTTCCCAAGTCTGTAATTTCAGGGACAAGTAATGGAATGGAATCTATGTCCCAAGGCATGTTCCTGATTAGCTATAATTATGGAAAGTTCCTCTCACCAAAACACCTCTATCTATGAACAGCATCTGTGCTTGAAATGCTTTTTTTTTTTCAACAAAAGTTGAGATTGGGAAATAGTTTCTTTTTACAATTTTTCTGGATATGTTTAGAACTTCAGATTGAGTCGTTATTTAGAAAATACTTCCTTACAATGTGGTGAACTAAGGGCAATTGCAGAATTGGTATTCTGACTTTGCTTGTACTATTATAACTGGAAACCTTTATCCAAAAAGGAAGATATGCTGCCTAACTCCAGAAACAGCTAGAAGAAACTTTAAACTTGGAGGCTTCGTATGCCTCTTTGTCCTAAATATTGCTTGTCAAACGTAAATACAATGGCATAAATAAAAATAAACGTCCTTCAGAATAACAAGAACATCATGTTCATCACACCTGGATTCATTCTCATCACAGCTGATGTGTACAGAAATGATTAGAAATCATATAGACGCTGATGAGGAGTGAGAGGATGTTATTTAAAATTCTGCTGCACCTTGTGCTCAAAATATCTCCCTCTGCTTAAGTCACTCATAAACAATTTAAGAAACCATGTTTTTTTATCTTGAAAAAGCTTACTTTAATGAATATTTTAGAACATTTAGCCAGATTGAAGTTTTAAAAATGCTAGCATAACATTTCTCTCTCTATTTCATAACAGGTGTAACTGAAATACATGCCAAAGAAAACAAAAGATCAACACATTTCCTAGAAAGTTTAGCTTTTCCCTATGCAAAGATAGCTTTTTAAACCATGTTTTACCATGGTTGTTTCAGAGCATTGTACTAATAATCAGGATATGAATATATTTATTGGTATGACTAGATTATATCTATCTGTTCAACACCTGCAAAATCAAAATCCAGCACCACAAACCAACTTGCAAATGCGTCTAAACCCAACCTTTGTTTTAAAATGTGAATCAACACCATCAATTGTTTACTTGATTATGATATATGAAGCACACATTTCTAGCAGGTAGGAGAGTACATAAAAGTTGGTTACCTGGGAAACTATCGTCTCTTAATACTCATGAACCAAGATCATGAATTTGACTTCACCCAAATTCAGACACTCTTATTTTAATATCAACTTAATTAAAATTATTTCAAAATGACATGTTATTGGTCAATAAATAATAACAAATGTTAAATGAAAGAGGGAGAAGAATCTATGAATTAACTAGCTAGGCAATGCAAGCTTGCAAATCTGCACAGGTACAATGCCAGTTTGACTCCTTTTTAACCAGCAGTCCTTCCATGATTAATAGATAAACTCTTGGAGCCACAGGTTTGTAAGAAGTCAAATCTCCTCTATTTTCATTATCATGTACCTTCTAGCATTCCTCAGGCTGGCCATGCCCTTCTGCTAGTAGAAATCTGCCCGATGGTTGTAATGCATGTTATAAAATCTTTTTAGCAGAATGTGGAATTTCATCACACTATTTTTGTATTCTCTTAAGTCTTGATTCCATTTTAAAGACCTTACTGGGCTTCTGAAGTTGTTACTACAATGATCTTTTCAGCATTCTGTTTTTGACTTTTCCATTAGTGCAGATATACTTTCTGTAACATTGCTAAGTAAGAGGCATGCTGCTCTGTCTCACCTGGAATGCTGTAATTTGTCTTTTTGTCTGTTGACCTTTGTAGTTTGAACAATGGAATAATGTGTGTTGACTTCTGTTTCTCCATTTTAAACTGACTTTTGAGTTACCCTATGACCAGTGTTTCCATCTGCCTAAACATAGTTCTCTTGTATTTCTTCCTGAAATATATGGTTCCAGGATCAGTGACTTCATTGTGTTTTCTAGTCTTGAAGACCACTTTATTTAGGATCTTTGAGTAGCCTTGCTGTTCAGTTTGACTCAGGAAAAAAATGCATCACATTGTCCATAGGCTTTCCTTTTCTCTCTTAAATATCCCTCTATGCACTTCTAAATAACATAACTCACAATTTCACCAAGTGTAATGTGGGACTCTGAAAATGACCCAGTAACCAGTATCTGATATACTATCTGCTGTTAAAAATTGTAAAACTGGCAAAATATATAACGCAAATGTTTCAGGCATTGTACAACATTTCAGAATAGGACTGTGCTGCAAATTCATGAAGTTGAGCTTCACATTTATTCTGCTTTCTGCCTGGGAGCACTTTTTAAACTGTAGCCCAGGAAGTAAAAGCCAAGTAGAAGTCAGCAGTCTGACTGATGGAGAAACTACAGATCAGCTTAGGGCTCCTGGGGTAGCAGTAATTTACAGGGCAGGTGTTTTAGTTTCCAAGGCTTCTCAAGCAAATGCCATGAAATGGGTTGGTTTGAAAAAATGTGAATTTATTTGCTCATAATTTGAAGCTGGAGCAAAAGTCCAAATCAAGGCATCATCACGGTGATGCTATCTTCCCAAAGACTGTGGCTAGCTGCTGGCTATCCTAGGTTCATAGGTTGTCACATGGCAAAACAAATGGTGACATCTCCTGGTACCTTCTCTTCTGGGTTCTGTTAATGTTCAGTTTCTAGTTTCTGGTGACTTTCTTGCTCTCTGTCTGAATTTCATTCTTCTTTTAAAGGACTCCTGTATTGGAATTAAAGCCAGTCTTTGGGCTGGGCTATACCTTAACTGAAGTAACCTCATCAACAGGTCCTACTTACAATGGGTTCACACCTCCAGAATTGGATTTATTTAAGAACATGCTATTTTCTGGGGTATATAGATCTTCAAACCACTATGGAAGGCTTACCACAGAGAATAGTCCCAAAACTACCAATGAGCTCCCTTAGTTTTTAAATAAATTCTGAGCCATCAAGCATATTTAAGAATCTAGGGCCTAGAAGATAACAGCCACTGGAGACTGTGAGCTGAACAAAAAATCTGTAAGTTGAAGAGATTTTACATACCGCTGGAAGAGACACCTCTAGAAAACCTAGCCCCTTCCATTTCAGCTCCATATTCTTGGTCCCTAGGACCCCTAGCATGACTGGTCCCAGTATTATTCTGAACTGCTTTATAAATCAGCCACTGTCCATAGCATGTCTCACTCCTGTAATTTTACTAGTCCACAGAAACCATAGTGTTTGTTTACACTGGCATATCTTTCCAAGGCACTAATGAGCCAGTCTTTTTCTTTTTGGCTGTTTAGCAGACGTAACACAGCAAATTGAGAATTCTATGGCTCTGGCTCACACTTTTGTTACTTTGTGGTCCATTTTGGATCCTGGTAGACCATGGTCGCCAAGATACTGACCTTCCCAGTGACCTGTTAGTGCTCCCAGAGGATATACTTCCTCCTATCATGATGCCTAGGTCAGTTCTGCTCTTTCCAAAATATTACAGCACTTGGGTAAATGGAATGCTTTTATTAGTAGCCATCAAATATTTTGCAAAGAGAAACAGACACATAGAGCACTTGTGCCACATTCTATATACATTAATTAAGGTTTACCATAGACACTTACAAGCAAAGAAACAACAAAACACACACTATCCCATGTTATGGAGTTCAAGAGATAGATACTACTTTCATTTATTCTTACATTGTTATGTGAGTATTGGAGGCAAGAAATATATGGTTGGATATATAACAATGAGATTCTTGGTCCAGGAGATGGCATTGTAAGAAAGGAAAAGCCTTTAGTGGTCAGTACATGGTATAAGAGGGTTTTTCTTCTCTTGAGCTCACTCTATCATGCTGTTTGCTATTGAGAGAGGAAAGAAGAAACCTCTGGGACCATGTGGCTTGCCTCACTCAGCCTTCTAGTTACTGCCTCTCTCAACTTTCCCTCATGTATTTCCTGAAAGAGTAATCTAAATCCACTATCTCCTCTTTTTAACACCATATACATTTTTCATCTATCTCTATTCTGGTTTGTGTACCAAAACTGCTTAGGCAATGGTTGGCAAAGATATCCTTGTTTAGAAATCCAAGGCATTTTTCATTTTCCTTACCATACTTGTTATTTCTCAGCTCTTAGAAATTTGTTCACTTCCTTCTTGAAACTCACTCTTCCTTTGGCTTCTATGCTGTGTTTCTCTTATAATTAATTGCCCTATATCTCAGGATATTCCTCTCTCAATGCCTTTTGGTCTCTTCTTTGCTTTTATACTTCTATTTGATTGTATAATGGAACTGTAATATTCATCAGGGTCCAATTGATAGATTTCTTCCTCCTCTTTTAGATGATCACTTTTACTCTGATGGATCAGCCACTATCTATATATGTACATAATTCTCACACCTGCATATCCAGTCCTGACCTATCTCATGGTATCTAGACATTTGTACCTACCCTTCTACTAAACAACACCAAAACCAAACATTGATCTGGGAGAGAAATCAAGAGAAACTTCCATTATGTTCTCTCACTGTATGCTTTGCTTTTTTTATTTATTTAGTGACTTCATTCTTTTCCTCTCCTCATGCCAAATGATTATTAAAAGTCCTATTGACTTTATTTTCTCCATCATTTTCAAATCTGTCACTTTTTCTGTCTTAGGCCCTCATTAATAATTACCTGGATTATGAAAAGAGTCTTATTATGGAATTCTCTATATTCAGGTTTGCTGTCTTCCAAAGCATTTTCACATTTTAACCAGAAAGATTATTCTGGAAATAAGACTATCCCTGCTTAAAATCTTTTAATATCACCTCCCCCACCCCTGTGATGTGAAGAAAAACATATACATTTCTAAGCATGACCTTAAAGGGCATTTCATGACACAGCTCCAGTCTAACTCTCCAAACCTTCTCTGTTGCCATAACCTAATATTTGTTTTCCAAAAACAAATCTGTCTCTAAAATGTATAATTCTCTTTCCTTCCCTCTACTTCCCTGTTCCCCTCTCTCCCTCATGCTCTGTGCAAAAGCCTAGAAGCAGCTCTGTTTGGAAAGGCTTCCTTATACCTTTGCCCCTTGGCTAGGCTGGCTCATGTATTCCAACATTCAACTCAAGCTTTAACTTCTCCAGAATGCCTTTCTTTTGATAACACACATGCTGTATGGTGTATTAAAGGAGTGAGCTAAATCTATTTATCTCTTACTTTCTTCACCCATAAAATGGGAATGACAGTAATGAGCACTACATAAATGAATAGATAATTATAAGGCTTGTGGCTTGAGAAGACTACTGTACCTATTTTAAATCAGTTTTTTCACATGCTCAATTGAGTAATGAACTTCCTTGGTAGTTTAATGATAAGATCAACACCTGGACAAAGGTTGAAAATTTAATTCAAATAGGTCTTAGAGATCATATAATTTATTCCATCCAAGTTTGCTCAGTATCTGGCAGAAAGATATAATAAATGTAGTTCTTTGAGTATTAAGTAACTTTGCTTATGAAATAATTATAAATCATATCTTTCTCTTTTCTTTTTATTTTCATATATCCCCCCTTACACAGCAATTACTTAATTTTCTATGATGATTGTGTTTTATCCTGTTATTGTATATACAATCCTGTTTTTATACATGATATTGCTTGGTCTCAGACACTCAGGTCAGCCTTAAAATTTATGTTTTTTGTATATAATAAAGAATGGATATTTCACGAATATGTATTTTGAGGTGCCAATAGTACTAAATAAAAGTTTTCTTCTTTCCTTTTTGAGAGGAGCTGTGTTGTAGTTTTTGAGTTTTCTCTGATCGTTTAAGACCTGGGAACCTTATAGGCAAATCTCATTGCTTATATAGTCTTTAACCACAGTCATCTGAGACAGTCATCTGAGACACTCTCCTTGTGCAGGTGAGTTTTAAGACTCTAATTTCAGGTGAAGGAAGCTCACCTGGCCAGAAACTCACTGACTTACTCAGGAAATTGATATCCTCCCATTCTCTATGTCTGCCAAACCAAATGAGGTAACTTTACATGAGACTTAGATCTAATTTTCGTTCTCTTAGAGTGGGAAGTTAACATTACAGGTCAACTTCCTATAGAATACAGGTCATTCTCTTATATTCCTTTTTAACTGAATTCATTGTCATTTCTCTTAATTCTTTCTTCCTTTACATAGGGCTTGAGTCTGGCATCAAATACACCCAACTTGATTGCTTAGTACAAAGATCTGAGCAGAGTGAAGCTCAATTAGTATGTGTTTCTACTCATTTTTCTCTTATAATCAGTAAAATTCTAAAACACTGGAATAGATTAAAACTTTCTAAGGAGTTGAGAGGTTTTCCTATACTTTTACCAGAAAGTATTATTGAATATCCATAGTGGAGCTAGTATATAGAAAATCAAATCTAAAGAAATGCTTTCTTTTTGTTAAAAATTCATTGCCAGAAAAGTTGAATGGAACTCTAGTGACTGCAAATAGCTTTTGGCTATATTAGGGTTTTTGTTTTTTTTTTTTAAAGATTTATTTTTATTTATTTCTCTCCCCTTTCCTCCTTCCCACCCCTCCCTCCCCCCGCCCTCCCTCCCCAGTTGTCTGGTCTCTGTGTCCATTCGCTGTGTATTCTTCTGTGTCTGTCTGCATTCTCGTTAAGCAGCATGGGAATCTGTGTCTCTTTTTTTGTTGTGTGTGTGGTGCCACTCCTAGGTGGGCTGCACTTTTTGTGTGGGGCAGCTTTCCTTGTGGGGCACACTTTTTGAGTGTGGGGCTCCCCTATGTGGGAGACACCCCTGCATGGCATGGCACTCCTTGTGCATGGCAGCACTGGGCATGGGCCAACCCACCACACAGGCCAGGTGGCCCTGGGTTCTTGGACCTCCTATATGGTAGGTGAATGCTCTATCAATTGAGCCACATCTGCTTCCCTCCATTAGGGTTTCTATAGAGGATTCTTAGAGACCAACTGTGAAGGAATGTATGGGCATTGGACCCTACATCTTTGCTTCCCTCAAAGAAGTAATTCCAACATATTTGTGCAAAAGTGTATTTGTGTTTTTGTACATGTATGTATATTATTTATCATATTTTGTTTCTAGAAAGTTCTATATGAATAGAATCATTTAATAACGTGGATCCAGTTCCTTATACCAGTGAAAAAACAGGTTACCTTAGGCAGAAGGAAGTATTGCCCTACTTCTGCTCTCCCAGCTCATTGTACTTTTAGCCATAGCATAATTGTAGTAGATTTTTTCTTAGTAAGAATGGCTAACTATTTATGTGATATCATACTTATCCTGGGAGATTTCTGAAATGGGCAGCCTGGTGCCTCTCCTCTTTGCTGATAGCTTGAGTGATATTTACCCAAAATAATCTCTATCAATATCAAGAAGGCAAGGATCTCCATAACTCATATGACCACAATGTATCCCAAGGACATTGCCCATTTTGTTATTTTGGTGCTTTCTCACCTTCATTAACTCTGGTTTGATATACCTGCTCCAGTGACATCCTGCATGACTTCATACAGCCTAGGGATGCCTCATGGCTGCAGGCTACATGCATTCGAATTCTGAATCTCAAGTTGGGCTCATTTTACCTCTTCTGATGCCATTCACAGCATCTGGCCTGACATAGTTCCTAAGGAAACTTATGGTTTTCCCAACTTTGATTGAGGACACCAAACTTTTGATTTAGGACTTTTGGGATTTGCTTATGAGCCAGATTTTGCTTGTGAGTTTTCAGCCAACATTAAAAACAAAACAAAATGAAACACACAAAAAACCAAAACCAAATGTTATCAAAGCAATGGAATTTTCATCTTTGTATGCTCTTCCTATACAGGACACTCAGGGTCATACTTATGCTTGTCACAATACTGAAGACAATGTCTCTGATTCATGTCCACTGTTGCCTAATTCCAGGTGAGATTCTTTTGGATTGAGGCTGCTGTCACTCTGCATAACCAGGAGTTGGCAAATCTTTTCCAGTCAGTCCCCACTTACTCCCATTAAGCACTAGTGCCTAGGAAACTTGCACAATATTATTCAGAATGTGGACTCAGAAGGGCCATTATATTCGATCAGAGTTAAAAGAATGACTGTCCTGAGGCCCAGTGTTGTCCTTTTCTACTAATTGGGGTTACATTGGTATTAATCCTTAACATTCATTCATCGCCTGAGGGTTTATAGAGTCCGAGCTAGTTCATCAACTAAATACTGATTTCCAAGCATAATTTGAATGGAATGTGTATTTTCCGTCACTCTTGATTTTGCTGGTTTAACTTATTTTTAAAAAATTGGTCCTTGTAAAAGGCTCTGTGATCAGTTTGATTTTCTTTCAAAGGATTAGCTATGGTATCTGCACATAATTCGGACAGAACCTAGGCCATCTTTTTGTGTTTTCAAGGGTGAACTTGTGTTGTTGCAATCAAATAATGGCAAGCCTTTGTCTTATTGAGCGCAATTTATGTAATCTGTTTTAATAGATGATGGGGATTATATGGTCAAATGAACTCTTTTTGATTTTCAACCCTCATCTTAGTCTGTTTTGTACCTAGAGATTTGATGCACTACATCTTAAGCAAAGAAATTATTCCTGCAGAATAATTCTACTGAACCTATAAATGGAAACAAAACTCCAAATTAAAATGAATAAACAGCTTAAGCTCTGTTTGCTGAGATGGACGTGGGGAAGGTGTATGTTGTGCTTAGAATTTTATTTTTAATTTGAAAACCGCATACGTTTTTAACTTTAAAAAACGTGGGCTTGAATTTCATCATGATAATGTTTTGGGGTTGATTGACCTCTCAGAGTTTAGGATTCCTTATTAGTAATGTGGAATTTACAATCCTTATATATTTGTGTTGTAGGAATTTATTAATATATATTACATAGTACCTCCAGAAAGTAAATGCACAATGAATGCTTAAGCTGCCTTCCCCTTCCTTTTTCTTCCAATCTTTTCCCTTTACTTTGGCCATGTATTTGCTCTCATCACTAAGACATGCATCCATGGGATAGTAATGCCTAGGAAAAGCAGGTGTTGTGGAAGATTGATTTACACCTATATCAAAACTGAAGTGATGCATCTCTCCCTTTAGCATGCCTGCCCACTTATCTCAGATGTGCACTCTTTCTTTCACTTTACACCAAACTCTTTACTAAAACAAAAAACAAAAAACAAAAAACTAAAGAGACATTTGGAATGCAAAGATTTTATTCTCTGAAAATCAATTTAATTTAACAGTTGCAACAACATTTCCACCAACCAGCAGGCTCCCATTAGAGTTCCCATAGCATTCTCTTCACTGGACTACAAGGCTTTGAATGCCTCTTCAGTCAGTTACATATGCTTTTAGATAAGTAATTATTCTCTCTCTGTGCCTAAGTTTCCTTATCAGTAAAATATCAGATGATTACAGTACCTTTATCAATAGGATTATTATGAAGGTAAACTTAAATAATTCATGTAAAGTATTTAGTAGAGTACCTGGCATTGAAAATGTTCAAAAAGATGACTTGTTGTATTTTCTATTATTGTGATATCTATTTGGCCATATGTCTGTTTTCCCCAGTATATGTGAATTTCCTCCTGTTATAGTCAACTCTTTATACCCAGTCATGCTGAATAAACATTAGAATAAATAGCAGAGAAAATTTTTTAGCTAGTGTGTATCCATTCCATTGAGATTTCATATTCTAGGTAGATGTTGCAGTATATGAAGAGACACTAGAAACATGATGGTGGGTTTTGTTTGAGAGTTAATTATAAATAAATACTAAATCAAGAAGGGAGTGTCTTACTCATAATCTACATTCACGTTTTATTTATACAGTTCTCATATTTTCTTTGTTAGAGCTTGGAGATCTATTGATAGGAGCAAAGTTTCAAATGCCTTATATTAACATAAATCCAAGGAGTGAAGAATGTGAAGGATCCAATATGATTAAAAAGTAACTATCCAGAAACAGGATGATAAAAACTTCTCTGATGATTATATTTAGCCAACAATGGTTTTCCTATAGTACTCATTAGTACACCCAAAAATGTGACTATAGACAGTCAAAAGAGAAGTTTTTGAAAAGCCAGACATGTATAGAGACAGAAATATCTCCTATAAATATTTTAACTGGTAACAGTGTGGGTTTTGGCTGACAATATTTCAGATCTTACTGACTGGAAGGAATGAGCCTGAAACTACTGAAAAATTAAGTGACTCCTTTGTTTATATAACAAAGCAACAGACCAGGTTTTAAAATTCTCTTCTTGATTCCATTAAGTCCTAAAGCTTAGTCCATTAAGCCATGCTATCTCCATTTAAAAACCTTATACCAGCTCTTTTACTTGCTTAGAATTCAGAGTTTGGTATAACTAAACCTAACAAAACTGAAGTAGCATATTCTTGTTTAGATGCACACACGTTTGTATGTGGGCCTCTCTAGTCTTTCATCTTGCCATAAGTTTTAGGCTTTGAATTGATAATGATCTATGTGGCTAAGCATTACCTTATCATGATTCCTTTTCATGATTATTTCCAGTGTAAGTGATGTTAATTTTGTAGTCTGTGTAGGCTGAACTGATATCTTTTAAGTCACAGTGCTTGATAAAGGCTGGAGGTTAGTAAGGCAAGGATTATTACAATTGTAGACCCTTCCTAATTTATACTAATGACTAATGGGACTCAAAGCAAATAAGAATCTGTGAATAGGAAAGTGAAATAGCTTGATTAAAAACAATGAATTTTGTGTGGTTTGAAATCACACAAAGAGAATGATAATTTTGATGTCATCTATACCTGATAGAAAAAGTCAATTCAGAAAATAGAGGATTGCTTATGAATAGCTTATGTGAATAAGGGTATTTACAGACATAATAAATCAGGTCCTATTACCGTGAACTTTACAGGAGTCTGGCTGTGATTCTTTTACTATAATATTGATGAAATATTTTCTGAAATAAAAGGGTGATCAGTTGGGGTATTTTCGTTACATGGAGAATGTTATTGAAATTGTTTGTCATAATAAGATTTGACCTACAGATGAAGTACAATTTAGTTACTGTCTTTGGGAATCAGTACATAAATATCCTTGTCCAGATTTCACTTTATTAGAAATATCAGGATCAGCAGGAGCTATATGATTAAAGGGATCCTGAGGCTTCAAAGTACTTCCTGAGAATTATCCTGCTGCCACAGGCACTAAAGAAGGGCAGAGCTTCTATTCCCTAGAACCTTTTAGAGAGAGATGGGGAAAGCTCATGCATCCGTATCCAGAAACAATTGGGTTGAATATATTGACTTTTCCTGACCCCAAAAGATTTTCATATTATGCACTGATACTAGCTTATAATACTTGGTGCATATGTGTGCGTGCGTGTGTGTGTGTGTGTGTGTGTGTGTGTCTGTTCATACACAGTCACATGTTGGAGGGTCTTGGAGGGCTGGGTGACATAAAATTTGGATTTTGTGAAATTAATCTTGCATTCTTCACTAACATGAGTCATTAGGTTGCTAGGTAAGATACAACTCACTTAAATAAGACATTTTAGTCCTAACATTGGCAATGCCAAATAAGTGCAAAAAGATAAGAAAGGCACTTTTTATATTACTGGAGGCCTTATTAAGAGAAGTCAGGGAGAATCATAGGAGGAGACCAAGGACATCCCTGTGTGACAGGAGGCAGAGGTAAAAGTCAAGGAATCCTAAGGATTACAACATGCCAGCACCAGAATGCTACAGACTTCAGAGAGAAAGCATGAACCTGCAGACAACTTGATTTTAGACTTCTAGCCTCCTACACCATGAGCCAAAGAACTCTTGTTAGGTTAACTCATTGTGTTATTTCTCATAGCAACCTGGTAAACTAAAATACTGACCATGGCACTTAGTCTGGGAACAAACAAGGAAAGGGTCAGTGTGCAAAAATGAAAAGAATTATTTGGCTAATAACTGCATTGGTCATTGAAACACAAGCAGCACTTCTTTGTTGTTCATGGGACAGAGTGAGATCCAAAAGGAGGGTATATTTTTTATGGGAGCTTTGGTGTACTAAGGACTCCCAAAGAATATAGTTCTTGGCTTTACTCATTGGCTGTGGTACATGCAGGAAGATGGCCATTCTCAGAAGCCAATGACAAAGCCCAGAGGGGACCCTGATGCCTCATTGGTGTCAAAGCATCAGAAGAAGATGCTGACCACCAGAACTAGGGACCAGGGTCCAACACTGGGAACGCAGGGTGTCATCTTTAAGACTGCCATCAAGTCACAAGGAGGCTGGGGCAAAGAACCTGTGACTATTTGCTCAAATGGCAAACTCTGTGATGGAATTGAGGACCTCAGGATGATATCTTCATGGAATATTGTGGTACCTAATGTAATGCTGGAGCATCCTCACATGCAAAGGACAGGAAATCAAGAGAGAGACCCCAGGAAGACCACCTCATGAAGAAAAGACACAGTGACATGAGAAAGAGACAATGCAAAGACTGAGACAGAGATTGGAGTGATGTGTCCACAAGCCAAAGAACGTCATGGAACACGTGGAGCAATGAGAAGCTTGGAGAGGGACATGGAACAAATACTTCCTCAGTGACTGGAAAAGGAACCGACACAGTGGATCCTTAATTTTTTTTTTCCTTTTTGTTTTTTAAAGACGTTTTAGGTTATATAAAAGTTACATTGAAAATATAGAGGATTCCCATATACCCCACTCCCTCCCCTCTCACATTTTCCCCTATTGATGGCATCTGTCATAAGTGTGGTACATTTGTTACAATTGATGAATATGGAAGCATTGTCACTGACCATGGTCTATAGTTGTGTTACGGTTTACACTTGGCAATGCACAATTTTACTGGTTTTGACAAAAAGTGTAATGGCCTGTGTCCATCATTGCTATGTCATTCAGGACAATTCCAATGTCCAAAAAAATATACTATGTTACAACTATTCTTCCCTCTCCATCCCCTCGGAGCCTGTTGTCACCTCTGTCTTTATATTAATGTTACAAGTTCTTCTATTACTAGTTGATCCTTGATTTTGAACTACTGGCACCAGAAATTTGAGAGAATCCATTTCTGGTGTTTTAAAGCACCAAGTTTGTGGTCATTTGATTTGGCAACCCTGAGAAATGAACAAAGATGTTGATATGGTGAAGTGAAGTGCCACTAAAGCCAGTACCTAAAAATGTGCAGTGACTTCCAAATTTGGTAACTGGTAGAGGCCAGAAAAAAATTGAAATGAAAAGCTTAGATTTCTTTTAAGAGAATGTTGTGAGTAATATGGACACCAAATGTGCTTCTGGTGATGTCTCAGAAGGAAATGAGGGACGTTTTGATTTGCTGGAAACTGGCATGGAGGTGATACTTGTGATAAAGTGGCAGAGAGTGAGTCTTTATTCAGTTCCACTGCTGTATGGAAAGCAGAAATGGTAAGCAAAATATTTGGATATTTAGCTGATGTGATTTCCAAGGACATTGTTAAAGATAAAGATGATGCATGGCTTTCCTTGCTGCTATGTTAACATGTAGGAGCAAGAAACAAACTGAGGATGGATATGTGCATTGATGATTTAGGTCACAGGAGACCTTAACCTTTTTTGTTCCACAGACTCCTTTGCCAGTCAGGTGAAAACCATGAACCCCATACTAAGTGCACCCGATACTGTGTGTTACTTAATAAATATATCACATCTGTGCCAATACGTCCCCACAAGAATAATGTTTTTTTGAATTTCAATTCAAGCTCATAGACCTCTTGTTAAGAACCCCTGATTTAGGAGATTCTCAACCTATCCTGTTTGCAAAAGGTGCTAATGTTAGGAAATTCACTGGTGTGCTCTGAACAGAGGGGTCTAGGGCATGGCAGAAGATGTTCTGCCTGTGACTCATGGACCAATCACCCATCTCGGGAGAAGGCAGAGTGGGATGAGGCTAGTCAGGAGAAACCTGTGGAAGATCCTCCTGTCTGTTGTGTCAATTCTGACATATCCACAGAAAAGTGATGAGGTTTTTGAGAATATCTTTAGAACACAAGCCCTGCCAGCTTGAACTGAAAGGGACGGACAAGGCAAAAGAGGATTGTTGGACTCTCCAAGTTCTGCAAGTAGAAGTGGGTTGGTGGAGCAATTCTGCTGCAGGCATGCTGTACCCGTTTTCCTTTGGCCTCTTCGCCTCTCTGTCCCCAGTTACTCCTGGACAATGTGTGTGACACTATCCTAGTCTGCAGGTTCAGCACCTCCCTCAGACTACTTCTATGCTTTCTCCCGGATTTTGTAAGGGAACTGTACCCTCCCCCAGCTACTTCAATGCCATCTTCCTGGAACTGAAGTCCTTTTTAATATTTTCTAATTTTTGACATTTTAAACACTTTTATTCATAAAAAATAAAGGCACTTTTAAGTTTAGAGTGATACAACCATTATTCATGACCTTACAATGCTAAGTTGGGTGCTATGAGGCTATGCTGGAAGGGAGCTCTTGTAGTCATTAATTACAGCATTTATTATCAGCTTGTCTTAGACCAAAAGTCTCAAAGCTATGCAGATTTAGTGTTAAATATCAGGTCTCTGAGACAATTTTTGGCAAGTACATGCAGGCTATTTGGGAGGGGAAAGGGGCTGGGCTCCTTGGTGGTGGGGTGGGAAGCTGTGAATTATTTATGTCTAAACCCACCCCTAGTACCTCAGATGGGAAAAGAAGACTAACAGTGACAAAATTCAGAACTGTCTACCACAGTGTTGAGAAGTGAGCCCTTTCAAATAGGAGATAGGAGACTTTTCTAAAGAGCAAGAGATCTCCTAATTCAAAATAGTACACTGCTTCTAGATAAAATTCAGAGAGTACAGTGTCCTACCCACACTATCCAGTAATTCCTTTCTCTAGAGGAATCCACATTTAACAGTTTCTTATATAACTTTGAATATGTATGTATATATATGTATCTCTTTTTGAAATCTTGCTTTTGTCATTTGTTTTTATATATATTTGAGACAGTTAATTCTATCACTTAAAAGACTTACAAGCGTACTTCATTCTCTTTAATAAGTACCAAACAATTCATTATCTTCATGTTTTATAATTCATTTACTTGTGCTGAATATGCAGTGTATTTCCATTGTTGTGTTATTTGCAACTGATAGTTGTCTTAGTTTCCTAGGACTGCTGTAACAAAGTACTAAATCCTTGGTAGCTTAAAAGAACAGAAATGTATATCTCACAGTTACACAAACTACAAGGTAAAAATCAACATATTGCCATCGCCACACTCCCTCTGAAATCTGTAGAGGAGAATCCTTCTTTCTTGGTTTCTTGCCTGCTAGAACAAATACCATACATTGGGTTGGCTTAACAACAGAACTTTATTGGCTTATGGTTTCAGAGGCTAGATGCTTGCTTCCTTCTGGGGTCAGTATCTTCTTGCTGACTGGCCAATTTGGGGTTCCAATCTTATGGCTTTTCTATCATGTAAGAATGCACATGGCTACGTCTTCTTTCTCTTCTTTCAGCTTCTGGCTGCTCCTGCACCTTTTTTTTCTGTGTCCAATTTCCTTTGTTTATGAGGACTTAAGCCACCTTGGATTAAGGCCCACCCTCAGTCAGTTCAGGCACACTTTAATGATCTCTTTAACAGTTTTATTTACAAGTGAGTTTGCACCCAGAGAACCAGGGGATGGGACGTGAACATACCTTTTGTGGGGGCCATGACTCAATGCCCATTACTTTCCCTGCCTCCTCCTAACTTCTGGTGGTTTGTTGGCAATCCTTGGAGTTCCTTGGCTTGCAGCCCTTCAATTTCTGCCTTATTTGTCGCAATGCTGTCTCCCTGATGTCTGTCTGTGAATCTTCTCTCTTTCTTGTGAGGGCACCAGTCATACTGGCTTGAGGGCCCAAACTACTCCACTATGTCCTTGTTTTAACTTATCTAATTATATCTGAAATGAAACTATTTCCAAATAAGGTCTCATTCTGAGTAACTGGATAAAGACTTCAGCATATACTTTTTGGCAGGCACAATTCAACCCATAAAAATAGGGCAATGAATAATCTTTGCACATATGGATTTATCTGAAAGACAAAATTCTGAAAGGGAATTGGCTGAGTGACTATGTATATGCATTTCAAATTTGGGTGGCTCCCAAAGAAGAGCATTCCCTCTACAAAGAAATTTTTCCATAAACCTCAACAATGCTATATATTATGGTACACTTTGCTGCTTGCTGATCTGATAGTTTAAAACAAGATATATTTTTTATCTTGTTTAATTTGTATCTCTCATGAGTTAAGTTGAACCATTAGTATTCCTTTTCATATGAAATGTTTGTTTATGTTCTTTTCTCATTTTCTGGAGGGGGGAGTTGAATTTTTATTGGTTTGCAGTAGTTCTTTTTATATTAAAAGGAGGTAGTCTTTTTGCACATGTGTTACAGACATTCATAATTGTATAATTTGTGACACATTTCAGGGAAGAAAATGATACGTTTTATGTATGTTTTTCTAAATATAGATGATGGCATAGATGGTTTTTTGCTTTTCCTTTGTTTTTTGTTTTGCTTTGAAATACCTTCCTATGGCCAATTTTAATTTTTTTGTAACACGTGTTTTCTTCCAGTTTTTTTTTTAAAACAGCCTTACTAGGTTTAAATATTTTATTTTAGTAAAAGGAGGAAGTTAGGGATTTAGTTTTCATCTTTTAATGGTTGGATGTCATTGTCTCAGGGCCATTTATAAAATATTCCTATCATTTCCACGACTTTGGAGTGCTGCTCAAAGCACATGTGACACACTCAAATATATTTAGAGCTATTTCTTGATTTTTTTTCCTGTTAATTTTTCTCTCTCCAGATTCAGGTAATGTAGCTTAATTTTATGTTTCATATGTAGGGTTTTTTCCTCTTCATTGTTCTTTTTCTGAATTTTCTGTTAACTTCCAATTTTTATGTCAATGTATTTTAAATGAATCTTTTTAAATACAAAATAAAGTTCAGTTTATTATTGAACAAAAAATTCCTTGCTTTTTCCAGGCCCCTTCCTTCTGGACCCTCTAAACAGAGTTATATTTCTCACCAACTAATGTAATTCTTGGCTAAGGGATTATTTGTTCAATGAAATGTGAGTAGGTCTGACGTGTGACACTTCTGAGAAGAAGCTTTTGATAATGCTCATATGGTTCTTTTTGCTCTTTACCCTTTGCTCAAGATCTCTCACATAGGATCTACTCCTTTCACCTTGGACCCAGTAGGGACGATATGGAGAAGAGCTGCAACCACAGCATTGGAGTGGTACGAGATGATAAACGTATTTTTTAAATTCTGAGGACATTTGTTGCTGTGGCATAATTTAGTTGACATTGTCTGATAGCGCTACACTTTGAAAGTTTTTCTTTTCTTTTTTTAAAAAAAGATTTATTTATTTATTTCTCTCCCTACCCGCCTACCCCACCCCCCAGTTGTCTGCCTTCTGTGTCCATTCACTGTGTGTTCTTCTGTGACTGCTTCTATTCTTACCAGTGGCACTGGGATCTGTTTTTTTATGTTGCGTCATCTTGTTGTGTCAGCTCTTTGTGTGTGTGGTGCCATTCTTGGGCAGCTGCATTTTCTTTTGTGCTGGGCGACTATCCTTACAGGGCGCACTCCTTGAGTGTGGGGCTCCCCTACGCAGGGGACACCCCTGCATGGCACGGCACTCCTTGCACACATCAGCACTGTGCGTGGACCAGCTCCACACGGGTCAAGGAGGCCAGGGTTTGAACCGCGGACCTCCCATATGGTAGGTTGATGCCCTATCCATTGGGCCAAGTCTGCTTCCCTGAAAGTTTTTCTTTTAATAGATATTCACACATGTACATCTATTTAGGTTTGAGAAAAATATATGTATTTGTTTATTTTCTGTTATTTTAAGTTGTGCTTTCTGTTTTAAATGCTTTCTTTGTATATTATCTTTTGTTTTATTGTCCTCTTTTCATTTATTTGCATGTTGCTCTGATATTTTTGTGTGTTTTACCTGAGGTTTTATCTTATACAGTCCCATGTTACAGTTTTTAGCTTTCCATCTAGTAATATAAATGACCTTAGATTGTCCCTTTCAACCACTGTCATACCCTTATCATATCTCTGCTAATTAAAAACACCATGATATGCTTTCACCATCTCTATTCATTTCCAAAGATTTACAACAACCTTTTGTTCTGACACTTTTTAAAGCTTATTCTTTTTTTCAGTTTTCTGTGTTTTTTGTTAGCTGTGTATATGTCTTTAGTTTAATTATGTTTATATGATATCTATTAATTCTTCACTGTAAAAGATAAAGAGATGTATAGTTCATTTTACTTCAGCTTCCCTACCCTTACCTACTCCCCCAATCCCTGCTTTGGGAACTTATTTTATAATTTTATATATTTCTGGGTTTTCTTGTAAAATCATTCTGCCTTTAAAAATAACACAAGTACAGCTTCAGTAATTGACTTACCAGTCTTAAGAATTATCAAGATTTCTTATTCTCCTTCTCTATCTTTCTGCTGATCTTGATTGGTGATATTATCATTTCTATATTCCTATCATTTATAACAAAAATATTCATTCATCATCATTCCCATAATTGTTTTGCCTTAGATATATGTTGTAAAGTTTTAATGATCACTACCATTCTTTTTATCATGGTATCTCCATTCATGATTTGTTTGGTTGGATTTCAATCAAGTCATTTTCTTTTCAAAAATAGGTCCTAAATTTTTTTATATAATTGACAATATTTGTACATTATTTGTATCTTCCAACTTTTTTTTTTTTTTTTTAATGTGCCACGGCTGGGAATAGAAACTGGGACCTCATAGACCTCGTATGTGGGAAGCTGGTGTTCAACCACTGACCCACAATGGCTTCCTGTGTCTTATCTTTACAGTTGAATTACTTGGATGTACATAACAATCTTGGATCATATTTTTAAAGTTTATTTCATTTTTAATATTTGAGAAATATAAAACATGAAACATATATGCAAGTTATGAAGAATGATCATAAATCAAGCTCCAGTGAACATACCAAGCTACTTAATATCCAGAACATTCCAACCAACTTAATCTACCATGACCCTTAATCACCTGCATCCTCCAAGAAGCAGCCCACTCCTTTGCATAACCTCACTGTGACCAGGAAGATATCCTTTAGCAACTTTGGCAACTTTGACTCAGAATGATGGAAGAGTTTTATAACCAACTCCTTTCCTACCAACTGAGAGAGTAAGAGGAGAAACTGGAATCCTTTCTGATGCTTCAAAGCTTTTGCTAAGGTGATATTTTGGTAGTACATATCCCCTTCACACCCCCAATCCCTGCTGCTACCCTTTCCAGGACTTATATATAACTACATAGGATACAATAAGGAGACTTTATTAACTAAGAAGCATATATTTTTAGTCAGCTTTTGAAGTAAACTTATCACCTACTGACTCATTTTGATTTTGCTACTCCATCCCCCGCCTCTGAAAACACACACACTAAAGAGCTATGTGACCTTGGCCAGATCACTTCACCTCTCTGGGCCTCATTTCTTACATGTAAAACGGAAGATTGAACCAGATGACTTTCTTCTGGTCCCAAAATCTTGGAGTTCTAGAAAAGTTCATTGTATATTTTTATGTACGGTCTCTCACCCACAGCAATATGGAACAAAAGGAAACATTATTTAATTAAACAACTTATACTGTATAGAAAATTTTGCTCAGCTGTACAGAGCTTATAGTTACAGATGTCTGTATACTGTGAGTTATGTGTGTATAAATATACATATATATGTATATATACATGTATTGTTAATTGACTATGTTGCATTATAGCCGTCCAGAAAGGAAAAATTAAATTACAGACCAAAACCCCACCAGTGGGATAGTGAGTGAGAGGAATGAGGGGTGTGGTTTTCTATGTTTCAGAAACTGTTGATATTTTTTTCCTTAACCTGGGAGCATGCATTGGATTCAACAGAATGCCTGGTTTAATATGCCGTGCTGAAAGGTCCATATCCCATTCTATACACAAGGTAGATAAAGAGATCTTTTTGAGAATAATAAGTTTAGAGACTAAGGATGCAAGTAATGGAAAGCCTCTGAAGAGGGAGTTAATGTAAATATGCATTATTGTATATATACAACTCATAGCTCCTGAAATCTTTATTTTCTTCTTGCCATCACTCCCACCCTCTTTCGCAGTTTCCATCTAACACTGGATTATACAGATTGGAAAAAATATGTTTATAAATCAGAGGCTGATCACAAAAGAATACTTGGGGAGGGAAGGAAGACAAGTAGTGACAAGGGAGAATGTGTCTCTTACTGACCAAGGGATAGGTGACTTATTTAGTCGGGTTTTCCAGAGAAACAGAACCAACAGAAAGTATGTGTGTACACACACACACAGATCAATTTATTATAAGGAATTGACTCATGGGATAGAGGGGGCTGGCAAGTTCAAATTCCACGGGAAGCAGCAGGCTGGAAATTTAGATAAAGATGCAATTAATGTCTTGAGTCTGAATTCTTTAGGGGAAGTTCGCAGGCCTGGAAATTATGGTAAGGGTTGAGCTTGAGGTCTTGAGGCAGAAATTCTTTTGCTCTCTAGCACCCTCGGTTCTTGTTGTTAGGACTTCCAACTGATTGGGTGAGTCCCACCCACATTACATAGGGTGATTTACCTAACTTTTAATGTCAACCGATTATAAATGCTAATTACATCTACAAAATACTTCCACAATAACAATTAGGCCAGTAATGAACAATTAGACCAAGCAACTGAATTCATAAAACTAACCATCACAATCCATTGCTTGTCAATTTAGTATCCTTTGCCAGTCAGGTGAAAACCACAGACCCCTTACCAAGTCCACACTATACTGTGTGTTATTTAATAAATACATCACATCTGCACCAACTTGTCCCCACAAGAATAATGTTTTATTATTTCAGTTCAAGTTCATGAACCTCTTGTTAAGAACCCCTGACCTAGAATGACTTCCCATGATTTTTAGGGAAAGAGATTAAAATGGAGGAGCTTCTAAATATCTTCACATTTGATTCTTTATTGATTGGAATATTGACTCATATACTATAGTAAGGACTGATTAGTGCACAGTTTTGTGCAGTGTATTCTATACTTGATAAGAGTAGTTTTTTTTTTAATGGACTTTGCTGTGCCTCCACTCCCCCATTGAGAAAATAAGATAGAAACTATATAAACAAAACAGAAAATATTCCAGAAATCATTAAGAAAAGATGATTAGTTTAGATCCTTAGAACAGTATTGTAACTAACACATTAAAATTCTTCAGATATTTTACCTGTGACATTTTGTAAAACAAAACAAAACAAAAGGACCTTTTACTTTTGCATATATATATTTATTTTTAATTATATTCTCTTTATAAAATTTGTATTGGGAAATATTATAATCCTGAAGAAATAATGTTCTATGGAATTTAATAAAATCATAGTTATTTTGAAAAGTAAATGACAACTTAAGTAGAATAATTATCAAAGTGACTTCCACTATTACTGTTTTTTTTTTTTTGTCTGCAGTAACTAATGTCAACTTTTTCCCATAGAATTGCACATAAATTAAATGAAAGCAATGCCCTCAAGTTCCAGTAATAAATAGAAAGGAGAAAGTAATGGGGACTCCCTATTGTTTTTCTTTGCTAAAGTATCCTACAAATGAATAAAAAGGAATATCTTATTCACCACTCATATTTTTTATGAAATATACTTATTTTTACAAGACCCCAAAGATGGAGCATTGGTGCACTTAAACAATAAGCTATCATCATATATAATGGGACAATTCATAACATAAAATTTAAGAGAAAAATCTGCATTTTTTACACAACTTAGATTCTGCTGACAAAAATAAACATTTTAGCTTCAATGAATGAAATATATCTTTCTAAAATAATCATCAGTTTCATCTATATTTGACTTTTGAAGGCTAATTTCTCAGTTCCTTTTAAAATATTTGAAGGTGAGGCAATATATCAATTTGTCAGGTGGTGAAGATGGCAGATTTTGAATGTGGAATCAGAGGCAATTGATGTGATTCCATTTAAAAGCTTGTGACCTTGGACAAATAATAGTTCAGTTCCCTCAGATACAAGATAAGGTTGATAAAGCCTTTTTCTTTGGCTTTTTCTGAGTTGTGCTGCATATTTTATTCAGCAGGAAGCCATGGTAGGCTCCCAGACAACTTGTATAAGGTCTGTTTCTTAGTGTCATCTCCCTCAGCCACTCACTGCTTCCTGGACAGGGTTGAGCATTTGGCCCAAGTTAAGCCAATGAAACTTCAATTATTGGGTGTTTGAAATTGGGGAGAGAGATTGATCAATTGTTTCATTATCTTCAAGTACTTGTGCCTGGACCTATAATACGCAAACTTAGATATAACCCTAAAACTCACCAGGTGGACCAGAAAAGAAGAGGAAAATGTTTAGGAGAGAAAGAGAAAAAATGAATCAGATTTGGAGAGATGAGGCATGAATGAGTGTTCAGAGCCCTCCACACTTTTCTGATGCATAACCATTTTCTCTCCTTGAGTTTCATGTGAATCTTCTGTACAGAACATCTTTTTCCTGCCCAGGTAAGTTTGAATTAGATATTTCAACCAGAGAAGCCCTAACTGATACAAGAAGTAAATGAAAATGTGCATGGAAACAACTTTTAAAAACTGTAGAGCAAATTTGTGGGGTTATCACAAGATTCTAACAGACACAGAAAACCAGCAAAATCTCACTTTTTATAAATAAAGGACTCAGTTTTCTGCACAGTTTCACTGAGCAGAATCCACAGCAGGGACTTCCTTTGGAGCTTCCTGATTCGCTCTGTGATGATGTTCTACTGTCAGGAAACTGACCAGACTGAGGTGAAGATTCTGGCTGATCCTTTGAGAAGTTCCATTGACTTTCAGAACCTAATTTTTTTTTTTTTTTTTTGATAATATGTGGTCTTCTTTCATTTTTTTCTGACCGCTCTGGTTATTTATTGCTGGCTTCATAGGTGCTAGTTACTAGTAACAGCTCTAGTACAATTTTTAATGAAATAATATTCTTACAATCAATTTCCCAGAGATATCAACTGCTTCGCAATCCAGGGATTAAGCCCGCTTATAGCTATGCCTGTACCTATACAAGGATAAGTTATTATTATTATGTTTATTCCATTTTAGTGATTAAGAGCTTCTCTTTGGGGTCAGCAACATCTGTTAGTGTGAGTGCCTATTATTATTTTCCATTGCTTTAGCAAATCTGATGGACGTTAAATAAATTTGGTATAAATAGCTTTGGCCACAAATTTAGAAAACTTTCAATTTCACATATTTATATTTATATCCTGGTTCATTTTCTTAATACAAATTGCAAGGACTATATTACAGGAAAATATGAAAACAATTTAAGTCCTATCCTCCACCCCCAACACCTTTGATAATAAGAAGAAAGTTCTGGAAGGCCTTGTCTTTTAGGAGTAATGGAGTTCCAGCGACTCAGTTCATCTGGATGAGATTAATGCTCCTCCAGCCTCCTCATCAACATTGACTGGCAGAGTGAAGAGGGCCCCTGGCATTCTGGACTCTCCTGGCAACTTCCTCCATTCACCCCCTACCCCCCTACCTCTAGCCCAGAATTCCTAGCTTTACCATCACATTCTTTATAGAAATTAAATTTACTTTGCCTTTTACTTTTGTCTTCACCAGCCACCACTGCAAAACCAAGACTCTGAAGTCATCCCTTAATAACAAATTCATATCCTCATGTAGTCTGTGTCCATTCTCCTTTCTTACTCATCTGCCACCTTCCGTGAAATCTGAAAATCTTCCACTCTGTCCTCTAGCACTCACAGTCATTAATAAATTTATTAATTCTATGGAATTTGCTAGCAGTATAGATTTAAGCTGGTTAGGCCCAGAAAAGGGGAAACACATTGTTTTTATATCTACCTCTATGGTTATATATGTAAGTCTGACCACATGATTTGCTAAGCTGTCTTTAGCTTCAAAAATAACTGCTTCATTATGTGGCACATCATTTAAAGTTATTAGAAATAATTATTTTGCTTAAACCTACTTATTTTCAAATGTAAGCAATACTAAAGATTGTATCTGAAAATAGTTTACATGTTAAGAATATTACTTGCCTCCAAATGTAACCCAAATAGGAGGACTGTTTAGAGGTTTATAATATTTTGAAAAATAAGGCCTTTATGTGCAATGTAGCTCTTCTAAAAGTAAAAATGCAACTGAAAATTTCCTTATATTGCTTAAATATATGGGGCTACAAGGCAGCTGGATATTGCAAATAGCATTGCATAAATTATGTAAACTTGAATAGAGCAGATTTGAAATGAGTAGGAAGTGAAACTAACATTGGCATTTGAAAGGAAGTGTTGCTGTTTGACAAAATACCATACACTCCCCAAAAGCATATGTTAATTTGCCAAATTCAGAACTTTTCCTCATGAATCACATTTCCATAAGAGAGTTAGAGACATTTATCCACAGAAATTTTAGTCATAGGTCAGCACCTAGCACAATTTTGAGTTAGTGGATAAGTACATCAATGAAGGATGATTTCAATTCCTAATAACAAATAGAGTCAAATAAATACTCAAAGAATGAACTAACTTTGGTTTTCAAGTTTTAGAGATATTCTTAGATACTGATAAGTAAAACAATACTTAATAAACTAAAGTTCAAACTTCATGATTTTAATATGTTTATAGTATGATGCCACTTTAAGCCTTATATTAATGCTTTTTTCTTTCTCAGGGTATTTGCTATATTTTTATTAAAATATACAAGTAAAAATAGTTATATGCTTTTTATAACATTAAATTGACAAGTGTTTCATATGCTTCAGTTTAAGATATGGCTTATTATTATGATTTTATAGATGATGGATTCTTTTTTTTATTTAAAGAAAACAATTTTATTGATACATATTAATAAAACATACAATTTATCCAGAGTGTATTTGCTATAATCACATAGTTGTGTGTTCATCACTTCAATCATAATTAAAGCATTTTCATTATTTCCATAATAATAATAATAATAATAAACAAAAAACAAACAAACAAATAAGAAAATTCCTCACCTCTCAATCTCTGTTTCCCCTGCTGTACATAGATACTATTTCTGGCTGTTCTTTCACAATTATTCATTTGTTTATTAAGAAGTTTTAATGAGATGTATTCACTTACCATATGATCTATCCAAAGTGTATAGTCAATGACTTTTGGTATAATCACAATGTTCTTCATTCATCATCTCAAAAGTTTTGTAACAATTTCATTACTCCAAAAAGAAAGTCTCCACACCCCTTAACATTTCTTCCTCAGTCCAACATAACCACGAATGTAATTTTTTCTTTATAAATTGATTTATGTGTACGTTTTATATAAGTAGAATCATGTAACATGTGATACGCTGTGCTGGTCTCCTTCACTTATTATAATGTTTTGTTTTTTTTGTCTGATATTAACATTTTGTAGTATTAACCAACATTTGCTCACCTTCAAAGAAAAACCTTCTTATATATGCAATTTTACCCATATTCATACTTCATATATTTATGTTTCATTTAATACAGTATTTGTATTTAATGTATTCATTTAATACAGCATTTGTCCTTTTGTATCTGACTTGATTTATTCAACATAATGTCCTCCAGGTTCATCCACATTGTTCATGACTTCATTTCTTCTTACTGCTGCATAATATTCCATCATGTGTATATGCCACAATTTGTTTATCCATTCATCAGTTGATGGACACTTGGGTTGTTTCCAACTTTTGGCTATTGTGAATAATGCTGCTATGAACATCAGTGTGCAGATGTCTATTTGTATGTCACTGCCCTTAGTACTTCTGTGTATATACCTAGCAATGGTATTGCCAGGTCCCTTGACAAGTCTATATTCATCTTCCTTAGGAACTGCCAAACAGTCTTCCACAGTGAGTATATGGTGTACCTTTCTACATTCCCACTAATAGTGAATAAGCATTCCTTTTTCTCCACATATTCTCCAAAATTTACAGTTTTCTAACTTTTTAATAGTGACCAGTCGAATAAATGTGAAATGATATGAGCTATCGTAGTGTTGATTTGCATTTCCTTAACTGCTAGTGATGTTGAACATTTTTTCATGTGCCTTTCTCCATTTGTATTTCTTCTTTGGACAGTTGTCTTTTTATGTCTTTTGCCCATTTTTTTAATCAAATAATTTGTCTTTTTATTCTTGAGTTGTGTGATATCTTTATATATCATGGATATTACACCCTTATTAGATATGTGTTTGCCAAGTATTTTCTTCCATTGAGTTGGCTGGCTTTTGACCCTTTTGACAAAGTCCTTTGAGGTGCAAAAGGTTGAATTTTGAGGAGGTCCTATTTATCTATTTTTTCTTTTGTTTCTCGTGCTTTGGGTTTAAGAAACTACCACTTACCACAAGATCTTGAAGATGTTTTCTTACATTTTCTTCTAGGAGTTTTATGGTTGTGTTTTTTATATTTAGGTCCTTGATCAATTTTGAGTTATTTTTTGGATAAGGTATGTGATAGATATCTTCTTTCTTTCTTTTGGATATGGTTGTCCAGTTTTCCCAGCACCATTTGTTGAATAGACTGTTCTGGCCCAGCTGAGTGACCTTAACAGTCTTGTCAAAAATCACTTGACTCTATATTTGAGGGTCAATTTCTGAATTCTTGATTTGGTTCCATTGGTCAATTTGTTTGTCCTAATATAAATGGAATTATTTTCTTGTTTCTACCTCAGAAATGCACATCAGAAGTGTATAGAAATGCTATTGATTTTTGCATATTAACCTTGTATCCTGCCACTTTGCTGAACTTGACTACTAATTTTATTAGCTCTATTGTGGGTTTTTCAGGATAATCTAGATATATGATCATGTTATCATCGAATAGTGAGATTTTACTTCTTCCTTTCCTGTTTGGGGTCTTTTATTTCTTTGTCTAGCCTAATGGCTCTAGCTAGAACTTCTAACACAATTTTGAATAATAATGATGATAGGGAACATCCTTGTCTTGTTACTGATCTCAGTGGAAAAGCTTTCAGTCTTTCACCATTGAATCCAATGCTAGCTGTAGTTTTGTCATATATGCACTTCACCATATTGAGAAAGCTTTCTTCTCTTCCTGTCTTTTAGAGTGTTTTTTTATTTTCCAAGAAAGGGTGCTGTATTTTATCAAATGTCTTTTTTGCATCAATCGAGAGGATCATGTGAGTTTTCTTCTTCAATTTATCAATGCTGTTTATTACACTAAATTGATTTTCTTGTGTTGAACCACCCTTGCATACCTGGGATAAAACCCACTTGATTGTGGGGCATAATTCTTTTAATGTGCTTTCAGATTCTGTTTGCAAGTATTTTGTTGAGAGATTTTGCTTCTACATTCATTAGAGATATTGGTTTGTAATTTTCTCGTTTCATAGTATCTTTATCTGGATGTTGTGTGGGGGTGATGTTGCCTTCAAAGAATGAGTTTGGTGGCATCCTTTTCTGCTCAGCTTTTTGGAACAGTTTTTTGATATGTTGTGTTCATTTTCATTCATCTCAAGATATTTGCTGAATTCTTTTGCAATTTCTCCTTTGATACCCTGATTATTTAAGAGTGTGTTTTTTAATCTCCGTATATTTATGAATTTTCCCCTTTTCCATCCTTTATTGGTTTCTGGCTACATTCAGTTATGGTCAGAGAAAGTATTTTGTATAATTTAAATCTTTTTAAATTTGTTGAAACTTGTGACCCAGCATATGGTCTATCTTAGAGAACAATCCATGGTCACTTGAAAAGAATGTATATCCTGCTGTTTTGGGTTGCAGTATTCTGTAGATGTCTGTTAGATCTATTTTATTTATCATATTTTTCAAGTTCTCTTTTTCTTTATTTATCCTCTGTCCAGATGTTCTATCCAAGATTGAGAGTGGTGTATTGAATTCTCCAAATATTATTGTAGAGACATCTATTTTTCCTTCAGCTATGCTCACATGTGCCTCAAGTATCTTGGGGTACTGAGGTTAGGGGCATATGTATTTAGTATAGTTTTTTTTTTCTTGCTGAATTGCCCCTTTTGTAAATACATAATGACTTTCATCATTTCTTATAACAGTTTTTCATTTAAAATCCATTTTGTCTGATATTAGTATTGCTACTCCAGCTCTTTCTGATTAATTGCAAGGAATACCTTTTTCCAATTTTCACTTTTTACCTGGTTGTGTCCTTATGTCTGAATTGAGTCTCTTGTAGAAAAAATATAGATGGGTCGTATTAGTTCATCCATTCTATCAGTCTATATCTTTTCATTGCAGAGTTCAAGTCATTACCATTCAATGTTATTACTGTAAAGACATTACTTACTTCATTCATTTTAACTTTGGCTTTCTGTTTTCATGTCATACCATTGTCTATCTTTTTAACATTTAATTTACCCTTTCTAATAAACTTCATTTCTAAACTCTTTTCCAAGTCTCTTGTCCTTGTTTATTTTATTTATTTTTTCTTCTTTTCAGGTCACAGCACTCCTTTTAATATCTCTTGTAATTCTGGTCTTTTGGTAACATACAATATCAGTTTTTGTTTGTTTGTGTAAGGACTTTGAACTCCCCTTCATTTTTGAATGACAGCTTTGCTGGATACAGAATTCTTGGCAGGCAGTTTTTTTCTTTCAGTACCTCAAATACATCATCCCACTTTCTTCTCTCTTCCATAATTTCTGATGAGAAGTTGGCCCATTATCTTACTGAAGTTCCCTTGTATGTGATGCTTTGCTTTCTCTTGCTGCTTTCAGAGTCTTCTTTTTATCTCTGATATTTGTCATTCTGAATAGTAGGTGTTTCAGGGTAGTTCTATTTAGATTTATTCTGTTTGGCATGCATTGTCCTTCTTCAATACTCATATTTATGTCTTTCATAAGGGTAAGGAAGTTTTCAGTCATTATTTCCTCAAATATTCTGTCACTTTTCCATTTTCTTATCCTTCTGGGACACAGATAATGTGTATGTTTTTTGCATTTTGCCTTGTCATTCAATTCCCTAAGACCTTGTTTCATTTCTTCCATTCTATTCTCTTTCTGCCCTCCTGTCTTTTCTAGTTCAGAATCTTTTCTGTCTTTTTTTTCCTGTCTTCAAAATCACTAATTCTGTCTTTGGGCAATTCAAATCTGCTCTCATGAGCCTCTAATGTATTTTTAATCTCATCCATCATGTCTTTCATTTCCATAAGATTTGTTACTTTACTTTGCAGACTTTTCAAATTATTCTTTATGCTCACTAAATATCTTCTTATATCCTTTATCTCTTTAGTTATATTTTCTTTCAATTCTTTAAATTGATTTAGAAGAGTTGTATGATTATCATTGATTAATTAAATCCTATATCTCTTTAGGATATTTGGTTTGTTCCTCTGGTGGTTGAGCCATCTCTTCTTGCTTCCTAGTAAGGCTTGTAATTTTTTGCTGATGACTAGGCATCAGAATTTATTGGTGAATTTAAGCTGATGGCCAATTTCTCTCTTTTGCCTATTGTTTTTATCTTTTCACAGCTCTTTTTGGACATTTGGTTCAACTTATCCAAAGTCTTTAAAATTGCTCAGCTTAAGTTATCAAAATTGTGCCACGGGCTCACTAATGGGGCACATATTTTCTCTCAGAAGTTAGGGAACAGAGAGACCCAATTGCAGTTTTTGTCCATGCAATTTCTAGACTAGCCAGCAGATGGTGTTCATTGGTTCACTTTTCCACAGAGATGGCTCTCAGTTTTCCTTTGTTTTGGCCTGGGCAGAGCTGAGATTCAAAGTGGACTCCTCTGGCTGAATTCCCTGAAGAAAAGTCCCCCAACTACCCATCCCTTTTCTCTTCTAACAGCTGACAGGGAGGAAGATATCTGCACTTCTTTCAGTCAGCTGCAATGAGCCAGGTGCTTTACCCCTGCTTAATGTTTTGGGTTCTTAGTTTTATGTTTTCCCTAAAGTAAAAGTTCAACACTCCTAACAGACTTTAAATTTATCAGATAAAATCAGTCTTTTATGCTTAATAGTCATTGGAATCCTTTAGCTTTTACATATCTTTCCATAATAGCGATTCTGACTACATACTTTTATTAATTGTGGTCTATAAATATCTATTAACCATAGAGAAAAGAAGATAAAGTGAAAATATTTGGCCTTATTTTCTTCTATTAGATAATTTAATCTTTTTTGGTGCTCATATTTTTGCTGCTTTAGATACAAATTCTTTAAGCATTCTCAGATTATTTACGCAAATTAAGAAAATTACAGCAAACTGGAGCAGTAGACAATCTTAAGAATATGAAAACTATTTTTACATCAAGAATCTAGTTGCATAAAATAAGACACAGAAGCTATGGCAATATACATGTTAAAAAAGGCTCTGGATTTTCAATTTGACTGTAAGCTCAATATAAATCAAGTGTGATATGCCTGTTTTTAAAAGCTAATGCATTTGAAGGCTTATTAGCTTTGAAATAACTGTGCAACTGAGGTCAGATAGGGCTAGAAACTGTATCTAAAGAACAGTAGAAAGGAACTAGGGCTCTTTAGTTTGGAGAAGAAAAACTCTAAAGGCAGGCAGGATATCTATCTTAAAATACTTGAACTTCAAGATGGAAGCAAGATTAAACTATAGCAAGCAGTTTAGAATACTTTACATCTGATGACTATTCAAGTTTGAGATTATATGATTCTGTGAAAATATTAACCTCTTCAGGAAAAAAAAAAGGAGTGCCATCATGAATAAATTACAATTAACTTGCTATTTAATGACCTGCTTTTCAATAAATCCCCCTGTCATCAGTGACCCAATGTTATCTGTGTTCACTAGCAGTGGAGAAAAACTCTGAAAAGTGATGCTGAAGCAAAGAAATATAATTGGGCCTTAGGGATTTGGAAAGCTCAGTGGGGTTACTCCTTTTTAGAAACTGTGCTAAGCATAAATTGAGAATTCCCTAAATCCTAGTGTGTGTGTGTGCAAGTGTATGTGAACATAAACATTTCATGGCTTTACCTGAGATACAAAGAATGTATCTTCAGCTTTTATCATTCAGTTGGAGGCTATGAAGTTTGGATGACAGGCCAGTTCTTAAACCTATTGGTGAAAATTATGATACAACTGACTACAGAGTCAAAATCTCAGTAATTGTCACAGTGATTTAGGATCATCTTCAAATGCAACATTGTAAAAATCATTGCTAGTGCAACTAGCAACATTGTAGTCTTTATACACAGAAAACAATATTTACACAGTTGTATTTTTACTATTCATGATTTATTAATGGAATCATTGTTCACTACCTCCAGATTATTTATATTACAAATATTTAAAATGGCTGTGCAATAATCTTACCCTTGGGTATATGGTGATATTTTACCTTGGTGATAATGAAACTCTTTAAAGTCTATAACTGACAGCATGTAGCATAAAGTTCAATTGTTAAAGAAAAATTCCAGCATATGATTAACCCCTTTCCATTAATTTAGAAGAGTGGGAGTGAAGAAAGTTCAATATAAAAAGTAAAGTGGTTATTTAAATTAAAAAAAAAATTCTTGACACAGAAGTAAGGTTACATAGAAAAAAAAAAGTTGTCTTTAAATAAATCACCCAGATAACATCATTGATTCTTCAGTTCAAAGAAATGAACATCTTTTGGGTCTGGAAGCAATAGATAGAAATGCTGGTTTTTTGAGCATCAAAACTGTTTGCTTAAGACAGCTTAAGGAGATGAAACAATTCTGAGACCCTGTCAAAAGACTTTTTGACCTCTTAAGAAGTCAGTGGAATTTTACATGCATTGTGAAAGTTTGTAAAGTAGTTCCCTTGAGATATATTCAAGAACAGTTTTTGATTTATGGTCCTTACTCTAAGGCATCAATTTCTTAAATCTTTAAGTGCTCATTTACTAAAAAATAAAAATAAAAATGATAAAGACAAAAGGAAAGAAAAGACATGCCCTTGGAAAATATATAACAATGGCCCTGCTTTTCTAGAAACAAATCAAACAAACATATAAATAAAACAAACTAAGGAAGATTACTATTCTACAACAACTGCTGATTTTATTTGAGTTTGAGGGATCTCCATGGGAGAATTACTTAAGAAATTTGAAAAAAAAAATAAAAGTGTTTGTAATAAAACAAAATGATAATTGAAAGTCACAAGATGGTTACAATCAGTTTCTAACTTTCCTACCAATTTTCTTTCTGATTTTAATCACAGAAAGCTCACATTTACCATTTAAATAATGACCTGAAAAGTAAAATCAATACTATTTTTCCATTTTAAAGAGTGAATTAATTGACCTTACCACATTCCTCTCCAGGCAGAGGGAAATTGTTCTTTACAAAGAGGGATTGTGCCTTTTATTGGGTGGACTCTGGAGATGATATATCGTGAATAAAATCAGCTGTGATTGTATTGTGCTGAAACACTCCAGGGGTTGCACACCACTAAGAGTTGTATCACATGGGAATTGGTCTCTGATCAGTCAACTGTGTAGAAACCCTCAACTGGAAGAAGGTTTATTTAGTTTTAAGCAACAGGCTTCTTTCACAGCAGGAAGGTGCAAGTAGAAAAGGTTTTGTGAATACTTTCTGAGCTGTGTTCTTTTCTATCCATGTGTATGGATGTATCAGTCCAGGTTCTCCAGGGACACAGAACCAACAGAATATATGAATGAAAGAGATTTATTTTAAGAAATTGGCTCACATGATTGTGGGGCTGGCAAGGGGCATGTTCAAAATCTGTAGGGCAGACTGGCAAGCAGGAAATTCTGGTATAAAGAGTTGATGTTGAAGTCTTATGTCTGAACTCCATAGGGGAGGCTCAAAGAGGAGTAGATGGCATAGTCTTGAGGCAGAATTTCTTCTTTCTGGAACACTTAGTTCTTTGCTCTTAAGGCCTCCATTGGATTGCATGAGGTCCACACACCTTATTGAGCACAACCTCCTTTACTTAAAGTCAATTGATGCTAATTCCATTTACAAAATACCATCACTAAAACACCTAGGCAAGAGTTTTACCCAAAACTGTATGTGATAACCTAGCCAAGTTGACACATTCACCAAAGCAAATAAATATTTACAGCACTATAGAGTTTTGGTTTGTGTCTACTCTCTACAAAGCTAGTTGTTTTAATTGTGGAAAATTTTCAAGTCATGGTCCCTATTTAAAATCTCATATCCTCTTCACCCCTGGGTCAATTTAACTGTGGGCAGGCAGAGACAGAAGTACCATAGACAACTGTTGGTGGGTGGGTTACTGCATGTTCTTAATGTGCTAATGCAGTAGCTGCCAGCTATGTATAGGTATTGCAATTTTAATTAATTAACATTAAATACAATTAATACACTAATCCAATTTCAAGGGTTCACATTTCATGTAGTTAGCTATAGGCAACCTGTGGCTAATGTATTGGACACACAGATATAGACAATTCCCATCACCACAGAAAGTTCTATTGGACAGCATTGCATAGAATCATAGAGTAATAGAAGAAGCAAATCCTGATTATAAAGAGACTAGGGTTTGTGCGAGCTTTAGCACTATTTTGTGTGACTTAGAACAAGTTACTTGCCCTTTTCCTATTTTTAAGTTGTGTGTGTGGGGGGTGGAGGTGTTTCAAAATGCTTGAAATCCCATTCAGTAGTGGCAAACATATACTTAGAGAGTTCTGTTGAAGAATAAAATCAAATCACCCTGGCCTTTTGTGAGCAACCCACAAAAAAATTTCACTTTGGTTTTTTTCAAGGGTCAGGGCCATTTTGTTTCAAATAGACAAATCAATAAAATCCTTTAATGTTTTACTGTTGGGGCTGAATATTGTCCAATGCATAAAAGTGAAGTGCTGAACATTTTTTCATAACTTATCAACCAATCTGCCAGAAGTATTTGAATTGTAAATATGAAGCTTGTTTTGGTAGCCATGTCTGAAATGGTAGTTTAAAAGAATACTGTAGTTACATCTGTGACTTTATTGAAAACTGTTTTCATCAGGGAACACTCAGCCTGTCGGATTAAAATGGTAAAGAGACCTTTTACTGCAAGAGCTCTGACAGTTATCCTCTTAGCAAAGTTTGCTTTTGTGATAATTACACCTACTCTTGTTTACCAAATGAATCACTTTTCAGTGCTGCTTTTAACCTTGACTGGTTTTTCCTTTGATGATTATTTTTTGCTGTGATGAGATGTTTAGAAATACACTGCACACTTTGTGTTGCTCTTTTTTTCAAGTGATGCTTTCCCTTGGTTTTCTTTAAAGTAGATTTAAAGGTTTCTTCTAGAGGGCAGTTCACCTTGGGGAAGAATAGCAGCAGTATGTCTTTAATCTGCAAGAGCACAAATGTGCAGTGGTTGTTAGGCGTAATGTTACCTTATCCACAAGCCTACCTTAGACCCAGTAGGTACCACCAGACCCACTTGCCTTATCCTTAGCCATTGGTCTCTGTATTAGTCAGTCAAAGGGGTGCTGATGCAAAATACCAGAAATCTGTTGGTTTTTATGAAGGTATTTATTTGGGGTAGAAGCTTACAGCCACAAGGCCATAAAGAGTAAATTACTTCATGCACCAAAGTCGGTTGCCATGTGTTAGAGCAAGATGGCCACTGGCCTCTGGGAGGGTTCAGCAACTTCTTCCTAAGGCTCTGTGGTCCCAGCTTCTTCCTATCTCAGCTGTAGGCTAGCATAAGGCTTGTCTCTCTCCCCAGGGCTCACTTCTTTGTGGGCTTCTTCAGATGGTCAGGGCTCTGGTCTCTTCAGCTGCAAACTATCAGGCAAATGGCTTGGCTCCCCCGGGCTCCAGCATCCAACACTCAACTCTCTCTGTTCTCCTCTGTGTATTTATGTCTCTGTCTTTGACTGAGCACCCATTGATGTAGTCTGGAAGGTGGGGGCGGGGAGGATTGTGGACTCAAACCAAGTCACCTTAATGACTTGGTCAAATGTAAGCCCTAATATTGATTTAATAAAATAAAAAATGAAACCTCTCAATCTAATACAATCTAATAGACCTAGAGGAACAAACCAGTTTACAAACACAATCCATTATCTATTTTTGGAATTCATGTACAATACCAAACTGCCACAGTCTCTAAATCCTCTTATCCCAATGGATAAGGATATGGCAAGTGTTTTCTTCAGTTACGGTGGGTTTGTTGGTGTAAGTTTCTTCATAGAGCAACAAAACTCACTCACACTAAGATAGAAGAATATTGAGATGCTGAAATCCTATTCTGGAATCCAGGTTCATGTTCTATAGGCACTTAGTAATTTTTAAATTACACTTGGCAATAATACTTATATTTCATGTTCCCAAATGGAAGCTACTGTAACAAACTGAGGTAACTACTTTCATTCTGTAGGCTGCTAGGAATTTTTTTTCTTAATGATAGTGGTGGCAGAAGTAGAGAAGGCAGAAAAGAAATATTGAAAAATTATCGAGAATTTTTGGAAGCATTTTAAGAATGGCAACACCATTGGTGCAACTTGCAGCTTAGGAAGAGCCATGGAGGCAGTAGCCATTGGACAAATCCAACTAGCAATGGGGCAGAAAATATATGAAAGGTTTCAGAAGCTCTTGAGACCTGGAACCAAAATCAGAAGGAGAAGGAACTTGGGAGAGGAGAGTTGAAGTCCCAGTGATTTAATATTTTTATTCCATGAAGAAGTAACTTAAGGAAGCAAGGCAAACACGTGCATGTGCAAACACATATACACATATAATTATGTCTTAAAACTCTTATTTTATTCCTTGTCCCCCTTGCGTTATTACATTAGCAATCTCCTGAAACCATTGGCCTATTCACTAGAATTCTGGAATCTTGACTCAGTCTGGTGGTACAGTTTCAAACTTATTTAAGTAATGTGATCAGAGACCTATACCCTAGATTACCTGGCACAGCCCTTTCCATTGGTCTCTGAGGCTGTCCCTTTTTGTTGAAGATGAAGCACTCTGGCCTGTAGCTGATTGCAAGTGTTTTCAGACTAGCGTTACAATAAAACTTGTAGATGACAAAAGACATAAAATAGCCATGGTTAATTTACTATTGTTTTATAAAAGTGAAATTTTCTAATGAAAGTTCATAACAAAAATAATGAAATTGAGAAGGAATTTAGTTGTTTCTGTAACATGTAACATTTTTTAAAGAATAATTGAAATTATGGCCAGTAATACAATACTGTTTTCTACTATCAGACAAATTAGTAATAAGATATCTCATGGACAGTGAAGATATAGAGAAATGTCTAGGAAGTTTACACAATATCTGAGATGTTTATATTAATAAATTTTTTCCCTTAACCAATCTGATTATTATTATCTTTATATCATTTATATATGAACATACATAAACAATTAAGTGTATAGAAAAAGTTGTGAACTTACAAAGCAAACATGCATAACATCACACAGGGGTCCCATACATCAACCCTCCATCAACACTTGCATTGTCATGACACGTTTGTTACAAACTGTGAAAGAACACTGCCAAAATCTTACTCTAATCATAGTTCTTATCTTACATTTGGTGTGTTTTTTCCCCCAACCCATCCTATTATTATTTTCTAAATAGATTTTTTTATGACAGAAATTGTAAACTTATAAAACAATCATGCACATGTGCAGAATTCCCAAACAACACCTCTCCATCAACACACCACAACATGGTGTGTCATTTGCTACAGATAAAATAATATCATCTGATTATTGCCATGTCCATAGTGTATATTTGGCTCACATTTTCCATACTGCCTCAGTATCAACACAGTACATCTTTTGCATAGATGCAAGACTATTATATTATTACTACTAAACAGAGTCCATAGGTCACTCCAGCTGTATTTTTCCCATGCTTCTTCACATACCCAACACCCTGCAGTAGTGCTATACATTTGCTCTAGCTAACAAAGGACACTCTTGCATCTATGTTCAACCACAATTCTCATCCTCCTCTTGGTTTACTGTGCTATCCAGTTCCTAGATTATTCTCAAGCATTCTGTCAATTGGCATTTACATAACTAGACTACCATTTTCAGTCACATCCCCATTTATAAACTAGCTGTTTCTCACTGTGTGTTACCATACACTCTATACATTTCCACAATTTTACAATAAAGCTAATTAAAACTTCTATATACATTAAACATCAGTAGTCCATTCAGTCCTTCCCTTATCTCCTTTAAGAATCCACCACCTACCACCAACTCTTGAAGATATCTTCCAATAATTTCTTCTAGAAGTTTTATAGTTCTTGCTTTTATTTTTAGATTTTTGATCCATTTTGAGTTAATTTTTGGATAAGGTGTGAGATAGGGGTCCTCTTTCCTTCTTTCAGATATGGATGTCCAATTCTTTCAGCACCATTTGTTGAATGGATTGTTCTGCCTGAGCTGTGTGAGTTTGACAGGCTAGTCAAAAATCACTTGACCATACCTATGAGGGTCTGTTTCTGAACCATAAATTTGGTTCCATTGGTCTATTGTGTCCGTCTTTAGGCCAGTACCATGTTGTTTTTACCACTATAGGTAAATATTATGATTTAAAGTGGAGATGAGGGTTCACTTCTCCTTTTTATGGTGTTTCTGGCTATTCAGGACTCCTTAACCTTCCAAATAAATTTAATATCGTGTTTTCAATTTTTTCTTTAATGCTGGTGGAATTTTTAAAGGGATTACATTAAATTTGTATATCAATTTGAGTGGAATTGACATCTTAACGTTATTTAGTCTTCCAATACATGAGCATGGAATGTTCTTCCAGTTATTTAGGTTTTTTTTTAATTTGTTTTAACATCGATCTGCAGTTTTCTGAATACAAGTGTTTTACATCATTGGTTAAGTTTATTCTTGACTATTTGAGTTTTGTCTGTCATATTTTACTTTCAATACTCTTAGTTACTTTTATTGATATAGTCTTCATTTCTAGACTCTCTCCAGGCCCCTCTCTCTCCTGTCTTTTCTTTTCAGGCTCTAGCACACCCTTTAGTATTTCCTGAAATTCTGGTCTTTTGCTTAGAAATTCTCTCAGTTTCTTTTTTTCTGTGAATATTTCAATTTTGCCCTCATTTTTGAAAGACAGAGTTGCTGGACATAAGATTCTTGGCTGGAAGTTTTTCTCTTATACAATCTTAAATATATCAGACCACTATCTTCTTGCCTCCATGGTTTCTGGTGAGAAATCAGCACTTAATCTTATTGGATATCCCTTATATGTTATGCATTGCTTTTCTCTTGCTGCTTTCAGAATTCTCTCTTTGTCTTTAGCCTTTGACATTCTGATGCGTATGTATCTTGGAGTTGGTCTATTTGGATTTTTTTTGCATGGGAGTATGTTGTGCTTCTTGGACAGGGATATCTATGTCCTTCAATAGGGTTGGGAAATTTTCTACCATTATTTCTTTAAGTATTCCTTCTGCCCCTTTACTCTTCTCTTCTCCTTCTGGGACACCCATGACATGTATGTTTGCATGTATTTTGCTGTCATTTAGTTCCCTGGGACCTTGTTCAATTTTTTCCATTCTTTTCTTCATCTCTTCTTTTGTATGTTCACTTTCAAAGGCCATTACTTCAAGCTCACCAATCCTTTCTTCTGCCTCCTCAAATCTGCTATTATATGATTCAAATGTTTTTTTAAAATTTCATTGATTGCACCTTTCATTTCCATAAGATCTGCTATTTTTCTAGGTATGCTTTCAAATTCTTCTTTGTGCTCATCCAGTGTCTTCTTAATATCCTTAATCTCTTCAGCCATCTCAGTTAATTTATTAAGGAGATTTGTTTGAACATCTATAATTAGTTGTCTCAACTCCTTTATGTCATCTGGAGGTTTATCTTGTTCCTTTAACTGGGCCATAGCTTCCTGTTTCTTGGTGCAGATTGTAATTTTTTGTTGGTGTTTTCACTTCTGGCTTACTAGAGTATTTTTTCTGGATGCAGTTTTTCTTTCTAGTTTAGGGCTTCCTATTGTTTCTCCCTTGCTGGTTATGTGGTAGGAGCCAAGCATGTAGTTGATGCTGTAAGCTGTGGAGGCTCAAGCTGCCCTCATTGCACCAGGGACCAATTAAGCTTCTTCCAACTTTTTCCTTTGCCAGGGGTAGGGACAGAGTCACAGCTATGTGGAATAATATATGTGCAGGCCTAGACTGTAGTTGCCCAGAGAGACTGATGAAGCTTCACATCCCTTTCTCCCCTACCTGGGGCGGGGATGGAGCTGCAGGTGTGGGCAGCAATCTATGCAGACTTCTGATTTTCAGTTTATGCCAGCCGAAGTTCCCTGCAGTTGTCTGTATAGACTGGTGCACGGCTCCTCAGTCTGCTCCCCACTGGAGGTGGGGCTGAAGCCTAGGCAGCTGCAGACTGATCTGCGTGAGAAACTGTCAGCCTGGCTTCCCCTCAGATGGGGTGGAGGCCTCTCTCTGATTTGGGCTGATTTCACACCTCAGCTGTTCCCAGGGTTCGCTCTTAGCAAGCCAAGTCTCCCAATCCACAGCTGAAATCAGCAGCGGACCATCTCCTCCCCTGTTTCAGGGCAATGGAGCTTCTAATTCCCTTCACAAAGCAGCTCCTGGGGCAGCTTGTGCTGCCAGATGAGAATAATCACCAGCCTCCACGGCTTGGCCGGCAATTTCCCGGAGAGGCTGGAGCAGGTCCCTGCAGCTTCCTCCCTGCTGGAGGTGGCACTGGGGCCTAGACTAGACCTGCAATATGATCTGGATGGGAAGAAGCCAGTCCCCATCAGCACTGGGATTTGCAGTCCGCCCTGCTTCCCCTTGTGCCAGTTGCAGAGTTACAATGGCAGCTCCCGGCCTCTTTCTGACCTGGACAGGCTCAAACCTTAGCTGTTCTCAGGATCATACTGTAGGCCCCTGAATTTCCTCAGCATAGCTGAAATTGGTGCCCAACTGTCTCTTCTTCCCCTGTTTTGGGGAAGTGGAGCTTTCAATTCCAGCTGCGGAACATCTCCCGGGGCAGCTTGTGCCTCCAGTGGCTCTACTGCAAGTCTTCTCTGCAGATGAGCAGTCTCCTCCTTCCACTCCCCCAAGGACATTGCAGGATGCTCTTCTGGCCTCCTGGAGCCCCCAGACAGGTGCTTCAGCCAGCTCCAGAGAGCTCTGGGCGTTTGCTAACTGCCCTCTAGCAGGAGCTGGCCCTAAGAACTTCTTACTCCATTGCCATCTTGCTGGTTCTTATATTAATAAAATTTTACTTCTACAAATTTAACAAACAAAAGGTTAGAAAATCCTTTATAATTTGATAGCACTTCCCAGGCAACTCATGCATATCAAGTAAACCTTATTATTTCTAGTACCCCACTTTTGAATAAATCATTTCTGATGCTCCATCCAACCTCTGGAAAATCCCAAACACATTTTGAGATCAATAAGATATCATTTAAGTTTGGATTTTGTGAAGACAAAATATCAAATATAATTATAAGTTATTTTTAGAGTCTTGCAATTTCTTAGTAGATGCTGAATACCAGTTAAAATAAGCATCCCATTTGGCCTGTTTTAATTTAGGAGCCCTTAATCACCACATGGCTGATGGATGTAATTCTCCTGCTTGCAGCTCTAGACTCTCTCAGTTCCCTGGTGTGGTGGTTGACCATCCTCACCTCCCTGTTATTTGACCTGGGTAAGTCCAATGAACTGGAAAGTAGGTATTGCAATTCTGCTGAGGCTCAGGGCCCAGCTGGCACATAAACAGCCCAGAGATTCAAGTCTCCTAAACATACACCAACCCCAGCGCCAAACACAGGCTCAGTAAAAATGACAGAAGAGGCATGTATAGAGGCCACATCTGAGTCCAACTCCATCACATTCAGGAGCACAAATTCCAAAGTAGGGCCCACTGGCAAGACACTGAACTCCAGAGCTATCTGTCATGACCATAGGACCTGGGTGTCTCTGTAGCCCTCAGGAGCACCACTACCTGGGGGTTGTATCTACTTTGGCTGTCTCTGAGATCCTGCTGAGATGTGCATAAGTATGACCTCTCTGATGACCTCCCGACTCATTTTCTAAGTCTATTAGCCACATAAACTTATTAGCCTTTACCATTTCTCCCTTTAATTCAAGGTATTTTTCTAGTTGCATCACCCACTGGTCCTCAGCAGTAATCCCTCAGTGCCAGGGAGGCTCATCCCAGGAGTCATGTCCCACGCTGTGGGGAAGGTAATGGTAACTGTAAGCTTCTACTACAAATGAACACGCTTTATAAAACCCAGCAGATTTCTGGTATTTTGCATCAGCACTTCTTTGGCTGACTAATACAATGGCCATTGCAACTCCAAGTTGTTTTTGGTGAGATTTTGCTGTTTGGCTAGATAGGCACAGCTTTCAGCCCCATAATTTTTGAACATGTAATATGTCAGGGTGCCACAGGTTGGGGTAGACAGTCAATGTTTTTAGAGTCTGATGATCCCATTTTATCACTTTACTTCTTACACTGTGCATAGGACAAATAAACCAACAGTAGCAAAAATGACACTGTGGACTAAACCAAAGCCTCGGGACTCAGGCTCAAAATTCGAGCCTTCTTGTCAATAAGATTTACCCACTAACCTTTGGCATAAAAGCTAGTGATATTGGAGAGCTTAAAGATGAAGAAACTGGAGATTGAATTCAAGAATCTACCCTACCTGTGACCCTTGGAGATAGCAAGGAGGAGAGAGAACTCAAAGGGTTCAACGGTACCTTCCTGTCTTTCTTGTCTCCAGAGCTGTCAGCAGTTGCTTTTGATCCTGTCCTTGTCATCAAAACTGATTAAAGAAAAACTTTTTATATAATTTAGGATCTCACAGCTTTATTAAGTGATTAAAGAAAGTAGAGGGGTCTCCACCGAGGGTATGTGTTTTAGTTTGTCACAGGGCTGCCAATGCAAAGTACCAGAAATAAGTTGGCTTTTATAAAGGGGATTTATTTGGGGTAAAAACTGACTTTTCAAAGGCCATGAAATATTCAAATCAAGACACCTTTAGAGGTGCTTTCTTACCAAAGTCAACTACTCTTGATCCTGTTGTCTGGTGGAGCAGGAAGGCCACCAGTCACTTCAGAGGTCTCTGCCTTCACCTTCAGAATCTGCTATCTCCTGGAACCCAGCAGTGGACAACCAGAGACAGAGCTTGTCTCTTTCTGTACCTTCTCTGTCAGTCTTGGCTGCTCTGCTTTCTTCCCAAGTTCAACTGCAAGCTATCAGGTATATGGTTCATCTCTCCCTGGGTCTCAGCTCTTTGAGCCTCTTGGGGACTTTTCTCCTTGCAACTTAGCTGTGGGTGAATCTGAAGTTCTTTATTTTATATGGAAGTATCAGATTTGGGAGCTCCCTTTCCCCTGTCTCCATTTTTATCACACCCAGCAAGAGGGCAGAGACTCAATCTGAGTCACGACTCAATGATGTAGTCCAATTAAAAGGGTCTCATATCCAAAGAAATGGATTAATTCACAAACATCATATTTCTGTTTTGGGGATTCATAAAATAATATCAAACTGCCACAATATGGAAAGTGGAAGCTCATAGAGTATGAATGAGGAAACAAGTGAGGAAATGTTCTGATTGCATGACATAGTTTGCATTTTACTGATGGGGGTCCTACCAAGTGTGGAGCACTAATTGATTAGTATAGTATACTTGTCCATTCTGGTAAGCTCTCTCTACTGGACCAAACTAGTTTTATCAGTAGGATTTGCTTATTAGTAACTCTATAGGGTATGTTGTTTTCTCAGAAAACCCCTGCAAATAAATTCATTTTTGTCCTCTGGAAAAGCCTTATCATAAAAGGGTTCTTTTCCTTTCAGTGCATAATGCAGGAGGCTATTTTATTTTAGTTTAAAATGCTATGAAGTATGGAACTTAAAGTGTTGCACTTTGAAAAGAAAGAAGAAGGTATAATCTCATTGAAAAAATATATTTTCTCACTGACAAAAGATTATTTAGATTCTCCTTAAGTGGCACATGATCCTAATGGCACAAAGTTTTAGTAACTTCTTATAGCCTTGTTTTCATATGGCCCAAGTACTTCTGGGTCTTTGGTTTTGCTGATGTCTGTTCCTGGACTACTTTTTCAGATATTTTCATGCCTGACTCCATATTTCTTTGAAACTTGAGCTGAAATGTCACATTCAGACAAGTATATCTAAAACAGTGCACCCATATTCTCTTTCCTTACTCAATTTTATATTTCTTCATAACACTTATCACTACATGACCTTATATTTTTATTTTATATTATTTTTTAAAATTTATTTTGTTTGGTTTAATTTTATTTAAATTATATTTACTGTCTGCCTTCTTCCTAGCCAGTTAGTGCCATAAAATCTGGGATATGTGTTCCACTTTGTTTACTGTTTTATCAATAAACCTCCAAGAAAATGAATGCGTTACATGACCTTGGCCAAAAGGAGTGCTGGAATATTGACAACAGACTTTATAATAAGATAAGTCCCAGAAGTGCTGTGATTAAAGGCACTGACTGGACAGTGGAGGCAGAGCTGTACTCTTTGGGGTTCTGAGACAAGGGATGTGTTTTAACCTGGGTTGACAAATGGCCTTATCTATCTGTTGCCTGGTTGGTAGAGAGACAGCATCCATTCAAGGCCTATTCCAAGTAAATGCTTAGAGTGTCTAGTAATTCACCCAGTCCATACCCCAAATAGGTAGAGTACTAAAGTAAGTGATGAAGGAAAATCTCTGACAACTATAGTTGGGCAGGGTCGGAGAACCTGGGAAATGACAAAATGACACAAAGCAATTGTGTGAAAAGCTAGAATCATTTGGTAATGCACATGACCCAAATCAGGACAACTGCTGCAGATATGAGGTTGTGTTTATACTTCTGTGTACCCTACACAAACAGGAAGACTTGGTTTAGGGATAGGGAATTCAGATTCCACTAATGTAGTGAATGGTAGCTTGTGAATTCTTAGTAACCAGAACAAGGACACAAAGTGGAGAAAGACATGGTACAAGAGGAACTGGGTAGATTCATATAGAAACCTTAGAATTCTATTTATGATTGAACATGATCAATAACCTGAAATATAATAATTATCTATGTTCACTCTCAGAGTCAGAGGCATGGAATGGGATTGGGATCCTATGGGCCGGAGATTGCCCTGGGTATCAAAAACCAAGCAGAGTAAAAAGTCTCTTGGCTGGAATGCTAACAAGATATAATCAAATGCCACCTGCAATGTCCTGAATTAACTGTCCCAAATAATTGTTGGGCAGTGCTGACCAGAATGAAAACTGGTGGAGTACAATTAAAGTACCAGGATGGATTGCTAAGAGCAACACAGTAAGTAAGTGTTGACAGCATGACTTCATGTGCTAGCAGGTGTAACATTTTGGTTGCAAACATATATTTGGATTGGAGTTGAGTTGTTAAAACATACAGGACAATCTTGTAACTGTAGGCTACTGTGAATTCAGCTGTGTTGCAGACCATACCAGTCAAATCTTATTTTTCAGAGAGTATAACCTGATCCTGTAGACACAGGTAATCTATATTGAGATACAATTATTGGAATCATCTCAGAGAGTTGCATGTGTATGTATGTGTGTATGTATGTTTGAGTGTGTGTGTATTTGTAAATGATGTGACTCTCAGAAGACCTTTGGCTTTGGAGAAGGTTCCAAAGGCTCTGATATTCTCTACATCTCCTCTTACATTGAAGGTGCTCCATACCTCCAGGATAATTTTGAAGTTATAATGATCATCTGCAGTAGCTTTTCTGGGTCATTTGTAAGTCAGAACCAGGGTTCTAGGAATTATAATAAGCAAAGTTTCTGACCAGATAACTCTGCTAGTATGTTCATTACTCTTAGTGAATGGGTACATTTTTTAATGATTGAGTTGTGTAGCAGTGCTGCTGTTCCGTTTAATTATAGAGACAAGAAATAGGCAGACACACTGATGCAGCATTCAAGTTAGAGGGAAAAAAAACAAAAACAAAAGTAGGGGGATTATTATAGACGTCTGGATGGTGTCCTCAATTCCCCCTTTAGCTATTGAATCTCAGCTGTCTGCAATCAAGGACTGAGTCACAAAATGGCTTGCATTGTGATGCTATTTCAGTTTGACAGACTGTCTATAAGCCTGGAAATTGTGAACAATTCAACAGGGTTTTAAATTTCTCTAAGAAAAATATTTAAATGCTGCTAGAACTTCAGCTATAATAGTGGTAAGTATAATTTTACAAAAATATTTTCATAATTGTGTGAATATTCAGTAAAACCTCGTTAAATTGAAAAGTAAGGTACAAACTCCCCTGCCACAAGCAGATTTCAAATTAAGTGTATTCAGCTAAGCCAATAATTTCATCAAAGAAAAGTAGGGCAATTACCTTGCATAATATACAATTTAGAAAGAAAAGATATTGGATTAATTAGGCATATCTGAAAGCAGCAGATATTTTGAACCACTTAATCTGCTGAAAAAATTTTACTGCATTCTTATTTTCCTGACTGATACAAATAGTCAAATCTGCAAATGTTCATGTTTATCAGTGTTCAGGTATGCCCATAGTTTTACGTACCTATTTGTATATTTCCCTTTACACACAGATATGCATGGGATAGTGTGCATTTTGGTTGAGTGTATGGAAATTTTTATCCTGGCTAATTATTTTTATCAAGTTCTAGAATGTTCCTGCCTCTTCCATTGCAGGAATTATTCTGTAGAGCGGTATGAAGGTGACCCCCAAGTACTTGGGGAGTGCAGGCTCCTTATCATATCAATCAAATATCACTCTGTATTTAGAAAAACTTTTTTAGAAGATTATGAATAGTATTTAAAAGAACATTGAGGTGCCATGCTGATTTGTTGGAAGCACTTTAGACTGCCTACGCAGAGAGGCAAGCTCTTTAGGCTGCCTGGCCAGAGAGGCAGACGGAAAAAAGTAATTTAATCATTCTAATCTGCCTCTAATGGAGTCTGCAGTGATTTTCTTCCTATTTCTTCTTGTTTTTCAACCTAATCACCAACAGTAGGCTGAAGTAGAGTCTCTTAATTGTTTTCACTTTTTAAAAATTCCAAATGCACAGCTTGCAAATTGTATTTCTTACATTTGAAATTTTTCTTTGTTTTGCTTGCCATTACTAGTGGCTTTTATTAATAAAAAATTTTTGTTTTGTGATCTCTTTCATCTACCCGTGGGCAGATGGAATAAATAAAAAGTTGTCTCACTCAGGAATTATCTAAAATAAATAAATAAATAAACAAGACTAATAATTAGGCAACCCATTGAATAGGCTGTTGAACCAGCTAAAGTGGAAAAGAAATGATTCAAGTTCTAAACCTTTCTACTTGCAAATTAGCCAAAATCAATTGCATTTTAAGCGTTGCATCACCTTGATTGATTTTAAAATGGATAGTACTCTGCTGTTCACATTTATGGTGAGCCGTGAAGGACTTGGCAATGGGTGTCTTTTCTACCGTGGTCTGCATTAAGCTTTTTAAATAGCTTGTTCTTCTGCATGTCAAAAAACTTTAATGCAGAATGCAGTCTGTTTTTTCTTGGGGTTTGAAATACATACCTGAAATTTTATTTTTTGCTTATAACATTCTTATATTTCCTTAGGTTCCCTAACAGTTTCTAATTCTTTGAAACCAGAGGGAGTATTTTTATAGTATTTTTAAAATAAATTAAGGTTTAAAATAGACACTAGTAGGATGAAAAGATGATATAAAGAAATAAGTTAAAGCCTAAAATTTGTTTGCCTATGTGCATAAAGTGGGTGGTAAGAGGGTAATCACTGCTTTTGAAATCTAAAGATGGAAATTTTGAATACTGGCCCAGTTACCATCTCTGTGAACTTCAACAAGTTCGCCTCCCACCAATCCACCCCCCTCTCTTTTTTTTCTTGAATCTACCTGAGCTTTAGTTTCCAGAAATCATGGATTTCATCTCCAACTGTACTGCCATGGAGAAGCATTGAAACAGAGTCAGGGATTATATATTACACTAGTGGTAATAAGTGGTAATTACAGGGTTACACTTGCTTGAAATGTCATGGTGAGAGGTGATATAGACCAAACAGAAGGAGTTTTATTTCATGTTTCTTGCAATATAAAATGTTTAAATAAGTGTTGATTTATTGGAGTTAGGGATGTTTGTAGAGTTTGGGATATTTATGGCACTTTTGACAGATTGTTTTATGAAGAATACACATTTTGTGTTAATGAAAGTGGGAGAAAATTTAGAAGGTCAACAGTTTAAGTATGTAATATCATTTCTAATGATTAGTCACTTAAAAATGTTGATAATTCAACTTATTTTAAAAGACTGTATTGGCCGAACAGCAATTTTAATTAGCAAAAATTGGCTGGAAACAAACATTCATAATTATTTTCTAGTGGTAAAAAATCTTTCTTTGAAAATATTTACTCTTCCAAAGAGTTATCAATGGGTGTTTGCATATGTACATGGTTTTTTGGGCTGTAACAGTGAAACTTATTATGACTTCAGTAGTTACCATCCTGTATTTTACAAGGGCTTTGCATTTGATAAGACCCACATGCTTTTACACATATCACGGTAATCCAAATTTGATATTTTTTTGGAGCCAGTATTTTTCTAAGAAGATGTATTCCCAAGCAATCTTACATTTTCTCAGAAAGCTCTTTTGTTTAGTACAATCATAGCTTGTAAAAAGAGAGTTCAAAGTCCCAGAGACTTAGATCTTCCGTCCAGTCATATGCCGGTTGAGCCTTGAATCTCAGCAGAGTTGCAGCCAACACCTACTCGCCAATTCATCAGACTCACCTTGTCCAAAATGACTGACAAAATGATGATGATGGACAAGACCCATCCCAAAAAACAGAGTGTCTACAACTACATCCATCTGCCCCATCGGATCTAAATTGGAAGCAGAGTGAGCATCACCATCCCAAAATCCTCAAGATTCTAGACCAAAGTGGACATTATTGTAGTAGTAATGGAAGAACTTGTAGCATTGACTGTAGAGACAGTGGTCACAGAGGTTCTGAGTGGAGGGAGAAGGAGGAATGAGTTTAACATACTGCCATTTGGGGACTTTGCAGTTGTTCTGCATGATATTACGGTGGTGGATACAGGCCATTATGCCTTTTGTCAAAACCTATAAAATTCTGCAGTGCAGAATATAGAACACAGTGTAGACCACAGACCATGTTTGGTGACAATGCTTCAATGTTTGTTCAAATTGTACCACATTAATGGAGGATGTTATTAATGGGGAAGACTGTAGGAGTGGAAGGGGGTAGGGCATATTGAAATCCCCTATATTTTGATGTAGGTTTTATGTAATTCAAAACTTTTTAAAAAATAAATTAAAAAATACATGTAAAATAAAAACAACCAAAAAACAATTCTATACAACAAAACAACAAAACAAAACAAGAACAGAGAGTTCAAGCTGCATTTGGAAGCTTGAATATGGATTTTCCCCCCATACAACACAGTCATTCCTATGTATTAATAAAACCCATGTTAATTGGAATTGGCTTTTCTTTTAAAGGGAGAGATAAAACATTTTATTTAAAGTCCAGAGGTGAAGCCCCAATCCACATTTTAAAAATGAGTGCTCATGTGATTCTGAGTAGCTCAGATGATCTCACTTTAAAACAAAATGATCTAGAGTAAGATTGCCCAAAAGGCAATATATTCACCACAGGGGGCTTATGCCAGAGGAAAGTATTAGAATTTATATTATTGTGCATTTTTATTTTATCATTTTTAATTTATATTTTGTATCTTTTATAATGATACATTAGGATGGGAGTGCATTTGTGTTATTTGTGCAAAAGTAAATTAATATTTGGGGTGTGTGACTTTTTAAAAAACTGATAAATGCGTAAAATTAGAAAATTAAAGTCTTGAAAATCCCAGAATAGACAATCTTCTTTGCTTATGGGATTATTTTCTAGATCACCCACAGAATACTGGCAAACAACAAGCAGGAGTTTCTATCCTGAAGATCTCTGGATCTTCATAAGAGATCTCTGGAGTACTTTTGGTATACCCAGCACCCCTGATATCCTCCATTAGAATGCTAGGGCAGATTCAATTGTTTTCTACTCCTCTGTTTTACTGTTTTCACAAGAGTTCTGGCATAAAATTAATACAGAGGCAAAGGTGATGGTGGGGCAAAATAGTTTTTGTCAGCTAGTATAATTTGAACGCTACATGCACATCTGCTCTTTAGTACTGAGCATAGATTTGTTTTTTCATATCATCTGAGATTATGTTTTTGCCTTCTTTCTTTGGGAACTGCATCTTAGAAATTAGGATTCACAATGTCAGAAAAGCGTGATGAACAGAATAATACTTAAATTTTTTATTACTGCCTTTTCTATATCTTATTTCGGCTAGCTATGTTCTCAATCCAATTATGGCTTCTAATATGTGAGCCCATATGACACAAGGTGGGTTGCATGCCACCTTTATGTTGTCACATAACACTCTAAACTTATCTCTGTGATACATGATTTTTCTAATTGAATCTTGTCTTTTTAAAATTTTCTTCTTTATATTTAGTATTTAATTTTAATATGTTTGGAATTTTATTTTTTAGCAGCTTGATTGAGGTATAATAGACACAAATTAATGTCCACAAAAATGCACAAATTAAATGTACAACTTGATAAGTTTATATATCTATACACATACACATAACACACACTCACACACCCATGAAGCCAATATCTCACCTCAATCAAGATAATGGGTATAGCTATCACCCCCAAAAGATTACTCTGCCACCCTTTTGAAATCCCTCCTTCCTATACCTTCTCTTCAATCCCAGACATTCATTAATTTGTTTTCTGTCAATATGTATTAGTTTTCATTTTCTATAATTTTATATTAATGGAATTATAGAGTATGTTTTCTTTATTTTTCTGACTTCTTTCATTTGATATAATAATTATTTTGAGAGCCACACATGTGTCTATATTCTTATCTCCCCTTGAGACTATTAGTTCCTGAGAGCAGAAGATATAGTTTCTCATTGCTATAAGTTGACATAATATCTGGAAAATAAAAGAGCTCTGTGTATTGTTAAATAAATGCATAAATTATGTAATCACATGCATATGTAACAACAAAAAGAAACCCAGCCTCCTTATCCTGTGACCTTGTCACTGCCTACATCTCTGACACAATGGTTTTCAAACTTGTTCCAAGGGAATATTGAGGTTTCATAAAGGTATTTCTTACATTGCATGAATTTGGGAAGGGGGACAAAGGAAAGAAATAAGGACAAGGTTCTAATATTATTTGCTCTACCTTGTTTATATATTGAGTTTCTGTATACAGTTTACTTGGGATGAATAATTTCAGTAACTTATATCAAAGTATAAAACATAACTGATTTAATATAGTGCCTTTCTCTGGAGTATTTGTATTGGTTAGATTACCTTAAGCAAGAGGCCCCTTGAAGGATTTAAAGTACTTTAACATCTAATTGTGAAACAGCTCAGTGTTTTATAGGAGGTTTGGAAGATTTTAGGACAAAAGGGCTTGCTGCTGTTATTTGAAGCAGACAATGCAGGTGAATGCTTTTCCTAGGAGTCAAGACTCAATCATTTTTTATTTTTGTTTTCCATAAATAAAAAAGGGAAATAATTCACAGATTCTCTGAATATCATTTTGATTAAAAAACAGAACTTCAGCTTTGTACTGGCTTCCATCTTTTGAAACAATGATAAATGACAGAACAATTTGATGTTCTGTGTTCAATGTGAAGAGTGCAGCAACTAGTATAAAAAAAGAATTCAATAGGAAATCAATTTAAAAATCAGCTACAAATTTGCAGTACCATTTCTCATAGAAAGCTGGAAAATGGGAAAGAAAGGCCATTTCTGGAGAAACAATCTACATATCAAAGACACATTTTTCAAATAGTACAATGAATAAGAATTAGCACAAAACAAGGCTATACTTTTGGCCATCCAAATTTTGTCTGGTTTCAGACACCAGCTAAAATCCTGGTGTCCTTCTATTTATTTTGCTTTGTTTTATATGGTACTTATTTCAACTGCTTGATTTTGATATTCTGTTTGTTAAGCAATGAAATGCAATCATTGAGCAACTCTTTTACTAACATTTGATAGTGAAAGATTTGCTAAAAAAATCTTTGAATGCCAGTAACTTATTTCAAATTTCCTCAGAAAGACATCCACACTTGTGATGGTTGTTATTTTATTTTTTTCCTGCTCAACATCATTGACCTATATAGGCCACTGGCCTGAGCATAAGAAAAAAAAAAGTTTTATCACAAAAGCCAATGATAGCTTTTGACATCTGTGCTAGATCTATTTCCTACCTGCTGTGCTTAATTTCAGAATTCAGTTCTATCATTAAAATAAAAACCTTGTTGTTTCCTCCATTGAAGTGCCACATTATATCAATTTTCTCCAAGAATCATGTACAATTTCTAGGTACCAATTCCCCTTGGACTTAATTGGAATTTTAGACCTTTCTACTCTGCTCTGTTAATTTAACTTGTGCATTGTGAATGACATGTGACCCATGGACATACCTTGTTTCTTGATTCCTTGCTCCAATCTCAAGCCCTGGAATGACCTATATTTTTCCCCTTTGTTCACCTTACTCATGATTCATTTTTCATCCCATAAAGACTGTTCTTCCACTGGGAAAGACTGATCATTTGGTTTGTGCAAGATAACTTATCCATCTACACTTGATGTCATGGACAGAGTGGGTATGGGCATGCAAGCTCTATATACATTTCCAGTGCCATCTTCCATCATGTGCTATCTCTTGAATTCCAATTTTAAATGCCAGCAGAGAATGTTAACCCAGAGCCTCTTTCCTGAGTGACTGGATTACTAAAACAGCCTTTATATCAGGACCTTTAGGAATCTGTTGGTAGTAAAATTATTGATGCCAAGCTTTTGACATTAATGAGAAGCACAGGACAGATACCTCTGTGCTCTATATGCTATATGATCTTGGAAAAGATGAGCAGCTGGTAGATTTTGGATGTTGAAAAGAGGAGGTGCATATTTTCTTTAGAGAGATACTCTTTCTGGTTGTGTTCATGTTCCAAGTTTTCCTAATAACTTACTTCTGGGTACATTTTTTACTTGTTTACTAGTTATGAAGAATACAGGAGTTGCATATTCTTCTCCACCTCTATTCTGTTGTTGGACAATTGAACAAATAGCAGAGCATTGCTACTAACCAAGGACTGTATTTTACATTATGGCTTATACTTTGCAATGTACAATTTTATAGATTTTGACAAAATATATGATGTTTTGTATCTGTCATTGCAATATCATGCAGAAAAATGCCCTATGTTCCACCAGTTCTTCCCTTCCACTCTAAATCTCTGGTAACCATGATCTTTATATCAATGTTATAAGTTCTTCCATTACTACAATAATGCCTACTTTGGTCCAAGGTTACATTCCCCTTTATGTTTTCTTCATTCCTGAATCTTAAGGATTTGAAGATGGTGATGCCCACTCTACCTCACCATTTTTACTTCCCTAAATATATCTTTTATCCATTTTTTCCTTTCTATTCCCATTTTCCTTTTAGGTAGTTATTTGAACTTCTGCAATAGACTTCCTGATTTGTGTCCCTCCTTAGTACAAATAAGAACATTTTTATTAAAGGCTGGGGGGTGGATGTAGCTCAGTGGTTTAGCTCCTGCTTCCCATGCTTCCCACGTGTAAGATCCTGAGTTTAATCCTGGTACCCCTTAAAAAAAGTTTAAGAGCATGTCTTTTTGACCAGATGTGACTCAAGTGGTTAAGTGCCTGCTTCCCACATGGGAGGCCCCAGGTTTAGTCCCTGGTGCCTCCTAAAACCAAAAAACAACAACAACAACAACAACAACAACAACAAAACAAATACCAAGCAAACAAATGAAACGACCAACTCAGGGGAGCAAATGTGGGGTTAAGTACCAGCTTCCCACACACTATGTCAGGGGTCAATCCCAGTCCCTGGTACATCAAAGAAAATAAAAAGACAATTATCATGTCATGTCTCTGTTTAAAATCTCTGAGATTACCCTTTATATACTTCATGTACTCCAGCACTTGGGATTGGGAAGGGTGGGTGAGATATATTTAATTGATTCGGATATGTCTCCCTTCCCAGATTGAGAATCACTGGACTACAGCATAATAATGGCTAAAATTTATTTCAGACAGAGTTTTAACTTTTTTGCATGTATTTATCCATTTAATCCTCACACATATCTTAGGGTAATTTATAAATTATGTCCATTTTACAAATGAAGAAATGAAGAAATTGAGGCTTAGAAAGGATAAGTCATTTGTCCAAGATCTCAAAACTCACTAGTAAAGTAGGAAGTAAACTGGAGATATTTTGGATCCTGGGCCTCTGCTTTTTAAGTTATACACTATTTTCTTTTCTTTTTCTTAACGATGGAGTTCTAGTTTCTTGCTTCTATGTATATATAGACATTGGTAATTTGTCTGAAATAGTCTATGTTCACTACCTTAAGTCTTGAATCCTCTAATACCCTTTTAGGATCCTTTGGAATTCTTTCAGGCAGAGCTGATTTAGGTGTAAAATAAGCATTAAGATGGTTAATCTTAGAATGATTTACTGAAGCAGGTAGTGAAAATCCTGATAAGAACAGCATTAAAATAAGATAATTTCTTACATATCTGTATGATTAAGTGTAACTTAATTGAAGGTAAGGGTGATTGTTAAGGAACATGCAAATGTGAAACAGGAGTGGACAAAATATACACAAAAATACATAATATTAAATTTACTGGAGAGGCTTGTTGCCTTGAATTTCTCTCTCCAATAAATGAATTAGCCCAATATAAAGATTAAAATTAAAAAAAAAAAAACCTTCCTGGGTAGGGGAGGATAGAGAGATTGAGAAGAGATGAATTTTGTTTGTTTTTTATTATTATTGAAATAATGAAAGTGCTCTAAGAATGATTGAAGTGATGGATGCACAAATATGTGATTACACCAAATACCATTGATTTTACATTTTGGGTGGTTTTATGCTTTATTAATATGGATCCATTTTAACTGATAAGGAGAAGAATACTGAGTATGTGAGATAAATTAATGAAACAGTACCATGGAGCATCTTAAAATTAAGATGAAGAAAAACACAGGACAATTTACATACATGAAACTACAATTTTGTGACTGGCAAAATGTAATGAAAGAAATTTTCAAATGTTATGGTATGATATAAAGGGACTTGTTAAGTGGTTAATATATTACATTTTTAATGATTTTTTATTGACTGTAACTTTTTAATGTTAAAGGTGGTTTCATTATAGCACTGTTCTTAAACTTCTAGAATTACAAAGCACTAACTGGTTGCTTGTGCACATATATTTAGAGGGAGACGAACACTAGAGACACATTTTGATGTGCATATTGTCTAAAGGAATGCGAAACACTTGTACAAAAGTCATGTATAAAGTAGAAGAAGAATATTTCTAGGGAATAGGGAATAGTAAATAGAAATTAATGGTAAAGTACCCATTATGACTACTTGTTAAAATAGGGTATGAAATGGTATTGCTATTCACATACATGCACACACACACACACACTCACATGCACATACACACACACTATTCTTTTTTGATGTTTCCCAACTGTTCTTTTATTCAGAGGATGTAAAATAGTACTTAGGGGTTCCTTAATCACAGTTGTCCTTTCTTCTACTTAACATTCTTCACCTTAACTAGGCCTAAAATGGTGCTCCTAAAGAAGCACACCTCCTCCCTAGAACTCTTGCTTCTGTATATCATATATCATAAAATTGATCTGTTACAGATCATAAAGTTCATCTGTTTTAGGTAAAGAATTCAATGAATCTTATTTACAGAGTCATGCTATCAATATCATAATCTATGTCTGGAACATTTTTATCACCATAGAAAAATACTTCATGCCTGTTTATAGTCACTTGCTATTCCCATATCCAGATCCAGGTGAACTCTAATCTACTTTCTGTTTCTAAATAATTCCTTTTTGGTATTTCATGTAAATGGGTTCATAATATGTGTTCTTTTAAAGTAGCTGTTAGAAGAATAGAGAGAGACATTTTAGAACAATTTATTACCTTCTCTTCTTCAGATCATATGTAGAATATTATTCCTCTGCCACCCCAGAACAGGGAATAGAGAAGCCTGTGTATATGTGTGCATATGTGTGTACACATACACAGTCTTACATACATACATATACTTACTTAACAGTCTCTCTCTCTACATATACATATATTTATTTATTTATATATACACACACATATGGTCAAGTAAGTGGTATAATTTCTATATCATTGTACCACTTACTGTTTGTGACATTGGGAAAGCTACCTAATTTTACTTTTTTTAAGTTTCCTTATCTGTGAAATGGGGATAGTAATAGTCATTATTCTATAGGGAATTATTTTATGGGAATTAGATGTATTAATATGTGCTTAGACTGAGCTTAGTATATACTAAATGTTACATGGGGTTTTATTATTATTATTATTTCTAGTTTACTTTTATTATTATTGTTATTCCTTGAGGAAATGGAATATAGTTGGGCAGGTTTCTGAGTTCTTGGTGAATTGGTTCTGTTGTCCTTGAAATGATCAGTGAAATGTAAATCTCTCCCTGGAGCAGGAAGCTAAGAACTCAATCTGCTCCCGTAGTCATAATTCTGCCACATTTGTGAGTGGCAGGTTCCTAAATCAGTAATGGAACCATTTTTTTCTTTCATCAGGAAAAGGATGAAGATTGTGCCATGATTTCTGGGGATCAGCTGACTTTTCTTTATTTGTGAATTACCCAAACGTGGTTCCCTTCTTGGGGAGTTCATCTCCATAACAGAGGAAAAGAATCAAGTGGTTATCGAAAAATAGCACAATTTTCTCCATTCTAACAACAAAAAGGAAGAATGTCCTTTAAAAAAATATTGTACCAAGGCCAAATTCTGTGGCACACTTCAAAATAACCTTATTCATCAACCACTATGTCACTTCCAATAGATTTTTTTCAGAACTACACAGAATGGCTTATTTACTCCAGATTTGTCCTGTGAAATCTAAGCTGGCTGACCAATCTGTGTGTTTCACAACCTTAGCAGGTGGGAAAACTTGGGGCTGCAGTTGTTATATTTCTCAAGTGGCTGTAAAACAGGACTACCCTTGAAAGATGGGTGTTCTTTGTTCTTTTTCCCCCCGGAATATCTCTGACAATCTGATTCCTAACCTCCATAAAATTTTCAACTACCTTTCCTAACACTGAAATAGGTAATAAGAGAAATCCATTGTTTTTAAAGAAGAAATGCCATTTATTATGGAGCTGCATTTTTCTAGGTGATCCAAAGTATGAATGTGTTCTCTGGTTCACAAAATGAACCTCTTGGGGAATATTTTGCAGCCTCGTCTTATCAAGTCAATCACTTGAATAGCTTATGCCTCTGTTACGAGTGTTTTATATTAAAAAAAAAGATATGGTAGGAGAGGTATTTTAAGTGAGTCTTTTTATTGTCCCCATGATTTCAATTAATATTGTATAACTTTAATAAAGGCTCAAAATTTTGAGTCCCATAGTCAATTGATTTTCTCAAGGTGAGTCTGATTACATTTATCCAATTTCTTTTATTTAATGCTGCCAATAACCTACCTGTTATTAGAGATGGTAACAGCACAGTGGCTTTAGCAAAACATGTCCATGTATTCCCTCTATCTCATCAGATATAATTCCAAACCGTCTCCCCAGATTATTCCTTTATAAGTTACTGCTCCAAGCATTTTTTAAAAAGTACTCTAAAATAACCACCCAAATAATAGACAGGGATATCTTATGTTTTGATACCTTTTATTTTAATAAAAATACTTTAAAAATCACAATCTAAAAGTCATTCCCTTCTGATTTTATGGGTTGGACATCAGTAAGTGAGTTCCTTAATTTCAGTGTTTTTCATTCTCTAAAAATTTCTAATCAAGAATTTCTATATAATTCATGTACAATAAGAAGGCAGAAGGCTAAGAAGGTTTGGAAAAAACCTAATGTGATATGGTTTTTCTAGTGATAGGTAAAATGTTCTACACAGCTGATGAATGCAAATGAACAGGAAAACCAGAATCGGACATAAAAATATATAAGTATTATGTAATTGATAGATGTGCCATCTTCAATTAGTGAGCAAAGGATAGATAATTCAATGAACACCTTTGGGACAAGTAATTAATAATTTGCTGTGAAGATTAGAAATATAATTTGCACTGTGAAAAATAATTTCCAGATAGATTAATGCTTAAAATATAAAGTAAAACCATAAAGCCTTTGAGAAAAGGAAGGATACTCATCTAATTTTCTTACAGGAATGCCTTTCCAAGCATGATATTTAAAGCTTTTTACAAACCATAAAAAAGGGATTGAGATAATGAACCACAAAATATTAACATTTACACATGGCAAAACCATCCCAACAAAATTTAATACAAATCAAAGAAATGAAAATTAAGATATTATTGAAATGTTACTTTTGTATTATCAATTTGGCAGTTTTTTTTTTTTCTTGTTTAAATGATAGCATTTGGGGGAGGGGAGGAGCCATGATGGTTGCAGAGTAAGGAGCTCCTAGAGTCAGCTCAAAATACAGGGCACTTGATAGTCACCCAGACCTACTTAAAGCACCACCTTGGGGGCACCAGGAGACCAGAGCATTATCCAGCAACACCCATGAGAGTGAGGAAGGAGGAGACTACGCATTTGCACAGAGGATTCGTGAGTAGAGCCCTCCACGCCATGGATGTTGGTGCCTGTGGCACAAGCCACCTTGGGAGCTATTCTGTGGCTGGATTTGGAAGCTCAATTTCCCAAAAAAGGGGGGAGGAAGACCCAGTGTGGCAATGACTTCAGCTACTGATGAGTGGATTCAGCAGGCCAAAGTATAATCTTAGGAACTACTAAACTTTGAGCCTTTCCAGATCAGAGGGAGGCCGTTGGCTGCCCTTTAGACTCTATTCTTGGCATGAAGGGGAAGTAGGGCTGATTGAAAATCATAGTACTGGTAGGGACTGGCTTCTTTTCACCCAGGTCAGATTGCCACTCTAGCCTAAACCCCAGGCCCACCTCCACAAGAAGGTGGGGGGGCCTGCACCTCTCTGGGAAGCTGCAAGCCACACCTCAGAGACCAGTGCTTATCCTACTCTATCAGTACAAGCTGCCTCAAAGGCTATTCTGTGGCTGGTGTTAGAAGCGCCATTTTCCATTAATGGTGGAGGAAAAGACAATTGTCCACTGACCTCAGCTACTGATTAGTGGACTCGGCTGGTTAAAGTATAATCCTAGAAACAACTAGGGTCTGAGCCTGTTCAAGTGGGAAAGAGTCTGGTAGCCACCATTTTGACTCCACCCTCAGCATGAGGGGAAGCCTGGCAGACTGAAAATATGATGAAGTTAAGTACCAGCTTCTTTCCACTAAGATCTGACTGCAACCCTAGCCTAGGCTTCAGCCCCACCTCCAGAAGAAAGGAAGCTGGTGGGACCTGCCCCAGGCTCTCCAGGCAACTGCAAGTGCTATCCACTGGCACAGACCGAATAGTTGGTTATCTGGGGCTGCATGCCCACACCCCAATAGAATAGAAGAGGTGCAGGGTATCCTCAGCCTCTCCAGGCAATGGCAGGAGTTTTCAGCCCACACAAACTAGTTTGTTGATTGCCTTTGAGCCCATCTCCACCTCAGTCTCTCAGGGCAACTTCAGGCAATTTTATCCTGTGCAAGCCCACTGTTGGACACCTGTGGCTCCACTCCCATCCCCAAAAGGAGGACAAGAGATGGACTGTGTTTGCACAACTTTCTGGGTAACTGGAGGTGCTTTTAGTCCACCCAGCCAGGACTAGTGGGTACTTGTAGATCCATCCTCACACCCAGTAGGAAAGGAGGGGAGTGGTGTTTCCACAGCAGGCAATGGCAGACCTTTGGCCTGCATGGACTAGACTGTTGGATGCTTATGGTTCCACCCCCACCCCCAATAGGATGGAATTGGTCTGGTGTCTCCACAGCCTCTCTGGACAATGGCGGGTACTTTTGGACTACAGAGGCTGAACTGTTGGGTGCCTGTGGTTCCAACCTCATACCTTAATAGGATAGGAGGGGCCTACTGTTTTCTCAGCCCCTCCAGGCAACAGCAGGTATTCGCAGCCTAAGGGAACTGAACTGTTGGGTATGTGTATAGAACCATCATCACCACCCAATAGGAAAGGAGGGGGCTGTTGCTTCCTCAGCCTGTCTGGTAACAATGATTACTTTCAGCCTACAGGGACTGAACTGTTGGGTGTTGGTGATTCTATTACAACACCTGAAGGGCAGAAAGTAGAGTACTCCCTCAGTCTCTCAGGGCAACTGCCGGCATATTTGACTCACACAGATTAGATTGTTGGGTACTCCAGAGGATCCATTCCCACTCCTGACCAGGATAGGGTCTGGTGCTATGTCAGTTTACCTGAGCATCTCTGGTCATTTTGGACCCAACAGCATAGATTACTGCATATAACTATAGCTCCATTGCCACCCAAGGCAAGGGAAGATGTATGAAGTTTCATCAGGCTTTCTGGGTAAATACAGATAGTTTTATTCCAACCAACTTGGATTATTATACATAGTTGCAGCTCTGTCCATTCCCCTGACAGAGGAGAAAGGTGGGAGAAGCTTCATTAATTCCTGGGGCAATGTGAGCAGGTTCAGCCTCCATAGCTTACAGCACCAACTACCTCCTTTGCTCTTACTACACAAACAGCAAGGGAGAAAAGATAAGAAAATCCTAAACTAAGGGGAGAAACTGCACCCAGAATAAATATGCCTGGCAAGCCAAATGTGAAAACACCAACAAAAAATTACAATCCATACCAAGAAACAGGAAGATATGGCCCAGTTAAAGAAACAAGATAAGCCTACAGATGACATAAAGGAATTGAGACAACTAATCTTAGATGTTAAAAAAAAATCTCTTTTATAAATTCAGTGAGATGGCTAAAGAGATCAAGGATATTAAGAACACGTTGGATGAGCCCGAAGAAGAATTTGAAAGCATACATAGAAAAATTGCAGGTCGAATGAGAATGAAAGCTGAAATAAAGGAAATAAAAATTAACAGCAAATTTGAAGAAGCAGAAGAAAGAATTGATGAGTTTGAAGATATGGTCCCTGAAAGCAAACATACAAAAGAACAAATGAAGTAAAGAATGCCAAAACTTGAACAGGGTATCAGGGAACTGAATGACAGCAAGAAACATGCAAACATATGTGTCATGTATGTCCCAGAATGAGAAGAGAAGGGAAAGGAACAGGAGAAATATTTGAAGAAATAATGGTGGAAAATTTCCCAACCCTATTTAAAGACATAGATATACATGTCCAAGAAGCACAATGTACTCCCATCCTAAGAAGTTTGAATAGGCCAACTCTGACACACATACTAATCAGAAAGTAAAAAGCCAAAGACAAAAAGAGAATTCTGAGAGCAGCAAGAGAGAAGCAATGCATAACATATAAGGGATGTCCGATTAAGTGCTGATTTCTCATCAGAAACCATGGAGGCAAGAAGACAGTGGTATGATATTTTTAAGATATTGCAAGAGAAAAACTGCAAGCCAAGAATTTTATGCCTGTCAAGATTATCTTTCAAAATGAGGGTGAGATTAGAATATTCACAAATAAACAGAAACTGAGAGAGTTTATAACCAAAAGACCAGCTTTTCAGGAAATATTAAAGGGAGTGCTATGGACTGAAAAGAAAAGACAGGAAAGAGAGGCTTGGAAGAGTCTAGAAATGATGACTGTATCAACAATAACTAAAAGTGTCAAAAATAAAATGACATATAAAATGCAAAGATCAAAATAGATGAAATAAGAACTGACTTTGCAGTAGTAACAGTGAATATTAATGGATTAAACTCCCCAATCAAAAGACACAGACTGACAGAATGGATAAGAAAATATAAGCCATCTATATGTTGTCTGCAAGAGACCCATCTTAGACCCAAGGATACCAGTAGATTGAAAGTGAAAGTATGGAAAAAGGTATTCTAATGCATGCAGTAACTAAAAAAAAAAAACAAAAACAAAACTGTGGTAGCTATATTTATATCAGATGATATAAACTTTAAAAGCAACACTGTTATTAGAGACAAGGAAGGACATTATATATTAATAAAAGGGATGATTCACCAGGAAGAAATAATAATCATAAATATATATGCACCTAACCAGGATGCCCCAAGATACAGGAGGCAAAAACTGGCAAAACTGAAGGGAGAAATAGACATCTCTGCAGTAATAGTTGGAGACTTTAATACACCACTCTCAGCATTGGATAGACCATCTTGGCAGAGGATCAATGAAGAAACAGAAAGCTTGAATAATATGATATGTAGACTAAACCTAATAGACATGTACAGAACATTGCACCCCAAAACAGTAGGATATACCTTCTTTTCAAGGCTCATGGATCTTTCTTCAGGATAGACCATATGTTGGGTCACAAAGCAGATCTCAATAATTTCAACAAAATCAAAATTATACAAAGCACCTTTCTCTGATCATAATGGAATAAAGTTGGAAATCAACAAGTGACAGAAAGAGGGAAAATTCACACACATACAGAGATTAATCAACATGATTTTAAATAAACAGTGAGTCAAAGAAGAAATTTCAAGAGAAATCAATAAATATCTTGAGATGAAAGATAAGAAGAATACAATATATCAGAATCTATGGGATGCAGTGAAGGTGGTGTTGAGAGGAAAATTTATAGCCCTCAGTGCTTACATTAAAAAAGAAAAAAGAGCTTAAATCAATAACCAAGCTACAAACCTGGAGGAACTAGAAAAAGAACAGCAAACTAACACCAAAGTAAGTAGAAGGAATGAAATAATAAACATCAGAGCAGAAATAAATGAAATTGAAAACAAAAAATCTATAGAGAGAATTAACAAACCAAAAAATTTGGTTCTTTGAGAAGTTTAACAAAATCAACAAACCCTTAGCTAAACTAAGAATAAAAGAGAGAAGATACAAATAAATGAAATAGAAAATGAAAAGGGGAACATTATTACTGATCCCACAGACATAAGAGATCATAAGAGGATACTATGAACTACTTTATGCCAAAAAAACTTGACAATGTAGACAAAATGGAAAAATTCCTAGGAATGTACAAGCAACCTATACTGACCCTAGAAGAAATAGAAGACCTCAACAAACCAATAACAAATAAACAGATTGAAAGAGTCGTCAAACAGTCCCCCAAAACGAAAAGCCCAGGACCAGATGGTTTCACAGGTGAATTCTACCAAGCATTCAAAGAAGATTTAACACAAATCTTACTCAAGCTCTTCCAAAAAATTGAACAAGAAGGAACACTACCAAAATCATTCTATGAAGCCAATATCACCCCAATACCAAAGCCAGATAAAGATATTACAAAAAAAGAAAATTACAGACCCATTTCTCTAATGAATACAGATGCAAAAATTCTCAATAAAATACTTGCTAATTGAATCTAACAACACATTAAAAGAATTATTCATCATGATCAAGTGGGCTTTATACCAGTCATGCAAGATTGTTCAACACAAGAAAATCAATCAGTATAATACACCACTTTAATAAATTCAAGAAGAAAAATTACGTGATCTAATCGATTGATGCAGCAAAGGCACTTGACAAAAAAAGCATCTTTTCTTGGTAAACATACTATAAAAAGTAGAAACTGAAGGAAACTTTCTCAACATGATAAAGGCCATATATGAAAATCTCACAGCTAACATTGTACTCAATGGTAAAAGACTGAAAACTTTCCTGCTGAGATCAGGGACAAGACAGGGAGACCCACTGTCAACACTGTTGTTCAGTATAGTACTAGATTCTAGCTAGCAATCAGGCAAGAGAAAGAAATAAAAGGCATTCAAATTGGAAAGAAATAATTAAAACTTTCACTATTTGCAGATGATAGAATTGAATATCTAGAAAGTCCCCAAAAACCTAAAACAAAGCTGTTAGAACTAATAAATGATTTCAGTAGTGTGTCAGGATACAAGGTCAATATGCAAAATTAGTGGTATTTCTATATACTAGTACTGTGCAATCTGAGAGGGAAGTCAGGAAAAAAATTCCATTTACAATAGAAACTAAAAGAATCAAATAATTAGGAATAAACTTAACCATGGATGTAAAGCACTTGTATTCAGGAAGCTGTAATGCATTGCTAAAAGAAATTTTATAAAACTCCAAATAATTGGAAGAACATTCCATGCTCATGGATTAGAAGACTAAATATCATTAAGATGTCTATTCTATACAAATTGATATTCAGATTCAATGCAATCCCAATAAAAATTCCATCAGTATTTTAAAAATAAATGGAAAACACCATTATCAACTTTATCTGGAAGGGTAAGGGGCCCTGAATGGCCAGAAACATCTTAAAAAGGAAAATTGAAGTTGGAGAACTCTCACTTTCAGTCTTTAAATCATATTACTTAGCTAAAGTGGTAAAAACACCATGGTATTGGCATAAAGTTAGACACATAGAACAATGGAACTGAACAGATGGTTCAGAAACAGACCCTCACACCTGTGACCGAGTGATTTTTGACAAGCCTTTCAAACCCACCCAGCTGTGACAGAACAGTTTATTCAACAAATGGTGCTGGGAGAACTGGATATCCATAGCCAAGAAAAAGAAAGAAAGACGACACCTGTCTCACACCTTTACAATTAACTAAACATGGATCAAAGATCTAAATATAAAAGCAAATACAATAAAGCTCCTAGAAGAAAATGTAGGGAAACATCTTCAAGACCTGGTGGTAGGTGGTGGATTCTTAAACCTTACACCAAAAGCATGAGCAACAAAAGAAAACATGGATAAATAGAACCTCCTCAAACTTAAACACTTCTGTGATTCAAAGGACTTCATCAAGAAGATGAAAAGGAAGTCCACTCAATGGGAAAAAATATTTGGAAATCACTTATCTGATAAGGATTTGATTTCCTTTCTATGTAAAGATATCATAGAACTCAACAATTAAAAATCAAGCAATTCAATTTAAAAATGGGCAAAAAATTTAAATAAGCATTTCTCCAAGGAGTAAATACAAATGGCCAAAAAAGCACATGAATAAAGGTTCCATATCACTACCTATTAGTGAAATGCAAATCAAAACAACAATGAGATATCATCTAACACTGCATAGAATGGCCATTATTTAAAAAATTCAATAAGTGCTGGATAGGATGTGGAGAAATAGGAACACTCCTTTGTTCTTAATGGAATGTAAAATGGTGCAAGCTCTGTGGAAGACAGTTTGGCAGTTCCTCAGAAAGCCAAATATAGAATTGCCATATGATTCAGCAATTCCTCTACTAATAATATATCCAGAAGAACTAAAAACTATGAGGCAAACAGACATCTGCACACTGATATTCATAGCAGCATTATTCACAATTGCCAAAAGATGGAAACAACACATGTTCATCAACCAATGAATGGATAAATAAAATGTGGCATATGCGTATGATGGAATACTATGCTGTGGTAAGAAGAAATGAAATTGGAACACATGTGATAACATGGATGAATCTTGAGGACATTATACAAAGCAAAGTAAGTCAGACACCAAAGAACAAATATTGCATGATCTCATTAATATGAACTAAATGTGAAGAATAAACACATGGAGTTAAAACCTACAGTATAGGCTATTAGGAGATAAGAGGACGGTTGAGAAGAATTACTGATGCTTAATATAAGTAGAAGTTTTAATTAATGTGACTGTAAAAGTGTGGAAATGGATAGAGTAGATGTTAACACAATATAGTGAGTCACAATTGGTTTATAAATGGGATTGTGGCTGAAAAGGGTCATCTGGCAAAATAAATGTCAATAGAAAGAAAACTAAAGAACAATTTAGGGACTGAATAGAACAGTGAACCCAGAGTGGATGAGGATTTGTGATTGAGGATACAAATGCAAGAATGTCCTTCTGTGAGCTAGAGCAGATGTACATCACTATTGCTGGGTGGTGGGGATGTGTAGAGCATGGGAAAACTACAATTGGTGTTACCTATAGACTGTGGCTAACAGCAATACTATAATATTCTTGCATCAATGCCAAAGATGTACTGTGTTGATAATGGAGGTGCATGGAAAAAGTGTGCCAAATGTACACTATGGGCCATGGTTGGTGGTAATTGTCTGATAGTATTATTTCATAATCTGCAACAAATGTTCCACCATGGTGTGGTATGTTGGTGAAGGGGTATTGTCTGAGAAATCTACACATGTGCATGATTGTTTTGCAAGTTCACAACCTCTGTAATAAAAATATATTTTAATAAAATAGGGTGGGTTGAGGGAAAAATACACCAAATGTAAGATAGGGACTAAGTTGGCAGTAATATTTTAACTATGCTGTTGCATAGTTTGTAACAAGTGTTTCACAACAATGCAAAGTTTTGGTGGAGGGGTGATAAATGAGATCCCTGTATGATGTTATATATGTTTATTTTGTAAGTTCACAATCTTTGCTATACACTTATTGTTTGTACATATTCATGTATGAATGATATACTTCAATAAAAATATATTTTAAAAAGTGATAGCATTTTCATTGTTGGTTAGTACAGAGATGTTCATAACAGAAATAAAACATTAGAAACACTATTCAAAAGTATGGGATTTAAGGTTCAGTGGTTGAGCATCTGCTTCCCATATAAAAGGTCCTAAATTCAATCCCTAGTACCTTCTTTAAAAAAAAAAAGTATGGGATGTATTGGTTAAAATATGGTGCATAGATGGTACATTTGTAGTATGTTATAGAAATACCATTTAAGTGGAAAACTTAATTGAAAAAAGTTATTTTTTTTTTATTTTTTATTTTTTTACATTGATGAAGACGATCTCCTTTATTAGCTGTAGATGGAATAAGTCAAAGATAGAATCGATTTATTATAGATGCAAATCCATTTATGAAATACCCTTACAGCAACCATCAGGCTAGTGCTTGCTTGACACTTGGAAAACATAACCTTGCAAACCTGATACATGTAATTAACCATCACAATGGCCAATATTTAAAAAATAATTACACTTGGTTCTTTTTCTACATTTTCATTCTCCTAATTACATTCTACCAATTTAATTTTTTTAAATCAATTATATTGATACATATTAATGAAGCATGCAACCCATCCAAAGTGTACAATCAATGGTATTTGCTATAGTCATATAGTAGTGTGTTCATTACTTCAATCATTATTAAAGCATTTTCATTATTTCAATAATGATAATAATAAACAAAAAAGAAGACAAGGATGGTGAAAAATGAAAGAACCCAGACTGACTTCATATTATTAAATTAAATTGAAATTGTTTGCTATCTACTTTTTTTTTAAACTTTATTTTTTATTTGTTATTTTTTAATTCATTTTTTAAAAAATATTACATTAAAAAAATATGAAGTCCCATTCAACCCCACCGCCCCCACCCTGCACTCCCCCCACAGCAACACTCTCTCCCATCATCATGACACATCCATTGCATTTGGTAAGTACATCTCTGGGCATCGCTGCACCTCATGGTCAATGGTCCACATCATAGCCCATACTCTCCCACGTTCCATCCAGTGGGCCCTGGGGGGATCTACAATGTCCCGTAATTGTCCGTGAAGCACCACCCAGGACAACTCCAAGTCCCGAAAACGCCTCCACATCTCATCTCTTCCTCCCATTCCCCGCACCCAGCAGCCACCATGGCCACTTTTCCCACACCAATGCCCCATTTTCTCTGTGGACATTGGATTGGTTGTGTCCATTGCACTTCTATGTCAAGAGGGGGCTTAGATTCCACATGGATACTGGAGGCAATCCTCCTGCTTTCAGTTGTAGGCACTCTATAAATGAATATAAATTAATCAATATCAAATGCAAAAAAGCTTATAAAATATATCCTCTAAAAAATTTATAGTAGTCTTTCTCTGTAATGGGATAATATGTTACTTTTATTTTCTTCTTCAGGCTATTGCTTCCTAATATTTTAAACAACATATTATTACTTAAGAAATGAAACAGACACAGACAAACATGATCTGCTTTAGGCTGGTATTTTATGTCATGATTAAGCCTTCTAGAATCATATAGTCTAGATTCCAATCCCATCTCCTCTCTTTGATAATTATATGTGACTTCAAGCAAAACTAATGTCTCTTTTTATGTATTCTCAGTGCAAAATGGGGAAATGAATCCACCTACCTCATAAAGTTGGTTTGAAAATTAACTGGGATCATATGCAAATATTGTAGCACTATGCCCTGGCATTCATTAATTTCACAATAAACATTAGTCATTGTTAGGTAAATAAAAGACTGTGTATCATACTGATAACTTTAAACTTCCCCAGAATAGATGTCCAAACTGATTTTCTCATCTGCTAGTGTTTTAATATCCATTTACAGAGTATTTTCAGGTTAGTCAGGAAGAGTTGTACTTTTGTGCACTCTACACAGGCTGCAGGAAAAGGGGGTGAAGAGGTCCTAAAACTGGCTCTCATTTTGCTTCCCCAGCCATTTGCTTCCCCAGAGATGAACTGATAATTGCAAGGGCACCTAATAGCTAGCAGAAGCTTTCTGTTCTTAAGAAAAATCTAGAGAATTCCTACAGTAAAAACTGAGGCTTTCTATGTTAAGTTTTACGTCTTACGTGGTTAATTTTATCTTTTTCCACAAGGAAAATAAAGGGCTTTCTTTTTCCTGTCCATAAATACATCAGACCTCTCAAATTCTGCCAGTTAGTGAAATTCAATCAGGTCACCTACTTCAGTAATGTTACCTTAACCTTAAAAAACTTTTAACTTTGCCATTATTTTCAATGGCCCAGATCATCTTCAAAATGTTTCAGAGGAAATGCTGCATTTTGCACAGTAGCCATTTCAAATAACAGAATAACATATCTGGCTGCAGTCTCTTCTCTCTCATATTCTGTCCTATTGAAATCTACCTGCTGTTTAAATTCCATAGCCTGGCACTCTGATATTAACCTTGAGCCCCAAGCTCCACAGGATTTACCAAACATACAGACAATGCCCTATTAACTTGTTCTTTGCCTTCCTTTCTCTGTATCTCTCAGATATGAGCTTGTAATTTTCCGTGGTTGGGCACTTGTGTGTAATAGCTTGCACCATCTAATTGAATGAGGGGTTTAAAGAACATTAAGCACTTGGAGGGAAATTGTGCTGAAATATAATGCCCTTTCTGGGCTGTCAGCTAGCCTTCTGGGTCCTAATCAATAGGCTGATCAACAGCTGCAGAAGAGAGACAAGGTTGTCAGTAGAACTGTGTACTCTAATGAGTAAGGAAACAGAGAGCAAGCAGATCCTTTTCAAGGAGAAATAAAAATAAAAATAAAAAAGCTGAGATAAAAGTAATAGATCCAACGTTCTATAAACATTTACGACACACATACTATGTGTATAGCGTTCGGTTATGTGCCAAGCAGAATGCAAAAATAAACAACATTCTTGTAATACTGGCAGATCCTAGAAGCAGGCTATTTTTGGAATAGGACTATATATGTCCAAGAGTGTGATGTTATTGTTTATATCACCATAACAGTACAAAATTAATATGTCCTCTAGTGCCATTAAATACATTTTTCTATTCTTTCCTGATACAATAGTAGAATTAAGCCAGAATATTTACTAATTAAAATATAAATATAATAGACAACAGCCACATAGAATGGGAATGGAGAAGTCCTGCTATAAGGAATGAGCTGTTTTTCTCCAAACTACATGTTATTTCCTAAAAAAAAAAAAAAAAGAAAAAAAATCTATACAACTCTTTAGGGCACAAAGTAATTGATGGTTTTGTGGCTGGTTTATTTATAATCCCATAATACATGAAATCTTTAACTCCAAATGCTAGTTAGTGACCAAAGCCTATTGAAAGATTTTCCTGCTAGTAATGATAGAAGGAAAGAATGATGTAAAATATAAAAATCGACAAAAGGAGCATAAAAGTTTCCATCCTTTTTACAAATGGTAGAAAAAATAAAAATACTTTTCTTCCTCTTTTTTTATATCAGCCAAGCCTACAGCATGTGTCACTGGCAGATCAAATATTAAAAGCAAATTTTAATAAGTAAGACTCAAAAAGGGATTTATAAAGCTCAGGGGATTTGGAGATGAGTGTTCAGTTCAGGGAATTCCACAGCTTGGGGGCATAACAGGTGAATGCTCTGTTGCCCATGGATGAGAGACCTGACAAGGGAGTTGATAAATTTGAGATTTATTATTAGAAAGTAAGGACTGAGGGTACATATAAATGAAGGCCAATTCTGATAAGAATGAAAGGGAAGTTCCACATAGGTAATGAAAACTGAGCCAGATTTTAAAGTCAATGCACTGACTGATAGCAAGTGAGTATAAATCTGCCGTAACTGCAATAATGTAACTGAATTTACTACCATGAGTAATACACTGGTTGCAGTGGGTTTAACTGGTATGGTTTGGGAGGGTTAGGCTTTGGACAGTTTCCATATTAACATAATGTAGAAGTCATACGTCATGCATTATAACAGTAAAGGCAGCATAAGTACTTTAAAAAATAGTGTATTAACTGCTTTAAATCTTTGGAATAGTTAAGTGAAAGAGTATTCCTTTGATGAAAGCTTTTAGGCAGTTAACTGCAAATGATTCGAGAAAGCAAAGATTAATGTGGAAATAAAAGTTTATAAAGCAATAGCAAAACCCTCTTAAGGGCAATTATGGTGGTTTGGAGTGATGTATCCCAGAAAAACATGTTCTTCAACTTAATCATTCTGGTGGGTGTGAACTCATGGTTAATAGGACCTTTGGATGAGGTTGCATAAATTAAGGTATGGCCCAACTAAATCAGGATGGGTCTTAATTCTATTAGTGGAGTCCTTTATAAGCAGAATGAAATTCAGACACATATACAGAAAAAGCCAAAGGAAGAAACTAGCAATCAATAGAACCTGGGGAAACCAGGAGAGGCAGCCTTGTGCATTGCCATGTTACAGAAGAGCCAAGTACCAAGGATGTCAGGCAACATTGCCTTCATGATGTCTTGATTTTAGACTTCTCCTAGCCCCAAAACTCTGAGCCAACAAGTCTCTGTTGTTTAAACCAACCCATTGCTGATATTTGTTTTTGGAGCCAGGAAACTAAAACAGTCATTTGAAGTGAAAATGGCAAATACAGCAAACATACAAGAGACTAGCTGCAGGAGCAGGTAAAGGGGAGTACATGATATTAGAAATCTATGACATTGGAGAAGTAATTGGTTCTTGTAATAAAGGGATGTTCTCACCTGTGAACAAGGGCCATTCTTAGAAACAGAAAATTGTGAAACATTGCACTGGGATATTAGGACTACTAAAATTCCTTCCTCCTAATCTTCTCTTCTGCTCCTAAATTCTTGGGACAATGTATTTACTGCCAACGGATTTTAAAATTTGCCCACTTTTGAGTCTAAAAGCTTGATAATATACCACTCAACCCATTCTCAACCATTTTCTCATCTTCATTTTTTCCTTCTTTATTTCCTATTTAATACTATTTGTGGACTTATTTGTTTTTATCAGGAAATTTAAAAATCTTTGGGAGCTGAGAATGTGTCTTCCTCTTGTTGTCCTAAGTTAACAGTGTATTACACAGAGAAATACATCTATAATATATATTTTGAAATATTTTCTCTGAATAAATTGTTTCTAGCATTTTTGTTGATGATTTAGGAATATGTTTCAAAACTGTTGAAATTGCCTCCCATGAATAATTTTTTCATTGCCACAGCTATAGTAAATAAGCAGGGTTAATGTAAAGGTTTTAGGCATGGTAAAAGAGGAACTGCAGAAAGAGATTCACTAATTCAATCATGTATTTAATTCTTTCAATTCATTCAACAAACACCATTGGCTACCAATTTTGTGCCACGCACTCTCCTAAGTGTTTGAGATACATCAGAGAACTAAACTGACAAAACTCCCTGCCTTTATGAAGCTTACATTCTAGTGGAGGCAGATAGACAATAAACAATGTAAAAATAAGTACACTGGATATTGGTGGATTGAATTATGTACCCCAATTTAATCGTGTTCATTGTCTTACTCTGATTTCTGTGGGTGTGAACCCATTATAATAGGATCTCTTAAAGATTTTATTTTAGATAAAATGTGGCCCAGCTGAATGAGAATGGGCCTTAATCCAGATTACTAGAGTGAGTCCTTCATAAAGAGAAGACATAAACATAGAGAAAAGCCATGGGATGGCCCTTAAGCAGGAAGTCAACATTACCTGGAAGAGAAAGGAAAGGACATCTCTATGTATTGGGAAGCAAAGACACAAGCCAAGGAATCCAAGTATTTCTGGCAATTCAGGACCAGAAAGCTATAGTCTTTAGGGAGAAGCCTAGTTTGCTGACACCTTGATCTTGGACTACTTTATTTTTTTAAATTTTATTTTATTTTATTGACTTTGTAATAATATTACATTAAAAATATATATGTGAGGTCCCATTCAACCCCACCCCCCACCCCACCTCTCCCCCCCCCCAGCAACACTCCCTCCCATCATCATGACACATCCATTGGATTTGGTAAGTACATCTTTGGGCACCTCTGCACCTCATAGTCAATGGTCCACATCATGGCCCATACTCTCCCCCATTCCATCCAGTGGGCCCTGTGAGGATATACAATGTCTGGTGATTGTCTCTGAAGCACCATCCAGGGCAGCTCCATGTCCCAAAGACGCCTCCACCTCTCATCTCTTCCTGCCTTTCCCCATACCCATCAGCCACCATGTCCACTTTTCCCAATCCAATGCCACCTCTTCTATGTGGACATTGGATTGGTTGTGTCCATTGCACCTCTATGTCAAGAGGAGGCTCAGATTCCCCATGGATGCTGGATGCAATTGGACTACTTTTGACCTCTAAAATGTGAGCCAATAAATTCCTGTAGTTTAAGCCAACTATTTGTTATAGCAGCCTGTAAAACTGAGACAAGTAAGTTATAAGGTGCTGAAGGCTTTGGATGAAAGACCTAGTGCATGGTGATAATAGGGAGTAAAAATGTGGCAGGGGGAATGGGGTGGGGGGGAGTTAAAATTTTAAAATAATTAGCTAAGGCTAGGTCTCATTGAAATGGTAGGGACTGATGAAAGCCTTGAGGTAGGTGAAGAAATTAGCATGTGGATTTCTAGAGGAACAACCAGTATAAGGTACCTAAGGCAAACTTCTGCTTTGGTTGTTTGAGAAACCCTAGGGAGGATGGGACTAGAGAAGAATGAGGGGGAGACTGGTCGGACCCAGGGGCAGATTTTATATGTCCTTATAGACTACATTATAGTTACTATAGTGAACCCATTAGTTTTATTCTGATTGAAATGGGACATCTATGGAAGGCTTTTTTAAATAGGAGATACTGGGGATTGAACCTATATATATGTGAAGCAGGTACTCAACCATTGGGCTACACCCAATCTCCCTATGGAGGGTTTTAAATAGAAGAATGACATGCTCTAACTTTATATTTTAAAACGATGATTATGGTTGATGTGTTGATAATACAATTTAGATTTAAAGGGTGGAATTAATATTTATTGAAATCTGATGTTTGACTCACTACTAACTGGTGTAGACAGAAAAAGATGATGGCCTGAGGATGAATAAGACATGGTAGGAAGTCCAGAATTAATGAATCTCATGCACTCATCGCCTGTGATATCATGGTTTCCTTATGAGAAATTTTATATTCTATCAGGGAAAAGCATACAGAGGTATAATAGCAAATGACTATATGTGATTTATTTACTCAGTGATTTTAAGTCATAGAGATTTTTGAAGTGGAAGAGACCATAGATATTATGTAGTAATTTGACTCCTATATAAATAAAAAACCTGAAGCCCAGAGAGGAGTTAGGTAAGGAATTCCACCAACATAAATGCTGGGCCTGGACTTTCATAGTTCTTCACATAAGGAAGAGAAAAATATTGCATTCTGAGATAGCTCATCAGAAATTTTACCTGGTGCCCCTTTAGAACAGACAGACATTGAAATTTATTGGCACTGATGAAAAATATTTTAACAATCTGATTGGAAAGAATATCTTTTTTGGATTATGGAGAAGAGATCTAAGTTATTTCTTTGAAATGCCAAAAGTCAGCAACCTGCACTAATAGTGGGAAATAATGATCTGGATAATCAAAGTTATTTTTCTTCAGTTTCAAAATGCCAAATACCAAAAAAAAAAAGAAAAAAAAAATCATTGCTTTCTGGGAGTAACTAGTTTATTTTATAAAAAGAAGATGTTAAAATTAGTTTATGTACTGACAGCATCATAAAGGACACAGAAATAATATGCAAAAATATTACTTATATTGTATAATGACTGTTTTGATAATAAAAAAGAAAAAAAATGGCAATAGCAAATAAACAAACAAAATTTGCAGCTGTATAAGTTGATGTTTAGTTCCATCTTACAAAACAGTGTGGCCAGTCCAGTCTAGTACCACAATACCACAATTCTTTTCTAAGAGGTCATTCAGGGACCAGAGTTCCATCTATCTTCTTGCTGGGTGCAAGGAACAGCAAACTTTGTTGTAAATGGCCAATTGGCAGTATTTTAGGCCTATTGACCATACCTTTCTGTCCAGATTATTCAAATCTGCCATTATTATGTGAAAACAGCCTTAAACAATACCTAACAAATAGGCAGGACTCCATTCCAGTAAGAGTTTATTTACAACACAGGAGGTCAGATGGAATTGCTTTCAGGCCCATTGTTCACCATTTTTCTTCTCTAACATGCTGTCTGCATCTTTACGGTTGAGAGTGGGTCACTGTTATGCGTGCATTCCAATCCAAAACAAAGACAAAAAGAGACTAAAGAAATGTATGCTTGGTGCTACAAGTCCAGAAGTGGCACCTCTAATTCCACTCTCATTTTGTTAGCCCAAATCTAGTAATGTTACCACACTTAGCTGCAGGGGATATTGGGAAATGTCTGAAAGTAAATAAAAAGATGAGAAGGTAAAGGACATTGGGGTCACAATCAACACAATGCTTGATTTGCTTTAGACTGACGTCTTGCCATTAATTATCCACCCAGGGAAACAACAATATGCTGATAATTAAAACTCATTAGAAGCCTATTGATATTTTTTAATTCCTATGTTACTTCATTTTTCATTATGAAAATATTCAAACATTGAAAAAAGTTGAGAGTTGTAAACAGCCAACATCTACATTTACTATATTTGCTTTATTATTTATCTATCCTTCTGTCTTTCAATAAATCCATCTTTTTAATGTTTTTCAAAGCAAATTCAAACATCAGTATCCCCCATTCCTGAACACTTCTTGTCTATCACTAAGAAGAGTTAAGTATTTTATTACAGTTCTCTTTTTTTGAGGTAGAATTTATATACGGTGACATGCACAAATCTTGTGTGCCATTCAATGAGTATTGGCAAACACATAAATCTTTGTAGCCCTAATTAATATCAAGATATAAAACTTTCAGTCATCCCAGAAAGTTCCCTCACGCCCTTTCCAGTCAATCACTATTCTTATTATTTCCACTATAGAGTATTTCCCTGTTCTAGACTTTAATGTAAATGACATTATAAAATATGTATTATTTTGTTAAAAGTTTTATTTACTCAGTATATTGTTTTGTGATGTTTCATCCATGTTATTGCATGCCTCAAAGTTCATTTGTAGGAATATTCCACAAGGTGTTTATCCATGCTCTTGCTGAAGAACTTTTCCCAGATTTGGGCTGTTACGAATAAAGCAGCTGTGAACATTCTTGTAAAGTTATTTTTGTGAATATACATGCACATATTCATACACACACACACACATATATTTGAATAGATACTTTTTTACCTCTTGGGTACCTAGGAGTAGAATGAAGAACTATTGGGTAAGTGCATAAATAAATATTTAATTTTATCACAGACATAAACTTTCTTAAACAGAAATGTAAATTAAAAAATTAATCCTGCTACAAACTGTTAAAGAAATACAAAATCTTCCCAACAAAAAAGATCTTATCCATCTCAACATAGAAGAGAGATAAAACTGAATTTATTATTGAGTAATGAAATCATAATACATGCATGCAGGCAGTCTTCTAAAGAGTCTAAAAAATCTGAACAGAATTTCATGGAAATTTATACAGAAAAGTAGAAGAAAGAAAAACTAAACTTCTCTTATCTTCTTGCAAGACAAATGGATGCACATTGTGATAGTCTCTGGTACACATGGTGAGAGTTTCCTGAATTAACTTTTGGAGGTATGTGTTTACATTTCAAAGGATCAGAAGGCCCATGACCTTGCACTGGAAAATCAAAAGATTGAGTTTCCTATAAGGCCTATTATATTTCCCAGGAGATACACTAACAGGGACCAGATGAGGGAGCTTTCTTCCCTGCCATTAATAAGCAAAGAAAATTTCACCATTTTGCCCATATATATGGTATCACAAATCCAGTTTAAATTTAAACCTGACTAGTATAAGAAAAGATGAAGGACCACAGCTTGATACACTATTATTTTATAGCAACAATGAAATATCCAATTGTTAATTTTATTTCTGCTATAAAAACAAAAGTATGTCATTAAAAGCATTGGTGCCTAATTACTTTGCAATTAATATCACTTTATGTCCATGTTGATATTATTTAATTCAGTAAAGATCATTAAAAGCCTCATATTTTCTCTGGTTTATACAAATAATTTTGAAATATCTTCCATCCCACTCAGTTTAATAAGTGGATATTGCGTGTGAACAGAAGAAATTTCTGAATTTTACTCTGGGGGAGTGGGTCTAGCTCAAGTGGTTGAATGTCTGTTTCCCATGTGTAAGGTCCTGGGTTTGATCCTTGGTACCTCCTAAAAACAAAACAAGCAAACTAACAAACAAAAACCAACTCTCATTGGGGAGTGCCTGCTTCCCATATACGAGGTTCTGATTTCGATCCCTGGTCTAAAAAATAAAAATTTACTTTGAACTTTTTTTTTGCCCCCATAGATTTAAAATTTTTAGGGAAAAATTATTAAAGCTGTCACTTTTATTTCTGCATTTCTTTCTTAGATGTTTACATTTTGACAGTAATTTTCTTTGAAACAGCATTGAATAGTTCCCATTCCCATCAAAACTACCATTGTCTGAAGCCTAATCAAAACGTGATTTCGTAAATGAGGTTTTAACTATGGCAATGAGCAATAAATTTAGATAAACAGTAGATGCTGTGTTGGGAGAACAACATGATCCCTGAGATATTTCAATTTAATGATTACTGTAGGAGACAGCTTATGAAGTTGCCATTTACAGTTGAACACTATATAGATGGATCCAGCAAAATGTCAATTAGATTTTCAACTCATGTTCCTGAAATGTGAACTATAACAATCCCTGTCCAGTTTCAATCAATGTGAAATGATAGTCTTTATGCAATGGAGAAGAGAGGATTCATTTGTGGCATAAAATCATACAGATTCTGTCATGATAAAATCACATTTAGCATTTTGAAATTTTACCAAGTTATTAACTAATTGTTATAATTGTTTCTTCTAAAGTCAGTACTGAAGAAAAGTCCCCTTAAAAATATATGTTTAATATGTTTTCCTTAAATATCTTGGTAATGAAATACTTTAGAAAAGATATGCAGAAATCTTCTATGATAGTTTTAATTAGAGAACAGTTAAGTTCAATTATTTGATATTCATAAATCTTCTATGATAGTTTTAATTAGAGAACAGTTAAGTTCTAATTATTTCAATCTTAGTCTCTTCTGACAAATTCTTAAAGCCCCTTTTACATTGATCAAATTTTGGAAATGAAGCTTAATTTAGAAAACTCCAAGTAAGAACTAATTTAAGAAACTTTAAAACTGTCAACGAGTTTCTTACATTTATTAAAAATGTGTCTCCATTTATTTCCATAAAACATTTATTTTCATCATAACATAAACAGGGTACTTTGAAAATCTAAAGTAAGAAACTCCATGTAAATGTGCATTCAGGGAGTTATGCTGTCAAATGAATGTTTGCCTCCCCATAAAGGAAAGGACCTCACTTTTTTCGAATTGATGTACAAACCAAAGTTAAGTTTTTAAAGTGGAACAAACAACAAGGGAGGATAAGTAAATTGTTATTTTTTTGTATACCATATCTTATTTGGTACATCATTAGCATTTTCTCCTAAGAATAAAATATCTTTTAAACTACCATTTAAAACACCATGCCAAATTTTATCACTAGAATTTTACAATTTCCTTCTTTCCATATATCATTTCTACTTTTCTATATCTTATCATTAGAATAAATAATTTCCTGCAAAGATTTGTGAGCTAATTCCTTTTAACACATGTTGCTTTATGGTTTCTGGTAATATTTATAAACTCATCATTGCCAGTATTGAGTACTGCCTTTTTAAATCTTTGTCCTCTTAATAATTAGAAATTTATTTTAAAATTAAGTATGTATTTCTTATAGTTCTAGTGAAGCTGACTTTTTAAATATTTATTAGGCATTTCTAATTTTTGTTCTATGAGAATACAATTTATTATCAGTTCTACATTTTTCTTTTCTTTGATTTGGAAACATTAATAACATTCATCATATTTCATTAATATTAATATGTACTGCAAAATACTTTTCCAGTCAATAACTTGCCTATTGATTGTTAGATACATTTTAACCACATCCGACAACTCTCATACCTGTTCTCAATATTTTCCTTCTCAGGGTGGAAATTTTTCTTTCTATGGATTTTATATTTTCTGTCTTTGCTGGTTTCTGGCTAGTACCTCCACTTTTCTGTGCAGACTGTCCTAACTTTCAGCTCAAGTAGGTCTGGAAATTGTTGTTTGGATATTTCTTTTTCCACTTACATGTTTTTTTAAGTTTGGTGATTTTTTTTTTCCTAGTTACACTGTAGGAGTGGCTTATGGATAGTTTTGTTTGTTTACCTTATAAATTTGCTTCAAGGATATGTGACAATCTTCAAAGTTAAGCAGCTGCCATTATGCAATAAGAATCTTCCCTCATACATCTTGAAACAAAGAATGGTAAAGCAGGAGAGACCATTTCTAAGAGTTCAATGACTCACCTAAATACTGCATCTTTAAGGATATATCCAGTGGCTTGATATATTCACTTTTCTGCTATAAATGTTAAAGAAAAATACATTATTGACACAATTATCACATATCATTGCTTGAAGTAATTTTCAGAGTCAAATGTAGCAGATTGTCAATCAGAGTTACTTGCCATTACCTCTCAATTTGAAACATTAAAAGTTTAAACTTTTGAATATGATAAGTATTTGGATATGGTTTGTAAATATATCCAAAACTCCTTGTCTTAGTCTCATTTGGAGCACTAAAATGAATCTTCAACTAGAAATATCTTCATAAATTTGGTGACCCTATTTAGTCTAAAAATGTAGAAGGATTTGCTATAATGCAAAACACTTGATACTATTCTCAGAAACCTACAATTTGAGTATTTTCTATTGTAGTAGAAATAAAGACTAAGAAAATGAACTAGTTGGATGTGGAACTTGATCTTTAATTTAAGATATTCTCCCTTGACCCAGAAATAGAGAGAATTCTTGGAAATACCTTCCAAAATCATCCTCTTCATTGATAAAAAAATATATTATGAATTTTGAAGTTTTTTTATTATTAAAAAATTATCATGATCTTTTTGAGATTGCCAAAAATCAAAGGTTTGTATGTATAGCAAACATTAAAAGTCTTCCATAGATACCAAAAGTTTGAGAAACATTCGATATAAAATGAAAACTGGATTAGATTTATTCCAATATTTATCTAATTTTCTAAATACCATTTAAAATTAATCCCTTCCCTCTAAAAGGATTTGTGACTTATTTTTTAGTTCTTTTTTATATTTAGATCTGTCTCATTCTATTATATTCCATTGTTCAGTTTGGAAATTTTTTGTGTGTATGCATGTGCCAGTATTATATATTTTAATTTATTGTGATTTTAGCATAAATTTTACTATAGGAAAAAAGAAGTTTGCTGCATTATATTTATCTGTCTACAAGCTTTTTTTTCTTTTTCTTCTCTTTTCTCTCCCTCTCTCCATTCTACCTTTCTTTTATGACTAGTTTAAAATATAGCTCTATTCTTTTTTACAACTGGTTTCAGACTGTCTGCTTGTCCCCTACATTTGTCCTTTAAAGAACATTTTGAGATAAAGTATATTTGCTTGTAAAAAGCTTACTCCTAGGGCCTGTCCTGATTTGGCCTCAAAGCCTCTAGGGAAAATACAAGCATTCTCAGACAACTTCCATTGTCCTATTTCAAGGAAAGAGTTTTAAAACTCTTTAGCACACCACACTCTAAGGATTTTTTGCTTACAGATACTTTGAGTTTAGTTGAATTTTGTTTGATTTCTTTCATCTCTTCCCTCCCTCCCTCTTTCGGTCCCCAATTTTCCTCTCTTCTTACACTCTCGAGCCCAATTAATTAGCTTTTATCCCCATGATACCAATAACCCATTCTTGTTAAAAGTCACTATTTGACCTTAAATTTGCTAATCCAATTGCATTTCTCAGTTCTCATCTCATTTGACCCATCAGTAAAAACAGACAGGGCTGCTTTTCCTTAAGAACGTTCTCTCTTGGGTATTATAATACTTCACTTGCCTGACATTCCTACTAATTTGCTGGCCACTTTATTTCCTGGTTCTTTCTCACTTCTCTAACTTCTAAATCTAAAAATGCCTTGGGCTTAAATCTGGGCTCTCTATTATCTCCATGACTCTATCTCCTAATACTCTCTTCCTTATTCAAGCTACAGTAGTAGCCTAGCTGTTTCTAGAAATGGTGGACATGCTTTTACCTCAAGGCCTATGCTCTTTCTATTTTGCCTGCCTAGAATACTCTTCTGCCATACATCATGGTATACACCCTCACTTCCTTTGGGTCTTCAGTCAAAATCACCTCCACAATGAGAACTTCTCCGAGCTGCATCATCACAATTTTAACATATATACCCTTTCCCATCCACCACAATTAACAAGTCCATTTCCTGCTTACTTTTTCTCCATAGATCTTAATACCATCTTAAATACTACACACACACACGTACCTTGTATATATTTTTTATCTCACCACACTAAAATATATGTCACATGAAACCAGGGTTTCTTGTCTTTGATCCAATATTCTGTATCTACCACCTGAAAGAAAAGTTCATGGCTCAGTTCAATACATATTTATAAACATTCAGTATATATTTATTAAATGTGTTAATGAATAATTTTCAAAGTCTCTCATGATCTTTTACTCTTTCTGATTTTTTACTTGATATATTCCACTTTATGTAGCTATTACAATTATTTTGTGCATTATCACTTTTACCAATAAAAAGCTTTCATTTTTGTTGTTTAATTATTTTGTCATATGGTCAATTTAGTGTGAAATAAATATTACCACCCCTGCTGAGTTTTCACACTTTCATTAGATAAATACATGGGTTATCCTTTTAACTTTAACTTTTGTTTGTGTGTTTTGTTCTAGCATGTCCTCTTCCCTATTACCTATTATTGTCTAACTTTCAGATTGTGTCCTTATTGGTCCGTATTATTACTGTTATACTAGATTTTATTTGCTGAGCTTTTTATTCAAGAATAATCTTTGATATTTCTTTTTGCATAACCACATATATAATTATTTAGACATCGTTTTGAAACAATCCTTACAACCTATTCTTCTTTAGTTTTAATTAGTCTCTATGAACCATACATCTGTAAGGAATTAATTCATATACATTTTCTTGATCATTAATATATGAACTTAGATTTTAGTTTTCTTTATTAATGAAAGTTTTTTAGCTAGGCACAAAATTATGAGATCCACACAATTTCCACTCAAAACTCTAAACATTGCTTCTATATCTTTTCCATTTACTCTTGCAAAAGAGAAACGAGCTTGTCAGAATTTTCTACTTGTAGACAATGATTTCTTGTGTTCTGGCAAGTTTGTATAATGTTTTACTTTGTCATGTTTCTCAAACTTTTGATGAGAGAGGTGTATATTTATATATAATTCTTCTTTTGTTTGTATTACCTAGAATGGTTTCACCCTGTCATCCCCAAGAAAGTCAGGGCAATTTTCTTTCAATCCCTCTCAATGTATATTTTTTTCTTTCATTATTCTATTTTTTTCTTATATGCATCTTTAATTTTTAGTGTTTATCTTATCTTTATTCTGTATTCTATACCCATTCTATTTTCTCTTGCCATTTTTTCTCCCACTATCTTTTAGTAGATTTCAATTTTTTCTTTTATTCATTGATGCAGTAAGTCTAATTTAATACTTTTTGTTTGCTTTCTAAATGTTAGACTTTAATTCTGCTGTCTGACTTTTAGGTTCTTGACAATTTTCCCTTCTATTGCTAAGTAATTTTTGGTTTCTTCAATTTGTCATTGATTATATTCTTCTGCCCGTCATTTTAGCCTGTTTCCTTTCTGTGAATTTCTGCACACATTTCATGGAAACCATGTCTATCTGTATTTAGTTTAATGCAAATAACCATTTTCAGATTTCTTCCTCTCATTCCAAGAATAAATTATTTTTCTGAGTTTTTATTTCCCCTTCTCCAAGTCTACAAAATAATGTTTTCTCTTTCGTTGAAATAGTTTGATTCAGGATCCATGACTTTCTTTCCCTTATATATTTATTTCAATGTTGAAAAATTTACCAAATCCAATTTAACATTTGACAACCATGAGGTTTGTAACTGTACTTACTCTCATTCATTTGGGTGCTATGAAATCCTTTTCTCAGATATAGAGATCATGTTCATGATTACCGTTGTCAAGTAGAATTCATTAAACATTCTGCTTAATTGAGATAGAAAATTCTCCTAAGGTATTACCTTGTTGTTGTTGTTTTCCATAAAATAAGTTTTATTGGCATACAATGACTCCCATTTTTAATTTAATAGCCTTGCTTTTGAAAACTTTAAGGCAACTATGAAAAAGCATAGACTTGAGAATATATTTCTACTGAGAATATTCCTCCACGTCTATAAGTTTACACAAGTAAACTATGCTTTACAAGCGTAGTTTCCTGCCCTAATTCAACATAATCACCATTTCCCAGGCTTTCTGTAGAATGGAGGGTAAGTGATTTTGAAAGAAGGATTATAGTCAGGTTTCTATAATAAAAAGAGTTCTCATCAATATAGAGAAGTCTATCCTGTATCTTGATACAGTCAGGAAGAGGGTACGTGTATTTATCAGCCAAAGGGGTGCTGATGCAAAATACCATAAAGCATAAGTTACTTCCCTCATCAAAGTCTATTTTCATGTGTTGGAGCAAGATGGCTGCCGATATCTGTGAGGGTTCAGACTTCCTGGGTTCCTCCTTTCCTGGGTCTTGCTTCTCTCTGAGTTTAGGGTTCCTCATTTCCCAGAGTTCCAGCTTTAGGCTTCAGCATCAAACTTCAACATCGAAAACTCTCAACTCTGTTCTTTACCTTGTCTTTTATCTGTGAGTCCCCACATGCCAAAGGGTGGGGATTCAATGCCCTACTGCTGCAAGAGGTTTATATAATTACTTAATCAATTAAACCTGTGAATATCTAATATAGTCTAATATGCCCAGAGGAAAAGAGCAGTTTTCAAACAAAATTCAATATTTCTTTTTGGAATTCATCAATAATATCAAACTGCTATAGTACATGTCTTTTTACTTCTTCTTACCTTCTATTTTTTAATTTTTATTAATTTTGAAGTATTTTTAATTTTAATTAAAAAAAAAAAACTTAAATTACACAAAATGTTACACCAAAAAATATATGGGATTCCCATAAGCCCCACTTCCCACAACTCCCACCCTTCCTCACATTAACTACTTCTTTCATTAGTGTGATATATTCATTGCAATTGATGAACACATTTGGAGCATTTTCACTAAGCATGGATTATAGTTTACACTGTAGTTTACACTCTCTCCCACTCAATTCTGTAGGTTATGGCAGGATATATAATGACCTGTATCTGTTGTGGCAATGTCATTCAGGACAATTTCAAGTCCAGAAAATGCCCCCATATTAAACGCCTTTTTCCCTCTCCTTGCCTTCAGGGCTTCCAGTGGCCACTGTCTCATCAATGGTATAATTCCTTCCATTGCTAGAATCCAAAAAAATCTGTAGTAGAATACCAGTAAGTCCACTCTAGTCCATATTTTATTCTCCAATCAAAGATTCTGGGATGGTGATGCCCACTCCACCTCTAATTGAGTGGGGGCCTCGATCCTATACACTGATAGATGGGTCTCTCTTGCTTGCAGTTGTAGACTCTCTTGGTACCTTGGTATGGCAGTTGTCCATCCTCACCTCTTTGTTAGTTGTCCCGGGTGAGTCCAATAAACTGGACAGTAGGTGTTGCAACTCTGCTGAGGCTCAGGACCCAGCTGGTACATGGACAGCCCAAAATTCAAGTGTCTTGAAAATACACCTACCAACTCCAGCACCAACTATAGGTTCATAGAAGGGACAGAAGAGGCACATGTAAAGAAGTCACATCTGAGTCCAACTCTGTCACACTTGGGAACACAAACTCCAAAGTAGGGCCCACTGGCAAGGCATCAAACTCCAGAGCTATCTGACATGACTGTAGGACCTAAGTGTCTCCAGAGCCCTCAGGAGCTCCACTATTTGGGGTAGTACCTACTTGGGCAGTCTATGAGAACCTGCTAAGATGTGCATAAGCATTACCTCTGGGATGACCTCCCCACTCACTTTGAAGTCTTTTAGCCATATTAACTCATTTGTCTTTACATTTCCCCCTTTTATTCAAGGTCTTTTTCCAGTTGCATTGCTCATTAGTATTCATCAGTAATCCCTTGGTGCCAGGGAGGCTCATCCCTGGGAGTCATGTCCCGCACTGGGGGAGAAGGTAATACATTTATATGCTGAGTTTGGCTTAGAGAGTGGCCACATTTTATCATCGTAGAGGCCCTCAGGAGGTTACTTTTGGCACCCTACAGCACTAGGCTAAGTTGCAATTTCAAGAGCAAGGGCTCATAAGCATAATTGTCAATATCAAGAGCCCATCAATGAACCATCCTTCTTCACTAGTCATTGCCCTGAACTTGGGAGATTGTTGCTGTTACATTAGAGAATGTGGCAGAGCTCCCCAGGATGGGAATTCAATATTCTTTCAGTTATTGTTTGACTCTCCACCCACTGTGACAATGCCCCATGAACATTTGAACACATTTATGTACCTTATATGTATGCCCAGGTGAACTTCCTCCCATGTATTCCCCATTACTGACACTCCACACCAATGATCCTCCCCTGCCACAGTTGTAACCCTTCTGTGGTCCAAAACTTCTTCAAAAATGAAGACAAGAATATCACCAAATATAATTAGTAGGAAAATGAAATAATGATAAGTTTAAATGTAAGAAATAAAATACATAATAATTTAGAAAAACTAAAACTAAAATAAAATTTAAAAATTGGGATATAAAAAAGAATGAAAAATATTTTTAAAAAATTTGATGTTTCACCTTTCATCGCTGTAATATCTGTTGTCCTGTATGTTCAGTGACATTTTCTTCCATTTATTCACCAGTTGTCTTACCTTTTACTTTTGTCTTCAAAGAAGATTTAGGTCACAGTAAAGTCACACACAGAACACAGGGGACTCCCATATACCCAACATCCTTCCCCTTTCCCCCCTTCCTGTATCAATAACATTTTATATATGGATGATACATTTGTTACAACTGATGAACAAATATTGAAACAGCCACTAACCATAGCTAATGGTTTACATTATGATCTACAACCTAGACCATACAATTTTAAAAATTTTTAATGAAATTCAACATGGCCTGTATCCATCATTGCAAGATTATGCAGAACACTTCCATTACCCCCTAAATACCTCTTCCTCCATCTACTATAGTCCTCCTACCCCCTCCCCTCAGGGCCCAGGCTTTACTCCTCAAAGACAAGATTCATGGTTACTTACAACAACGCTGAGAGCTTGACACACTGTTCTATCCTCCCCTATTAGGAACCATTCATGCTGTTGAGAGACACTCACCCCTCTGTTTGAAAACATACATGGCCTCCCCAGGAAGGGAGTCCAACTCCTTCCTGCTCATTATGTGGGTCTCCACCCAATGATACAATACACTATGACAAAATGATCACCCACATATTCTCTAGAAAACTGCCTCAGGTGCTCCCTGTCCTGAATGGCCCCCCATCCAGCACTCTAAACCTGTAACCTTTCCTTGTCACATTGTCAATAGAGCTTTCCCAACATTGTAGTTTCAACCACATACCTGCCAATCCTCAGTGTTTATCTGCTCACTCCCCCAACCCTACCCCAGTTATATGGACCATCCAACCCACTTTTCCCACCTTAACTCCCCATCAAATATGACAGGGCTGTAGTGATACTATTGGTTTGGGTGGTGCAAGTTCTTATCTTACTTTTAAAAGTATTTTATTTTTCTATTTTTAAAGGATACAGACCCTTAATTTTGTTGCTCACACAAGCCTCATTGTCTTTATTTCTAGTGAGCATTTTGGATTCTGATGATTGGTTGATGTTAAGTTTTCAGTGCTATTATCCATAATTGGCATTTTCAATACTTTACCTTTAATGTTTTTGGTGTGCAGGGCAAAACTGAACTGGAAGCCTGCTATGAAATATCATTTTAAACCATAAATCTTTAACACATGGACTTGAGAGACACTTTTCATTTTATCCTCAGAAATATTGAAGAAATATTCAATCAGAGAATAAATCATCCATGACACTTTTTTTTTTTTGGATTTCATAGTGTATAATCTTAAACATGATAAACTTTGAACTAAATCAACCATCCTCTTCAGTAGAGAAAATATTGAAATGCAAAGGATACACAGTTGTAAGAAAAACGTATATTTAAATTCCCATAATTCAGATCCTTACGTGCAATCTTGGAAAAAATCACATAACTTCTCCAAACTACAATTTCCTTATCCTTAAAATGGGACAATAATAATTCTTGGATTATAGTGGGATTGAAATGATAAAACGTATTTTAACAAATGTAGTGAAGCAAAACTGATATACCATTAACTGCATATCTTTGAAGGGCACAATTTATTAGTTTGGGCATATGCATATACTCATGAAACCATCACCAAAATAATGATGATAAGCATATACAACCCCAAACTGTTTCCTTGTGCCCCTTTATAGTCTCTCTACGCTGCAAGCAGGGCTACCACTGATTTTCTTTCTGTCAACACATATTAGTTTGTGGTTTCTAACACTTTATATATAAATCGAATCGTACAGCACTTACCATTTTTTTGTGTGTGGTTTGGATTGTTTAACTTGACCTAATTATTTGAGATTTTTCCAGTTTATTGTGTTTCTCAATGGCTCACTCATTTTTATTTCTAATTATTATTTCACTGTTTACATATATCACATTTTGTCTATCCATTCTCCTCTTGACCATTTGCCTTGTTTCCAGCTTTTATCTATGAAGAAAAGAACTGTTAAAAACATTTATAGGAAACAGACTTGGCCCAGTGGTTAGGGCGTCCGTCTACCACATGGGAGGTCCACAGTTCAAACTCCCGGCCTCCTTGACCCGTGTGGAGCTGGCCCATGCGCAGTGCTGATGCCCGCAAGGAGTGCCGTGCCACACAGGGGTGTCCCCCGCGTAGGGGAGCCCCACGCGCCAGGAGTGCACCCGTAAGGAGAGCCGCCCAGCGCGAAAGAAAGTGCAGCCTGCCCAGGAATGGTGCTGCCCACACTTCCAGTGCCGTTGACGACAACAGAAGCGGACAAAGAAACAAGACGCAGCAAATAGACACAGAGAACAGACAACGGGGGGGGGGGGGGGCGGGAATTAAATAAATAAATAAATCTTAAAAAAAATTTATATACTATGGGCATATGATTTTTTCTTCTTAGTAAAAGGAAAAAGAATATGCTTAACATTTTTAAGAAATAAGACAATTTAAATTAAAATGCATACATTATTAAAAAGTAGATTCTAAATGTATGCTGTTATTATGTTTAGAAACATGATTATTTAGAATGGGCAATGTAGCAGTTTGATATGGTTATGAATTCTAAAAATAGATATTGGTTTATGTTTGTAATCTGGTCTGTACCTGGGCATGATTAAGTTATGATTAGGGCTTTGATTGGGCCACATCATTAGGGTGTTGAGTCCCCACTCTTTGGTGGGAGAGGACTCACAGATAAAAGGCATGGTAAAGGACAGAGCTGAGGGTTTTTTATGTTGGAGTTTTGATGTAGGAGTTTGATGCTGAAGCCTTAACCTGGAGCCCTGGGAAGTAAGCTCACAGAGGAAATAGAAGCAAGCCCCAGGAGGAGAGGAACCCTCATCCCAGGAAGAAGCAAGCCCTGGAGAGAGAGGAACTCTGAACCTAGAGAGAAGCAAGACCCTGGAAAAAAGGAACCCAGGAAACCTGAACCCTTGTAGATGTTGGCAGCCCTCTTGCTCCAACACATGAAAATAGACTTTTTGAGGGAAGTCACTTATGCTTATGGCCTATTATCTGTAAGCTCCTACCCCAAATAAATACCCTTTATAAAAACCAACCAATTTCTGGTATTTTGCATCAGCACCCCTTTGGCTGACTAATACAGACAATGTGTTATCATTAAAGATATTCTATTCAAATTTATCAAGAAGTAAATTACTATATCAAGGTGAATATATTTTAGTACATGATGTTCAAAAAACCTTGAAAAAGATTTGAAAGTCTTAGACAAAAAAATTGCATCAGCCAGATTCTTGACTACAAGAACATTTTTATACAAGAAGTACCAACAAATTGTGAGGAAACATGAATATATATGCAATGAATAAACTTATTGTGATGTTTGAAGCTGGGTTTCCCAGAAAAATATCCTATTCTTAAAGCTAATTCATTCCTGTGCAGTACACCTATTGTAGGTGGGATCTTTTGATCCGATATAGTTAAGGGAACTTCCCTTTGAGTAGATCACTTCAGTAGGGTGTGACCCAGGTGAGTCTTAGTCCTCTTCCTAGTATCCTTTATAAATGGAGGAATAAAGAGCCACGGACACAAAAAAAAAATCTCCAGAGACAGAGTGGAACTCACATAGCAAAGAGAATGCCACAAAGGCAAGAAACTGATAACAATGCAGCCCAGAGGAGAAGGAAGAGGCTGACAAAGTTGCCATTTTGCCTTGCCATGTGATGAGTCCAAGTTTGCCAGCATCCAACATTTGGAGACAGAGCTTAGCCTGATGCCTTGATTTGGACATTTTTCTCAGCTTCTATACTGTAAGTGTTTAACCTACTAAATCCCATATGGAGGTCACCTAATTTCTGATATATTACATTGACATCCTTTAGAGAGCTAAAACAGAAATTGGCACCAGGAGGGTTGGGTGCATGCTGCTATGCAAATACCCAAAAATGCTGGAATGGTGTTAAAAATGGGTAGGGGTAGGTTCTGGAAGAAATGTGGGTCATTTGATAGTAAAGTTCTAGATTACTTTGAAGAGACTGTTGATAGAAAAATATGGATGCTAAAAATACTTCTGATGTAGACATAGAAAGAAATGATGAATGTGCCATTGAAAACTGGAAGGAAGGTAATTCTTTCTATAAGGGATAGAGAACTTGGCAAAATTGAGTCCCCATGTTAGATGGAAAGCAGAATATTAAAGTTTGCATTAGGTGGCTGAGGGAATTCCCAAAGTAAATATGGAACACAGGCCTGGGTTTCCCTTGCAGTTTAATAGCAAAATGAGAGAGGAAAGAGAGAAGCTGAGAACTGAACTCCTGGGAACAAGAAACCAGAAATTGATGGTTTAGGAAATTCTGAGCTTCTGGAAAGCAAATCCCCAGAGAATAATGTCACATGTGGGGACCTAACTGAACTTGGAACCAGCCAGACCTTTTGGTATAAGTCAGGATTGGAAATACTGTTATCCAGAAACGGTTTGTGGAAAGTCTTACTGTCTGATGACTTGAACCCCTATTTCCTGCATGAAAAATCTACAAGTTTTTCTACAAGATCTGTATGGATGGAAACACTGCCAGCCTGGACTAAAAGGAACAGAAAAGGGAGAGATTGAAAGAAAGGTAGAACTGTGGAAACTGAGGTCTGGATTAAAAACATCTTTTCTAACAAAGAGAACTGACCTACCTATGTGTGAGGAAGGGGAGACTACGCCCTGTGGCTTGGAGAGGGTGGGTCTTCTGCCACATTATTCAGGAAGTATGCAGCCCTACCAGGTTTCTGAGAAGATAAGGCACATTCCCAGGGTATTGGGAAGTGTGACCCCACCCCACTGTGCTGCTAAGGAGGTTGAAGGTGTTGTTGTCACCCTAGTGTTCTTAGACCGTAAGGCCTGGAGATCAACCACCACCCAAATACTTGATAAGGGTGGATCTGAGAAGGATAGCAACTTCTTCTTTTATAAGTTTCACAGGTCCACAGCCTAAGGGGAAGTTTTGTCTCAAGACAGGCATGACTATAACTGATTTTAATGAGATTTTGTACTTAATACTGTTCATGAAATGATTTAAGTTTTTTGAAATATTGTGATGGAGTGAATATATTTCGCATATGGAAACACAGTATATTTTGGGGGTTCAGAGGGTAGAATGTATTGGTTTGAGTTTTTTGTGAACCCCAGAAAATTATGCTCTTAAATTGAACTTATTGTGAACCTTTAATTAGATTAAAGCCATTTGATTAGATTGTGCCTGTATCATATAGCCCAGGGTGGGTTTTAATCCTCTTACTGGAGTCCTTTATAAAAGGAGGAATAAAAAGCCACAGACACAGAAAAAAGCCTCAGAGACAGAGAGGAACCCACTAAGCAGAGACAACAGCACGAGAGCAAGAAGATGAGAGCAATGTGGCGTGGGGGGAGAAAGCAGAGACTGGCAGAGCCGCCATATACCTTGCCACATGGCAGAAATTCAGGATCACCAGCTGCCAACCTTCTGGGAGCTAATAAATCCCATTGTAGAAGCCACCTCATTTCTGGTACATTGTACCGGCAAACTATAGCAAACTAAAACACTTACCTAGGTAGTGTCATACATGAGAATTATCATTCTGGTTCTCAGAAGAAAGCATGGACTTCATCTTCTTACATTACAATATGGGCTCCCCAAGACCCTGCTAACATATTATCTCAGCATTCTGATTTATGAAAAAGAAAAGTCAATATGAGTCCATTTCTCTTTAAAATAATTAAAATAAAGAAATTGCGTTTTTCAGAAAAACCAGGATTAAATAAAATAGATTGAAATGGAAACACGGAAAAAAAGGATGAAAACTTTTCATATTTTCCTTGCAGTTTAAGAGTGGTCTTGGATCAATTTTTCCCTTAATTACATGCATTCTCCTTTTTAGAAACAAGATTTTGTTACGCCTATCAAAAAGGAAAGCACTAAATGGCAGTTAAGAGGGAAGGAAAAAAGATAGTAAGATAATCTTCTAATCATCACATCATCTGCACATTGGGCTAATTCAAAATAGTGGAACTAGCCCCTGATTCCTAGGTATCGTGCCTGTTTTAAAATGATTGTTTGAAGGAACGGCAGTGGCATGTTTACAGTGTCTCAAATTTTATTTTACAAAGGTAGAGTAATTCGGTGCACAATTTTAATCAATTGCCTTATAAACTTTAAAATATTCTGAATAAGTCTTTAGATAATTTGAAATTTAAAATGTTGCTGCTTAATTTAAATGATAAAAGATAAAAGAGGTAATACCCTGACATTTAGAGCATATAACATGTTAGCAGTATTCAAATGTGATGAACAGGAGGAAACAGAAACTAAGTGAAAAGAAAGATTTTTGGAATGTATATTGTATGTACAAATAAACTTATACAAAAGAAAGAGAAAACCATACACAGAAAAATAGTGACAATGTTGAACTTATAAAAAATGGATGAACAATTTTTAGATTGCAATTTTTACTGTTTAAATCCTTATGTCAAAGAATTATTTACTTAGAAAGAAACTTTATTTAGAACAGAACCTAGAATAGGTATAATTTTCCATTTCCCCTGAGGCTGATATTTTAGTAAGAAGTACTGCAGAAAAATGAAAAAATAAAGGCCCTTTTGGGGGCTGAAAAATTTGAGTTTGGATCTTTGAGCTAGTGCGTACCCTTGGAAGTAATGAACTCTCCTGAATATTTATTTTTTGACAAATATAAAATTATAATAATGCATAAAATCTAATTTGTTGTGAAGATTAGAGAAAATATAAAGAAAACAGTATAATATGTGGCACATATGTGATATATACTATTCTGATTTTTCAGTCATATTTATCATTTCTAGAAAAAGGCAAAAATATTTCTAAATAAATATGTATTCTTCTAGTCAGTTTGTAAAATCTTTCAATGCAGTGACTTAAAAAAATATATTCAGAGTCTTTAAGTTGGACAGGTGAACTTAGTTGGAATATTAAAACTAAAGAGACCAAGTGGGTGATACAGGTATTTGTTCTTTCTCCAAATTATAAATGAATAAAATTAAGTTGGGAAAGATTAAAAGGCAATTAAATGTAATGTCTTTTTTTCCTCTAAATATTAGGGAGCAAATACCAAGAGGTTATCAAGCCAAACACTGGCATTTCAGAGATTAAGAAACTGAAGATGAGAGTTTTGGGTTGACTTTGTTAAGGTCGTTCAGCATATTGCTAGCAGATCATTGATATACTGGTGAAGAGTTCCGTGACTTTTAGTTTCCTAGAGCAGCTTTAACAATCTACCACAAACTGTGCGGCTTAAAACAACAGAAATTTATTGTTGCATAGTTCTAGAGACTGTAAGTCTGAAGTAAAGGTGCTGGCCTGGCCATGTTTCCTCTGAAATCTGTAGAGAATAGGGAAGAACCTATCCCATGGGTTTCTCCTGGTTTCTAGCAGGGACTGCCTGGCAATCCGTGGCTCTCTCTCCCGCAGTTGTCATGTGGTATTCTCCCTTCAGCCATCTCACTGTGTCCAATTCTGTCATTCTCTTACTAGTCATATTGGATTAAGGGTTTACCCTACTCAAGTATGATCTTATTTTAACTTGCCTAATTTCTTCTGAAGTAACCTTATTTCCAAATAAGGTCACCTTCTGAGGTACACGGGCCTAGGGTTTCAACATATCTCTTCGGAACACAATTCAATCCATAATAGTGCCCATCTATTCAATTTTTTATTCACAGTTTGATGCCATCACCACCTTTATATCATTTCACCAGATTCTCAAAAAAAGCACTGTCACATCTTTTAGCTGAATTACTTCTAATTTATGTCAATTATTCTTATTATTCACCCAAAAGTAAAACTCTTTAATGTTTAAAGCTTTCACTGAGAAATTTTGAAATCTCCACTTCCTATTGTAATGCATTGTCTTGTTATAGATTAAAAGCTTGTAACAAAACATTACATTTCAACCTACCATCAACAGAGATGATTTTCTCACTTCAATCCAAGTGTATTAGTGGAGGCTTAACTCCTGTGGGGCCTGCTCATGGCCCACGCAGTACAGATGGGTTCTTGCTGAGCTTGTTAGTGAACAAGAGATAGAATGAATGGTAGTAGACAGTAAGGGCCCATGTGCTGGAAATCCCTGAAGTTGATTGCTATTATTCTTACTGATGTGATTCTGTCCTACGGATTTCTCATGTGTGAAATAGGGGTTATCATTCTGTCTTCCCAGTGTTGTTTTGATGATTCTATATGATCTTTTGGTCTAGTAAAAGAGGTACAATAGAGCAAATTCTTCATAAATATTATTTCTCTTTGCCTTCTGTTGCAAAAATCAATGAGCTGGGTTGTGGGAAGATGATTGAGTCCAGGAATACTGTGCAACTTCCAGGGAGGACCAGGAGGAAGAGCCTGGTAAATTGTGATAAGTACCCGTCAATTTCACCCTTCCTGCAGTGGCTACCACTCCCTTCCCCCAGCCTCCTGCCCAGCAGCAGTGGGGACTGGGGCTCCATCTCCTAGTGAAGCTTGCTTCTACTAGGGTAGGTCATAAAGACCTAGTCTTCCAAATTCTCACAGTACTCTTGCTAGCCCCTCCCCCTCTCCTCAAAATGCAGTGTGGGACCAACTTGCAGTCCTCTGGTAGGTCCCAGGTCCTGCTCAGAGGGAGCACATTGGCCCATGTGCACATACTGGGGTGATGTAGGTCAATGCCAATCTATCAGGTGAAAGTCTGAGAGACTGAGCTGGGAGATGTGTCTCAGTCTTCTCACCTAGAGTTTGTCATGAGAACAGAGTGATGTCTTGCTGACAGTGTAAGAAACAATTCAGTTACAGCAGTCTGGGGCACAGGACTCCCTCAAGACTGTAACCAGAGGGGAGAGGCTCTATTTCAAGGTGAGTAGAGGGGCATTCACTCATATACCTGTAAATTGTAAACAGGGCCTCTAGCAAGTACAGGCTCAGCAAAGAAGCAAGCCCTGTAGCTCTGCCTCCATGTAGGTTCAGATAAGACAGAGAGGACCTTGCACTTTCATTTGTCTTGGGTTAAGCTGCTTGATTGGATGGCTAAATCTGAAGGAGTCCATCACCCAAAGCAGAGTCAATTTGCAAAGACAGTGATATGTGCTTTTTTGATTTGATTTGTTTGTTTTGATTAGCTATTTGCATTCAATATGTTTCACATCATCAGCTGCATACAAACCTAACGAACAGACAGCTCAGGAACTAAATTCCAGAGATAACACCTTAAAATATAAAAATTTATAGTGTGCAACTGAATTTTACAAAACAAACAAAGGAACAGGATATGCTAGACCATTCAAAGGAACAAGATAAAAATCAAGAAACCATAAATGATGTCCAAATTTTGGACTTATGTGACAGAAACTTTAAAAAAATGAGAACTAAAGGATATGAAGAAAACAATGAATGAACAATATGGGTATCTTTCCAGAGAAATAATGGAGTTGGAAGACATAATAGCTGAATTGAAGAATTCCCTTGAAGATCAATAGCAGATTGGATGTACCAGAAGAAAGAATCAGTGCTCTCAAAAACAAGAAAACTGAAATGATTCAGGCTAAGGACAGAAAGATAAAAGAATAAAAACATCAAAAGAGCTTAAGAGACCTGTAGGGGAGATTGTATCCAAGATAGCATCAGAGTAGCTCAGGCAGAGCACAACTCTTGCAAAATAAGGCAGAAAGCACAGAAGTCATCTCAGGGAACTGCTCTGGGGACCTGCAGACCAGGAGAGTGCTGCATGCTTTGTCTAGGAGGGACTGACGATAGAGAGATGAAAAGGTCAAAGGGAGAACCAAAACTTGATGCCCCCATGGCTGCAAATGCTGTCCATCCCTAACCCCCAAGCAAATGGCCTTGGTAAAACCTGCAGTTGAGCAGCCAGAAAGAGAGGAAAGATCATATTCCTCCCTGAGAAGAGGAGGGTGCAGCTGAGAGGTGGGTGTGGCTTCTCTTCAGCAACCATAACTCAAATCACTGATTCAGAATAGCTAATTAGTGGAAATTGAATGAAATCGCAGGTTTTGCTGAAGTTTATCATTTGCTGGCCACCCAGAAGAGTGAAAACTTGTCTCTCCTTTTCTTTCCCAGGCACTGCAACTCTGGTCTGTGCCTAATCAGCAGCTCCCTGCCCCTATTTTGATAACTTAAACAGGGCAATCATGGTTTTAGATAAAATTGAACCAAAAATCAAAGAAGAGATGCTAAATAAAACCACTAGGCAAGAGAGAGAAATTCAACAGAGTGAAAGCACCAACAGAATCAGATGCCCAGATCTCAACAGAAGATAACAAGCCATACTAAGAAACAGGAATATATGACCCAGCCAAAGGAACAAAGAAAGAATCCAGCTGACACACAGGATTTAAGACAACAAATCAAGGATGTTCACATCAACCTCCTTAATCAATTTAAGGAAATGGAAGAAAATGTGACTAAAGAGATAAAGGATATTAACATGACACTGTGTAAACATAAAGAACAATTTGAAAGCCTGCAAAAAAGTAACAGTTTATAGTAATGAAAGACATAATGAATGGGATTAAAATGGATTAGAAACATGTAAGAGCAGATTTGAAATGTTAGAATAACAACAGAGTAGAATTGAGGACCGAACATCTGAACTTGAAAATATAGGAGAACAGTGTTGAAAGAATGGAAAAAAAATGAACAGGATACCAGGTAATTGAATGAAAAACATGAGACATGCAATATATCTTATAGATATAGAAAACAGAGAAAGAAAAGAGAATGAACAGGAGAAGGAAGAATATTTTAGGAAATACAGACTGAAAATTTTCTAACCGTTGGGAAAAGCATGTGTATCAATACTCAAGAAGGACAATACACCCCTAACAGAATAATTCTGAATATATCTATAATGTAACATCTACAATTCAGAATGTCAAATGCCAGAGACAGAGAGAATGCTGAGAGCAGCAAGAGAATAACAATATATCACTTACAAGGGAGCCCCAGAAGGCTAAGTGCTGATTTAGCATCAGAAACCATGGAGGTGGAAAAGCAGTGGTACCATGTATATATAGTACTTAAAGAAAAAAAATGCCAGCAAATAATTATTTATATATATAAATGATTATTTTTTAACAAATCAATTTTATTGATACATATTAATAAAGCATAAATCAATCCAAAGAATACAATCAATGGTATTAGGTACAATCACATCATTATGCATTCAACCCTTCAATTATTTTTAGAGCATTTTTCCAATAATAATAATAATAAAAATCAAACAAATCTCATCACCTCTTAATCTCTCTATGCTTCATCAGCCATACATAGTTGCGAATCTGTTTCTGTCTTTCTAGTTTATTTGTGTTTATATTTTGTAAAAATAGTCTTGGATATACAATATCACCCATTTCATATTTAACATGAGGTTTCACTATGTTATACAGTCCCATGTTACATTTTTTAGCTTTCCTTTTAGTAATACACATGACCTTAGACTTACCTTTTCAACCACTGTCATACCCATATAATAGCTCTCCTAGTTAGAAATACTTCAATGAGATTTTACCATTCCTATTCATTTCCAAAAATTTACAAACAAGCTTTTCACCAGTTCTGCACAGACTAATCCTCAGCTTTCCATCCTCTATCCTCATTCTTTGTTCTGGTTACCTATATTCTAATTATTAACTCCACAAGCTTACATATTTAGTTCATAACAGTGCAGTTATTCGATATTTGTCCTTTTGGGTCTGACTTGCTTCACTCAACATAATGTCCTCCAGGTTCATCCATGTTCTCATATGCTTCATGACTTTATTTCTTCTTGTTGAAGCATAATATTCCATCACGTGTATACACAACAATTTGCTTGTCCATTCATCGGTTGATGGACACCAGGGTTGTTTCCAACTTTTGGCAATTGTGAATAATGCTGCTATGAACATCGATGTGCAGATGTCTGTTCATGTCATTGCTCTCAACTCTTCTGGGTATATACCTTGTAATAGTATTACCAGGTCTCATTGATAGACTATATGCAAAAGCCTTAGGAATTGCCAAACAGTCCTTCACAGTGGTTGTGCCACTTTACATTCTCATTAACAGTGAATAAGCATTCCTATCTTTCCACATCCTCTTCATGACTTAGGGTTTTCTGACTTTTTAATAGTGGCCAGTCTAACGTGTCAAAGGATATCTCATTGTAGTTGCATTTCCCTAATCACTAGTGACGCTGAACATTTTTTCATGTATTTCTTCTCCATTTGTATTTCTTCTATGGACAATTTTCTTTTTAACTCTTTTGCCCATTTTTTAAATTTGATAGTTGGTCATTTTATTGTTGAGTTTTATGATCTCTTAATATATGATGGAATTTAAACCCTTATCAGATAGGTGATTGCCAAATATTTTCTCTAATTGAGTTGGCTGCCTTTGACCCCTCTGACAAAATCTTTTGGGTTGCAAAAGTGTTTAATTTTGAGGAGGTTCCATTTATCTACTTTTTCTTCTGTCACTTGTGCTTTGGGTATAAGGTTTAATAAACTATCACCTACAACAAGATCTTGAAGATATTTTCCTATGTTTTCTTCTAGGAGTTTTATGATTGTCACTTTTATAATTCTTTATCTGGCAAGACTATCTTTCAGAAGTGAAGGTCCTTTTAAAGTGTTCAAAGATAAACCCGAAACTGAGGATCTGTTACCAAGAGACTGGATCTACAAGAGATATTAAAGAGTATGGTAAAACCTGAAAGGAAAAGACAAATTTCAGAGGACTGGAGTGTGGAAAATAAATATTATATGTAACAGAAACTGAAAGGGCTAAAAAACAGACAATAGTAAGATATGATAACACAAAGCTCAGTGATAAAATAGATGAAGTAAGTAGTGCCTTTAGAGTAGCAACACTGATTTTTAATTGATTGAACTCCCCAATTAATAGACTTAGACTGATAGAATGGATTAAAAAAAGCATGAACCATCTATTTGTTGTCACAAGAGACTCACTTTAGACACAAGGACACAGACTGAAAGTGAAAGGTTGGAAAACGTTATGTCTTGCAAATAGTAATAAAAAAAGAGATGGAGCACTGATATCATATCAGATAAAATAGATTTTAAATGCAAAACTGTTATAAGAAACGAAGAAGGTCATTATATGTTAATAAATGGGACAATTCACCAAGAAGAAATCACAATAATAAATATATATGCACCTGACTTAGGTTCCTCAAAATACATGAGGCATGCACTGGCAAAACTGAAGGGAGGCAGACATTTCTACAATAATAGTTGGAGTCTTCAATACACCACACGCAACATTAGATAGAACATTTGGACAGAGGATAGATAAAGAAACTGTGAGCTTGAATAATATGATACATGAACTAGACCTAATTTATAGAGCATCACACCTGAAAAGAGCAGGCATACATTCTTCTCAAATTGTTCACGGATATTTCTCCAGGATAGACTATATTTGGGAAATAAGTCAGATCTCAATAGATTTAAAACCACTGAAATTATACAAAGCACTTTCTCTGATCATAATGGACTAAAGCTGGAAATTAATAACAGGTAGAAAAGGGGAGTTAATATATGGAGATTAAACAATGCATACTTCAATAATCAGTGGGTCATAGAAGAAATTGCAAGAGAATTGAGTAAACTCCTCAAGACAAATAAATACAATAGCACCACATATCAAAACTTATGTGATACAGTGAAGGCAATGCCGAGAGGGAAATTGATAGAGTCTTCAAGGCTTATATTAAAAATGTAGTGGTTTCTTGGACCTTATACTCAAAGCACAAGCAATAAAATAAAAAAAAAAATAGATAAATGGGACTGCCTCAAAATTAAATACTTATCTTTCAAATGATTTTGTAAAGAAGGTGAAAAAGGAAACCAACTGAATGGGAAAAAAATCTTTGGAAGCCACGTATCTGACAAAGTTTTTTATTTCCATGTTATAAAAGGGATTGCACAACTTAATCCAAAACAACATCATTCCAATTTAAAAGTGGGTGAAAGACTTGAATAGACATTTTTATGAAGAAGAAATACCAATGGCCAAAAGGCACATGGAAAGAGGCTCAACTTTAGGGAACAGCAGATCAAAACTACAATGAGATATCATTTCACACCGTACAGAATCACCATTATTAAAAAACTGCAACAACAACAGAAAAGTACAAGTGCTAGAGAAGATGTTGAGAAATAGGAACACTCCTCCACAGTCAGTAGGACTGTAAAATGGTGAAGTCCTCTGTGGACGAGAATTTTACAGTTCCTCAGGAAGTTAAATATAGAACTGCCATATGATCTGGCTATCCAGCTAATAGGAATATATTCAGAAGAACTGAAAGCAAGGATGTGAACAGATATTTACACACTGATGTTCATAGCAGCATTATTCGCAAATGCTAAAAGATGGAAACAACTTAAGTGTCCATGAATTGATGAATGGTAAACAAAATATGGTATATACATATGATAGAATATATTCAGCTGTAAGAAGAATGAATTGGAGAAGCACATGTCATCATGGAGGAACCTTGAGGACATAGTATTGAACAAAATAAGCAAGACACAAAAGGACCAATATTATATGGTCTCACTGATATTAACTGAATATGATGAGTAGACTTACAAAATAAGACTATGGAGTATAGTTTGGTGGGAGACAGAATGGGGTTGAAAAGGGGGAGCTAATTCTGGAAGTATCTAGAATTTTTAATAAGGGTAATTGTAAATATGGTAATGGGTGGAGTTGATGGTGGCACATAAAAATGAGTGTAACCAACACTGTTGATTTATGGATGTGACTGTGGCTGAAATGGGTGTCTAGGGAGGTTAATATTAGTTGTAGAATAGCTGGAGGTTAACACAGGGAATGTATAACTGTGATTTTTGGCAGTGGCTAAGGATTGTGATTCATAATATAAATACAAGAATGTTCTACTAGAATTTGTTAAGCATATGATGATACATGGGGAAAATATCACTAATGTAACTTTTAGACTTTAGTTAAAAACAATGTAATATTTTGCAGCAAAAGCAAATAAGTTACTATATTAATGCTAAAGGTTAAAAAAGAATATGGGGTTTGGTTTTATGAGATATGGACATGGTTAAACATTTTTTCTCTACTTCATTTTCTTCATTAAAGAGGAGACCTTGAATATGTTATTTACCTGTGTATCTTTCTGACCATTGGAGGGACAATTGAGTTTGTTTTTAGGAGTAAATGGGATAAAAGTGTCTGGAGAGAACTATTTTTGGGGGTAATTCTTCCATAACTTATTAAGTTGCTTTTTGCCTGTTATTTTATTTTTTGAGTTTGAAATAAAGTTTGAAAAAAAGAAACCTGCAGGACACCATCAAGCATGCAAATATACACATTATGGGAGTCCTGGGAGAGGAAAGAGAGAAAAGAGCAAAAGGAACTTTCAAACAAATAATGGCAGAGAATTTCCCAAATTTAATAAAAGACATAAATGTATTCATTCAAGAAGCCCAATGAATGACAAATTGGTTAAACTCAAAGAGAACCATGCCAAGATACAGTTATCAAATTGTCCAATTCCAAGGACAAAGAAAGGTTCCTGAATCTGCAAGAGAAAAGTAATGAGTTACGTATAACAAAATACCAGTATGGTTTAGTGTTAATTTCTCATCAGAAACCATGGAGAAAAGAAGATGGTAGGTTGAAATTTTTAAAGTACTGAGAGAAAACAATTGCCAAGCAGGAATTTTATATCTGGCAAGACTTTCTTCCAAAAACTGAGGAAGAGATTAAGACATTCTAAGATAAAATAAAGCTGAGGGAGATGATTACAATTAGACCTGCCTTACAAATAATGCTAAAGGGAGTTCTTCAGTTGAAATGAAGGGACACTAGACAGTGAATTAAAGAGGCATAAGGAAATAAAGACTTCTGATAAATATAAATGTCAGTAATATTGTATTGAATTTTTTGTTACGGAACTCCACTTCTTTTTACAAGTGCTAAAATAAAAATGCATAATGTGTAATGATAAATTTATGGTTTTGGACACACAATGGCCAAAGAAATAATTTTAACAAGTACAAGAAAAGGTGGAGGAACAGAGGAATATAGAAACAGTGTATGTGAATGCTTTGAAAATAAGTGGATATCAAACAAATACAATTGCTATAGATCTAGGATATTAATTTTAATTCCCTGTCATCATCAAAGAAAATACATGAAAAAATATACTGGAAAGTAATGAGAAGGGATTCAAATGGCACAATTTAAAAAAACACAAATAATAAGGAAGTAAGCATTAACAGAAGAATTGAGGAGTAAGAAAAGATATAAGACTGAAGGGAAAACAGCAAGGGACAGAAGAAAGTAATGCATTATCAGTAGTTTCTTGAAATGTAAGTGAATTAAACTCTCCAGGCAAGGTATAGACATTGACAGAATGGACAAAATAGCATGAACATCTATATGCTGTTTTCAAGAGACTCACAGTAAAATCTGAGACATAAGTAGATTGAAAGTGAAAAGATGGAATTAATATATACTATGCAAATAGTAGCCAAAAGAGAGCCAGTGTGGATACACTGTATTAGTCAGTCAAAGGGATGCTGATGTAAAATACCAGAAATCTGTTGGCATTTATAAGGGGTTTCTATTTGGGGTAGAAGATTACATTTATCAGGCCATAAAAGTGTAAGTTACTTTCCTCACCAAAGTCAGTTGCCATGTGTTGGAGCAAGATGGCTGCCCATGTCTGCAAGGGTTCAGTCTTCCTTCCCTTTCTTAATGCTCCATTGGTCCAGCTTCTTCCAATCTCAGCTGTAGGCTGGTACAAGGCTCATCTTTCTCCCTGGGTCTTGTTTCTTTCTAGGTTCACCTGCTCAGTTCTCTCCACAAGGTCTCTTCACAAAGTCATCTCTCTTCCTGGGGCCTCTGCCATGTCTAACGAACTCTCTCTCTTCTCTGTGTATTTAATTCACAGGACTCCAGCATAAAAAGTAAAAATTCTCTTCTCTGCCAGGTTGTTTCTCTGTGACTCCCTACCTATTAAGGGGGCAGGGACTCATCATCCTACTGATGTGACTGAATCAAAGCCCTAATCATAATTTAATCAAGTAAAAGTAAAACCCTGAATTTAATATACTCTAATATGCCCAGAGGAACAGACCATTTTACAAACATTATTCAGTATCCCTTTTTAAAATTCATAATCTCAAACTGCCACGTACACTAATGTCAGATAACATAGACCATCATCATGCTGAAAAATAGGCTAATTCAACATGAAGACATAATGATAATAAATATTTATGCAACTAATAGCAGAGCTGAAATAATATATAAAGTAAATACTGCAGATTTGAAGAGTATTGCTTTCTAAACATACCTCTTCTGTCACTTTTATTGGATCTGTGGTTGGCACTGGGGTTAGTGTACACTCAGGATATCTGAATCTCTGGACTGTCCATGTGACAGCCAGGCCCTGAGCCTCAGCAGATTTGCAACTCTTACCCTCTGGATTATTGAATTTACTCCGGTCAGCTAACAGAGAGATGAAGAAAGTCAACCACTACACCAGGGAGCCAAGAGTGCCTACAACTGCAAGCAGGAGAACTGCATCATCACCCATGTGGAATCTAAGCCCCCTCTCTATATAGAGGTGGTGTGGACATCACCATCCCAGGGTCCACAGGATGGAGGAATAGAGTATGAATTTGAGTGGACTTACTGATATTCTACTATGGAACTATTGTGATTAGTAATGGAAGAAATTGTAATATTGATGTGGAGAAGGTGGCCACAATAGCTGCTGAGGGTAGGGAGAGGAAAGAAGAGATATGATGTGGGGGAATTTTCAGGACTTGGAGTTGTCCTGGGTGGTACTGCAGGGACAGATACCGGACATTGTATGTCCTGCCATGGCCCACTGGGTGGGCTGAGGGAGAGTGCAAACTACAATGTAAACCATTGTCCATGTGGTGCAGCAGTGCTCCAAAATGTATTCACCAAATGCAATGAATGTGCCACGATGATGAAAGAGGTTGTTATTGTGGGGGGAGTGGGGTGAGGGGAGTGGGGGGTATATGGGGACCTCTTATATTTTTTGAATGTAACATTTAAAAAAAAAAGGGTGAAGAGAGTATTGATGGTTCTTCATTAATAGTAAGAGATTTCAATACACCACTTTCAATATGGATAGAACATCTAGACGGAAGGTAAATATAAAATTAGAAGACCTGAACACTCCTATAGACTAACTAGACCTCATGGACCTATATAGAAAACCATCCTATGCAGCAGAACACATATTTTTGTCTAATGCACACAAATCATTCTCCAGTATAGATCATATGTTAGGTCATAAAGTAAGACTCAATAAATTCAAATTATTGAAATCTTACTATGTGTCTTTTCTAATCAATGGAATAAAGCTAGAAATCAAAACAGGGAAAAATGGAAAACTCATAGATATGTAAAAATTAAACAACACACTATTAAATAATCAATGGGTCAAAGGAGAATTCATAAGAAAAATTAGGAAATAACTTACAAAATTAAGAAATAACATACCAAAACTTACGGCATGTAGCAAAGGCAGTGCTGGGAAGGAAATTTATAGCTCAAAAAGCATACATGAAAAAAGAAGTAAGATCCCAGATCAAAGACCCAACTTCAAAACTGGAGTGTCCAGAAAGTGAAAGACAAACTAAATCTAAAGTCAGCGTAAAGTAGGAAATAACAAAGTTAGGAGGAGAGATAAATGAAATAGACAATAAAAAAACAATAGAATCAACAAAACCAAAATTTAGTTAATTTGAAAAGATCAGTAAAACCTTTAGCTAGACTGACAAAGAAAAAAAAGGGAGAGAACACAACTTAAATAAAATATGTAAAGGAGGACTTGGCTAACTTCTCTATAGAAATTGAAAGGACTGTAAGAAGATATTATGGACAACATCTGTATACAAATAAATTAGATAACCTAAATGAAATAGACAAATTCCTAGAAACCACCTACAATGACTTAAGAAGAAGTAGATGATCTCAACAAATCAAAAATTAGTAAAAAGATTGAATCAGTAAACAAAAAAATCCCAACAAAGTAAAACCAAGGACAAGATTACTTCACAGTTGAATTTTACCAAACATTTGAAGAGAAATTAACACATATCCTACTCAAATTCTCCCCCCAAAATTGAAGAGGATGGAATACTCCTTATCTCATCCTATGAGTCCAACGAAAGCCAAATAAAGTTATCATAAGAAAAGAAAACTACAGACAAATATCTCCTATGCATATAGATGTAAAAATGCTCTACAGAATACCAGCAAACTGAATCCAGCAGCACATCAAAAGAATTAGACACCATGTTCAATTGGGATTTATCTTATGATGTGAGGGTCGTTCACCATAATAAATTAATAAATCTAATACACCATATTAACAGAAGAAGAAAAAACAGATAATCTTCTCAATTGATATAGAAGAGACACTTGTCAAAATCCAGCACCTTTTCAAGATAAAAACACATGTATATTTAATAATAGCAGGAGACTTGATAATTGGCATGTTTTAAAAGCCTACAGCTAATATCATACTTAGTTGTGATAGGCTGAAAACTTTCCTTCTGAGATCAGAAACAAGACAAAGATGCCCACTGTAACCTCTGTTATTCAATGTTTAACTGGAAATTCTAGCAAGAGCAATTAGGCAAGAGAAAGAAATAAAAGCCATCTAAATGAGAAAGGAAAAAGTGAAACTTTATATGCACATGACATGATACTGTAAACATGAAATACTGAAAAATCCACAAGAAAGCTACTGGAAATAATAAATGAATTCAGCAAGGTGGTGGGGTACAAAATCAACATGCAGAACTCAGTAGTATTTCTGTACACTTATAATGAGTGATCTTAAGAAGAAATCAAGAAAAAAACATTCCATTTATAATATCAACTAAAAGAATCAAATGTCTAGGAATAACTCTAAGCAAGGATTAAAGTATTTGTAGAAAACTACAAAAGATCTCTAAAGGAAATCAAAGATCTAAATCAATGGAAGAATATTCCATGTTCGTTGTCTGGATATGAACATGGAAATATTAATATTTTAGTTGTATCCAAGTCAATTTACAGATTTGAAACACCAAGAGCCTTTATTGCAGAAATCAAAAAGTCAATCATCAAATTTATACATAAAATCAAAAGTCCCAAATAGCCAAATACATCTTGAAAAAGATCAAATTGGAGGATACATACTTCCTAATTTGTAAACTTTTTATAGTCACAGTAATTAAATAGTGTGGTATACAGGCACGAGGACAGTTATTTAAACCAATGGAATCAACTTGAAACTCAGAAATCAACCCTCACATTTATGGCTAACTGATTTTTTTATGTTTTAAAATTTTATTTTTGTATCAATGTTACAAGTTACAAGTAAACACAAGATAACCACTGCAGTAACAATTCACTTTAGTCAGCAGTTCATCACTCAGTCCTGAGGGATTTGGGACGATGTCCCATTCTGTCTGCTTCAGTCTGAGAAGGAACATAGATATAGGACAGAGGAGTGGAAGTATTTTGATTTCAGTTGAAGATAAACCTTGTTTTGAGATTGGGACTGTTTAATTACCATCATTTTGTTAGTTGTTCAGGGCAGACATGAAGAAATGGAGTATGGCTGCATATCTGCTGGATTTCAGGCTCACTTAGCATAGGAAAAATCCAAAGGCTTTAAGTCTTTGAGGAATAAGCTTAATAAGTACATTTAAAATTATAGGCTCAAATAGAAGAAAAATAATCATGGTTAGGAGATTATACATGAGTATAACTATGTTATTTTGGGGAAATAGCTTTTCATATATTCCCAGATAGAACCCACCAAAGAAATATTGATTTCATTAGTCACATGGCCTGCCTAGGGTATCTGGATGTCCTTAGGTCTCTTGGGCATTTTTTTTTAATTTTAAAATTTTTAAAAATTTATTTTATTTGTCTCTCCCCACCATCTTGTTTGCAATTGCTGTGTCTGTTTTAACTTGCTGTGTCTGTTTGTCTTCTTTGTTTCTTTTTTTGGGGAGACACTAGGAACCGAACCCAGGACTTCCAACATGGGAAGGAGGAGCCAATCACTTAAACCACCTCCATTCCCTGCTTGTTGTGTCTCTCATTATGATTTTCTTTGTGTCTCATATTGCATCATCCTGTCATGTCAACTTGCTGCTCCTGCCTGTCACACCTGCTCCTTGCCCTGCTCATCCTTATTAGGAGGCACCCGGGAACCTCTACTCCCTGCTTTGTTGAGTCTCTCATTATTTTTTCTTGTGTCACTTGTTGTGTCATCTTGTTGTGTCAGCTTGCCATGCCTGCCCATCAGGGCCAGCTCATTGTCTTCTTTAGGAGACACCAGGAACCAAACCATGGTCCTCCCATGTGATAGGTGGGAACCCAATCACTTGAGCTACATTTGTTTCCCCAGGAGCACTTTTGGTTGAAGCTTTGTTTTGTTGTGGCAGTTTGTGAAATCTGAGCTCTTCAAAAGTCTTAACTTCCAGAATGACCTCCCAACTCCCTTTGAAATATCTTAGCTGTAAAACCATATTTTATTTAATATTTCCTTCTTTTGATCAAGGTCTTTCTCCAAATACATTGCTGATTAACGCTTAGTAATAGTCCATCAGTGCTAGGGTAGCTCAATCCTGGGAGTCATGTCCCACATTGGGAGAAGGTACTGAGTTTATTTACAGAGTTTGATTTACAGAAAGGCCACACTTAAGGACATTTTCAGAAAGTAACTGATGGTTTTGTTATACATGAATAAGGTTCAACGTGGAATCATTCAGATTGAAGGCTTGGCTTATTAACCTATTTTCTTTTATTAGGCAATGTTTATTTATTCCAGAGCTTTTGGCCATCTTATTTGAGAAAGTATCAGGACTTTCCCAGGAGGGTAAGTTGAATATTTTGTTAGCTACTGTGAGGGCTTCTATCCAGAAAACTTATCTATGGCAAGTTTATTTCCCAATATGTTAAAAATGTATGGTTAACTGATTTTTTTACAAGGGTGCCAAATCTACTCAGTTGGGAAAGAATAGTCTCTTCATCAAATGGTGCTGGCAAAATTGGATGTCCATATGGAAAAGAATGAAGGTGGACCCCTACCTCATGCCATATAAAAAAAATCAACTCAAAACTGCTTAAAATCCTAAATATAAGAACCAGAAATATAAATCTAGAACAAAATATAGGGAAAATATCTTCAGGACCTTGTGTTAGGCAATATTTTTTTAGACTTTACACTTTTCATTACAAAGAAAGAAAAAAAATAGATAAATGGGACTTCATCAAATTTAAAACTATTGTGAGTCCAATGACTTTATCATGAAAGTAAAAAGACAGCCTACTTAATAGGAGATAATATTTGGAAATAGCATATCCAATAAGTATTAAATATCCAGAATATATGATGAAATCCTAGAACTCAACAATGAAAAGACAATCTAACTTAAAAATGGGCAAAGAACTTGAATGCACCTTTCTCTAAAGAAGATATACAAGTAACCAAGAAGCAAATGGAGACATCTCAACATCATTTATTCTTAGAGAAATGAAAATCAAAACCATACTGAGATATCATTTACACTCACTAGAATGGCTATTACTAATATTTAAACTAATCAATTTCATTGATTAATAAAGCATACAATTTATTCAAAATGTACAATGAATGGTATTTGCTATAATCGCAGTTGTGCATTCATCACTTCAGTCATTCTTAGAGCATTTTCATTATTTCCATAATAATAACAAAAAAACAAACAAAAAAAACCCAGACAAACAAGGAAATACCTCAATCTCAATCTCCCTATTTCCCTTGCTATACATAGCTGCTGTTTCTAGCTATTCTTGCACAATTATTTATTTGTTTATTAAGCAGTTTTATGAGATTTATTCACATACCATATGATCTATCCAACGTAAAACCAATGGCTTTTTTTGTTAGCTGTTAAAAAGTCCCTTATTGTAAAATTGTAAAATAAATAGAAAAATAGATTGAATGGAATTGCAAATTTTAAAAGAGAGTGCAAGGCCAGGTTAGAGTTAATATAATCAATTATAAAAAATAGATAGCATAGAAACATTTATAAATGTAAATAATAATTCAAATACCATAGAAATTAATTATAACATAATTCTAATTTGTGTACTACAGCTCTAACTATTGAACATAATAATCTCTAAAATAAAATAAATTATGGATTTAGCTATTTAATTTCCATTTAGGCCATAATTCTTTCTAGATAATCAAATTCCTATTTGGGGATACTTTACGTCTTATTGGATTGAATTACAGCATAATTTTATGAGGCAGAAAAACTCAAAATCTTGTTAAACAGTAGTCATTCTAAATCATTAATGATTCAGATAGGTTATTTTAATTAAAGAGTATGAATAGAAAGAGTTAAAGAAAAATTAAATATACAAAATTATATCTCTTCTCCAGTCCTCCTCAATTAAAAGCAAGTGTTTATTTTGTATGAAGAAAATTACAGAACATTGACCACAGGAACAATTTGCCAGTTGCACTGAGTAATTATTGTTTATTTACTGTAATATTGTTATTTTAAATTTATTTGGTCTATTCTAGGTTACAATTTGCATGGAAAAACTTTTTCCACCCTTTCACTTTAACCTAGTTGTGTCCTTATATCTGAGGTGGGTCTCTTGAAGACAAAATATAGATGCTCATATTTTTTTATCCCATCCCTTCTATCAGTCCATGTCTTTGATTAGGGAGGTCAATCCATTACATTAATGCCTGTAAAGGCATTACTTACTTCATCCATTTTCTCCTTCAGTTCTCTGTTGTCTGTCTTTCTTATCCTTTAGTCTACCCTTCCTAATAATCTTCATTTCTAAACATTTCTCCAAATCTTTCATCCTTGTTTTTTTCTTTCAGGCAGCAGCATTCCCTTTAGTATCTCTTATAGTTCTGGACTTTTTGTAACATATTCTATCAGTTTTGTTTGTCAGTGAAGACTTTGAACTCAGCCTCATTTTTGAAAGATGGAATTTTGCCAGATACAGAATCCTTAGCTGGCAGTTTTCTCTTTCATTACCACTTTTTTCTCTCCTCCATGTTTTTTGATGACAGGTTGGCACTTAATCTTATTGTATGTGATGCTTGTATGTGATTCTTGGCTTTTCTCTTGTTGTTTTCAGAGCCCTTTATTTATCTCTGGTATTTGTCATTCTGAATAGTAGGTGTCTTGGGGTAGATCTATTTGGATTTATTCTGTTTGGAGTGCACTGTCCTTGGATACTGATATTTAAGGGTTGGGAAGTTTTTGGTCATTATTTCCTCAAATATTCTTTCTGCCCTTTTCTATTCTCTTCTTCTCCTGGGACACCAATAAAATGCAAATGTTTGTGCATTTTGAACTGTCATTCAATTCCTTGAGACTCTGTTCTATTTTTTCCATTCTCTTCTCTTTCTGTTCTTTCTTTTCCAGTTCAGATGTTCTGTCTTTGAAGTCACTAATTCTGTATTTGAGCAATTCAAATCTGCTCTTATATGCCTATAATGGATTTTAATCTCATCTATTGGGTCTTTCATTCCAATAAGGTCTGTCACTGTTCTTAATGCTCTCCCAGTGCCTTTTTAATATCTTTTATTTCTTTAGTCATATTTTCTATAAATTCTTTGAAGTAATTTAGGAAAGTTGTGTGATTATCACTGATTATCTGAAACCCTGTATCTCTTCAGAATATTTGGTTTGTTCTTTTGCTGGGCTCTTCCTGTTTCTTAGTATGGGTTGTAATTTTTTGTTGATGTCTAGGCATCTGAATATATTGGTGAATTTAAGCTGATGGCTAATTTCTCTCTTGCCTATTTTTTATTTCACAGCTATTCTTTGATATTTGGTTCAACTTATTCTCAGTCTTTAAAATTGACCAGCTTAAGTTTTGAAATTTGGTCCAGGGACTTAGTAATGGGGTGCAGATTTTTGTCCATGGGTTGTGTACAGACAGTGTAGTTTTTGTCTATGCAATTTCCAGACTGGGTCAGTGGATGGTGCTAGTCAGCACACCTTTCCACAATGGTGTTTCAGTCTCAGCTCTCCTGTGTTCCTCTGTTGAATCTCCAGACCAGAGATTCACAGCAGGCTTTGCTGACTGATTTCACTGAAGAAAAGCACTCTGACTACCCTCCTTTTTCCCTCGAAACATGACAGGGAGAGAAATATCAGTTCCCCTTTCAGCCAGCTGCAGTGAAGCAGGTGTTTTACCCAAGCTTAGACTCTTAAGGGTGGGGTAAGGGAGCCCTTCATAGCACTACAGGGGCTTGGTATCTCACATTTGTCATTTGGGCATCTTGTCTCTGTTCCTCACCCTCTTGGGAGTTATGTAGCACTCTACTGGTCTGCTGACCCCTAAAACAACTCCTTCAGACAGCTTTTGGCTCTTTCTCTCTTGTTTCTGTAAGAGCATTCAGCTCTGCCTGTTAGTCCATCACTGTCTTCTCACAATCTCAGCTATTATTTTAAAAACAGAAAATTACAAGTCTTGGAGAGGGCATGAAGAAATAGTAACTTTCATTCATTATTGGTGGGAATGTAAACTGGAACGCCTCTGCAGAAGGCAGATGGACAGCTCCTTGGAAAGTTAAATGTAGAATTACCATATGACCCTGCAATCCCTCTTCTAGGTATATACCAAAATAAGTGAAAACAGGTACTTGAATATATATTTGCACACTGATGTTCATAGTGGCATTATTCACAATTGTCAAAAGGTGGAAGCAACATAAGTACCCATCAACTTATGAATGGATAAATAAAATGTGGCATATACATACAATAGCCCATTATTCAGCCATTAAAAGTAATGAGATTCTGATACATGTGATAACGAGGTGAATCTTGACAACATCACGTTGAGTGAAATAGGCTGGACACACAAGGACAAATTTTGTATAATCTCACATATGAAATAACTAGAATTAGCAATAGAGTCAGAAGCTAGAATGTAGGTTACCAGAGTCAGGGATGGCCTAGGAAATGGGGAATCAATGCTTAAATTGTAGAGAATTTCTATTTGGGTTGATGTAAGTATTTTGGTGATGGATAATGATGATAGAAGTATAATATTGTGAACATAATTAACAGCACTGAACTGTATGTTTGAATGTGTTTAAAAGGGGAAGTTGTAGGCTGTATGTATTTTACCAAAATAAAAATTTTAAAAAGAAGGAAAGGAAATCAGTGAGTTGCCACCCAACACTATACTGTCCTATTGGTTTGACAGTCCATGTTGTGTCCTTGAATGCGCTTGATTCATTATCATCTTTGCTTCATTTCAATTTCAAATGTAAAAACATTTGCTCAAAAATACTTCAGTTCTTAACACTCAATATGCTGTCTTCTTTAAAAATAATTCAATTTCACTTCTGGTATATGACAACAGTGAGTTCCTGGCCTCTAATGATGTTTTAGTGTTCTATGAATGAAAGATCTTACTTCTGATGGAAAATTCTTATCAAAATGGATTCTTCATTAAAATTGTTAACTTTGGAATAGCAGTTGTTTCCTTTGCAAAATATTGAAGTTTTTTCAAGATTTCTATTCTGTTCTGGATTATATTAATATTTTAGTACATTATTTTTAAGTGTATAAACATTAACATAAAAATATGTGAATGCATTTCCATATTACTGTAATTGGCAATGATGTTTTCTAGGTTATTTATAACATTTACATTGTGTGAGTATTACAAGCATTACCAATTGTATGATAGTTAAATTTCCACATGATCTTAATAGGGTGGACAAAATGCTTGATAAAAGTTGAATAACATGTGTTTTCATTTGTTGGTCTCCCAAATTTATGCAGTATCATTAGACATCAATGATATCTGAGTTAAAATATTGCCCCTTGATATATATTGTATCAATGGAAAAATATTTAAACTCCATGAACCTCAACAAATTAATATGAAATTTCTGCAGTGAAAATTTGTCTTTGTGTTTGTTGTTTGTCATTTAGCTATCTTAAAACAAAATTTGAACCTTTTCTGTAAACTATGAAACTTCCCTGTTAAACTTCAACCATTTTAAATCTGAGTTATAAAACTTCAAGTATTTTAGCTGACTCACCTACAATAACAAAATATTGCACTTCCAGACTCATACTTTTTCTATATATATACTGCACTAGCAATTTACTTTGTTAATAACCTTGAACCAAGATTAATGTCCCAAATATAAGATTTGGATTGGAAAACTCTAAAAGATAGAGAAGCACTCTCCAGCCTTGAGTAAGTAATGTACCTTTTCTCTGGGGTCTTCAATTTTAATTCTACATTGTAATACTTAGCCACTCAGGTAGTTGCTATTACTGTGCTCAGCTATCTAGGAAACAGACTACCCTATGTTAATACAGAAATAATATATAAGTGCATTAGTCTCTTCAGAAGCTTAGGGAGTTTAAAGCCATTAAGACTTCAAGCCACTAAATGGCGTTAAATATATGAGCTGCTGGTAGTTATTATTCAGTTTATGTAGCACAAGTTCTATGGTCAAAGATGGTTACCAAATAGATTTCATTCCTTCTGGTTCAACTTTGGTTTATTTACTAGTGCAATAATTGCATGGTGACATATTTTGGAGGTGCAAATCCAAGCAAGATATTTACATAATTATACAATGAATGGTCTGCTTGTTATTCATTAGTCATTTAAAAATATTTTTTGGATGATAGTGGTGTTGGCAGTAGTATCTTTAAAAATCAGAAAAATCTTTGAAATGTCTATTGATTGTAAATGTTGTGATATTTTAAATGAATCAGACTAACATTTACAAAATACATTTCAGACATAATATTTTCTAATATATGTTGTATATTGTAAATGGGTAGATTTGATAAATTCAAACCGAAAATTTTATATAACTGATTTTCCTTTGAGCAAGGCATACCAGTATATTATTCTTTAATAAACCTTTGTCCTTCAACCTTATTTTCAAGTAATATTAAAGCAGATATTTATGATAAAAATAAGGAATAGTCATAAAATCATTTCAGAAAAAGAAAACTGTATTGGATAAAATCAGTGGAATCTAAGCCCCCTCTTGACATAGATGTGGAATGGACACAACCAATCCAAGGTCTACAGGATGGAGGAATAGAGTAAGGATTAGAGTGGACTTACTGATATTCTATTCATGAACTATTGTGGTTAGTAATCGAAGAAAATGTGGCATTGGTGTGGAAAAAGTAGCCATGGTGGTTAGTGGGTGTGGGGAATGGGAGGAAGAGATAGGATGTGGAGGCATTTTCAGGACTTGGAGTTGACCTGGGTGGTGCTGCAGGGACAATTACCGGACATTGTAGATCCTCCCATGGCCCACTGGATGGAACGTGGGAGAGTGTGGGCTATGATGTGGACCACTGACCATGAGGTGCAGTGATGCTCAGAGATGTATGCACCAAATGCAATGAATATGTCATGATGATGGAGGAGAATGTTGCTATGGGGGGAGTATTGGGGTGAGGGGGGTAGGGGGGTACATGGGGACCTCGTATTTTTTTAATGTAATATTTTAAAAAATGAATTTAAGTAAGTAAGTAAGTAAATAAATAAATAAAAGAAATCAAAATAGGTCATTGGTCATTATGATCCTTCTGTAGGTTGCTGACAGCAGAGTTACTACTACATTTCCCAAAAGTCTTATCCACATATTTCAACCATGTTGAAGGCTACTTTGGGTGGGATGATATGTTATCCTCTAAGTATGGCCATGATGAAAAGAAATATGACATCTCTGATTGTGAATTAAGGATTTGTTATTAAGAATGGCATGAAACCATAGCAATTAATAACATTTATCAAATACTTGCATGCTAAGATAAGTAGTATATAGTTTGCATGTATTATTTTATTTGCACTTAAGCTATAGTCATGGTGCATGACCATGGCATGGTATCACATGCAAAGCAGTAAACAAACAAACAAAAAAAAACAATCCTAAAAGCATGGCTTATCGATAATGTATTATGTGGGCAAAATGAGTTTTCTTCCTTCTGCTGTTCTTAGCACATATGTGGAATCCCTAGCTGCTTTTGAATTAAGGTTTCTTTATTCTCTCTTTAATGTTTCCTTCCCCTTGGCAGTTTCTTTTCAAAAAAACTATTTGCAAAAGGTCATTTCTGAAAGCCTTCACTTATTTAAAGAAAAATTTCTGGAGGATAGAGGGTATGTCAGGAACTGTGGTTTGCATTTGTTGTGTAAATTGTAATCCCTTACTTTTTCTAAAACTCTTCCTTCCATGTTTTTAAAAAATGCTCCATGGTTTTTGTTTTTTTTTTTTAAATCGCTCTCTCATTGTTTGGAAAATTACTTAAGAGAACTGTCTGGAGTTCCTTCAGTTGTCACATACTTGTATACTCTCCTAGAATTACTTTAAATTATTTGGTTATTGAAGCACTCATTTGGTGATAGTTTTCAGCACACTTTTGCTTGTAGAGGCAAGAGAATACTTAAAACTTACATTTTGCTTTTTTTTTTTTTTACCATTGAGGCTACATCTTTATTTTTAACCCCTATTCTGGACAAGTTATTGAGTGTCTACTATGTTTCAGTCACTGTGCTAGGTAATTAGATTATAAAGTTAGACTCAAAAGAATATCTGCCTAAAAGAGCCCTCAGCTTAGTGAAAGAGAAAGACAAGTAAACCAAACCAACTTGAGAATTCTGAGAATGTTTTTTAGAAGTTGAGATATATCAGACAGACTTAAATAATCAACAGAGTTGCTTAGTGAGGTAGGGAAAAAGGAAGAAAAAGCAGAAATAAGATATGCAAAAGCAGGGAGGCTTGAGAGGATTTGGAGGCAAGGGCCTGAGTATGGCTAAGAAATGGAATAGTCTTATACTCAGTTTCTTAGAAGCTGCCCCTGAACCAGTCATTCCTGTGAAAGTGATTCATCAGGGAGTGTTCCTTCCCCAAAAACTCTGGCAAGGGAGTGGGGCTATGGGACAAAGGAAAGGAAGTCAAGCAAGAGAGCAACATCAAGCAAATTCTCATGGTGGATAAATTTGGCTCTACCCCACTATCTCTCAACACAGCATAGGTAACATTTTAATGGTCATCCCAAATCAGGGGAGAACTGCTATATGTGTATACGAATGTATTCCTGTGTGTTCCTTCCCTTCTTGCAATTCTTGGCTAATGGCTGCTTCTGAGGGGACTAATGCTCAAGCACCTGTGAGCAGTCAAATCAGCCCCAGCTGGCTGAGAGCATTCCTCTAAGAGGTACAAATGCTGGCTGTTGGGAGTGACAGCAACTCAGGAACCCATGTGTATCCTATTTGTAAATAGATCCAATGGGATATGAGGAGATCACCAACAATGCTTGTGTGCATAAGGGGTTGGGGTAAACAGCTGAGGTTTGGAATTATCACACATTCTCAGGAACTGCATGCTCTGCCCAAATGTATTATTCACATGTTCTATTTTGCTTTCATGTTTCTTTTATCCTACACTATTGCCCTTTGTTTGGTTCACATGGACTTTCCCCCAGAAAAAAATACAAAGAGCTCAGAATTTTGCCTAAGAAATACTATTTCACTTCCTTTGCAGGGAGCTATAAACTTAGAACAGTAATATAAATGTACTCCTTTGACTAGATTCCTACTAAACTTGTCACCTGTTTATAAAGGAGCCCTCTATTTGACTGGAAGAGACAGGCACCAAATGAACTTGATACTTTCCTATGCCAGTCAGAATGCAATTGCAACAGTAGGGGCTGTGAAAGGACAAAGCAGTCACTCACCTCTGCACACAAGTGCTGTCCTTGAAATTGTTGATTGTACTTTCTTGTGCTCTGCCTTGGCCTGTTAACCAGACACAGCATCATGGGATTTCAGAAATGACAGTAAATTCAGGCTTAGTGATTTGTTGAGGCTTCAGAATACAAGTTTTGAAAGGGATAGTTCTTTTTTTCTTTGTGTCCCCTGATAAATTTGCATGGTCTCCATACTCTTTAGAAGTCATAATCTTTAGAAAGTGTACTATGTAGGAACAGCAGGAAAGAAAGGATTTGCAAACCTCCTTTTCTTCACTGAGTGAGTTTAAAAATGCTGTCATTTATTTCAACTGTTGAAAATGGAGCTTTCTCAGATTTAAGCAGTGGTGTTCTCTCTTCATGCTGAAAAGCAATGAATTATCAAAAAACGGTCATCTTGCCATGAATAAAGATGACAAATGACGAAGTAACTCAGAAATAAGCTTGACAAGAGGGAAATGGTTTGAATATAGAGTTGATTGCTCTTCTGCCATCCCTTTGTGAGACTGAGTAACCAAGAAGTACGTGGTCAGAAGCTCTTGGAGTGTTCTCATCTCCCCAAATTGCGAATGGAACATTACAATATTCTCTGGTTTTTGAGACAAGTTTCAGTTCAAGGAATTTCAGTTAGCTTGGGCATGATTTGATCCTGCTTCAGGTTGGCAAAACCTCAGTAGCTCGCCACAGTTGGAACCCTCCTCATAGGAAATAGTTGGAGACTATTCTTTATGAAGTGTCATGTTTAAAACTGGAGTTAAGTGTTATGTTGGGGTCTTACTGCCAAACTATTCCACAGATACCCAGTGGCACCAGAAGGCTGACTGTGGGAAACAGAATGGTAGTTAGGGAGAAAGCCTCAGAAGTCCCATGTGCTCAGAATGTCTGTATGAGGCTTTGGGGATAATTTTTCTGGTTCTCAGTTTCCTTATCTTTGAAAGTTGTTCAGTGCATTAAATAATATGGTGTAGAATTCTTGACATAGATTAGGAACCCAGCAGTATTTGTTATTACTGTAAAAAACTGTGAATATTACTGTACAAAGTGCCAATTATTCTACTTTATTAATGTGGATGTGATTTGTGCCCTATAATTGATTTTTGTACTTTGATTTGGTCATTCTCATTATTATTAGATCATTGCTCAGAGATATCATTATTATTAGATCATTGTATCTTGCATCATTCTCATGGGCAATGAACACATAATACCCTACTCATTTTCACTCTGCCTCTCCTTTTGCCTATTTCCTTATTAAAAATTTATCTATGGCTAAATTTAGAGAGGAAATGGAAGTCACTATAAAATCACACTCCCATTCACAGCAATCTTTTGTAATTGCCACAGTAGCAAAGTGCATATCTGTACAGCACCAACCATCACTCAAATAAGGAATTTAGCACAGATCACAGAGATTGTGGGCTCTGAGTTTTTCTCTAAGTGTATTCCTACAAATCTTTTTCTTTCACTTAAGGAGGTGCTTAGAAATAGAAATGCAAGTGTATAAGAATGATGCTATCAAAGGGCTACCTTTTATTCCCTCTAGTTTAGGGAAAAAGCAATTATTTGTAAATTCCTGCCACACTTCACAGCTGGTTGCCGCACTTGAGAGCATGGCCCCCTGGACACCAGAACCTGGTTTAGAAAGAGGAAAAAGAGAGCTCCTCAGTGCAGTGATGGCAAAAGTGTGTACCGTTTTGGGTAATGCTTTTTCTCATATACTTTCTGTTTTTCTTCTGTCTAGGGACTGGTGAAGGAAGTTTAAAAGAGGTAAACAACCCCTCATCTCAACCACCTATTTTTATTTTGCTAGTGCTTGCACCAGTGTTACTTTCTGACTATTGCAAAAGTGCTTTGCAGTCTTTCCCTTTGCTTTTTGTTGATTTGTTCATTTCTTCATTTTTTAATCAAGATTTTCTCAAGTTCTCATTTGGGGGGAAGGGCTGGGAGGGCTACAGAGTTACCTGCTGTGGAGAATGTTGAAACAGTGCCTGCTCCTCAGGAAATCTTGATTGTTTTACAGAATTTTGTCCATCTACCTTATTTAAACCAATCATTCTCAACAGGAGGGAGATTGCCTCCAGGGGACATTTAGCACAGTCTGGAGAGATTTTACTTTTCATGACTGGAGGAGTGGGTGCTTCTGACACACAGCCAATAGAGGTCAGGGATGCAGATAAATACCCTGCAATGCCTGGATAGCGCCCACCACAAAGAGTGATCAGGCTCAAAACAAGAAATCCTGTTTTCTTTTGTTTTTTTAATTATTTTTATTTTTTATTTTTAAAGATGCTTTAGATTACATAAATGTTACATAAAAAATATAAGGGATTCCCATATGCCCCACTCCCGCCCCCTTCCAGCTTTCCCACATCAACAACATCTGTCATTAGTGTGATACATGCCACCAGAAGTTCCGAGGGACTGGAAAGGGAAGAATGGGTATAAAATGGGGGCATTTTTGGGACATTGGAGTTGTCCTGCCTGACATTACAGTGAAGGCTACAAGCCATTGTATATTTTGCCATAACCTACAAAATTGTATAGGGCAGATGTAAACTATAATATCAACTGTAATCCATAGTAGCAATGTTTCAATATGTGTTCATTAATTGTAACAAGAAATCCTGTTTTTAAAACCTTTCTCTTTAACAGCACTTGCTATCTAATTTACACAACTCTATGAAAGTAGTAGAGGTATTTGACATTTAGGATCAACTCACAAGGATGAGTGGCACATAGTATGGTGTTTAATGAATATCTGCCAAAAGAATTAATAAATATTAAACTGGATTAAATTTAATGATGCAGGATAAAAAAGGATGACTTTGGAAGTAGAATGACATTTGAATCTCAGTTCCACAATTGAGCATTTGTGTGGCCTTGAGTAAGTTACTTAACATTTCAGAGTCTCAGTTGTATACTAACATAGTATATTCATACATACTACTCAACCCTTAAAGAAATATCATGTATGAAAAGCTTCTGACATATAAAGTTTTCTTTTACGATTTCTTTTCTTTCTCTCCTACGTCTGGAAATTTTCCCAGATTGAATGGATGGCATTTTTAAAATTGGTAATCCTAAATTAGCTATTCTACGAACTATTAGTTATGAGGTTTGTGTTTGGTTACTTTTGGAATGACATCTTTTGTGAAGTCAAGGTGACTCTGGCCATTGTTTCCTTGTTTTCTTTTTATTGTTGTTATAGTCTTGCAGTAGAAGAATTGAGTCTACGTTTGGGTCTATTGGCTGATACCTGTTCTTTGTGTGCAAAAATGTAAGCACTAAATGCTCCAGATGGTACCACAGATGCGGAAAGGTTAAGAGATGTAATCAATTGTCATACCAGGGAGGCAGTCAATGTGATTTCGAGTTTATTGTGAGTCCCCACTGACAGAATTAGAATGTCATGTTCTGTGATGGGATCATAATAGATTAAATGCTTCCTCCTCTCTGCTCATCTAGATATACATAGAAGAATTGCAGTTGTGAACTTCAGTGGATAGGTCTGCTGTGGTTGTTTAATAACGGACACTTGTACTCTACCTCACAATTCTTAGTATTTAAACTAACTCCTCAATATCTAGTCTGTGAGCTGTGCAAATGAATCATAATAATTGTGTCAGAATATCCCAGGAAACCTTATGGATAGGAAGGAGTAAGGAGAGGCAGAAGGTTCTAATTCTGAAAGAGCAAGCACAAAAATCACTCTTAATTTGTGAAAGAAAACAGGGTCTGGGAGGAGGTAGTTGGTAAAGGAGTTGCTTCTTACATAAATTTGGGAATCCATAATTTGAGGAAAGTTAATTTTTAAAAAATTCCTCTTCCAAAGGTAAAAAAGAATAGCATATATTATATAGGAAAGCTAATAGTCACCAATAGCAAACTGAATTCCTTTGGAAATTATTAATTTTTAAAGGAAATCTAGGTCACATAACTTCCTCCTTGATGACATTTCTTTTGACCATTAAATATAATATGCCCATCACCATATGGTGACTTATTCAGTGGTTTAGAAAATGTGAAAACAAAAGAAAGTTTTGGGAGACAGAGGCTATGATAAGTTACTATTCTCACAAATTTGTAAGAGGTAATTCCATTTTAAAATTGGTTTTAAAAAGTGTTTCACTTGACACTATACTGTGGTAACTGGACGTAAAAAATCTGGACTATAAGTATGGTGTCTTCAATATGAGACTTGTGTACTTCTAAAACAACTACACTCAGCTGTGATGCTCAAGTTTTATGAACTCTTGCTTGTTTTCCACCTAACCTAACATTAAATGATATAGTACAAAAGGTAATTAGTAACAAACTGATGTCTTAGCTGACAGTTTGTTCTATCAGTTAATTCTTCCCAGATAAATTAAATAAAAGGTGTAGTAGTTCAGAAGATTATTTATAATAATTGCATTAGAAGGTAGAAACGAATGGTTTTCATTCCAATTTTCTTATAGTAACTATGGTTACTAAAATAAATAAAAATAACCTTGAAGTAATAAAGCATGGGGATATAATTGTATTCCTTGGTTTTCTGGGGTTTATGGAATGTATTTTCAAGTTTCATCTTTTAGTCATAGTTCTGTTTTTAAATAACTCTGTTCTGCTCCACGAGAGACATTTCGGTTCTAAATGTATGCAACCAAATTATCTCTTAACCCTCATTTTCAAACTGCAGTTCAATCAGTATACTCCAGATGGCACACAATGATGATAAAATTATGCATATGTTACATTGAGGGATTGAATATGCAAACAGAAGGAGCTGGTTAACTAAGGCTTTCAAATTGACTTCACGACTTTAACATTCTCCTACCTAATGAAAAAAATAACAATTTTTTGCTTGGTTTTAGGATTTGACATTTTTTAATATGGAAAAAAATGCAATTATAATCCATTACAATTCATATGAAATGTTGCCAGTGTCAATATAAAAACAAATTTTAGAGTACACAAGTAAGTACATAAAGGAAAAAATTTTAGCTTAGTTTATTAACAGTGTTTCTCAGATTATACAATGCTTATGAAAAAATAAGCAGGGGAAACCAAATCAAAATTGATATATTTCACATGTGAATAAGCTTTTTAAAAAAAATTCCAAATCCATGATGAGGGAATTATGTTATCCACTTTTATTTGCATCATTTTAGAAAAACACACTAATAATGAGGCAGGTGTATAGGAAAAAAGAGAAAAAAGTTATTCAGTTCTGATTATTAAAATGTTAATCAAATATTCTACTTCTGAGTATTTCCTTTGTAGTTCCATAGTTCTTTAGAGTGAAAGCATCTAATCAGTTACTTTTTTGTTAGGTTTTGGGTATAAACATAGTTAAAGTAGTGATATATTTGTCAATTTATCCTTGAACTTTTGTGCTTACAAAGCCTACTTAATTCCAGTGGCAAAAATTCTTTGTTTTAGTAAAAGTTGTGCCCATATGCTTTAGATAACTTTTAGTATAGATTTTATGAGCATTAGTGCACTATTTTATAAGTATTAGTAAAAATAGTAAAAAGGGAAAGATGTATTACATCCTTTATATATGTATGCCATAAATATATATATATATATATATATATAAATATTCTGTATTGCTCCACATTCATCCAAAAGTAGTTATTATTTTAAAATGTTTAGCTCTACTGGCTAAGGCAGATTCTTGTAAACTGGTGACACCTTTTTTTTCAGTGCTCTAAATTGGGGAAGTCCTTTATTTATATGGGAAATTGGGTGTTTATTTATTTTCTATAGCTTCATGCATTGATTTTGATGAACATTTCATGTTAAAGGAGTTTCCAAAGAGCACAATTTAGAATCCATGAATAACAATTCAACCCTTTATTTCTGCTCTAAACTTAAGACCATTATTCTCCATTTAAAGTAGACAAAACATGTTGCTCGACAGAACACTGCTCTGTCATTTTAGTGTTCTTTTTTTTTTTTTTTTTTTTGTGATGGTTGTTTCTAGTGAACTGGGCTGGAATATTAAGCGCTTTTTGCTTCCTGTACTCCCTCTTGCTGTGCTGGGCACATTTAGGGTTCTCTTTGAAATGGGCAAAAAGCAATTCTGTTGTCCATAAAGAATAACTGTAAGCTGGTGTGGGTGCCTGTATTTTTATTTTGTGAAGAGAATGTGCTATTTTCCAAGGTTTGACTCTCTGGCAACTGGCTTGCTGAAACATAGTTTGAATGTAGTGACTTGCATGAACAATCAAATGTAAAACATAATAAAATTCTCTTCTGATTGCACCTCTCACGCCAAACACAACAGTTTGATAAACTAGTCTATATACAAGGAGTTGTGTGTCAGGAGCTAATTTTTTGCATCATGTGAAAACAAAAAGTTAATAGATGTTTAACATGTAAAATATTGCTTTTAATATTAAAAGTGGACTTCTAGCACTTGAGAAATTGTAGCTATTATGGTTCTTGCAGTGTGATGTATCCAGACACTTCTCTGCTAAGCTCCTTTGCTTGGCAGGATCAATCATTTTCTAACATAAGCTGTCTTGTTACAAAAGTTGTCTGAAAATATGGTTGGATTCTTGGAGTCACTTCTGTTTGCCTGGTAGAGAAAAGTTTAAGTAGTACTGAGAGAGCAAATAAGCCTGCTTTAACCAAAAAATAATTGGTATTGGAAGCAGTATGGTAGAGTGAATTTTAGGCCTGTCTTAATATAAAGATGACTTGCCCAAATTTTATCCGGTAAGCATAGTCGTTTCACAGTTAAAATGTCTTATGTTAATATTCACTAAATAAATATTACATATTTGTTTGATCTATTGATTCTTATTTTCAAATATTTCCAAATGAATTGACATTTTGCAAGATCAGTAGAAATCCATGGTCCTTACTGGATACTATTTGAAAACGAATAACTCTTTTCTTAAATTGTTTATAAATTTTTAATATACTTTTAAATTTTAAAAAAAAGATACTTAGATTATATAAATGTTTCATAAAAAGCATAGAGGATTCTCATATGCCCCTCTCCCTACCCCTCCCACATTTCCCCACATTGAAAACATCCTTCATTAATGTGGTACATTTTTAGGATTGATGAAAACATTTTGGAGCATTGCCACTAAGTGTAGATTATAGTTTACATTGTAGTTTACACCGTCTTCAGTACAATTTTGTAAGTTATGACAAGATATATAATGGCCTGTATCTGCCTTCGCAATGTCATTCAGGACAATTCCCAAGTCCCCAAAATGCCCCATATTACACCTGTTTTTCACTCTCCCTCCCCTCAGAATGTCCGGTGACCACTGCCTAAACATCAATGATAAAAGTTCTTCCATTGCATCACAATAAGTCTATAGTAGAATACCAGTAAGTCTGTTCTAGTCCATTGCTCATTCCCCAGTCCTGAGGATCCTGGGATGGTGATGCCCACTCCACATCTAATTGAGAGGAGACTTAGATACCATGGGGCAGATGGAGGGACTATTTATAAACTAATAACTCTTAACACTATAGCTCTGAAGTTCTTCTCTCTTTCCTTCTTTCCTTTTTCCTCCCTTCCTTCTTCCCTCCCTCCCTTTCCTCCCTTTCTTTCCTTTCCTCCTTCTTTTTTCATCTATAATGTCTTTTAGTAAGTATATAAAATAAATATAATAATATTTATGTCAAGAGACCAAACTTTATCATGAAAAAATCACATAGTTTAGATGACCATTAGGAGTAATAATATATATTTCATATACAACATAGCTCCAACATTGTCACCCATTTCATTTGGCACTTAGCAACACCACCAAGCAAAAAAAAAAAAAAAACAAAACACTAGAAATGTCTTTCTTTTTTCAGGTATTTGTTTATTTAGTTTTATTTTTAAAGAAGCTTTAGATTACATAAATGTTACATAATTAATAACATATTTCATTAGTGTGGTATATTTGTTATAATTGATGAACACATATTGAAGCATTGCTACTAACCATGGTCTATAGTTTACATTATAGTTTACACTTTGCACCACACAACTTTACACATGTTGACAAAATGTATGATGGCTTGTATCTATCATTACAATGTCATGCAGGGCAATTCCAATGTCCCAAAATATCCCCATGTTACACCTATTCTTCCCTCTCCTGTCTTCAGAACCTCTCTGGTGGCTGCTGCCTTTATATCAATGATACAAGTTCTTCCATTACTAGAATAATAATAAACCTACTTTAGTTCATAGTTGCATTCCCCCCTTATGCTTGTTTATTCTTCAATCCTGAGGATTTGGGGATGGTGATGCCCACATTATTTCTGACTGAGAGGGAACTTAGATCTCATGGGGGCAGAGGGATGGAAAACTGTCTTGCTTACAGTTGTAGGTACTCTCTTTTTTTGGCATGGGTGTTGTCCATCATCATCTTTGTGTTAATTGTGCTGGGTGAGTCCAATGAACTGGAGAGTAGTTGTTGCACCTCTGCTGGCATTCAGGGCTCAACTGGCATATGAACAGTTGGAAGATTTAAGTCTCTGTAACATATATTTAATGACTATAGTGATAATTATAGGTTCAAATGAAAGGGGCAGTAGGGCCATGTGTAGGGAAATTATAAATGAGTCTAACTCTGTTACTTTGCAGAGTATATATTCCAAAGTGAAGCCCACTGACAAGGAGCAATGTCCTTTAATGCTGGAAGAAAATTAGATTATGATGGATATGTTGATAGACTGTAAAAGTGCCTCCAATGATATCCTAATAAATATTTACAGATGTCTTTGACTATATGTTAATTCTTCCTTAGTTGTTAAATTTGCAAACTTGTACTCCTCGTAACATATGACTCCATAGTAGAAATAAAAGCATGACAGATTGAGCTGGTGTTTTAGATTGATGGCATAATTTGGAATTACAAAAGGAAGTACATACTATACTGGGGACTTAGTCTGTTATTCTACATGATGAAGGATAATGGGCAAAAGATTGAAAGAAATTATTTTCTGCAAGCAAGAAATTCTTAGAATGAATTTGGGTTGCACAGTAGGATTACCATATAAAATATGGACACTCAGTTAAATTTGAATGTCAGATAAATGTTGAATAATTTTTAGCATAACTATGCCCTATGCAATATTTCCTAAATCTGGCAGCCTCAGTGTAGAAATCCTTGGCCTCATAGGGGAAGGAATAGTGGAACTCCAGATTGCCCTTGCCTCCCTTGCTTAATTGCTGTTGCTTTGTCCCATATACTGACATTTGAGAAGTGAAGCTGGGGCCACATACCATAGTATCTAGGGACAATAGACTGAGGGTCCTGGCATTTAGCAATATCTATATATAGAACTTAGAATAGGAAAGAAGGGTCAACAAGATGCAGTGTCAACACATAGCTTTTAGTTAGTCACAAGGTGTTTGAAAAAAATATGCAGGTTCCACTCTCAAAGAATTTTATGTGAATTAGATGAGCACCTAATTAGGAAGTAATTATGGATTGGATGATGAATAAAAATGGGGAAAAAACCACAATGAGCAGGGACTGGAACTCAAACATCTTTTTGACAATGATCTCTATTCTTTTCTGTTGCCCCCTTGTTTGTTGGCATATTTGGTGGTGGTGGTGGTGGGAAGAGGCAGGTGTTGGGATGGAAATTTCCAATATGGTAGTTTTCCATTTTTCTTGGAGACTCCTTAACATTAAAAGTTATGTTACCAATCTTTGTGCTAAGTTACAAAGTACTCAAAACAAGATAATTCTATACAGAAAAGTAACTACTATTGAGTGGTAGGCATAAATTGAGGTGCTTTATAAATTCTCTAAACTAGGTACTTCCATTTCAAATGGAAGGTAAGGCATAGAAAGATTAAAATATGTCCAAGGTCAGGTATCTAGGAATTGAAGGAACAGGATTTAGAATCCAAGTGTAATAAGAAAACTTTCACTGCCATTTAACTGCATAATAAAAATCAAAATTACTCTACTGAGCTTGAATTACAGAGTTTAAGGGATGATTATGGCCACTGTTTTGTTACCTTTGAAGTAACACATAAGTTCTAGACTTTTGGTGTAATCTTCCTAGAATTTCAATTAAAACAACAACAGGTAATTCCTGGGAAACATTTTGATTTAGATGCTAAGTTTGAACATTATTAACTATCATAATTCATATCCTACTTATCAGTTACTTTATTTAAACAATGCAAATGGTAAAGCTGACTACCCCACTGAGTTATTGTAGGAACTATAAAGAGAGCAAAAAAAATTCTACCTCAAAATAGCGCAAAGCTCTTTTTGTGTGTATGGGCTCTGAGGAGCTGTATGACGATGAAATATCAACAATAGCTCTCTGATAGGAATAAATGTAGATGCTTGCATCCATTCACCCACTCTGAAGATAATTACCAGGAAAAATGTGGCTTTTATCTTTAGTGAGAGGACATATAAATTCAAAACAGGCAGATGTGGCTTTTTTTTTTAAATTACTGAATTCATACATTTTTTAGTAACAGAGAAGTTAGATTAGATGAAGTTACTTTAAAAATTAGTTAAAATGCAAACCCTGGCCTGCCTTACAATCAATTTTTCAAACAAGTATGAGCAGGACTTTAGAATTTAAAGATTGTAATTCGAATGAATATTAATGCTTAAGTGTGTTGAGCACTGAGGTAACTGACCTCAGACCTCACACAGTGTACAAAGTAGCTGCTTAGCTGGGAAAACCAATTTTTCACCTTTTTTTTGGTCAGAAATTGGAGACACTCCACTATAGGCTGGGTTTTGTTCCTTGTAGAGGTCAAATCAGTGTCTGCTTGAAAAATTCATGATCCAGAAAAGGTAATTTTTAATGAATATTTATGAGCAATGTCCTTTCTTATCAGAGCTGTGCAAGTTTTCTGAAGCTTGCCACTAAGACTGGCTTGTGATTTTAGCAAAAAACCTCTGAATCAAAACGAGGAAAATAGACTTGATATACTCTCATCTGACTCATTTTGGCTTTTCCTGTTGTGCATCATCATTGCATATAAAACAACATTGTTCAATGCTGCTCATATCACCTTCATTGCAGCATTCTTTCCACTGCTCTTGGGATCCAAATAAGAACATAAAAGAACTTTTAAAGGATACTCTTTCTATATTTTTAATCTTAAAATATTTTGCTCAAAAAGTTGCTAATGATGTAGACCAAGGAATAACTGAACCACAGAGTTCTACAGAGTTTCTACTGGCACCAATGTTTAATACACAAAAAACAATAACTTCCAAATACTGCAAAGGTTGCATAGCTAAATTGTGACTTTTCAGATTTCCTGCATTCTCTCTTAACGTCAGTACAAGCAAAGTGATAGGGCTCTAACAAAGCATCAGTTGACGTTTTCCAGAATTAAATATGTATATATATATATATATAATCACTAAGAAAAATTCACTCATAAACATAAAATAATGTGCTACCTTTTTATTTGTTTGAATAGTAGTAAATATATTCAAAATGTTATTCAAAAAGTTAATCTTACATATGTTAGAACTAAACTGCAATATGAAAATAGTTTAAACTCTTTGTAATTTAAACTGGTAAATGTTTTCACTTTCAGCCCCTACTATTTGGTAATGTCTTCATAACGAAAATTGCTACTTATAGATTTTCCCCTCAAGGTAGCATGTAATAGACACATATTACCATAGTATTAGCCTTCATGTGGCTCCATGAAATGTTGTTCTAATGAATTAAGATGACAGCCTATTTATCATTATAAACATTAGAAGAAGGCATGATGAAATGGAATATTATACCTTATAGAATCAAAAACTTTATTCAGAAAGATTAATAATTTTAGCTTTTGTGAAGATGAAGTTGTCTATTGTAAATGCCTAATGACAAATATAAATCATATTTATTACTTTCGATGTCTATTGCTTTTTAGTATTCTGAAACATTGGAAGTTGAGAACTACAAAATATCAAAAACATGCATCAAGAGAATTGGAGGGAACCAAACGCTGTTTGCCTGACTCTCTCTTGACTGTAGACCTATTCATGGGCAGCATTCCTCACCTAGAAATCTTTTTCTAGTCTCCCCACAACCTGGACTCACCCTATACACAGCTATGCAAATTCTTATTCAACTTCCAGATTTTAGATTAGGTAAGACTCCCTCTTGAGAGCTTCCTTTTGCTGCCCCAGATTGTCGGAGCTGCCTGTGCATGCTCCCATTATTTTGCGTATGCCTGGTATTAATGCATTGAGATTGCCAGGTAACGTGACACATCTTTCACTTCAGGTGATTGTTCCACGAGCCAGGACTGGAGCAGGCTTTCATTGTTTTGCTTAGCTTTCTTTATTGAATGCCTACCAAGAGCCAGGCAGTGTTTTGGGCAATGAAGATAGAAACATATCAGACAAATAATGTAAAAAATGGATAAACAGAAAAAGAAAAACACAAGCTCAGATTCTGGGATGTGTTGTGAAAAAGAACAAGGCTGAAATACAGGATGATTGGATGAGGGTTTGATGGTATTTAGGTAGGTGTGTAGTATTAAGGTATAGTAACGAAGCAGAAAATAGGAACGATCAATGAGTCAAATACTGCCTGCACTTGTTCCTCTTGATCTCTAAGCCTCCTCTCCATCCAAGATGTCTCTTTACTGCTTTGATGATTTTTATCTTTTTTTTCTCAAACGTCAAGTAAACTGAATATCTACTCAGTGTAAAATTATTTTGAAGCATATGTTTCTATATTAGTAAATCCTCCCAATTGGTCCCTAATTAGAAGTGACTCATAAAACAAAGTTTCTAATTTTGGTGCTTTCTTTTACTTTTTAAAAAAAGATTTGCTTATTAATGGATTCAGACATTCATGTTATTTCCCAAGTGTCATGGGAAAAGGACAGTGTTGTTCTGATGAATATTAATGACCTCATATGCAATTTTTCAGTAAAATTCCTTCATTTTACTTCCAATTCTTGGTCATTTCCTGCCATTTAGAGTCTATATTTGAATTTCCCTTCAAGGGGACTGCCAGGTTGTTGTGACAAATACTATATGGTGGGTTGGCTTAAACAACAAGTATTTACTGTCTCAAGGTTTTGGAGGCTAGAAATCCAAGCTCAAGGAGTCAGCCAGGCTGTCTTCTCTCCTGGAGTCTGTGGCACTTTCCCGCAGGATTGCCACAAGCCTTAAGGGTTCTTGGCTTGCAGTTCTGCCTCTCTTCACCTCACATCCCTCTTTCCTTCTGTTTGATATTCTGGATTCTGCTGACTTTTGGCTTCTGGTGCCTCCCTGTGACTTTCTCTGACTTCTGGCTTCCAGTTTCTTCTCTTTTTAAGGCTTCCAGTAAAATGGATTCAGATCTGATTTCGGCTGGACTACATCTTAACTAAAAATAACATTTTTGTTTTAGGATAACTATTTTTTTTATTTTCTTTTAAATGTTACATTAAAAAAATATGAAGTCCCCATATACCCCCCCACCACCCCATCCCACTCCTCCCACATCAACAACCTTTTCCATTATCATGGCACATTCACTGCACCTGGTGAATAATTTTTGGAGCACTGCTGCACCACATGGACAGAGGTCCACATTGTAGTCTACACTATCCCCCATTCTACTCAGTGGGCCATGGCAGGACACATGATGCCCAGCATCTGTCCCTGCAGCACCACCCAGGAAACTCCAAATCCTGAAAATGCACCCAGATCATATCTCTTCTTTCCTCTCCCTACCATCAGCAGCTACCATGGCCACTTTCTCCACATCAATATTACAATTTCTTCCCTTACTAATCACAGTAGTTCCCCAACAGAACACCAGTAAGTCCACTCTAATCTATACTCTATTCTTCCATCCTGTGGATCCTGGGATGATTATGTCCAGTCCCCCTCTACATCAAGAGGGGGCTTAGATTCCACATGGATGATGGATGCAATTCTCCTGCTTGCATTTGTAGGCACTCTTGGCACCCTGGTGTGGTGGTTGACCTTCCTCAACTCCCTGTTAGTTGGCCAGGGTAAGTCCAATAAACCAAAGGGTTGGAGTTGCAAGTCTGCTAAGGCTCAGGGCCTGACTGTCATATGGATAGTCCAGAGATTTAGATCTCCTGAATATACACCAACCCAAACACCAACCGCAGGTCCGGTAAAAGTAACAGAAGAGGCATATATAGAAAGGTCATATCTGAGTCCAACTCCATCACACTCAGGAACACAAATTCCAAAGTAGGGCCAACTGACATGGCCCTGACCTCCAGAGCAATATGCCATGACTATAGAATCTGTGGGTCTCCGTAGCCCTCAGGACAACCAGTAGCCGGGTTTTATCTACTTTGGCTGTCTCTGGTACCCTGCTGAGGCATGCGTAAGCATTACCCCTCTGATGACTGCCCAACTCTTTTTTGGAGACTCATAGCCATATAAATTCTTTTGTCCTTTCCATTTCCTCCTTTTATTGAAGGTCGAAAAGCAGTAAGATATTACATGTAGGCTGAGATATTCTGCTGGTCAGTGTTGACCTTTTTATTCAAGGTCTTTTTCTAATTACATCATCCACTGGTACTTGGTAGTAATCCCTTGATGCCAGGGAGGCTCATCCCCAGGAGTCATGTCCCATGCTCGGGGGAAGGTAATGCATTTACATGCTGAGTTTGGCTTAGAGAGTGGCCACATTTGAGCAACATTGAGGCTCTCAGAAGGTAACTCTTAGGCATCCTGCAGCTCTAGGCCTAGTTCATATTTCAGGCACACAGGCTCATTATCAGAGCCAGCAGTATCAAGGGCTCATTGTTGGATCATCCATCTTTATTGGTCTTTGCCATTGTACTTGGGGGATTGTTGCTGATCCATTGGGGAATATGATAGAGCTCTGCTGGCTAGGAACTCAGTTGTCGTAAAAGGTCCTAATTACAATTGGTTTCCCAACCACAGGAATGTGGATTAAGATTAAAAACATGTCTTTTGGGAGGGTACATAGTTCAATATTACACAGGGACATAGAAGAGCCAGCTAATAAATGGAATCCGGATACTGTTGTGTTTATGGACCTCCCCAGGGGTCCTTTCTACAACCCCAAATATGTAATTGAAATGGACATTTTTGGTGTTCAGCAAATTCCCAACACTGGTTCTCTTGCCTATGAGGTAAGAGCAATCATCATAAATAGAGCCAAATGGAAGTCTCTGAAACTGTACCAACAGCTAAGATGATAAATAAATAACATTGTGTTAATGGTACGTTTAAAGACCTCAATAATTTAGTTAGTGGCAGTTTGAGATTATTTTATGAATCCCAAAAAGAGAAAGATTATGTTTTCAAACTAATCTATTCTTATGGGTGTGATATCCTTTGATTGCATTAAATTTGGCTCAGGGGCTTTTATTTATTTTTTTCCCCTTATAAGGCTCCCTCATCTGTTTTCTTGTTGTTTTGGCTCATCTGCTCATTTTTTTTCTCATTGTCTGCTTGTTGTTTGTCTTCTTTAGGAGGCACTGGGAACTGAACATGGGACCTCCCATATGGAAGATGGATACCCAAATGCCTGAGCCACATCCACTCCCACTTATGAGCTTTTGATTGTACCTATATCGTGGTGTATGATTCATGTTGAATCTTTGCCCTCTTGCTGGATCTCATAGAAACAGAGACACAAAGCCAGAGACACTGACATACAGACACAGGAAAAGGAAGCCACGTTTGATCTTATCATGTAAGAAGAAGGACCAGAGGATCACTTAAGCACTAGACCCACGGAGCCCAGAGGGGAAGGCTGAGACCTGAGCAGAGATCAGCAGCCATACTGCTCTGCCAAGTGCCTGGACAACAGAATCAACAGTAGCTGACTTTGGTGAGAAAGCACTTCTTATGATCCCTCAATTTAAGCTGTTCATGGTCTTGGAAACGTAAGCTTTTTTCCCAAATAATTCCCTTTATAAAGCCTACCCATTTCTGGTGCTTTTCATTGGCAGCCCTTTGGTAAATTAAAACAGATAATGTTTCCCATCCTACTTCCATTTAATTTTTAAGTCTGGCCACTTGCAACTTCTAAAGGATAACAGTGAACTACTACACACTCAAAGAAATATTTGACCCTATTGCAGCTGCCGTGCTATATAGGGTATCTCTACTAAAGTAAATTAACATTGGCTCAATGTGGTCATTGATCAGGTAAGTGAATTTTTTCCTCTCCCCATCAGGAAGCAAAAAGAAAAGTAGTTTATATTCACATGAGGCAGAGAGGAGGATACATCAGCAGTCTTATTCCAGGTGTATATTCACTATGCCTCCCTCCATTTTAATGTAATGTGGACTATCAGGATATTAGCAGAACATCACATTGTTCTATGGTATTAAATCTAGCATGTAATAAGACCAGATGAGCAAGAAGTTGCAAGTACTTTGAAGGTATTTGTAATGCATACACCCCTTAAAGTGGCAGATGAAACTCACAAAGTTTCAGGGACCCAACACATCACTGCTCTGAGACATGTGCATTCCCACCAGAGTAAAGGAAAAATTATTGAATCTAATGCTCACCACCACTAAGAAAGAAGCCCTACACCTTGCACGTTACTTTGGGTTAGGGAGCAGCAAATCACACACATAAAAATATTGCTCTAATTCATTTACTGAGTGAGGTCAAAAGATGCCAGCTTTCAGAGGAAGACAGAAAAGAGCCTTGCATCAGGTCTGGGTTGTGCTGCAAGCAGCACTATTGTCTGGGCCATATAACTCAGAATATTCTATAGTATTAGATGCATCTGTGATAGATTATGTTGCTGTGTATAATTAATCACAAGCCCCAAGATGATTATCACATACTAGACCCCTAGAGTTCTGAAGCAAAGCCATGCAATGTCTAGCAGAGAATTATGCACGATTTGAAAAATAGCTTCTTGCATGCTACTTGGCCCTGGCAGATACAGAGAACACACTCAGGCCACGGGTGATCATACTTTTAAAAAATCATGTTATGAGCTGAGTTCTGTTATCCTGAGCAAGTCATAAGATTGGGTGGGCCCAGCAATAAATCCCTTATTAAGAAGAAAGTGTTATGCTTAGAATCTGGCAAAAGCAGGTCACTGGTTAGCTAAATGAGCAGGTGGCCCAGACCTTCTGGACATCTATCACTGCTGCAGTTCAGCTCTTTATTAATTCATTTTTGTTTTGGTTTGAAGCTATATGTACCCCAGGGAGACATGTTTGTAAATTTAATCCATTCCTGTGGGTGTGGACCCATTGTAAGTAGGACCATTTAAAGAGGCTACTTCAGTTAAGGTGTGATTCACCTGGTTCAGGAATTTCTTACTGCAGTCCTTTATAACTGGAATGAATACAGAGAGAGAAACAGGGAGAGAGAGAGAAAGAGAGAGAGAGAATGAGAGAGGGAGAGAGAGCAAGAGAGCGAGCCTCAGAAGCAAGAAACTGAAAGCAACAAAATGTGGAAGAGAAGGAAGAGACTAGCAGATGCCACCATGTGCCTTGTCATGTGGCAGAAGAACCAAGGATTGCTAGCAGCTTGCCTTCAGGAAGAAAGCTTTGCCTTGATGATGCCTTGATTTGGGAATTTTCTCAGTCTCAATCTGTAAGCTAATAAATTCCCATTGCTTAAATCAGCCCATTTTGTGGCATCTATTTTGAGCAGTCTAGGAAACTAAAACAGATTTTAATACCAGAAAAATTGGGTGCTGCTATTACAAATTAAAAAAAAAAAGTGGAAATGGCATTGGAATTGGATGATGGAAGCTGGAAAAACTGTGAGCTGCTGGATAGAAAAGACTTAGATTGCTTTGAAGAGACTGTGAATAGAAATATGGATGCTCAAGGTACTTCTGATGAGACGTTAGACAGAAATGATGAGTATGTTATCAGAAACTGGAAGAAAGATGATCCTTGTTTTAAAGTACAGAGAACAGGGTGAAATTGAGCTCTCATGTCACTTGGAAGACAAATTTTGAAAGCAATGAACTTGGATATTTAGCCAAATAGATTTCTAAGCTTAGTATGGAAAGTGCAGCCTGTTTTCTCCTTGCATCTTACAGTAAAATATGAGATGACAGGGTTAAACTGAATACTGAACTCCTGGGCACAAAAAAAAAAAGAAATTGATGCTTTGGAAAATTCTGATCTTCCTGAAAGTGAGTCTCTGCAGAATAGTGATCCACATGAGGGTTTACTGGCCATGGATCCAGTCAGCCATTTCAGTGCAAGTCAGGGTTAGAGGCATAGTTATCAAGGAAGGACCTGTGGAAAGTCCTACAGTCTGATGGTTTGGACCCTTATGTACTACATGTAAAACTCACAAGCTTTTGGTGAGATCAGTATGAATGGAACTACTGCAAGCCTGGAATGAAAGGGACAGAGTTAAGGAAAAACTATGGTAGTTAAGGACTGGACCAAAGACATCTTTACAAGTCAAAAAGGGATTTTAGAATTGTTTGGGACCCATGACCCCTGTTTTCCTTCCAATTTCTTCCTGGGGTGGAAATGCTTATCGTATGCTTATCCCTCCTCTGTGTATTGGAAGCAAGTAGCTTGTACTCTAGGTTCACAGGTCTGCAGACAGAAGGGAATTGTGCCCCAGACCAAACCACACCTTACCTAATTTTTATGAGACTTTATAGTAAGCATTTTTACTGAAATAACTTTAGGCTTTTGGGATATTGTGATTGAATGATTATATTTTGTATACAGAAAGAACACGTCTTTTGGGGATCCAGAATTTGGAGTGTGGTGGTTTGCAGCTGTGAGTATCACAGTAAAACATACTAAGTTAATCCATTCCTGTGGGTGTGGACCCATTATAAGTAGGACCTTTGATATGGCTACTTCAGTTAAGTTGTGACCCACCTCAATCAGAAAGAGTCTTAATCATCTTCCTTTATAAGAGAATGTAAATTCAGGCAAGGATTAAAAAGCTACAGAAGCAAGAAGCTGAAATCAATGAAGCCCAGAAAAGAAGGGAGAGACAAACAGACATGTCCTTGTGCTGTTCCATGTGGCATAATAGCCAAGGATTATTGGCAGCTGGTCTTTGGGAAGAGAGCATCGTCTTGATGACACCTTGATTTGGACATTTTCCTGGACTCTAAATATAAGAAAATAAATTCCCATTGTTTAAGCTAACCCATTTCATGGTATCTGCTCTGAGCAGCCTAGAAAATGAAAAAAAAATCTATGTCCCCATTGAAGATTCCTTATTACCAACTGATTGTAGAGGAAAAAGGTTTAGCTTGGTTCAACAGATAGATCATCTTAGTATGTACTTGCAAACCAAAATGGACTGCTATTGCACTAGAACCCAAATTAGGGAGAGCTTTAAAGACTAGCTATAGAAGCAAACTCTCTCACTGAGTAGCACCTTAAGCAGTGTACATGATAATACTCTTTGAGCAGAAATGTAAGACTATATATTAAATCATGGACCGCAATGACTAGCTTGACTGGTGCGTCAGGGCATGAAAGAAGAAAGATGGGGGGCTTTAGGGTCTGTTTAAGAGGTATGTGAATGACTCTATGGAATATGGCATTATGGTATGATTTCTGCATGACTATTAACTCTTTAGTGAGATTATTCACCATGGAACAAGCACTAAACAACCTACTATAAAGAATGAATCAACCAGTTGCTATCAGGCAGCCTCCAATATTGGCCAGTGCAATTCTGGCACAAGGAGTACATGAAAGAAATAACCATCATGACAGGGATGAAAGTTATGCATAGATCCAACAGCATGGGTTCTACATACCAAAGCTATTCTGGCAGTGCTAAATATCCAATCTGCCAGGAGTAGAAACCATTGCTGAGCCACCTATGGCACCATCCCTTGACACCAGTCAGCTACTTAGTAAAAAAATGATTATAGTGAACCCATTATTCCCTGGAAATTGCAGTGATTGGCTTTGTCTAAATCAGTACATACTTCATTAATGGATTTGCTATTTCTGCTTACAATCCAGGGTCAAATTCATGGATATGTGATCTGTATAATGATGTAGAACCCCAAATTCAGTAGGGCCCCACTTTTAGTTTAATGCTTTGTTTTTGCTGTCTTGAAATACATAATCATTTTTGAACAAGGGACCTACCTTTCCATTTTGCACAGGGCCAGGCAAATTATGTAGTTGGTCCTGCTAAGTCTGAACTAGCCTCTCTATCAGCAGTTTTACAAAGTACTTAGTACATTCACATGGATCCCACATGTTAGGGGACCACATGTCAGGAAGGACCATGTGACCACTTCACAGCAAAGGAAGAGGAATCCTCTGGCCCTATCACATACTACATTACCCAGAGGCTGCTGGTTTGATAAAACAGTGGAGGGCTGTGGAAAGTATAGCAGAGGTGCTATCATTGAGATGATGCCCTTTAAGGATAAGACACCAATATTCAGGCACAGTGTTTGGAATTGAATTCTGTACCCACAAAAGATATATTAAAATCTTATTCCACATTCCTGTGGATTACAATGGTGTAAAACCATTTGAAAATTTTAAAGATAGGGCCAAATTGAATCAGGGTAAGTCTTAAACTGTATTAATGGTGGCCTCATGAAGAAAGGAAATTCAGACACATGTATTCACAAAAAACCACAGGAGGAGACCAAACGCATTGCCATGTAGTGAAGGCAGAAATGCACGTCTAGGAACTCTGAAGATTGTGGGAAGTCATCAGCTTACCAGATTTCTACAGAGTCTGAGAGAAAGCATGCTTTGATTTAGCAATTCTGACCCCTAAAACCACGAACCAATCAATTCTTGTTTAAGCCAGTCTATTGTACAAGATTTGTCATAGCAGCTCTGGCATACTATATAGTATATATACTTCTCTGTATGTAGTATATATACTTCTTTGTCCTCAAAAAGTAGAATACTGAGTTCAGGAATCAATGGATCCACATGGGGAATTTGTGCTTTCCATTTCTGCAATTCTAAGTTATGTGAGTTTAAAGATCTTGGTTACTAGCCATGAAATGCTTCCCCTAGTGACACAACAAGAATCCCATTACAGTTTAAGTAGTGTGTATCACCCAGTCATTTCAAACTCCTTGCTCCAAAAGACTAACAGGAAGAAAAAGAATCACGATGCTGACTGGATAATTGGCCTGTCCTTAGTAGGAGATAGGACTTCTATTATATAATGGCTGAAATACATTTGATAAACCAGGTTATTCACTAGGGTCTTTTGGTACTCCTCAACCAATTTTGACAGCAACTGGACAAGTGCCATAGCCATGGCCAGAGAAAGGCATAGTAACCAGAGGCTCAGAAGCCTCAGGGAGGAGGGTCTGGGCTACCCCATGCTGTAATCCAACTAGCATGGAGGAGAGTTAGCAGAGGGTAAGCAGAGTCATGAATGGTCAAGAGAGGAAGGATATCATCAATATCAGTTGTGGCCCAGAGAGTGGTTGTAGCAATGGGAATCTAGTTTTTACATGAAACTTCCTCATCAGGAAAGATGACCATTCAGGATCCTGGAAGGGCTATTTCTAGAAGGGGAATTTCTTATGCAAAGCAACGGGAACAAAGCAGCGCTAGTGGTAGACAATAAGGGATGCTATGGAGCACTCTTCAGATTCTCTTATTCAGGGCAAAGTACTCATTTCTTAGCTGCCATTGAGCAAATTCCCCAAGTTTTCATTATTAACTGACAGTTCACAGTGAATCCTTCCCCAGTCCACATTCAATGGATTTTTCATATGGGGGCTCACAAGTCCATGCTCATTGCCTAAATTAGATACAACTCTAAAGGACTGTCTCAGTTCCTGAGCCTGCCAAATTTGAGGCCTTTGTTGCAACTGGAGAACAATTCAATTCTTCCCTCTGTCTACCTCAGTTTTCCTCCTTTCCTGCTAGGTTATTGTTGTTGAGAGAATTCCCCAATCAACTTCCTGCAGATCAATCTCCATATCAGAGACTTTTTAGGGGGAAACCTAACCTAAGACATTAGCAGAGATCTAAGCAATAGCTTTATTGAGAACACTCAGACTTTTGCTTAGTTCAAAACAAAAGATTTATTAGAAGGCATTTTTTTCTTTGTTTTTTTTTTTTTAAAGATTTATTTTTATTTATTTAATTCCCCTCCCCTCCCCCGGTTGTCTGTTTTCTGTGTCTTTTGCTGCGTCTTGTTTCTTTGTCCGCTTCTGTTGTCGTCAGCGGCACTGGAAGTGTGGGCGGCGCCATTCCTCGGCAGGCTGCTCCCCCCTTTGCGCTGGGCGGCTCTCCTTAGGGGTGCACTCCTTGCGCGTGGGGCTCCCCTACGCGGGGGACACCCCTGTGTGACAGGGCACTCCTTGCGCGCATCAGCACTGCGCATGGGCCAGCTCCACACGGGTCAAGGAGGCCCGGGGCCTGAACCGCGGGCCTCCCATGTGGTAGACGGACGCCCTAACCACTGGGCCAAAGTCCGTTTCCCTCTTTGTTTGTTTTAATGCTAATAATCTATTGTGTTGTAAAAATAACACATTAAAAAAAATAAACCATACGAAATAAAATAAATCAGAAAACAAAAATCATAAAGATAATTTTTCTGCCATTACATTACTGTTTCCACACGAAGTATAGTTCATGGATTATTAGCAGTAGCATTACCGGGTAAACTACCAGAAGTGCAAATATTTAGAACTCATACCTAGTCTCATTTAATCAGAATCTGCATTTTAACAAGATAAAGATGTAATTCATTTGCACATTAAAGTTTGAGAAACATTGCTCCAAATTTCACTATATGCACATAAACATATAGGTATATGCAATTTATTTTATGTAGAAATTTTATATTTGTGAACTTTCCAAAATGCAGATAGGTATTTAGAACAAAATCTCATCAACTCTTCCTTTAGCCAACAGAAAGCATCAGTGGTTGATCGTGTTCATTTGAGACTTGACAATCAAGTGTTTATTTCTCAGGTCATTCAATCCAGGTGTGTTTGATATTTTTGTACTCAGACCTTGTCAGGTCTAAAAAAATGGGAAAACTATTAGACTGTTAGCAATGCTACTAAGAAGAGATGTACAATTGAGATAGAAATAAGAATATAATGAAAATGAAATCAGTGGGAAGTAATTGCCTATTGTTTGTACGTTTGAGCTTGTAGGAAAATATTATAATGAACAATGTACAAATCATACTAAATTGGCAATCACAAGCAAGAATAAGAGAAATGTGATCTATAAAGTATCAAAAATATTTTAAAAAAGCAAACTTTAGGATATAGCGAGGGGATCGGCATTAGTATTGGAGATCAATTAGCATAATAGTTTAGAATGTTGGATATGTGTTTAAGAATTTGAAGACTTAGGAGCATTGTTCATAAAATCAATCAGTTGAGGATGTTTTTGTTTCCAGTAACATTCCAACCTGCAAATTATCAAAGTGAATTGATAAATTGAAAATCTAGCTTTTAACCTCTAAAGAAGATTCAATAACTCTTGAGGATATCATTATGGAGGAGACCAACCTCAACAGATCTTCATTATACACAAATTTGATCTGCTTTGGGGGAAAAATGCATGATAAATTATATACCAGCCAGGTGAAGAAGCTGCTGAAGATTGAAGGTGGCTTTTTCCTCTCAAGATTGCAAGCTTAAACTGGATATAGTCACATTTAATTTATAAACCATGAATTTAAAAGCAGCCTTTTTGAGAAGTAGAACATAAGTAAAGGAGTTTAAAAAATATATATAATTGCATGTGAATGGTATAGTACTGATCACATTGTTCTATTTTCTACTCTTATATGTCTTATGCATCAATCTATGTCAAACTATATTTTTGCCATTGCATTTATAAATTTTAATTAGCTACTTTCTTATTGTGGATATTTATGTTTTTCTAAAAGAAATGTATTGCCTTGTGTAGTCATCTTTTCCCCCAACATAAATTCCTAGAAGTGGGATATCCACATCAGAGATATATTCATTTTCCATATTGGATAGTATAAATCTTGAGACAGCTTTTTAGGTTTAAAAAAAAAAAGGAGCTGATTGTGGTTGGAATTCTGGGTGAGTTAAGTGGATTTCAGGATCCAGGTTGAAAGAGCTTTGTGAGGAATAAATCCAGATATTTAGATGAAAATGAAATCATTCATTGTGTATATGCCATCGAAGAAACAGAGTTGTTCAGAGAAGATGGGCTTCAGACAAATGAAAAACTGAGGAAGACATTGAAGAAGGTAATCATAGATATAAGACAGAACTCATTTATGCCTAGAATTGAATAAACTCCTTAGGAATAGGGATCTTTGTTTGGTTCAAGTACCACAAACATTTAAATAGTGCCTGGTACAAAATAAGCACCTAGTAACTATTTGCTAATTTAATTCATTTTAGTGTTTAAAACTAAGGTTCAAGCAGTAATTGACAAAGCATAAAGAGCCACCATTGATAATACATGACTCTTGCCCCAAAAAGTATTATAATGGAGGAAGAGTTCATATTAATGTCCTCTAGAAAGATGAGTTGTCTTCACAAACATATTCTAACTTAATTGCTTTAACCTGATAGATTGTTTACCTTCAGGGTCTGATCCCTAGTTCTATATTTCCCCAGAATCTCTTTTTTTTTTTTTTTTCATTTAAAGCTGATGCTATGCAGGAATGGACTGACTCATATTAATATAATGTATAAAAGGAGCAATATCTGACCCAAATTTATTCCATATAAATTTATGAGGAATATGTCTCATACTTGGGATATTTGGAAAGACCCTCCTCAGTATCAGGGTGTCTTGGAAGCTTAACTACTAGCTTGATGAATTTGGAAACAGAAAAAATAGAGGTGAGTATTAGGAAGGAATTTCTCATCTACATAAGGTGAAGTTCAGTGGAACATCCATGCTCCTAACAGAAAATGTCTTTTACTCTATCTAAAAGTCCATTTCTACCTAGTCCAATGTGTTTCTCTAATTTTCTGAGTGACATAAGCACAAAATCCATCTTGCCATCTTGCTATGAGACTTATCTTTTTTTTTCTCCTAATCTTCAGTTTGACCAACAACTTTGTTAATTACAATCATGTACCACTGCATTTTTTGGCTCTTTAAAATCTGATTTGTATGTAGAACTTTCTGATAACCCCAGTAGAGCTTGGTTTCTTCAAATCTTCTCAGTCACACACTTAGCAGCATTTTTCTTCAGTTATTTGCCCAATTGTTTTCCTGTTATAAATACTCTAGAATTTGTAAAGATTATCTCTATGGTCTCATTGAAAAATAGCTTACTGTGATGGCTTGAAGTTATGTATCCTCTAATATGATATTTGGAAATTTCTGAAATGATATTTACATATCAATATTATGAAGAAGTACTTCCTCACATAGGGCAGAGATCATGTGAGCATTTTGCATCTTGAAGACTTTATAAATATCAAATGACTACAGTCAAATTAAAAGAGCACTTCTTCACATCCTGGGTCTATATAGATAGATATATTCTGTTTTGCAGATGAGGGGTGACTGATGATTATGAACTTTGACATCTCTCTGGCTGATTGAAAATAAACTGTGCATGCCAAATGAAGCCTTGAATAGGTATGAACTTTAACAGTTTGCTGTCACAGACTATGGCCATTTAAGATTTTTTGTTTGTTTGTTTGTATTTTTTGCACTGATTATATCTAACATGCTGGCAACTTCCCAACACTTTCAAAACTCCACATATCCCAAACATTTGATTATTATTAACTAATTAGAGTTCCTGAGACTTAGAAATAATGTATGTATTCCAGCAGTAAATAGCCTTCCAAAACCATTTTAGATGTTTTCAATAAAGGCAGCAAATTTTCTGCATTTTAAATTATCAGAAAAATAAGCTTATTTAACATAGTTTGTAATCTTAAGGGAAAATATTTTTCTGGAAAATGGGTTTTTAAAATATTCATTAAACATTTCTGTTATTTAAAAGTTCCCAGAGATAATCATACCTACAACTTAAATAAATACTATGAAGTCTAGTGAAAATCTCTAAAGAATTCAATAGTTCATTTGTGACAAAGTACAGATTCCAGGGATGGGGTGTAGGTGTGTGCATGTGTAAATGTTTACATATATGAAACCATACTATCATGGTATATGATGAGAAAACTCCTTGCCATGTCTTGCACTTCTTGCCACCAATTATTTCCTTCTTTTCACTTTCCCTTTTTTTATTATCTTTTAATTCCTTCCTCTTCACTTTTCTTTGTCTTTAAACCAAAAAAGAAGAAAATCTAGAAATAGTAACTAAGCACTCTGTGAACAGTTAAAATTTAAGGAAAACTTGGGAAAATGTACAGCAAATATTAAAGATGATATTCTCAACTGTTTTGTTGAGGTGGGAAAGGCTGTGAAAAATTGAAGAAGTGAAACATCAATTCCCCAAAGAGTTACTTTTCTCAAAGTACTGGAAGTCAATTCAACAAGTATATTGAGCCTCTACCCCTGCCCTTGGGGATGCAGGCAATATAAAATCAAGAATTTTCCTCAAAGGTAACACTTGATTCATTTTGATTTAAAACTGGCAGGCTAGAGAGTCTATTCAAGGTTGCATTTGTGATATACAAATATTTTTGTACAATATGAGCTTTTACCTTTACCAAGGAGCCTTAGAATATATTGATATTTTTCCTTGATCATTGTATTAAAAATAACTGAAAATGGTATTAATTAAAAGATTATCTACATGGGAATCAAATGATTGCTTCTATTACAGAAGAATAATTTTAACTTCGAGAAAGTATAGAAGTTTCTATTTGTTTATATAGATATCCAGTTATGTTTTTCTCTTTTTTTGTAACAAACAAATGTGTTCTTTTGCTAATTATATGAACTTTTTGATATGACTTTCTCTTATTTCACTTTCAAATATTTTGCTATGCAAATATCACAATATTCAAGAGACTAGGGAAGTGGACTTGGCCCAGTGGTTAGGGCGTCCATCTACCACATGGGAGGTCCATGGTTCAAACCCTGGGCCTCCTTGACCCGTGTGGAGCTGGCCCATGCTCAGTGCTGATGCGCTCAAGGAGTGCCGTGCCACGCAGGGGTGTCCCCCATGTAGGAGAGCCCCAAACACAATGAGTGCACCCCGTAAGGAGAGCCGCCCAGCACAAAAAAAAGTGTAGCCTACCTAAGAATGCCGCCCCCCCCACACGGAGAGCTGACACAACAAGATGACGCAACAAAGAGAAACACAGATTTCCGTGCCGCTGAGAACAACAGAAGTGGACAAAGAAGAAGACGCAGCAAATAGACACAGAGAACAGACCACCGAGGTGGGGTGGGGGAGGGGAGAGAAATAAATAAATAAATCTTTTTTTTAAAGAAGAGACTATTCTATTCATTTACCCATTCAATAAATATTTAAAAAGCACCTATACTTTTCCAGGCATTTTACTGAGTGCTGAATTTGCCACATAAGAATAAAACCTCAAATAGAAATAAACAAAAAAGGGAGAGAAACTAGCGAGTGTTATGCAGAATTCTTTTTAGATACACTACTATATCACATCATGTTTAAATATTTTTTTAAAGAAATGAGGAAAGTTGATTTTTCCTAAGTGAAGGAAAATAAAGAAGATTGGATTTTTCCTTTCATGTATGTTTGAACCTCAGCCATGTCTTATTTTGAGCCAAGGAAATGGATCCTTGGGGGAAGTGAAAATGTAGGATATAAGATAGTATATTCTTTATGCTTTCTTATCAAAGAGATAGGTGAGAACAAGCAACAGACATTTTGGTTTGTGTTCTGTGAAAACTATTTAAAGAGTTAATAAAGGGGAATAAAAATGATCAATACTAATTATGTTTGAATAAAGACTCAGATGAAAGATGTTATTACTATTATCAAAAACAAAACAAATAACAAGAAAAAAGGAATATCTGTGTTGTTGTAATCAATAAGGACAATTGGAAAACAGCGCCTTCTCAGCTTTTGGCTTAAAAGGAGAGGCAAGAAGTTTGTCTTAGTTTCCCAGGCTACTATGGAATAGATCACACAAGGGGTTGGCTTAATAACAGGAATTTATTGGCTGTGATTTCAGAGGCTTTCAGAAGGCTTGCTTCCTTTCAGGGAAAGTAGTGCTCAGGCAAGCTGACAATTCTTGGGTTCCCATGTATTTCCTGTTACAGGATGATGTCCTTTCTCTTTCTAGTTCCAATGACTCCCTCTTTCTGGCTCCTCCCCATGGCTCCCTCTGTATAAGGCCTCCAGTAATAGGATTAAGACTCATCCTGATTCAGTTAGCCACACCTTAAATGAAATTATATTTTCAAAAGGAATTATTTACATTACGTTTACACTCACAGGATTGGGATTAAGATTAAGACCAAATTTTTTATGGGGTACATAGCTCAATTTACCATGAAGGCCTAACTTCTGGAAATAGGGGAATTAAGATATGGGACTCCCACCTACCTAAGGTAAGTTTAAAATCAGTGAGAAATTCATAATATTGAGGGGCAACATTCAGGGAAAAATAATCCCTACTAACTCTATAAAATATTTTGTCATATTTATCTTTAGACATACAATAATGGTTCTATGATAATGCCAGGGAACTTCATCCAAAATAAAAGAGGTCTCAGTATAGGGTTGAGGTCATGAGGAGCAGAATCCAGGACTGGTAGAAGTCAGAGTTTAACAAGAGATGGGAAGGAGTTCAACTTTTTAAAAAAATGGTATGTCATGAGAGAAATAATTCTGGTTCTAGTGAAGACAATAAAAGGGCCCCTGGAAGCCAGACAGATGTCCTTACATTAGCACTTAGCACCAGCATATCACAAAAAGGGATTTAGGAGGGATTTCTGCTTGGTAGGAAGAGCATTGTTCCAGGGATACCAATTTTAGAATGAAACTTATTCCAGATTTATCTACCACCTTCACTTGATCGCCAACAAAAAAGCTTGGCTCAGACTTGTGGGTTGGTTAAGCCTGAGTCAAGCACTGTGTAACTGAGGCAGTGAAGGGCAATTGTTTCAGTTCTCTGGAATCAGACACCTTGGGTCTGAATTCCTACTGCTCCACTTACTACTTATGTGAATCACCAAGGTCAAGTTTCTCAGCTCTCCAGAACTCAGAGTTCCAATGTGCAGTAATAATAATAGGACCTTCCCCTGGGGTTTTTGTATATCTTAAATGAATTTAATCTATTTTAAGACAAGACACTTTCAGGCCATAGTAAGTACTTCATAACTGGTAACTTGCTCATTTTCTGTAGGTAGGGAAAGTATCACAGGAGGCAGTGACTGGAACCATATGGAGTGACTTATGTTATTTTTGTACCCTTGAATTCATAGTTGAGGAATAATAGCTGAAATTTTGTACAATGCCAGACACAGGCAACATAACATAGATCCTCTGCTATCTTCATCTAGAATCTTTCCTTGCACTTTGTAGAATTAGGTGATTTCGAAATAGAGAAGCTATTGACTTAAATATTGATTTATCTGAAATAACAGTATAAGTCTGAGCTTAAGAATATCTGTAGAAGTCCTTTACTTTCATTTCAAACATTTGCATCATTGGAGATGTTATGAGTGGCATCCACTCCAGGCAACATTTAGATAATGCACAAAGAAAACTGGCCTTTTAAGGGGAAAGAGCATATTAATTACTGAAAAGTGTTTAAATACTCTGGTTTGAAGTAGATAAATAGAGCTTCTTTATGAATACAAAAGGATTGGCTTTTCTACAATCCACATTATTAAGAATTGTCACTGTCCTATCTTTGAACTCTTCAAATAGGACTTTTTATTTAGAAATCTTTTACATTCAGATATGAGTAATATTAAAGGTGATGTCTTTGGATTCACAGAGGAACATCTAACCTAGGGGATTCTCTTCTTTTTTTTTTTAATGCTAATTGGGAAGTAAAATGATAAGAAGTAAACTCAACAGTGACAAGAACTAACAAATTCAAGTTCAAATAATACATTAAATAAAATAATGATCTAAGGGAAAGCAAGCTTTCAAAAATAGCATAAATACAAAAGCAGTGCTAAAATATACGTAGTTTATCAGCAAAGTCTCTAACATAATAGAAAGTAAAATCCTGGTACAAATGTAATTTTGGTAACAGACATATAGTACATTTTGCATATATTTATAAGAAAAATAATTGGTCTCAAGATCATCTCTAAAGAAGAACTGTGCTAGTGGTAACGGGGGGTGATGAATACCAAACCTTTCCCTTTAGAAGATGTTTGGGTCACGTTTGAGCATGGAGAGGCAGTCCTTTGAGATTTTCCTTCTTGAGTGTACTGTAGATCATTCCAAGGGACACAATGAATGGAAACCTGAGAAGATTGAAAAAAAAAAATACAGAGGAAAGAAAGGGTTTAACCTGTCTAAACAGTATGAATCTAGTCTTGGGAGTTGGGGGATTGCTGGTGTATCACAGAGCTGTTTTTTTTTTTTTTCTTACTGCTTATTGATCATTGAAAGTAAATGAGTTTTAGCAGATTCACAGTGTTTATCTCCCCAGCTTATCAATATTGTGCAAGAATTGGTTGGATATTCAAGTAGATGTTCATTGCCTTGGTAGTACTTATGAATTGGATTAGGATTGTAATCACCTATTGCTGTAATCAAACTATACTCCTTTTCACCCCACAGATAAAAGAGAAAATTCAGTGAAGAGGATAGAGGGGAAATTATCAACAAAACATATGTGCTTATTTCTAAACTGTGTGAATTTATTATCATAGAATTCATGCTCTCTATCCATGTTATTCTTGAGGTCTACCCCAAGCCCATCGTGTGAGAGTATCTGAAAGGAGGACTGATACAGCCCTAGATAAACATACCATGCTATGCATTTGTAACAGGAGGTAGTGATTTACTCCTGTCAGTGGTTACATGCAACCAATTTTTGTTGTTATTCACAGTTAGTGATAAGTAAATTCACACATGTAAAGTTACAGTGAAAGAAGGGAAGAGATCTCTTATTCCAGAGAAGTGGTTCCTAACCTAGCATAAGGACCCTGGAATGCTACAGCATGCTTTCCACTTGTGCAGAATTTTTTGGTTCATCTCAAATCTCTACAACTATTCTTAGGAATGCAATATCTAGTTGCTACTGTACAGTCAGTGTAAGCACAAGGTTGCAAAAAAGTAAGTGCACTTGCTAACTTATTCCTGAAGAACGTCCTACAAAAATCTCACCGAATCATGAAAGATCTGCTCCAGAAAGTGAGACAGTTTGAGGCTCTAACTATACTAAACCTGGAAGCAGGTAGCCAACTCCCCTTTTGACTATTTTCCTATATCTTCCACTGAACTGAGAAGCACTCCCATATCCTCTTCTGGCAATGTTATAATTGACTAATAAAAATGAGGAGCTCTGCTCAATTTATCTAAGCCCAATTATATGGAAAGGCAGCTAAAGGCAAAAGTTAGTCCTGTATAACTGAAAAGCACTTGAGCCCTGTAATCTAGGAGGAGAAACATTCAAAGACCACTGGGAAGCTCAATTTAAAGAAATAGACTGAAAATTGCTGCCAGGTGGCCCAGCAGACAATGCTTATGTGCAGCCATCACAGAGCACGTTGCTCAGTCTGAGGAAAAAAGTTGCATAGCATTAGGCTGTGATGGTTTCTGTGCCATGTCTCTGAATACAGAGAACAGTGACCCAGACACTAACACCTGTTTTGATTAACCTAGTGCCAATCTATAAGTTTTAACATTTGCACTCTCTTGATAATTTCTACACCTAACAGAAAACATCATTCTTAAAATGCTCAGGCTAGGACAATCAATTCTACCATCAGTTCAAAATTGATTCCTGTTCATAAACAACCTGGTATAGGACCTGGAGCAAAATTCCCTTGACTTCTTTTCACACATACATCAGTATTCTCCTGGAATCATTGTCAAATGCATGGCTTCTAAACTATTATTTTCCTAAGGGAAGCTGGAAGAGGTTACATGTTATACAACACCAACACCAACACCTTCTGGCCATGTATCTTATCCCATTATGCCTAATATAAATATCTAGGTCTTGGATTTCAAGGAATTGTTTCATTTTCTTAAGATGACCTTTAGTCAAATAGGTAAAGTATTTTTTGTGCTTTCTCAGTTAATGTCTTTCTGGAATACCTTGTGTTTTGGTTTCCAGGCTGCTAAACAAATACCATACAATAGGTTGGCTTAACAAGAGGCATTTATAGGCTCATAGTTTCAGAAGCTAGAAGACTTTCTTCCTCCAGAAGTCATTATTTTCTGGCAGAGTGGCAAACTTTGGGGTTCCTTGACTTTTCTCTCTCTTGGCAATACATGTGGCAGCATCTTCTCCTTTCTCTTCTGGGTTTCATTGACTTCCAGTTTCTGGCTGCTCCCCATGGCTTCTCTTCCATGTCCAATTTCCTTGTTTATAAGGACTTCCCAGCTTATTGGATTAAGACCCACCCTCATCAATCTGGGCATAATTTCACTAATTAACATCTTCAAAGATCCTACTTACAATTGGGCTCATATCCACTGGACCGAGGGTTGGGACATAGATATGTCTTTCTGTGGGGGACATGATTCAGTCTCCAATAATCTGCCTCTAAACCCCTAAAAGATATGTTCTTCCCACATGAAAAATACATTTATTCCATCACAACATCCCACAAGTCTTAAGCCATTTTAGAATAATATTAACTACTAAGTCTCATCGAAGTCAAGTGTGGGTGTGATTCATCCTAGGGTGAAATTTTTCTATCTGGTGGACCTGTGAAATCTAGAAAACAAGTTACATATTTCCAATTTGCAATGGTGGTCAGGCATAGTGTAAAAGTTCCCATTACAGAAGGGAGAAATAGGAAGATAAACAGGGTTCACAGGTCCCAATCAAGTCTGAATCCCGGCAGGGAAAATTCCACTGGATATCAAGATCAAACATAATCTATGGTTTGATATTTTGTCCTCTAGGCCCCTGGTGAAGCAGCAGCCTCAATGTTTCCAAGCATTTGTGCAGTGGTTATGCTCTTCCCAACACCGGGGTTAAGGCCCCACCGTCTCCAAGCATCAGAATGGTGGCTGTTTTTATGTGGTGCCTGTGGAATAGGGTGAAGGTGACAGCACTCTTCCTGAACATAACAGAAGGCCCACTCTCCTTTTCCATCATGCAACAAGGCAGATGGCTTCTCCCTCTAAGCACAGAGGCAGACATGCCTTTTCCTTACACATGTATGGGCCCACTCTCTTGACCTGCAGAGATCATTTCAGTCCAAACAATTCCTTCCATGATTCTGTCCGTTAAGGCATTTTTTCCTTCAATGCATCCCTTCTCCATTTCCTTTCAGCTGGGGCTGGCAGTGGTTCTGCTCATACAAATTTTGCAAAAAAACCTTGGTGATTTTGCATGCAGCTCAAGTGGGTCCAAACCATCAGACAGTAGAACTTTTTGCAGCTCCTTCCTGGAGAACTGCTTTTCGAGTACTAACTTCCACTGAAATAGCTAAATGGATTCATGTTCAACTATACCCTCTTTAGCAAAGGGTTATTCAGTTAAAATCTCACTTGGAGTCTTGTTCCCTGGGGACTCACTTCCTGAAAGTTCAGGAATGTCCTTGATAGAGTTGCTTCTGGTCATAGACTCAGGCCATACTATCTGGATATACTGAGAATTTCAGAATCATCAATTGCTGGTCCTTTTTCACTTACGAGTTTAATTCTCAGCTTATCACTTTTCTCTCATATTTTAATATAAGTTTCAAAGAGAAGCCAAAACCTTACCTCTCCCACTTAGTTTGGTAATCTTAGCTAAATATCCAAGTTTATTACTTACAAGTTCCACTTTGAATCTGACACCAAAACATGATTTTCCAAGTTTTCTGCCCTTTCATAACATGGAGTGACTTTCTTCCAATTTTCAATAACACAGTAACCATCTCCTTCTAAGGCCTCGTTGAAAATAACTTTAACAACCATATTTCTACCTACAGTCTCTTCCAAGTAATCTCTGCTTTTTCTATCAAACACAATTCTTCCAGCCTGTATTCATTACCCAATTATAAAGCTGTTTCCAGATTTTAGGTGTTTGCCATAGCAACACTCCCACTTTCTAGTACCAAAAACCATTTTAGTTTTCTAACTACTAAAGCAAATACCTTACCATGGATTAGCTTAATAAGAATTTCTTAGTTTAGGATTTTAGAGCTAGAAGGCTTACCTCCTTCTGGGGTCAGTTTCTTCTGACTGGCCAGAAATCTTTGGGCTTCCTTGATTCTTCTGTCACATGGAAATGCACATGCAGTGTCTCCTCTTTCCCTTCTGCATTCTATTGACTTCCAGTTTCTGGCTGCTCCCCATGTTTTCGCTTCTGTGTTCAATTTCCTTTGGTTAATAGGACTTCAGCATCTTGGATTAAGACCCATCTTTATTCAGTTTATGCATACCATATCTAATACATCTTCAAAGATCCTATTACAAATGTATTCATGCCCACAGGACCAGGGGTTGGGACCTGAACATGCGTTTTGAGGGGACATGAGTCAATCTCTAATGCCTGTTTTGGAAATAACTTGTAATTCTGACAGAATTTAGCCTTGATATTCAAGCTGATTTGCTCTCCTCCAGCATTCTTGCTACCTGGCACTTGATCTTTCACTCACATTTTTCTGCTAAGCTTCTACTGACGGGCCTCTCTAGATACCATTCAGTAGGCTGACTGAAATATAACCTCACTTCAGGTCAAAATACCTTTAAGCTGAAAACCAATTCCAAGAAGGATGAAAATCTTAGATATTTTAAGTTTGTCTATTTGACAGTGTTGAGATAAGAGCAATGCCAGTCTTTTCTTCTTCCTCTTTTATGCTGTTCTATAGCATCCAGAGAGGAAGAAGAGTTAAAATGTATAGAACTTCTTATTGCTACACATATATGAAGCATACAGTGGAAAATAAAAGGGGACAAATTGAGTAGCCATTGAAATAATGGATAGGTAAAATATAATACAAACGGTTTTAACATGTAAGGCTTACATAATAACTCTTTTATTTAATAAAATTATAAATTTGACTTGAAGATTTAATAGCGCATTTAAGGAACTTGAACTTACTTTGATTTAATAATCTTAGATATGCCATGGTTTTCAAAATGTGCATTGATCAGTAAAAGGAAATCACATGAACTTACCCTTAGTGAATTTCCAAAGGACTGTGTGCTGAATAGTTTTCATTCTGTCATTTTGTTTCAAAATTTCAACATTAGAGTTACTGATCTACACTAATAAGCTATTGTGATTGAAGAGTCTACTTAAATGAATATACATAATATCTAGAGATGGAAAGATAAAGGAGTAGCCAGGACACCTTTATATAATAATTGATCTGCTTGGCTAAAGTTCATCTTAAAAAACATCGAGTGGAGGAGGTGTAGCTCAATGGTTGAATGCCTGCATCACACATACAAGATCCTGGGTTCAATCGCCAGCGTCTCCTAAAAAAGAAAACAACAACAACAAAAAACATAGAGCCAGTTTCTTGGGTCATAAGACTCAAGTATTTTTACTAGGGATAAAGGGACATGATGAAGAATGAAGATGTTAATGTAATATAACATAACTTCTCCCAACATTCCTAGGGAAAATAACTTAGTTCCAAAGCCAGGGATTTGACAATGATTCCTATAGAATACTGAATGGCTGATCTGACTTTACTGGAAAGGTCCAACCTCAATGAAGGCAATACACAGGAAAGTGGGGGAAGTACACAGAGTCTATAAAGACCATGAACATAAATGTATTTTATCATTTTACTTTAGCTAGCTCTGTCTTCCTTATGAAACCCCGTTTTCACATTTTACTACTCTGTTTTGTTTATTTTGTATATTGACTTTCCAATCGAGGGCAGCTTTCACAAATGTTTAAAGATGGCAGCTTGTTTCATACTTTAAATTAATGGATAGTTTGGTTCTCAGGAAGGGATAGGAGACATACACAAATCAGAGACCAAAAACATCAAGTTTGAGTAATATATTCATTAATTGATACTTATAATGTTACTATGATGGTTGAAAATCTAATTTTAATGTGATTAAAAGGGAAAATAATAGATTATATATTTGATAACAATAAATTTTTTTAAATATCCATGGAGCTACATTACACAGTGAACTCTAACTTAAACTCTAAATTATAGTTAATAGTACAATTATAAACATATACTATCATCAACTGTAACAAATGTTCTAGACCAATGCAAGGTGTTAATAATAGGGTGGTATATGGGAATCCTGTATTTATTTATGCATGATTATTCTGTAAATGCACAACTTCTTCACAACAAAGAAATGAAAACCTTAATTTAAGAAATAGCTATTTCAGAAAATGGAATCAGTCATGTATCTCTATCAGAAAAAGTTTATCATAAAAAATATGTTAAATTAGTTGAATTTGGAAGACACATTGTTTAATTTCCTAGGCTTCCCAAGCAAATAACACCATACAAAGGGATGGCTTAAACAATGGGGATTTAATGGCTTATGGTTTTGAGGCAATTTCACCCTAAGGCATCATCAAGGCTATGTTTTTCCCTGAAGACTGTGGCATTCTGGTCCTTGGCTCCTGTGGCACATGGTAGTATACATGGCAGTCTCTCCTGGCCTCTCTGTTCTCATCTGGGTTCCACTGAATTTCAGCTCTTATGTCCTGGGGATTTCTCCTTCTTCTCTGTCTGAATTTCATTCTCCTTATAAAGAATCATAGCAGTGGGATTAAGACCTATCCTGATTAAGGTGATCCCTACCTTAACTGAAGTAACCTCATCAAAAGGGCCTACTTACAATGGGTTCACACTCACAGGAATGGATTAAGTTTAAGATCATGTTTCTCTGGGGGTACATACAGATCCAAACCACCACACACATATACTATACATTATTTATAATTTCTTTTCACACCCCTACTGATATCCAATTTTATTGAGATATAGTTTAAATAATTTGTCCTTCTAACTTCTAGGTGGCTTCTGGGCATGATGTTTATACGCAGGCAAAATACGAGTCATGTTTATTTCCTACTTTTGAATATTTTAATATTTTACTTTTTCTTTAGATTGAAACCACATCCCCTCTTGTCCTTCATTGGTAGTAATAATATCCATATCAATTCTGTCCCAGAGTGCTGACTACTGCCTTCTTGTGTTTTCTCCTTCTAGAGTTCCAGCTTTTGAGCCAATTAAACTTCCCCTTAGGTCTATTGGACAGCTCTATGTCTGGTAAATTCATTAATGAAGAAAATTGGGTTAATTAATGCATGGTCTCATTGTTACTTTTGGGTGGCTGCATTAGTTCTATTATAGTATACAATACAGACCTAAAATTACAGTACCACAGGCAATCTAGAATTTTACTTTTTTTCTCATAACTGTTGATGGTAGAAACCAAGGTCCCTTCAAGTTCATAATTTTGCTACCCTTAAGGTGTTATAGTCAGTCAAGATTGAGGGCAAATCACCACCATACTTGCACTTTAACTTCTGGAAAGGGGAAGAAAACTGTAGGAGAAAGGATTTCCTTTAATGGAAATGATGTGTATAATTTCATAATGCTTTGGTGAGAGTTCAGTTCAAGAGCTGAGAATTGTAGTAATCTCTAGCTGAAAGGCTAATGCCCTGCTGAAACTTCTAAAAGAAAGGAGGAGAGAATAGAAACTGAATGAGCCTTAACTCTCAGGAAGGTGATGTTAATGCTATACATGATGCCTCCTTATATCTTCCATTTCTTTTCTTTTACAGCTATGCATTCAATTATTGCACCTCTTTCCGAGAACAAAGAGGGTATGTAGCACCAAAAATACAGTTGAACATTAAATATTACTTTAAGCACTGAGATGATTAAGCTAATGTGTCAGCTTGGCCAGGTAATGGTTCCCAGTTTTCCCACTGGGCTAATGGTAGTACAAGGATGTTTCTTGAACTTTAATCATCAGCGAGTTGATTTTATAGATGGTTGGTTACATCTACAATCAACTGAGAAGATTGCCATCAGCAATGAGCGATGTATCTTCCAACCAGTTGAAGACCTAAAAAGGAGAAGTAATTTCAGCATTCAGAGAGAAAATTTTCATCTCTACTTCAGGCAGTCAGTGCCCACTGAGAATGCATCGATGACCTTCATCAAAGTCCCTAGGTTGCAGCCTGCTCTATGGAATTTGGACTTGTATATCCCCACATTTGCATGAGACAATTTTATAAAATATTATACTATTTACAGATAGCTCCTGTTGTTCTGTTTCCCTAAAGAACTCTGACTAATACAAACATGAAGCTAAAAGTTAATTATTTTACAAAAATATATTTTTACCTTAAATGTTTAAGGAATGTAACTAGGGTTTTAGGGAAGTATGCAGTACATTCTTAATTAGTTGACTTCCTAATTCACCAATGATTACACTGCACCTGCTACATGAATAGAACTGAGTTGAATACTTTAGAGATGGAGAGAATTTGAACACAAAACACTTTCCTTCAGTTGTTAAAAAAATCACTTGAGGATAATCAATGAAAAAAAAATCACCTAGGGAAGCAGAATTGGCCCAGTGGATAGGGCGTCCATCTACTACATGGGAGGTCCACAGTTCAAACCCTGGGCCTCCTTGACCCGTGTGGAGCTGGCCCATGTGCAGTGCTGATGTGCACAAGGAGTGCCCTGCCACACAGGGGTGTCCCCTGCATAGGGGAGCCCCACGCGCAAGGAGTGCGCCCCGTAAGGAGAGCCGCCCAGCACGAAAGAAAGTGCAGCCTACCCAGGAATGGTGATGCACACACAGAGAGCTGACACAAGATGATGCAACAAAAAGAAACACAATTCCCATGCCGCTGACAACAACAGAAGCAGACAAAAAGAAGAACATGCAGCAAATGGACCCAGACAACTGGGGCGGGAGCAGGGGGGAAGGGGAGAGAAATAAAATAAATAAAATAAATCTTAAAAAAAAATCACCTAGTTATACAGAGTAATGAACTGTCATGGCACAGAAAGGATGAGGCTTATTTTATTTTGGTCACTCAGTGACTAATGAAAACCCCTTATTCCATCACACATATTTTAAAAAGACCCCTTTCTTGAATGAGTGTTTAAAATCCTTGTGACTTATGGAATATCCCATTACATACATAATGATTGTATTAGGAAATAAAACAGTAATGTCACTTTCTATTTCAGGCTGTTCTTCTGAATATGTCATATAAACTTTCTTCTTTGATTTGATGATCAAGATAATGGAATAAGTATAAAGAGTCTATCATAACATGTTTTTCTCTTTTAGTGAGACTTTAAGAGTGACTCTCAAATTTTATTTCCCTAAGAATCATGTGGGAATCCTGCTGAAAATACATCTTTAAAGGTTCTCCTGAGAGATTCTGATTCAGTAGATCTGATGTAAAGTCCAGGAACCAACATATTCCACAAGCTCAGCTATTGATAATGTGTCTGCTGTTTCTACAAGTTTAAAGAGCACTGGATTTAAAGTACACACTGTGGGGTGTTTATATGAAAAGACATCTGTATTGATGGGTTTTATTTGTAGTTTAATTTCTTGTACATTAACATTTTCTAGTGGTATTGTTTCTGGCACTGTGATCAACTCTTTCAACAAAAGGCAATCATTCCTGTTTGCCACATGAAGAAAAAATCAATATATTTAAAACATTTATGTCTGAATGAAAATGTAACCCCATAAAAGAGATGTGATTGAAGTGGTCTCTTTCCATCTTTACCTATCTTTAATGAGTAATTTTTAAAATGTGACAAAGAAATATTTATTACTCAGCAATAGAGAAAGCATTCATTAAATGCACTTATGGTTATTGTTATGTGTTTTGCTTCATTGCTTCTGACTAGTAGTTTATGTCTGAAGCTAAACAGAGAAAGAAAGAAAGAGAGAAAGAGAGAAAGGAAGAAAAAAAGAGGAAAAAAGACATAGTGCAAGAAGGAATGATCTTCAGGAACAACAGTACTTTATCTTGAAAAATCATGTGAATGTAGATTCCAGTTGTCTAGCTAGGTATTTACCAAAGATATGTAAAAACACCATTAATTCAGATATATCTTAAGATTTAGAAGAATAAATTATTTTTGTAGGGAAATCAAGTGGTGTATTTCCATTTTAGGTACACGTATTTACATGCAAATAAATATTTTGTCATTTTCTTTTGTAAAAACAGAACCAAACAAAAAACACTGTTAATACTTTTTTGTCTTCCTTCTACCACCACCTGTTCCCCCCCAATACCTGCTGTGATTGGAAAACATTAGTGCCCTGTTTTTTTTTTTAAGTGTTGACAATTTGGAAAGCATACTTTTTTATTTAAAGGTGCACGTGAAGTGCTATCCTCTTGTTTGATTAGTAAGTATTATTTTACCAATTTGAAAGATTGTATTTAGGAATAGAGTCATTGTTCTTAACTTTCAAGACCTGCCTCTGCAGTTTACCAAAACACAGTTGGTCTAATTTTAACCTTTATTTTCATTGAGTAGATAATCAGCTTATAACCACGAATACCAAGCTGATTTCTCGCCAACTCTTTCCACCGTTAGCACTACCATCATTGATGTTTATTGATTTGAGGCTCCTGCATCACAGTACTTAATTAATTTCAAACAGCAGAATATTTTGGGATTTTATATTCAGTATCTTATTGATTTCTTGTCTTGCCAGTTTTAATCAGATTTGGGAAAAGGGAAGATTATGTCAAGACTGTCTGCTCATCTACTTGTTAAAATGTTATAAGCTCAATCATTAGAAAGCACTTCATTTCAATAATATACCTAAGCCTTGAAATGAGCAATTATACAAACTGGGAATTAACAAAATATTTAGTATAACTCTCAAAAAGAATGTGACTTAATTAACAGATAAAATACATATCTCACATAGTTATTCAAATACCAAGGATTTGTGTTTAAATATACAATCAGACTTTTATTTCCCATCTCCACGTGATTCATATAGAACTGTTTTTCCTTAAAAGCTCACATGTAAATGCCTAATACTAGTTTGAAATCCATGGGGTCTTGGAATTGGCTTCTGTGCTCTGCTTTAGTGATGAATCAAATAGTCAAATATATAATTTCAAACTTTGTTCTTTAAAGCCGTCTTTTGAAAAAATACATACCTGCATTGCTGTTTTGTGGTACAACAGTGACAACCAGTGGCTGCTGGACTTCACTTTAGGCTGAGAATTTATTGTACACATTGCACAGATTTACAAGTACCTTTATCTAGCTTGAACAACCACCACTCAGAAATAACTCTATTGTTCCTCTTCATCTCATCTCTTATAATAAATAGATATCCATTACATGCCTATTTGAGGACACTCCTTGTATTGTTATCTAAATACCTGAAATAAAGATTAAAATGCTTTTATTAAAGATATTTCTGCAAATACATGATGTGGTACTATTGCTGTCGTATAGGAAGTGACCGAATGATTCTTGATGTATTCATCTTACGTACTATTTACCCAAATTCTTAATTATTTTTTTTCTTTTGCCTCCAAGGGATTGGAAAAAAACAAAACAAAACTGTTAGGTATATGTAAAAATAGGTCAAAGCACTCCATAGGCAAACAGTTGGGGCTGTATAATTATTCACTACCTGAACATCCCAGATTGGTCTCCTCTTTGCTTCTTAAAAAGGCCATTATTTCTCTCAAACAGAGGGTTTAATGGAGTAACGCTTTGCTAGATGTAATGAGCTGAATAATGTGGAGTTCAACTTTGGATTATGGTCTTTTGGAGACTCCAAGCAGTTAAAACTAATGATTTCATCCCCACATTTTAAATTTCTTAGGACAAGCCTATTTATATATTTGTGAAGCTTTCTCTGAGGTCCAGCAATCTAGAAATACCCCCTTTTCTCTAGCATTTTATGACCTTCCTACTTTGTCTCAAACAGATTTTTTTTCTTTCTTATTTGAATGAAGCTCCAAACCTTCATTTCCTCCTCACTGGCACTGCTTTAAGAGTGCTTATGGCAAATTTGCTTCTGTAATCATAACTTGAACCCATCTGGGGATGAGACTGGCTACAAGCTTAGTATTTCCACTTAACATATTCATGATTAGCATGCACAGAAGGAGTAGAATTAGGATGAATGTTTTTGGAACAGTACAGATAAATCCTCATAAATGTAGTACAACAGCTCTGGAAACGCACAGTGCGGAAATGTAATGAAGCTAAACTCTGTAGAGAGTTTGGTATTCTCAGTACCATGCCTCTCCTAATGAACTCATTTAGATTAGAAAATGGATTTAATATTTTATTGGAATTAACCTGAGCCAGTAAAGAGGATTACAATTTCTTTCCATAAATATAGTGATATTACAGGGTGAGGTAGCATGTTACATGAATATTAAGCACTTTATGAACATTGTCATGAAGCCAAAAGGAGTAAGGTGATTATATTTTAATATAGTGGTACTGTTCTTACAATAATTAAATTTGAATAGCAGTAAAGGAATATTTTAGAAAGATTTAAATCAGAATTTTGTTGCATTTTCAAAACTAATGCCATGTGATTAAAGTTAAGATAGAACATTTAAGTAAACAGTCTCAACCAAAGCTATACTTTTCCATGTGGGAAACAGACAACAAAAAAACTTGGAAAAATAGAGGGAAACTTAGATTCTGAGTTTGGCTAAAGAGGTTAATCTCTTCACTAATGTGAAGTCAGTTTATTTACCCACGCTTGACTACTTTGGTGGATAAGCTAGCCAAAAGAATAGACTACTGCATTATAAACTGAGTTTCTTTCCCTTTTCTGGTCATCTTTTGTTTTGAGTCCAAACTAACTCATGCCCACTTTGTATTACAAGTGGACTTTCTTATTTTCCATAACATTTGTATATAGAGGAAGAAATCCATGAGTAATCAAAGGGCCTATATTCTCTCTATCCCCTAACTCCCTCTTGCACCAAGCTGCTTTCTACCATTAATTTTTGTAAGCCTAGTTAATCTATTCTGGCAAAGGATCTAATATTGCAATTTTGTAATCTTAAAGAAAAAAACAAACCTAATGTGAATTTAATCCAGCCTTAAACAAAGGGCAAGCTTTGGCCTTGGAGTGCCATTTCTACCCATTTTGTAAAGTCACCTACAGTGCATATGTATGTGCACTGTAGCATTCACTAGTTTTACAGGATAAGGTGCAGTGAGTACTATGTCCTGGAGGCCAAGGTTAGGTCTTGAGGCTATGTAGAAATCTTCTGATTAAAGCTGAACATGTGCAATAAAGTTTTTCAGGCATGTAACTGGTTAGTTTAAGCAAAGTCTCCCACCCCTCCTCCATCCCACCTACACTATTACATTTTGCTTTAGTAGGGGAAAAGCATGTAAGGGGCTGCTCTATCTGTGGTTTTCAAATTTTCTTCAACCCATATATGCAAACAGTTCCATAACTGATGCTCTTTTAAGCTTCAGTTACACTGGGGCTTTGAGATAATGCTATTAAATGGAGCTAAAGGAAATCAGTTGCTTGCTGAGTATGCAGGAGGGGAGACAAATAAAAGATGTCAGCATCAATGCAGAGCAGCTGGTGAAACTGTGGCAGGATAGCTGGGGTGACCTAGCAGGGGGAAGACCTAATAAAGGGAACAAGGGCTGCTGGAGCACTGATGAAGGGAATCATGCTGGGGAGCTCTGATACGAACAGAAGGAAAAGAGAATTGGGAGGAAAGGACATGGGAAAGAGCTCTTTGGAGGAGAAATTGCTAGGAGCCTGGAATTTGTTGGCCAAATTCCTGGATCACAAAGATCCTGGAAAAGCCCCTTTGTTCCATTTTATTTTCATTTCTGTGATTTTTCTTATAACTTATCATCTTCTGGTTGACTTATTTCGTCTCTCTTATTTTGTCATTTAACGGGTTCAAACATTGAGGAGATGATTTTTACCATGATTAGCCCAGACATCCCTCTCTGTGGAGGTTGGACAGGGTTAGGGTGAATGGGGAGGATATTAACAACGCTACAGAAAGATTCCGCAAAAATCTTTAACTTTTTGCATTCCCGGAAAAGATCTGGCAGCAAGATGTAGTAGGCTTTTTTATACCTGGCAAATAAGTTGGAAAATGATTTTGAAATTCCTTCATCAACTTCCCTTTTAATATATCGGTGGTTAGCCTAACCAGACTTAACTCATAAGGATCTCTTAGTGTGTATACACTTTGTGCCCGAGGCTTTCTATTTCCAGGTAAGAGGATAAGAAACAGGAGAATTAAATAATATTCCAGCAACCTTTGTAGCCTTGAGGGTGGACAGTAGAATAAGGGAGTGGGAAGGAAGGGAGTTAGGAAGCTAGAAAAATGTCACCATTTTCTTCTCTTTGGGCTTATGTCCAAAGGACATAAGAGGAGTTCACACATTAAATATGTGTGTAACCGCTGTCCTTTGCTACCTGTTTTAGATTACAGGAGAAGGTGATTTGCAGGCTGCTTGTCTTTTAGCCTGTACTCAGGTAAACTTGGCAACTCATGGCAAACAGACTCTTCAGTGAATGATTGCAGTTGGTAAGCAGCCATTAGGTAACCAAAAAACATTGTCCAAGAACTAAAGAAGACAGAGATAATGCATGAAGTTCTTGCTCCTTCTTTATTGTACCATGTTCATTTAAATCCCTTCCTCTCTTCTCTCTTACCCCTATGGGGATTGAAAGGGGTTCCTCCAAAAAAGATGTCCAAAACTTTTTTTCTAAATCCCCTGGTACCTGTGAATGTGACCTTATTGGAAATAGGATCTCTGTAGGTATAATTAAGGATCTTGTAATGAGATCATCATATAATTATAGTGGAAGAGAGAGATAAACAGGCAGAGACACAGGGAAGAAGATAATACAAAAATGGAGGTAAGAGCTGGATATATGTAGTCATAAGCCAGGGATTGCCAGGAACCATCAGAAGCTGGAAGAGGCAAGGAAGGCTTCTCCCTTAGAGTCTTCAGAGAATTTTTTGTCAACACCTTCATGTTGGACTTCTGGCTCCAGAGCTGGGAGAGGACAAATTTTTGTTGTTGAAGCCCAAATTTGTGATTATTTGTTGAGGCACACTGAGAGACCATTTTGGGGATGTTGACAGTAGTGAAGTTGAGATAAATCAGAAGATAAAAATCTGAGTAAATGGATCTTTTTTTGAATGCAATGTCTAAACATTAAGTGAATGAATTATTAAATGACCATATCAGTGGGAGTTTTCAACTAGATTTGACATTTAGTTAATATTTCCCTCACTATTCAAATGAAGAACAGATCAAAAAGAAACAGCTCAGTCACTGAGAAGGAAGAAATTCACTTTTTACTGTACATTTATGTGGTAATTGGGAGAATTGTTTTTTTTAAACAATGTTTCATTTTATATTAATAAGCAAATGGGATATAGAAATAAATTGTGAATTGGTAGGGGCAGAGGAGAAAGTTACATCAAAGAAAAGCTCTGTGTCTGTTCCATACCTCAGATTTTATGATACATTATATTGCTTAAAAATTGTAAAGTGAAATGGGAAAATTCATCCTGTGATGACTCATCCCCTAGATTATATTTCCTTTTAATTTGACAAATATTAAATTCAGAATAAGAGAATATATGTAAATACTACTTTACAGGTTATAATGTTCATTCTCATATCAATTTGTTTTCACAATGACACTTTAATGTAGGTAGTCTTCTTTTATGAAAAATGAGGTTCAAAGAAATTAAGTGTTATTTCCAAAGTCACATAGCAGGAAGTGAAGTCAGATGACAAACTCAAGACTCCATGGATATTTTTCTAGTTTGGAAAATATCATTGTTTATTAGAAAAGTGTTGCATTTTCAGAAAAGCTGTTTAGTTAATCTCAAGATGGCCTCATTCATTTGAAGACTGGTCATTGTTAAAATTAATGGATTTAGAATGGTAAATTATTTTAGCTAATTTTTGAAAGGTATATGCCAGTCTTCTATAAAATAATGCTATTAATTGTGTCTGAAGATGCATTGCATGGAGACCATGAGAGCTACCGATGTAATTTTTTTCTTTTCACTTTTAAAACTTTAATTATATAAATGTTACATCAAAAATATAGGAGATTCCCATATACCCCACATTTTCCTCCCACACTTTCCCTCATTAACAACATCTTTCATTAGTGTGGTACATTTGTTAAAATCGATGAACACATATTGAAGCATTTTTACTAACCATGGTCTATAGTGTACATTTTGTTTACACTTTGCACAACACAATTTTATAGGTTTTGACAAAATATATAATGACTTGTATCTGTCATTGTAATATCATGCAGAACAATTCCAGTGTCCCCAAAATGCCCCATGTTACATTTATTCTTCCCTTTCCTTCCCCCCAGAACCTGCTACACATGTACTTTTGCACCAAAAGCATGTTGCTTGTAAAGGCTGACCATCTTATTGATTTTGATTTGTTCTTCTACTTAATGTCAGGCTCAGCATGCATATTTTCTCTTTTTTCCAAATAAGGGTTAATAAATTGGTGGAAATATTTTTCTCTGTAAGGGCCTGTATAAACACAAGAAATTTGAGAATGATATCACTTGATTGTGATCATCTTGTAGTGGTGTTGGCATCCTTGGATGGAGGTGGCATGGGCTAGAGGAGTCTGAAGTAGAACACTTGAGTTGAGAAGATCTGAGACGACCCCACCCTTGTATTCCACTCTCATACATCTCTCCCTGGGTGCAGTGGTTGTACTGAATCACTTAACCAAATATGCACATGGGATTAGTCTCAGGGTCTGCTTCTGGAGAACCTGTCCTAACACGCTCACCCACTACTGCCCTACTGTGTTAGTTTAAAAAATTCCTGATATGGCATTTCAACTGTAGTTCAATATGTATCTCAAAAATTTAAGGACTCCAAGGGAAAAGAGCATTACCATTATCACACATAAATATGACAATAATTCCTTAATATCATAGAATAGAAGTCAGTGTTCTATTTTACAATTTTATCATAAATATCATATTTAATGATTTGATTGAATTGATATCCAGATAAGGTTCTCAAAGTGTATTTAGTTTGAAACGTTTTGTTAACTCTCTTAATCTAGAGAATTTCCCTCTCTTTCTCTTTCTTTTGATTATTCCATGATAGATATGTGCTGGAAAAACATAGCTATTCTTCTTTAGAATTTCCCACAGTCTGGATTTAGTTGATTCAATATCCATGGTAACTTTCAGGATATTTGTCTAGCCACATGTTTTTTCTGTTCATTGGTAGTGGAGTTAGAATCTTGAGCAGATTCAGGTGTGATATTTTTGATAAGACTCCATTGGTGATTATGTTCTTTCACCAGATGACACATACTTTTGTTTTCTTTCTATTATTTAGCAGTCATTGATAATCAATGTCTCCATCCTTTATTTTTGGAGGACAATTCCCTTCTTGATCTTCTATTTGGTTACTATTTGGTAAAATTCATGTTGAAAAGGTAGGACAAATGTTTGATTTTTTTTTTCCTTTTATTTACCAGTTTTATACATAATGAATGATTTAATTAACATATGTCAATGGTGACCAAATTAGGTGTTTTTGTCTTTTAGTATAATTACAAATTCATGCATTTAAGTATACTCAATATATTGATTTCATTGCAGTGATTTTCTTTCTTGTGTGTTCATTGGCTGATGGAAGCCCATTCAAGAACCAGATGTAAAATAGCCATTTTTCCAAGAAGTCCTACTTCCTTTTAGATTGTGTGAAATTGTGGGTCTTTAGTTTTAGAGCTATTTAGTAGGGAGAGCTAGGTTTATTTTCTAAGATAAAATATACCATGAGTTCAACTGAATCACCCAATTACAAATAAAAACTACTGGGTTAACTTAATCGTTTCCAACTTTAATTTAAATCTCATTTCAGCCACACAAAGAATACCAGTTCTCTACAATATCTGAAATGACAGAAGGAGGATATCACATAATTGCTCATTTGTTTTATTTCAGAAAATATACAAGCATTTCAAACAGCAAACACAATGCTCATCAAAAATATGATTGCAGAAATCATATTTTTTTTAGCAATTTCTCATATATCTCACATCAAGGATGTACAGATAAATTATTATATTAAAATATCTTGGAATAGTTACTCTCTCAGTCACCAACTCAGTATACATTTCAGTTCATTTATTTCCTTTCGTGAAAATATACAAAAACAAGTAACTCCAGGCCCTGGGTTTTTGATTCTCTGTTCTTGGTCAACTTATAAACAAAAATTTAAAAATATTTTGATTCATCATTCCATTGTTTGCTTGGGAAATATATATTCATATCCCTTCATTTCTTAAACTGTGACAAAATAAGTTTACTTTCCTTCAACTTGCTTTTCCCCCCAAATAATAATAAATGTAGGAGATTTTGACATAGTAACATAGAGAAATATTGTTATTTATTTATTTATTTATTTTTCATCCAGCAATTATTTATTGACTTCCACTAAAGGCCCGGACCTATGTAGCATGTTGGAGAGATACATAGGAATGAGGCATCATTCTGTTCTGGAAGCACACACCATCTAAGAGTTTTTGCTCAGGAAGAGTGAAAATGTTAAGGAGTGATGAAGCTGGTATGAAAATTTGTCAAATTTTGAAGCTGTAAAGATTACAACCTCTCATATAATTAAAATTTGTGGTAGAAAGGGTTAGTCTGCCTGAGTTTCATAATGGTACTGTTTTCTTTTCATTTGTGACTGGCTTTAGTATATTATACCAGCCTATGTGCTTTTTTTCCCCTTTCCAAGTAGGTTGCATGTCTTTTATTTTTTTAAACAGTGTTTGTCACAGAGCATTTCTAAAAAATCTTAAGAAGGCCATTTCTATCCATTATTTTACCTGTGTGGATTGTGCTTTCAGTATATCTAAATACTCTGCCTAATTCAAGGTCACACAAATTTTCTCTTATGCATTCTTCTAGATGTTTTATAGTTTGAAATTTACATTGATTCCTTTTTTATATTTACACCAAATGTAAGCTATAGACTAAAGGTAGCAATAATATTTTGATGATGGTCTTAGATCATTTGTAACAAATATGCCACAATAAGACAAGGGCAAGTGGTGGCATGGTATTTGGGAGTCCTGTTTGTCATACATGATTGATTTGTAAGTTCTTCACTTTTTAAATTAAAAATAATTACAATAAAGTTTTATATCAATGTTAAATGTATTGAATTTGATAGCTGCAGTTAAGGTATATATATAAGTGAATAGCCTTGTTCCTAGGAAATGTACATGGCAGTATTAATTGTACAAGGACTACAGTATATTCCTACACTCAAGATTTCAGAAAATATATTGATAAATAGACAGATGGACAGATAAAAGGATGGATATAGTCAATTTTTGTGAATATTTTATGTGTAACTTAAGTAGATATATTCTCTATTTTTGGATTTAGGTTTTGCTATACATTTAAAAGGTAGACCTGGTCTATATCTGTCCCCTTCATCTGTCTTGAATTAACAAATATGCGTTAGTGTCTTCTCTCAACAGTGATTTCCATCTATTTCATATTGCATTTCCTGTAGATGTTGCTTGATGTAAGTTGTACTCTTTTTAGTGCATGCTAATTAAAATTTTTATACTTTCATTGTCCCTTGAATTTTTTACCCTTAAAATGTGTCCTTTAAAAATACCTTTTGTCCTGACAAAAAGATTGCAAAACTTATTTTCATTTTATTTGCAGTTAGCTGGTACAATGTTATCTATATTTTTATTTTTAATCTCTCTGACTCTATTACAGATGAAACAAAGTGTTAACTTTTGCTTCAGTTTTTATACATGAGTTGAGCCTATTTGTATATATTGATAAAAACAATGTTTATCCTTATCTTTGCCTATTTGATTTTAATATAGCTTTGTCTGACCAGTGAGCTAACCAGGACACCCAATGTCCTTGGGAAAGCATAAAAAGTTCCTATAAATATTTTGTCAGTTACAATCATATTTTCAATGCGCACATTTTAAAATTTTTTTCTGGAAAATGAAGAGACTGTAACTAAATATTCTGTGTGCTAAAGCTCATGGGACTTAAAGCCATAGTACTTTGGCAATGTCTCAGAGTATAAATCTACTTCCTGCTATAAAGTATTAAAGAGAGAAAGATTCTTTGTGTTGGTTAATAACTGGCAAGGAGAAATTAGTGAACTCCCACTAAGTACTATCAACCTATTGTAAACTGAAATTCTTTTTCAATTTGCGTCTCATATTTTTTATTTCAAATTGTGCATGTAGCAATGTAAACAATAGCAGCAGGAATGTGAGGCTTATTTTATGATTTATATTTTGGTCCGAAAGAATCCATAGTGGACTTTCCTTTGTCCTAAGATAATTTACTATCTGATATGTATGTCTTAGCACTTGCTGAACATAATATTTGTTATGACTCAGTATCCTTGCCTTGGTTTGGTATTTGGAACATGAGATTAGTTCTGTTCTGCAGTTTTACTTTGAGAAATTACTAAGAGTCTTTGAATTCAGTGTTTTAAAATGGTTGTTTTTAAACATTTTACTATAGACCTTATGTGCAGTTTCTAGTATTTTCAGCAAACTTGGTAAGAATATATGCATACTATGAATCTATGTAGCATCTATGGAGTGGACATTTTCAATCCAGTTTTCATTGTATCGGCTAACTTTTTAGGAAAACCTTATATATGAGTTTTGAGTAAAAACAAACTAGCAAACAAAACAGTTTTAATGCAAGAAACAAATATGTTATGTTGGGTTCTGTCAGCATTTAATAATTTTAGAATTTGTCTCTAGAGCAGGGTAATGATTAAAAATAACAGAAGGAAAAATATATACTTCAGAATGTCTCTGCATAAGATAATGTCAGTGTTGCTGTTGGGTAAAGAAAGACACTTTAACTAATGTGTGTTTTGGATAACCCTGTTGATTGGATGTATTCTCTGAAGGTAAAATAATCTCAAGGATTTGCTAACAATTTCTAGAGTTTGATTTTAGGAGTTGAAAAGTGGAAATGTAAGAGAAAAAAGTAATTGATGGTAGCACAGGAACTCACGTGATCAGTTGATAGAAGAATGTGACTATTACAGAAGAATAGAGACAAGTGAGGGCTGCTATGCAGATATATGTAGCTCCTGACATTTCAGGGAGATGGGGGCTCCATGGTTTACTAGTTAGTTTACAGACATTTTACAGCAACAATAAGTGTTTGAAGAGACCAAGTTCATTTTATTTACTACTTATTCTTATTCACTTCACAAAAGAACTAGCATCATAACATAGACACTTGACCAAGAAAGTAATCTTAGAAGTATGTTTGCTCTTTGATAAATGGAATGAGCCTTCAGAGCCATGAACTATCACCTGGGATTTTTGTGAATGCTACCAGAGAGGGAGAGTATAATGGTTTAAATACAGCCCATTTTGGTTTTCAACACCTTTAATTGTTGGATACTTTTCTCATATTGAGCTGTGATGCATGTCACTGTACCTTCCCAAAATAAATTTTAGTTCTGCCCTTAAGAGCAATTCAAAGCAAGACCAGACTATTTGTGAAATAGAGGAAAATACTCCAAATATTTGAGGATAGATATCAAATATGTTCAAGATTATTTTTCCCCTTACCTCTTTTATAGATAAGCCAGTCCTTCAGGAAACATTTACCTCTATCAATGTGATTTTTAAAATATGGTGTCTAAAACTGAATACAGTACTTGAAGTGTAGAATTACAAATAAGCTGCTTAGTTAATATACTGTATTTTTAAGTTTGGATAACTTACTCTCATTAATCACTTATTATTTCAGAATTTAGTCATTTTAATTCCTTTTTAAATTACAGCCAACAAAAAACTTTTAGACATTATTCAAATAAATTACTGTTATATCAAACTTTCCTTTAGCTTCTGGTTTTAAAAAAGATTTGTTGAATCTACACACAGGATATTTATTTTTTGGTGAAATTGATTTATGTTTACTTAGGCCTGTCATTTACTCCACCATTTTTGTATTTGAACCAAGATACTATCATCAATTGCATCAAGTAATCCTCTCAGATTTGCGTCATCAGAAAATTTAATCAACATGACTTTTCTTTCTACAGCTAAAACATTAATAAAAATGTTGACTGGCTCAGTATCAAAGACAGTGTACTAAACTAGGCCATTATAAGCATCTTTCTAGTTATATATTGATCCACTATTCAATGCTTTTTTGTATTCATTCAACAAATATTTCCTGAGCTTTTACTATGCACCAGGGACTAATCTAAGTACTGGAGATATAACAATAAAAATACAAGGTCTCTGTCTACAAAGAGTAGACAAACAGGGCCACTGATTGGTTCTATGACATCTTTATCCAAATTACTAAAGCACACCCCATTTAAGTGAGTTCAGATTTTTACTAAATAAATGGTACCTCGTTCCTTTGGAGAACTCAGTCAAGTGTCAGGTTTGTGAATGGTTTGCTAAGAGAGCAGGCTGGATTTCAGCTCCCAAAAAGCTCCGCAGCTGTCAACTTAATTCAATGTATAACCTGTACAATTTCTCACAGAGACCTGTGCAGTCTGATGTATTCACCACCTTCATGCAATTAATATTTTATTCATTAGTCAGTGTTCATATTTGTTGGATTTACTTATCTTGTTCTTGGAAGAGGACTGCATTAATGAGTAAAGAAGGACTAATCTACTTTATAAGAATTTTAAGACCAAGGAATGGAGGAAACACAGTGAAAGCATGTTTACCCACATAATTTAAATGCCTTGCCATGAGAATAATTACTGCTACTATTGGAAATTATGGAAGAACTAGCTAGCTGTCCATCAAAGATTTGTGATACCCTTTCCGTAGCAGATAATTGTAGTTCTGAGGTGGCTGCCAGACAGAGGCAAATTTTCTTAAATATTTTGGTCTCAAGACCCTATTATACTCCTAAATTTATTGAAAACCTCAAGAGCTACTCTCTCTATGGGTTATATCTATCGTGACATTTACTGTATAAGAAATACAAACTAAGAAGTCTTAAAACACCTGTTTACTAAAACATTTACCAAAACTAAACCTGCTATGTAAACATAATTTATTTTTTATGAAAAATAACTGTATTTGCCAAAATAAAGAACAGTGAGAAGATGGTATTGTTTTATGTTTTGCAAATCTCTTAATGGATTTTTAAATTCTTCATTCAATTAGTTGTAATATCACACACATTTGAAGTAGTCTCTGGGAAAGTCCACTCTTCATTTGTGTGGGTGAGAATGAAAAATCCAAGTCATATTTTTATATAATTATGAAAATAATTTTATTTCATGGATCTACCAAAATGGTCTTAGAGAGTTTCAGGACCTTGTATCTCACTTTGAGGACTCCCACCCTGTGGAAAGTTGGAACCCCAAAATACAAGGAGATGGGTTTCCTGAATCACTGTAAAGAAATCTACATTCCATAAGGAATGCCAGCATTGGAGTGTTATAAGAAAGACAAATATATTTCTATTATGCAAGTCACTAAGATTTGGATTTTTATATATTTTAGAAGCTACAGTTGTCCTGTCTGGAACAGAAATCACAGAAAATACTGATTTTGATATGGGAAAATTTACTTTTAGTGATAAGTATTCGAGAATAAGTCTTTTATTCCTAATGAACAGCAAATCCAACAAATGAAAATAGACATAGAAATCCACAGATAGCTGTAGCAGTTTGACATGGGTTATAAATTCCAAAAATAGGTATTGGATTATGTTTGTGAACTGGTCTCTCTGGACATATTAGAGTATATTGGATTCAGAAGTTTTGCTTTTACTTGATTATAACATGATTAAGGCTTTGATACAGTCACATAAATAAGACATTGCATCTCCACCCCCTTGGTAGGCAGGGACTCACAGAGAAACCACACCAAAGAGAAGGGAGGTTGGGGTCTTGATCTGGAACCCCGTGAAATAAGCACACAGAGGAGCTTGGTTGTGAGGAAAGAGAGAAAGTCCCAGGAAGAGAGACAAGCTGTTACCTAATAGTCTACACCTGGCTTTGTGGAGATAACAGAGTAGATGAGCCCAGAAAGAGGCAAGCCCGGGAAGAGAAGAACACAGGAAGCCGAAATTCTGGCAGGCATTGGCAGCCATCTTGCTACAATAAATGGCAACAGCATAAGAAATAGCTTATGCTTTATGGCCTGGTATCTGTAAGCTCCCACCCCAAATAAATACTCTTTTTAAAAACCAACCAATTTCCAATATTTTTCATCAGCTCCCTTTTGGCTGACTAACACAATAACCCAAGAAATAATGGAGTTTATTTGGTTGGGAAAAAGATTTTAAGAGAAAAACTAAACACATTGAATCTATTCTAGAAAAGAAAAATCTCACTAGTTTACTATTAATTTCTAAGTCTATGAAAGTTTATTCAGTTGATAGCAAATAATGCTTTGCTGTGTGTGTGTGTGTGTGTATGTGTGTTAATAATAGAGTGATAGAAAATAGAATTAGGGAGCTGATGTGGCTCAAACCGTTGAGTGCCTACCACCCACATGAGAGGTCCTGAGTTTGATTCCTGGTGCCTCCTAAAGAAGACAAACAAACAACAGGCAGATATAGAGCAAAAACAATGAGTAGACAATGAGAAAATAGAATTAAATTGTAGAAGCTTGAATTTGGATCAACAGTAGAAATGATGTCAGCATCATTATTGTTTTGAGACAAGAAATTGAGCTTTGGAAAATATTATTCTCCAGAAAGATGAGTAAATCTATCCTTTAAAACCCTCTCAGGACTGGCTAATACTTAAACAATGAATATCGGGTATGTGTATATATAGCCATGTGATGATAATTCTCTCTCACAATATCAATGCCTATTATGTAGGAATTATCCTTTTGATCCCACCCAGGAATGGGCTAAAGAGGGAAGTGGAACCCTAATTTATTTGTCTTTGGATTTTATCAGCTGTGAAAGGGGTAACTTATCATTTGAAACCCTTTCATGAACTGTATTGCAATGATTACTTGAACTTATTTGGCATAATAGGATGAATGTCCTTAAAATATTGTGTAAGCCTGACCAGCATCTATTATTAAGAGGAAGATATGTGCTATTTAAAATAGATAAACTAATAACTAAAGATCTGTAAATCACTCCTCTCCTCTCAATCCTTGTTAAGAAAAAAATCCAATAGTTATATTTATCAAGTAGCAAATAATATAATATGGATTTTTTTCTTAGAATACCAGAGACTTCAATTTTAAGCTTTAAGAAATTGAAAAGAAGGTAACTTTAGATGTAGCATTTGACAATTCTAAGAGTGCTGTACACTTTGTTTTTGGTTTTTAGGATAAGCGAAAATTTACTGATGGACTTCTTCTGAAATATTACACAGCAAGTTTTCTTCTATCATGAACAATAAAAACATTAATTTTCTGTACTAGTTTTTTTCAACGTATAGATGCCAGAGTAGCAGCATCAGCATCATATGGGAACTTACTAGAGATGTAAGGTCTTGAGACCCACCTTAGAATTGCTGAACCAGAAACTGGGAGGTTGAATTCAGCAATCTGTGATTTAACAAGCCTCCATAGTGATTCTAATTCAGGTGGCTAAGAACCACTGCCCTATATGTATATGGTACTCTACATGTTGGGAAGAGATTTTTTCTTTACCAATTTATTACCATTTGATTGTTAAGTAATGTGGGCGATGTGAGCAGGTGAGCTTATTATTTAAGAGTGAGGAAACTATCTCGTTGTCTCATTATAACCCCATTTCTGACAGCCAAGCTCCACAGCCAGTGAGCAAACCCAGATGTGAATTGGGGTTTCCTGATCCCTTGTATAGTATTCATTCTTTGGATGAAAGAACTATGATGGGAAAGTAATCATAATTGAAATATGTATTTTGTATTTATTAAATTGTCCAGCATCAGTCACCTAGAGTGAATTTGCAATGAAAAAGAATGTGACAAAAGACTTTTTGTACTTATGAAATCTATTCTTTTTTTGTAAATGTATGCTATTAATTTCCAATCTTCCTAGAATACTACTTTATTAGCAATAATTTCAGATATCAGGAAATTGACTTGATATTTCCAAGCTCATATCACAATAAGGTGAAGAAACAATTATAACTCTGTCTCGAGGCTCTGCTATCTGAGAACCTTAAGGAGATGCATTTCTTAATGCTTTTTCCCAAGTCGAATACAGTGGAAAACACGGGATAGTCATATGAGGCTGGCATTTGCTATGTGGAACAGAACAGAGTAAAAGTAAGAGAGTCAATGAGATTACCAGTTGCAATATAGTTGAAAATCCTTTTAGCTCTTTGATCACAATATATTGTGTTCTTACTAACTGCATTCAATAATCCCAAACTTGTGCAAAAGACAGCTACAACAGACTGTTGCAGTAGTCAGACATGGTTTTTGGTGGGAAAATTGAAATATGAGTAAAATCTTTCTAAAGCTCCCTCTCTCCCTTCTCCCCTCCCTTCTTTTCTTCTTTCCTTCCTTTTTTTCTTAAGAGGTATCAGCAACTCCATATTTGTTATTTTCTTATTTACATTCATGAAACAAAAATATGGAGGATTCAATCGCTTGGCTGATTTCATTTTCTTTTAAAATTTCACTGTAACTTTGACAGGAAATATTCTGTGTGACAAATGTCAGTGCTGGAGAAACCCAGTGGCTCTGGGTGCCCATATCCACATCTTGGATCTGTAACTTTGGCATCCTTGTGTTCATTTGATTGCATACTTTGTATATATCAATTTTCCATTATATGAATGAGCCTTACCTAAAACTTAGCAGAACTAAAAGACAGAAACTGTAAACTAGAAGCCACATATATTTTGTGATGTTATGTAGTTTATTAGTGCTTTGGCCAATTAGGGGTCAGTGTATTTGTACATGGAAGCACATTTTAAAGGAATCCTGCCAACATTAGGAACATGGGAGAATTGTAAAGTAATGTGAAGTATAGTCACTGAGAGCTAAAATCACATCTAGGTTCAGTCATTTTCAGATTTTTCAAATCTCAGCCTGTATTAAGTTCTACAATCCCATCTTAACAAGTGAGATAAAAGAAACTTTTATTGAAGATGGTAGAATAGTGAGCTCCAGGACTTAGTCTTTCTACCAAAACAGCAGAAAATGTCTGAAACTGTTGTGGGGCTTTGGAGGCCAGATGACAATTGTACAACATCCTGGGAAGGGTGGGAGGAAGAGGTGGATAAACTATGGTAAAGAATAGTGAGTTATTCACAGTAGCTGCTGGTGCCCATCCCCCACTTTGGCAGTGGGAAAATTGGGGTCCAATCCTTGCCTAGTTCACTGGTGACAGGAGGAGACATAAAAGTCCACTTCCCGAAGTACAGGGCTGGGCATGACCAATCACTGATCATGGCTTTTGGTTAACAAATTTGGATCTCTGGGTCCAGGTTGTAAGCTATTATATCAATCTGCCCCAGACAAAGATGGTGGCAGCCAATGTTTCAACTCCCCAGAACAGGGACAGAGATTAAAGACACTGTGGTTCCTTAGTACTAGAGGGAATCATTAGTTAAAGGACTTCATTTGCTGGGCTGGCCAGGAAAGCACAGCTTTGGGCCATCACCAAAGAGGCTGTTAGCATCCTTTCTGATCCCCTCCCAAGGTATATTGGAACCAATCTCTTCTCTGTTTTTGGGTCCCTGGCCCTGATTTGGCTGGGAAATATTAACTTGGGAAAATCTCCAGGTTGATATACCTCTACCAGAAATTCACCTCAGACAAAAGCAAGTAGAGACAATGAAAGGAATGTATGGAACTATAGAGTCAAAAAAAAAAAAAATTAAAAAGAAAGAATAGATCAATATTGCTGGAGATGAAACAATTGCACACAAAGTACAATCCTAAAGTTTGTGCTGCATATCTAGGGCAAGAATCAAATGAAGAGAAGCTGAAAATTATCTGATCAGTTAAATACAGGCTATTTTAAAGGCCTAGAATAAGTCAGATTAAGTTTCAAAGAAGAATCTTAACACAAAGCAAGACAATAAAAATATGTTAGGCAGGATAAAGAAACTGACCTTCAGAATAAACTCATCAAGATACTCAAATGCCTAGACATTAGCAAAAATTACATGCCATACTAGGAAGATATGGTCCAGACAAGGGAACAAATTAAAAATTCAGAGACAACACAGAACTTGGTACAACTAATCAAAGATATCCAAACCAATCTCCTCAATCAATATAAGGAGATGAGGGAAAATGTGGCTGAAGAGATAAAGGATATTAAGAAGAAGACAATGTGTGAGTATAAAGAAGAATTTGAAGTTTAAAAGGGAACATAGAAATTAAGGAGATGAAAGGTACAAAATAAGAGAGATTAAAAATACACTAGAGGCATACAACTGCAGAATTGAACAGGCAGAAGACAGAATCAGCAAACTAGAAGACAGGATAACTATTGATGAGCAACCTGAAAAGAAAATCAAGGGGAATAAACTTCCTTTTACAACAGCAACTGTAAGAATCTAGTATCTAGGAGTAAATTTAAACAAGGGCATAAAGGACTTGTATACAGAAAATGACAAAATATTAATAAAAGAAATCAAAGAAGACCTAAAAAATGGAAAGGAATTCTTTGTTCATGAATTGGAAGACTAAATATCATTAAGATGCCATGGCAGAGATTATTTTATGAAGCTCAAAAAGAAAACGATTATGATTGTAATCTAATGTATTCCTTTGGGTGTGATACATTTGATTGCATTAAATTCAGAAAAGGAACCTTTCATTAAATTACTTGAAAGATTGCTTTACGTCTTTGGATTAGATTTTGTTGTTGAGGTGTGACTTGGGTTGGATCCCTGCCCCCTTCCTGGGTCTGATATAAATGGGTTCACAGGGACAGAGTCAGAGGAAAAAGGGAATTGCCATATTTGATCTCTCCATGGAAGAGAGGGGATCATTTAAGCATGAAGCCCAAAAAGGCTGGACCAAGAACTAAAGAGGAGACCAGCCAAATTTGAGAAAAAAGCAGAATAGCTAGACTGATATAGGAGGCCCAGAAAGAAACAAGCCCTATGCCAGAATAGCTAGACTGATATAGGAGGCCCAGAAAGAAACAAGCAAGGACTATATGTTCCTTAAGCATGAAGTCCCAAGAGACTGGACCCATGGAGCAGCTCAAAAGGAAACAGTGATCTCAGAGGGGAAGGTGGAAATCTGGGCAGAGATTGGTGGCCATCTTGCTTCACCATATGGCAACATGGCAGAATCAACAGTAACTGATTTTGGTGAGAAAACATCTTTGATGGTGTCTCGGTTTGGACTTTCCATGGCCTTAGAACTGTAAACTTTCACCTCAAATAAATCCCCTTTATAAAAGCAAACAGATTTCTGTCTTTGCATTGACAGCCCTTTGGCAAATTAAAACAGATGTCAATTTTACTCAAATTGTTTTACATATTCAATGAAATCCCACTAAAAATAATTCTAACAGCCTACTTTGCAGAAATGGAAAATCCAATTACCAGTATATTTGAAGGGTAAGGGGACTTGAAAGATGAAAAACATCTTGAAAAGGAAGAATGAAGTTGGGGGACTCATGCTTCCTAACATTAAAGTATATTACAAAGCTACAATTGGCAAAACAGCAATGGCAATAGCATAAGGATTGATATCTTGATCAATGGAATAGAACTGAGAGTTCAGAAATAGACCCTCACATCTATGACCAATTGATTTTGACAAGGCTACCAAGTCCACTCAAATGGCAAATGGTGCTGAGAGAATTGGATATCCATATTCAAAAGAAAGAAAGAGGACCTTAATCTCACATCACACACAGAAGTTAATTCAAAAGAAATCAATGATCTAAATATAAGAATCAGGACTATAAACTCCTAGGAGAAAATGTAGGGAAGCGTCTTCAAGATCTTGTGGTAGGCAGTGATTTCTTAGACTTTACACCCAAGCATAAGCAATGAATGAAAAAAAATAGATAAATGGTGAATTCCTCAAAATTTAACACATTTATGCATCAAAGCACTTTGCTGAGAAAGTGAAAAGACAACCTACTCAATTGTAGAAAATATTTTTAAACCACATATCTGATAAAGGTTTAATATACAGAATATTTTAAAAATCCTACAACTCAGCAATTAAAGAGAAACAATCCAATTTTAAAAATGGGCAAAAGACTTGAAAAGACATTTTTCCCAAGAGGAAATATAAATGGTTAAAAAGCACATGAAAAGATATTCAACATTCTTATCTTTTATAGGAATGCAAATCAAAACCACAGTAAGTTATAATTTTACACCTACTAGAAGGGCTACAATTAAAAATAAGAACTGTAAGTGCTGGGGAGGATGTATAGAAATAAGAACTCTTATTTATTGTTGGTTGGAATATGAAATGATGCAATTGTCTGTGGAAGACAGTTTGGCAGTTCCTCAGGAAGCTAAATATAGAATTACCATACTTTTTGGCAATCATGCTACTAGATAAATATCAGAAGAACTGAAAGCAGGGCCTCAAAGAGATATTTGCCCACCAATGTTCATAGTGGCATTATTCATAACTGTCGAAAGATGAAATGATCCCAAAGGTCCATTAACAGATGAATAGATAAATACTATGTGGGGTATACATACAATGGAATATTACTGAGCTGTACAAAGGAATGAAGTCCTGATGCATGTGACAAAATGTATGAACCTTGAGGACATTATGTTGAGTGAAATTAGCCAGACACAAAAGGACAGATATTGTTTGATCTCACTGTTATGAACTAAGTATAATAAGCAAACTCCTAGAGTTAGAATCTATAATATAGTTTACCAGGAGATAGATTTGAGTTACAGAATGGCTAGTTGAGGCTTACCTTGTACAGAATTTCTATTTTGCCTGATGGTAAGTATTTGGAAGTGGATGTTGGTGATTAAAACGCATTATTGTAAGTATAATCAACAGTAGTAACTGTATAGGTCAATGTGGTTAAAAGAGGAAACTTTAGGATGTATGTATTACTAGAATAAAAATTAAAATATAAAACAGAGAGCTGTACAATACAGTGAACCCTATTGTAGACAATGGACTATTATTAATAGTACAAGTATAAGAATGTTTTTTCTTGAATTATAACAAATATACATACTAGTAGAAAGTGGTAATAATAGAGTGGTATATGGAAAAGTATACCTAATATAAACAATGGATGATAGAAATATTTTAATAATCATTCATCAATTATGACAAAGTTAACTATTGGTAAAAAATAGTACAATTATAAAAAAGTACTTTCATTAATTGCACCAGTTGTTCCACACCAATGCAAGGTGTTGGTGGTTGGGTGGTGTACATGAATTCTGTATTTTATGCATAATTGTTTTGTAAACTCATAACTTCTTTAATACAAAAAGTGAGAAAATACTTGTCTTGTGAAATTGTTATGAGGTTCAGAAATTCTATATATATAGGCGGTGGACTTGGCCCAGTGGATAGGGCGTCCGTCTACCACATGGGAGGTTCACGGTTCAAATCCCAGGCCTCCATGACCAGTGTGGAGCTGACCCATGCGCAGTGCTGATGCGTGCAAGGAGTGCTGTGCCACGAGGGGTGTCCCCCGCGTAGGGGAGCCCCACGCGCAAGGAGTGTGCCCCATAAGGAGAGCCGCCCACCACAAAAGAAAGCGCAGCCTGCCCAGGAATGGCACTGCACACATGGACAGCTGACACAACAAGATGACACAACAAAAAGAAACATAGATTTCCGTGCCGCTGACAACAACAGAAGCGGACAAAGAAGACCCAGCAAATAGACACAGAGAGCAGACAACTGGGGTGGGGAGGGAAGGGGAGAGAAATAAATAAATAAATAAATAAATAAATAAATAAATAAATAAATAAATGAATAAATCTTAAAAGATAAATAAATAAAATGAGTTCCTTATTTAAAAAAAAAATTCTATATATAATATAACATTTGTCCAGTACAGAGTAAGTCTTGATTTCAGAGTATCTATAATTATTATCTTATTTCTAAGATTTGTTTTGTAGCTTTAAAAAAACTTGGAAAGGCAGAATTATTGATCCAAAAAAGTGTAAAGTGTCACTTTCCTGCCTTTAACCACTTCTTTCCCTGCATTTAATGCATGCTCTATTATTTATAAGAGTTAAGAAGTATACTCACACAGTTCACTGAAAATTAATTACAGAGGACAGAAAATGTCTTATTTATCCACAAGCAAGTTCAGATTGAAAGAGAACTTGAAAATGGGATAAAAGAGTGTATTTGATTTATTGACCTAGGTCATTCTTGCTATTTTTGTTCTCCAGAGACTTCCTTTGTCTTTTGAGCACCAAAAACTTGGGATGTATCTCTCGACTTTCTGTGTGCTTACTTCTAAGGAAGTACTCACCACTTCTTGTTCCCTCCCGCTTTCTGTCTCCCTCTCTCTGCCTCTCTGTCTTTGTGCTGCTCTCTCTCTTTTTCAACTTCTATTTCTATCTCTATCTCTTTTCCAGTTTTTCCCCATGTGTAGTATTCCTCTGGTCAGTGGTTTTCAATGCTAGAGATAGAAAAATTAGGGTGGAAATGCTGTGCTTCTTGAGACAAATAATAACGAAAGACAAAGTGAGAACGAATCCAGTGGTTTAACACACATATTGGTGGAGACATAGATTTGAGGGCTATGGACGTAGAGGGATCATGGTAGAAGCACACAAATAATCTTCAAGGAAGTGTGGGTCATGTGTCCAATTTTCTGGTTCCTAGAGAGTTTTCACAGACCAGGGTTGCTGATCCAATGGCCGTGAAAAAGGTAGACAAAGGAGTCTCCCTCCTACTTCCAATAAGGCAAGACTTTGGGTGGCTTAGCATGGACAGCTCACAAATGTACATACTGAGTCAATTTGTACAAGATTGTGGTTAGTGGAAATTCCTACAGATTTGGGGAAATAGATTGACTAAGATCTCTGCTGTGTTCTATTGTTTTTGTTTTTTTTTTCTTTTGCATGCATGTTTTAATATATGCTTCGTGATATGTTGGGAAAAATTTGGACATGAGCTGGGTAACAGATACCATTTTCAATGAGAAGCCTTTCCACATTTGCCTTTGAACTACAGGAACACAGGTCTTGGCTGCTATTATCACCTGGAACTAGGCCTAGTAATTTCCTCTAAGATTATATCTACTATAAGAAACCTTCAATATAATCAGTAGTAAGAAAAATAAGCAAGGATGGTTATCCCATGGTTTAAGAAATGCTTGAGATTAATAGTGTGATGATTTGAAAACACAGTGGGTTTATTCATAGAAAAAAAGTATATTTTAGTTTTACAAAAAAATAATAATGTTCTTTCTTGTGCACTCAGTGAAACTTTCTTTGGTTAAGAGGCTATTTAATTCAAATCCAAGAACAAGAGCTGTTTTATGAGACCAAGTCCAGCAATTACTCTGAGCTTCTTCCTCTATTTTGACAACCCCAAGGAAAAAGAAATTCAACTCTAGCTGCTCAGGGAGAATATGGTACTTTTCAATCACTAGAATTTTCCTGAGGATGAATCTGAGCCTAGTTTTAAGGACCCAAAGTTTCTACACTATTCATTATTCCACTCTTCTGCTTCTGAAATCAAATGTGCTGTTTCAGTTTTGACTGTAAAGTTTTTCCAGTATCTGAGCTGATTACCATACATCGGTCTAAGCAGACTCTCATTTTCTTATATTCTGCTCCTTTTCCTTTATTTTGGTTCTTCTGCATGATTTCCCTATCCTCGCTGTCTGCTTTGTGTTTCCATGCTCATCTTACAGCAAGCTTGTCTCCTGCCGCATATCTATTCTCGTTGGGAAGCTTTCAAATGGCTTGGTTTTGCAGCCTGCAGCATTTTAGGGTTGCAAATGGAAATAAGAGGAGGTCTTCCGGACATTTCCCATTGTCCTTAAATATCCAGGGAGCTACAGTGTGATGAATTAACTGCAGATTGTAAGAAACAGGGGCAAACAGATATGGTCTCCTTTTTGAATCTATGTTATATAATTCTGTGATGAAATTTTTCTGTGATTCATCTGATTCCTCTTTTGCTCAGTTTTGTGAAACAAGCTGAAGCACATTTTATTTTCCTGCTGTGAAGCAGCTGGCAGAAAAAAGTGAAGCCTATGTCATGAGGTCTTACACTAAAATATCAAATTAAAATACATATAATAATTAAGTTATTCAAATACTCTCTTCTTGTATTTATTTTATTATAAAAGAAGGATCATAAAAATGCCCAGAAATCTCAGTTCTTGTTTCTTTCTGGCTTTTCTCTTAGGTAGGGTGATGGAGTGTTAATTGCTGTATCTCCTTGAAAACTCTTAAAGTTATCATCAGTATCATTTTCAATCGTAGTGATCCATCATAGTGGAGTATGCCTCCTATATGGCCTCATCTTTAATTGAAGTGAGTATTTGATAACAGCAATTCCAAGACATGATCTTCAGCCTTGCCTATGTTGTGTGCCTGCGTAGTGCACACTCTGTTAAAGATACAAGAGCCCCTTTTCTTCTCTCATTCTCGAACACACAATTTTGCAGATGGTCATAATCAAAATTCTGTAGCTTCCTCTTTGTTGTTATGTTCTTTACATGACATCTAGAGGCCAAAATTGATGTGAGCCGTAATTAATCTTTCCACATGGCTATGCAGACCCTTGGTTTATCAGGGATAAGAACCACACTGTATGCATGCTTAAATTTGCAGAACATCTCTGCACCAATCTATATTCTGAGCAGTACACAGTTCGATCTCCTCACCCTACAGATATAAAAGATATAGGGAAAACAGCTGTCTTATGAGGAAAGAAAAAACTTAAAAGAATGAGATTCCCTTCTTCTGATTTTGCATTTTAGATACAATAATGTCTGCTGTTAATTTCCACATAAATTGTGAAATAATCTAATTAGTGTTCCTAACATTTACCCATGACAGTCAAAATCCTGCTGGTAATCAATAATGAAAATATAAAGTGACTGATTATATTTCCTTTTCTTTTACATCAAAAATGTTAAGGACAAAATTCATTTTACTGCCCCTTGTGCATCCTCAGTCTCTTCTGACTCCAGCTTTAATCCGCAAATTCGCAGAAGGCATAGAAAAGAATTTAACTCATGTGAAGGATAATTGATACTGTCACTACTTGGTTAGGAAGCAGTTCTCTGCATTTTTCAATAGGCTTGGTAAAATACATATCAGAACCGTAGAATCACTCTAATTTTAACTAAGAAAATCATGCAAACTTCTTTTTTAAATATTTTGAATAATGGAAAATCTATACCTCATCATCTTATAACTGAATCATGGACATAGATAAAAATCTTCAAAATCTTTATATATGCAGACAGTAACCATAACTGAATTTTATGCATATATGTCTCTTTTATACAAATATATATTATATATACAAATTACAAGCACATATATACACTCACAACTATATATATATGTGTGTGTGTATTTGACTAATTCTTACACATCTTCATCTTCTTACTGATATTTGCTCTTAACATGTCTGGACTAAAACCATATCATACCAAGTCATTCAAATCATGGAGTAAATGACTAATAAAGCTAGTTGATAATTCTTAAATGTTAATGGTAAGTTAGCATTTCCAGAAACACTTAATCCTTTATTTTTTTTCTAAGCTTGCTGCTAGAGTGGAGAATTGAGCTAATCACATTCCTTTCTTCATACTACATGGTCCTCCTAGATTCACTCAAGTTCCCCTTCCTTTAAGTTTTCCCTTCTTACCCCCATTTTCCTTCTTTTTGATCACTCACTTTATGCATTTATTTCCCTAAATATGAAATATCCTTTTAAAGTATGCAGTGTGGTGTGTGTATGTGTTTGTGGCTAGTATTTAATTTAACTAAATTTTAGCCTTTTGTAAGGGTAGGTTATTGTATCCATCTATGTTACTGTATTTGCAGATGGTTCATCGCAACTTACTGTAGGCTTCTTGTTCATATCCATCATATTTTTTTATAGATTTATATATTTATTCATTTCTCTTCCCTACCCCTCCCCACCCCCCGCTCTCTTGTGTCAATTTGCTAATGTGTTCTACTGTGTCCACTTGCATTCTCATCTGGCGCAGGTGGCACCGGGTAGGGCACTCCTATGCAGGGGACATCCCTGTGTGGTATGGCACTCCTTGCGCTGGCAGGATGATTCATGGGCCAGCTCACCACATGGGCCAGGCAGCCCTGGGTTCGAACCCTGGACTTCCTATATGGTAGGCAGATGCTCTCTCAGTTGAGCCACATCCACTTCCCAATATCCACCACATTTTACTGATTCTTTCCTTGGCGACGGACATGTAAAATGCTACATTTCTTTTTATCATATAACGTCATATAAATGTTATGATGAATAGCCCCACACTGATTTTTAAAGTATTTTTTTGAATACTTAGTAAGACTTAGATGCCCATGCCATAGGAAGCATATATGTAATTTTACTATATATTATCAGCTGGCATTCTAGAATGGCTGTTGCAATATAGACTGCCAGCAAGGCATGAAAGTTACTGTCTTCGCACATCCTTGCCAAAACTTTAAATTATCCAATATTCTCATTTTGACTATTTTGACAAATATGAAATTGCATCTTGTAGTAATCTGCAATTATTTGATTAATAATAAGATTTAATAATTCTTCATATGCCTATAAGGCACTTGAATTCTTCATCTGTGAATTGCCTTTTCAAATCTCTTTCTGTCAAACTTCCTTCATTTTTTTGGTGTTAATTTTAATTATTTGTATATTCTCCAAATTAATCATTTATAATTTAGCTGTTGCAAATATATTATTCCAATATGCCCGCTGTCTGTTAAATTGTACTTGATTTTGATGTGGTCAAATCCAACAAATTTTCAAGCTTTGATTTATGAAATAAAACATTTATTTCCATGCACTGAATCATAAATATACTCTTCAATAGTTTCTTCTTTGAACTTATTATCTTTCTATAATTGGGTCTTTAATCTGGAGGACACTTTTATTTGTTGTGTAAAGTAGGAACCCAGATTTAAATTTCCTCATACAATGAGCAATTTTCCCAGAAATATCATTAAACTATCTCTCTTTCCCACTGCTTTTGGTGCCATTCTATCATCTATCAAATACCCATATCCACAGTCTTAGGTTTTCAACTACTTTTTTTTCATTAATTTATTTGTTTTTTATCAGTACTGTTCACATGATTTATGCAAGGTTTTTTAGCCAAATGTTTTCTCTGGCTCAATGAATCGCACATCTTTATACTTCTTTATCAAAATTAATCTATATATGAACTTTTACATTACATTATGAATATTAGAATTAGTTTGCTGAGTTCTTAAAAAAAATTTCACCTTCAATTTAATTATTAATAGATTATTGTATTTGTAGTATTATTTTTGGAGAGATTTGAGTGTTTCCATGCATGAAGGTAGAATATTTTTCCATATATGTAAGGTGTTTCTTTTGTCTTTTAATTGAATTTCTAAATTTTCTCCAGAAAGTTCTTGTGCATTATTTTGGTTCATTAGATTCCCAGATGCTTGATTATTTATTTCTTAGTGAGAAAGGTGTTTTATTTTCTATTATTTTTTCCAGTTTGATATTCCTGGAGAAGGTATATATTATTGATTTTAAGTTGATTATGTATCCTGAAAACTAGTTGAACTCTCTTATTAATTATAATAGTTGGTGGCTTCTGATGGGTTTCTTGGGTTTTTAAAAAAGATTTATTTATTTTATTTCTCTCCCTTTCCCCCCCACCCCCCCTGCCCCAATTGTCTGTTCTCTGGTCTATCTGCTGCGTGTTCTTCTTTGTCCACTTCTGTTATTGTCAGCAGCACAGGAATCTGTGTTTCTTTTTGTTGTGTCATCTTGTTGTGTCAGCTCTCCGTGTGTGTGACACCATTCCTGGACAGGCTGCACTTTCTTTAGCACTGGGTGGCTCTCCTTACAGTATGCATTCCTTGCACGTGGGGCTCCCCCACTGGGGGACAACCTTGCGTGGCAGGGCACTCCTTGCATATATCAGCACTGTGCATGGGCCAGCTCCACACGGGTCAGGGAGGCCTGGGATTTGAACTGTGGACCTCCCATGTGGTAGACGGACACCCTAACCACTGGGCCAAGTCCGCTTCCTGGGTTTCTTGTTGATCACATCATTTGGGGCTATATTCGTTGTCTGAGGATATATACTGAATATTTGTTATTCACCCATTCAGATGCACTTCTCATCATCCTCCACCTTCTTGTAAGTCCTGAGTGAGTACTCACAGACTATGTTAGCTGGCTTCTTTGCCCTCCAGTTTATGATTGATTTCAATCAATGATAGTCACTGACAGGAGATTAGAGAGTAGGAGTCAAGTGAATTTGGGATATTTATTCCCCTGATTCCTTTCTAGTCTTGGCACCATTGTAACATTGGTTAAATTAATCTATTGACAGTCAGGATTTTTGTTGACAGATCACTGCTACAGCTATAATTTGCTTTCTGGTTTTGGTAGACACTTATTTTTTCTGTTCAGGCTTGGGGAGTTAACAGCTTCCATTATTGCCAGTCCTGAGATATTCTCCCATCTCTTGTTAGTTTCCTTTAAGCATGTTGACAAAATAGGAGGGAGAGAGTCAATGCTGGGTGGCTGCCAAACTCAGAGGGAATTAGTGGCAATTACATCCATGCCACACAAGTTAGGTAGGACTTTTCCCAACCCTTACCTTTTCTTCTTGCCCCTAATACAATGCTAGATGTTCTCCTCTCATCTTAGTGTAAGGATGATTAGAAATAGAATACCAACATGGGGGTGGGAGAAGAAGGTACAGCCTTATCCCTTCATTCATTTCATAAATCTATTTTGGAAGCATTAAATGACTGGATGAGAAATTAACTTTAAGTTAAATGGACATTTTTTTATCACTTAAGTGAGGCTGTTGTTATGACTGAAAGTGACTAGCTTTCTTAAAAATTACCTGAATGTGTCCAGGAAAATTGTGGGCTTGACTGAAATTTCATATGTAGGCAGAAGGAAAACAAGAAATCTACAGATTTTGATTAAAAGGACAGCTGAGAGAACGAATATGGTATTGCTTGTATGGTTCACTTATATCCCATTGTGTTTATCTCATTCAATAAGAGTGTTACTCATATGTTATAAAATGTGACAGTTCATTTTGGATGGATTTTTCTCTCCCACATGTCTATTCTGGAACTCAGGTATTATAAGATCCTTTTTGGAAGGATAGTGTAAAAGCCATTTGAGAAACATGTCATGGGTAAAATTATGATCTATGTAAGGTGGAATACAGTGATGGAAAAGGTAAAATACCTAGACTGCTGGACAGTGGGAAACAAATTTCAAGAACAAAGATTCAATTTTCAGAATGTTACAGAGAAAGAAACTAAGGAATCTTTTGCCAAGAGATTATTGAAAAAAAAAAAGTTTAGAATAGGAATGCCCTTGAGAAAGGATGGAAAAAGTAGGGCAAAAAAATGATGAATAACCCCTTCTCAAAAAATGTGGATGAAGTGATATCCATTTCAACTTTTGAAACATGTTGATAACAAATATAAGTGATAAAAATTAATTTTTGATCTGAGCCTAGATATTTTGGACCCAGTAAAGTTCATCTATTCCTGTAAATGTTGACCCCTAAAAAAACCCCTGCAGGAACACCCTGTTCTTAAACAAAGTAAGTTTATTGCTCATTATAATAAAGCGTGTGTGACAGTAGGAGTTCCTATAATCCAACATCCAAAAGATTATGTTCTTAAATAAATCTATTGCTGTGGGTGGGGTACCTTTTTTCTATTAGATTCACTTTAGGTTTCTTTAGATTGAACATGACTCAGGTTGAGTGTCCACCCTCTTCTTGAGTCTTATATAAAATGAAAATACAGAAAGACAGAGGAAAAGGATTCTGCCATATGAGAGAGAGGCAAATAGAGAAAACAGAGAAGTCCCCAAAGGTTGAAAGAGGTCCCAGAGCCTGGAACTTGCAGAGCACAGAGACACAGAATGAGGTCCCCGAGGGGATGGACAGAAGGAGCAGCTCAAGACTGTGGGGAAAAGCCTTGCCTTATGCCTGATTGCTTCATGGCAGGACACCAAGATCAAGAGTAGCTGACTTTGGTGCAAAAGCATCCCTGACGGTGTCTTGATTTGGACATTTCTCAGCCTCAGAACAGAAAGCTTTTACACCCAAATAAATGCCCCTTATGAAAGTGAACACATTTCTGGTACTTTGCATCAGAAGTCCTGTGGTGGACTAATACCAAGTCAGGGTGTTAGAAAGGAGTTATAGGATTTTGGCTTGAAGTAATTTGGTTCTAGGCAAATATGGCAAGAGCTTAAGAGAGTGAGACTTTGTTCTGGATTGAGTGGATATATTAATAAACAGTATTAAATGAAGAGAGAACAAGAGCGAGGGTAATGCTGTAATTGGTAAAGAAGCAATAGCTGTTTCAGCCATGATGCCATGGGGGTTATTTGGTCATGTTTTTGTGACTGGAATTATGTCCATGTTTTGTCTGTGTTCATATATGAGTATTAAATTTTTTGTCATCAGCTATCATCATCATGGAATGTTCTTGTTGATGTTCTATGAAATTGTTTATGTTCAATGGGAGAACACTAAGACCTAGCTACAAGTGCCAGAAGAGCTTAAAGCAACACAAAGACCTAGCTGATAGTACCAGGCCAACTCATGATCACCAGGGGATAGTTATCACTTTCTCAGGCCACAATTGTTCAATAAACCTTGTTCCAAATATTAAGTGAGGATACCTAACACTGCTGATTTATAAATGCGATTGTGGCTGAAAGGGGTAGTCTAAAGGCATAAATGTCAATTGAAAGGAAGCTAGAGGCTAATCTAACGACTGTATAAGATAGTGGCTTGGTGGTAGATGAAGATTGCGGTTAATAGCATAAATCTAAGACTGTTCCATTACGAAGTGTTAAGAATATGGTGATAGTTGGGAAAATTAAATTAATGTAACTTACGAATGAAAGTTAATAGTAATACTGTAATATTTTTGCAGCAATGACAAAGAAGATACTATTTCAATTCTAAGGGTGGTCAACAATGGGAGGTATTAGGGGGTATGGTATTTTTCCTTTCTGAGTAATAAAAATGTTTTGCAGTTGACTGAGGTAATGATAGCATAATTTGAATGGCTTGTAGAAGGCTTGGGAATGTATAATGCAGTGAATCCTGTGGTAGAAGGTGGGCTGTGGTTAACAGAACAACTCTGAGGACTTTCTCACATAAACAAAAATAAATATGTAATACTAATACAGGGTATTAGGGTGGATTAGGGGAAAAGTACACCAAATGTTAGTGTTGGACTATAGTTGGTAATAATATTTTAATGATGTTCTTTTATCATCTGTTATTTCACAACAAAGCAAACTATTGTTTGAGGGGTGATGTATGGGAGCCCTGTATGATGCTATGCATGTTTGTTTCGTAAGTTCACAACTTTTACTATATACTTCCTGCTTATGTATGTTCATGTATGCATGATAAACTTCAATAATTTTTTAAAAAATAAAATATATCTGTATCTATATCTATAGATACAGATATGTATGGCATAAAGGGGGGGGGGGCAACTTGTTCTATGTGGAACACTTCCACCCAAACAATGACACTCTTCTTTGTTTTTTTTTTTAATTCCATAATATACTCAGAATCATCGCTTACTTGTTGGTGCAGGTTGTGAACCAATCTGTGTAAATAGTGCCCTTAGGTTTGTGCAACAGATAATCTGTATAAGCATACATGGGGGTTCTAAGTTTACTGATATTCAAAATATAAAGAGATAAAACCTCTCTAAGATTATTATAGAATCTGTAATAATTAAAAAATATAAATATCTCTCCCAATGTTTGTATAGACATCAAGGTCTGTCAAATAAATATTTTAGTTAATGTCTAACAGGAGATATTGATGTTTCATAAATTGTACCTGCTTTTAGTCACTTCTAACATAAAAACTCATAAAGAGTTCATTATAATTTTTAATCTGAAATTTTAAAGATATAAAGAAGTTAGTCAGATAGTGGCCAGTTAGAGCATTAGGTTGCAGATGTAAGTATGTGGAGGCTTAAGGCAAAACACAGCATGCATGATTATTTAGAGGAAATAGAAAATATGATGCCGTGAATGTAAAATATTTTTTCTTGGATGGGCCAGAGGATATGATACAGAAAGCAGTCAGATATGAAAAGAATTGAGAATTTACTGAATGACTAGATCAGTAACCACAGACTAGTTTATAAGAGTTGTTTAAAACATATTATGAATTTTTAATTTAGCTCATGGGCAATAGGTAACCAGTACTAAAGAGTTTTTAACTGTTTGTTTATATAATTTTTTTTGGTAATTCATAATTTACATCCAGGAAAAATAATCTATATATGTACCACTTGCTGACATTTATATATGTGCATATGCATTTTTCTACCTACTAGATTAAGTTATTAAACATTTTCAGGATTTATGAAAACTCCCTTCCAATATTTTTATTTATTTATTTATTTTTCTTTCCATATTCCACTGATGAAATGCTAAGCTCAAATAAAATGTTGAGTAAACTTTTCACATTAAGGGGAGAATTCAAAATTTTACCATAAAGTTAAAATGTAAGATGTAAAGATTTTTGTATGTGCCTATAATAAAAAGTCCATTTTTTATATTTGTTGACCACTTTCAAACCTCACTAATCCCCTTTACCTTCCGTTCTACCTGTGAGTAAGCTGATAGGAAACTCTAGTGCTCCCTCCATTGGCAATGGTGGAAGCCCTAGAACCCATAAGTCAACCTTCATTTCAAGCCCATTGTCATAAGATACAAAATCAGACCCCTCAAAGCCCTTGCAACCATTCTTGGACTTGCATGGGACCCTATCCTGTTCTTCCCCAAATTCCACTATATAAGTAATAACCTTTTTCATACCCTTTAGTACATGCCTGACAACTTCATTCTCAACTTTTGAACTGAATTTTGATAGGGGGAGAGTCTCTCCTGGCTCTTCAGAGTGACCACAATGGTTCTTTCCATCAGATTGAGAAAGTGTCTGTCTCCTACATTTTTTTCCTGAGATATTTTTATCATAAGTGGATATCCAATATTTCACATGTTTTTATTAATCTGTTGAGATGTATGTGTGGCTACTTTTTAGACAGAACACCAAATCTACTTCTTGATGACATGAATCATAATAATGGTTAATATTGGGGGTCATTTATTGAGTCAGAGCTGTAGGGAGCATGGCAATGATATATATAGTCAGTAGACTAATGGACTTCCCAAAAATGTCCGTGTAATAATCCCTGGCACCTACAAATAAGTTAAGCTACATGAAAATTTTGACTTTGCAGATAAGATTAAGCTATGACCTTGAGATGGGGAGATGATCTTGCGTTATTATCTTGGGGGGGCCAAATGTGATCATAGGTCTCCTTAGAAGTGGTAGAGGAGTCATAAAAAATAGGAGAGTAAGAGAAGGATATGTGACACCAGAAGCAGGGTCAGAGAGAGGCTATATTGCTGACATTGAAAATAGAGGAAGAGAGCCATGATCTCAGGAATGAGAATGGTCTCTAGATGCTGGAAAAGGTAAGGAAATGGATTCTTAAGCAGACTTTCCAGAAAAGAATGCAATCCTGCCATCTCCTTGATCTTAGCCTAGTGAGATACATGTCAAATTTTGAACCACAGAACTGTAAGATTAAAAACTTTGTGTTGTTTTAAATCACTACATTTAAGGTAATTTAGTTTTAGTTCTAGAACTTATTTTTATTCTTTTGGAAGTTCCATTTCTACTTTTCCATCTCTTTAACCAATAAGTTATTAAGTTATGTATTTTCTTCAACATACTTGTAATAACTATCAAAGTCCTTGACTGTTAAGTCAAATAAAATTATAAATCGCTTCTTCTAAAGCTTTTTAATATGAATACAATTTCCAACTTCTTTGTGTAGCTCACCTTTTTACTGTATTTTGAACATTATGACAAAAGAACAGTGACAACTGAAGCAAAACATATACAAACACCCCCTTCCCTAAAAGTGCAATCCCTTTTTTCTGTGTTGTAGTTAGGGTGAAGGATTGATTTTTCAGATTCTTCCATGACTTTATATCATATTAATTTTTATAGACTCCTCGGGGAACAGCTAGCCAGGAATCATTATCATGCTTCAGAATAACACATAGCTTTAGGGCCCACACTTCACAACGTCATAAAATGAGAATGAGAGGCTAGAATGCATCTATTGGAGAGTCTTCAAATAAAATGAAGGCAAAAGGAATTTTGAGATATTCTACTCTGCCAAGGTTATATAAGGTTCTTTCATATCACAATGGAGTGTGAAGAATGTTCCAAAAAACAAATCACAGAACTCATATTCCAGGGAGGAGAGAGACTATATATAATTATGAATAATTAAATGACAATATTGTTAGTTTTACACTTGAATCAACTATACAACGAAGATGAGCAGCAAGGACTTTTCAGGCAAAATAGAGACAAAGTCAAGTCACAACAAGGAGCACATCAGTAGTGGTGAAGATAGTGATGTGAAATAGAGTGTGAATATAGTGGGGAGGGTTGAAAAAGAAAAAAAAATAGTAGAAATGTGAAAGACTCTGAATTCCATATGAAGGATTTGGATCTTCTTCCATAGATCAGGGATCACACTGCCCATTTTCTTATACATTGAAGATTCAAGGAAGGAATAGGACAGGGCTTGACCTTGCAGAAAATTCATCTCAAATAAGCATGTGCTTTCTATGCAAATGAAGGTTCAATACAAATAAGGGCTCCACTCTCATTCCCCTTTTCCAACCAGATTTCCTGCTTTAAGACCCACCCAGAAATGATAGTGAGCTCCCTGCTGCTGCTCAAAAAGCATCTTTCATATAAATCTTTGAGTGCTCCACATTTTTGGTCAACCCCGGAACTGGGCAGTTCCAGATAATGCCCAGCCCAAGATTTTGACAACGTAGAGCCAGTAATGAGACAACTTAAATTTTCAAGGTCTACTAGAACTTTTTGATATCATTTTCTAACCAAAAATATTCTGTATTTATAGCAAGGAATAGTATCCAAATTTAAATCTATATTTCTGAACCTCCCCTACTCATCCCAAATTTCCACAGGTGTGAATTTTTCAGAAAAGACTTTTCGTTTGCTGATCAGAGAAGGGGTGAAAATGGAAAAATAAAAAATGAAAATTGATGTACATGGATTCACTTAGAGTAGAGGAGGGAGCAAAGTAGGAGGAATCAGACAGAAGCACAGGGTGAGGTCTGTAACTTTAGGAAAGAGGAAGTTTGGGAAATTGTCTTATGTTATATGCAATGCATTTCTCTTTTAATCTCCCATGCACACAATCCATCATCCCAACTCACACAAGCATATTGCATTAACAAAAATGTCAATAGAACACTCCCACTAGAAAGACTATTTAAAAAACAAAACAAAACAGAAAATTACAAGTGTTGGAGAGGATGTGGAGAAATAGGAAAATTCATTCCTTTTTGGTGGGAATGTAAAATGGTGTAGCCACTGTGGAAAACAGTTTGGCAGTTCCTCAGAAAGTTTAGCATGCAATTAACACAAATTCCTGCAATCCTACTTCTAAGTATATAACCACAAGAATTGAAAGCAGATATTAGAATTAGATATTTGCACCCTGATAGTCATAGTGGCATTACTCACAATTGCCAAAAGAAGGAAGCCACCTAAATGTCAATAAATGAATGAATGAATAAAATGAATAAAATGGGATATATACATACAATGGAATAATCAGCTGTAAAAAGGAATGAGGTTCTGTTACATGCAACAACATGGATAAAACTTGAAGGCATAATGTTGAGTGAAATAGGCCAGACACAAAAGGACAAATATATGATCTCACTGAAATGAAATAACTAGAATAAGCAATCTCAAAGAGTATGAAACTAGAATATAGTTTACCAGGGGCCAGGGTGTGGGTAGGGAACGTGGAGTCAATGCTTAAACTATGCAGAGTTTCTATGTAGGTTGATAGAAAGTTTTTGTAATGGATGGTGGTGATGGTAGCACAACATTGTGAACATAATGAACAGCATTGCATCATATATTTGAAAGTGGTTAAAAGGAGAAATTTCAGGTGGATCTATGTTATTAGAATAAAATGTAAAAACATAAAACAGAGGACTGTACAACACAAACAGTGAACCCTATTGTAAATGAAGGATCACAGTTAATAGCACAATTATTAAAATGTTCTTTCATAATTATTACAAATACACCACCACAATGCAGGGTGTTAATAATGGGGACTTTGCACTTTCTGTCTGATTTTGTGTAAACCTATAACTTTTCTGAAAAAAGTCAATAGAAAATGACATTGCCCTTTGGTGATTTGTAAGTAAGATATATCCTTTTCAACATGCAAACATTTAAAAATCTTTCCTTCCTTCCTTCCTTCCTTCCTCCCTCCCTCCCTCCTTCTTTTCTTCCCGCATCTGTTTCTTCTCTCTATTTCTTTTATATTTCTGTCTTCAAACATATCTGTAAAACTTTATCCATTGACCTCCCTTGGGGACAGTCCCATACTCTGAGATCTTATTAATATTACTACATTCTGATTTTGAAAGTTATTTCTTTTAAAAAAATGCTGTTGATTGTGAATGGTGGATTTTATGGTTTTACATGGCAAAATAAAAATGTTAAAAATGCCACTCTTGCTCTTTAGTTAATCTTCATGCTAATATAAAATGTAATATTTTTAAGTTGGTCTATGAGGCCCCCAAAATGCTTCAAACAATTAAAATCAATAAACATTTAAAACAGGATGAAGATTTGACCAGATTTGTCTTTTACAGGGAGAACTTTGACTGAGGTATGGACAATAGATAGGAGGAGGCAGAATGGTGATGAAGGAAAATACTGTGGATCAACAAATTAAGAGATTATGACTATATTCCAAGAAAGTGATGATATGAGTCTGAACTAGAATAAACTAAAAAAGTGAAGAGGAAAATATATATTTGAGGCTGTTGTTGCTATTGATGTTTTTTAGCAAAATCAATGATACTTGGTGATAAATTGGATATGAATGATAGGGAGACAGAAGAATTTAGAGGACTATGTTTTCAAGCTTGCATGCATGGTTGTAAAATGTCATCATCACCTGAAATAGGAAGTGTGGTAGGAAGAATCATTGCTGGAAAGGAAAGAAAGTAATGATTATTTTGGAAGATTATAAATGGTCTGAAAAACTGCTCAGAAAATATTTAAAGGTTGGGTAAAAGCTCTCAATTACAGAAAATAATGGAAAAAAAGATTCTTCGATAAACTGCCTAATCTTTGATCTATTCATTTCTGACACAAGCTACACAAATAATTCTTTTTTACAATATATTTTTTACTTTTCAAAGATACATAGATCACACAATGTTACATTAAAAAATACAGGAGGTTCCCATATGCCCTATTCTCCACAACCCCCACTTTCCCCACATAACAACTTTCATTAGTGTGGTACATTCTTTGCAGTTGATGAATACATTTTGGAGCCTGGCAAGACAGCATAGATGATAGTTTACATTGTAGTTTACAGTCTCTTCCAGTCCATACAGTGGGTTATGGTAGGATGTCCTGCATCTGTTTCTGCAATATCAGTCAGGACAATTCCAAGTTCCAAAAATGCCCCCATATCATACCTCCCTTTCCCTCTCCCTGCCTTCAGCAACTCCCATGGCCACTGTCTCTACATCAATGATATAATTTCTTCCATTGCTAGAGTCACAATAACTCCATAGAAGAATAACAGTCAGTTCACTCTAATCCATATTTCATTCCTCCATCCTGAGGACCTGGGGTGCAAAGCTCATTCCACCTCTCAATTGAGAGGGGGCTTAAATCCCACACAGCTGGGTGATGGGACTCTTGTGCCCATAGTTGTAGACTCTCTTGGTCTCTTGGTCTGGTGGTTGCCCATCCTCACCTCCCTGTCAACTGACCTGGGTAAGTCCAAAAAACTGGAGAGTTGGTACTGCAACACTGCTGAGGCTCAGGGCCAAGCTGGCACATGGACAATCCAGTGATTTAAATCTGGGCTTATACCAACTCCAGCACCAACCAGAGGTTCAACTAAAGAGACAGAAGAGGCACATGTAGAGAAGTCACATCTGAGTCCCAACTCCATCACACTCAGGAACACAAATTCCAAAGTAGGGCCCACTGGCAAGGCACTGAACTCTGGAGTCATCTGTCAAGATTATAGGATGTGGGTGTCTCCATAGCCCTTAGGAGCATCACTACCTGGGGTTGTATCTACTTTGGCTATTTCTGTGATCCTGCTGAGATGTGCATAAGCGTGACCCCACTGATGACCTCCTGACTCGTTTTGAAGTCTCTTTCCATATAAACTCATTTGTCTTTACCATTTCCTACTTTTATTCAAGATCTTTTTCTAATTGCATCACCAGCCAATGCTTGGTAGTAATCCTTCAGTGCCAGGGAGGCTCATCACTGGGAGTCATGTCCCATTCTGAGGGGAAGGTAATTCATTTATATGCTGAGATTGGCTTAGAGTGTGGTCACATTTGAGCAACATGGAAGCACTCAGGAGGTAACTCGTAGGCACCCCTGATGACCTCTTGACTCATTTTGAAGTCTCTTTCCACATAAACTCATTTGTCTTTACCATTTTCTACTTTTAGTCAAGATCTTTTTCTAGTTGCATCACCAGCTGATGCTTGATAGTAATCCTTCAGTGCCCAGGAGGCTCATCAATGGGAGTCATGTCCCACGCTGAGGGGAAGGTAATTCATTTATGCTGAGATTGGCTTAGAGTGTGGTCACATTTGAGCAACACTACAACACTAGGCAAAGTTGAAATTTCAGGCACAACAGGTTCATAAGCATAGTCATCAGTATCAAGGGCCCATCACTGGACCATCCTTTTCATTGGTCTTTGCCCTTGCAGTTGGGGGATTGTTGCTGTTCCATTGAGGAATGTGGCAAAGCTCCCCAGGATGGGAACCCAGCACTACTCTCAGTTGTAGTGTGAAACTCCAGTCACTGTAAATATCCAATGAACATCTGAACATATCTGTGTACTCTAAATGCCTGCCCAGGTGAACTACTTCCCATGCATCCCCCATCAATGACACCCCACACAATGTTCCTCCTCTGCCATAGTTGAACCCCTCTGTGATCCAAAACTTCTTCAAAAATGAAGCCTAATACATTGCCAAATTCAATTAATAGGAAAGTGAAAAAGTAAACATAGGTTTAAACATTAGAAATAAAATACATAATAATTTAGAAAAACTAAAGTAAAGTTTAAAAATTGGGAGTATTAAAAAATGAAAAATACTACAAATTTTTTTTGACATTTTGCCTTTCATCATCTAATAAGTGTTGCCCTGTATGTACAGTGGCAAGGCAATCACTTCCATTTCTTCCTCAGTGTCTTCTTTTTTTTTTATCTTCATTATTTTTTCAAAGAAGTTTAGGTCACAGTGGTCACATACAGAATATAAGGGACTCTCATATATCCAACATCCTTCCCCCTTTCCCCCTTCCTCAACAATGATCTTTTACATGTGGATGTTATGTTTGCTACAACTGATGTACAAATATTGAAACATAACTGCTAACCATGGTCAATAGTTTACATTATGGTTCACATTTTAAACTGTGCACTTTTATAAATTTTTGGTGAAATTTAATGTGGCCTGTATCCATCATTGCACGATCATTCAAATCACATTCTTTGCCCCCAATTACCCCCTCTTCCATCTATTCTACTCCTCTGTCCCCCTCCCCTTTGGGCCCACAGTGACAACCAAGCTTCACTACTTGAAGGGCAAGATTCATAGATACTTGTAACAATGTTGAGGCTTGACACACTAGTCTGTCCACTACCATTAAGAGCCACCCAAGCTCTTGAGAGACACCTTCTCCTCTGTTTCAGATCATCAGGCCTCCGCAGGATGTGGGTACAACACCTTCCTCCTCATCGTATGGGTCTCCACGCACTGATGTAACATGCTATGACAATATGAGCACTCACACACTCTCCTGAGAGGTCTGCCGCAGGTACACCTTTGTGACAAATGTCCCACATCCAACACCCTAAAGCAATAACCCTTCCTAACTATATTGTCTAAAGAGTTTTCTCAACATTTTAGTTTCAACCACATGCCCACCGTCCCCCAACCTTCCCACATTCCATGGACTATCCGATCCTGCTTAGTTTAATAATATAGAATTTCTCTCCTGCATATACAAGCCTGTGTTTTTCAGTTGGATGCAGTTAATTTTTAAGTATATGTGTGTGCATACTTCGTTTGTATATTATGTACATATAAATACAATTATGTATATTTTATGTATATTATAATAATTGTATCTTCTCATGTTCCTTATGAGCTATGTTTAGCTTGAGTAGTGATAAAATGTAATTCTCTAGTCTCCTAATGATTTCAGTTTCATTGGTAAATACATTGATAATCTAATGTATTATTATCTTCTAAGTGCCAATTAGACTTCTTTGATCTTTTCTCCGAATTAAGTGCATTTCCAAATAAAAGCTGTATTAACTTTCTCTACCTGCTTTAACAAATCACCAAAAATGTTGTCTCTAAAAAATACAGATTTATTGTCTTACAGATATATAGTTTAGAAGTAAAACTGGATTTACTGGGCTAAAATGAACATGTTGACAGAGCTGGATTACTTCCTGGAGATTTAAAGGGAAAATCTGGTTTTATCTTTTTCAGATGATAGAGGCTATCCACAATTTAGGCTCATGGCATATTTATTCCATAATCAAAACTAGAATCATAAGATCTTTCTCTGACCTTGATTCTATTACCAGTCCTCTTTCCTGATTCTCCTCTTCTACCTTCCTGTTCCATCTTTATAGACACTTGCAGTTACTTTGGATCCACCCAGATAATCTAAGTAATCTCCCTATTTTTTTTTCAGTTTTTTATTTTTAATTTTAAAGAAGCTTTAGTTTATGTAAATATTATATCACCAACACCCCACACCATAGTTGTCATTCTTCTGCAATCCAAAACATTCCCAAAAACAAAGCCAAAAAAAAGAAACAAATAAAAATAAGAAAATAAAATGATAATAAGAAATAAAATACAAAAATAAAAAAATTAAAATTATGAAAAAATTTTCATACTGTCTTTCATCACTGTAAGAGCTATTGTCTTTTATGGACAGTGGCAATTTCTTCTGTATGTTCCCTAAGTGTCTTACTTTTTTTTGCTTTATCTTCAAAGGAGCTTTAGGTTACAGAAAAGTAGCAGCACATATACAGGATTCCCTTATACCTAACCCCCTTTCCCTCTCCCACTCTCCCTTATTAATAATGTTTTACATGTGTATGATACATATCTTACAATTGAGGTGCAAATATTGAGGCATTGCTACCAACCCTGTTTGGTCAATGGTTTGCATTATGGTTATCATTTTGCACCATACACTTTTGTAGGTTTTGACAAAATTTAAAGTGGCCTGTATCCCTCATTACAAGTTCATGCAGAACAATTCCAATGGCTAAATATGTCCTATATTCCATCTATTCTATTCTTCCCTCCTTATCTCAGGGTTAGTTGGTTAGCAACCTTAATTCCAGTTGCAATTTATAAGTCTCTTTTGCAATGTAATGTAACATAGTCACAAGTTTCAGGAATTACGACATGGATATCTTTGAAAGACCATGATTATACCTACTACACATACATACTAGTCATTTAGGTATTTCTTTGGATTTAATTATTTTTTTGGAATACAGGATTAAACAAATTCCTAATCTAAAATAGCCTCCAAAGAAGTCTAAATTCAGTTATCCACACCTTTATGTAATTTTTCCCCCTTTGAACATGGTCTGAAATTATTGAATCAGTTCTTACAAATACAGTATGGCAGCTATGATGAGATTTCTCTCTGAAATTAGATTCATATTGTTAGCTTAATATGGAGGGGTCCATATAGCAAAGGACTTATGTTTTTGGCAATCCACAACAAATAATGAAGCTTTCCAACAACTGCACGAGTGAACTTGGAAGCACAATCTTCCCTATTTGGGCATTGAGATGATCATAACCCTGGCTAACACCTTAATTGCAATTTTGTGATAGGCTCTGTTTCAATTTCATTGAAGAGGCACCCAACTAAGACATGCCCAGATGTATAATCTATGAAAACTATGAGATCGTAAATGTTTGTGCAGATTTTGGTATCTAAAATTAGGAAACTACCTTAACAAATATCTAAAAATGTAGCCATGGCTTTGGATCTGGTAAATGAGTAAACACTGTAAGGAATTTGAGAAGAATGTTAAGAGAAAGCCTAAATTACCTTGAGAAGACTATCAGTAGAAATATGGACTATGAAAACATTGCTGGTGAGGGCTAAAAAATAAGTGAATAACATGTTATTAGTAATGTGAGGAGGGATGATCCTTTTTTCATAGTTGCAGAAATCTTAGCAACACTATTGCCTGGAGTAATGTGGAAAGTAGAGAATGTGCTTAACAAATTTGCTGATCTAGCTAACGATGTTTACAAGCAAAGTGCTGAAGGTGTTACATGATCTCTTCCTGTATTTACAGTAAAATGTGAGGAGCAAGTTACATTGAGGGAAAGGTTATTAAGCAAAAGAAGACAGCAATTTGTGGATATGAAATTCTAAGAATCTCTAGCTGGCAAAGATGTTAAATTTAAGAAATGTCTTTTGGGCATAGATCAAATCCAAGGCATAACCAGGAAAGCCTGGGTTAGAGATGCAGCCAAAGTTATGCCTGACAGATCCTCTCAATAGAACAATATACTCTATAAGAAACTTAAATCATTGTGAAGAGATTTATGGGAGTGACTTAGTCTAATGGATTTCACCTCAATGTGACTCACAGGAAGCTCATAAATTTTTTGAGAATATTATATAAGCAGAAATACTTCCAGTTTGGACTGAAAGGAACAGAGCAATACAAAATGAAAAGAGGCAGGACATTCTCAAAATTTCATTGGTGAGAAGCAAGCTGAAAAAACTCATTTGCAGACCTGTACTTCCTTTACTGAAAAATGAAGATTAAACCAGAAGGCAGAAACAAGAAGGCAGAACCTGGAATGATTTCTAGGTCTTGAGAACTAATCAAGAACCATCCAACATGTGCCTGGCTGTGTGTTAGAATTACTATGGATTAGTGAGTGATTCTTTCCAGAACCCCATTTTCTATTGCTAGCAATTATTCTATGCCTAATCCCACCATTGTATGGAATCAGCCATCTTTTCTTTATTATGCAGGGGTAAATTTTAAGAAGAATCCTACACAAAGAGCTTTAATAATGGAATTTTATCTGAGGTGATGCATTCATTCCTGAATCTGATCTAGAACATGATATTCTGGATTTTGACCTGGACTCTGTAGGATGAAATCTTTGGCGATTTCTGATACTAAGAGCTATGAGATACTAAATGTTTGCTCTTTAAAGCTACTAAATTTTTCACTACCTTGTTACAGAGCAACAGATTATTAATACAATGTCCAATTCTCATCCACTTTGAAATCCAATAGAACAATCATCAATAATTAGGAAGTTTCTATAAGCTTATATCTACCAATTATCATTGCACCAAAAGGCTTATTACAGTTGGATTTAAAGAATAGTAAACACTCTGGTTCATTGGACTTACCCAGGTCAGTTAACAGGGAGGTAAAGATGGTCAAGCACCACACCAGGGAACCAAGAGTGCCTACAACTGACAGTAGGAGAATTGCATCCATCATCCATATGGGATCTAAGACTCTTCTCAATATAGAGGTAGAGTGGACATCACCATCCCAGAGTTCAGAGAATGGTGGAATAAAATACAGATTAGAGTAGATTTACTGATATTCTACTATAGAACTATTGTGACTAGTAATGGAAGAAATTGTAGCACTGCTGTGGAGAAACTGGCCATGGTAGTTGCTGAGCACAGGGATAGGGAAGAAGAGATGTGATGTGAGGGCATTTTTGGGACTTGGAGCTGTCCTAAATGCTATTGCAGGGGCAGAGGCTGGACATTATATACCCTGCCATAACCCACTGAATGTACTGGGGGAGAGTGTAAACTACAGCATAAACTATTATCCATGTGGAGCAGCAGTGCTCCAAAATGTATTCACCAAATGCAATGAATGTGCCACAGTGATGAAAGAGGTTTTTGATTTGGGAAGAATGGGGTGTGAGGGTGTGTGGAGTATATGGGAACCTCTTATATTTTTTAATGTAAAATTTTTTGTGATCTATGTATCTTCAAAAAAATTCTATTAAAAAATGATGGGGTGGGTGGTGGGGAGTGGGGTATATGGGAACCAAAAAAAACTTAAATAAATAAATAAAGAACAGTAAACAGACTTCTGAATTTCATAAGTTATCTTCTCTGCTGATATTGCAATGGCTCTAATTTTTGAAATACCTGTTGTAATACTTGAAAAATTATGTATTTTTCCCCATCTTGGATTCTTTTACATACTAGATTTAGGTTCCTTGAAGGTATGGGTCATGTTTTCCACCTTTATGACATTATCACCTCACAATGTCTGGTGCTGATTGTGCTCAATAAATTCATATTGAATGAATGAGTGAAAGAACAAATTAATGAATATATGTCCTATTGTTTTGAACAAATGAAAAATAATCTCAAGCATTTCTTGACCTTAATGAAACTTCCATCAACTTCTTCTAAAAGGACAAACATATTTGATATTTTATTATTATTATCATTGTTGATATTATAGTTTTTAGTTTTTGTTGTTAGGAGAGATTTTTTTTTTTTTACTAATGATTGGATAATCTTCTGTTTACATTATGTTTCTTTGTTTCCTCTTCTTCCAACTTTCATTAAAAATATCTAAGAATTTTTCCTCTTTGCACTACTTTGAATATTAAAACGTGCTTTTGGAAAGATTGTCTTATTATTCTATAGATGAAATCCTTTTCCAACTTTAATTCATTGCTAGAAATCATTTTGACTTCTTGAATTATTTATTAACTATTTTAAAGTTTTGATTTGCTTTTACATTTTAAATACAGTAATCCTACATGAATGGCTGATAAATCTGTCACATTAAATTGTATTTTTCTATCCTTTAGGTTTTTATTCTGGATACCAAGTAGAGTGAGGGAGGGACAAGAAGCATTATTACTTTGGTGGTTTATTTATTTATCATCTTTCTCATACCTACTTTTTCCATGCTGACCCTTAGGGAATGTTCTTTATAGAATTTGCCCTGTTATTTATTATTTAGAATGCATTTTCTCCTTTATTAGAGAAGTTGTGGATGTACAGAACAATCATGCATAAAATACAGGATAGAATGCATTTTTACAAAATAAAAACACAACAACTAGCATTTAAACTTTCCCCAGGAAATCATGTTTGTTTTCATAAAAACATCTTTAAAAATTCTCCTTGAAGATAGTCATTAATCCTGAACTTACATGGTCACAAAGATGTTAATAATACAGTTTTTTGTATGAGCTTATATTTCATGGCTGTGATGGTCAAGTATTGTGTCATCTGAGCCAGATAATTGTGCCCAATTGTTTGGTCAAGCAAGCAGTGGGCTAACTGTAATACAAGGGCATTTATAGATTTTAGTCACCATTGACTTTACTGCAGTGGTAAATCATAGATAGCTGATTACAATTACATCAATCATGGAGATTACCATCAGCAATGAGTGACTGATGCTTTATCCTATCAGTTGAATGCCTTAAAAGGGGAAGTGATTCCAGCATTGACTGAGAATTTCTCAGCTCATCTTTGGACAGCCAATGTCTCCCAGAACTCAAGAGCCTTCACTGGACTTTCATTGGAGCTCCTGATTGCAGCCTGCCTGTGGACCTGGACTTGTACATCCCCATGGCTGCATGAGAGACTCTTATAAAATCACATACTATTGACAGATATCTCTTGTTGATTCTATTTCCCTAGAGAACCCTGACTAATACAGCTTGGTATCAAGAGTGGGGTGGTTCTTGAGAAACAGAGTCTAACATGGGGTGTCTGAGGTGGTTCTGGGAGTTTTGCAATTGGCTCTCTACTTTAATTGGACTTAAGGGTACTGATGACTCCCTTTCCAATAATGAAGAGGCTGCTAACAGTCCATGGTGCAGTTTGGCAATTGAGATACACAAAATATCGTCACTGGATTCCCCTACTTCCATGCTTATAAGAAGCCAGGATCTGAGTGAGAGTGTTTTCAACACTTTAACAGAGTTTTGTGGAGTCAAACAGTATAATGGTGTTGGCTGGCTTCTCCTAGAAACTCTGGATACTGTTACAAAAGAAGGAGATGAGTTAAAGGCTTCGAATTTGAAATGTAAACACTATATGGATAATGCAAAAGTTTCTATGTGTGCTCTGAAAGAAAATCTTGTTTCCTGTAACTATAGGCTTGAGATATCTGAGAATCAAACTCAGAATCTCATTATATGAGTAGGGGTAGTGAAGTTACAAAGTAAACTAAAATCTCAACTCCACAGGGCTTCTGCAGTTAAAGTGAAGGCATTGATTGGAAAAAAGTGGAATCCAGAGAATTGGGATGGAGACATATGGGATGATGATATTGATGGAGACATTAGAACCCTGAATTCTCCTGAGACTTTACCAGATAAACCTGCAGTGGCCTGCCCTGTCCAGAGCATACCTTGTCAACCTTGTATCATCCAGCCTCAAGCCTGTCCCAGGGAGTCTGGACCTCCTCCCAGCCCTGAGGCCTGTACCAGCCAAACTCCAGCATGCAGTGCTGAGTCTCCAGTCTGCCCAGAGGAAACTGCCTTCCAACCCCTGCCTGAAGAGATTAATCCTGTCTCACCAGAAGAAAATGCAAGGGAATGCCCTGAGGTCAGTAGCCTGCAAGGCATTTATAATCCTTCTCCTTACCCACCCCCACCACTTCTCTTGTCTTTGAAATCTATTACTAGACTAAAATCACAACAAGACCACAAAGGTGAAATACAGTGACCCATGAAGTAGTAAGGGGTACTCAGAAAGAACTGCATGAATTTTCCAACTTATATAGTCAGAAATCAGGGGAATATGTGTAGGAATGGATACTAAGGGTATGGGATAATGGTGGAAGGAATATAAAGTTGATCAGCCTGAATATGTTGATATGGACCCATTAAGCAGAAATTCTGGATTCAGTGGTGTAGCTTGAGGGGTTAGAAAGGGCTCTAACAGTTTATTTGTGTGGCTTACTGTAACATGGTCCAAAAGATGGCCTAGCATGTCTGAGGTTGAGATGCTTGATTTGCCCTGGAATATAGTAGAAGAGGGAATTCAAAGGCTTAGGGAGATTGGAATGCTAGAATGATTTACCATTGAGAGTTGTCTACCCACCCCAGGAATGTCCAGAGGGCACACCTTTAACCAGGACTGTGAGGAATAAATTTGTAAGACTAACTCCATCTTCCCTGAAGAGCTCTGTGGTTGCTCTTCTCTGTAGTCCAGATATTACAGTAGGGAGGGCTGTGATGGAATTAGAATCCTTAAACATTATGGGAATGATCGGATGTCAGTCTGGTGAAAGTCAAATGTGGGCAGGTAATCTCCAAAGTCAAGGTAGGTGTGACTACTTCAATGAAAGACATTTAAAAAAGCACTCAAAATAGTCTGAGTCGCATAGAGTTATGGCATTAACTAATACATCATGGGATACCTAGCAGTGAAATAGATGGCCAGTCTACTAAATTTCTTCTAGATCTGTATAAACAGAAGAGTTCTAGGTCAAGTGAACAAAACCCTAACTCAAATTATAGATGCAAAGAATCACGGCCCCTTAATCAATTCCCAGACTTGAGACAGTTTACAGACATAGAGCTCCTTGAATGAGGAGGAGGCCAGGTCTCCTTGGGGAAGGATCTTGTTAAACTGCCCAAAACTTATCCTGTTAATCTTCCTCCCACCTTTCCCTAACGAGTTCTATGGCCTTTTACCAGAGCAACTGTGCATTGGGAAAAAGAAAATGATCAGACATTTTGCGGGTTATCAGACACTGGCTCAGAGATGACATTAATTCCAGGAGACCCAAATCATCACAGTGGTCCACCAGTCAGAGTAGAGATTTATGGAGGTCAGGTGATTAATGGAATTTTAGCTCAGGTTCATCTCACAGTTGGTCTAGTGGGTCCCTGGACCCATTCTATGGTTATTTCCCCAGTTCCAGAATACATAATTAGAATAGACATTCTCAATAACTGGCAGAATCCCCACGTAAATCCTTGACTTTTGGAGTGAGGGTTATTATGGTTGGAAAGGCCAAGTGGAAGCCACTAGAACTGCCCCTATCTAGCAAAATAGTAAACCAAAAGCGATATCAGATTCCTGGAAGGATTGCAGAAATTAGTGCCACTATCAAGGATTTGAAGGATGCAGGGGTGGTGTTTCCCACCACATCCCAATTCAACTCTCCTATTTGGCCTATACAGAAAACAGATGGTTCTTGGAGGATGATAGTAGATTATTGTAAACCTAACCAGGTGGTGACTTCAATTGCAGCTGCTGTCTCAAATGTGGTATCATTGCTTGAGCAAATCAACATGTCCCCTGGTACCTGGTACACAGCTGTTGATTTGGTGATTTTTTTTTTCTCAATTGCTATTAGTAAGGACCACCAGAAACAGTTTGCTTTCAGCTGACAATGCCAAAAATATACCTTCACAGTCCTGCCTCAGGGGTATATCAACTCTCCAGCCCTATGTCATAATATTGTCTTCAAGGATCTTGATCATCTCTCCCTCCCACAAGACATCAACATTATATTGATGGTATCATGTTGATAAGACCTAGTGAGCAAGAAATAGCAAAGACTCTAGCCTTATTAGTAAGGCATTTGCATGAGAGAGGATGGGAGATAAATCCAACTAAAATACAAGGTCTTTCCCCTCGGTGAAATTTCTAGGTGTTCAGTGGTGTGGGGGTATCAAGATATCCCTTCTAAAGTGAAGGGTAAGCTGTTGCATCTGGCCCCTCCTACAACCCAAAAGAGGCACAACACTTAGTTGGTCTCTTTGAATTTTGGAGACAACACATTCCTCATTTAGATGTGCTACACTGGTCCACTTACTGGGTTACCAGAAAAGCTGTTAGTTTGATTGGGGACCAGAACAAGAAGAGACTTTGCATCAGGTCCTGGTTGCTGTGCAAGCTTCACTACCACTTGGGCCATATAATCCAGCTGATCCAATGGTGCTGGAAGTTTCAGTGGCAAATAGAGATGTTGTCTGGAGTCTTTCACAGACCCCTATGGGAGAATCACAATGCAGACCCTTAGGATTTTGGAAGAAAGCCCTGCCATCGTCTGCAGATAACTCAACCCCTTTTGAGAAACAGCTTTTGGCCTGCTACTGGGCCTTAGTAGAGACTGAATGCTTAACCACGGGCCATCAAGTACCATGAGACTTAAGTTGCCTATCATGAGCTGGGTATTGTCAGACCCACAAAACCATAAAGTTGGGTATGCACAGCAGCACTCCATAATAAAGTGGAAGTGGTATATACAAGATAGGGCTCAAGCAGATCCTAAAGGCACAAGTTAGTTACATGAGGAAGTAACCCCAATGCCCATGGTCACCACCCCTGCCATCTTATCTTCTCTTTCCCAGCCCACAGCTTAGGCCTCTTGGGGAGTCCCTTATAATCAGTTGACTGAGGAAGAGAAAACTCGGGCCTGGTTTACAGATGGTTCTGCATGATATGAAGGTATAACCCAAAAGTGGACAGCTGCAGCACTGCAGCCCCTTCCTGGGACATCTCTGAAGGACAGTGGTAAGGGCAAATCCTCCTAGTGGGCAGAACTTCGAGCAATGCACCTGGTTGTTTATTTTGCTGGGAAGAAGAAATGGCCAAAGGTGCATTTGTACACTGATTCATGGGCTGTTGACAATGGTTTGGTGGAATGGTCAGGGAATTGGAAGGAACATGATTGGAAAATTGGTGACAAAGAGGTCTAGGGAAGATGTATGTGGATAGAACTTTTTGAGTGGGCAAAAAACATGAAAATATTTGTGTCCCATGTGAATGCTCACCAGAGGGTAACTTCAACAGAAGAAGATTTTAATAATCACATGGATAAGATGACCCACTCTGTGGCTAATGCTCAGCCTCTTTCCCCAGCCACTCCTGTCATTGCCCAATGGGCTCATGAACGAGGTGGCCATGGAGGTAGGGATGGAGGTTATGCATGGGCTTAGCAACACAAAATTCCCCTTACCAAGGCTGGCTTGGCTACTGCCACTGCTGAGTGCCAAATCTGCCAGCAGCAGATAACCACACTCAAGCCCAGATATGGCACCGTTCTTTGAGGTGACCTGTCTGTTACCTGGTGGCAGGTTGACTACATTGGACAATTTCCAACACAGAAGGGTCAGTGATTTGTTTTAACTGGAATAGACACCTACTCTGGATATGGGATTGCATTTCCTGCACACATTGCTTCTTCCAAAACTATATCATCTGTGGACTTGCCAAATGTCTTATCCACCACCATGGCATTCCACACAGCTTTGCTTCTGATTAAGGAACCTATTTCACAGCAAATGATGTGTGAGAATGAGAACATGCCCATGGAATTCACTGGTCTTACCATGTTCCCCATCATCCTGGAACAGTTGGATTGATAGAATCATGGAATGGCCTTTTGAAGACTTGATTATGGCACCACCTAGTTGGTGGCAATACCTTGCAGGACTGGGGCAATGTTCTCCAGGAGGCTGTGTATACTATAAATTAATATCCACTCTATGGTGCTGTTTCTCCCCTAATCAGTATCCTTGGGTCCAGGAATCAAAGGGTGGAAATAGGAGTGACACCCCTCACTATTACCCTTAGTGATCCACTGGGAAAATTTTTGCTTCCTGTCCCTGAAACCTCAAGGTCTGTTGGTCTACAGGTTTTAGTCTTAAAAGGAGGAGTGCTGTCACCAGGGAATACAATGATTCCATTGAACTGGAAGTTAAAACTGCCACCTGGTCACTTTGGTCTCCTCTTACCTCTGAATCAACAGCCAAGTAAGGGAATTAATGTACTGGCTGGCATGATTGATCCTGACTATTTAGGGGAAATAGGACTGCATCTACATAATGGGCATAAAGAAGTGTTTGCCTGGAATACAGGAGATCCTCTAGGGCATCTCCTAGTACTGCCATGTCAGATTAAAGTCAACGGAAAATTGCAACAACCCAGTCCAAGCAGGACTAACTAACAATGGCTCAGAATCTTCAGGAATGAAAGTTTGGGTGACCCACCAGTCGAAGAACCATGGCCAGCTGAAGTGCTTGCTGAGGATAATAGAATCATGGAATGGGTAGTGGAAGAAGGTAGTGATAAATAAGAACTTCGACCATGTAACCAGTTACAAAAGTGAGGATTATAATGATCATAAATATCATGCAATTGTAAGAAGAAATGAATTCGTGAAGCATATGACAACATGAATGAACCTGGAGGACATTACAAGACACAAAAGGACAAATGCTGTATGATTGATTCTAACTTTTGGCAGTCATGAATAATGCCACTATGAACATTGGTGTGCAGATGTCTGTTCATGCCTCTGCTCTCAGCCCTTCTGGGAATATACCTAGTAATGGTATTGCTGGGTTACATGACAAGTCTATATTAAACATCTTTAGGAACTTCCAATCAGTCCTTCACAGGGGCTGCACCATTCTATATTCTCACCAACAGTGAATCAGCATTCCTATCTCTCCAAATCTTCTCCAACATTCACAGTTTTCTGATTTTTTAATAGTGACCAATCTAATAGTTGTGAAATGATATCTCATTGTAGTGTTGATTTTCATTTCCCTAATTACTAGTGATGTTGAACATTATTTCATGTGTTTCTTTGCCATTTGTATTTCTTCTTTGGATAGTTGTCTTTTCAAGTCTTTTGCCCGCATTTTAATTGGGTATTTGTTTTTTTATTGTTGAGTTGTATGATCAATTTTTTTCATTGTTGTAAATCTTTATCTGATATGTGATTGATATTTTCTCCCATTGTGTCAGCTACCTTTTCACCCTTTTGACAAAGTCCTTTAACATGCAAAGTTGTGTAACTTTGAGGAGGTCCCATTTATGTATTTTTACTTTTGTTACTTATGCTTTGCATGTAAGATTTAAGAACCTACTTTTCTTCTAGGAGTTTTATGGTTGTCACTTTTATATTTAGGCCCTTGATTCATTCTGACTTAATATTTATATAAGGTATGAGATAGACATTCCCTTTCTTTCCTTTGGATATGAATAGTCAGTTCTCCCAGCACCATTTGTTGAGCAGACTGTTCTGGCCCAAGTGGATAGGCTTAACAGCCTTGTCAAAGTCACTTGACTATAGATGTGAGGTCTATTTCTGAGTTCTCTATTCATTTCCTTTGATCAATGTGTCTGTCTTTATGCCAGTACCATGCTGTTTTACCATTGTAGCTAAATAATATGGTTTAAACTCTGAAAGTAAGAGTCCTCCAACTTTGTTCTTCTTTTTAAAGAACATTATGGCTATTTGGGGCCCTTTACCCTTCCAAATAAATTTGATAATTGGTTTTTCCATTTCTGCAAAGAAGTTTGTTGGGATTTTTTTTGGGATTGCATTGAATCTACAAATTTGTTTCAGTAGAATTCATTCTTAACAATATTTAATCTTCCAATTCATGAGCACAGAATATACTTCCATTTATTTAAGTCATCTTCAGTTTCTTTTAGCAATGTTTTGTAGTTTCCTGAATAGAGGTCCTATATGTCTTTGGTAAATTTTTTCCTAAATATTTGATTGTTTTTGTCTCTATTATCAGTGGAATTTTTTTTCTGATTTCCTCCTCAGATAGCACATCAGTAGTGTATAGTAATGCAATTGATTTTTGCGTACTAATCTTTTATCCCATCACTTTGCTGAACTCATTAGATGCGGATTTTTGGGGAGATTCTAGATATAGGATCATATCATCAATGAATAGTGAAAGTTTTACTTCTTCCTTTCATTTCCAATCTGGACATGTTTTATTTCTTTATCTACCCTAATTGCTCTAGCTAGAACCTATAGCAAAATATTGAATAATGATGGTGACAGTGGGCATGAAAATTCATCCATTTTGTTCTTGGAATTTCTGTTGTAATATCATTCTATTGTTTGTCTTTTTACCCTTTAATTTACCATTCCTAATAATCTTCATTTCTATACTCTTCTTCATATCTCTTACCCCTGTTTTGTATTTTTTCCTTTCAGGCAGTACCACTCCCTATAGGATCTCTTGTAATTCTGGGTTTCTGAAAACATGTTCTATCAGTTTTTGTTTGTCTGTGAAGACTTTGATCACACCCTCATTTTTGAAGGACAGTTTTGCCAGATACAGAATTCTTGGCTGGCAGTTTTTCTCTTTCAGTACCTTAAGTACATCATACCACTTTCATTTCACCATCCTTTTCCCTTGAAATAACTGACATGGAGGAAGATATATGTTTCCCTTTCTTTAAGTTGCAATAAGCCAGAGGTTTACTCCAGCTTAATATCTTGGGGTTGGGGAACAGGAGCTCTTTCTGGCCAAAGTGGGGGACTTGGTAACTCATTTTGTTGTTTTGGGTACTTTGTCTCTCTGTTCCTCATCCTCCTGGGAATTATGTGGCATTATTATGGTCTGCCAACTCCCCTAGCAGGTATTCGACAGCATTTGGCTCTTTCGCCATTGTTTTGTGAGAGCATTGAACCCTGCTTTTCAGTCTGACACCATCTTCCCATAATCTGAACCATGAAATTTTAAAAGTGGAATCATTTGTGAAAACTTGACTGGATTAAGTTCAAAATAGAATGAGACTGGGGAAATTAGAGACGGTAAGTTTAGACAACTCTCTGAAGAATTTAACTGTAAAAGGATAAGTAAAAAAAAATAATGGAAGGGCGAATCAGGTAGCAAATTATGCTAATGGGAATATCCAGTATGGAAGCAAACATAGATGATTACAGGGGTTAGATTGATAGAGGCGAGTGCATAAAAATTTTTATGAAATAAGAAGCAAGGTTTCTGCTGAAATAGAGTGGCATATAAGTTTAAAGTTTGAAAAACATATTGATTTCATGAAGTACCTCTTGTGGAAGATGGGAGAAAAATATTGCCAGAGATATTAGGTAAAACAACAACACTCAATTATGTAGAAAGTCTAGATCAGTTTTGAGATCATGAATTTTAATATTACCTGGTTATGTGAATATTCTCTGGTGATGTTCATCTTTTATAGAACAATCACGTAGAAGAAAGCTAGTAGGGTGGATTGAAGGTTAAAAATGTTTTTTAATCAGATAGAAAGAGATTGGAGGATATTTGCTAGGTAGTAGTTGAGATTCTTTACAATGGTATCTTAGCTGGATGTGAAGAAAAGTGAATGTAGAAATGAAATGGTAAGGTAGAGTTGAAATAGTATAATCATTAGATTATATGGCATGATAGAGTTAAAGAATTATTGTAGTGTTATTTGAGAAATAGATCAGAACATTTTCACCAGAAAATAGGATTCTTAATTAATGCTAAGTGGTGATGGCAAAGCTCTAGATGTGCACATGAGACCAAGAGAAGCAGAAGTTTACTGGAGAAGAAAAATTCAAGGAGTTTAGAACCCATTGTTGATTTTTTTAATATACATTTTTATTTATTTTTAAAAGATACATAGATCACACAAAATGTTACATTAAAAAATATAGGAGGTTTGTAGCATATGCCCCACTTCCCACATCAACATCTTTTTTTGTTATTGTGGTACATTCACTGCATTTGATGAATACATTTTGAAGCACTGCTACACAGCATGGCTCAAAGTTTACATTATAGTTTACACCCTCTCCCAGTCCATTCAGTGGGTTATGGCAGAAAGTCCTGCATCTGTCCTTACAATGCTAGTCAGGACAACTCCAAGTCCTGAAAATGCCCCCATATCACACCTCCTTTCCTTCTCTCTGTCTTCAGGAGCTCTTGTGGCCACTGTCTCCACAGCAATGATATAATTTCTTCCATTGTTAAAGTCACAACAAATCTATAGTAGAATACTAGTAAATCAATCCTAATCCATATTTTATTCCTCCATCCTGAGGACATCGGGGTGGCAATGCTCTCTCCACCTCTCAACTGATAGGGGGCTCTGATTCCACATGGCTGGTGGATGGGACTCTCATGCCTGCAGCTATAGACTCTTGGTTCCTTTGTGTTGTGGTTGCCCATCCTCATCTCTCTGTCATCTGACCTGGGTGATCCCAACAAACTGGAGAGTAGAGGCTGCAATACTGTTGATGCTCAGGGCCAAGCTGGCACATGGACAGTCCAGAGATTCAAATTTCATGGGCATACACTAACCCCAGTGCCAACCCCAGGCTGAATAAAAGGAACAGAAGAGGCACATGTAGAGAAGTCACATTTGAGCCCAACTCCATAACACTCAGTAGCACAAATTCCAAAGTAGGGCCAACTGGCAAGGCACCAATCTCTGGAGCTATCTGCCATGACTGTAGGACCTGGGTGTCTCTATAATCCTCAGAAACACTACCTGGAATTGTATCTACTTTGAGTCTATAAGATCCTGCTAAGACATGTATAAGCACAACCCCTCTGATGACCTCCTGACTCATTTTGAAGTATTTTTGTCATATAAACTTACTTGTCTTTACCAATTCCCACTTTTACTCAAGGTCTTTTTCTAATTACATCACCAGCTGGTGCTTGATAGTAATCCCTCGGTATCAGGGAGGTTCATCCCTGGGAGTCATGTCCTATGCTGGGATGAAGGTAATTCATTTATTTGCTGAGTTTGGCTTAGAGTGTGGCCACATTTGAGCAACATGGAGGCTCTTAGTAGTGTTGGCCTGCAACACTAGGCCAAGTTGAAATTTCAAGCACAATAAGCTCATAAGCATAGTCATCAGTATCAAGGCTCATCATTAGATGATCCCTTTTCATTGGTCATTGCTTTTGCACTTGGGAGATTGTTGCTATTACATTGAGGAAAGTGGCAGAGCTCCCCAGGATGGGAACCCAGTACTCTCTCAGTTGTGTGAATCTCTACACACTGTGTGTGTCAATAACCAACAAACATCCAAACATATCTATGTACCCCATATGTATGCCCAGGTGAATTCCCTCACATGCACCCTCCATCAATGACACCCCACACCAATGCTCCTCCCCTGCCATGGTTGAATCCCTCTGTGACCCAAAACTTCTTCAAAAATAAAGCCTAAAATATTGCCAAATTCAATTAATAGAAAAATGAAAAAGTAATGATAAGTTTAAACATTAGAAATAAAATATGTAATAATTTAGAAAAATGAAAATAAAGTTTTATTTATTGGGATTGAAATATTTATTTTTTAAGTTTTTTGCTTTTCGTCACTGTAATAGGTGTTGTACTGTATGTGCAGTAGCAATGCAATCTTTACACTTCTTCCTCAGTGCCTTCTCTCTTTTTAAAACATATTACAAAGCTATAGTGGCCAAAACTACTTGGTTTTGGTGCAAGGATAGACATACTGACCAATGAAACTGAATTGAGATTTCTGATCTAGATCCTTACATATACAGTTATCTGATATTTGACAAGGCCACCAACTCACTCAACTGGGAGAGAATGGCTTCTTCCACAAATGGTGCTTGGACAACTGGATATCCATACACAAAAGAATGAGAGAAGAACACCATCTTACACCTTTAGAAAAATCAACTCAAGATGGATCAAAGATCTAAATATGAGTCAAGACCATAAAGACCTTAGAACACAATGTAGGGAAGCATCTATAGTACCCTGTAATAAGAAATGACTTCATGAACTTCATACCCAAGGCAAGAGCAGCTAAAGAAAAAATAGATAAATGGGACATCCTCAAAATCAAATACTTTTGCATCTCTAAGGAGTTTATCAAGAAAGTGAAAAGACAGCCTACACAATGGGAGAAATTATTTGGTAACCATATATCTGATAAGAGCCTAATATCCAGCATATATAAAGAAATCCTATACCTCAAAAATAAAAAGACAACCCATTTAAAAAATGGGCAGGAAATTTGAACAGACACTTCTCCAAAGAAGAAATACAAGTGGTTAAAAAGCACATGAAAAGATGTGTTTTTTAGGAAAATGCAAATCAAAACTATAATGAGATACCATCTTATACTCATTAGACTGGTGACTATTCAAACAACAGAGAACTACAAGTGTTGGAGAGGATGTGGAGGAATAGAAACCCTCATCCACTGCTGGTGGGAATGTAGAATGATCCAGCCATTGGGGAGGACAGTTTGGTGGTTCCTCAAATCTAGAAATCTAGCTATAGATTTGCCATATGATCCAGCAATTCCACTGCTGGGTATATACCCAGAAAAACTGAAAACAAGGACATGAGCCAATATAGGCACACCAATGTTCATAGCAGTATTATTCACCATTGCCAAAAGTTGGAGTCAACCCAAATATCAATCAACAGATGGATGGATAAACAAAATGTGGTATATACATACAATGGAAGACTACTCCGCCATAAGAAAAAACAGTACTAACACATGGGATACCATGGATGAATCTTGAAGATTTAATGTTGCATGAAGCAAGCCAGGCATTGAAGGACAGGTACTTCATGACCTCTCTGATATGAATTAAGCAAATTGAGCAATCTCAGAGAGCTAGAGTCTGGAAGATAGGCTTACAGGAAATGAGATGGGGTTGAGCCAACCCCCACATGGGTTAAATCTATGATAAGGTAGAGGTAAGTATTTCTACAGTGAAGGGATGTGACAGGGGTATAGGGATAATATTGGGTTGGCCTTTGCAGGCTTAATGGTGGCTAGGGTTGGTAGGATGGATCAGATGGTCCATAGATTTGGGGGGGAGGTTGGGGGAGAGCAGGTGAACAAGGGGAATTGGTGGGTACGTGGTTGAAACTATAATGTTGAAAAAACACTTTAGACAATATAATAAGAAAGGGTTACTGCTTTAGGATATTGGGTGGGGGACATTTGGCACAGGGTGCACCTGGGGCAGGCTTCTAGGGAGTTTGTGAGTGTTCATTTTGTCATAGTGTTTTATATCAGTGGATGGAGACCCAACATGAGCGGGAAGGTGTTGTACCCCCATCCTGGGAGGTCCAATGTTCTCAAACAGAGGGGAGGGTTTATCTTGATAGCATGGGTGGCTCCTAATGGGGTAAGACAGACTAGTGTGTCAAGCCCTCAGCACTGTTGCAAGTATCTATGAATCTTGTCCTTCAAACAGTGAAGCTTGGTTGTCACTGTGGGCCCTGAGGGGAGGGAGAGAGAAGAATAGAATAGATGGAAGAGGGGGTAATTGGGGGGCAATGGATGTGTTCTGCATGACCATGCAATGATGGATACAGGCCATGTTAAATTTCACCAAAAATTTATAAAAGTGTATGGTCTAAAATGTAAATCATAATGTGAACTACTGACCATGGTTAGTAGCTATGTTTCAGTATTTGTACATCAGTTGTAGCAAATATAACATCCACATGTAAAATGATCACTGTTGGGGAAATGGGAAAAGACAGAGGATGTTGGGTATATGAGAGTCCCCTATATTCTGTATATGACTTTATTGTGACCTAAAACTTCTTTGAAGACCTAATGGAAAAATAAATAAATAAAAGAACACTTAATTTTTAAGACTATGACAGGATCGAGGTTGGAGAGAAAAGCTATTATCTTGGTGCTAAAGTCTTCATTAAATTAGGGGGAAATGTTGTTTAACAGCATAAGGGCAATGATAGAGACGAGAGGTGGTTTAACAGTGTAAGTTAATTTTCTGAAGAAAAGGATGGCTATTTTAGGCCGAACAACATTCAGTAAAAGGAGATCCCTAAGTATGTTGGGGCCAAACCTACACCAGTTTGTGTTGGCTGTTTTAATACATTCAGTGTTTCTCAACATTGACTGTATTATTTGATTAACCAAGGGATGCTTTAAAAAAGATGTCTCATCATCTAAGATTCTGATTTAAATGGTCAGAGGTGGGGCCCAAGGTAAGCTATTCTAATGTATAGCTAGATAGAGAACCCTTTTGTAGCTCACAGAAGCCATGCATTGCTGCATTTTCTCCTTTAGGCACTTTGTGGTCATAAGGTTAAAAATGTCACCTGAGAGCCATAAATACATTGGGATAAAGGTCAGATAGAATTTGTTTGTATTGTTTCCTCCTTGTGGATTGCCTTTGTCATCATTCCTCATCTCTACTCTCTAAAGCTATTTCCTGGAAGTTCTCTCTCCAATGGAGTTCCAAAGTACTTTATCAACACCAAAAACACAATGTTCTTATCAAATGCAAGATATGGCCTATAGTTAGTAGTAATATTTTGACAATGCTTTTTCATAGTTTGTAACAAGTATTTCATAATAATGCGAAGTGGCGGTGGTGGGGTGATATATGGGAGCTTTGTATGATGGCATGTGTATTTGTTTTGTAATTCCACAATTTTTTACTATACACTTACTGTTTATGAGTGTTCTTGTATGAATGACATACTACATACAATTTTACTTAAAAATGATGCTCTTATTGTTATTTTATATAGCATTCTTAATGGATACATAACTAGATAATATGAAAAATCTGTGTTCAGGATATGAGATACATATTTAAATCTCCTAAAATTCCTACCAAGGTATTTTGCACTTAGAAAGTGCTTTTAAATATTTTCTGAGTGAGTAAAAATATACATCTGTTAACAACATACATTTGCCTGTATTACAAGTAGTTCACTCTTTGGATGGAATTTTAGGTATTGTTAAATTGTATCAAGATCTAACACAAACTAGCGGTTTGGTTTATTGTCAGCTATCTAAAACAAAATGGTAGTCAATAAATGTTTGAATTACCTATTTTAAGATTGTAATAAATTTAATAGATCCTTATTACATGGATTTAGATTACAAAAATTATGTTTTAACTGAGTGAACTATATCTGCTTTAAGGTTATTAAAAATAATGGTCACCAAAAAAGTCCTCCATGGGGAAATTATTTAACTTATGCATTTTGGTTAAATGATAAAAGCTAGGTCATTTCCAGTTTCCTGTGTTAAGAATTCTGAGGTAAAAGTTAAACACTGGGGTGTCATAAATCTTGTGTTTGATGCACTAGGTTATCAGATGTGTAGGCTTTTAGGGTAATATCAGCAATAGAAAACTAGCATTATATATTTTTATTAGCAGCTCCTTTTGCCAGTTTCTAATTAAATTTAAAGGGATAGGTTTAAAATATGTTACTTCCGATCTTTTTTTCTTTTTAATTTAATTTTGCCTCTGAGAAAATATCACTATTTCTTTTTTTAGGTATGGTTAAGGGTGATACCAAGGTGACACTGTCAGGAAAGTATTAAAGATGAAACTGAATTTACTAGTTCTTTCTTTTTAATCCTGCTTTCAAAACTGCTTAGAAAGCCTTCAGAAACACTGCTGTTTACAAGATTACCAAATTGGTGGAAAACATTGAAACATTAAAATGTTGAACTGTTATCATGCCTCATAAACACATTTCATAAAGAAAGGCAGAGCCAATTAAAAAACTAAACTCCTCATGTGCTGTAAGATAAATTGCCGCAAGCAAACCAGTAAAAATAATAGAGTTGTCAAAACAATATAATTTCTGTGCACAAACCAAAGCATACCCAATATAATACAACGAAGATCTCCTGAATAAATACCTAGTCAGGAATGAACTTCAGGGAGAACACATTTATTTAGAACTCAGTTCATGGAAACAAAAACCTTCTTATAAGTTTGTAATATTTGAAAAGGGGAAGAATATAGCTCAGCTATATTCAGTAACTTAAACTAATAGAAGCTATAGACCTTGTTCACTTAAATGAGTTACCCAAATATTCACCCTTCACAGATTTGATACCCTGACTCTAGACTAGGATACTTGACTATCTATGACTATCTATGAACTATCTACAGTGAATGATCAAGGCATTTAACTTGATAGATCAGGATTTTTTGCTAAATAATTTAAAGCAAATAGGAGTAACAGAGCATGCTATTGGCTAGTCTAATGGGTATTTTTCAAATTAATCTTAGTCACTGATTGTGAGGACATGTGTTCCAATTCCATTCTGTTTATTATGGGACAAAGTCAGTTCTTGTATCCTGAATGTTAACAAAACATTCACTTAGATGAACAAAACGTAAGATTGCATAAAAACAAAATATAGAGTTGCCTTTTACCAACATAGAATTGTATACATAGGTTCACCTAATACTTACAACTATTTATTCCTGGAAATTAGACATAGCAGCATAATAATATAGGCATTCCTTGCAGGTACTTTGATGTATGAGACAGAGGGAAAAGAGGTGCTTCTGGTAGATGTAGGCACAAAGTAGGAATTTTTGGAAATCATTTTTCTTGAAGCATAAATATGTAGGAAGAGGACAGTTACTTAGAAGAGAGAAGATGAGAGACAATCATGTCAAAGAGATTATTTCTGTAATATAGGGAACTTCAAATGGATCCAGAATGATTTGACAGTGAGTAAGGGATATTCATGGAAACAATAAGACTTCTGGAAGTCTAAAATGACGTGAGTAGAAGTTTTCACTTGAGGCAACTCCCTATTGTATTAAGTGATCCAAGTTACCTTACCACCATTTCTTATGATTAGTAAAATGTTTTATTTTTAAATTCACTGTAGCTAAACTTCACTTCTCTTTCTATGAAAAATATCTTTAGCTCACTGATACTAACTCAATACTGTTGCCTCTTATTTTATATGATCATGTGACTCTGATTTCAATGCTGATTGTTTTATCCACATGCTTATAGTTAAAACTAAAATATCATTCTCCTGAAACTGACACAATCTTAAATGAGGATTTCTACTACGAATAGTTCTTAGTAGATAGACGCTGTTTTACCACCATCTTGCTTACCTAGACAACAATATATTTGAAAATAGGTTAAATGACCATATTGCTGAAAAGTTTTTAATCAATAGCCCTATGTAGAAATTTCCGACACACTGGTCATTTAACAAGAAAATATTTGAGTGAAATGAGAACCTTAGTATTACATGAATTTGGCCTGCTCTCTACTCTATCTACCCTGGTGTTCATTTCATATTGATTTGAACTTTATTGAGGAATCATAGTTGCATTTGTCGACTCAGAAGAGAGTTAGAATGCTACCCAATTTACTACATTTTGCTATGTTCAGGAACCCTTTTACTGAATTCCATTATGGGAGAGATATTATCATCACTGAGACTGATAAGGGATAGCCCAACTTACTGCTGTCTGCCTTCCTGTAAGCAATCTGTCCATATGTATACAGTGCATGGAAAGAACAGAGAGTGTCTCACAAGTATCTGCATACCCAGCTGATCATTGGAGGGAATCATGCTAATGGCTCAACCCATTCCATCTTGTGTTCCTAATTGGCTCCAACATGACTGTTATAGTCTGTTTGCCTCTTTTTCTCCTCCTAACCTTTTATGAGATAATTTAGTTTTGTGGTCATGTGATTGTAGTTACTACTTTTTGAGCCTAAGTTTAGAAAACATATTAGAGGTCTACTTCTTTGCCTTTTACAAGAGGACATCTGGAGTAATACTGGTTTCCTGGAAAGGTTGATGTTTGCTTGACAATATTATCATCCTGATATTGTTCTTCAACAATACTCACTGGACAGTTATTTTACCCCTTTGCATAAGCTGATGATTTTTTACACTGAATTGCTTACTCATTAGAACCTTTTTGGTTGTTTCTCTCTACTAGTAAATATTTCTCTCTCTTATGCCTTCAGCAAATATTTATTTACCATATTCTAAATGCCAAGAACCATACTAGACCCTGTGTTTGCAATGGTAAGCAAATGTATGCACTTTGCTTTCCTTATGTACTTTTCATTAGCTAAGGTTTAGTTTTTATTTAAAAATGTAAAATTATCATAATAATATGTGGAATAAGGAGAAATACAGGTTTGAAATTATGGGTGAATTAAAGGAATTTACTGCACTTGGAGATCAGGAAAGGATTCACTGAAAAAATAATAACTGAGCTGAATGCTGAATGGAGAGTAGAAGCTAAATAAAATGAAATGGAGGAGGAAAGGGATTGTACAAATAATCTGTTGCAGAAAGAAACATGAGCTAGTTGAGGAACTTATTGAAAGTAAAAGAAAAGCCAACAATGAAGAAATTGGTAGAAATAAACTATGGAAAGATTTGTAAACTGTGTTAAAAGTTCAGTATTTGGCCAGAATCATAATAAGTCAGCAAAGCATTTATTGCTGGGGCTGGGAAAAATTATCAGAAGATTGTCTGACTGCAGTTTAAAGAATGGGGATGAGTAGATGCAGGGTTATCAGTTAGATAACTATTGCGGTCATGGAAAATAGACGTAAAGGTAGACTTAGAATAGGTTAGTTGGTGTGTATATTGCTTGAAAAGTGACATTTGAGAAACATTTAAAAGATAAATGTTTTTAAACTTTTAAAAACTTTAATGTTTAAAAATGTTTTTTAAAACTTGAAGATGGATTGGATATGGTGTGAGAGATATAGTGGGGGAAATGATAGTGTCAAGGATATCTCCTAGCTTTCTGAGTTGGAATATTATTCAATTCCTGGTATGGAAAACCCTGAAATAAAACAAGGCATTTGGTTATAGATCATGGGTTCCGTTTTAGACATTTTGAATTTAAAATTCCTCTGAAAAATCTAAGTGAAGATAAAAATAAGTTGATGTATTAGTCAACCAAAGGGGTGCTGATACAAAATACCAGAAATTTATTAGCTTTTATAAAGAGTATTTATTTGGGTAGAAGCCCACAGTTACTAGGCCATAAAGCATAAGTTACTTCCCTCACCAATCTTTTGCCATGTGTTGGAGCAAGATGGCTGCCCATTATTTAGCCTTGCTCTTCCTCTTAAGTGTCCATGGTCCCAGCTTCTTTCAATACCAGCTGTAAACTGGATAAATCTCATCTCTTTACTAGGGTTCATTTCTCTCCAGGCTTAGCTGTTCTGTTCTCTCCAAAAGGTCATCTATAGACTATCAGGCTCTCTGGGTTTTGTCTCTCTCCCTAGGACTTGATTCTCTCTGGGCTCAGCTGCTTTGCTCTTGCCCATGTGTTTATTTCATGGGGCCCAGCTCAAACTCCAACCTCCCTTCTCTGCAGGGACTCAACATCCTACAATGTCATGGCCCAATCAAAGCCTTAATCATAATCAAGAGTGAAACCTCTGAATCCAATACAGTATAATGTACCCAGAGGGAAAGGCCAATTTAAAAACACAATCCAATACCTATTTTTGGAATTCATAGATAATATACCAAACTGCTACAACTGGTTTCATACATGTTTCTAGTTTAGTAGGGAAGTCCAGGCTGATGAAAAATAAGTGTGAACCATCTGCTTCTATGTGGTAATTAAAACTATGATCATGTGTATTAGTAATTTACATATAAGGACAAATTTAATTTTTATTGTATCCTATAAATGCCATTATAATGCCCACTTTAAAAAAAGGGGGGAGAACTGAAACAAAAAGTTCTTGCCGTGATTGAAAAGCTAGTAAATGTCAGAGTCAGGATTTGCACACAGTTGTAAAATGCATTCATATTCTTATTCACTATACTATGAAACCTCTAATAAATAAGATTACTTAAGAATTGAATGTAGATTGATTAGATTAAAAAGTCCTTGACTGAGTTTACAGAAGCTCCAACTTTTAAAGGCAAGATTGTGAGTCTAAAAAGGAGACTAAGAAGGAGAAGCCAGAAAGGTGGGAAGAAAACCAGAGAGATATAATGTCTAAAAATTAAGGTACTGTGTTGTGTACTGGGTTGAAATTGTCTTTCCCCAAAAGATATGTTCATTTTCTAAGCCCTGATACCTGTGGATGCGATTTTATTTGGAAATAGGGTCTTTGCAGATGTAATCAAATTAAGATGAGGTTATAATTGATTTGGGTGGACCCTTAATTCAATGACACAGAGACACATAGGAGAGAATGCCATATGAAAATGGAGGCAGAAGCTAGCAGAGAAGCATGGGATAGGTTTTTCCTCAGAGCTTCCAGGGGAAGCTAAGCCTGCTGAAACCTTGGTTTCAGGTTTCTAGCTTCCAGAACTGTTGTTTAAGTCTACTAAGTTTGTGATTGTATGTTATAGAGGACTTAGGAAATTGACACATGTAGCAAGAAGTAAGAAACATCACATACTCATAAGAGATCAAGAAAGATAAGATCTGAAAGATCCAAAAAACTCTGAATTTGGAGATGTAATATACTGGAAACATTGGAGAGAACTGTGCAGTGGAAAGTGTGGGAAAAGTGGGCAAAGACAACACTAAAAGTTTGGACTATGACAAGAAGAAAAGTAGGTTTATAGTTAGAAGGGATGAGGGAATGTTTGTATTGTTTTGTTTAGCTTTGTTTCGATAGGAGATATTGGAGCATGTTTAAAATCCTAAGAATCTAGTTAATAGAGAATGGTTGACCTCTATGCAGTTAATAGACACATTATTAGCTTGACTTTCAGGACATCAGACAATCCTGGATTTTCTTCTTCTCAACTCACAACTCCATCCCTGGCTTCTTTTCTGGCTTTTCCTCAGCTGGCATTTTTTATTTTTTATTTTTACGTATCAGGACTAGGGATTGAAACCAGGATTCCGATGTGGGAATTCCTGAGTTGCTTTTTTCATTTGTTTGCTTGTTATTTGTCTTTGTTGTTGTTGTTGTTATTGTTGTTTAGGAGGCACTGGGGGCCAAATCTGGACCTCCCATGTGGGAAGTAGGCACTCAACTGCTTGAACCACAACTGCTCCCCATGACTGACATTTTAAAATACAATAAATTTTATTTTTAAAGACTTTTTAGATTACAGAAAAGTCACCTCGAAAGCGTAAGTTTCAGGGCCCAACTGGCACATTGTCAGCCCAAAGATTTAAGTCTCTTAGACATATACCTATCAAGTCTAGTACTTACTATAGGTTACAATAGAAGGGGCAGAAGAGCCATATGTAGGGAAACCACAACTGAGTCCAACTCTGTCACACTGGAGAACACAAATACAAAATAGGGCCCACTGGCAGGGCATCAAACTCCTGAGCTATCTGCCCTGCCTATAGTGCTTGGATGCCTGTTGGCTTTTCTTGGTTGGGAGGTCTTTGATGATTAAGTCAATCATACTACTTGTATTTGGTTTGTTGAATTCATCAGTTTCTTCTTTTGTCAATATTGGTTGCTTGTGTGTTTCTAGAAATTTCTTCATTTCATCTAAATTATCCATTTTGTTGACATACAGTTTTTCCAAGTATTCTTTTATGATGGCCTTTAAATAAATTATCTATGGGACTTTATTTGACAATTTATGATACAGGAATTGGACATCATCCTAACTATACATGGAAAGGAGCTCCACTGATGGGGTGAAAAGGAGAAGCTAATATAAGGCAAACACAGAAGCAAATGAGGAAATGTTCTGTTTGGCAGATGTTAAGTTCCCTTTTTACATAGCAGGGTCTTACAAAATGGGGAGCAAATAAACATTGATTAGTGTGATATGCTTGTCCATTCTGACAAGGCATCTGTTGTTGGACCAAAATGAGATGTTTCTTATCTGCAAATCTGTAGAGTGCATCCCATTGTTTCATTTTATCAGAAAGCTTCTGTGGGTCCTTTTTTTTTTTAAAGATACTTTGATTACACAAATGTCCCATAAAAAACATAGGGGATTCCCATCTGCCCCATATTTTCCCACATTAACAACAACCTTCATTAATGAAGTACATTCATTTGCAATTAATGAACATATTTTGGAACATTGCCACTAAGTATGGATTAATGTTACATTGTAGTTTACACTCTCTCACCGAATTCTGTAGGTTATGGCAAGATAGATATATTCTCAGGTGAATTTCTTGTATACAGCAAATATATTGGGTGCCTTTCCTTATCCATTCTGCCAATCTGTGTCTTTGATTGGAGAATTTAATCCATTAACACTCAAAGTTATTACTGTCAAGGCAGTACTTACATTAGCAGTTTTTTCTTCAGGTTTATATATGTCATATTTAGGTTTTTCCTCTCATTTTATCCTTTTAATTACTCTTACTAATAATTTTCCTTTCTACACTCTACTCCAACCCTCTCCTGGTTTTCCCTTTCAACCTGAAGAACGCTCTTTTGTATTTATCAAAAGGCAGATTCTTGTTGACAAGCTCTCTCAATTTGTTACTCTGTGAATATTTTGAAAACTTCCTCATTTTGAATGCCAGCTTTGCTGGATGCAGAATTTTTGGATAATAGCATTTTTTTTTAATTTTTATTTTTTACTCTTAGCACCTTAACTTTGTCATACCTCTGCCTTCTCATCTCCATGGTTTCAAATGAGAAGTCAGCACTTAATCTTATTGTGCTTCCCTTGTGTGTGATGGATCTCTTTTCTTTTGCTGCTTTAAGAATTCTCTTTGTCTTGAACATTTGAAAATCTGATAAGTATGTGTCCTGGGGTATGTCCGTTAGGATTTATACTGTTTGTGGTGTGCTGTACTTCCTGTTCCTGGACATGTACATTCATGTCCCTCATAAGAGTTAGGAAATTTTTGTCCATTATTTCCTCCAACACTCTTGCTCCCTTTCCCTTCTTTTCTCCCTCTGGGATGACTATAATGTGTATGTTTGTGCATTTTGTGTTGCCATTAAATTCCCTGAGTCCCTGATGGATTTTTTTCTATCTTTTTATCTACTTTTTTTTACTATCTGTGTGATTTCAGATGTTCTATCTTCAACATCACAAATTCTTTCCTCTTCCCATTCAAATCTGTTAGGCACTTCCAGCATATTTTTCATTTGTTGCATTGTGCCTTTCATCACAATCAGATCTGTTAGCTTTTTAATGTATGTTTATAATTTCTTCTGTATGTTTTCCCAGTGTCTTCTTAATATCATTTATCTTTTCCCTCACTTCATTATTTTTATTCATGACATTCATTTGGACATCCTTGATTAGTTGTTCCACGTCCTGTGTTTCCTCCTGCTTTTTAGTTTGCTCATTAGACTGGGCCACATTGTCCTGTTTCTTAGTATGGCTTGTAATTTTTTTGCTGATGTCTAGGCGTCTGTTTATTTTGATGGACTTATTCAGTTCATTAATGCCTCCTTCTACTCTAAGGTTTTATTTTGCTTAATTTTGTGTTAAGTTTCCTCTTTGGCACTGATTCCACTTATTCTATAACTTTTTATTTGTCCATGATTCCCTCCAAAATATATTAAAAATGTAAAGAAGTAAAAAAAGAAGACAACAAAAAGACTAAGACTAATAATAAAAAGGATGGAAAAGGAACCATACAAGAGCCAGGAAAAAATAAATAATAAGTGAAAAATCACACACAAAAAAGGAAAAAGAATAAAATGGTGAAACAATCAAAAGAAGCAGGAAATAATACAGTAAAATAAAAGACTGGCAAGATGTGAAGAAAGAAAATAAAGACTAAACAAGAGAAGGTGGAGTGAAAGAAAAGTAAAGCAAGAGGGAAAAATGAAAAAAAAGGAAAAAGAAGAAAATAAGGAAAAAAAGGAAAAAAGGAAAAGGAAAAGAAACAAAGAGGGAGGAAAAAAAAAAAAAAACAGGCTTCCCTTTCAGCCCACTAGCAATTATCTCAGATTATGCCCACCAACCAATCTCCCTGTGGCCTGCCCTCTGTGGGTTAGTTACCAGATATAAAGGAAAAATAAAGAATAAAGAATAAAAAAATGGAAATAAAAAATCAAAAAAATCTCACCCAGGTTGCTGGCTAGGTGCCTGACAACTCACTGGGTACCTTCATTCCTGGCCAACTAGGCACCTAATAGCTCACCAATTGCCTTTCCCTCCACCCTTTCCCTCAGGCTGGTTGGACATTTGATGGCTTGTAGTCTACCTCTCCTAGATCCCCTCACACCTGGGCTGTTGGGTACCTATCAGCCCAAATCCTCACTGACCCAGTTCCTCTATCTCCCAGGGTGGCTGGATGTGACAGTTCACTTGATCAGCGTGTTTTCCTCCTTCCTGGACCATATTCAGCACTCGCTGTTTTCTCTCCTTGTTCTAGAATTGGCTGTGATCTGGTCCACCTACCCTATCTCCTCTTCCCCCCATTCCTCTGTCCCACTGTTCTAGCTGGGTGCCAGTTCCCACACCTGTTTTCCCCACAGCTACCCTACCCTGAGAGCCTACTGGGAACCTGGACACATGTCTGGTTTCCTGGTGGCTTTCCTCACTCTCAGTGCTACTGAGTACTGGTCTTTCAGCCAAATAGCTTCCCCAACTCCCTCTGAGCTGACTGTCTTGCTTGCTCTAGTCGCATGGTTTCCCTCCCACTTGGTAAACTGGGTCCCGCCTCTCTAATTGTCCTCTCTTCTTTCCCCCAAAGTCCCAGTTTCCCTTCTTTCAAGTAAACTTGCCTACCTCCTTGCAGTTTCTGGAGGAGGAGTGCAGCCTGCCTTTCTCCACTCCACTTATTGGATCCCCATGAGTGATTTAAAAAAATTAAGAGAAGTTGTAAGTTTACAAAACAATCATGCATAGTATACAGTATTCCCATACATTACCCCATGGAAAGCATCTTGCATTGCTGTAGAACATTTGTTACAAATGATGAAAGAAATTGTTAAATATTACTGCTAACTATAGTCCATAGCTTACAATTGGGGTATTATTCTTACAAACCATCCTACTAACACCATGATTAGTATTGTATATTTGTTATAGTTCATGAAAGAATATTCTTATATTTGTAGTGTTAACCACAGTCCATCATCCACCATGGGGTTCACTGTATTCTGCAGTCTGATGCCTTGTACATTCCATCCAAGGTATAACCCTCAGTCATTCTCAGTTTCATTGTAAAGTTGTGCTGAAATTCAATTCAATTTTGGAATGCTTTCATTATTACAAAAGGAAAAGTGCCATATCTGCTTATATCCCCCACTGCTGACCCTTAGCATTGATATAGTACCTTCTTTGTCATTGCTGTAAAAAATATTACAATACTACTGTTAAGTATAGTACAATAGTTGCATTTGTTGTATTTTTCCCATGTATCATCATATTCTTAACACCTTGTAGCAGAACATTCTTGCATTTGTATTATTAACCACAATCCTCACCCACCACTGAAATCATCACTACATTCTCTAGATTTTCCTCTGGCTTTCTTTCAAATGAAATTAAATTCCCCAGACTAGTACTTTCAGCCACAATCACATTTATAATTCAGCAGTGTTATACGCACTATAATGTTACCATCAAATCTATTTTACACATTTACAATTAGCCTTTCTAAAAATTCTACATACATTCAGCATCAGCTTCCCCTGTACAACCCACGTTCTATCTCCTAGTAACCTATACTCTATAGTTTAACTCCATGAGTTTATTCATTGTATTTTGCTCATGTTAGCGAAAAATCATACAATTTTTGTTGTTTTGTGTCTGCCTTATTTCAGTCAACATAATGTCCTCAAGATTCATCCATGTTGTCATATGCATACCAACATTTCTTCTCACAGCTGAATAGTATGTGATAGCATATATATATACACACACATACATATATGCATACATATATATATATATATATATATATATGTATGTATACACCACAATTTATTTAGCATTCATCAGCTGATGGGCATTTGGGTTGTTCCCAACTTTTAGCAATTGTGAATAAAACCACTATGAACACTGGTGTTCAAATATCTGTTCCCATCCTTCCTTTCAGTTCTGCTGGACATGTTCCTAGTAGTGGGATTGCCAGATCAAACAGCAATTCTTTATTTAGCTTCCTGAGGAACTACAAAACTGTCTTCCATAGAGTCTACACCATTTTGTATTCCCAATAACAGTGAAGTAGTGTTCCTATTTCTCTACATCCTCTCCAGCACTTGTAGTTTTCAGCTTTTTAAAAAAATAACGACTATTCTGTAAGGCATGAAATGATGTCTCATAATAGTTATTTTTTTTAGATTTTTTTTTATTGATTTCTCACCCCTTACTCCCCCCCACCACCACCATTGTCTGCTCTCTGTGTCAATTTGCTGCATGTTCTTCTTTGTCCACTTCTGTTGTTGTCAGGGGCATGGGAATCTGTGTTTCTTTTTGTTGCATCATCTTGTGTGTCAGCTCTCTGTGTGTGTGGTGCCATTCCTGGACAGGCTGAACTTTCTTTCATGCTGGGTGGCTCTCCTTACGGGGTGCACTCCTTGTGCATGGGACTCCCCTATGCAGGGACACGCCTGTGTGGCATGGGACTCCTTGTGTGCATCAGCACTGCACGTGAGCCAGCTCCACATGGGTGAAAGAGGCGTGGGATTTGAACTGCGGATCTCCCATGTGGTAGACAGATGCCGTATCCACTGGGCCAAATCTGCTTCCCTCATAATAGTTTTGATCTGCATTTCCCTAGTAACTAATAATGTTGATTACTATCCACGTGCTTTTTAGTCATTTATATTTCTTTTTGGTAAAATTGTCTATTCAAATTTTTACCCTTTTTAAAATTGGGTTGCATGTCTTTTTATCCTTGAGTTGTGTGACCTCTTTACATAACATAGAAATCAAAGCTGATTAGATATATGGTTTCCAAAAATTTTCCCTCATTGCGTGCACTGCCTTTTTGCCTGCTTTATGCAGTCATTTGAAACACAGAGGTGTTTTATTTAGAGGAGGTCCCATTTATCTATTTTGTCTTTCATTACTCATGCTTTGGTTGTAAGGTTTAATAAACCACCACTTATAACAAGGTATTGACGATGTTTCCCTATATTTTCTTTTAGCATTTTTGTGGTTCTAGCTTTATATTTAACTCCTTGTTCCATTTTGAGGTAATTTTTGTATGAGTTGTGAAATAGAGGTCCTCTTTCTTTCTTTTAGTTATGGATGTCCAGGTATCCCTGCACCATTTCTTCAATAAACTGTTATAACCTAGAAATAACTTGATTATAAATGTGGGGGCAATTGTTGAACTTTCAATTCTATTCCATTGGTATATATATTTTTATTTTTATGCCAGTACCATGCTTTTTTTTTTAACCACTGTAGCTAAGTAATATGATTTAAAGCTAGAAAGTGAGAGTCCTGTTACATCATTATTTTTTTAATTATATTTTTGACTATTTGGTGCCCCTTACCCTTCTAAATAAATTTGATAATTGTTTTTTTTTTCATTTCTGCAAAGAAAGCTGTTGGAATTTTTATTGGGATCATGTTGAATCTTTACATCAGTTTGTGTATAATTGACATCTTAACAATATTTAGTCTTCCAATTCCTGATCACAGAATATCCTTCCATTTATTTAGGTCTTCTTTGCTTTCTTTTAGCAATGTTTTATAGTTTTCTGAAAACAAGTCCTTTATGTCATTGATTAAATCTATTTCTAAATATTTATTTAGTCACTACTGTAAAAGGATTTTTTTCTGACTTTCTCCTAAAATTGTTTATTATTAGTATATAAAAATGTTACTGATTTTTTACTATTAATATTGTGTGCCACCATTTTGCTGAACACTTAGACCTAGTGGATTTCTTTTGGATTTTTAGGATTTTTAAGATATAGGAGCATATTATCAGTGAATAGTGAAAGTTTCACTTCTTCCTTTCCTATTTGGGTGTCCTTTATTTCTTTTTCTTGTCTGATTTCTCTAGCTAGAACTTCTGGTACAATACTGAATACCAGTAGTGACAGTAGACATCCTTGTCTTGCTCATGTTCTTAGTGGGAAAGCATTCAGTCTGTCAACTCTACAATGGTAGCTCTGGGGTTTTCATATATTCACTTTATCATGTTGAGAAAGTTTCTTTCTATTCCTATCTTTTGGGGATGATTTTATCAAGAAAGGTTGTTGTATTTTTTATATGCATTTTCTGTGTTTATCAAGACAATTATGTGATTTTTCTTCTTCAGTATATTAGTGTGGTGTATTACAATGATTGATTTTCTTGTGCTGAGCCACCATTTCATACCTGGGATAAAATCCATATGAATGCAATATATAATTCTTTTAATATCCTTTTGGATTTGATTAATAATTATTTTGTTAAGATATTGTATCTATATTAATTAAAGGGATTGGTCTATAATTTTCTATTTTCATAGTATCTTCATCTGACTTTGATATTAGGGTGATGTTGGTCTTATAGACTGAGTTTCATAGCCTTTCCTCCTGTTCAATTTTAGAAGAGTTTGTGCAAGATTGGTATTAAATCTTTTTTGAATGATTTGTAGAATTCACCTTACGATCTCTTATTTCAGTGGCTATATCTTCCCTCTCATTTCTTATTTTATTTATTTGCATCTTCTTTCTCTCACTTTCTTTTTTAAAATAATTCATCTAAGTGTTCATTGATTTTGTAGATCTTCTCAAAGAACCAACTTGTGGGTCATTGATTTTTTATTCTCTATTGCTTTTTGTTCTCAATTTCATTTATTTCTTTTTTAATATTCATTATTTCTTTCCTTCTGCTTGCTTTGGGAATATTTTTTGTTCTTTTTTATAGTTCCTCCAGGTGTGCAGCTATGTCTTTCATATTAGCTCTTTCTTCTTTTTAATGTAAACATGGGTTATTAATTTCCCTATCAGCACTGCCTCCATTGCATCATATAGATTTCGGTATGTTGTGTTCTCATTTTTGTTCACTTTGAGATACTGATTTATCTTGTAATTTCCTCTTTGACCCACTTAGTGTGGTGTTACTATCTATATATTTGTGATTTTTCCCTTTTTCTGCCCTTTATTGATTTTCAGCTTCATTCTATTATGATCAGAAAAAAAAAAGCTTTCTCTATTTTCAATCTTTTAAAATTTATTAAGACTTGTTTATTACCCACCATATGGTCTATCCTGGAGAAGGATCCATGAACACTTGAAAAGAATGTGCATCCTGCTGTTTGGGAGTGTAATCTTCTATAAATAGGTTAGGCCTATTTCATTTATCATGTTATTCAAGCTTTCTGTTTCCTTATTGATCCCCTGTCCAGATGTTCTATCCTATGCTGATAATATTGTATTGAAGCCTCCAACTCTTATTGTAAAGACATCTATTTCTTCCTTCAGTTTGGTCAATGGGTACATCATATACTTTGGGGTGTGTTTTTGTTTTGTTTTGTTTTTTAAAGATTTTATTTTATTTATTTCTCTTCCCTCCTTCCATTTTCTGCTCTGTGTCCATTCACTGTGTGTTCTTCTGTATCCGCTTGTATTATCATGCGGCACTGGGAAACTGTGTCTCTTTTTTGTTGCATCATCTTGATGTGTCAGCAATCCATGTGTGCGGCACCACTTCTAGGTGGGCTGCACTTTTTTCATGCAGGGTGGCTCTCCTTGCGGAGCATACTCCTTGTGTGTGGGGCTCTCCTATGTGGGGGTGCCCCTGTGTGGTACAGCACTCCTTTTGTGCAGCACCACTGTGCATGGGCCAGCTCACTGCATGGGTCAGGAGACCCTGGGTATAGAACCCTGGACCCTCCATATGGTAGGTGGCCACTCTATCAGTTGAGTGATGTCTGCTTCCCATACATCACTGATTTTGCACCACCCAGGTTTGGTGTATGAATATTTGTTATTGTTATTTCTCCCTGTTATTGACCCTTTTGTTAATATGCAATGGCCTTCTTCATCTCTTACAACAATTTTTCATTTATAATCTATTTTGTCCAGTAATAGTATTGCTACTCCAGCTATTTTTTTTGTTTCTATGTGCATGGAATATCTTATTCAAACATTTCAATTTTCAACCTGTTTGTGTCCTTGCATTTAAGATGAGTATCTCATAGACATCATATAGATTGATCATCATATAGATTTATCCATTCTGTCACTCTGTGTCTTTTGATCATGGAATTGAACCCATTAACATTCAATATTGTTACTGTAAAGGCATTATTTCCTTTGTCCATTTTATCCTTTGGCTTTCTGTTGTTGTTAAATCATATTATTGCCTGTCTTCTAACTTTTTGTTTATCTTTTCTAATAATCTGTATTTCTAAACTCTTCTGAAGTCTCTTTTCCCTGTCTTTCCTTTGAAACTGCAGTACTTCCTTTGCCATCTCTTGTAAATCTTCTTTTGATCACAAACTCATTCAGTTTCTGTTAATCTGTGAATACTTTAAACTCACTCTCATTTTTGAAGGACAGATTTTTTGTATAAAAAATTCTTACCTGTTTTTTCTCTTTCAGTACATTAAATACATTTCATATCACTGCATTCTTGCCTTCATGGTTACTGATGAAAGATAGACACTTAGTCTTATAGAGCATATCTTTTATGTGATGAATTGACTTTCTCTTCCTGCTTTCAGAATCCTCCCTTTATCTCTGACATTTGACATTCTGAATGGTAAGTGTTTCAGTGTAGGTATATTCAGATTTATTCTGTTTTGGTTACATTGTCATTTTTGGATATTGATATTTTTGCCTTTCATAAGGGTTGAGAAATTTTGGGCCATTATTTTCTCAAATATTCTTTCTGCTTCTTTTCCATTCTTTCCTGCTTCTGGGACATCCATTCTAAGTTTCCCTGAGAAACTGTTCATTTTTTTCCCAGTCTTTTCTCTTCCAGTTCTTTCTTTTCACGATCAGATGTTCTTTCTTCTAATTCATTCATTCTCTTCTCCACCAATTCAAATCTGCTATATGCCTCTAATATATTTTTAATTATCCATTGTGTCTTTCATTCCTATAAACTCTATTACTTTTTTTTTGCAAGTTTCAAATTGTTTTTTTGTGTTCACCCAGTGTTTTCTTAATATCCTTTATATCTTTGGCCATATTTTCCTTCAAATCCTTAATTTGGTTTAGGATATTTGCATGAACATCTTTGATTAGGTGCCTTAAATCCTGTGTCTCATCAGGATTTTTAATTTGTTCCTTTGGCTGTGCTATATCTTCCTGTTTCTTAGTATGACTTGTGATTTTTTTCCTGATGTATATAGGCATCTGATTATGTTCCTGAGTTTACTCTGATTGCCTTTTTCCTGCCTTGCTTAGTGGTTATGTTTCACAGTTCTTCATTAATTTTTTGTTCAACTTTTTCAAAAAATTTTTAAATTGTTCTGTTTAAGTCTTCAAAAAAGCATCAGGAACCCATTAATGGGCACAGGCCAGATCTACAGGCACCTGGGGATAGGGACAAGAGATTCCTAAAAGCCCTTTATTCTGTCACATTCCTGGATTGCTAGCTGATGGTGCTATTTGGCAAAACTTTCCATGGAGTTGGTTCTTTCAACTTCCACTGGCTAGAGTTTCTGAGCCAGTTAGAGCTTCCATTCATAGCAGATGCACAATGAAAAGCAGTCCAAACTTGCGGAAGAGACCACACTCAGTCCCCAGTACCATCTCTCTTTTCAGGGAGGAATAAGACCATTCCCCTCTCAGTCGGTCACAGCATCTTCTGGTTTTACCAAGATTATTCTTCTTAAGGGTGGGGGATGGGCATTATCCCAGCAGCAGGTGAGACTAACTCACAGTTCTCCTTTCTGTCTTTTCATCTCAGTCCCCACACCCTCTTTGATGATGTGCCCAACACTTCCCATGTTTGTAGATCCCCAAAGCAGCTCCTTTGAACAGCTTCTGCTCTTCATCCACTGTTTTCATAAGTGCATTGCACCCTGCTGACCTTCTCCAGTGCCATCTTCTGGAAATAGACCTGTCTGTATTTGTAATGTGAGAGTGTCCCATGAATCAGATGATGGACTGCTTCCCTTCATTATCTGCATAAAATCTTTTGGGGATTTAATCAAACCTTTCTAACATTTAAAACTGACTTTCTGATTTTTCTCCCCTCCAACATGTTATACCTATGCTCTTCCCTATATCAGTATATGAGTACTTAACCTTTCTATTTATTCAGGCAAAAACCTTTGGAGTCATCCTTGACTCCTCTCTTTATCTTTCACCTCTTAAATCAATCAGTAAGTCCAATGGTTCAAGATTTGAAATACATCCAGAACTATATCACGCTTCACCTCATCCACCGATAGCATCCTTGTCCATGTTGAGCCATCTCTTTGTTGGCTTATTGCAATAAGTTTCCCAACTGTCATTCTTGCCTCCATGCTTCCTCATATGATTTAATCTATATAAACATCCAAATGATCCTAAAAAAGGTGATCTGAGTCATATCACTAATTTTTATAACATTAAGTAACATTTTTCATAAATTAAACTTCAATGATTTTAAGTACAGAGTGAGTTTTAGCAAATGCACACACTTGTGTAATCCATTGTAAAGAATCCTTGTAAAGAAACCATGCATTTTTATCCTTTTTCGCACTTTCTCATTTTCAGTTTAATGTTCTCATAAAGACACAAGTGGAATTTTATGCAGATTTTTGAAGCTTGTGCTTATCTTCCTCTTTTCTGTCTTTCCACCGTAGGAAGAGCACCTTCTTCTGTTTCCTGTGCCATGGTATAAGGAGTTCTTCAGACAGAAAGATGGGGTGCTAATGAGGCTCATTTTCCTTCTTTTTCTTCACTCAGGGATCACAATTCTATGGTTCCAGTTGCCCAATGCCTTAAAATGTTGTTTTATATATTTTGTCTCACTTTATAGTTGTTTAGATCAAGAAGGCTAGTCTGGTATCAGTTATTCCTTCATGACCAGAAGTGAAATACATTTTCATGTCATTCTGAACTTGTTAGTTCACCCTCTTGGAGGTCATGTATAGTCTCCATCTACTTACATATATTCTCCATATACTCTACTTACATATATTCAAGTACTACTTTTTTATATGTAGACCTTTGTTGGTATTTGCCTTGGCATATGGATGTCAAGTAAATGGAATGGCTGCCTATACTTTGAACCATTGTTCAACGTTTATGTTTGTCTCATGGCATTTAGCTCATTTGTGCAGCTAGTTGTATGTGCTTGCATTATCCTTCATACAAGACTTTAAACTTTTCAACAGTAAAAAAACAGCATTCTATAAATATTTATAAGATTGAATTGAATATATCAGAGAACCAAGTGAATAAGAATGAATTTTGATGATTGTGATTTTATGGTGATCCATAGGCCCAAGAGATAAAGACATCTGTTTAATTTTTAATTACATTTGGGATGGTGTAGGCATTTAATGCATATTTATTGGCTGAGAGACAGGACAAGATCCACAGTAAGGAACCCACAACACCTGAGTTAAATATTCAGAAGTTTTGAATTTTTGCTGACATATTCTTGTACTAAAAAATAAATCCTATTGAAATACCTTTTCTCCTATGGTGAGTCTAGATGAAAATGATGATACTATTTTAGCCAGTGTGTGAATGATCTCTCTTGAGTTAATTCAAAGGAGAAGAACAGTTATAAAAGGAGATCATTTGTTGTTGTTGTTGTTATACCTTAACCTGGAAATCTTGTTTGTCATTAAGAGAGGCTTACTTGGAAGTCGATAATATATTCAAGAACAAGTCATTTAAATTGCTTTCTCAATTAGGTTAGGCAATCACACACACAAATATGTACACGAATGAGAAACAGAATAGAAGGAAACTGATTTTCTGCCTGTTGATTCCAACCAGTTACTCATAAATTTAATGTAGTGGTCTTTGGGACCACCTATACAATTGAGTCCATAACTCTGATCAATAGTACAATACATGAAAGAAATCAAATTGATGCTCTGATCTGGTGGTATGCCATAAAATCAAGTTATCTGTAGATTTGGTCTCATGCTGTCTTCATCCCATGGTGAAGTTTATAAAACTGGGGGTTAAGCTATTAACCAATCCTTTTAAAGTATGTGCTGCTTCATTTCAAATAGCAATGTGCGTTTTGTCTGTTTATTGATTTATTTGTTACAGTACTGGCCAGGCAGATAGTGTAGTCATTATAAATACACCTATATCTGCCATCTAGTATAAATTGCTAAGATTTTCTTAGAAATAAATAATAAAGCTTGCTAGATTTTCAAATGAATGTCTTCTTGAAAATGGCACTGTTTGGGACATCTTGGAAGCAATAATGTGGGGACTATATATATATATAGCTATTGGCTATGTAAAAATGCCTTGTTTCATTCAGGTGTGAAAACAAATGAATAAACATTGAAATTACACTGTTCTAGAAATGCATTTTATTTATAATGCACACTAAACTTCAGGCCATTTCTGAATTAAAAAAACAGAACAATATACAATTCTCTTGCATTTGAGGTTATTGAGTTGTTCTAAGCCTTCTGACATTACTAAACTATTTACAATTTTTGAAAGATAAACTGTAATCTGACTGATCACAGCTAAAAGGCTACATGAAAAACAAGAAGCAACACACTTTAGGAGAAATTGCTAAAATTATGCCTAGATATCCACAGCATTGCTGATGAGGAAAATCTAGAATTTAATCTTTCTTTAAGCTAAAATGGTTTTAGGTTGCATTTCAATCATTATCAGTGCAGGGTTATAAAGAGCAGTGATATTTGTGTTGTTTTCTACACAGAACTGACTTCTTAATAGTCACGTTTGTTATTGCTACCATAGAATTAACCTATGGTGGTTATGCCTTAGAAAGGTCAAGATGTTAATACACATGAAACAAAATGCTAGAGATTCAAAAGGACAGGGAAAGTGAAGAAGCAAATGTTGTGATTTCTGGACACAATAACCTCATTAAAGTTTTGTAGTGATTTCTGCAAAATGGGAAAATAGCCGTGAAGAGATGTGGAAGATGAATAGAATGTACCTAAAATGCCAAGCTGTAGTTATGTATGTCAAAGGTTCACAACCCTACATGTTACAATCATTCAGAAAGCTTCAAAAACAAAAGTAAAGAACACAAACAAAACAAAACTGACCTAAACAACCAAACCAATCACCTCCCACTCCCATTCTAATTTTATTGGTCTAGGTATAGGCATCAGTATTTCTTAAAATCATGACAGATAAATCTATTGAGCAGCCAGGTTTGAGGCACACTGATGCAAGTCCTTTCTGATAAAAGTACTCTCATAATAATGAGGACAGAAAATTAGAGAATTATTTTATTTTCCTCAGTCATTAGAGGAAGAGAAGGTAAAAACATAAGTTTTCTCTCTTCCTAGTTAAATTATTGGGACTAATTCTGGACATCTCCTTTTCTCACATTTCCTCTCTAGATCCACTTTGAAAAATGAAGAATTCAAATATCTGGTTGCTGTTGATGAATTTTAGGGCAGCATGCCAAGCTAACACTAATTTCACAAGACCAGGATCAACTGTTTATCACATTTCTTTAATTAATTGCATTTTTTTTTTTTGGTAAAGGTCTTGTTGAAGAGGGATTAACCACAATTTTGGGATTCATTGGTTAGGTAGGTCTATAGGATCACAAATTAGCAGAGAATCATTTTATTTTTTCGCAAAGTTGTAGTTTGGGGGAAAAAAAGTAAAAAACAAACACACAATATAGGTCAAGGTCATAACCTAATAGAATTTTCCAGCTTGAGCCCTTGGAAAATAGCACAACCATTTAATTGGACTGATGGCTAGAGGGAGATTCATTACATACATCTCTGTGATACTTAAAAATGAACAGACACTTGTGACTGACATATGGAAGGAAAAAAAGAATCTTCAAGTAGCACATCCATTGTTTTCCACAGTCTAGGAAATAGTGTTTACCTGGTGAGAATTAGTGCTTGCGGGCCTATAATGTTCATTTTAGGCAGCCTTCCTCCTTTATTATACTTCTTAAGTGAGCTAATCTTACCTGAGTATAGACACGGAAAACCAGTCCTGCTTTGTGACCAAGCTTATCTTAAAGGCACTTGGCAGAGGAGAAAGTGAATGTCATCCAACACTGTGTATTAGCTGATGGTTATTCATTTGACATGTTTATGTTCTTCCCCAGGCATGCCAATTAAGAGAGTTCACCTGCCTCTGTCAGAAAATTAACTCGGAATGGTCTGCTGAAACCAACCACAATGCCCAAGGTCATTGTCTGATAGAGTAAATTGTCCAATTATAGAGTAAATGGTAGAAACAATAGGAGAAACATGATAAAAAATACGTTAATTAGTGCTGTCTCACTAACAGACTGGCTCCTTCACACGCTGTATGGACAAGACGATTTAGCTAATCTTTTCATTTCTTCAGGGTGAAGTCTTGGCAGGATAGTTGGTGTGGAAGAGCTAAAGGTGGCCTCAAGCCTGTCCACCTCATACCTACCGAGTGCAAATTATAGCCAGGGACTGCCACAAACACGTGACATCTATTAATAAATTTAACCCTCACAACTCAAAGAGTGGGAAGGAGGGAATAGTATTGTCCTCATTTTATAGATGAAGCAACTTGTCTACATTACTGTCTACATTACTGAGACAAGGTCAGAAAGAAATGGTGCTTCAGTTATTTCAGAGCTTGGAATTAATTTAGATAGCACACACACACACACACAATCTATGGTAAACTTTTATCTTGTTACTGTTATGTAGTGCTATTCTTTTTTAAAATTAAATACACTGAGATAAAGAATTACATAGCACATATATTTTCCTTCCTTCCTTTACTCCCCTATATTCTTCCTTTGTTTCCTTTTTTTAAATTTTAGAATCAATATTTGCCATGTGAAAATCTAAATATATTTGAAATCTACTTATTTGTGTATTTCCTTAGCTTTTAAGTGTCTCCATGAGATAAGTGATCCAAAGGAAATTTTGAGAACAGTCTAAGGATATAAAATAAAACAATATATAGTGGAATAAATTGTTGGACTTCAGCTCCCTGGGATAGCAACCAGGACCCTGATTAGGTAAGTGCTACTGGATCCCTCATGACTCTGATACTGCATCATTGGTAACATAATGCTTTATATCTCTAGCCATTATGGCTCAGAACCAAAGCAATGGGCCAAATACTGCTGGGAATGGAGTTTATAGCAACATCAGAAGTTCAATCCCAGATTCTAGGTTGAAAACTATGGTCCAATTCTTTCCTATGTTCTTTCTGCTTATCTTCTTACTCTGAGTGCTTTAACAGCATCATTCAAATTAACTTAGCATTTTTGCTTCTATTGCCAAGAATATTTCTTAAATCTTTTAGCTTTACTTCTACTTCCACATCTATACTCTTAAATGGGTTTTGTCCTTACAACATTGATTACCATGCACTCTCTCAATTTGTGGCTTATTTCCCTAAAATCCTGCTATCAAGGGGCCAGGAGTAGGTATCCAAATTCTTCTAGTTCAGGAAATTGATTTTGCTCCATCCTGCTCTGCAACTCCACTCTTACTCCTTTTGACTTTCAAAAGATTTTCTTCTTCAGCATATAAATGGACTTAAGGCACTCCTACCTTAAAAATCACCCTTGTTCAGCTTCTAATTTTTCCCTTTTCTGCAAATTTTCTCATTTCTAAGTTTTTCCCCATGAGATGTCTCTCATACCTCTAATTCTCTTCTCATTCTCACTCCTCATTCCACCACACTGAAACTCCTCCACCAATACCACATCCTTATTCCACTTCACCTCTTACTCTGCTGGCAGGATTCCTTTTTTTTTTTTTTTTTTTTTCTATTTCCCTCTCTCTGCACCATACATATGCCCTAATATAAAGTACAAATTAGTTAACAAAGTAAGGTGTTGTGAGATAAAGTGATCTAGGAATTAAAGCAGCAAGAGGAAAGATCATGGGTTGAAATATCAATGTGATTTGTATTAGTGACCAAAGAAGTTAGTTGAGTTGTATGGGTCTGACATTGGAGATCAATGTATCCATGCCTGTTGAGAAGCTGGTAATAAGTTAAATAGAATAAAAGAAGTACACCTAAAATCTTACCACCTCCGACAGCATCTGTGTTTGCAGATATAATGCCAATCTTTATTTAAAGATTTTAAACCTTCTTTTGGTTTGTTTGTATCATATAAATTATGTGAAAATATAAGGGTTTTATAATAATGGACTCTACTGCCATACTTTTCTAGTATTATATCCTATATCTTATTCCTTAAAAAACTCATCTAATTTTATAATTTAAACTATCAAATGAAATCTGGTAAATCCACCTAATGAATCCAACCCACACTTCTTTTCTGATTTACCTATTGTCATGATTTTTTTTAAGATTTATTTATTTCTCCCCCCCCCCCCCCATTGTCTGCTCTCTGTGTCCATTTGCTGTGTGTTCTTCTGTGTCTGCTTATATTCTCATTAGGTGGTACCGAGAATCTGTCTCTTTTTGTTGCATCATCTTGCTGCATCAGATCTCCATGTGTGTGGCACCATTCCTGGGCAGGTTGCAGTTTCATGCAGGGCAGCTCTCCTTACACAGGGGCCACTCCTTGCACAGGGGGCACCCTTACATAGGCGCTTCCCTGTGTGGGCCCGCATTCTTTGTGTGCAGCAGCACTGCATGTGGGCCAGCTCACCATACAAGCCAGGAGGCCCTGGGCATGGAAACCTTGGACCTCCTATATGGTAGGTGGATGCTCTATCTGTTGAGCCACATCCGCTTCACAATGAGTTTTCAATATGTCAACTTGTCTAGGTTTTGTTCTCCAGTTATTCAATCACACACTGATCTGTGTGTTCCTGTAAATGGGTTTTGCAGATGCAACTGAAGTCCTTACTCAGCTGACTCTAAATAAAGGTGATTATTCTGGACAATCTGGATAGGCGTGATTTAATCAGTTGAATAGATTAAAAGAAGGACTTCACCCTATGGATGATGGATATGCTTTGTCATCCACAGTCCCTTTAATCACTTAAATTAATTACTTGTTATCTCCCCATCACTCCCAGCTCCCCCCTCCCCATCCTCGCTTTTTCTCCTACTGGTTCTGCTTCTATGGCTACACCCTGACTTCTATACTTACTAAATATCCTCACTTGGATGTTCAATAGATTCCTCAAATCAATATAACAATGATTAGAATTTCTCCTGGAAAAGAGTATGCACTCATTAATATTTGCTGAATTGGATGCATTAACAAAAGTACAAAACTACATCATCTCCCCAATCTCTTTATTCTCTAGTCCTATCTCCTTATTGGCACCACCATGCACTAAAAACCTGTGCTGCATTCTAGAATCTTCCTTTGCCTTTCCAAGCCTGACCTGTCAAGCTCCAAGTTCTAAATAGCTCCTGTATTTTTCATTTCTGTTGTCTTAGACCAGTTTAGGCAATAGCATCTAAACTAGGCTCACTGCCTCCAGCTGGCTATCATTCTACTTGAATCTGGGTGTTCTTTCTTGGACACAAATCTGATCATCAAGTACCCACATTTTAAATATTAAAATTATTTCCCAAAACTTATTTTAAAGTACAATTTAAACTATTACACTTAGCACAAATTACATTTTGTAATTTACCTTCCGAGTGTTGCTATGTCTTATTTATAAATTCCTTACTCGTCTTAAGCTCCAGCCATATAAACAAATTTTGAATTCATTATGCTGTTTCCTAACTTTGCCTTCAATCATGCTGTTCTCTCTACTAAGAACACCCTTTCCAGTTCCCTCATTGCCTACTCACAGACTCCTCATCTTTAAGAGTTACCTTTAATTTCCTTTCCTTTGGGAATGTTGCCTTGCTTATCTGTTCCCATGTTATGTTACTGCCTCTTTTCTGTTGAGAAACATCCCGTGTATCCCTCTAGCACAGCACTTATCACACTGTTCCCTAATCAGTGGTTTTCTTGTCTTCCCTACGGAAATGTAAGCACTTTGAGGTTAGGAAACATGTTGAACTCAATTTTGTGTTTCTAACACCTATCTCAGTGTTTAGAACTTAGTGTTCAAAGGATATTTTTTTGAATAAATGAATAAATAAAATCTGCACCTTGAAACTCATTTCCTTCACCTGCCACACATAACCTTGTTCATTATTCACTGAGAAACAGTCATAACTTCCTCATTCTTCCCTTTCATCCTCCATGGAATGTACCTGACTTCACTTTCTCTTAGCGGAAGCAGTATTTCAAACCCTTTTCAAGCTTCTGGTTTTCACATTGTTTTGTTTTCTATTGTAATGTAAATCTTCCTTTCCCCACTGACTTCATTTATCTCAATTTTCAAACATATTGAGGTCTCCTCTATCCTAAAAATTAAAATCTTTGAACTGCTTTCTTATTAAGTTACTGCCCTACTTTTTCTTTCTATTTACCAAGAAATGTCCTGAATGATTTGGCTGCACTTCCTGTCTCCATTTCCTCTAATCTTTTTGATTTCCCGCCCACTGAAATCTAGATCTCAGGTTGATTTCATTCTCATGCAAATTGACATTTACAAATATCTGAGCAAAATAAAAGCATTGGCCATTTTTGTCTATTGTTTCCTCCTTTTTGCTATCATTCTTTTATTCTGTGTCACTGCTCTCTCTCAGTTCACTTCTAAACTATAATGAATTCCTGAAAGTTATTTTCTAGGCTTCTCTTTGCCTTTTTCTTATTAGCTTTCACCTACTCATACACATCAACATGCATTTGCAATATTCCCTTTCATGATCTCATACCAACATATGATGCTAGCTCTCATTTTATGCTCATTATTTTGAAATACTTATCTTTAATCAGGAATTGCTTCCATTTTCCAGATAGTTTTTGACTGGTGACAGGAATCTTTAATGTAATTCCTACAAGAATCTCCAACTTCCACACTTAAGGCTGGAAATTTTCTGTCTTCTCTATTAAGCCTGTTTTTATTTGTGTGTTCTCTTCCCAGGTAATATTTTATCTCCATCAGATGGTACACTGTGTAAACGCCTTTTATTATTTCCCCAGTTTTCAATTATTAACCAAGTTCTGTTACTCTATGTCTAAAACATTGTTGAAATGTGTTTCTTCATGTTTTCGGCCATTGTTTAAATTCAAGTTCCCATCATTTCTTGCCTATACAATCACAATAATCCATTTACTTGATGCTCTCTATTATAGCCTGTATTTTACCCTGATCCAGATTTGCTCTTTGAATTTATGACTATAATTTGACAGCTAAAATATTGTCATATTTACTGTTTATCCCACTAATCTCTAATTATCATCTGTTCCTAGATCAGAGTAAATAGTAAATCTTTTTAGGTATTCAATAACCATTTATTAAATTGTAGTTACCTAGGTATTAAGTGGGAAAGTAGATGTTTGGTCTCTAGTTAGCCTAACTCCAAATCCTTTCTATTTTCACTACATCAAAATAAGAAAGCGGTAGCAGTGAGTCAGAAAGGAAGTTAGCAAGCACTCTGAAACAGAGTAAATATTTAACCAATTCACAGTCTCTTTCACAATGTGAATGCTCTATAATAAGAAATGAAGTTTAGAATGGAAACACTGAGATTAATAATCATAGCAAATATTTTTAAACCCTATATGCAGAATACTGAGCTTTATATCATTATGTCAATCAATCTGCAAAATAACCCTATGTATTAGGTAGTATTACATCACCTTGTGGCAGAGACTCCTAGCTGTTCAATCAATTTCTTTTTCTCTTCTTCCTGGCCTCACAAGCAAACAGCATTTCAGTCTCTGTTGTAGTGAGATATGGACATATGATTAAATTTTATCCAGTAGAATATAAGCAGAAATGATTGTGATTGACACAAATAACTTCCATGCTTGAAACTGCGTGTTCTTATCTTCTTTCACATGAGTGGAAAGCAGCATCAAGGCAACATTGGTAGTTACAAACTAAAGATAGTAAAGCATTTATCAGCATTTCTCTATCACTCTCCCTCTCAACTTACTGCCCGCTAATCCTTTCTACTACCCACTTTTGGCTGACCAGAAGAGTTTACTGTAGACTTTTACTAAGAAATAAAAAGATAATGTCTAAGGTCACACGTGGAGTAAAGGGTGAAACTTAATTTGAACCCAAATCTATATATTCTAGAGTTTACATCTTAACACTTCCACCTTTAGACTCAAAGAAAAGACAAACCAACATAGTATAAAAATCTTTTACAACATCATATTTTATTGCAAATGATTTCTGTATTTAACTTTCAGTTAACCAAAAAAAAATTTTGCAAGAAAGCAATCAAACCAGAAAGATTTCTAATTTGTTAGCATTATTATGTGATCTTTACATTCTGCTAACTTATCATTCATGCATGACAATTAATGGCATGTCCTCTCTCTAACACAATTTTTACTTATTATTTTACCATTTCTAAATCACTACAAAAATGTCATGAAAATTCCTTTGGAAGGAGAAGCTGAACCAATTATCCATATGTTTTTGTTTTGTTTTGTTTTGTTTTTCCATGTGTTTTTTTAAAGAAGTAAGATTAAATTTATTTTCTAATCAAATTTGTAATTTCTCTTTTATTGACGTGGTTTTTATTCCTGAAAAACTTTGGTTAAGTTTTTGTGTTATTACATTAAATTTCAAGATAATTTTATACTTTAAGAATGGAGAAAAATGTAAAGAAAACTATTTTTAAAACATTAAAGAAGGAGATCTCTTTTGAAAACCAACTAGTAGTCTTACTAGCTCTCTTGGATCAAATTTATATTTTGATCTGTTTGGGGCCCTAATGCTCTAGTTAAGAAATACTAGCCAGAAATACCATATAAAAATGTTTTATCTATCTACAATATAGATGAATATCTTTTTGTTGAGCAGGGTTTTTGTTTTATTTAGATTTGTTGTCACTATTTTCTGACACTTTCTTGAAGAATTATTTGAGGATGAGGTACACAGTAGAGAACAATTCTGTTAGTGTATGATAAAGGATGAAAGTTCCTTTTAAAAAAGAGTGTGATCAGACAACAGTTTTAGCCCTTTCTAAATACTGGAAACATATAGTTCATCCTAATTCTACCATGTCCTTCACAGCAGGGGAGGGTTTACACTTGTTACCCTCTGAAGACTGAAGCAACTTGTGAAGGCAAGTCCAGAATTGCTTGAAGTTCCTAATCAAGATCAAAATGAGTGAATAAGTAAATTATCTTTATTATTATTTTCTGAAGTAACTTGAAACTGTAAGAAAGTTACCCAAAATAATTATTCCCGATGGTGTACCACTGGCCAAGGAGAGGTATAGGTACCAGACCACCCCATTTCTGCAATGTCTTGTAGCTATGCAAGTGTATCCTAGTTCCCTTAGGTAGAACCAGTTGACTTTCATCTCACAAGTTTGATCCAAATCAATCTCACTCTTTACAGTGGCTTTATTTTATTTTGTCAATAATTTGGATTAGTTGGATTTAACAAATACTTTAATCACATGGCATTCATGGGATATTGGATTTGGTATCTTTTGTGTAGCAAATAGGAATATTGAGGCAATAAGATTCTTTCATTTTTCACTCTTGCAATTAATATGCTGACTACATTTTCAACTATTCTTCACACAAAATATTCACAGCTAATAATGTTTTTATGCTTGTAGAGATATAAATATGCCTCACACTTTTTTTTCTTTTTTAAAGATCAGGCTAATGACAGCAAAGTTTTGTCGAGAAAAAGAATTCAGAGTGGGGAGCAGATGTGGCTCAAGTGGTTGAGTGTTTGTCTTCCACAGGGACTTCCCAGGTTCAGTTCAACCTGCTTCCTATAAACAAAAAAGCAAACAACAGGTAAACAAATGGAAAAAAAAAAACTTAGGGTAGCCTATGTGGCTCAGTGGTTGGGCACCTGACCTTAACTGTTTGAGGTCCTGGGTTCAAATCCTGACCCCCAGTACCTCCAAAAAAGTGTTCGGACTAATTTATTTTTCTCGGATTTCCTTTAGTCATCGGACTGAATGTGGGTTTTGGCAAGATAAATGAAATGTAAAGCTATTCTTTTAATTTTAAAAAGTATAATAATGGACATATGTAGGGACCCAATAGCATAGCAAATTGAAAATATAGAAAATACTGGCATTTATTGCCTTCCATAGTAAGAGTACACTTTCACAGTCTGCTTTTCTAGACAAAATTTGACATAATCCTGTATGTTGAAGTTTCTCACTATTTATTCTTTTCCCTGAAAAATATTTTTTTTCATAAAATAAAGTAAGGGCTATAAATTGCTTAATATATGAAGCCAAAATAAGTAATTCTCATCTTGCCCAAAGCATCTAACTTCAAAATTAATGAAGTTTATATGTAGAGGAAAAATGGTTCATTAATATTTAACCCCAGAAACACTAGTCTGAATTTTAAAAACGAAGAAAATTTAACCAACATCAAATATTAAATAGTAATAGAATTTGCATCCTTGTAATTTGAAAGGTTAGAAGAAAGACCTCTAAGTAAAGAACTGAGGAAATGTTTTTCATATAAACGTTGCATAAAAATGACTATAAAATATTTTTAAAGAAATGTTACCTCTCTATATACACAATTAAAGGGTATGTTTATGTTTTATGCAGTGTCTACTTATACAGACCCTAGACAATGTTTTGTTTACTTATGGATTCATAATTCCTCTCAGTCATTCAACTTCCAATCTTAGATTTTCAATACTACAGTTTAAGATATTAATTTAGAAAAATTACTATGTAGATAGTGCAGTAAATGGCTTATGGGGGAAGTAGATTGTGCACTGCTCTTTAGGCTTAATTTGGGAACTCAGAGAGGAGAAACAAAAATAAAATCCCATGAAGACGTAGTGTGAACAAACACTTGGTGTCCATCTTATACCTGGTGTGATTATAGATACCAAAAACGATTGGTAGAGAGAAGAATTTGAATCAGAAGGAATTTGCATCAGTAGCAGGGTTGCATAGTTCAGACAGATCTTCACTGACACACAGAGTCTTTTTGTCTTTCATTATTGGACACTAATATGGAGATTAATGTTTTGGGGTTCATTGGGAGGGAAAGAAGGAGCAAATAAGAACATGATGAGTTGCCATAGCAAATCAGACCAGAGATAATAAGAGCATTTTTGGATTGGAGACATTATGAGAAAAAAATAAGCTAATATGAAGGAATATTTAAAAACGATTAATTTGGTGACTGACAAATTATAGGGTGAACTAAAGAAAAATGTCAAAAATTTCAATATTTCAAGTCCTAATAAATGCCAGTTACAGATTACTGGTAATGTCTAAGGGAATCCAATTTGTGGAGATGTCATTAACTGCCTGAGATTTTACATAGTCTTAAACCAAAGATGCTTGGGTCAGAATCCCCCACTCCTAAAACTGTAGTCCTTCTTTCTCTACTGGAGTTTGATCCTTTGACCACTAACATATCCACTGTCATTATCCCTTGATGCTTGACTACCTGCATTTGTGACCCTTACATTATATGGAAATTTTCCAAGGAATTTTCCAGGTGACCATTATTATACCCCAAGGTATTCTGGGACTGTCCAGTCACAGGAAGAGAGTTGCCCACAACTGAGGATCCTCTGAATTACACAGTTAAGGGAACAAAGGAGAAAAGGCACTTAGAAGGAGGAAACTCTCCAGGTAATTGCCATCTGGTGTCATGGTTGTCATGGAGATTTTATTGCAGCTGCTTTCATGTCCCACTTTGTTATGCTCTGGTTGGATCCATCCTCAGCTTTTCCCTATTCATACCAAGATCTGAAAAAAAAAAGAGGTCTATTTCCTAATCAATAGTGGTCTAATAAAATATAATATAGAAAATATATTCTATTAAAATAAAAGTATCCAACTCAAATAAAAGACATATAAAGGTGGATCTTCACTTATGAAAGCTTTGAAATTATGTGCTACTTCTTGAATGTAAATGATTACTTCTTTATTGTGAATAAATTAAAGAACACTGTCTTCTGACCTTTTAAAAGGCTTTACATTGAAATGGAATAGCTTTAACCTGTTTTCATCTTTAATAAGACATCTTATTTATTTCACCCTATTTTGTGTTAGGAAGTTCATAGAGCAAATATGGAAACAAATAGATTTTCACTTGAAAAATCCAAGATATATAGGCAGTCTGACTTGGTGTTCAAAAGAAGTTTCTTCAATGATAAAAATGTTCTATTTCTAATTTGTCCAATAATGTATCTAGTAGTGATTTGTGGTTACTGATTACTGAAATTTTACTAGTATGACTGAGACTGATTTTAATTTTTTAAAATTTTAATTATTTTAAATTGAAGTCTAAATAGTTTTGCTAGTGACCACTCTAGTGGACAGTGCAGAAACAGCCATTTCTATCAACTTTTTACCTTCCTGTTTTTCTTAATATCTTACTAATTTTTTTAAGGCATGTTCTAATTAGTATATAAAATATTACAGGGGGAGAAACAACTGCCACCACTGTAGTTTTTTTCAAAAATGATAACAGTTAGAAGTATATTCCATGAAATCTTTTCCAACATTTAAAAAAAATTTATTATCTGATGGAGCAATAAAGTTCTATTTTCAAATAAGTGACTCAAATGATGATGAGCCTAGGACACGTATAATTATGTTACCCAAAATAATTTTCTTCCATAATTGTTTCTTTTATAAGATCATTACTTGCATCTCTTAATAGCATTCCTTTTTTGAATGAATAACTTTTCATAAAAACATCCATTGCACCTTATAGGACCAATTGACTTCTTACTGAATGCCTGCTTTTAAAAATACATTTTTCATGTATTTATATCAAGGCTTTTAATGATGAAGTCTTTACTTGATTAAAATACAAGTTTCATTTGTTGGTATTTTGAGAATGACATGCATAGTTTTATATATCCAAAATAATTTATAAAACCTGTCACAAAATTGAGACGTTATTATTGTGGCTCCAGGGAAATTCCAATCATAGGAATTGTCCCAAAGTGTCTTTGAATAGTGGGTGGAGTAATTTACATGCTGTTATTTTCAGCATTTTTCAAAAATTAGTAATTAGTCATATATCTTAGATCTTAATATAGAAGAATTTTATAGTTCATTCTCAGAATTTTAAAGAAATATATTTCTTTTGCTTTTTGGTTTATTGTAGTCATATTATTACACTGATAAATCTTAAAGTTTCTATTTCTTGAAGATGGACACACCAGGAAAAGAAAATAAGCTTATTGACTTAAAAATAGAAAAGATGAAGAAGCATAGGTTTTAGCCATGTTAAAGATGCTTAGTAAATAATTCTATTTGCCTAAAAGAAATATATGAGATTGAGTCTAACATTAGAAGAATTAATATTTACTATTCTAATATATATTAAGGGCAAATGCAAAAACATATAAACTATTTTATATGTATGTTAAGCACAAAATGCTGAGAAATATTGAAAAAAATAGAAAATAAGCTTTCATAGGTAATATGATATGCTTTATATAAACTGCATCTTGTACTGTGTTATTTTTTGCTGCAAATGTATTTTAGGTAGGTCAAATTTCTTTTAGCATTCAAGGATACATCTTCTAACTTTAACTGCATAATGACCAATGAAATAATTGCTCATTGATATAAAATGTCATATTCTTGCACAGTTAGGTATATAAGCATTAATGAAAAGAAAGCAGTCATTGATCCAAAAAGTAAACCACATTAAGTTGGACACACAATGATATTTAAAAATTACTTCCTCTGTCTACAGGTTTATGTTAATTTTTTTCTAATTAAAAACATACAATATATAATCACACAGAAAGGTCATTGTTATTTCTAATTATTTTCCCCATGCAATCAGACATTTATTTATCATAGACTGGAGTTTGCAAGACTAAAATAATTATTTAAAGGTCATGTATTACATATAAGGAAAAGGCTTTATATGTTTGATGATATTTTTGAAATAGGATATAAAGATATTCCTCAGAGATACTGTGAGTTCCATTCCAGACTACCTCAATAAAGCAAATATTGCATTAAAGTGAGTCCACAATATTTTTTGCTTTCCTAGTACATTTAGAATTATGTTTACACTATACTTATGTCTGTTAAGTGGGCAATAGCATTATGTCTAAAAAATGTACATACCTCAATTGAAAAATACTTTATTGCTAAAAGTGTTAGCCATCATTTGGGTCTTCATGAGTTGTAATCTTTTTGTTATTGGAAGGTCTTGTTTCAAGGCTGATGGCTGCTGACTGATTATGGAAGTGGTTGATAATAAGACAACAATGAATTTTGCTACATTGATTGATTCTTCCTTCCATAAAATATTTCTCTGTAGCATACAATAATGTTTGAAAGCATTTTCCCCATAGTAGAGCTTCTTTCAAAATTGGAGTCAATCCCCTCAAAACCTGCTGCTGTTTTCTCGGGTAATTTATCAAAGGATAAAAATCAAAATCCTTTGTTCTCATTTCAACAATGTTCACAGAATATTCACCAGGAGTAGGTTCCATCTCAAGAACCCCCTTTCTTTGCTTATCCATAAGAAGCAACTCCTCATCCTTTCAAGTTTTATCGTGGGATTGCTGCAATTCAGTCACATCTTCCTTAGGTTCCACTTTTAATTCTAATTCTCTTGCTATTTCCACCACATCTGTGGTTACTTCTTCCATGGTGGGCTTGAACCCCTCAAAATCATCCATGGTGGTTGGGATAAACTTCTTCCAAACTCTTCATATTTTGATATGTTGAGCTCCTCCCATGAATCACGAATGTTCTTAATGGCATCAAGAATGATGAATAGTTTCCAGCAAGTTTTCAAATTAGTTTGTACAGATCCATCAGTGAAATCACTATTTATGGCATTTAAGAAATGTATTTTTTAAATCATAAGACTTGAAATTCAAAATAACTCCTTGATCCGTGGGCTGTAGGATAGATGTTGGGTTAGGAGGTATTAAAACAACATTAATCTCATTGTACATATCTTTTTCAGTTTGCTCTAGGGCTGCCAATGCAATATACCAGAAATAAATTTGCTTTTAAAATGGGAATTTTATTAGCTGAAAATCTTATAGTACCGAGACTATGAAATATCCAAATCAGGGCACCATCAGAGATGTTTTCTCACCAAAGGTCATATGCTGGCAGATCCTAGAGACTCACCCTTGGCAAGGCAGGATGATTGGTCTGCCAGTCTCCAACTACTCTTTTCAAGCTCAGCTGTGGGTGATCAGGCATCTCTACCTGGGGCTCATTGCTTTGAGCCTCTCAGGGCTTCTCTTGTGCACATGCAGGCAAACCCGCAGTCCTTTCTCTCACAGGGCAGAGTCGAAATGGCAGAACTCCTTTCTTCTGTGTGTCTTTCTTTCCCTGTGTTTTCTCAGTTTATATAAGCCCCAACAAGAGAGCAGAGACACAACCTGGGTCATACCTCACTTATGCAATCCAATAAAGACCCCAAGGCTAACTAATTGAAAGTGATCTAATCAAACTTCCTTCAACAGAATCTAATTTTTTAAAAAAACCTATATTGCATTTACAGTATACTGCACTTACAGGCACTTGGGAGCATAATTTTCTGGTGTTCACAAAAGAGAAACTAGGAAAATCTCTATCCAAGCTCCTCAGTGACCAGATGCATTGTCAATTAACATTAATAATTAATATATATATATTTTAAACATTTACTTATTTAATTTATTTCTCTCCCCTTCCTTATCATCTCCCTCCCCCCCCCATTGTCTGCTCTCTGTGTCCATTTGCTGTTTGTTCTTCTGTGTCTTGCACCCTTGTCAGTGGCCCTGGGAATCTGTGTCTTTTCTTGTTGTGTCATCTTGCTGCATCAGCTCTCCATGTGTGCGGTGCCACTCCTGGGCAGGTTGTGCTTTTCTTGCATGGGGCAGCTCTCCTTGCAAGGCTCACTCCTTGTGCATGGGACTCCTCTACATGAGGGACACCCCTGCATCACATGGCACTCCTTGTGCACATCAACACTGCACATGGGCCAGCTCACCACACAGGTCAGGAAGTCCTGGGTTTGAACCCTAGACCTCCCATATAGTAGGTGGATGCTCTGATCAGTTGAGCTAAATCCACTTCCTGAACAGTAATATTTTGAAAGCCATCTTTTCTTTTGAAGAGTAGATCTCAAGAGTGCACTTAAAATATTCAGTAAACCATGTTGTAAACCGAATGGCTATCTAGGCTTTGTTGTTCCATTAAGAAAGCATACACAGAGTAGATTTAGCATAATTATTAAGGGCCCTACGATTTTCAGAATGGTAAATGAACATTGGCAGCAACTTAAGGTCCCAGATACATTAGCCCATAACAAAAGGATCAGTGAAGCAATGCATTGACTTCTCTTCTCTAGTGACAAAAGTCCTAGATGGCATCTTCCTTTAATAGAAGGCTGTTTCAAATGCACTAAAAATAAGTTGTTTAGTGGAGTCATCTTCATCAGTTATCTTAGGGGGATCATCTGGATAAATTGCTGTAGCTTCTACTTCAGAACTTGCTATTTCACCTTGTACTTTTATATTACGGAAAGGACTACTTTACTTAAACCTCATGAACCAACCTCTGCTAGTATCAAACTTTTCTTCTGCAGCTTCCTCATTTCTCTCAGCCATTGTAGAAATGAAGGGTTAAGGCCTCACTCTGGGTTAGACTTTGGCTTAAGGGCATGTTGTGGCTAGGTTGATCCTCTATCCACACCTTTAAAACTTTTTCCATCTCAGCAAAAAGGCTAAGGCTGTTTTACATTGTTTTTATTGTGTATTCACTGGAATAGTACTTTTGATTTCCTTCAAGAACTTCTCCTTTGCATTCTCTACTTGGCTAATTGTCACCAGAGGACTAGCTTTCAACCTTTCTTAGCTTCCTACATGCCTTCCTTACTAAGTTTGATCATTTCTAGCTTTTGATTTAAAGTGAAAGATGTGTGACTCTTCCTAACACTTGAAGAGGCCATTGTGGGACTATTAATTAGCCTAATTTCAATATCGTTCCATCTCAGGGAAGAGGGAGGCTTGAGAATAGGGTGAGAGATGGGGAAATGGCCAATGGGTGGAGCAGTCATGTCACCCATCACTAAGCTCATCATTGTAGATGGGTGTTTAATGGCATCCAAAATAATTACAATAGTAACATCAAAGATCACTGATCATAGGGCACCATAACAAATATAACAACAATTTAAAAATGTGAAACACCATGAGAATTACCAAAATATTATGCAGAGACATGAAGTGAGCACAAGTTGGAAAAATGACACCAATAGACTTGCTCAACACAGGATTCCCACAAACCTTCAATTTGTAAGAAATACAATATTCGTGAGGTGTAGTAAAGTGAAGAACAGTAAAACAAGGTATGCCTATACATATATTTATGTATGTGTATAAAAAAAAGAGAAATAATAAAAATATACTATGACCACTAAAAAAGTAGACATTTTAATGCTTTTTTCTTCTTCTTTGTTTCTGCATTTATCATCAAAAGCTATAAATAAAAGTCAACATCAGGAATGGTACAATGAAATACATTTTAATTATACACAGGCACCCACAAACATAATATGTGTGATTTTCAAATGCACTTTACGTATATGGTTTTCAGCCATACCATCTCTGCTGGTTATTGTAGAAATTGAAATTACATATTTGTAAATTTTCTTCCTACATCTGAAAGGTTTATCAAAATGTAAAAATATCTGTTAATATGGGCAAAATTTATAGAATGAAGCCTTAACATTTCTTTAGTGAAATTTGACTGACTAATCCTCTCCTGTAGGGAAGAGTTTGGGATATAGTACATTATGGAGCATATTGATCACAATGTACCTTTAGTAAGCATAACTTTATCTTTTGAAAGTACCAGAGGATACAAGACATTTGAAAAAATGATTATCAATGGGCCATGCAAATACAGAATGAATAGTCAGGGTAGATACTTGAAAGAAGCATTCAGAACCTCAATGATAGAGTAGAAAATTTACCTCAATAAAATTTGAGAACAAAATGGGAGTAAAAGGAAGATCAAAATCTTGAAAATATAATATTGGATTCAGCTGTCTTTGATAAATGGGAGAAATTATGAAAATCAAACAGAACTAAAATTCAATGGAAACAAAAATAGCATAATTCAGTTAAGACAAAGAAAGGAGTTAAATAAAACAATGAATAGAAAAATGGCTTGCAGTATATAACATTCATATTATTCTCAAGTAGGAAGAGAATGTGGAGGTCATTTTATTAAGGAATTACTATATTTAGGAAGCCTGCATAAATTGTCAGTGAAAGAGCTCTGATTATTATAACTGTCCCTATTCCATTGGTCCTGTCATTTCCCTTAAACATCAATATTCTCTAACTGTAACAGGAAATGGTCCAAGAAATTATAATTAATTAACAGAACTGATTTTCCAATTCTTAGCATTAAATCCATTAGCACATCTTTCAGCAGCTCTACCACTAAAAATGTATTCTGATTTATTTGATCTAATATTTCTTATACAAATATACAAATAATGGAAGACACCACCATACCACCCTACTCTATTATCCATTTTCCAGATGGAAAGATCAAGTAACTTTTCACACAATAAATCATATCATGCTACTCTGTTTAAAGAACCTACAGTGGCTAAATGCCATTTGAATAAAAACAAATCTTTTGCATATTTTAACAATCTTCATCTGATCCAGCACTGGTGCTTCTCTACATCTGTGTCAACTTCCTTTCTTATTGTTATCGTTGTTTCTGCCTTTGGATATGTAGTGGTTTCGAATGGTATGTACTCCAGAAAATCACGTTCTTAAAGCTAATCCATTCCTGTGTGTGTAAACCTATATAAGTAGGACCTTTTGATGGGGCTCCTTCAGTAAAGGTTTGGCCCGGGGTGTGTCTTAATCCTCCTACTAGAGTCCTTTACAAAAGAATTGAATTCAGACAAAGAGAGAGAAAGTCAAGGGAGGAGGACACTGAAATCAATGAAACCCAGAAGAGAAGGAAGAGACCAGCAGATACTGCCATGTGCTGTGCTATGTGGCAGAGGAGCATGGGATCCCTGCCAGTTGGTCTTCAGGAAGAAAGCATCGCCTTGATGATGCTTTGATTTGGACATTCTCATGACATCAAGCTATAAGCTAATAAATTCCCATTGTTGAAAGCCAACCCATTTCATGGTATCTGCTTTAAGCAGCCCGAAAAACTGTAACAGGATGATACATTTTCTGTTCACTAACTGAAAAGGTTTTAAGTGTTATGAGCCATGTCTGGGATGGCTTGGGGGACAAATAACATCTTTTAAAGATTACTTATTTTGATAAAATAAAATAAATATTTTATTTAAATAAATTTTTAAAATATTGAAAATTTCAAATAAATTTACAAGAAAGCACTTTCCCTGGGCAAGGAAGCAAATTTCTGGGAGACTGAGAGGAAAGGGCAGTTTCTCTCACTATGGGCACACCTGTATTCAAGCTCACCACTATGAATACACCTGTATTCACAATTTATTTGAACCTCCTTACCTTCCATATGAAATTAATTTTTCTTTGCCTGCTATTGTCATAATAATTAGATATCTACTTCATAGAAAGCAATTCTTTGATGTTCCGGTCAGATCTCTGCATTTGAATAAAAATGTAGAGCAGAAAACAAGGAAAACGTGTATACCGCAGATGCACTGCAGGTTGGTAGAGTGAGCTTAGCAATACCTATCATATCTTTAGTGTGGTGCTGAAGGTGGCAATTATAGGAGACAATTTATTCCTTCTGCCTAGTGCTATTTTGTTGCTTAAACTCTCAAAGCCTTGGAAGCTGTTGAAGCTAGCACAGGTCTGGGGAAGCAACACGATACTCATTATATAACCAAAATAGTTCATTAAACTTAAATTGTATGTAGGACTGTGGCTGCGGGCAGTTATCTGGTCATGCTTTGCCACAGACAGGTTATTTTAAAGTTGATGTAAATTAAGAACATTCCTTTTGTGACAGTATCTTCTGGGCTCAGGCATATTTCAAGAAGGCAGGAAAATAATTAATTTTGGATTCTTAAATATTCAGTATATCTGTGAGCACTGCTTTGGAACCATTTATTTAAAAAATACTTCTTTCATTTCCAATTTAATAGGAAAGGAATACCACCATTCTACAATTCTCAGCAACAGATTCGAACAGATAGTTTATATGTATTTTTCAAAAATTCATTAAATATATCACTATTTGATGGAATTCTAGAAATATTTTCATAGCCATACTAATATTTTATGATAGAAAATATGTTTATGTACTAAAATAAATGTTAAATGGAACTGTTGAGTACATGAGCAGGAAACGATGCAGGAAGAAAACTGGTTTTGCTGTGTTTTTTTCCTCTTCTTTGTTACCAGAAAAGGTATTCTCGTAGTCAGTCTATCTTATGCCAAAACATTGCTACAAGCCAAAAAATTGTGTCAAATTTGTAATGGAAGAATAATAGCAGTGTAATTTTACCACTCAGTTGAATAATTTATTTCATTAATCATATACATTTATGTCTGGAAGGGATCTTAAACATCATTTAACTCATTATTTCCCAGATTGTTTTCTGTGTCACAAAATTCTGAGTAAAATAAAAACAAAGTTGTCTGTAGGGAAACAAGTTTTGGATATTTGGAACTAAATAATTTAAATTGGCTTAGCTAAGGCATGACTTCATGCAATGTATTTCTATGCTGCTCCTTGGATCAGAAACATTTCCTAAAATGATTTGGCCATGGTACTGCCATTAATATCTTGAGGGATCCAATTGTTCTTTTAATCAAAATTCATTTAGTAAAATATTGATCCAACACCAGACCCTCATTATAAAGGAAAGGAAATGAGATGCAGGGAGGCTAAAAGACTGTCTAAGTCACAGAAGAGATTACTAGGAGAGCTAGGCCATTTGGTTTCTAGACCTCTGTTCTTCCTACTACACTATTTATTTCATCAACTGAGACAACTAGCATTTATGCTTTAGTAAAGATACAACCTCTTTCCTATAAAGATTTGATACCATACTACTAGGAAGCAAGACTCATCAGTAGGAGCCAATCCCTCAAAAGGTTTTGGTTTGCACATGAGAGAAGTTGTGGCTGTCTGATAGGATGCTTATCAAATGTCTCTCTTGTGAGCCATTATATATGAGTTCAGATATAACTCCCAGTAGATCTATAGGATATTTTAAAGCTGAACCTCTTCAAATATATGGCAAAAAATTATTTACAGGGAAGATTTAAGTTCTACGGCAATTTCAAAACACTTCTCCCTTTACTCCCTACACACAAACACACATACTCACACACACACTCATAGATGGGTGCACATAAATCTCCTGCACAAAAGTGAAATATATGAGTCCTACAGTAAATGGCACAAGGATATAAAGGACATTCTACAAGGATTTTCCAGAGATGCTCTTTTTACTCTTTTGAAATCCTGATTATTTATTGTTAGGAACAATATACAAATTGAACTGTCCATATTTTCCTACAAAGAAATATATCAGAGTCAGATTCACTAGCTGGAGTATTTTGCTAGTATTTTACACTGTTTATTTGGAGTTGGAAAAATTGAGCATTGTTTTCTTGTATGGAAAAATTATATATGCTGTTCTAAATATATATATATACAGATAGATAGCTTATATGTCAATAAAACTGAATTTATTTGTGTGGACTTTTTCTCCTTTATGAGAGAAGTTGAGAGCTCATAAAACAATCATGCTAAAATACAAGATTCCCGTAAACTACCTATTACTAACTGCTTGCATTGGTGTAGAATGTTTGTTACAATTTTTTATAACATTTTTATAATTGTATTATTAGCTATAGTCCATGGTTTAAATTAGGGTTCACTGCTTGTGTAGTGTAGTTACAGGTATTTTTAAAATTTTTGTTCTAATACCAAATATACAGTATAACATTTCCCCTTTTAATCACATTCAGATATATATTTCAGTTCTGCTCATTACATTCATAATGTGGTGCTACCATCACCACTATCCATTACTAAAGCATTTCCATCATCCAAAATGGAACCCTCTACATTTTAAATCTTAATTTCCCATTTCCTAACCCCATCTCATTCCCCAATAATAATTCCCAAATAATTCTTTATTTTGATTTTATGAATTTCCTTGTTCTAATTATTTCAAATCAGTGAGATCATACCATATATGTTCTTTTGAATTTGCCTTTTTTCACTCAACATGATGTTTATGAAATCTTATAGCAACATAACAATTATAATTATCATGGCAATCAATTACTACACACAGTTACCACACTATTATATTAATATTTTTAAATTAGCATGGTGGTATAGGAGTATAGGAAATCATGGTTTAAAATGTGTGAACTTTCAATATAAGATCCTGGTTAAACCAAGATTTCCTGTACTACAGTGTAATATTAAAACTAAGGTTTCTTCTTTGACCATGTTAAGATATTATAAACAATTACATATTTTATAATGTGATTATAATTATTTGTAGTTCAGGACTTATTTGCTCTTGATTATTTAAATTTTTATGTTTCTGTCAAGATATTTTTGAAAGAAGCAGTATATGTGAGTTATGTTATCTCCAGGGTTATATCTTATACATGGCACATATTCTAATAAATTATTGTTATGACTTTTAAGAAGGTTTTCATTTGATGCTTTCTAAATTGAGAAAACAAAATCTATCTACCTATATTAGTCGACCGAAAGGGTGCTGATGCAAAAATACCAGAAATCTGTTGGCTTTTATAAGGGTATTTATTTGGGGTCAAAACTTACAGTTACCAGGCCATAAAGTATAGGTTATTTCCCTCATCAAAGTCTGTTGCCATGTGTTGGAGTGAGATGGCTGCAATGTCTGCAAGGGTTCAGGCTTCCTCTTCCTCTTAAGGCTCCTGGTCCCAGCGTCTTTCAATATTATCTGTAGGCTGGGATAAATATCATCTCTCTCCCAGGGTTCATTCCTCTCTGGGTTCAGCTGCAGTTATAAGCTATTAGGCTCATCTCTCTTCCCAGGGTCTCTGCTGTGTCCATGGAGCTGTCTCTATTACTCTGTGTTTTTCTCCTGTGTATTTACTTCCTGGGCCTCCAGTTCAAAACGCCAACCTCCCTTCTGTACAGTGTGGTTTCTCTGTGAACCCCACCCACTCAACTTCCTACTGACATGGCTCAATCAAAGCCTTAATCATTATTTAATCAAGCAAAAGTGAAACTTCTGAATCCAACCCAATCTAATATGCCCAGAGGGACAGACCAGTTCACAAACGTAATTCAATATCTACTTTTGGAATTCATAAACAATATGAAATTGCTACACTCCATCCTTTCAATTCCAAAAAGACATTATAGTATTCAAAACCTTATTTTGGTAGCAGTGCTAAGTACAAAATCAAATCACAATCAGTTCAAAGAAGTTATTTAGTTAACTTAAAAACTTTGGAAAGTTTTGGGAAACAGACTTGGCCCAGTGGTTAGGGCGTCCGTCTACCACATGGGAGGTCCACAGTTCAAACCCCGGGCCTCCTTGACCCGTGGAGCTGGCCCATGCGCAGTGCTGATGCGCACAAGGAGTGCACTGCCACGCGGGGATGTCTCCCGCGTAGGGGAGCCCCACGTGCAAGGAGTGCGCCCATAAGGAGAGCTGCCCAGCGTGAAAGAAAGTGCAGCCTGCCCAGGAATGGCGCCGCCCACACTTTCCGTGCTGCTGACGACAACAGAAGCGGACAAAAGAAACAAGACGCAACAAATAGACACAGAGAACAGACAACCGGGGGAGGGGGGGAATTAAATAAATAAATAAATCTTAAAAAAAAAAAACGTTTGGAAAGTTTAAAAATCTTGTTATGTGTAATACTAAACTAAGTCAGATTTCTGTAGTAATATATTTTAATTTTAACTCTGTTTATTTAATTTCTGTTTTTGTTTTATTTTTAAGCAATTCTTTTTATTTTTTAAGAAGCTTTAGATTACATAAAAAGTATAAGAGATTCTTATATGCCCCACTCCCATGCCCTCCCACATTTTCCCGCAATAACAGCATTCTTCCTTAGGTGGTGTATTTGGTACAATTGGTGAACACATATTGAAGTATTGCCACTAACCATGGACTACTGCTTACATTATAGTTTATACTCTGTCCTGAACCATTTTGTAAGTTATGACAAAATATACAATGACTTGGATCTGTCACTGCAATGTCATGCAGTATAAATTCAAATGTACTGAAAATGTAGCAATATTTTTGCATTTTATCTCAGGTATGAATTTTAAATATTCTGAAAAAATTTGGGTTTCTTTCCAATGTATTGTCATGAATATGGTTGATTTGATTCTCTCTCTCTCATCTCATTCCATTTTATCCCCCTTCTGTTGTAATTTCATCTAGGCTGTATCTTTTCATACCCTACCAAATTGAAAAGCATTTAAAAATTTCTGGGTTCTCTTCAACAGCTAATTATTTGTACTGTCTGTTTGAATAAATTATTTGCTGCAGTTTTCAAAGGACATTTTTGCTGAGTATAGTATTCTTGGTATCCTGAGGCCTAAAATATGCACTTCCTTGAAATCTTAGATTCCATAGGACCCCAAAGGCTTCTGCTCTCAGTAGGCATGCCCTTTCACCCAACGAGAAGTTCTCCCCGCCAGACTAGTTACTCAATCAGTTGGTCCTTTCTGCCAGCCCATGAAATTATTCAGACAAGTCGCTCATATGCTCCCACAGGAATCAGGGCTCAGTTTACATTCTTTTTACTATAAACTCTGTCTCCAAGAGTCTCTGCTTGTTCACTCTGTTTGAGAGTGCAGCTCCCATGTTGCCCTGTATAGTGTATTGTGTTGTCCTCTGGGGCTGTAAAGATGTTTGCAATAGGCCTCTATTTGATTTCATCTTTCTCTTGTTGGCCATCTTTCAACATTTAGATTGAGGACCACTCCCTCACCAATGAGTTGCACAGAAGTTAATCAAAACAGTACAAAAACAACAACAACAACAACAAAATAGGCATATAAAATAGTTATTGACAAACAGAAATGAAGATGCAATGGTTTCTTACCTATAAACTATACTTTATTATATTCATACGCAAAACTTCACAGATATAGTAAGTGTCTTAAACTTTCATAATAGGTAAGACAAATTTCATTGGATAAAATAGGAAGTGACTAGTCTAGACTTGTCTCTGTTGGTAGTTTCTGGTTAGATGACTGTCAGGAGAAGGATGTAGACACTTGCCTGATGATGTACCATGGATAAAAGCCTAAAGTCAGAGTGTTAGACTTTGCTGAGAAATTGCAAGAAAACAAAGAAACAAAAATCATATTCAACTTAGTTCTCTTTGCATTGTTCTCTTTTTTTTGTAGACACACCTACCTATCTGGACAGGAAGAAATAGATGCCCATATATTTATACCTAACAGGGATCCTGTGAGAAGAGTGCCTTGGTCAGAAGAAGGAGAAGAAAGTGTAGGGGAGAGGAGGGAAGGCAACAGTGAAAGGACATTAGAACTTATCTTGCATATGCAAAGCATTTTACAACAAATTAAGGTACATGAAAGATTGTCACTAAAGCTATCACATTAGAAGAAATGTGGCCAGCAGGATACCTGTATAAAATTAGTGGAGCCAGAATTACAAGGAGTGGGGGTTTTTGATTTTGTAGCATGGAGCAACCAACCTTGAACAGTTTTGCCGCGTTGACTTTGGAAACAACAGTAATAAATGCCATTGATTCTAACAAGTTTGAATTGAAAAATATTGAATTTCTTGACATGCAGAAATGTTCCTGAACCTGGGAAAAATGCAACAGGTAAGAGACAGCCTTCTCTATGATAATGGTAATCACAATATATTAAAATGGACACTTCTGCTTTCTCCTTATGTAATTATTTAAACGAGGGTTCCCTTATTATCTTTTCAACCTTAACATCTAGTACAATGTTGAAACAGTGAGTGAATCCGTGAATGACTGAGAGAATAAATAAATGAAAAAATAACTGATTTAAGTACTTCCTGCAAGTGAAAAAAAATAGTTTGTTATGAGCTGAAGCTCTAGAGAGTATTTGATTGCTAGTTTACACTGCGGAATAAATGTGAATCCCATTCAGAAAAGCCAAGTAGAGATAAGCATATCAGAGAATCATCACTAAGATGGTACAAGAAATAGACATTTTCTATTATCAAGAAATTGATACTTCTCCATCAATTGAAATGGTAATTAGGACTTTTGCAAAGCTTGAAATATTGCTACTATTGAAATTCCATTCTGTTATCTGTTAGGGAAAATTCAAGTTAGCTTTTAGATCCTGGGGTGATAATTTAGTTTCCTCAAATTGAGTGGGATGAATGAATAAAATGACTTTCCTTGGTTTACACATGTACCAAAAAACACAGGAGGCATAAAACTGATTTTAGTTATTTAGCTGTCTTAATTTCCCTGCAAAATCTCAATTTGGTCTGTTTTCCTAAATCATCAAATTTCAGAGAAATAATGTTGAGACTAGACGAGTAAATAAAGGAAAGGAGTTCTAAAGTAGACAATTCCGCAGATAATAGGACTTGCCAGCTGTTCACCACTCACATACTGGTAAACTTTTTATTTTGTAAAAATGATCTTATTGAAACAAAAAATTACCATTTTGAAATAGTTGCTATCCACAAGTTCTTTTTTTTTATTTTTAAAGAAGCTTTGGATTACACAAATGCTACATTGAAAATATAGGGAATTCCCATATACCCCACCCCCTCCTTCTCATCCACAGGTTCTAATATCCTTTTTTGACGTGTATATAGAATAAAGTGTAGTAAAATATAGCTATGTTATTTATTATAACTCTTATTTTGGTTAGACTATGTTTTAAAGGAAGACATTGGCCTCTATTTTTCTATAGAATCTTTATTATGAAAACATCCACATATACATTATAGTACAAAAAATGGTTAATAAATATCCATATACTCATAGCTTGGATTTAACAGTTATTAATGTTTGAATTCATTTTGTTACATTATTTTTTCCTTATATATTTTAAATTAAATTAAAGCTATTATATCATTTTATCCTTAAATATTACAGTATGCATATATATAAATAACAATATTTCCTATATATCACAATACCGTTATCTGATCTAAAAATTAAAAAATATATATTTATTTACCTAAAATCTTCTAATATCCAGTCCATATCTACACATTACCAATGGCCTTCCAAAAGGTCCCCCAAATGACTTTTAAAGCTGCTTATGTTTTAAACTCTTGTTAACATCAGCACCTAAATAAGAAAGTTATGTCTCTTAACTCCCTTTTATTCTGTAACAGTTCTACCTGGGCTTTATAATGATAATTACTGACATATTATAAGTGGAAATAATAAAGGATGGCAGTCTCAGCTTCATCTTGTTAGGCTGAGTGGAGTTCATAGTAGCTGTGGGGTTGCTCGGATCTCCTTTACATAGAATACAGGTTGTGGAGAGTACAGCTAGCCGACAGTTTCCAGTTGTTTACCTTCAGGATCCATCTCAGCTGTCATGCAGAGGCCTTAAGCTCCTTAGGCTGCTCCCAGAGAATTTTTGACATATCTGGTCCTTTATTTGGGCCTACTTCTTGGAAAATCTGAACTGACAGGAAAGTGGTGCAGGGAATGTGGATAATTCTCTTAACACTCATTCTTTTTTCCTCATTCCCAGAAGTACAGTGCAAGAAGAAATGTCAGCATATATATGCCACTAAGGTCTGGCTTGGGCAGCTAAAACACAAAACAGAGCTGGAATTAACTGTTGCCAGTACCTTAAGCAGTGTACCTGGGATCCAGGGAGTAACCTCCATAGATTGGAACTTGCATTTATGAACCCATTAATCAAGAGAGAACATCTTACTTCAGGCAATTAGTTTTGACAATGCAACAGTAAATAGACCCTAATTAATGACTTTTTATAATCATTCTTCCCTATGTGGACATTAACTGATGTTCAGATGTTAATTGTCACATCGGCATGATTGCCTATCAGTGAAAAGAACATTTTGCAGCTTAATTATGTATTTCAGGGACTCATATATCTTGTGGCTTTCACAATCACTTTAACTTGCTTTTAAGTCTTTCAAATGACTAAGAAGTCTGAGGGGAAACATCTGTTCTGGTGTCTTTCTTCTTCCATTTTAATCTCTTTGGTCACATACATGCAACTCCCTCACATACATCCCTTCCCAAACACACATTCAAACACTACATAAATGCTGCATGATACGGAAGTGACTAGGCACATTATAAAATTAAGTACTTTAATTACTTAAATCAAATCTAAACTAAAATTTATTTATTTGAATTAGCTATATTTAAGTGCTTAATAGCCACATGTGGTTAATGGCTAGCTAATGTATTGGAAGCACAGATAGAGAACATTTCCATTATCATAGAGAGTTCTATTGTATAGAATAACATATGGAAAAAGTTCCATGATGGATGGATTTTTCTTTATTTTGTTCATTAATCTATCACCTGAGACTACAATATTGCCAGGAATACAGTTGATTAAAAAAAAAAAAAAACTATTTGTAAAAAAACAAACAACCAAACAAAAAACAATGTGTTGATTGGTTGAATGACTGCTCTCTCCTACCCTGTGTTCTCATGACTTATTTTGGAATTATAACTAAGAGAGATCAATTTCAGTAACTGCTTGGAGATACTTAAGCAGCACTTTAATAGGGATAAGAATGACCAATGACGGTTCTTCTTCATTTGACCTTTCCTCTCTATCTAAAGTACCAGTCAAAATATTCTAATTAGGTTACATAAAATAAGTGCTTCCAGAAGAAAATGGTATGTATTATTTTACCAATTATGACAAACAAAGGAGAATAAATGAAACAAAATATTTGTTATGAAAAAAAAGTCAGCAAGGATTTTACTCCATTATGCCAGAAAACAATTAAAAACATTCTTAAGAAAAAAAATTTCTAGAGAAAGAGAAAGTGGTTAAAAACTAAAACAATAACTAGGATGTGAGAGCAATAGACATGAGCAAAAAAGACAGGATCTACCAAAAATGAAGTCCTGGATTGATCTATTCCATAAACACATACATATATATATAGATATAGATATGAGACTTTGTGGCCAAAATTTTAAAGCTATTTAATGCTTTATATTTAAATTAAAATCAGGAGTTACAATTGCCATTTACATCCCTGGACTACCATTTTCTGTTTGTGTGAGTGATATCCTTCAAAAATTTTTTAAAAAATGAAAAATAAATTAGGAGTTAAAACAATAATAATACTAACTATGCATATGACAAAATAGAGTAATGTGGAGGAGGCTAACATATTTTAAATGGCATTTTAGTATTATTATCAAAAGATTATGACAAAATTATAACATCAGGGAAATAATAAGTAAAATGAATTGCAAATCATAAAGAAAAAAATTATAAAATGTCAAAAGTAACAGCATTCTAGTTATCAGATGAAAAGGAGTAGTTCTCCTATTCCATTTTGTGTTTAAGAGTGTGATTGGAGATTTTTAAAATGACCTTTAAAAAAATAATTCATGACCATTTTGGCCTCATTTAATCATTCAGCACATCTTAATGCTTCAGAGAAATGTCAAGGCAGGTGTTCTTTTTCTATATTGCATAAAAATTCATAATATAAGTAGGTAATAGTTTAATTTGAAAACAATGTCTAAACACAAATTTGGCCTACTCTATATTTTATAGAATTCAGAAATGGGGTCCCCACACATATAGTTTAAGGAAATGCTTAGCTTTGACTTAAAATTAGAGTGAGCAATAACCCAAAGTTTAGAAACACAAGCTGTTGCCCATCAGCACTATTGATCTGGGCTTAAAAGAGGGCTGCCCAAGGAGCCAAAGTTGTCTCTGAGTTCTCTGTGTTAGCTGATCCTATTTCTCTGGTTAACTTAATTTGTCAATAGTTGTTGAACGACTCCTTGGTTCTAGTTGCTGTATGCCCTTGGGAACATATACACCATGAAAGACATGGTCAAGTCTTACTTCACCTATCTATGTGAGTGAATCCATTTGTAAATAAAACCTCTGAAGATATTATTAGTTAAGGAATGGCCAAACTGAATCAGGGCAGGATTTAATTGAATATGGCTGAAATTTTTATAAGCAAAGGAAATTGGACATGGAAGTAAAAAAAGCAGAATCAGAAAAAGCCAGTGGAAACCTGTAGCAGTTTGATATGGTTCATGAATTCCAAAAAAAAAAATTGGCTTATGTTTGTAAATTGGTCTGTACCTGAGTGATTAAATTAAATTATGATTAAGGCTTTGATTGGGCCATATCCCTCGTAGGGTGTTGAGTTCCCACCTGTGAGGGAATAGGGACTCACAGATAAAAGACATGGCAAAGGATAGAGTTGGAGTTTTGATGTTGGAGTTTTGATGCTGGAGCCCTAGGAAGTAAGCACACAGAGAAATTTGGTTGTGAGGGAAGAGAAGCAAGCCCCAGAAAGAGAGGAAACTTAAATCCAGAGAGAAGCAAGGGAGAGAGGAAACAGAAACCCTGAACCCTGGCAGACATCTTGCTCCAACACATGGTAAAAGTCTCTGGTGAGGAATGTAACTTATACCTTATGGCTTGGTGACTGTAAGTTTTTTCCCCAAATAAATACCCTTTTAAAAACCAGCTGATTTCTGGTATTTTGCATCAGCACCCCTTTGGCTGACTAATACAAAACCAGAGGAACAAAAAGAAGGAGAAAAAGGCTGGGGGAGAGAGAGAGAAAGAAATAGATCACAGCATGATAGAGGAACAACCAGAATGCTACAGAATCCAGGAAAAGTAAATCCTGCCAGTATAAATTGTATTTCTAGGCTTTAAAACCATGGGCCAAAACTAATTTTTCCTATAAGTCAGCCAGTTGGTGGTATTTATCATGGCAGCTGGGCAAACCAAGACAGGACATCACAGTTTACAAGATGAATATATGGTCCTTTTCCTCAAGGATCTTATAATTCATTGAGGAAAATAGATAATTCAACATATTCTTAGGTATACTACTATATCTAAAGGAGACCAGTATAGTCAGACTTGCGGTCACCCCTCGGGCTGAAGTGTGGTTTGCTGGCCTGGCGAGGGGAGCGGCCGCGGTAGGCCTAATTCCGCTGCCCCCATAATAGGGTGGTTGGTCGGGCCCACCGCCACCCCTGAAGGGAGCTCGGCATGGGCGCAGAGTGCCCTCGGGTCTCCCCTTCTCGGCAGCCATGCTTCCGCGGCCGCCCCTCCTCCCAGATGGCACCACCCGATGCCTTGTGGGGCGGCACCCTTCTTCTTCCTTCTCCCTGCGCAGGCGCAGGGCGGAGAAATCCAGTCTACCCTTTTCCCCTCCCCCGACAGCAGCAACAGCCAGGTGTGGGCGGAAAAATCCAGTCTGCCCTTTTCCCTCCCCACGACAGCAGCAACAGCCAGGCGGGGGCGGGAAACTCAAGTCTGCCCTCCACCCCAGCAACAGCAGCCACCAATCCCTAAACCCTGCCCCTTCCCCCAGCAACAGCGACAGCCAATCCCTAACCACCACCCCTCCCCCATCCAGTACCGCCCACTGACCTTTCGCAAGCAACCAATCAGAACAGGGCATGGCTTCGACCAATCAGCCTTCCCCAGCCCCTATAAAACTGTTGCCTCTCCCTCAATAAAGTGGACTTGCGTGTTTACCTTGTCTCCGCGGTAGTTCTTCTGCCGTGCGCCCTCCAGTCCTGAGAGCCCCCGACAAGGGCCTGGCCTCCCTTGTCCCCAGTTCGTCGCCTGCTTCTCCGGGCGACCCCTTTGTCGCCTGCTTCTCCGGGCGACCCCTTCGTCGCCGGCTTCACCGGGCGACCCCGTTAGCCGAACCGCGCAACCCCTTGTGAGACCGATCCCTCGTCTGCTGCCTGACCGACCCCTCGTCCCAAGTGGGACCGACCCATCGTCCCAAGCGGGACCGACCCCTCGTCCAGAGCTGGACCGACCCCTCGTCCGCAGCCAGACCCCACCTCTACCGACCGAGCAAGCCGCCGCACAGACTGCTTAAGTAGGATGGTTCAATGATATGATTAAGGTAATGAGAGTTTATTTCATAAAACACTTAAAGGTATTTAATAAGTTTCTTAATGGGTTTTAAGCACTAATTCTTTATATTGAACAGTCTGAGTTTTAATGGGGCTGGCATGGTGTGGCAGTTCAAATCTTTTTGTGGACCCCAGAAAAGATCATGTTATTCAAGCAAATCCATTCCTGTGCATGTGTGATCCTTTGATTGGATTGTATCCAGTTGGGGGGGGGACGGGGGCTGTGCGTGCATGTCTTTGATTGGATTACTTCAGTAGGGCATGACCCAGGGTGGGTCATTGTCCTCTTGCTGGAGTTCTATATAAACAGATGACTGAAAGCAGAGACACACAGATAAAAAAGCTCTAGAGATGGAGAGAAGGAAACCAGAATCTCAGAGAGGAACCCAGCAGAGCAGAGAGGAAGCCACAGGTGAAGCAGCCAAAACCTAAAGCAACAAGACCTGGAAGAGAACCAGATGCCTTACCTTGCTAAAAGAAAGGAGTCTAGGATCCCCTGCAAATTACTTTTGGTGAGACACCATCTCTAATGATGCCTTGATTTGGATGTTTTCACAGCCTCAAAACTGTAAGCTCTTTACCTAATAATTCCCATGATAAATGTCGGCCTATTTCTGGTGTATTGCTCCCAGCAGCTTTTTGCAAATTAAAATGGAAATAGGTACTAAGAGAGAGGGGTGCTCCTGCTATGCAAATACCCAAAAATGTTGGAATGGTTTTATAAATGGGAAAGGGAATCCCCAGAGAATAGAGGCCCATGGGAGGATTTAATGGAACATGAAACCAGTCAGTGTTTACAGCTTAAGTCAGGATTGGAAATGCAATTTTCCAGGTAGGATTTGTGGAGAGTCTTACTGTCTGATGAATTGGAGCCTTCTTTTCTGTATGTTAAACCAACAGGGTTTTTTTTTTTTTTTGCAAGATCTGTATGAATAAAACTACTGTCAACCTAGACGAAAAGGGATAAAAAAGATAGAAGTTGAAAGAAAAACAACTTCCAGGGCAAAACTGTGGAAATTGAGGTCTAGAATTAAGATATCTTCTAGGGCCAAGCAAGTGATCCCACCCATGTGTGAGTTTGCCCTAGCATTTGAAGAGGGTAGACATTCTGCCTCATTGTTCAGGTATAATGCTGTTTTCCCAAGCTTTACATAGGGTGGAATGTGGAACACATTCCCAGGGGACTTGGAAGTGTTTGGTCACTGCCATACTGTTCTGAGGGAGATGGGCCTGTGCCTCAGAGATTGGGAAGAGTTTGGCCATCACCCTAGTGTTCTTGGAGGGTAAGGGCTAGAGTTTGGCCACCATGCAGATACCTGATGAGGGTGGAACTGAGAAGATGGCATGTGCTGGGAAGGGCCCCAAGGAGAGGAAACCGTAATTCTACAGATGACTCTCAGACTTTGAAGTCTGATGGAGAAGGCAGTACAAGTTTTCTGAACTGTTTGGTACCTGTGACCTCTATTTTCTTTCCAATTTCTCCCTATGATAATGGAATAAGTATCCTGTGGCTGTCCCTCCTTTGTGTATGGAAGCAGATAACTTATTTTCTAAGTTTCACAGGTGTCCAGCTAGAGGGGAATTTTGCCCCAAGACAGACTCTGCCATGCCTGTAACAGATTTTGATGAGATATTGTATTTAGCATTGTTACTGAAGTGATCTAAGGCTTTTTGAAATATTGTGATAGGACGAATATATTTTGAACATGTCTTTTTTGGGATCCAGAGGGTAGAACGTGACAGTTTCAAGCTGTTTCATGTTGTTGAATCTAATCCTTTCCTGTGGGTGTGGATCCTTTAATTGGATTGGATTCAGTTGGGGGGACTTTGATTGGATTACTTCAGTGAGGCATGACCCAGGATGGGTTTTGTTTTTCTTGCTGGAATCCTATGTAAACAGAGAACTGAAAGCAACAGATACCCAGAGAAAAAGCCACAGAGGTGGAGAGAAGGAATCCAGTAAATTAGAGAGGAATCCAGCAGAGAGGAAGCCCCAGATAGAGCAGTCAAAGGAGACCCAGAAGAAACGCAGATGCCTCTATGTGCCTTGCCATATAGAAGGAATTCAGGATTTCCAGCAATTGAGCTTTGGTGAAACAACGTCTTTGATGATGCCTTGATTTGGACATTTTCACAGCCTCAGAACTGTAAGCTTTTCAGCTAATAAATTAACATTATAAAAGAAAACCCATTTCTGGTATATTTCTCCCAGCATCTTTTAGCAAACTAAAACAGCTGGCATCTATTAAATATGAGAATGAGAAAAAAATTATGTCAAAAAGTTTGTATTTAAATATTTTGAATATATAATAAAATTATTTCTTTAAATTCTCAAAATTGTATTACATCTTTCTACCAATAATGAATAAAATATCTTAAATTCCACAGGAAAAATGTTTAGGAAAAGTTAATGCAAACAGAATTCTTGCTTCAAACAGCAAACATTAGGAGTTAAATTTATTATTACTGCTTACTAATTTAATGTGAAGTATCTTTTGTTACTGTTGAATTAAGTAAATATTCAGTTTTTGTAGTGTATCTGGAAAATTAATTTATACTCTCTGAATGTCCCAGTGGACTTTGAGGTGAGCAAAAAGCTGTAAAGTTCACATTGCACTCCATAGCATTGCCTCTTTTAAAGCTGTTGCCAATTAATAAACCCAGCATTTAACTCTAGGTGCATGCTAATATTCTAACACATTAGGAATGAGACCCACACTAGTTAAATTAAGAGCTGACCTAAACCCTTTCCCAAGGCTGAGTCTAAACATTTGGGAAGAGTGATTTCATTTTTAAACATTTGCAAACCTAATTATCTCCTGATTCCAGCCAATGCCAATGCTAGAATCTCTGGAGGAAACATTTTGTCAGAGAGGCTAGCTGGACTAGGAAAGTTTTAGAATCATAAGAGCTGAAACTTCATAATGAAACTCTTTGAGAAACTTTGAGAATAATTCAGGAAGAAATTCTATTTTATCTGAATTTTATCAATAATTATATGTGGTACCTCAGTAGGCAAATAAAGCAAAATCTTCACTTTATTCCTCCATACTTGAAGAATTTAGGCCAAGACTATTTTCTGTAAACAAATTACTCAAATAACATTAGAGATCAAGTTTTGGCATCTATTATCTTGACTAATACAAAATATCCGTGGGACAATTAAGGGTCTAAGAGGGTATATAAAAGTATATAACAGAAATATTCTGATTTCATTATCACCTAGATAATACTTGATTTGCATTTTAAGAATTGTCTTATATCTCATTAGTTTAATTTCCCACTCATTTTACATTTGGATTTTCTGAAATTATAACTTCTTTGAATCAAATAATCAAATATTTTAGGAAAAAGTAGATCCTTGTCTGTGTGTCCTCATAAAGAATTCATTTTCTCCAGGTTGTTTTATATAAACTACTTGTGAATGCTGTGAATATTATGTGATGTATCTGAACTCTACTATTCTTGGAATCTGTGCTATATTTTTTAGGAAACATTTTAAAATATGTTAATAATTTTTTTCTGAGAACATAAGGATGCACACACGCACTTATTTTAATGGAGCCATATTACCTAACCTGAACTACTGAAAAAATATACTATTACATATTTCAAATTGAATATTTTTCAGATTTTCAAGGTACATTTTAAGCTAGGCATAAAACTGAATATTAGATGCTTGGGAATATAAGCAGGTACAGTTTAAATTATTTGCTCCCCCAATAAATATCCCTTCAAAAACGTAATAATTGCCCTTTTAGAAACATCTTGAAAATCTCCTCAATAATTATTTGTCTTTTCAAAAATGTGGTCCTTATTTATCATTAAATATTCATTGACTGTTGAGTTCCCCTTCGGTAGAACTTCAACATATATTCAGGATGACTGAGATATTTTTAATTTCTTGCAGTTCTTTCTTCCCAAATATATTGTGAGCTCAATTACATAGAAGTTTTTAAAAGAAGTTGCTTCACTTCATGTCACCTCAAATCAGTTCAATAAATAATTGTTAAATGGCTACTAAATACCAGGTATTAAGACATAAACAATGTACTTATAATGTCAGCAATGTGCTATTGTAGGCATTCAAAGAATGTGCACTGAATGAATAAATTAAACTGTGGCTATTACCATAGCAAATATCTTATTTTATGCTAAGTGTTTATATTAGGTAACATTAATACCATTATTTTTAATAATTTGGCATTTCCAGTGTAACACAAACAACAGTAATTGAATTGGTCCAAGTAGCTTCACTAAAAGGTCACGATAGCTTCACTACCCTTCTTTGAACCTACCCACATAGGTCCCCTATTCCCCTTCAGGACAAGGTAGGATGGAGAATGTTTCCAGCAAAGGCTTAAGAGTTCAAGTCATTTCCCTCCATGACGTTCTTCAGGATAGGTGAGTGGATGTGTTAGAGCATCTGTAACCCTTGGAGACACGTAGACCTTGACTGCAACCATAATTTTCATTAGATTTAAAGCAGCTGAAATGACTGTAGAAGGAAAGGAAAGAATCAGGAGATAATGGAGGCAGAAAGAAGCTCTCATAAGTAAGGCTTTACATTCCCTTTATTTTTGTGGTTTGGCATGCCTCTTACTCATGGCTCAACCAAATGAAATTCTGATATTTTGATCCATGAAAATCTCTAAATTGAATAGCAAAGTCCTCATCTCTGGCATCATTTATTTCAGCTTTGGGCACTAGGCATCCACAATCACATTGCATTTTAAGTGACTCTGCAGAACTTGTTATGCCATTACCATGATAACATCTTTTTCTTCACTTCCCAAAGAAAAGTTAAAGATGACCAAGTCTCCCTTGGGCAGGTTGTTTTAATCTTACTTCTCACCATCATTCTCTGAAAATTTGTTAGAAAGTTAAGGACACTTACTATCCAACCTCTTGGACAAGAGCGTTGTGTTCATGCCAGCTCATTGAGAGTGTTTTCATACATTTGAATCAGTCATCTTTACTTATCCAGAAAACCATGTGTGTTGGCATCCCATCCTCTTCGCCAGCTTTGTCAAGATCTGTGAAAGTTCTGAGATGTTACTCTACTTAAAAGCTAACAGATTAACCTATCCCAATTTCATCAATGCTTGCAGAAACTCTTGGGTTAGACTTAAAGATATCTCATGGCACAGCAAACAACATGTATATTAGCATATCTATTTCTTTTGCCTCCAAGTCCCACAAAGGTAGCAGATTTGGGCTTGGATGCCTGTATATGCAATGGTTTACTTTACCTGACAAGACACCTGAGCTTCAGGAACAATCAGCTGAGCTTTGGGGGCAAAATCTTTTTAAAAAGGCAGTAAGCATGCCTACTTTTTACTTTAGGAGAGACTTTGTCTCTAACTTGCAAGACTGTTCTTAGATACATCTTTGAAAAAAAAGCATAATCTGTAACAAAGGGCAAGTGTAAGAACAGGACAAATTTGCATTTGTTACTTTGTATAAATTTGTGCTATGCATTTAAAAGAATAAAATAAATGTAGAAAAAGCATATGACATGCATAGCAACATTTAAAAATGACCCTTTATGGTATTTAAGATTTTGCTACAAAAATGTGTATTGGAAAGACACTCTCTAATTAAACAGAATGATGTTCCTGAATTGATATTCAAAAAGATGTATTTGTATTGATGCTTCTCATATATCTTGTTGTTAGCAGCACAGGAAACTGTGTCTCTTTTTGTTGCGTCATCTTGCTGCGTCAGCTTTCCATGTGTGCGGCACCATTCTTGGGCAGGCTGAACTTTCTCTTGCGCTGGGCTGCTCTCCTTATGGGGCGCACTCCTTGCACGTGGGGCTCCCCAACGCAGGGGCACCCCTGCATGGCAGGGCACTCCTTGCGTGCATCAGCACTGCACATGGGCCAGCTCCACATGGATCAAGGAGGCCCTGGGGTTTGAACCGTGGACCTTCCATGTGGTAGGTGGATGCCCTATCTACTGGGCCAAGTCTGCTTCCTGCTTCTCATATATCTTGATTCATCAAGAAAGCACCTCCTGTGTTCTAGAAGTTTTATGATATTTATATGTATATATATTCATACTTTAACTGTAGAGTAAACTGGATGTGTTTTCATAATTTAAGTAGGTTTAATTATCATCTGTTAATGCTTTACCTGTCTCTATAATACCTTAAAAAATTCCTTTCTGGTATTGATATAGAGGCTGACTCAACCCCATGGTCCGTAACTCACAAGTGAGCTGATATCTTATTGTACAGAATGAACAACTAAAGAAAATATATCCTTTACAGAGTTCTTCATTAGTCAAGCTTAATCTTGTCTGAGCTCATTGCTGGTTGTATTGCATTTTCTCACATCTCTTATTTGGGATGCATGAAAATATTGCCTCAGGTATAGAGAAAAATTAATGTACTCTAAAAAAAGTCTTATTGTTAGAATATGAATTATTTATGATGTCACCTGTGAGTTACATGTATTCCTATCACTAATGGGGTCTATACACTTACATCAATACTCATGTGTATTAGAATGATGAAAGTTTTACGAATCATAGTATAATTGGATAATCTGTCTTTTTGTCCTTTCTAGTTTTATACAGACAAAATAGACCTCTTCCAAATGCTTTAACAATTCTTTGACAGAGTCAGGCAAAATGCTTTGATTGGATGATTTCTCAATCATACCCATGCCACTGTTAGCACTGATATGGAGGTTAACGGTAAATTTAACAAAGGCTATAGGACTGAAAATCAAATATAACATAGATATAGGCATGAGCATAATATGTTATATTAACAACATAATCTCTTATTTTATTGGTTTTAATATTTTAGGTAATGGTGTATATGTGTGAAATAAATTGCATTCTGCCAAAGGTAATTTTTTTAAAAAAGCAAAAACAGACTTATCAGTAAAATGGCAATTAGGTTTCTGTGTCCTTACATCAGTAAAATGGTAATTAGGTTTCTGTGTCCTTACATCACTGTCATGTCTAAATATTTCAAGAAATAAACAAGAAGCTTTGTCAGGAAATATGTTTTAATTTTGTTTTGTTCTATTTATCCTATTATATAAAATGCTTCAATTTTTTTCTTCTTTAAGGATATTTTTGTTTATGCATAATAATACACATAATAATTTCTTTACGGATATTCACCTAGTTTTTGAATCTATATTTGTAATTTTTTATAATTAAGAAAATCACATAATAAGCAATACTACTAGAATAAATAAAATCATTCCAAAATTAATTTGAGCTAAATATTCATTAATAATAACAATGCTTATATTACCCTTTCTTTTGGAATAGATTAATGTAATTTCATAGTTGAAAATTTGTACCGTGAGTGAAAAGTAAAGTAAAATCTATCAATATTTACTTATTTCACAACTAAACCATTTCAGTGGACATTTATGTATTTATGTTTTAAAGTAATTTTTAAATAAATTATATCTTAAAAACTAAATTGCAATCCTGATTTTGTAAATAAAAATGATATAATACCTAATATGATATAAAATTGATAAATCTATCCTTCAGGAATCGTTTCTGTGCACTAAACTTTTAGTTTGGGGAAAAGGTAGTGCATCCCATCACATAGGCATCTGTCTCCAACTGTCTCCTTCTTACTACTACTCCTTCTGTGTCCAAATTTTCTGTTTAGAAGGACTCCAGTTGTTTTAGGGTAATGCCCACCCTGATTCAGTTTGTCCTCATCTTAATAAAAACCTCAAAGATCATATTAAAAAATGAGTTCACACCTATAAGACCAGGAATTAGGACTTGGACATCTCTTGTGAGGAGCATGATTCAATCCAAAACAGAGTACAACCAAGTATAGACGTGCATAAAAGTGTTAGTGGGAATTCAGGATTGAGAAATATAAAGCATGTTTTGGAGCAAAATATAGGGGATTGATTAGAAACCTGAAATATACACAAACTCAATAAGAGTTTGTCATGTTACCAGAGTTGAACAGAAAGCAAAGAGTGAAGCACATTCTCATCAAAACTTACTAAGCAGTTACTTTAGATAAGGGTGAGGAATAAATTCAAAAACAAGGTGATGTTAAGTGTGGCAACCATAGGGGAGCAGTTACCAGGTAACCATTCATCGAAGAAAGAGGAATTCCTTGATTTTCTGTGGATTTTGCACATGGGTTTTGGGTTGACATTGACACTAGAGATCTGAAGTGTCATTATGGCCATCTTTTCAGAATGGGACTTTATGGGGAACAAGTAAAAATGTGCCAATTCAACAGACAAAGTCCAATTTACAGTGAATATGGTGGGTTTTGGATATTTACAACTTACTGAATGTATAATAGGAACTGACACTGATGTATTGATATATGTATATATGTATATATATGTGCATGTATGTCTAACATATGTCATAGTATATATATTCATACACACAGCGAAACATATGCTCATTTTACAGAAAAAAGAATGAAGCACATAGAGGCTACCTAAGTTTACTCAGCTAACAAGTTGCAGAACTGAGGTTTGAATCCAAGCTGTGAGCCTTGAATGCCTGAGCAGAGAACTCTTATGATGTTGGCTGTTCTGAAAGTGTAATAGAGTATTTAATTTTGGGTGCATCAAATTGTCGAGTGGGCATTGAACTTACACCAGAAATGCCCATTTTATATCAATTCTAACTTGTATATTTAAATAAATAAATAATAACATAAAGCAAGTCATTCTGCTTTATAAAATTGCAGAGGTTTCTCATCATTCAATATAGTCTGATTCTGGCAAGTTTATTGTTCTGCTGAATTGAGTGCCAACAGCCTCTGCAGGAAAATTGGCTTTCACAAAGTAGTAAGTTTTCAAGCAGTCACAATGGAAACCCCTCCAGGAGAAATGAGTAAAAATGCTATTACACTTCTTTTGTAATTTCTCTTTGGATCTGTTCTTCTGGAAAAGATTAAATTGAGGCAAATAGTACTCACTGCATTGGAAGTCACAGAAAAGAATCCTTTCCTTACAGAAATGCTCTGCAGAGATAGCCCAGTGACATTGAATTAAATTGCTGGAAAGTTAAGCCCAGTTTGCATGGCCACCCATGTACTTGCTACATTTTAACCCTGATGAAGGGAAACAGAATTTTATGACTCTTCAAACATTATTCTCAGAAGTGAAATAAGTCATCATTTTGCATTATCCATTCTCTTTCTTTCTGGTGAAAATGTACTTTAATTCAAACCTTTGAAGAGAGAAAAGTCCCTCTCAGAGACTATTATGAATCAGAGGGAGTTAAGGACATCCTTCTTTGCTCCCTAATCTCCCACTTTCTGTAGAAAAATAAATCCCGTTTTGCCCTTTGTTTATGACACTTCTGCAAAAGATTTTGAACAATGTATATGAATTACCTAATTCATGTTCAGATTACTAAATTTTATTCCAATGTTCTCTGACTAGTAAAGAGAAAAAGATGGCTTTTCCAAAGTCATTCAGCATTGATGTTGAAATGGATTCATTCATTTATTTAATAAATATTAATTGATTATGGTTTTTCAAGCATTACATCAATCATACAGATAAAAAAAATTAATTATAACTACTACCATCCCTAGTGAACATTCTGACCAGTAGGAGAGACAGAACTATAAACAAATATATTAAAATAATGTGAAAGAAGTGCTTTAATGTGTTTGTGGACAAGGATAAGTGGCAGCACAGAGGAGGGAATGATGAACTATATGCTTTTCCTGTCATCTTCAGATTTTTGCAACTCCATTAAGAGAAAGACATACATAAAATGAAATTTGAATTGGAAAATTATTTTATTAATGACCTCAAAAATTATGTATAAAATAACTGGTAATGCAATTGGCTACATTTAAATATTGTTCAGTCATTATATTTTCTTCATCCTTTAAGCCCTGTTTCAAGGTTCAGATAATGCATTTGTATTTGTGTTACACATAATGTTGCTATGTAATATATATGGTAATTACCTGCATTTATATCATATTAAACTGTGGATTTATGAAAAATACATTTTTCTGCTTACATTTACACCTTCAACATTAATAGCATAAATTTTTTCTTTTTTCTTATTTTTCACTTAAGCTGTAGGTTTACAGAAACAATCAGAGATAAAATACAGGACTCCCATATACCACCCAAACACCACCACCTTGCACTCATGTAGAATACTTGTTATGATTGATGATAGCACATTTTTATAATTGTACTATAAATTGAAACTCATTAAACTGGAGTTCACTGTCTAGTGCAGTTTCATGGAATTTATTGAAATTTTTATTGTTATATATAGAATCTAAAATTTTCTTTCTTAATGTTCATATATATATATATTTCAGGACTCTTAATTACATTCACAATGATGTGCTACTGTCATCATCATCCATTCCCCAAACATTTCCATCATTCCATATAGGAACCCTGCAAATTTTAAGCCCTAACTTCCCATTGCCTATAACAACTCCATTCCCTGGATAACATATATTCTAGATTCTGACTCTATGAGTTTGCTTATTCTAATTGTTTCAAACCAGTGAGATCATACAATATTTGTCCTTTTATGTCTGACTATTTCATATAATATAATTTCTTCAAGGTTAATCCATGTCAGCACATACGTAAGGACTTGATTCCTTTTTACAGCTGAATAATATTCCATTGTATATATACACCATATTTTGTGTATTCATCCATTTATTGATGCACAGTGGGTTGCTACCATCTTTTGGCATTGCAAATGATGCTGCTATAAACATTGGTATACCAATATCTATTTGAGCCCCTGCTTTCAATTCTTAGTAATGAGATTGCCAGTTTATACAGTAATTCTTTATTTAGTATTCTGAGGAATTGCCAAAGCTGTCTTCCACAGTGGCTGCACCATTTTACATTTCCACCAGCATCTAATGAGTGTTCCAACTTCTCCATTTCCTTTCCAACATTTATTATTTTCTGTTGCTTTTTGTTGTTGATGTGGGTGTGAAATGGAATCTCACTGAGGGTTTGATTTCCATTTCTCTGATGGTTAATGGTGTGCTTTCTAACTATTTGTATATATTATTTGGAGAGATGTCTATTCAAGATTCTTGATGATTTTTTAATTGGGTTGTCTTTTTGCTGTTAATTTGAAGGACGTCTTTAAATATTCTGGATATTAAACCTTTATTGCATATGTTATTTCCAGATATTTTCTCCCACTGTATAGATTGTTGTTTTACTCTCATGATACAGTTCTTTGAGTCCCAAAAGATTTTAATTTTAATGAGGTCTTATTTATATATATTTTTCTTTCATTGCTTGTGGTTTGGGTATAAAAGTATAGGAAATCACTGCCTAACAAAAGATCCTGAAGCTGCTTCCCTATACTTTTTTTTCCTAAGAGTTTGATAGCTCTAGTTCTTATATTTAGGTCCTTGAGCCGTTTTGTGTTGATTATTGTATATGGTGTGAGATTGAGGGTCCTCCTTTGTTTTGCAAATGGAGGTCCAGTTTTGCCAGCAGCATTTGAAGTGACTGTTCTTTCCCAAATAAGTGGTCATTGCCATCATATCAAAATTCATGAATGGGGGATTGACTTCTGAGTTCTCAGTTCAGTTCTCCTGGATGGCATGTCTATCCTTGTGCCAGTGCCGTGCTATTTTGATTACTGCAGCTTCGTTGTAAGTTATAAGATAGGGAAATGTGATTCCTTCAAATTTATTCTTTTTCAAGATGGCTTCAGCCATTCAAGACACCTTACCCTTCCATACAAATTTGAATGATTGGCTATTCCATTTTGGCAAAGAAGGTTGTTGAAATTTTGATTGGGATTTCATTGACTCCCATTTGAGTAGTATTAACATCTTAATGATCTTTAGTTTTCCAATCCATGAAAACAGAATGTCCTTCCATTTATTAAGGTCTTTTTTGATTTCTTTTAGCAATGTTTTGTAGTTTTCTGTGTACTAGTCCTTCATATCCTTGGCTAGATTTATTCTTGGATATTTCATTCTTTTAGTTGCTTTGGTAAATGGAATTCTTTTCTTGATTTCTTTTTCCAATTATTCACTGTGTGTGATTAGAAGCACTGCTGATTTCAGGATGATGATCTCGTACCCCACCATTTTGCAGAACTCATTTATTAGCTCTAAAATTTTTTTGTGGATTTTTCATTATTTCCATTATATAAGGTCATATCATCTGCAAATAGGGAAAGTTTTATTTCTTTCTTTCCAACTCGGATGCTTTTTATTTCTTTATCTTGTTTGATTGTGTTGGCAAGAGCTTCCAGTACAATGTTGAATAAGTGGGCATCTGTGATGATTAAGCTAATGTGTTAACTTGGCCAAGTAATGGTGCCTAGTTGTTTGGGCAAGCAAACATTGGGTTAAGTATAATACAAAGCATTTCATGGCCTTTAATCATCACTGAGCTGATTGTATTATGGCTGATTATATCTACAATCAACTGAGGAGATTGCTGTAAGCCATGAGTGACTTCTCATTCAATTAACTGAAGGCCTTAAAAGGAGAAGTGATTTCAGCAGTCAGAGAGAGAATTTCCATCTCTACTTCAGACAGCCAGTGTTTCCTGGGGAGCTCATAGTGGGCCTCCATTGAAATCCCTGACTTGCAGCCTACCCTATGGATTTTAAACTTGTGCAACCACATTTTTATAAAATCTCATAATAGTTACAGATACTGCCTGTCGATTCCATTTCCCTAGAGAACCTGGCTAATACAGTATCCTTGTCTCTGTGGGCTTTTCATATATGCCCTTTGTCATGTTGAGGAAGTTTTCTTGTATTGCTAGTGTTGTAAATGTTTTAATCATGAAGCCATGCTAGATTTTGTCAAATGCCTTTTCTGCATCAATTTAGATGGTCATTTGCATTTTTCCTTCATTCTCTTAATGTGGTGTACTAAATTAATTGATTTTCTTACTGTTGAACCAACCTTGCATACCAGGGGTAAATCCCACTTCACCATGGTGTGTAGTATGGATTGGGTTTGCTAGCATATTTTTCAGGATTTTTGTATTTATATCCATAAGAGATATCAGTTCATATTTTTCTTTTCCCATGGTATCTTTTTCTGTCTTTGGTATGAGAGTGATAATGGCCTCATAGAATGAATTAGGGAGTGTTCCCTCCCCTTCCATTTTTGGAAGAGTTTGAGCAGACTTGCAGTTAATTCTGTTTAGAATGTTTGATAGAAGTCCCCTGTGAAGCCATCTGGCATTGGGGTTTTCTCTGTTAGGGGAGGATTGGCTATTAATTCAATCTCTTTACTAGTAATAAGTTTGTTGAGATCTTCTACTTCTTCAGTTAGTGTAGGTAGTTTGTGTGTACCTAAGAATTTTCTATTACATTCAGGTTATTCAAATTTATTGGTGTATATTTGTTCATAGTATCCTCTTATAGTCCCTTGTTTTTTCAGTGGGATTGGTAGTAATACCCTCATTTTCACTTCTTATTTTCATCATTTATATCTTCTTTCTTTTCTTTCTTTGTCAGTCTAGCTAAAGGTTTGTCAATTTTGTTGATCTTTTCAGGAAACTAGCTTTTGTTGTGTTGATACTTTCTGTGATTTAATTTTACATTTCTTTTATGTCTGCTTTTATCTTTGTTATTCCCGTACTTCTGCTGTTTCATGTTTAGTTTCTTCTCTTTTTTAAGTTCTTCCAGCTTTGAGGTTAAGTTTCTGATTTGAGGTTTTTTTTTTTGTTTTTTTTCTTTAGTGCAAGCATTTAGAGCTATGAATTTCTCTCAGCACTGTCTTCACTATATTCCATAAGGTTTTGTATATTTTATTTTCATTGTATTTCACTTCAAGATATTTCCTAATTTCACTTCTGACTTCCTGTTTAACCCATTGGTTGTTTAAGAGTATGTGGTTTAAATTCCACATACTTGAGAATTTCTCCATCTGTTATTGGTTTCTAGCTTCATTACAATGTGGTAGGAGAACATACATTGTATGACTTCAAAATGTTTTTAATTTATTGAGACTTGTTTTGTAACCCAACATTTTATCTATCCTGGAGAATGACCGAGTGCACTTGAAAAGAGGTACTGCACGATCCTACAATGATGGATACAGGTCATGTTAAATATCACCAAAAATTTATAAAGGTATATAGTCTAAAATGTAAAACATAATGTAAACCATAAAGTAACCAAAAACTTATAAAAGTGTATAGTCTAGCATGGCAACATAATGGAACCATGGTTAGTAGCTATGTTTCAATATCTGTACATCAGTTGCAGCAAATGTAATATCCACATGTAAGAACATCATTGCTGGGGAAGGGGGAAAAGGGTTTTATGTTGGGTATATGGGAGTTCCCTATATTCTATAAGTGACTTTATTGTGACCTAAAACATTTTCAAAGACATAATAATAATAATAAAAGGATGTAGACACTGAAGAAGAAATGGAAGAGATAGCCTTGCACTGTACATACAGGACAACACCTATTACAGTGATGAAAGACAAAATGTCAAAAAAATTTTATGATATTTTACATTTTTTAGTACCCCAATTTATTTTTTACTTTATTTTAGCTTTTCTAAATTGTTACTTATTCTATTTCTAATCTTTAAACCTATCATTACTATTTCATTTCCTATGAATTGAATTTGGCAATATATGAGACTTCATTTTTGAAGAAGTTTTATATCAGAGAGGGGTTACTATGGCAGGGGAGGAGCACTGATGTGGGGTATCATTGATGAGGGAGGCATGGGTGGGAGGGAGTTCTCCAGGGCATGCATATAGGGTTTATAGTTATGCTCAGGTGTTTGTTGTGTATTGACATAGGGGGTAGAGTTTCACATGACAAATGAGGGAGAGCTGAGTTCCCATTCCAGGACACTCTGTTGCACTCTCCAATGGAGCTGCAACAAACCACCAAGTACAAGGGCAAAGACCAGTGAAGAAGGATGGTCCAATAATGGGCCCTTGATACTGATGACTACACTTATGAACCTGTGTGCATGAATTTCAACTAGGCCTAGAGCAGCAGGTTGCCTATGAGTTATCTCATGAGAGTCTCCATGTTTCTCAAATGTGGCCACTCTGTAAGCCAAATTCAGCATGTAAATGCATTACCTTTCCCCCCAGCATGGGACATGATTCCCAGGGATGAGCCTTCCTGGCACCAAGGGATAACTACCAAGAACCAACTGGTGATGTAACTAGAAAAAGACCTTGAATGAAAGTAAGAAAAGGTAAAGACAAATGAGTTTATATAGCTAAGAGATATCAAAATGAGTTGGGAGGTCACAGAGGGGTCGTGTTTATGTACATCTCAGCTGGATGTCAGAGACAGCCAAAGTAGATACAACCTCAGGTATGGGTGCTCCTCGGGCTCCTGAGACACTCAGGTTCTATGGTCATGACAGTTGGCTCTGGAGTTCAGTGCCTTGCCAGTGGACCCTACTTTGGAATTTGTGCTCCTGAGTGTGATGGAGTTGGACTCAGATGTGACCTCTCTCTGCCTGCCTCTTCTGTCACTTTTACTGAACCTGTGGTTGGCACTGGGTTGGTGTATGCTAAGCCTCAGCAGAATTGCAACACCTACTCTCCGGCTCACTGGACTTACCCTGGTCAGCTAAAAGGGAGGTGAGGAAGGTCAAGCACCAAACCTGGAAGCCAAGAGAGTCTATAACTGCAAGCAGGAAAATTCCATCCATCAGCCATGTGGGATCTAAGCCCCCTCTTGATTTAGAGGTGAATTGGACATTATCATCCTGGGGTCCTCACGATGAAGGAATGGAATATGGATTAGAGTGGACTTACTGGTATTCTGCTGTAGAATTATTGTGACTAGCAATGGAAGAAATCATATCATTGATGTGGAGACAGTGGCCATGGGAGTTGCTGAAGGCAGGGAGAGGCAAAAAGAGGTGTGATATTGGGGTATTTTCAGGACTTGGAGTTGTCCTCAATGATACTGCAGGGATATATGTAGGACATTATATATCCTGCCACAACCCACACTGTATGGACTGGGAGAGAGTGTAAACCACAACATAAACTATAGTCCATACTGTGTAGCAATGCTTCAAAATGTACTCCTCAAATTCAATGAATGTACCACACTAATGAAAGAAGTTGATGTGGGAGGGATGGGGGGGTATGTGGGAACCTCTTATATTTTTTAATGTAGCATTTTGTGTGATCTATTTATCTTTAAATAATAATGAAAAGTTCAAAAAAGAAGGTATATTCTGCTTTTATGGAGTGAAGTGTTCTGTGCATTTCTGTTACATCTAGTTGGTTTAGAGTATTACTTAACTCTTGTCCTTCCTTATTGATCTTCTGATAGATGTTCTGTCCATTATTGGGATTGGTATATTTCATTCTCCTACTATTAATGTAGAAATTATCCCTTCAAATCTGTCAGTATTTACTTCATATATTTTTCCCCCATCCTTTTCCTTTTAACTTACTTGTATCTTTGAATTTAAGGTGAGTCTCTTGTGAACAGCATATAGTTGGTTCATGCTTTATTATTCATTCTACAGTCTCTGCATTTTGGAGAGTTTAATACATTTACATTTAAATTCATTGCTGGTGATACAGGACTTCTGCCATTTTGCTATATAGTCTTTGTAAGTTATATACTACACCTTTTTTTGTCCCACTTTTCTATTACTTTTATATTTATTTGATTTTTGTGTGTTTTATCATATTGGGATTCTTTTCATCGTTACCTGGTAATATTTTCCAACTATTGCTTTGTGGTCATCATGAGGTTAAAATTTAAAATCCTGTATATAAAATAATCATAATAGGTTTGATAGAAACTGTATTAGTCAGTCAAAGGGGTGCTGATGCAAAATACCAGAAATGGGTTTGTTTTTATAGAAGGCATTTCTTTGGGGTAGGAGCTTATAGATACTGGGCCATAAAGCATAAGTTACTTCTGTCAACAAAGTATTTTTACATGTTGGAGCAAGATGGCTGCTGACATCTGTGTGGGTTCATGCTTCCTGGGTTCCTCTGGACTCAGCTCCTCTGTTTTCTCCAAAAGGTCAGCTGTAGACTATGAGATTCCCTAGACTTTGCCTCTCTTCACAAGGTGATCTGTAGACTATCAGGTGAATGGCTGTTTCTCTCTCTGGGGCTCCAGCTTTAGCATCAAACTCCAACATCAAAACTCCAACATTGAAAGCCCTCAACTCTATTCTTTGCCATGCCTTTTTATCCATGAGTCCCCACCCACCAGGGTGTAGGGGCTCAATGCCCTAATCATAACTCAATCATGCCCAGGTACAGATCAGATTACAAGCATAATCCAATATCTATTTTTGGAATCATAACCATATCAAACTGCAACAGCAACTTAACTTCAATAGCATGCATATATACTTTTCTTATTCCCCTCTTTGTCCTCACCAGTTTTTGCACTTTTTACCATTTATATCTTTGTATATTTTATGTCCAAAAACATAGATTTATCATTAATCTTTATGCATTTGCATTTTAGCACCTGTAAGAAATAAGAAGTGGACTTGCATATCAAGCAATACACTACAATAACACTGGCATTTATAATTACCCAAATAGTTACCTTTACCATTGGTCTTTATTTCTTTATGCAAATTTCAACCACTGTCTAGTGTCCTTTTGTTTCAGTTTGAAGAGCTCCCTTTAGCTCTAGCTTAGTGGTGCTGAACTCCCTAAACTTTTGTTTATCTGAGACTGTCTTAATCTCTCCTTCAGTATTGAAAGAAAGTCTACCAGATACAGCTTTCTTGCCTGGTAGTTGTTTTTTCTCAGCATTTTTAAGTATTTCAGCACACTGCCTTGTTGCATCCATGGTATCCTATGATAAATCAGTACTCAATCTAATTGGAATCTCTTGTATCTAACATATTGCTTTTCACTTTCAGCTTTTAGAACTCTCCACTTGTCCTTTGCAACCGATGGTTTGTGCAATATATGATAGTGACAGTGTGCATTTTGGTGTCCCAGAAGTGTTGGGCTATTTTCATTTGTAATATTTATTTTTTCTTTCTTATACTCTGCCTGATTCATTTCAAGTGCCTTGTCTTCAATTTCACTGATTCTTTTGCCAGCTCCAAAATGCTCTTGAAATCCTCCTGGGCATTTTTTTCAGTTCAGCTGTTGTGGTCTTCAATTCTAGTTGTTCTGTTTGGCTCCTTTTTAAAATTTTCGTCTCTTTACTAAGACTCTCATATTGCTGTTCATTGTTTCATGATATCATTTAGTACTTTCTCCATATTTTTCTTCATCTTCTTGAGCATTTTTAAGATCATTTTTTGAAGATTTTGTTCAGTATGTCCACATTCTCATTTGCCTTATTGTTGTTTTCTGGATTTTTATTCCCTTCCTTTGGATGGGCCATCATATCCTGTTTCTTTGTTTGCCTTGTGGCCTTTTGTTGCACACTGCACATTTTATTATTTTAAATGTTAACTCTGAGTTTTATTCCCCGGATGTTTGTTTCTTGATTTTGTAACCAGATGGCAATAAGACAGGGTTTCTTGAACTTCAGCACTCCTATCATGAAGATCTATTCAAGATAAATGTAGTAGTGTGCAGAGTTTTCCTGTCTTCCTGGACCTTGTCTTGTCCTTAGCCTTTGCTTGTTAGTGGTTTTGGAGTTCACCTGCTTACAGGATTTGGTTGTCCTCTCTGTTTCTCAGCAGATAGACTTCCTTTTCCCAGATGTTTGAAGCTGGCAGACTTTTGTCCCATACTGTCTACTTGTACAGTATTTTTCACTTCCTTTTTTTTGTCTCAAGCAGCTTGAGGGCAAACTCTGGGAGGACAGCACAACTGAATGGGCCTTCTCAAGTGAGTCTTTTCTACTTAACAGGGCCAGGGACCCATGAAGAGGGAGTAGAACCTTTCTAAAGTTCCCAGGTGTTGGGGATCTGGAAGGGTGCTAAAGCTTTTCTGATGGTTCCCCAAAGTTTAGGTTTCCTGGCATGCCAGCAAATGCAGCCATTCAGCTAACTGTTCCCTGAAATCTTGAGGAAGCACAGCATCTTTAAGTCCCATTGCCATTGCTTCTGTCTGGGACTAGTTGAAACAATGGCTGCTGTTACCCTTGTCCAAGGTGGGTTCAAACAATAGCTGCCCTTAGAGCCCAGCACAGTGATCATAAGTTGCTACTCAATAGCCGTGATTGATGATCAGCTGTGATTACCCTTGTTCTTCAGGAAGAAGATTTTTATATCCCTTTTTCTCACCAGTAGCTAACCAGGGGCTGGACTCTATGCATACTGCCATGAGAGTAGGTAAATGAGCACTGGTAGCTATTGCTTGGGGAGAGAAATTGTTCTTTACCCTAATTTATCAGCCTCTTCCTTTCACTTTTTCCTGGATGTTGTACAGTGTTCTTCTGGCTTCCAGAGTTTCAAAATAGTTTTTTTTTTTCAGTCAATTCCTGCTCATTTAATTGTTGTTTTGGTAGAAGGACTGAGTCCTGGAACTTCCTACACCATCTTCTCACAATCCTCTAATAGAATATGTTGCATAGAATTTAGTCTCATATAAAAATTTCAGTGATTGCTTAGGATTATTGGTTAGCAATTTTATTAATTTCCTAATAAGTGGGTTGGATTATTTTAAACTACCAAATGGCCAAATGCTTAAACAATATCTTCCATAGCAGATGCAAAAATGACAGCAGCAACCTCATGGTTATAAATCTATCTATAATGTGACTTGTCTTTCTTCTTTTAATCACTTCTTGTCTGAAGCTTAAAATCATCTAGTCTGAAGGCGAGGATAAAAAAATCAAAGGAGCTTGTGCAATTGACATCTTTGTTCTGCTTACTCAGGGTCATTTATTTGAGGATAGCAAATAGAGAGATAACTGTACTGCTTTCCCACTTTCCTTTAAGGGAACTGCTGATCCTCACTCCAAGTATATTTCTGACCCATTCTTTTCCAGAAAACCCTGACTTGGCTGGTTCATCATAGTGCTTTCATTCTCCTGGTTGTCTAAAAGTGTTCTGATTTCCACCCCATCTTTGTGTCACACTTCTCTACACAAGTTCTTCATCACACTTTTATTAAATTAGTTTTACTTGCTTTTTACCTTTCCTCCTTTTTGATCCTCTAGTTCTCTTACTACAACTTAAAATACACAAATAAAGAGACTTTGTTTTGTTCACTCTTATATACACAGGGCTGCAAAGTCAAGCTGGAACTTAAATAGGTTTTCATGCAATATTTACAGAATGAAATGGCTTAGTATGAGAATATGCATATAATACAAAACACAGTCAAATTCTTTCACCTAGAATTTTCCAAGTGCAGTTGATAGGGAAATTCTCCTCTTCTCTCTCAGGTCTTGAAGTTATGAGAATGTCATCTCAGATCCATAAGCTTTCATGTCTCCAGTCATATAGAAAAGGCTAAAATGAATGAAGGTGACTCACAGAAATAAATAAAGGTAAGGCAGAAAAAGATAACAACTGTCCTTGTCAGATTAATTCCCTGGTTTATACTCAAGGAGGCCTTCAGAAGAGCCCTATTTCCTGCAGGTTTTCTTTCAATTTGGCATTAACACAACATCCTTTCAATAAAGGTTCTTTTAGCAAAATCTAGATTTTGCTAAATCTAATTTCCACTCTAAGAAAACATTATTAATTGGATTTTGATGGTTTGAAGCTGTAGGTATCCCAGAAAAACATATTCTTGAACTTAATCCATTACTGTGGGTTTGAAACCAATATAAGTAGGACATTTGATGAAGTTACTTCAGTGAAAAAGGTGTGGCTCACCTCATCAGGACGGATCTTAATTTTATTATTGGAGTCCTTTATAAGTGGAGTGAAATTCAGACAGAGGGAGAGGAAGTCACCAGGAAGAGAAGGCTGGCCATCAATGGAACATGGAAGAGAAAGGAGAAATCAGGATATGACACCATGTGACATACACGCCAAGGACCAAGGAATATTGGTGGGCAACCCCTCAACACTAGTCTTTGTGGAGAAAGCACCATTCCAATGCCTTCATTTGGACATCTTTTAGTCTCAACTTGTAAGATAATGGTATTTGTTTGAGCAGCCTAGGAAACGAAAACATGGGTAAAGGTAGAGAGCAGTTTGACTCTTAACATGACTATAAGTGTAAGTATAAACTACCCCAGTAAAGTGGTAATAATTTTCACTTAGGTAGCACCTTGGAATATAAACAGTACTTTCACAAAAAGTAGGTTATCTGAGATTTATAATACCTCTGTGAGGAATTCAATTATCAATAGAATTATCAAATAAAATTCATTTTCCTGATAAAAATAGGGTCAAATATTATTATCAAAATGCTAATAATAGCTATCATTTATTGGTTGCTTACAATGTGCCCAAACATGGTACTAAGTATGATATATCAATTATCTCTTTAATCCTCATGAAAACCCTGTAGGTAAGTTTTATCATCATCCCCATTTAAGAGATGAGAAAGCTGCAGTATAGAAGGGTTAAGTACCTTCCCAAAGCCACACAGCTAGTAATTAGATGACCAGCCAAAGTCACAAAACTATTCACTGACCTAACGAGGAACTTAATCTGTTTACTGCTGTAAATCATTTATCTGCTACTATTATAATTATCAGAATATATTCTGATGTGTTTTATAGGTGAATTATTTGAGAATTATTTCATTTAATATATCTGACTTACCATCTCTTTGTATATGACTTTTACATCTACTCTCAATTTCCTTTCTGATTTCCAGATTCTATTATTTGAACAGCAAGTAATTCACTTAAGGTAACATATAGATTGAGTTAAGAGGGGAGTGTGAGATAAGACTGGGGAAGGTAACTACTACATAAATAAAATGGGACTAGGGTGAGAAGGACTATAAATATTAGACTTCATTATCTTAGCATAAATAATTGGATCATTACCCACGTGATTGAACTCAGTCTCCAGCCCCCTTTCCCTGAGGCAGGGCTTATGTGAGTGGCTCAGATTTCCAACCTTCTAATCGTGTTTGCTCTTTCTAGCATGGTCAGCCTTCATCCTAAAACTACCAGTGTAGCTGTTCCCACCCTGAGTGATCTGGTGAACTTAAACTATCAGACGTGGTCTGAAGAACCTATAGTAAATAACAAAGACACATCTATCACAAGAAATGCAAAAGAGTTAGAGGGTATCACTCAGTAACTGAGGACAAAGGTTAGCCAGTTCTTTATTTTGTGACACAGACACAGGCAGATTTACCAAGAACTTAATGATGCTCAACTTTCAGAAGCTCTTACACAGATCCTTTTTGAGGTACTGGGAAAGAGCCTCATAATGTGTTCTGTTATTATTATTATTATTACTATCATTATCATTATTATTTTAAAATTTCAAAAATAAGCTTAGCAGCATTTATTTATTTAAGAGCCTTGTCAACCTCCACTCAGACATCCCTTCATGTTGGGGAGCACTGGAAGGATGATGTGTGTTAGCTTGATAAATTTGTGAATTGTTGTGAATTCTTATATCATCTAATTAAATATTCAATTTTTTATCTAATGTAGAAGCGGTTCATTCCCTTCCAGTATTCCTCCCAACTCTCATCTTACTCTGGAGGTCACCTAAACCCTAGGTGGTCAGTTCCTGTACACTTCCATGCTTTCCCCTTCAACCATTTATCTTCTTTAGGGAACTCTCTGGCTGCAGGAGTATGCACAGTTCATGTACATGCACAAGTACAGAGAAGGCCAGGAATGTGGGGAATTATTATCATAAGAAGAAACTCTAAATCAATGAGAATTAAGAGCAGTGTATACCCCTGCTCCCTTGCTTCTTGGTGTGGCAAATCTGAGTTGTGACCCAAAAAGTCCCTCAGAAGGTCCTCACCAGGTTATAGCCCCAGTTGTTCAAAGTGGTATCATGTTGTTAATGCCCCTTTATTGGCTTCCCTCCTTTTTCTGTGTTGCTACCTCTTTTCCTCACTGTCTTCTCTGGAATTGCTTCCCACATAAGCTAACCATACCCATGATCTTCTTGCAGAGTCTGCTTTTGTGAAACTCAAACTAAGATACCTGGTTTTGTATTTTTCTTTAAAAGGAATCTCTAAATTATATAACCTTCAAGCCCCATGCAATTTAACTGTCCCATCACGGGGCTGAAAATATTCTGCCTAACTGGCTGAAAGGTGCCAGCCTCATCCTGCCAGTGATGGGTGGCTTCAGATTCTCTGAGGGATCACACTTACTTTAGAAAAAGGAAACCGTAGCTAATTCTGAAGCACCCCCCCCCCCCATGCGCTTGAGGCCAAGAGGGTATTCTTTTTATAGACTTTAATCATTTTCTTAAAAATAAAACAAAACTGTTTTTAGTGTGTGTGTCATGAAATGATCTGTCTAAAGAAAATCCTTTAGTTTTATTTTTGAAAACTCTGCCTCCATTGTACGCAAACAAAAAAGCTTAGGGGTTGAAGCAGTGAATTTTGATGGCACTTTAACCTCATTCATTGAACCTCTAGGCCCCTAAAGCTACTGTCAAATTAGAGGATTTAAACCAACAAACCAAACAAAAATAGTGAATAAATGTCTACCTGCTCTGCATTCCTATAGACAAAAGCAAGGCTCTTCTAATCAAAAGCTAGTCAGAATTGGATGGGGATGTCTGCAAAGGCTCAGAGGATTGGTAATGGGATATGTGAAGCCTTTCCTTTCTGGGTCAGCAATCTGAATCCAACACAGGTCAGTTGAATCTGAAAGAGTGGTTATTATTTCACAGCTGATTTATAGTTTCTGTGAAATGACTTGCTGGTTTCACTCCAGCTTCTGGAAGACAGGTACCTGCAGCTTAGCGCTCCCCCTCACATGGTACAATAATTGGCCCTCTTGTTAGTGGCCTGGATAGAAAGGCCAGGGATTAAATGAACATGGAAACTGAACTACTCTCACTGTTGCAGGCTCAGGAGCCTCCGTCCCCTGGCCAGACAGAACTGATAGCAGAGTAGAATTTTTCTTTTCTTGCCTTGTACTGTGCAGATTGGAGGGGAAATTCAGAATACCAGATGTCAGCTTGCTATTTGTCCGGGGCACTTAAAACATTTGGAAAAGAAAAGAATTTCAAAGGAGCTTATCAAAAATTGCTTTTGGCGTAGAGCTTTGCTTGACATACTTCAACATAAGAGTAAAATGCCATGGCTAAGTTATAACCTCTGAATACATAAGTTCATCATCACAACACTCACAAAGCCCACACTGAAATAGTTCTCCTTCAAACATGCTAGTGAAAGGTAGGACTTTGTCTACTTTATTTCTGGTCTCATGATAGGTAATAGAGTGGTCATTTTTGAACAGCTAATAAATTAAGAAGGAAGGAATGGATTTTCAATTTTCATAATTTTGCTTAGGGTATTTTCTGATGTTGTATTATTAGTTTTTCCTAACACAAAATTACCAACTGAAACTAATCTACCTAATGAGGTTCATTTGTCCATTGACAAAGCAATAAATAGTTTCCTCAAGAAAAACCTAACTAATAGTGAAGCTACTACCTTATAATTAATTTTCTTCCCCAATCCTTGCAAGCATGAAAACAAACAGTAAATTTTTCATTTGTTCATCTCTTTAGAACAACTGTTTAGCAGAGATATGCTTGATTAATGGATTTAATTTGTTCCTTTCTTCTGTAGTCAGTTTTCATATTACATTGGTTATCAGAGGATAGGACAATAATGTGGGCATTCTCATTGTACTCCACTCCATCAGTGTCAGGGCCGGCTTCTAGCTCTAGGTCTGCATCTTTAACCTTTGTCGTCCTGCAGAATCTTTCATCAATCTGCGTTACAGTCACCTTGGGAAGAAAAGGCAGAAGCACTCGGTCAGCACTTACAGGTAGTAAAGTGTGTCATTATTTTTAACAAAATGCTGGCAGCGGTACACCTTTCATTTCCAGCTGAAATATGATTTGTGAGATCAGCAACTCAACTGTTAAAAGAGAAAAATGGAAGGTACCAGACTGGTCACTACAAGACCCTCTTTAAAAACCTACACAAAATACCTAATGTTTCCCTGCATGCTGAGCACTTAAAAATGACTGGGGCTAGTTCTGCAAATTGAATATTATTGTCAGAAAATGAAAGGAACTATATATAGGTCAAATAGCATCACATAAATATAATAATAGTCTTCATAATGCTGACCATTTCATACTAGGGGACACATCTCTATGGTGTGCATCTGTAGTTCACTACAAATCTCCACGGCGTGAATCTGTAGTTCACTAGACTTTTCAGCAGTACCTAAATAGTCGTAAACTCTATTTTGAGGGTATTGAGATTATTTTAAACCTATGTATAATAATATAGACTGTGGAAAAATCAAAATGTGAAATAAACTTTAGAGAAGTATTTTTTGGCAATTTTTCACTCCATCATAACTTTTAAAACTGAAATATGGTTTGATTTTGTCTGTAAAAATGTAATTATAAAACATAATTTTACCAAGGAAGTTGCATTTTGCATAGAAAAAGATAAAAATTTTAAATTGTTGCATTGAAAATATTGAAAATAGATTTTGCATACATGCTTTAAATTAAAGAAATAGTCACAAATGTATTCTGGACATTGAATTCTATTCTAGAAAAATGATGCTTCTTTATCTTTCTATGTAATTGGGGGTCTCCATATGTGTCCCTTCAGGGCACAAGAAAAGTGCCTGGCGCAGAGTGGACCACAAAAAGAATGTTTTGAATGAATACATGAATAACTTGATTATAAATTTTAAAGACTTCATACTGTTCTAAAATCACAAATGCATTCTTTCAGATATTAAAATAAAGCTAATATGAAAGCCATTCTACATAAAGCATGAAGCAGTTTACCCAAGTATTTGGTTCACAAGCTCTTACATATTTTACTAAATTTCATATATTTAGTTTTTGGAAATAAAGTGCATCTGTCCTTAATGTATTTAAATGTAAATATATTAATTATTCCAGAATCCCAAGTAATTTTCTAAGGAAAATAATATAATTCAAAGGTTTTCTGTCATTCCAGTCTTTCATGGACAGCATTTTTCTAAGATAGATTCATGTAGACAAAATATTTAAAAGTTTCATAAATGTGCTTGTTTCTTGGATTTTTCAAATGTTTTGTTTTCATGATCTCTTTTTTTTCCCTCCTTCTCCCTCCATTGCTGGTTTTGCCGTCTGTGTCCATTTGCTGTGTGATCTTCCGTGTCTATTTCTCTTTTTGTCTTCTCTTTTCCTTTTCTCCTCTAGAATTCACTGGGATTTGATCCTGGGGATCTCTGATATGAAGAGGGGTTCCCTGTCACTTGCACCACTTCAGTTCCTGGTTTTGTTGCTTCTGAACTTGACTCTCCCCTTGGTCTCTCTTTTTTTGGTTTTGCTCATTATCTTGCTGTGTGGTTCACTGTGCATGGTCCTGGCTCACTGCATGAGCATGCCGTGCAAGTACATCTTTACCAGGAGGCCCCAGGGATGGAACCCAGGTCCTCCCATATGGTAGATGGAAGCCCAATCACTTAAGCCACATCTGCTTCTCCACGATCTCTTACTCTTTATCCCTCAGGTAAATGTTGCCAAGTCTCACCCAAAGGTATTTTTAAAATTATAACAGTTTATACATACAACTCAAATATAAAAGATAAGGAAAAAGCAAATAACAAGTCAATTTTATATTAACTTTAACTTCTACTGCTTCTAGAGGTTCATAGTGGATGAGAAATAACACTTTAGGGAAAATGTTAGTAACTGGAAGAAGTCTTCATCATAGTTATTTTAATTTTTATCAAGAGTCTATGAAACTCTACTCACCACAGGTTAGTGGATATTTTACAGGGGGTTATCTCTAAATGTTTGCAGCAATCTCAGAGATTATCTTTCAGTCTCGCTAGGTTGTGGAAACAAAAGATGCCAGAAAAATTGGGAAGCAGACTTGGCCCAATGGATAGGGTGTCCGCCTACCACATGGGAGGTCTGCGGTTCAAGCCCTGGGCCTCCTTGACCCATGTGGAGCTGGCCTATGTGCAGTGCTGATAGGTGCAAGGAGTGCCCTACCATTCAGGGGTGTCCCCCGCATAGGGAAGCCCCATGTGCAGGAGTGCACCCCATAAGGAGAGCCGCCCAGCGGAAAGAAATTGCAGCCTGCCCAAGAGTGGTGCCACACACCCAGAGAGCTGACACAAGATGATGCAACAAAAAGAAACACAGATTCCCGGTGCCACTGATAAGGATAGAAGCAGTCACAGAAGAACACGCAGCAAATGGGCACAGAGAGCAGACAATGGGGAGGAAAGAGGAAAAAAAAAAGATGTCAGAAAAATAAAGTGAAAATTTGTTTGGCTCAAGAAAACTTTAGTCTACCCTTTGAAATTCCTTCCCTTTCTGTTATGTCTGGGTGGACTCAAAGGCATTTCAGTGATGTCTCTCTTCTCAATTCAATCTGAAGAGTTTTCTCTCATTCAACTCAGCTACACATATTTATTTTGTTCACAACCTCATTCTGACCACCAGAAAAGGTTACTTCTTTCATAATTATCATTATTTAAAGTCTTGACTATTCATCCTTAAATTAAACTACATGAAGAACACCATCTGCAGCTCATGTGGAATCTGACCAGCCAAGCTGACTTTAGAACATTGAAGATTCAGAATATATAGCCTTCCTTTTGTCTTCTGAGACTGACACTCATTATTCATATTTCTTGAACTCTCAAATCAAGCAAACTCACCTCCAACAAAGTAAGGAAGACTGTAATGGCACAATCCAGGACAAAAGGAAACTAGAAGAAAGGATACTTCAAAGGCAAAATAAACTACAAAAAATCAATTCCACTTCCAATATAGACAATCATTTATATTAAAGTATAGCACAACTCATTTTATTGGAGCCACAGTTTCTTTTTTTTTTTAATTGACTTTGTAATAATATTACATTAAAAATATATATATGAGGTCACATTCAACCCCACCCCCCCACCCCACCTCTCCCCCCCCCAGCAACACTCGTTCCCATCATCATGACACATCCATTGCATTTGGTAAGTACATCTTTGGGCACCTCTGCACCTCATGGTCAATGGTCCACATCATGGCCCATACTCTCCCCCACTCCATCCAGTGGGCCCTGTGAGGATTTACAATGTCCGGTGATTGCCCCTGAAGCACCATCCAGGGCAGCTCCATGTCCCAAAGACGCCTCCACCTCTCATCTCTTCCTGCCTTTCCCCATTCCCTTCAGCCACCATGTCCACTTTTCCCAATCCAATGCCACCTCTTCTATGTGGATATTGGATTGGTCGTGTCCATTGCACCTCTATGTCAAGAGGAGGCTCAGATTCCACATGGATGCTGGATGCAATCCTCCCACTTTCCGTTGTAATCACTCTAGGCTCCATGGTGTGGTGGTTGTCCTTCTTCAACTCCATCTTAGCTGAGTGTGGTAAGTCCAATAAATCAGATTGTAGGTGCTGGAGTCTGTTGAGGCTCAGGACCTGGCTATCACATTGTCAGTCCAGAGATTCAAATCCCCTAAATATATCTTAAACCCCAACACTAACTGCACCTCCAGCACATTAGCATGAAAGTCTTATGAAGAGAGATCCCATCTGAGTCCAGATTCATCACACATAAACACCAGTTCCAAAGAGGGGCCATCTGACCTGGTAGTTAACCCCATCGGCCATGACCATAACTCCCATGGGTCTCTTTAGCCCTCAAAGGAACCAATACCTGGGGGTTGTATCTGCTTTATCTGTCTCTCAGACTCTGCTCAGTTGTGCATAAGGGCAATCCTTCTGCCAGCCTCCAGACTCTTTTTTAGAGACTCGTAGCCATATAAACTCATTTCTCCTTTCCATTTCCCCCTTACATTAGGTCAAACAGCATTTTAAAGACATGTCTTTTTATGTAGACAGGGATATTCTGCTGATCCGCATTGAACCTTCCATATAAGGTCATTTTCCAGTTGCATCATCAGTTGGTAGTTGATAGTGGTCCCTCGGTGCCAGAGAGGCTCATCCCCGGGTGTCATGTCCCACGCTGGGGGGAAGGCATTGCATTTACATGCTGAGTTTGGAGCCACAGTTTCTTAAACACTGTCTGTTTATGACATAAACTGCCTATAATGATAAGATATGGTAAATAGTAATTTTTTCACTCTAGGAGCTGAATCGAATCTTTCATAATTTGCATTTTATTGTCAATCCATATAACATTTGTAATAATTTTATTAAAGCATAAACTTTCAAAAATTTAAAATCATTATTTTCATACAAACAGGGAATGGAAATGTCAAATATTTTTTAACTCTTTAACTAATGAGAGAAATAGTAAGATTTTAAAGTCAGTAAATTAAGGGTTTGAATCACAGAGATTTGCACCCTCTACCAGTTAAAATTCATTTTCCCTATCATGAATGAGAGAACCATTTCATTGCTATTAATAGGAGAAATTTTCATTGCTTTCAGTTTTCTATGAATTAACTTCTATCTCTTTGGAGTTATAAAATAACTTAGTCAGAGTGTCAAAGATGCATAGCATCATTAGTATCAGACAATGACCAGCACTGTGTTGGAAGAAAACCCAATAATCTTATTTGCCCATTTCTAAGACTTTTAGATTTTTTTCCTATTTTTATATTAAAAAGTAGCCCAATTGTTTATAAATATTAATTAATAACAATTTTGTTTTAACATAAAAATGGAAATGTTTATTCTTGGGTGAAAAATGTTTTTGCTGTTCTTTTAACAAATCAATTTTATTGATACATATAAATAAAGCACAAATCCATCTAACATATACAATCAATGGTATGTGGTATAATCAAATAGTTGAACAGTCATCACTTAATCATTATTAAAGCATTTTTGTTATTCCAATAAAAATTTAAAAAAACCAGACAAACAAACTCATCATCTACCAATCTCTCTATTCTTCCCTTGCTATACACAGCTGCTATTCTGTTTCTGTCTCTTTAGTTTATTTATATTTATATTTTGCTAAAACAGTCTTTTATATGCAATACTACCCATATTCACATTTCACATGAGGATTCACTGGTATGCAATCCCATGTTACATTTGATAACTTTTCTTCTAGTAATATACATGTCCTTAGACATTTCATTTCAACCCCTGTCATCGCCACATAAATAGCTCTGCTAGTTACAAACACTATACTTTCACCATTTCTTTCATTTCTAAAGATTTACAATCTTTTTACCAAATCTGCTTTCCATTAGCTTTCCATTCTCTACCCTTCTATTTTCTGGTGACCTATACTATAATTATTAACTCCATGAGTTTACACAATATATTTAGTTCATAATAGCATATAGTATTTGTCCTTTTATGATGGGCTTGCTTCACTCAACATAATGTCCAAGTTCATCCATGTTGTCATAGCTTTATAACTTCATGTCTTCTTATAGCTGCATAATATTCCACAATTTGTTTATCCATCATCGGTTGATGGATACCTCAGTTGCTTCCATCTTTTGGTGATTGTGAACAATGTCACTATAAACATTGCTTTGCAGATGTCTGTGTCACTGCTCTCAGTTCTTCTGGGTATATACCTAATAGTGATGCTGCTAGGTCACATGACAAGTTTATATTTAACTTCTGTAGTAACTGCTAAACACTCCTCCACAGGGGCAGTACCATTCTTACATTCCCACCAACAGTGAATAAGCTTTCCAATCTCTCTACATCCTCTCCAACTCTTGTAGTTTTCTGACATTTTAATAGTGCCCATTCTAATAGGTATGAAATGACCTATTATAGTTTTGATTTGCATTTCCCTAATCACTAGTGACACTGAGTATTCTTTTTTCACGTGTTTTTTTTTTTCTTCACCATTTGTATTTATTCCTTGTACAATTGTATATTCATTTTTAATCTGGTATTTTTCTTTTTATTGTTGAGTTGTAGTATCTCATTATGTATAATGGATATTAAACCTTTATTGGATATGTGATTTCCAAATATTTCCTCCCATTGAATTGGCTTTCCACCCTTTTGACACAGTCCTTTGAGATGCAGAACAAAAATGTTTAATTTTGAGGAGGCCCCATTTATCTACTTTTTCTTTTGTTACTTATGCTTTGGAAGTAAGGTTCAGAAAGTACCACCCATCACAAGATCTTGAAGATATTTCTCTACATTTCCTTCAAGGGGTTTTATGGGTGTCACAACTATATTTAGGTTCTTGATCCATTTTGAGTTAGTTTTTGTGTAAGGTGTGAGATAGTGGTCCTCTTTCTTTTGGATATGGCTATCCAGTTCTTCCAGCACCATTTGTTGAATAGATAGTTTTGGTCCAACCAGGAGGGCTTGAAGGCCTTGTCAAAATCACTTGTCATTTGATGTGAGGGTCTATTTCTGAGTTCTCAATTCTGTTTCATTGGTCAATCAGTCTGCCTTTATGCCAGTACCATGCTGTTTTACACTGAAGCTAAGCAAAACGCTTTAAAATCAGGAAGTGAGAGTCCTCCTAATTCATTCTTCTTTTTAAAGACATTTTTGGCCATCAGGGCCACTCACACTTCCAAATATATATGATAACTGACTTTTTCATTTCTGCAAAAAAGGCTGTTGGAATTTTTATTGGGATTGGGTTGGATCTGTAAATCAGTTTGGGTAGAATTGACTTCTTAATTATATTTAGTCTTCCAGTCAGTGAATGCACATATCTTTCTATCTATTTACGTCTTTTTCAGTTTCTTTTAGCAATGTCTTTTATTTTCTGAATATAGGTCTTTTATGTTCTCAGTTAAGTTTATTCCTAAATATTTGATTGTGTTAGATGCTATTATAAATGGAATTGTTGTTTCTGAATTCCTCCTCAAATTGCTTATCAGTAGTGTATAGAAATGCTATTGATTTTTGCTTATTAATCTTGTATCCTAACACTTGCTGAATGTATTTATTAATTATGGTAGCTTTGTTGTGAATTTTTCAGGATTTTCTAGTTATAGAACCATACCATCAGCAAACAGGGAAAGTTTTACTTCTTCCTTTCCAATTTGGGTGCCTTTTATTTCTTTATCTAGCCTAATTGCTCTAGCTAGAACTCCTAGCACAATGTTGAATAACAGTGGTGACAGTGGGCATCCTTGTCTTGTTCCTGGTATCACCAGGAAAGCTTTCATTCTCTCACTGTTGAGTACAACGCTAGCTGTAGGTTTTTCATATATGCATTTAACCATATTGAGAAAACTTCCTTTTATTCCTATATTTTGGTGTGTTTTTATCAAGAAGGTATGTTGTAATTTGTCAAAAGCCTTTTCTGGATCAATTGAGAGAGTGATTTTTCTTCTTCAGTTTATTAACATGGTTTATTACACTAATTGATTTTCTTGTATTGAACCACTAATTGATTTTCTTGTTTTGCAAACCTGGGATAAAACCCACTTGTTCTTGGTGTATAATTCTTTTAATGTGCTTTTGGATTCTGTTTACATGTATTTCGTTGTGAATTTTTTATTTATATTCATTGGATATTTGTAATTTTATTTTTTCACAAATCTTTATCTGGTTTTGGTGTTAGGGCGATGTTGGCCTCAAAGAATGAGTTTGGTAGTGTTCTTTCATGATCTAAATTTTGGAAGAACTTGAGCTAGATAGAAATTAAGTCATCTTTCAATGATTGGTAGAATCATTGTGAAGTCTGCTTATCCTGCGTTTTTCATCTTTGGGAGATTTTTGATGATTGTTTCAAGTTATTCATTTTGGATTGGATTTTGAGGACTTCTATTTCTTCTAGGGTCAGCATAGGTTGTTCATGTGTTTCTAGTAATTTTTCCATTTCATCTACATAGCATATTTTCTTTGGCATACAGTTGTTCATCATATCCTCTTATGATATCTCTTATTTCTGAAGGGTCAGTGGTATTGTACTCCCTTCATTTCTGATTTTTTAAATTTATGTCTTCTTTCTTTCCTTCTTTCCTTCCTTCCTTCCTTCCTTCCTTCCTTCCTTCTTTCTTTCTTTCTTTCTTTCCTTCTTTCCTCCTCTCCTCTCCTCTCTATTCTCCTCTCCTCTCCTTTCCTCTTCTCTCTCTCTTTCTTTCTTTCCAGCTAATGGTTTGTTGCTTTTGTTGATCTTCTCAAAGAACTGACTTTTGCTTTTATTGATTCACTCTATTACTTTTTGTTCTTGACTTCATTTATTTCTGCTCTGATCTTTATTCTTTCCTTCAGCTTGGTTTGGGTTTAGTTTTTGTTCTTTTGTTAGTTCTTCCAGAAGTGCAGTTTGACATTCAATTTTAGTTCTTTCTTCTTTTTTAATGTAAGCATTGAGAACTATGAATTTCCCTCTCAGCACTGCCTTTTTGGTGTCCCATATATTTTTTGATATGTTGTGTTCTCATTTTCATTGTCTCAATTTATTTACTTATTTCTCTTGCAATTTCTTCTTTGACCCATAAATCATAAATGTAAACTATAGACTATGTTTAATAACAGTACTTCAATATGTGTCCATAAGTTGAAACAAATGTGCCACACTAAGGAAAGAAGTTGTTAATGGGGAAATGTGTATGTCTGGGGTAAGGTATTTGGGAATCCTTTATATTTTTGTGTAACGTTTAGGTAATCTAAAGCTACTTTAATAATAATAATGAGTGTGCTGTTTAATCTCCATGTTTTTATAAATTTTCCCTTTTCTTATCCATTATTGATTTCCAGCTTCATTTCATTATGATCAGAGAAAGTGTTTTGTATAATTTCAGTCTTTTAAATGTATTGAGATCCGTCTTTTGAACCAATATATGGTCTATCCTGGACAAGAAACCATGTCCATGAACACTTGCAAAGAATGTATATCCTGTTGTTTTGGGGTATCATGCTCTTTAAATATCTGTTATGTCTAGTTCATTTATTGTTCAAGCTCTGTTTATTTTTTTCTTCTTTGTTCAGATGTTCTATTCAATATGATGTTTTGAAGAGACATCTTTTTCTCCCTTCACTTTTGCCAGTGTGTGCCTCATGTGTCTTGGGGTATCCAGGTTAGGTGTATAAATATTTATTATAGTTATATATATATATATATATATATATATATAATATATATAGTTCTGTCTTCAAGCAATTCACATCTCCTGATATGTGCCTCTAATGTATTTTAAATCTCATTCATCATGGTTTTTGTTCCCATAAGCTCTGATAATTTTCTTTGAAAGCTTTCAAAAATTATGCTCTTCCAGTATCTTCTTAATATCCTTTATCTCTTTTAGTCACATTTTCTTTCAATTCTTTGAATTGATTTAGGACAGTTGTGAGATTATCATTGATTCATTTACTTAAATCCTGTATCTCGTCAGGATATTTTGCTTATTTATTGACTGGGTCCTCTCTTCCTGCTTTGTAGTATGGCTTGTGACTTTGCTGATGGCTAATTACTTGAATGTCTTTTTTTTTTTTTTTAAAGATTTATTTTTATTTATTTAATTCCCCTCCCCTCCCTCGGTTGTCTGTTTTCTGTGTCTTTTTGCTGCGTCTTGTTTCTTTGTCCGCTTCTGTTGTCGTTAGCGACACGGGAAGTGTGGGTGGCGCCATTCCTTGGCAGGCTGCTCCCTCCTTCGTGCTGGGCGGCTCTCCTTATGGGTGCACTCCTTGAGCGTGGGGCTCCACTATGCGGGGGACACCCCTGTGCGGCAGGGCACTCCTTGCGCGCATCAGCACTGCACATGGGCCAGCTCCACACGGGTCAAGGAGACCCGGGGCTTGAACCGCGGACCTCCCATGTGGTAGACAGATGCCCTAACCACTGGGCCAAAGTCCGTTTCCCTACTTGAATGTCTTGTTCAATTTACTCAAATGGTCAATTTCTCTCTCTGGACTGGTGTTTTTTTTTTTTTTTTTTTTTTTTAACAGCTCTTCTGTGATTTTTGCTTCTACTATTTTAAGTCTTTAAAATTGCCCAGCTTAAATTATCAAAATCAGACCAGGGAGTCACTAATGAGGTACAGATTTTCTCCCAGGTGTGGGATTAATGAGAGACCAAAGAACAGTTCTTGTCTATGCAATTTCCTGGCCCTGTTGGTGAACCTTTCCACAGAGGTGTTTCTTTTAAACTCTACTTTCCCATGTTTCTGGTCTGACCAGAGCTGAGATTCAAAGCTGGCTCTGCTGGCTGAGTTCATGAAGAAAATCTCTCTAACTCACCCTCCCTCTTCACTTGTAACAGCTGACAGGGAGGAAGAAGTCTGTCCCCCTCTCAGTCAGCTACAATGAGCTAGGGGTTTTATTCAGGGTTAATGTCTTCACGGTGGGGAATGCAAGCCCTTCTTGGCCACTGCTGGGGATAAGTAACTCACATTTGCTGTTTTGGGTTCTTCATCTTTCAGTCCCTCGCCCTGCAAGGTGTTGTGCGGCACTGACCTGGTCTTCTGACCTCCAGACCAGGCCCCTTGGACAACTTTTGGCCCTTTCTCTGTTGTTTTATGAGAACATTGAGCCCTGCCTGCCTGTTCTAACACCATCTACATAGAATTCTCTGCTGTTTTTGAAAAGGTACTTTATCCTTTCTAACTAGTTCCTTTCCTTTCCTATTTATTCCATGCTACAGTATTTATGACATGTCATAAATTCTTTTAAGAAAAAAAAAAAAAGAGAAACAAATAAAAGCCACTCAAACTTAAACATTTATCATAGGTGAACCTTCCAAGAAAAAGATCTTTGAAATGGTTGTCATTGATGTGTTCTCAAACTCTAGAGAAAGGAAGACATAGTTACAAGGACAGAGATGAGGGTGTGCTCTAGGAGAACAAAAATAATTCAGATCCCTTTGACCCTTTGAGCCTTCAAAAGTTACAAACCCTACTTTGAGAATCAGTACTATAACAGGTAGCCATCAAACTCTTACTTGAAGATATTAATGTAACAAGCTGTGGAAGCTAAATATTTTTTGGTGTTTGAGTTTTAATGTATAAGAGATAGAAGTTTTTAAAAAAAATCCAATCCTGCACTTCTTAGAGAATTCCACTGGCTAGGACACTAGACATCTTCTTATTAAACCTGGTATATGAAAGGGAGTCACATATTAGGACCAAAGTCAGTTTTTGTTTTGTAGTGCATAGTTGACTATTTAAATTGAAATATGACCCTGAGGCTATACAAGTATGTGAATTTGCTTATCACATCACTAGTTATTTTGAAGCTGAAGAAAAATGGAAAAACCGAATAATATAAGGGCTTTGTAAAATAGTAGTGAGTATATAGCTAGTCTCCTTTACAAAGATAAAGGGAAATTCTTTTAATGTAAGCCCTGGGCTGCTGGGTCTTCAGTTTATTCCCTGGAACTAGTGAAGGTACTGCTGAAGATAAAGTACAATTAAATGATGCCTACAAGTAAAATGGAATTAATTTACTGATGTATAATGAAGCAAGTTCTTTTTAATAATTTTATTAAAAGTTCATAACTTATAAACTACAGCATATTTTAAACCCATTATTGTAAATAATTTATGTTGTGACATTGGATACAATCTGTGCATTAAAAGGTAGCAGCCTTTTTCATTAGTTGTACCAATTGTGTGTGTGTGCATATATATATGACTTTGATCTTCCCACCTATATATATCTAGTAGCAGAAAGGAAGTAATAAGTACAGAAAGACTAGCATAACAGATAGTCCAGGGATACTCCTCAAATCTTACCATAAAACTCAAAATTCTATCCCTGATGAAATTTTCATTGCCTTAGGGTGCATGTAGATAGTGCAATACTGTCACTGCAATTAATAATGAATATTTCCACAAGATATAAAATAATAGCATCTTCTCTAAGGTTGGTTAGGATAAACCAGGCATCTGTTTAGTGGGACAAGGGTAAGGGTTGATTAATTCTAGGATCATTTTTGAGAACATCAATCCCAAGAAAAAAATAGGTTAATTGGAAGTCTCTTAACGGAGTTTTTCACCACTGTGCTAAAATGGTAAAGGGGACCACTGATATAAGACATAAACCTATAATAAGCTTGCAAGTAGATAGTCTGCAGTTATTTATTGAATATAAAGTAATTAAACAGAGTACCAGTCAAAGTTTTCCAGGGAAACAGAAACAGCAGTCTTTCCATGAATTCCCCAGGTAAGCTGACCAGCAGAAGGGGAGATAAAAAGTCTTCCTTCTGACTATTGAAATCATCGTTCTCTCTTCAAGGCCTTTAGCTGGTTGAATGAGGCTTCTCTCATTGTTGAAGGCAATCTCCTTTGTTGATTATAGACATACTCAGACCCAGATACTATCAAGTTACTAATTATTTAAATCCACAAAATACCCTTCACAGTAACAATCAGTCCAGGATTTGCTTGACCAAACAACTGGACACCATCACCTAGCCAAGTTGACACATGAATTTAACCATCACAAACAGTAAGCAAAGGGTTAACCGAATGACACAGGCTCTAAAGATAAATAATAAATCATATATTAGGAAAGCCCCTAAATGAAATTAACAACTACTCTTGAAAGCATCTAAATTGTCCTGCACTTTGAGATGCAGATAATACCCGTAATTTGTTCTTCCCAAAAGAAGAGAAGGAAAATATCATATATTTATCAAATAAGAGGATAGGATTTTTTGCCTCTAAGTTTACTCACAAGCTTGATAATTGCTTCTTATTTTAATTCCTGTAATTTTTTTTCACAATATAGGGACATTATCTCATTTTGCTTGTTGTTAACAAATGTATACTGAGACTATACAGTATTCTAAAATGTATGTTTTAGGCTTTAATCAATTCTACTTTTGCATGCTTATAGAGGACACCCAATAAAGTCATTATGAACATTAAGAACAGCAAATAAATTCACTATGAATTTATTCAACATTCCTATTATTCTGTCTTCACACATTTAGGTGTAGATGGTGCAAAAATCTTTCTCTGGATTATTTAAGGTAATAAAGTTAAATAGTTAAGTTTTGGGGATATGGGTGACTTCTTGTTGGGAAGAAAAAAAAGGATTGTACATGCTCTGAAGTAATTTAAAAAATTTTGTAAAGATGTGATTTGGAGAAATGTGTTTCTTGGATAAATCTACAAACTATTTCAATGAGCATAAAAACATTGATTTGAAAACAATTTTAATATGAAGAGATTAAAAATGTTTCATCAAATCTAAGTATGGAAAAATTCATACATTGTAATTGATGTTAGAGAAATTATCCAAAATTTGAGCTATGACAAGAAATGTGGTTAGCAAATCTTTTCAATGACATGTATTTTCAGGAACTACCAAAGCATTATCTGGGGAATTTGCTTAGTTAAATTCACTCTTTACTATGGTTTAAAGACTTGGGACTGAGTGAGGTGAAAGATGAATTTTAGATTTTGTATAGTAGAATTGTAAATAATTTCTGTCCAGTGTAACAGATAACCCAGAGATTTATGACTCCATTAGGAATTAACCAGTTTTGATCTAATCTTCAATCTCATCCTAACACTGAATATAAATATCCCAGGTTCTCAGATGCTCTTTGAACTAGTCATAGGGTATTATTGGTTCCTTACCACACTTATTTTATATTTTTCCAAGAGTGATAATTGAAACTCTAAAAATACATCAAATATAATTTCAATATATCTAACCAAATTAATAAATTATCATGGGTAGATTTTTGACTATTTCAAAGATACCTCTAAAAGTTTATAAACCTAAAAAGACAAAAAAATATATTTTGAATATTTTTATTAGGAAATATGGGAAATCACATTTTACTGAGTAATGTAAAGAATTCTATGTAAAACAATAGACTAGCTAGTAGTTGCCAGTGCCTCAGAAACACAATATAAAAAGAAAAAAAATCATTGTCTAAAATTATTTTTATCAGAATTAACATGGATTGTGAATGATGGTTTTAACATATGTCCTTAGGAACTAAAAAAGTAAGAAGAGTAAAAAAGGAACTTAAAAGTTCAAATACTGGCCAAGATAGGCAAAATTCAAGAAAAAAATGAAATATTTGAAATATGCAGAGAAGTGTTGAAAGAATATAAGCTTCTGCTTTGAGGTCAGCCATAAACAAGCTATTTAACCTGTGGAAGATAATTTCAAATTCTTAAATGCATCTATAAAATGAGGAGATTAGACTAAGTCTTCTCTAAATAACTTTCTAGGAATCAAATTCTTTTACTGGGGACAGTAGTCCAAATACGTGATTCAATTATTACTTCATTTTTTTAAAACTAAAGTTTATATGGTATAACGGAACAAGTCAAAGTTTATTATTATACTGAACACTAACACTGAAAACCATGCTAAACCTAAAATGTGGGAGAAAATTTCAATTTTTCTAAAGCAAAATTTATCTAAATCAATGTATTATGCTGAATTCCCAGATGTATCATTATTAAACTTGTTCCTTCTGTATCTACTCAGACTCTATCCTCAATTACAAATTTAACCATAGAAAAGGGTGGGCTTATGTATCAAGTGAGTATATGGACTGTCTAAAGGCATTAAAAAAAATCTCATCTATGTAAACCAAATTAAACACCTCTATAAAAGTAAGTATCTCAGCCTACATCAAACAAACATGTGGCACTTTACTATTTGGGAACTGCTATTTAAGAATAATTGTTTGCTCCTCTTTCTGTACAGTCATAAAATTATTAGTTGTTTTTTTTTTTTAATTTGCTTTTTGTTAGTGTTTCCCAGATATCAGACCCGGAACAGAAGTGAATAGGCCGTGGATTGTAACATAAGGAATGAGAATTGTATAGCATAAAGAAGGTATGTAGGGAAAGTTGAGGGAAAGTTATTCTTGAGGGTAAATTATTATCATCTGTGCTCACTCTCTCTCTGTATGTGAGTCTTTCTCCTTAATAGTATTTCAGAGTGCTTACAGTGACCAAAAGCAAAAGCAAAACATTATTTCTAATTCATCAACCATGAAATATTAAATGATAATTGCTACTCGAACTTTGGTGATGAGTTGTATATGTCTACCAGTTTTTCACCTTAATTTCTTAGAGAGTATTTGGTGATATAAAAATATACAATGGGGAGAAGTAAGGAAAATATCCTGCTTTGTTCAAAGGCAAAAAATATACCCGACTAGAATAGATCTTTTTAGTTCAAGAATTAAGGCACAGAAAATAAAGAAAATGCAGACATCTGAAGAAATTATGCATCAGAAAAGGAGAACACAATATTCAAGTTGCAGAAAATTATATTCTTGAGAAGACTGACTACAGCAAAATATTTCCAAAGTATCTACTTAATGCTGTCAATTGAATAGCATGAATGTTTAGATTCACATAACTGACAATAGAGATATAAGATAATTGAATTGGAGAAAGTGTTGGCAGTCCAGAATAAAAATAAAATGAAGCTAAATAAAATAAGGAAGGGTAAAAAACTACAAATGTAAAAACATAATTATTTTTGCACTTGCTAAAGTAAAACAAATATAATTAAAATCAAAGGTGGAAAAATATTAAAAATTATGAGAAAATAGATGATAATGATGTGCTAAGAGAACAGAGATCCAAAATTTGAAAAATTAGCATTCGTGCCTGAAGAAAAAAGAAGTTAAGCAACCTTAATAATCAAATATATAATAAAATATTGTATTCCTGGACTGAAGAAATACCAGATTCTGAGCATAGAAATGGATTTCCCAGTATAAGGTAAAATTAAGAGATCCATATGTAAAAACAATCTAGTGAGAATTTTCATTTTGAGCAAAACTAAAGTACAATTCAAACAGAATCAACATTGAAGGGGAAAAAATAGATCTACAAACTAAGGAGTAGCCTGGGCTTGCAAATAAATATACAATATTAGAAGCCAGAAGGCAGTGGAGAGCTCAGAATGAAGCAAAATACCCCAAAGTATTATATTCATCTAGCTCATAAAGCCAATCCTTTTATCCCTGGAAATATGTATCTCACAATATTTAATTATTGTAGATAGGAACTTGCAAGTAGTATACTTCACATAGTTCAGAATATTCAGGGAGAGTTTCAGCTGGATATCATGATTAGGAAGCCATGACTTATTTACAAAAGATATTCTCTTCATAAAGTTCCTTTACTTTTCCCCTGGAATTATGTATTTCACAATATTTAATTATTCTAGATAGAAAAGAACATGCAAGAGTACACTTCAAATAGTTCAGAATATTCTGCCATTGGAAAGTCTTCAAGTGTGTCTTTTGGGGTCTTTTTATTAACATATTTAAATAATTCTCCTCTCTTATCCAACAGATAACAGAAGAAATTATGACTTCAATACAAAGACAAAACTAATTTAAATAGAAAGTAAAGTCTAAAACAATAAAAAAAGAAATTGTATTCAATTTCACCTCCACATGATGTAGTTAATATTGCCACTTTTATGAAAAACAAAGATCTCTGTCCCTTCTCCTACACACTGGACTTTTTTAGTGTACACTTGCATGACTACTACATGGAAAATTTCCATAATGAATTCACATTGATAAAAGAGATATAGATTCCACAAGGTAAAGTCAAATAAGGCTTAAATACCTAGAGAGTCAGAAGGAAGTCAGCATGGTCAGAATACATGGCATGATCTGACACATTCTCCACAGGACATGCCAACTTCCTGGCCCCAAAAAAGTATAACCATGAAATATGCTTTTGTGGATAATAAGTCTGAGGAATTAATATCATTTCAGACCATCTGGACACACCGCTGCTACCATGTAGGCCCAGCCTGGCATGCATTATGTTGACACAATTCAGTTCAGAGGTGGATCTGGAATTGTATCAGGACCCCTCAGCTGGTAGAGACATATCTCATCAATCTTTGGGTTATGATAGACCTTAGGAGTGCAGAGTACCAAGGACAGTAAATGTATGAAGAAAATCTGTATTTATCACTCTCAGTTTTCATTGGCTAACAAGGCTGCTCCAAGGACTTTCCTGAACTTAGACTAGGAACTAGACATAAAGATCTACTACTTGACATTGTTGGAATCATACTATCAGGTCCACAGACTAGCCATGAGGTCTCCTGTAATTGCCTTGGGTTTGCCTAGAAATAATAATTTTAAATATTAGACCATGAAAACTTAATGCTGATTACTAAACCATAGAAAATTTTATTCCATTGGTTACAAAAATTGTGGTTTTGAAGTATACGTGTTTGAAATTAGATGAAGGAAACATATGTAATCCCATGATTGTGTGTCTTGTTTATTATTCCTCTGTGTATCTAATCTTTTACTAATCACCCTTGTTAGGGAATGAAACATGTACCCCACAGAAGACATATTCTTAATTCTAATTCATGTCCTATGGGGGTATGAAATCATTTGTAAATAGGACCTTTTGAAGGTGTCATTATTAGTTAAGGTGTGGCCACATTGAATCAGGGTGGGTTTTAATATATATTACTGGAGGCTTTGTAAAGAGAGGAGATTTTGGTGCAACTGGGGAAGCCAGAAGAGGCAAAATCCAGATGTCAACAGAAATCAAATGAGCAGAAACAAGAAGAGAGAGACGACCATGTGACAGAGGACGGCCATCACCAGAACTATACCAGCCCTGAGAGAAAACATGGTCTTGCCCACATCTTGATTTCAGACTTCTAGCATTCAGAAGCAATAAGTGTCTTGTTTAAAAGAAGCCATTTTGTAGTGTTTGTCATAGTGGCCTTGACAAACTAAAACAAATTTCTTCAAGTGTTGAAAAAAATTTTAAACAAGTTATGCCTTGTTTATTTTCCAAATGCTCTAAAATAAGCATGATTAAATTTTCTAATTAGAAGAAAAAAAACCAAAATACACATTAATGAAAGAATTAGCTCTCAGAATAATTTATAATGTAAAGTTGGGGGTCTATAATAGTACTGACTAATTTGATTCATTGAATAAATTAAACAGAGCTACACAGTTCAGCTAAGAATGAAAAAGCAAACCACTAGCTGACTGTATGATAATTATGCTCATGCTGATTAAGTATTTCAGTCAACTTATATTAAATTGTCTTTGGAAAATGCTCTACTAAGCACCTTCAAATTCATAGTGCTAAAAGTTTATGATTACTTGATGCGTACTGCTTGATAAATAAACAGGAGAGCAAATAGCAGGGTAGATTGCTTTGTTCTCCAAATCATAAATCTGGCATTTTTTGAAGCAATGCGTGTAAATGGTTTGTGGGTTCTAGCTGACCAAAGTCTCAATGTTATTCAGTAACATTTAAAAGTATAATACAAATTTATGCTTTCACCAATAGCTATGTTTAATCTCAAGCTTGAGTAACAACGTTTTCATTATATTCTAAGCTAACCAGAAAATATTTTGCTAATTGATTTTGATTCAAGATTACTTATTTTTGGAAAATATAAAATAATAAAACTTAGGGGGCATCTCTAGGAAGAATGGAGAATAGTGAGATAGTATGGAAATGATGACCAGAAATGACTTGGGAAATGAGATGATTTTAATCCAAAAATGATAAGACACAAGAGAAAAGCAAATGACTGTATTAAAATATGTGATGAGCTGTCAAGTGTAAGTAGGTAGATGCTTACCCAGTGTTATCTTGAGGCTAGAAATTGCATGAATGCAGATTTTGAATTGATAGATGCAAGAAATTTCTATAAGCTTCTTATTATTGGCACAGTTTGTACCATGAAGTTGCGAGCTCCTATTCGCTAGACACATTTAAACTTAAGCTGGTGAGCCATCTCTCTAAAATAGAAAATATGAAATTTTTACACTTCTTCAAAGAGTAGACTAGATGATATCAAGGTTTCTTTGGTTTAGAGAATTTGGTGAATATGTTAACTAATTAACTGAGTCCCATCTCAAGAGAATATAGTTTAATACAGCTAGGGTGAAGCCCGTGTTGCAGATTTTCAAAAGATCTTCAGTCAACGTTAATTCATTCCATGGAAGGAACTAATAACAATTGTGCTATCAGTTCTCAAAGAACTATGCTAATGGAAAGAGAATTAAAAATCAAGTATGATCAAGACCCTTGAAGTTGAAATCATAATAAACTCAAACCAGCTTAATTCTCAAAGAAACCTATAAACAACCTTAACCGTCAAGTGTTGGAATTGAACTAGTAGATTCAGGCATCACTGTATCCAAGTGATCAAATATTTTTAGAAACCTTTCTCCCTTCTACCTATCTCATATCTCTCCCTTTCTCTGTCATAGTGGCTCTTCATTCTGTTATGCTTCATTTTTTAGCATATTCTCTTTTGGTCCTCAGAAATATGGTCAGAGGCAGATCCAGTTTTTAAGTCTCCTGATCTCTGAAGGTTTAAAGACATATTTTCTTATTTTTTAAATTTTTAAAATTCATTCATAAACATACGTAAACAATAAACGTATAATAGTTGTGAATTTTCTAAGGCATTTATAAGGATCCTAAAATAAGTATTCTGTTTGACCTTTTCATGTACTTCTAATTGTATTACTCAAGTAATACTTGTGGTTCAGAGGGCGAGCCTAAGTAGAATCCACACTCTTTAGTGGTTGAGGATTAGGAGAGTTGGACATGAAATGATAGAGATATAGTCCTGAAAAAAGACGAGAAGAATGTAACCTATCTCAAGAGAAGAAAAATTAAATAGCTAATTGAAAATACATCCCAGAAGACATAGCTACACAAGCCATTGTCCTTTTTTCCTACTTCTTAAGCCCTTTTACATCTGATCGATTACTAGGCCAAAATCCTGCCTTGAAATCAGAGCAACATCTCTTTGTAACTAGCAAATGATTTAATGGAAACCTGAATTATTAACAGCATGTAGAAAACATTATACTACTAAACAAACATATTTGGAATACCAGGTAGATGTCATACAGTATTGTAGGAATAGATAAAGGATGAGTCTGACTCTAGAAGAACTCAATTATAATGAAGACAGATAACCAAATACATAATTAAAATAAATATTTTTAAAAGGTATTGACCAGGTCTTCTGAGAGCCTATAAAAGGATACTGTCAACACAGACAGGAGGGTTGGAGAGACTTTGACAAGATAGTAACACTTGAGCTGGGCTTTAGCTGGGCATTATCAGATGTGGAGGAGTTGGACTGATAGACAAATGAAGGAGAGTATTCCACATAAAGGAAATAGCATGAGGTAAAGAATGCAAGATGCATAAAGGGCCAAAAGGTTTTGGCAAGATGGTTAAAGCAACAGTATGCGTACATGTATGGAAGGCAGGAGCCTGCTAATATTTTATTGTCAACATTACAGACTTTAAAATATTAATATCATTTTTAACATGGCATTTTATTTATATTTGAATAATATAGGATTACTATAATTTACTTTTTCACATTATAATTCATATTTATGCAGGCTCTGCTGGATGAAACAGGGAGATAGGTAAACCTTTTATTTTTGTGCTTCTTTGTGGCTAACAAGTACATTCACACTATAACAAATATCCCAATAAAACTCCTATGCTTACTTATCTTACATATCCTCACATTCCAGCAATATTCATTTCTTTCTCATCTCAAATCCTACTAAACTCCTATTGCCTGCTTGAAGCTTACCTTACCCAGGTTTAGAAGAAAAATAATCAGATTAATGTAATTCAAAGTACCAATTGTTTTTCATTTTCAATGATGAAATTTCTTAATTTGAATCTCTTCCTGTATCAGTCAGGGTCTTATAAGGAAAACTGAAACCACCCCTGTTAATTTAACAGGAAAAATTTAATAAAGGAATTGGTTAAAGAGCTATTGATATATTGAAAAAGCAATAAGGAAACTTTAGTAACAGAGGTATTAAATACCTCTGAAAGTAACACCATTCCTAGAGCTTGGTGATCAACAGGAAGAGGCTGGGATAATTAGAATCTAGAAATATGGAGGTGCAGCCTTATGTAGCTGTATCTCAGACTTCCATTGAAACTCAGACTTCCTAGGACACCAGCCACCTGGTGGTGGTATCTCTGAGGTTGTGTGATGGTAATGGTTCAAGGAGTTTGGGAAACAAAAGAAACTGAAGCCAACTGCTGTTACCAGAACTACCTACTGCTATCAGAGGGAAGAAACATGGTTTCAGTGAGGCTAACAGGAAAGAAGCAAAACATGAAGAAGTTCTTCCTCCACCAGCTACTGTCCAGTTTTCTTTAATTCTTTGTATTTGCAAAACCTAACAGGGAGCATATCACAAAGCAGAGAACTGGGTTTGCAGAGCCCCAACCCCTGTATCACAAAGCAGTGTACAGAAACATGAGTTTGAAAATAAGAAACACTTTAATAACCAGTCCTTTTTTCAACTGGCTGAATATCTCTCATAGTTTGCAGATGAAGGAGTAATTTTATTCAATACAGGAGAGAGGTTTTAGGCCCTTCCAAGTCTACCACATACAAGACAAACTCCCGGTGACACTAGATCTTCTACTAATTCTTGTGGCCTCTTCTATAGGTAGGCATGTTTCCTCCTTGCTCATTATTATTTATAATAGCATTGACTTTAGAGTGAGTTCACTGGCTTAAAAAACAAAAACACAAATTTCTGGACTACAAGGTCAAACCTGGCCTCTCAGAGTTAGCTATGAAAAAAAAGGCAAGTCTCTACACTTTTCAGTCCCATTTCCTTCTCCGTTATCCTAAGGATTTAGATTGTATTAATTCATTTATTTACTTATTCAACAAACATTTATTGAGGTCCTAATATTACTGGACAGACTTCCCTAAGTCAATAAACTCATATTACAAATGATAAAAGAAAAAAAAAAGGAGTTTATACTTCTGTAAAGGCCATGACCTTAGCTTACAATCATTAGTAAGCGATGGCTTGGGATAATTCTGCCAGAGATATATACAAGGAGTGCAAACGTACTGTTAATGCATGTTTAACAATCATTATTAATTTACACAAAGAAATCTGGTACCAGAGTAATACAATTTGAAGTGATGTTGTGAAAAGAGTCAAATGCATTAAAAAATTGTAGCATATTGGAATAGTTTCACATTTTCTATTATTCATCAATTTTCTAAAGCTATGTATAAGGTAAAATGCATAAATATATGTAACCAGAGATATACTAATCACGTTTTAACTCCCAAGACTGACCTAATGTCTAGAAGTGTAGTAAAATTAATAGACGCCTTAGAATGAAGTTTCAGTGACTCTGTTCTCTCCAGATGTTTCTACTAGTAACCCATTAATATTGCCCCATATTTCCCTTCTATTTTCAGTCATTGCTCTTTTGTGCCTCTGATAGATGATAATAGGGTTCAGAATTATTTTGTTCCTTCATCCTTTGCCTTTTTTGCCTAATCATGGCAATTGCATTGGTCAATGGAATGATGAGCGGTGATGGCCTATCCACATTGAACAGAAGATTTTAGAGACTGCGGATTTTCAACAGCATTCTTGGAAATGACAAATCATTCCACTTGGGTGTGAAAATAAGAACTCCACAGCTGGAGCAGAACTACAGCCGCAGATCTGGACCTCGAACTGCTGTAAGTTAATGGAAATTAGAAATAAAAAGGAGCCCATAAGATTTTGAGATTGCTATTTTTAGCATATATTAGGGAATGTTGACTATCCTAGTAACAGCAGAATGCAAAGGGGGTTACCAAAAGGGAAACAGAGAACATTTGACCATAACAATATTTTTTTGGCCATATGCTATTTATAAAACAGGTAATATTCTATTCTATGTCTAATTCAAGAGAAATAAATAGAAAGATTTTATAAGCCAAAATATTGCATTATTTTACCAGGCTCTTCCATGTTTCAGCCCCTCTTTCAACTAGCCATGTAACAAAAAGGCAGGGAGAGAATTTCTAGATGCTATTCTTTGTTCCCTGTCCCTTCCCCCTGACATATATATCAGTGGTTCTCAAAGTATGGTCCCCAGAGCAATAACATTATATAGGAACTTCTTAGAAATGCATATTCTCAGTCTTCACCTGGACCTACTACAAAATCAGAAATTCTAGGGGGACAGGGTGCCCAACGATCTATGCTTTAATAAGTTCATCCGGCAATTAAGAAAGAGGCTGAAGTTGAGAAGCACGGATTTATACTATCACTCATATCCTTTGTGAATTAAGTTTTCCATAGGAATGCTGCTGGTTCTTGTCAGAAAGATGAGAGAACATAAGCATATTTTTTCCAAATGTTCCCTTAGCTCCAAAAACCCACCAATACATTTCTAATTAGGAACATTTCCTTCAGTGCTTTTCCACTGGGACACTACTAACATTTTGGGAGGAGCAATTCTCGATTGTACCTCATTACCCCTTGTACTGTACTTTCTACTAAATGCCAGTAACACTTTCCAGAGCTCAGGTCATCCAAAAAAATTCCCAGTTATCTTTAGACTCAACCTTTGAGACTTGCACAGCTCCTGTTGAGCATTATGGACCTTGGGTAGTTTCTGACTTAAAAAATATATGTTTTCTTTATTTGTATGGATGCTATTTGGAAGTGTTATGATATAAATTATGAATAAGTTAAAATCCACATCTTTATTTTTCCTTATTTCTATACCAACTCCCTGTTACTCATCTAGGTCTTATCATTTGGGATTCAGTTCAACAGGTTTCTAAATAACCTCTTTCCTAGCTCTCCCTCAAGTTTTCTTTCCATCCAAGTAATCTTGTATATTCCTGCCAGGCAACAATTAAACAGCACTTCATTAGGCAACCCTTTCTAACATACCGTGACTGACATCATCTGAACACTCCTGTTTGGATTCCATGCATAATTATGAACTGGCCACTTCCATTCTTGACAAATTGAAGTTAAGTTGTTTTCCAACACAAATCCTCCACTTCACTCTAGCAGATTATTCGCCATCTGAATATACTCTTGAAATTCATACTCTTGGTCTATACTTATGTCTAGTCACCATAATTGCCCTGTTCTCATTTTTTTCCTAGCATTAAAATCATATCAGTCTTTTCAACTCTATCTTAACCTCTACCTTTATCATGAATTCTTATTCTTCTTACCCTCTTCGGTCTCTGGTTTTTTGAACTTTTATAAACATAATGTACAACTTCCTTACATATAGTACCATTAGGGTGATTGGTTCAATAAGACACTATGCAGGCTTTTTATTTTAAATGGATTTGTATTTATATAGCCACTATATGTTCCAGATATTTAAACCAGGGAGTTTATTTGAAGCGCTATTGACATACTCAAGAAATATTTAGTGGAAGAAACAAGTGAGAAGGCTTAACAAACAGTTATGGGAGAAAGAAACAAAAGAACAATAAAAAATAAATTAAAAATTGGGGTGACAAGTAGGATGATTGCACCATTAACCGAAATAGGGAATTTAGGAGAAACTATATCCCACAAATGGTAAACAGTGAGCCAAAATGTTACGAATTCTATGTGGAATTCTTTGGCAAGAAAGTAGTAAAAATAGCATCATACATCTTTATTAAAATAGGCAATGGAGCATAGAGCTATGGTAGTGGGTATGTGTGATGACTGACTAAAACAGAAAGGAAAAATAGAAGATTGATGGAGTAAATTAACAGGGAATATATAAACAAGGGAAAAGTGACATAACAAAATGTTAATATATGATATATTTGCTGACACAGTATTCTAGTAGTTTAAATGTTAAAGAGGGAAAAACCTGATGCCATATTTTCTAATAAATAATTGTTAATAATTTTATCTTGTACTGGATTAACAATGAGTTAATGGGAATGCTTTATTTTTCCTCTAGGAAAAGATCATGTTATTTGGAATTCAGTATTCAAAGGAACTAACTTTAATTTAAAATTTTACTTTTCAGCTGGTAAGTTTTAAAGAATATCATACAAATATATGCATTAATTCATTCATCCAACAGTCCTTTATTGAATTTCTAGTAGGTACCCTGGAACTTTTGCCAAAGTTTTTTGAGACTTGGAACTTATAAAATTTGTGGACTCTGTTTGATGTGATAATCAAAAAAAAAAAGTTAGATACAAGACATATACCCTAGCAGACACTCTGAAACTAGGCATTGCTAAAATCACAGTAAATCCTCTGCCTTGTAAATAATGGGTTTAAACAAGAAGGTAAGAAAGAGGTACTAAGCTATACTGAAGAAAGTCTGCTGTGTTAAATTCCTAGGGCTAACATGACAAATTACCATGAATTGGGTGGGAAAAAACAACAGAAATTTATGATATCACAGTTTAGAAGGCCAGAAATCTGAAATCAAGGTGTCATCAGGGTTGGTTCCTTCTTGAGACTCTGAAGGAAAATCTGTTTCATGTCACAGTCTTCTAGAGATTGCTGCAATCCTTAAGGTTCCTTGGACTTGCAGCTGCATCATTCTAATCTCTGTCTCCATCATCACATGAGCTGTTTTTCTGGGTGTATCTCAGTGTATTCTCTTCTCTAGTTAAAAAGACACCAATGCATTATTGGATTTAGGGCCCACTCTAGCAGATATGACATCATCTAAACTATTTACATCTGAAAATAGCCTATTTCCAAATAAGGTCACATTCTAAAGTTCTGTGTGGGCCTGAATTTTTGGGCATGGCATCTAAACCCTGGATAACTTTAGCACATGAGAGGGTAGTGCTGGAAAATCAAGGGTACACTCAACAGCCATATCCCAGACCTCACTTACTCACCACCTTTCCCCCTCTAGCTTGCTTGTGTGCAGAAGTTTGTTATGTTTCTATGCATGCAGGTGTTTGGTATGGTTCTATTTTGCAAGAGACCACAGACAGGTAGGGGAGACGTTAAATGTTAATCAGTCCCAGCTGCTTGTCAGGGTGCACCATTTGCTCATTAGCAGAGCCTCCTAATGGATTTTTTTAAAAAAAGCTCAGCACCAGGCACTGCAGGTATCTCTCAACTCTAACACGAAGAAAGAGTGTATAGAGCTGCCATGCCCTGGCCCTGACCGGAGCAGTTGGCCTTCCTGATAGACTGCCCGAGGTGGGATCATTCCACTGCTCTTTTTAACCCTTTGTGCTGTATAAGTAATAAAGCACTCACTTGTTGAAAACCTTTGTCATCCCTGAGCCTGTGTTCCCATTATATACCATAGAGTAGCTCATGCCACAGATTTTGTGTAGCATTCAGGGTACATGAGGAATTATGGAATGGGTTAATTTTTTGGATGACTCTTTTTATCAAGCCTATATTCCTTTTTGTATATGCTATGTGGATCATTTTGGGCAACACAAGATACATGGCTTTGTGGGCTAAAATAAATAGTGGCCCATTTCATACCTACCTGGGTAAAGGTCCCAACCTGTGGCTAGGGGACCTAGGACATGATGTTTCCATCCTTTGGGGGAAAGATGGTGATAAATGGTACTTTGAGAATTTCACCATGATTGTCATGGAATTGTCTAGATGGTTTCATACTAAGATCAATGACATTGGGGCTTCTATCACCTTACATATAATTCTCTGGCTCATATCATCATATCTGTTCTGGAACCAGACATAGTTGTGCTCAGGACACCCAAACTGAACATGAGTTTGGCATGAGGCTGGTCATTACTCACAGTGATGATTTTATTAGAAAAGCATCACCTGAATGGAGTGACAAACTAGTTCTCCCCATCCCTGGTCTTTCTTGGGAAGTTGTGATTGAATGTGTGTATAGGATCCTCCCTGCTTGGGGCAAGAGCTCCAATGTTAGGAGCAGGGCTGCTGTGGGAACTGAACAAAGAGCCAGACTAGTCTTGGTAGGTGTTTGCCTCTTCACCTAGCAAATCCTGAGACCCACAAGATGGTCAGTGTTTACCTTTTCCTCTCAGACCCCACTCATCATGTTCTAGTGGCTACTAGAAAAAGAGGTCCAAAATTCACCATAGACAGGATCTCAAGTGGAAAACTTTGGGAAAATATAAATTAGAAGGGGGGAGAGGGGCTTGATAGGGACAATCTTTTCCTGCTCAACTTCCTCTCTTCAATCCCCAGATATAGGTGGTAGAAGAGGAGGAGGATCCTAATGGTCTCCTGCTTCTCTTTCAGCCCCAACTGAGAAGGCTGGTCCCTAGGAGGGCCCCCTTCACCCAGACTTCACTATTTTGAAAATGGCCTAGTGGGGTCCAAAGCCCAGTCCAATCCCTAGAGACCAAAGGCCATGTGCCCCAGTGCACAGGGAACAAATCTTTATGGTGCATTTGAATGCAGGTATCCAGGTCACTACCATTCCAGGAAATGTGTGTGTGTGTGAGTGGGGGGGGGGAAGTAACAAATAATACTGAGAAATTTGGTCATTCCACATAGGTATAGGGATTCAAAATTACCTATACCCTGTGGGTTGTCCACTTTGGTCAGCCCTGTGGTCACGAAGTGAATGCATTATAAAGATTGACATCCTTCAATGCTGCACATTCCAGGGATGATTACAAGGATATGTTCCCCTATTCCACTGAATTCTGACCATGAGGATTGGGTGAGTGACAGACTGTACAGACCTGTCATCTACTTGCAGCACTGAACAGCAGTGTCAGTACTGTCTCCCTTGTTGGAAAAGTACATTACAGAATTCATAAAGGACCTTCTATGAACAGTTTTCTCCTGTTTCACTATCTCTGCCTATAATAATGTGGTCAGTGAACAAGGTGAGTAGGGCATTGCAACTAACTGTAGTTTATTAGAACTTGAATGCAGAAGTTACACCTTTGGAGCCCATTGTTATCTCTTGGAAGTCATTATGGCTTCTGCCACTGATTGCTTGTAGTCACTGACATGGCAAAGGCCTTTTTCTCCATCTTACTCCAGGTTTAGGACTGGAATTCATTTACTTTCATGTGGCAAGGCCTACAATACATCTTCACTGTTCTGCTACAGGGTTATTTAAACTATCTGTCGCCAATGAGTAGGACAGGATTTGAATAAACTACCCCTGCCCAAAGGACTCTTAAGTATTCCATTATATTGATGGCATTATGTTGGTGGGCCAGAGTAAGTTGCAAACCACTCAGAAATCACATACATTGCTACCTGGGCTTCAAGAGTCTGATTAGGCCATAAATCCCAACAAGATACAAGACCCAGCCCAGCAGTTTACCTTCTTAGTCAGTATAATGGCCAGATCCTGATCTGCTATAGGATAAATTATTGTCCCTAAATTTACCTTCCTCCAAAAAAGAGGCCTAACAGTTGATTGGGCTTTTTGATTTCAGCATATTCCTCATCTTGTTATCCTCCTGGCTCCCTTATAACAGGTGCTGTGAAAAGGAGGTACTTCTCACTATGCAATAGAACAAGTCCTTTAAGAGATAAAATCAGCTATTTCAGCCATCCTTTATCTAGGAACTTTAGTGCCTAGATCTCTATTGAGCTACAGATTTCTGGCACCAGGACTCATGCCAACCAGTCCCTCTGGCATAAGGGAACAAAAGGAATTTGCTTACCTCTGTATTTCGGGACAAAGAAATTTCCATATGCAATTCAGCATTATTCTCCCTTTGAGAGGCAGCTTCTAGTGTGCTATTCGTTTGTCATTAACAGAAATGGAAATAATATAAATAATATAAAATTAATGGAAATGGAAATAATTATAAAGAGCTCCCAGCTCCTCCTGAGACAATAAATCACTATCATGTCCTGAGTCCTAGGCAATTATAACAATCATCTAGGTAGAGCTCAATAACAGAGTATCATCAAATGGAAGTAGTGTCATGCTTGCCCAGGCTCACATGAAGTGACACACTTGCATGGGCAGGTGGCAGAGGCCTCCATCAACAATGCTCCTGTTGCAACACTAGACGAGGGCCCTTCCCTTCTTGCACTGGCATGTTAAGGGCCCTGACTCAAGAATTCCCCACCAGATGCTCAGCACTGTTTCACTTATGGACAGTCACACTGAAGCCATCCAGTATCCATTGGGCAGCAGCTGCTCTTTCCCTTGCTTTGGAAAGACTCTTAATATCTTACATTTGAATATGTGCCCAATTGGCTGAACTGTGAGAAGTCTTTTAAGCTTCCAACACTAGAGGACCAAGCATGACCATATATCTGTTTACTGACTCATGGGTCATTGTCTATAGCTTAGCAGTCTGATCAGGTCCATGGAGGGAACACATTTGGGGAAATAAAGGTTTCCCAGTGTGAAGAGCCCTTTGGAAAAAAAAAAAAAAAACTGGTGACATGGAAAGGCACTATCTATATTATCAGTGTTGATGTGCATGGCAAGAGTCCATATCATGATAACGATCATTGAAATGCACTCAACAATAGGTCCAGACTCATGGAACTGGATGGACCTTCCATATCACCCACCACCCACAGGAAGCTGGAATTGTGGAGAACTTTAATGGTCACCCAAAGATTGAGCTTTTTTCCAGCATCTATAACCTGGAAATTGTCTTACTAGATAAACTGTCTACCTTATTTGGGCCTTTTGGAAGCTGAACCCAGCAGTTTCCCAAAAGAGAAGGAGGGCCTTATCCCATTTCCAAGCACAGGGAGGGAATGAAGGCATGGGAAGAACCCAGGTTTTGCTGAACATCTGCCTTTGCCATTATCAAGATTAGATTTGCCCTGAAAAGGGGTTCAAGGATACATGTCTTAGGGCTCTCTTTTTTGGCCAATATCAGAGGATGATCATCCCACCTTTTACCCCGTTATACCCTCCACAGAATTCCCAGGATAGTGAAACATTAGGAGAGTCAAAGCAATGCCATAATGAAAGTGGGCCTAGATGTGCTTAATACACATGGGGTGGCAGTTAAATGGCCTGGACCCATGGGGACTGACACATATACTAGAGGTTAGTGGGTGATGTCTATTCCTGGTTGAGTCATTATTCCCCTTGGAACAGTCACAGGATAATTTTGAAGAGTACCAACACTGCTCATCTCTTAAGAAAGGGTGGAAGTGCACCAGAAGATATGGGTAAGGTACCCAGATCAATGGGAAAGGGGTGAGATTATAGCTGAAGAAAAGGAATAGACAGACTGGGTACGCCTTGGAGAAAAAAAATAAATTAGTGCAGATAGAGTGAGAAAAGTGTCCTCCATGGGAGGTGATTGAACAACCACCCTGCCAGGAATGATTGCTGCTTCCTCTCCTGTTTCTGCAGTTGCTCAGTGCCAACCTAGATGGAAAAAATAACCTTTGTCTACCAGCTGACCCAAGCCATCACTTTGGTAGGGAAACTGACCGACTGTTGGGTCTGGCATTTGAACCCCTCGCTCTCTCTCCCCTCTTTGCTTAATCTGGATTGCCACTCAAATTGCTGATTTTCCCTGCTCTACATTTGTGCTGACATCATAAAGACTTTATTTATGCCTTGTGACAAAGGTAATGACACAGCTGTTGACTGTGTACCCTTCTTCCCATTCCCCTAGATAACCTGTCAGGATACAATGAAACTGGCAAATGATTCAGTCATCTTTCCCCAAGAATGCTCCAGGGTTTATCATCCTTTGTGATAAAAACAAAACCTCCACTGGTTGGACAGATGGGACAATGCATCCTCGGATTTCTGATGATCCCCTGTAACAAGACCATTGTTTGCAAAATCTACAAACAGATTCTCTATGGGAGTCCTCAACAGGATTCTGGGGCTTGTGGGGCATGGATGCAGGAATTACTTAGAAAGGTGTGATTAACCTGCTTGGAATAATAGTATGCATAGGAATCATCAGCATCTTCCTAATGGGTTGCAGCCACTGGTGTTCCCAAACTTCTACTGTCAACATTGTTGAGAGATACAGACCAATAGACCCAACTTGTTTCTGCCTTTGTGTCCAAGGCAGGAGGTAGACTTATTTTGTGAAAGCTAATTCAAGAGTGTGATTGGCCTAGTTGAGAGGCTAAGGGGTAGACTGTTGGGCAGTCAAGGGGATACTCAGTGACCATCTCCCAGCCCTTGCCTACCCCACTCCTTTTCAAATCTTGCTTGTTTGGAAATACATGTTTGGTATGTTTCCATTTGAGTTTGTTTGCATGTGGTGTGGTGTGTGGTATGGTATGTTACTATTTCACAAGCAACCCCATGCAGCAGTGGAGGGAGGGTAATAAGCTTAACCAATTTCATCTGCTTGCCAGAGAGCAAAGTTTGCTAATTGTCAGAGCCCTCTTCCCCTGCAGTGTATAAAATCTCAGCACTCAGTCAGTACAAGTGTCCTTCATCTTAAATGTGAAGAGAGTCATGCAGAGTAGCCCAGCAGTTGGCCTCCCCAGGGGACCAGCCACAATGGGTCCCCCATCTCTGACCTGAAGTGGGGGATGTGGAGCTGCCATCCACCAAAAGCGGCCTGAGCTGTTGGCCTACCTAAGGGACTAGCCAAAGTAGGATCTTTTCCCCTGCTCTTTTGGACCCTTTGTGCTGTGTAAGTAATAAAGCAGTCACTTCCTAAAAGCCTCTGTTGTTCTTGCACCTCTATTTCCATGACACACCATGTAGCAAATCATTCCACTGACATTTGATGGAACTCCCACAGAGTATGAGGGATTAACCCACTTGAGCTGGGGCAAGGCAGGATACAAGTACATGGCAAATATATAATCAGAATTAAGGCCACACTGTATTAACAATATTGATCCATGATGTGGCACCAGATACAACCAAGATCCCTTTTGTATTCCCTGTTTGGGGTGGAGAGTTTTGATTATGGGAATATGAGCTCAAGTACATCTAGCTTGCCACTCTTCAGACAGAAGTATTTATCACTGTGACACAAGCCTTTCAGAATTCCATGAGGAAGTCCAGTATTATTTTGAATTGAAGATGAAATAAATAATACAAGCTGATGTTGAGGCAGTTAAGGAAACCAGAAGAATTTTGGCATACATTTATGGAGATCAAAGAAATGGGAAAAAGAAGCTGCAGAACTCAGTTCCATTAAATCTATGGAATAGTTTGTGTCCTTTTAAAAGTTCCAGTATTTCTGGCAAATCTGTGAAAAGAAAAGCATATATTTCTACCTTTTTCTTGGGTAATCATTTAGCTGAATGTATGTTTTCTTCCCCCAAATCACAAAGTAATATCATATAACTATTTCAAATTTCAAATTTGATGAATTCAACTTAACAATGAAATAATATATTTTCCACATGGCCTTTGACCAAAACTGTTGGTACCATATACAAAGAACTAGCCCAGGCTAATGACTTATTCTCATGGAGCAAAATGACGGAGAGGGAGTAGAAGGAAAGTCAGTTTCAGTCCAGAATTTCAGTTGTGGGGGGAGTGAGAAAAAGATGGATGTCTGTGTACATGTTTAACTTTTCAATCTTCTTGGAGTTGTTTTTTTTTCTGAGGGAAATTTTTTTCTGAGGGAAAATGATATTCATATTGCTTAGACATGTTGATTAAAATTGATCTCTTTTGTGAGAGCTTGTTAGTGGATTCTCTCATTCCATTACACTGGAATCAGAGCAAGAAATGTATATAATATTTGGGGATTTACTCTTCACATTGGCATAAACAATACAAAACAAATACACTTCAGTGAATAATGCAATCACATGGTGTATCTCCTTTTTTCCCTTTATTATTTTCTCTTGCTCCTGTTGTGTAAATAGTTTTCATAGCCAACCCCTGGAGTGGGCAACTTAAAGTATTGATATGTGTTAAGTAGTTTTATTGAGTAATAATGTTATTCCATTAACATGTCTCAGCATGGAAAAACTGATAGTTCAGGGAAAATGTTTCTATTTGTAAATTACAATAAAACATATTGTAGAAACTAAAGCCTGAAAATGTTGCTTTTTTATCCTACAGCAATCACCTCTGCCAACCTCTGCTCCACGATAAAAAAGAATTGTGTCATCTTCTTTCCTCACAGCAAACCAAAACATCTGGTATTTACAAATTAAAAGAGGTAAAAATACCATGGTTTATTTCAAGTGTTTACATGATACTTGAATCCAGGTGTTTTTATGGATGGTTGCTGGGCTGCAACTAGCTAGGTTATTGTAGATATTAAAAAGAAAATTTGAATGTCCAAGTTCTAAAGCAGCATCCGTTTTGATATTGAACATAAGAGATAACCATGTGGCTGTTTGCTCTTGCTATATCTACCTATCATCCCTCTATCTTTCTATCATTCCTCTAACTCTCTTATTCTTTTTTTCTTTTTAAACGAAATAAACCTTTGCTTATGAGTTGAACACTTTTGCTTGAGTAAACCTGAAATGATTCTACTCCTTTGGAGTAAAATTAGTTATTATCATTTTCAAATTGTATTTTGCTTTTGGTTAGAATTTGAAAATTGAAAACCTAAAAAATTAGGTGAAAATTTCCCGGCAATTTAGGTGAGCACATACATACATGAATATATACAAAATTATGGAAGCAAATTTAAGTAGCATTCCCCCAATTTTTCCAAGTTAATAATCTTTTCTTTAAAAATCATTTATCTTTTTTCATTTTAATGTGGTAAAATAGTTTTAAAATAAAATTTATCAACTTACCAATTTTAAATGTGCAATTCAGCATTAATTACTATCACAATATTATATAATCATCACCACTATTTCCAAAACACTTTCATCATTCCCAACAGAAATTCTTTACCCATCAAGCAATAACATCTCATCCTCCTTCACCCTAGCCCCTGGTAACTTTAATCTACTTTCTGTCTTTATGAATTTGCCCTAGATTTTATTTATTTTATATATATATATATATATATATATATCCTATCATATATATATATATATATATTTAGACAGGTTGTTAACTTACGAAACAGTCATGCATAATGTGCAGAATTCCCATACAATATCTCTCCACCAACACCTTACATTGTTGGGAAACATTTGTTACAGATTATGACAGAACATCATCAGACTATTACCACTAACTACAGTGTATAGTACATTTGGTATATTTTTCCCATACCCTCCAATTATTAACATAACACCTTCCACATTGATACAAGAATATTACTATATTGCTATTAATTTATGGTGTTTGTAACTAGCAGTGCTATTGTATAGATATGACAGTGGTTGAAAGGGAAAGTCTAAGGTCATGTATATTACTAGAATGAAAGCTACAAACTGTAACATGGGACTGTGTAAGATAGTAAAACCTCATATAAAACATAAGTTACATTAATTGTATTTTTCCCATGCATCTCCATATTCTTATCACCTTGTAATAGTGATGTATATTTCTTCTAGTTCATAGAAGAACATTCTTGTATTTGTACTTTTAACCAAAATCCTCACCCACCTCTGGGTTCACTATGTTGGTCAGTCCCTAGATAATTCTCCAGCTTTCTTTCCTTTGACATTTTCATCCCTAGACTACCACTTTCAGCCACAGTCCCATTTATAAACCAGCTGCATTAGTTATACTGATTATAACTATGTAATTATAATAATTATAATCATTATAACACTGTAATGTGTTACTATCAACTCTGTCCATTTTCACACTTTTAGTCAAGCTAATTAAAAATTCTATATACATTAAGTACTAGTACCCCTTCTCAGCCTTTAAAAAGGGACTTGAACAAAGAAATTTAAACAAGATATTTTCTAAAGAATCCAATAAGAAAATTAGCTTAATTTGAAATTTAGGAACTGTAGAGAATTAGAGAGTGTTCCAGGGGACTGCATCTGTGGGCTATTTTGTGCTTCTTGCTTTTTTTCCTATTTACCTAAAAACTTGGCTAGAGGTGGTCATCTTGCTGGTGAGCTATGAATGCAAGCAAGCCACCTGCCTATAAGAGATTATACAAAGACTGGAGGAACCTTTGTTCTGGTCTAATTGCTAGGTGTGTCACCATACTGAAGTTTTGACTCAAAAGAGAAAATAAGGAAAATGACAGTATTCTGAATAGCAGTTCTCAGATAGCTGAAATGGAGTCCGGATGGCCAATTCTACTCATATTCAAAAAAGACTTCAAATGTAGAGTTTGATGCTATCTGCAATTAGTTATACAGTCCATAATATTTGTGGAAGTTAATGGCAAGTATATGTTAAAATAATTACCTGTAGCATAACTCAGTTTTTAATCTTGCTTTGTCAATAAATGCCTCCTGTCCCAATATGATGAAAGTCTAAAAACAGATGTAGTCCTGGCATTGATTTCAAACTATGCCCGACATTCATTCTTAGGGAACAGAGGATAATCTGCAGACAGTATATAATTGGTTAAAAATAGAAAAAAATACCAAAAAGTAATACTGCATCTAAGAATCTCTTGTCATAGAAAAATGAATATAAGATTTATGGAAAGACAGCATCTTATGTTTTAAAAATATAAGAGGCACTAATCTGACAAGGAATGTATCAGAAAAGGCAACACTAAGAATATATTTGCATTGAAGAAAAGTATAATGACTGAACACGGATTTGGATAAGGTCAAAATATGAAGGGAAATGGCAGGATGGCCTACTAATTTGGATAAATTATTTAATGATAAGAGATAAGAAATTAAACCAATATATCTAATTTTTACTGTGTCACTCCTATCACATAGCATAATTTTGAAATGCAAAGAGTAGACCAAAGATGAATGAGTTAAGACAGTGATTCGAGGTTTCTGGTCATTTTAAATAATTTCAATTCTTCAAGTTCAAATTTAATTAAACTTAAGGTATTGAAAGAAACTACTCATAAAGTTCAAGAAGTAGTTGAACTTTAATTATATTAAGTAGTTAATATAATTAACTATTGATTAATTATAGTATTAACAAACTTAAAAGTCAAAATGACATTAAATTCATTTACTTTAAACTATCTTCTTAATGCAGGAAGTGGGTAAATCAGGCATTGGAAATTTAGGTACATGGCTGCCAACCATCCTGTGTGTAAGCACAAACATGAATCAGGATCCACATGTCCTAACCATCAAGCCAGTATTTTCAAGTGAGATCATGCTCCAGAAAGATTAACCAAATGGCCATCCTTGCCCAGGGCCTGTCTTTCAAACTGACATGCTTTACAATATTATAAGAAACTGTAGATTTAGCACATAAATGCTTCAGGCCTATAGTGGGTGTTTTATATACATTTAACCAGGTTTCATTAAAACTCTGAAATTTATCATTTTCATTTTTTAAGACAAGAAAGTGAGGCTTGTAGAAGTTAAATTACTCGCATAATGTCACATAGTCTATAAGTAGAAGAGTTGGCCTTCTTCATATATAAAAATATACTTCTGTTCATATTTCCTAATTATGTCATCACTTCACTTCATTTGAGAAATATAATTCCTCCATCATCATGTCAAACAGTGATGTGTATGTAAATTTGTCCCATCAGCTTTTTTATTTCTCAGGTATATTGTAGATGAGTGCTTCCCAATTTTACTGTACATATGAGTCTCCTGCAAATTTTGTTAAAATTCAGATTCTGGCTCAGGTGGAGCCTGAGAGTTTACAATTCTAACACACTCCCAGTTGATGCTGATGCTGCTGGTCTCCAGTAAGTAGCATGTGATTAGTAGAATTACTAGGATCATGGCCTATGGGTCTGTGGAAGTCTAGAGACTGTTACTCTTCTGCAACGAGATAAGCAACCTGCACCAGAATGTAAATCAATGCCATCCTTCTTCTTGGAGAAAGCCATTAAGGAAAGGATGATTACAGAACTTATCAGTGTGTTTAGTTACATGGTGGATTTATATTCTGACACAAGCTCCAGTTCTTATATGGGACATGGGATGCATAACAATCAATTTGTTGTCAAGCTAATTTGAGAAGCAGTGGATTGGTCAGGAGAGGGAATGAGAATTTGGGGAAAAGCAAAGTATGTTTTGTTTAAAGACACATTATCCAAAAGTACCATATCAATGTTAAGTATCAACAATAGGGAGGTTATGGGAATGTTGCATTTTTTTATCTTAGAAAAATGTTATATGTCACAGAAACAAAATTTCTTTGTCGGTGATACTGTTTCACTCTGAGGCTTCTCTGAAAGTATAGCCAGCTGTAGGGCAAAGCCTCTTCTTCAGAAAAAAAAAAAAAGAACTTTATAGAAGTAAGGCATATAAATTATGTTCTACCTGTTTATTAACACAACCCTGATAAGAAAGTAAAGATAGGACATGGTCAGGTTTCTCAATGAACAGGGCATTTTGAACACCTTGAATGTTATATAGCTACATACTTTTATAGGATATAAATATGCCCTTATTGACATAGGTATGTTTTCAGAATAACTATCAAAATATTAAACTTCTTTCCTCAGGAAGTCCTGCTACTTTCTCAAATAAGATGGCCAAATCTCTGGAATATATAAGCCTTGCCTATAAAAAAGAAAACAGGCTAATAACCCAAGCCCTTGATCTTAATATTTGCACTTATGAACCTTATTCTTTTAATAACAAATCTAAGTCAAATTATCATCAATACTGAAGAGTTAGCTCCTGAATATCTCTGTGTTAGTCAAGTGTGGTTTCTCTATAAGCTAAACTCAGTAAATAAACTCACTACTTTTCTTCAGTCATGGGGTATGACTCCCAGGGATGAGCCTCCCTTGCATTGAGGGATTATTACTAAGCATTAATCAGCAATGCATTTGGAGAAAGTCCATGGTCAAAGAGGGGGATATTAAATAAAATAGAGTATTTATGGCTAAGAAATTTAAAAGCGAGTGAGAAGGTCATTTTGGAGGTTATGCTTAAGCAAGTCTCAGCTAGACTCCATAAACCACTACAGTAAACAAAGCCTCAAACAACAGTGCTCCTGAAGGCCCTGACGATGTCTGAATGCTGTAGGCAAGTCACTCGACCACATGAAGTCAACAACCCCTTGGTGGGCTCTATCTGAGAATATATAAAAAACTATTTCCCCAATATAAGATAGTTATACTCATTTATAAGTTCCCTAATCATGATTCTTCTTCTCCTTTTATTTGAACCCATAATTTTCAATTTCCTGTTTAATATATTTCTCAGAGAATTAAAACCTTTAGATTGCTCCTATGCCAGTTGAGTCCTGAAAGCCAGCAGATATGGGGCCAATTCCTACTCTCCAGTTCTTCGGACCTGCCCTGGACAACTAACCAAACAATAATGATGGACCAGACCTACCCCAAAAGCAAGGAATATCTTTAACTCTAAGCAAAACAGTTCCATTCCTCTGCCCCAAAATATTTATGTTCCTTCTCAGCCTGAAGGAGAGTGGACATAGTCCCAAATCCTTCAAGACTGAGGAATGACCAAAATAAGGGGTGAAGGGTATAACTGCTGACTGAAGCAGATTTATTGTTATTGTAGTTAGCTACCTGAGTAACTTGAAATTAAGAGAAAACATTATCCAAGGAAGCAGAAAAAACCCTGCAGTGAGAAGCCCACTAAGGCATAAAGATTGGTTGCCTAGAGAAGATCACCAGGTATAGGGAAAAAAAGAATGTAGAAAAAGGACAGTAATAGTGAATAATGCTATGAACATTGGTGTGCACATATCGGTTTGTGTCCTTGTTTTCAGTTCTTCTGGGTTCTCTGGAGTTCAGTGCCTTGTCAGTGGGCCCTACTTTGGAATATGTGTTCCTGAGTGTGATGGAGTTGGACTCAGATGTAACCTTTCTACACACGCCTCTTCTGTCACTTTTACTGAACCTGTGGTTGGTGCGGGGGTTGGTGTACACTCAGGAGACTTGAATCTCTGGACTGGCCATGTGCCAGCTGGGCCCTGAGCCTCAGAAGAGTTGCAACTCCTACTCTCCAGTTCATTGGACTTACCCAGGTCAGCTAACAGGGAGGTGAAGACGGTCAAGCACAACACCAGGGAACCAAGAGTGCCTACAACTGCAAGCAGGAGAATCACATCCATCAACCATGTGGGATCTAAGCCTCTTCTCGATATAGAGGTAGAGTGGACATCACCATCTCAGGGTCCACAGGATGGAGGAATAAAATATGGATTAGAGTGGACTTACTGGTATTCTACTATAGAACTATTGTGACTAGTAATGGAAGAAATTGTAGCATTGATATGGAGAAAATGGTCACGGTAGTTGCTGAAGACAGGGAGAGGGAAGAAGAGATGTGATGTGAGGGCACTTTTGGGACTTGGAGTTGTCCTAAACGATATTGCAGGGACAGATGATGGACATTATATATCCTGCCATAACCCACTGAATATACTGGGGGAGAGTGTAAAGTACAACGTAAACTATTATCAATGTGGTGCAGCAGTACTCCAAAGTGTATTCAGCAGATGCAATGAATGTGCCACACTGATGAAAGAGGTTATTGATGTGGGAGGAGTAGGGGTGGGGTGGGGGGTGGGGTATATGGGAACCTCTTATATTTTTTAATGTAACATTTTTATGTGACCTATGTATCTTCAAAAAATACAACTAAAAATAAATAAAAAGGAAAAAAAAGAAATAAAAGGATGTTTGGATACCATAGAATGTCTATTTGATAAAAATTTGCCTTTCTGTGGAAGAGTATCCTTCCCACACTATTCCACAAATGCTGCTTTTGGAAACTAGGAAGTGAAGGCAACAGTATCCTGACTCTTCATTAGAACCAATCTTGAACATTTAAAAAATTGCCCCCATAGAAATTTTGATTCAGTTTGTTCAGGTTATATCTGATCATTAGATTTTTAAAATCTCCTCAGGGAATCTTAATATGCAACAAATATGAACATACATTATGGATAATTAGGCCTCCAAAGGTTAACGTATGATCTTAACCTCTATATTTAACATTGTTTCTAAGGAAAGAACATTATCACCCAGTGTTTGGGCATCAAGTCTCCACAGAACTCAAAAGAAATTTAAAAGATGGCATGGGAGAAAATAGACTAAAGTGATTGCCAGGATACAACATGAATTCACTTACTATCATTTGGGCAAACTAACCTTACTTTTTTTTTTGATAGTTGTTTCATGTAAGAGAAATGGAATATGGCTGAGAAAAATGATACTGCTTTATATTTCTTGTAGCACTTGATATAAAAACATTTTCCTGTATTTTATTATATGTGGTATCTACCACAGTTCTGAATATTAGGCAGAACAATCCATTATTAATCTTGAGGCTAAATTCGTGAGATGATAAAAAAACTTACCTATATTTACAGTTACATATACTTAATGTAATGTATATGTAATGTAATGTATATTCCTATGAATCTGGAATACAGAATAGCTCTAATGAAGTCTTTCATTACAACTTTTGAACAAGGTGAAAAGATGTGGGCTAGAATATAAAATAAATAGATGGATTTATAGATCATCACATATATTTATACAAAGTATGTTGGTTGATGTCAACCTTGACGAAGTTATACAGTGAGGAGAGCAGGGTCTGCTCTTGTTCTATATAGTTTAATATTTATCATAAATGAATGTGATAAAATTTGGTAGTTATGTTTCTCAAATCCAAAAGCTGTATTGTCAATTAGTCTTTGGCATAGCAGAATCCATAGTTAAAAATCCTGACAGACTGGAAAAGAGATCAACTACAGCAAGATAAAATTTAAATGAAGGCGAAATTCTGCATTTAGGCTCAAAGATACCAAATGCATTTCAAGAGAACAAATCACCTTCAAATATTGAATTGTTATGTATAGAAACTTTTTTGTATTAGTTGGCATAGATCTCCATGATGGAAGAAGGAGCATGTATAAAGGAGCAAGGGATATTGTAGCAAAATATGAGAACAGTTTCTGACTGAATTTTAAATCATTATAACTAGGCTCAAACACATCTTTAATAATCAAAACAGGAACCATTACAATCAGCACACTTTTGCCAATGAGAGATGTTTGTTTATTCCTGTAGCATAAAAATCTGTGCTTCACATGGGAGGTCCACGGTTCAATCCCCGGGCCTCCTTGACCCGTGTGCAGCTGGCCCATGCACAGTGCTGATGCGCGCAAGGAGTGCCCTGCCACGCAGGGGTGTCCCTCATGTAGGGAACCCCACGCACAAGGAGTGCGCCCCGTAAGGAGAGCTGTCCAGCGCGAAAGAAAGTGCAGCCTGCCCAGGAATGGCACCGCACACACGGAGAGCTGACACAGCAAGATGACGCAACAAAAAGAAACACAGATTCCCATGCTGCTGACAACAGAAGCAGACAAAAAAAGAAGACGCAGCAAAAAGACACAGAGAAAAGACAACTGGGGGGGAGGGGGGAAGGGGAGAGAAATAAATAAACAAATAAATCTTAAAAAAAAAATCTGTGCTTCAGGATTCAACAAAATCTTGGAAAGCATTTTCTGCATCCTGCTGGTTGTGGAACATTACCCCATTATTGAAGCAGTTTTTTGTTTGCTTTTACTAATAATTTTGTTTATGTATTATTTTAGAGCTAGACGTATTTTTAGATTTCATATGAGCCAATCAACAAGACTAGTCAGGTAAGCTACGAATTAGAGGTACAATTAGGGATAATTTTTCTTTAATATGTAAAATAATCTTATAAAGCTTTAATAATTATAATAACACAGGTGTATAAATAAATAGGCATATAATGGTAATAACAGAATATCTGAAAAAGAACTTTGGGAAAACCGGTTAATCATATGGAAAAAGAAATAATTTGGATTGGTCTATAACATACTAGGACAATTTCTAAATGAAAAAAAGAATAAAAACAATCATGGAAAGTAATAATTATAAAAATACTGGAAATATATGGGAGCATTTCTCTATAATGTTGAAAAGAAAAAATTCTAATTATGATTTAAAATCCTGAAACTGTATATGAAAATATCAATCACTTTGATTTCATAAGAAGTTATGTTTCATAAGCAAATACAAAAGAATAAACAGAAAATTTGAAATAAAAATGTATCTTACATCTTGCCAATAGGATAATCACCTTATTATAAGAAGAATTCTTATTCTTGAGTGAGGGGAAGAGGATTTTTCTCACGAATAAGACCAATCATAAAAGAAAAGCCTTAACACAAAGTCAGTCAACAATAAAACCCTAGAAAATGGAGATATGAACCTTCAGACTTAATCCATGAAAATAATCAAAAGCCTAGACAACAGCAAATAATTCCAAGCCATATTAAGATAAAGGAAGATATAGCTCAGTCAAAGGAACAAATTAAAACTTAAGAAGAGAGGAAGAATTTGGAACAAGTAATCAAAAATGTTCAAACAAATTGCCTAAATTGATTGGAGGTGAAGAAAAATATGCAAAAAATATATAAAACCAAAGGACAAAATAGCTGAAGTATGTACTGCCTTTACAGTAGTGACAATGAATGTTAATGGGTTAAAGTCCCCAAAAGACACAGTGTGTCAGAATGGATAAAAAGCATGACCCAATATGATGTTTACAAGAGACTCACTATAGACCAAGAGATCTTTGAAAGTGAAAGGAAAATTGTATCATGAAACAGCAGGATATACATTCTTGCCAAGTACACATGGATCATTCTCCAAGATAGACCACATGCTGGGTCACAAAACAAGACTCAATAAATTTTAAAAGATTTAAATTATATGAAGCTCTTTCTCTGACCATAATGGAACAATACTGGAAATAAATAACAGAAGAAAAACTGGAAAATTCACAAATATATAGATTTTAGATAATACTCTTAAGCAATCCATTGATGTATCTTGAGACAAATGAAAATGGGAATATAGTATATAAAAACTTATGGGATAGGGAAATGGATGTGGCTCAACCAATTGGACTCCCATCTACCATATAGGAGGTCCAGGATTTGATGCCCAGGGCCTCCTGGTGAGGGCAAGCTGGCCCATGTGGTGACCTGGCCCACACAGAGTGCTGGCCCACTCTGGAAAGCTGCCCTGCACAGGAGTGTCCCCTGAGTGGGAAGGCCACCTAGCACAAGAAAGTCACCCCACACAGGAATGCCAGCTGATGCTGAGAGCTGGTGCAGCAAAGATGACACAACAAGAGACAGAGGAGAGAAAATAAGAAGATGTAGCAGACTCAGGAGCTGAGGTGGTACAAGAGAGTAATCGCCTCTCTCCCTCTCCAAAAGACCCCAGGATTGGTTCCTGGAGCCACTTAATGACAATACAAGCAGACATAGAGGAACACACAGTGAATGGACATAGAAAGCAGACAATGGGGGGAACAGGGTGGGGAGAAATAAAAAAATAAAAACAGGATTCAGTGAAGGCAGTGCTGAGAAAGAAATGTATAGACCTAAATGCTTTCATTAAAAGAGAAACAAATCTAAATTCAAAAACTGAGATGCACACTTAAAGAAACTAGGAAAAGAACAGCAAACTAATTCCAAAACAAGTAAAGAAATAATAAAGAGCAGAAAACAATGGAATTGAGAATATAGAAACAAAAGAATTAAAAACAAAAGTTGATTATTTGAAAGATCAATAAAATTGACAAACCCTTAGCTAAACTGACAAAAAAAAGCAAAACTTGAGAGAAAATCTGAATAAATTAAGTCAGAAATGAGAAAGGGTGATTGCTACTGACACCACAGAAATCAAAAGGATCGTAACAGGTTACTATGAAGAACTGTATGCCAAAAAATTAGACAACCTAGATGAAATGGACAAATTCCTAGCACAACAGTTTTATTTTGCTAAAGACTGCCAAGGTAATATACCTCAAATGGGTTGGCTTTTACAATGGGGATTTATTAATTTAAAAGCTTACAGTTTCAAAGCTGAGAAAAATATCCAAATCAAGGATTCATTAGGAATGCTTTTTCCCCAAGCTACCAATGTGGATGATCAGGTACATGGCATGGCACAATGTTAGCATCTGCTGGACTCTGACTTTATTTCCAGGCTATGCTGCTTTCTCCTCAAGGGATATGGCATGGCACAATGGTGGCATTTGACTGTCTCTGCCTTCTCCTCCAGGCTCTCTTGCTTTCAGCTTATGGCTACTCTGTCTGTGACTTGCTTTCTCAGCTTCTAGGAGATTTTCTCTGTTTCTGAAACTCCACTGGTTCCAGTTTATAAGTCACTCCAGTAAGAGGATTAAGAGCCACCCTGGATCACTGAAACTAATCAAGGGCCCTTAAGTGAAGTAGTCGAATCAAAAGGTCCCACCTACAATAGTTTTATATACACAATAAAGTATTAGCTCTAAGAACAGTATCTCCTGGGATCCACCCAGTTTCAAACTCTCATACATATGAACAAATTACACAGATTCTAGAAGAAACAAAAGACCTAAACAGACCAATTAGAAGGAAAGATATTAAATCAGTAATCAAAAACCTCTCATCAAAGAAAATCCCATAGCCAGATGACTTCACAGATGAATTCTACCAATCCAAACAGAATTAAAATAAATCCTGCTCAAACTCTTTCAAAAAATTGAAGAGGCAGGAACATTACCTGACTCATTCTATGAATTCAACATCATCTTAACACCAAAGCCAGATAAAGATATATCACAAAAAATTACACACCAATCTCTCCTAAGAATACTGATGCAAAAATTCTCAGTAAAATACTTCCAAATCAAAAGAATTAAACAGCATGATCAAGTGGGTTATATCCCAGGTATGTAAGCATGGCCCAATGTAAGAAAATCAATTAATGTAATATATCACATCAACAAAATGAATGATAAAAACCACAAATTTTTGTATAATATACAATTGATATGGAAAAGGCATTTGACAAAAATAAACATCTTGTCTTGATAAAAACACTGGTTAAAGTAAGAATAGAAGGAAACTTTATCGATATGATTGGTACCAGAGCAATTAGCAAGAAAAATAAACAACATCAAAACTAGAAAGAAAGAAGTAAAACTTTCAGTATTTTCAAATGACATGATCTTATATGTAGAAAGTTCCAGAAAATCTACAATAAATGTCATAGAGCTAATAAAGGAATTCAGAAAAGTTGTGCGGCACAAGATCATTGTGCAAAAATCAGTAGTGTTTCTGTTCACTAGTAATGATCAAGCTGAGGAAGAAATCTAGAAAAAATTCCATTTAAAATAGTAACTAAAAGAATCAAGTTGCCACATGGGAGGTCCGCAGTTCAAACCCCAGGCCTCCTTGACCCATGTGGAGCAGGCCCATGTGCAGTGCTGATGCGTGCAAGGAGTGCCATGCCACGCAGGGGTGTCCCCCGCATAGGGGAGCCCACGCGCAAAGAGTGCACCCCGTAAGGAGAGCCACCCAGCAAGAAAGAAAGTGCAGCCTGCCCAAGAATGGCGCCACACACATGGAGAGCTGACACAACAAGATGACAAAACAAAAAAGAAACACAGATTCCCATGCCGCTGACAACAACAGAAGCGGACAAAGAACATGCAGCAAATAGACACAGAGAACAGACAACTGGGGTGGGGGAAGGGGAGAGAAATAAAATAAATAAATCTTAAAAAAAAAAAAAGAATCAAGTATCTAGAAATAGAATTAGCCATGGTTGTAAAGTACTTGTACACAGAAAATGCAAAACATTACCAGTGCTTGTTTTGGGAGCATATATACTAAAACATTACTAAATGAAATTAAAGAAGACTTAAGTTAATAGAAGGACATTCTACAGTCATGGTTTGTAAGACTAAATATCATTAAGATGTCAGTTCTACCCAAAATGATTTACAGATTCAACAAAATCTGGAAATTCCAATAAATTGCAATTCCAGTCAAAATTCCAAGGGTGTACTTTAAAGAAATGGAGAATCCAATTATTGAATTTATTTTGGAAGGCAAGGGGCCCCAAATAGCCAAAAAATCTTGAAAAAAAAAAAGAACAAATTGGAGGACTCACACTTCTTGACTTGAAAGCATATTACAAAGCTACAGAAGTCAAAACAGCATGGTACTGGCAAACAGCTAGCTATACTGACCAATGGAATTGAGTTGAGAGTTTAGAAATAAACCCTCACTCCCATGACCATTTGGTTTTTGACAGGTCTTCCAACCCCACACAATTGGTTCTGGGAGAACTGTATATCCAAATCCAAAAGAATGGAGGAGGACCACTGTCTCACACCATACACAAATATTAACTAAAAATGGATCAAAAACCTAAATATAAGAGCTCAAACTGTTAAAGTCCTAGGAAAAAAGTAAGGAAGCATGTTCAGCATTTTGTGTTAGGCTCTGATTTCTTAGTCTTCATATCCAAAACACAGGAAATGAAAGAAAAAAATAGGTAAATGAGGTCTTCTCAAAATGAAGGACTTTTGTGTATTAAATGCTTTGACATGAAAGTATAAAGACAAGCTACTCAAATATTTGCAAATCACATATCTAAAGAGGGTTTTATATCCAGAATATATAAAGAAATTCTACAACTCAGTAAATAAAGACAATCACAATTAAAAATGGGCAAAATACTTGAATAGATATTTCTCCAAGGAGCATATAAAAATGAGTATAAAGCACTAGCTATTAGAGAAATGAAAATCAAAACCAAAATGAGAGTATTTTGCACTAGTAGAATGACTAAAAACAAAACAGAAATTTACAAGGGTTGGATAGGCTGTGGAGAAATAAGAACACTCATTCATTTCTGGTTGGAATGTAAAATGGTGCAGCTGCTGTGTAAGACAATTTGTCAATTCTCAGGAAGCTAACCATAGACTTACTGTATGACCTGGAAATCACACCACTAGGTTTATTACCAAAAATAATTGAAAGCACGTACTCAAACAGTGTTGCACAGTGATGTTCACAGTGGCATCATTCACAATCGCCAAAAGATAGAAATAACCCAAGGATCTATCAACCAACAAATGGATAAACAAAATGTGGTATATACATATGATTGAATATTATTCTGCTATAAAAAGAAATGAAATCCTGATGCATGTGACAACATGGTTGAACCTTAAGGACAATATGTTAAGTGAAATAAGCCAGGCACAAAAGGAAAAATAATGTATTATCTCACTGATGTGAACTTATAACAAGCAAACTCACAGAGTTAGAATCTAGAATAAAGGTTACCAGCAAATAGAATGGGGTAGAGAATGGAGACTGATGCTTAATTTGTACAGGATTTCTGTTTAGGTTGATTGTAAACATTTGAAAATGGATAGTGGTGGTGGTTGCACATTATTGTGAGTATAACTAACAGCACTGAACTATGAATCTGAATGTTGTTGAAAGGGGAGGTTTTGAGCCATGTATGTTACTAGAATGAATGTTAGAAGATAAAACATGAGGTTATAGAATACAGTGAACCCATTGTCGATGATGGACTAGGGTTTATGTACGAGTATAAGAATGTTCTTTCATGAATTATAACCAATGTATGACACTAACACACTGTGTTAATAATTGGGTGATATATGGGAAAATATGCATAATGCAAAAAAACTATGGACTATAGATAATAGTATATTTTAATATTCTTTCATTAAGTTTCAATAAAGTACAACACTAATGCAAAGTGTCAACAATAGGGAGTGTAGCAGTTTGATATTGTTTATGAATTCCAAAAATAGATGTTGGATAATGTTCATCAACTGATCTGTTCCTCTGGACCTATTAGATTGTATTAAATTCAGAGGTTTCACTTTTACTTGATTAAATCAAGATTGGGGCTTTGATTTGGCCACATCAGTAGGACACTGTGTCCACGTCCACTTTGTGGGCAGGGACTCACTAAGAAAATGGCAAAGCAAAGGAGATAGTTTTGAGTTTTGATGCTGGAGTAAATACACAGAGAAGGAGAATACAGAGAGTTTGATTTTGGACCCTGGGGTGCCAGGGAGAGAGCCATGTGGCTTGTCTGAAAATTTGCAGCTGAAGAGACCAGATTCCTGAACAGCTGAGAAAGCCTGCAAAGAAATGAGCCACAGGGGAGAGGCAAGCCTTATGCTAGCCTATAGCAGACTGAAGAAGCTGAGACCATGGGGTCTTAGGAGAGAGGAGGAAGGCTGAACCCTTGGAGAGAACTGCAGTCATCTTGCTCCAACATGTGGCAACAGATTTTCATGCAGGAAGTAGCTGATGCTTTGTGGCCTTGGGACTGTAAGCTTCTAATCCAAGAACCATTTATGAAAACCAACAAATTTCTTGTATTTTGCATCAGGACCCCTTTGGCCGACTAGTACAGGGAGTATTTGGGAAAACTGTATTTTTTACATGATTTTTTGGAAAACCTACAATGCCATTAAAAAATAATAAATACATCCTTCCTCCACCCTCCGATTTCCTGTAAGCCTATCGTTCAGTCTCTTGCTATCTAGGACAGCTTGGTTATTTCAAATCATTGAGGTCATGTAGTATTTGTCCTTTAATGTCTGGGTTGCTTCACTCAACATAAGGTTCTCAAGATTCATCCATGTTATCACATGTGTTTGTAGTGTGTTTGTTCTTACAGCCGAGTAGTATTCCATTGTGTGTATATACCACATTTTATTGATCCACTCATCTGTTGATGGGCATTTGGGTTGATTCCAACTTTTGGCGATAGTGAACAATGCTGCTATGAACATTGGTGTACATATATCGGTTTGCGTCCTTGTTTTCAGTTCTGCTGGGTATATACCCAGCAGTGGTATTGCTGGGTCATATGGCAAATCTATGGCTAGTTTTTTGAGAAACCACCATACTGTCCTCCAGAATGGTTGGATCCTTCTGCATTCCCACCAGCAATGGATGAGTGTTCCCCTTTCTTCACATCCTCTCCAGCACTTGTATTCTTCTGTTTTTTTCATAGCTGCCAATCTTATGGGTATAAGATGGTATCTCATTGTGGTTTTGATTTGCATTTCCCTGATAGCTAGAGATTTGGAACATTTTTTCATGTGCTTTTTTGCCATTTGTATTTCTTCTTTGGAGAAGTGTCTGTTTAAGTCTTTTTCCCATTTTTTAAATGGGTTGTTTATCTTTTCATTTTCAAGATATAGGAGTTCTTTATATATGCAAGTTATAAGTTTCTTATCAGATATATGGTTGCCAAATATTTTCTCCCACTGTATGGGCTCCCTTTTTACTTTCTTGACAAACTCCTTTGAGGTGCAGAAGGCTTTAATTTTGAGGAAGTCCCATTTATCTATTAGTTCTTTTGCTGCCCGTGCTTTTGGTGAGATATTCATAAATCCATTTCCTATTACAAGGTCCTATAGATGTTTCCCTACACTGCTTTCCAAGGTCTTTATGGTCTTGGCTCTTATATTTAGGTCTTTGATCCATCTTGAGTTGATCTTTGTATAAGGTGTGAGATGGTAATCCTCTTTCATTCTTCTACATATGGCTATCCAGTTCTCCAGACACCATTTGTTGAATAGACCACTCTCTCCCAGTTGAGAGGGCTTGGTGGCTTTATCAAATATTATGTGGCTATATATGTGAGGTTCTATATCAGAGCTTTCAATCGATTCCATTGGTCTATGTGTCTCTCCTTATGCCAATACCATGCTGTTTTCACCACCGTAGCTTTGTAGTATATTTTGAAGTCAGGTAGTGTGATTATTCCAATTTCATTTTTCTTTTTCAGTATGTCTTTGGCTATTCGGGGTCTCTTTCCTTTCCAAATAAATTTCATAGTTAGTTTTTCTAGTTCCTTAAAGAAGGCTGTGTTGATTTTTATTGGGATTGCATTGAATGTGTAGATCAGTTTTGGTAGGATAGACATCTTAATAATATTCAGTCTTCCTATCCATGAACAAGGAATAGTCTTCCATTTATTTAGGTCTTCTTTGATTTCCTTGAATAATCTTGTATAGTTCTCGGTGTATAGGTTCTTTACCTCTTTAGTTAAATTTATTCCTAAGTATTTGATTTTTTTATTTACTATTGTGAATGGTATTTGTTTCTTGATTTCCTCCTGATCTTGCTCATTATTGGTGTACAGAAATGCTACTGACTTTTGCGCATTGATCTTATAACCTGCGACTTTACTAAACTCATTTATGAGTTCTAGAAGCTTTGTTGTAGATCTCTCAGGGTTTTCTATGTATAGGATCATGTCATCTGCAAATAATGAAATTTTGACTTCTTCCTTTCCAATTTGAATGCCTTTTATTTCTGGTTCTTGCCTCAGTGCTCGAGCAAGTACTTCTAAGACAATGTTAAATAGGAGCAGAGACAGTGGGCATCCTTGTCTTGTTCCTGAGTTTAGAGGGAAGGAGTCTAGGATTTCTCCATTGTAAACAATATTGGCTTTAGGTTTTTCATATATACTCTTTATCATGTTCAAAAAATTCCCTTGTATTCCAATCTTTTGGAGTGTTCTTATCAAGAAAGGGTGCTGTATTTTGTCAAATGCTTTTTCTGCATCTATAGATATAATCATGTGATTTTTTTCCTTCAATCTGTTTATATGGTGTATTACGTTGATTGATTTTCTTATGTTGAACCATCCTTGCATACCTGGGATGAATCCTACTTGGTCGTGGTGTATAATTCATTTAATGTGTTGTTGAATACGATTAGAAAGTATTTTTTTAAGTATTTTTGCGTCTAGGTTCATTAGAGAAATTGGTCTGTAATTTTCCTTTCTTGTGATGTCTTTGTTTGGCTTTGGTACTAGGGTATTGTTGGCATCATAGAAGGAGTTGGGTAATGTTCTTTCTGTTTCGATGTTTTGGAATAGTTTCAGCAGGATTGGTGTCAGTTCTTTCCGGAATGTTTTGTAGAATTCACCTGTGAAGCCATCTGGCCCTGGACTCTTCTTAGTTGGGAGGTTTTTAATAACTGATTCTATCTCTCTGCTTGTGATTGGTTTGTTAAGATCATCAATTTCTTCTTTTGTCAATATGGGCTGCTTATGTGTTTCTAGGAATTTGTCCATTTCCTCTAGATTGTCATTTTTGTTGGAATATAGTTTTTCAAAGTATCCTCTTATGATAGTCTTTATTTCTGTGGGGTCAGTGGTGATATTGCCTTTCTCATTTCTTATTTTGTGTATTTGCATCTTCTCTCTTTTTTTCTTTGTTAGTCTCACTAAAGGTTTATCAATTTTGTTGATCTTTTCAAAAAACCAGCTCTTGGTCTTGTTTATCTTTTCAAGTGCTTTCTTATTTTCTATTTCATTTAGTTCTGCTCTTATCTTTGTTATTTCCTTCCTTCTTCTTCCTGTTGGGTTACTTTGTTGTTGTTTTTCTAATTCCTTCAAATGTGCAGTTAGTTCTTCAATTTTTGCTCTTTCTTCTTTTTTGATATATGAATTTATGGCTATAAATTTTCCTCTCAGTACTGCTTTTGCTGCATCCCATAAATTTTGGTATGTTGTGTTATCATTATCATTTGATTCAAGGTAGTCATTGATTTCTTTTGAGATTTCCTCTTTGACCCACTGTTTTTCTAAGAGTGTGCTGTTTAATTTCCAAATCGTGGTGTGAAATCTGGGCTTCTGTCCCTTGCAAATCTCCAGCTTGACTCCACTGTGGTCAGAGATAATGTTTTGTATGATTTCAATCTTTCTGAATTCGTTCAGCCTTTCTTTGTGGCCTAGCATATGGTCTATGTTGGAGAATGATCCATGTGCGCTTGAGAAAAATGTATATCCTGCTGTGTTTGGGTGTAGCGATCTATATATGTCTATTAGATCCAGCTCCTTTAATATACTGTTCAGATGTTTTGTTTCTTTGGTGATTCTCTTTTGAGATGTTCTGTCCAGAGTTGATAGTGGTGTATTAAAATCCCCCACTATAACTGTAGATGTATCTATTGTTTCACTTAGTTTTTCCAGCATTTGCCTCACGTATTTAGAGGCACCCTTGTTAGGAGCATAAATATTTATGATTGTTCGATCTTCTTGACAGATTTTCCCTTTCACTAAAATGTAGTATCCTTCTTTGTCTCTCACAATTGTTTCACATTTAAAGTCTATTTTGTCTGATATTAATATAGCTACTCCTGCCTTTTTTTGGTTATTGTTAGCTTGTATGATTGTTTTCCAGCCATTCACTTTCAATCTCCATGCGTCTCTGGGTCTAAGATGTGTCTCTTGTAGACAGCATATGGATGGGTCATATTTCCTTATCCAATGTCCCAGTCTGAATCTTTTGATAGGTGAGTTTAATCTGTTGACATTCAGTGTTATTACTTTCAAGGAATTATTTGTGTTAGCCATATTTTGATTGGATTTGTGTTTGTCATATTTGTTTGTATTTTTTTTGTCTTTTTTTTTGTTGTTGTTGCTCTTATACTCTCCTCCAACTCTGCCTTTCCTGTTTTTTCCTTTCTTCCTGCAGAACTCCCTTTAGAATTTCTTGAAGGGGAGGTTTCTTGTTGGCATACTCTTTCAGTTTCTGTTTGTCTGTGAATATGTTGAACTCTCCATCATGTTTGAATGCTAGTTTAGCTGGATAGAGTATTCTTGGTTGGAATTTTTTTTCCTTTAGTACCTTGACTATATCTTACCACTGCCTTCTTGCCTCCATGGTTTCAGATGAGAAATCAGCACTTAATCTAATTGAGCTTCCCTTGTATGTGATGGTTTTCTTTTCTCTTGCTGCTTTTAGAATTTTCTCTTTGTCTTGAGCATTGGATAATTTGACAAGTATATGTCTTGGGGTGGGCCTGTTGGGGTTTATGCCTAGTGGAGTGCACTGTGTTTCTTGGATATGTACATCTGTCTCTTTCAGTAGATTTGGGAAGTTTTCAGCCATTATTTCCTGCAACACTCCTTCTGATCCCTTTCCCTTCTCTTCACCTTCTGGAATGCCTATAATACGTATGTTTGAGCGTTTTGCATTGTCATTCAGGTCCCTAAGTCCTAACTGGATTTTTTCTATCTTCTTATTGACCCCTTCTACTATCTGTTTGATTTCTGATGTACTGTCTTCCACATCACTAATTCTCTGCTCTGTCTCTTCTAGTCTGCTGATATTTGCTGCAAGTAAGTGTATTTTTGATTTCTTGAACTGTGGTGTTCATTCCCATCATATCTGTTATGTTTTTTCGTATGTCTGCAATTTCCCCTCCAAGTGATGTCTTCATGTTGTTAACCTCTTTCATTACTTCGTCAAATTTGTCGATGATAAATGTTCTGAGATCTTTCATTGCTTGTGCAAAGTTTTGCTCCCCTTCGTGATTTTTGGTTTGTTGATTCGATTCAGCCATGTTTTCCTGATTACTGGTTTGGTTTGTAGACTTTTGTTGCTTTCTGGTCATCTCTTTATCTTGACGGATTTAATCAGTTCCTTAGCTTCTTTGTCTACTCTTGGAGGTTAATTAGCTGTTATTTTTGCATAGGTGCTATATCTTCTCTTTGTCACTTTTTTCTTCTTATTCTAATTTCTTGTTGTTGGTTCACTTTAAAGGAAAGTATTAGTGTTGGGGAAAGGCAATTGTGTAAGCAAGGGAAAAGTGTAAAGTAGTATTGGTGGTATATGTTAACAAAGCAATAATATGAGACCTGGGAGGATGGAGGTTAGATTCATGTAAATTGTGTAGAGTTATAGCAGTAGGTAGAGTACCTATTATGTGGTAGATGATTGAATATGGGAAGAATATGGTATGAGCTAAAAAGCTATTGTTTTCGTGAGAGAGGGAAAGAGAAAAGAAAGGTAATAGTTTCAAGAGTGGATAACAGACAGAAAACAAAACAAAGGTATTAGAAATTAAGACTTAGACCCTTCTTGGATCGAAGAAAGGGAGGTGGGAGGTGGAATATAGGAGAGCCAGTAGATGGTGGTGGATATCAAGAGGTAGGGGAAAGAGGATAGTGTAGGTAGCCTAAATCAGTTCACACAGAAATGAGGCAGTGGAGGATGAGAAAACCCAGCAAATGTGAGGTGTTTCCTGCTGCACCTATTGTATAATTGAGTTAAAATAAACTAAGTAGAATATGAGGGACAAGAGGGAGAGAGACAACAGAAAAAAAAAAGGGGGGGGGAAGGGATGAGAGGAAGAAAGGAAAAGGGGGTGGGCAGAGGGTGGGGAACAGGTAGGGGAAAGAAAAAAAAAAAACAGATATACATGAACCAGAATTAAAACACCCACTACACAACACCTACCACAAAAAAAAAAAAAAAAAACAACCTTAAATAACTGAATAAAAAAAAGACTTTGGGGGATACGCTGTGAGAGAAGACTAGGGGATAATGTGGTGTTAGCAATCAGGAAATTGAAAAAAGTAAAGAATATGTCAAAATGAAAATAAAAACAAAACAAAATGAAACGATAAAGAAAAAATGCCAACGTTGAAGGCTAGGGCATTTAAGGACCTCAGATGGACCTCAGTGCGTGATGGAATCAGGGATGGAAAGTCTGAGATATTGAGGACTCAAGAGGTGTGAGTCTCTGTGTTGTGGGCCACCAGAGTTTAGGGAATTCAGACCTGGCAACCTCCAATCTGGTCAACAGGAAGCCTGGGAGCCCCACAGTGTAACACAGCCCTCAGGGATCCCCACAGCTGGGTGCCAGCCCTATGGGGGAAGTCAGATCTGCAAACTCTATATTATGACTGAACCCTGCAATTCATTTACTTAGTAGGGCTCATTAGTGTGGGTATCTCTCACTTCAGCTTTTGGGCAGCTCCCACCCTGTGATTCCAAAACACTGCCACTAGAGGGCGCCTCTACACTGCAGCCACTTAACTGGTACAGATCCGAAGCCCGGCCTGTGATGCCGAAAACAGATTCCAAAACCAGAATTCCCAAGCTTCGCAAAATATTCCCTAATCGGCTTCCAGACGTGTCCCCCTCCCTTGCTGCAGCCTAAAACAACTTTCCAATTATGTCCCTTTATTGCCTACAGGCTATTTGGGTTGGAGATCGGCTGCACTTTTTTCACATGGGCTGGCTCTCCTTGAGGGGTTCACTCCTTGCACATGGGGATCCCCTACACAGGGGATGCCCCTGCATGGCACGGCACTCCTTGCCCATATCAGCACTGCACCTGGGCCAGTTCACCACACGGGTCAGGACTCCCTGAGTTTGAACCTTGGACCTCCCATATGGTAGGCAGATGCTCTATCAGTTGAGCCAAATCTGCTTTCCCCTTACATAAGTTTTTGTTCCATTTTGAGTTAATTTTTGCATATTGTCTAAGGTAAGGGCCCAACCTCATTATTTACACGTGAATATCTAGTTGCCCCAGCACCATTTGTTGAAAAGACTATTGTTTCCCTACTGATTTTTTTTTGTTTGTGTCAAAAATTAATTGACTGTAAGTGTAGGGGGTTATTTTTTAATTCTCAATTCTATTGATCTTTAAGTCTATCCTTATGCCATTATCACAATCTTTTGCTTACTATAACTTAGGTAGCAAAGTAGAATTCTTAAGGTATGAGTCCTCCAATGTTTTTTTTTTTCCTTTTCCAATTCTTTTGGCTATGCTGTGTCCCTAGAAATTCCATATGAATTTAGAATAAGTTTGTCAATTCAAATGGTGCTGGGGCAACTAGATATTCACGTGTAAATAATGAGGTTGGGCCCTTACCTCAGACAATATGCAAAAATTAACTCAAAATGGAACAAAAACTTATGTAAGGGGAAAGCAGATTTGGCTCAACTGATAGAGCATCTGCCTACCATATGGGAGGTCCAAGGTTCAAACTCAGGGAGTCCTGACCCGTGTGGTGAACTGGCCCAGGTGCAGTGCTGATATGGGCAAGGAGTGCCGTGCCATGCAGGGGCATCCCCTGTGTAGGGGATCCCCATGTGCAAGGAGTGAACCCCTCAAGGAGAGCCAGCCCATGTGAAAAAAGTGCAGCCTGCCCAGGAGTGGCGCTGCACACACAGAGAGCTGATGCGGCAAGATGACACAACAAAAAGAGACACAGATTCCTGGTGCCACTGACAAGAATGCAAGTGGACAAAGAACACACAACGAATGCAAAGAGCAGACAATGGGGGAGGGGGGAAGGGGAGAGAAATAAATAAAAAATAAATCTTTTAAAAAAAACCTATGTAAGGGCTTTAATTATAAAACTTTTAGCAGAAAATGTAAGTGTAAATTTTTGTGGCCTTGGATTTGGCAAAGAACTCTTAGATATGACACCAAAAGCACAAGCAACAAAGAAAAAACAGATAAATTGGACTTCATAAACACTGAAATCTTTTGTGTTTCAGAGGACACCATCAATAAAATAAAATGAAAAGGTAACCCAGAGAGTGGAAAATATATGTGCAAATCATGTATCTGATAACGGACATACATCTAATATATCCATAATAAATAAACAAAATAATTATTTTAAATTTAATCAATAATTAAAGGAAAAAATCAATTTTAAAATGGGCAATGATTCCAAATAGATATTTATCCAAGGGAAATATATAAATCGCCAATAAGTACATGAAAAGATGTCTGACCTCATTAGTCATCAGGGAAATGCAAGGATGGTGAAAATCAAAATGTCTGATAATAAGTATTATTGAGGACATGCAGAGCTCAGAACCCTCCTACACTGCTGATGGGAATAGAAAATGGTTCAGCCACTTCAGAAAACAGCAATTTCACTCATAGATATATGACAAGAGAAATGAAAAAAATTACTTCTACCGGGGATTAGTATTTCTGGCTGGCCTGCATTCTTTGGGGTTCCCTGGCTTTTCTATCACATAGGAATGCAAAAGTTGGCTTCTCCTTTCTATTTCAGATTCCATTGACTTCCAGCTGCTGGCTGTTTCCCATAGCTTCTTTACTGTGTCCAATTTCCTTTGCTTATGAGGATTTCAGCATACTGGATTAAGGTCCACCCTCATTTACACTGGACACACCTTAATCACCAGTATCTTCATTTACAGTTGGGTTCGCATCCACAGGACCAGGGGCTGGGAACTGAATGTTCTTTTTGTGGGGGACATGAGTCAATCCCCTCACAACCCAAATGTCCAATCAAGTGAAGAAGGGATAAGCAAAAGATGTCCTCTTCATACATGGAATATTATTCGGCCATAAAAAGGAATGAGGTATTGATAGACACAATAACACTGAAAACATTCTACTAAGTGAACGGAGCCACAAAATACCACATATTATATGATTCCATTTATATGAAAATCCAGAACAAGGAAATCTATAGCCAGAAATTAGATTAATGATTGCTTATTATTGGCCCCAGGGGTGTGGTAGCTAATGGGAAAGGATTTCTTTTTTGAAGTAATGAAAATATTATAAAATAGACTGTAGTGATGATTGCATATATTTGCAAATATACTGAAAACCATTGAATTGTGCACTGAATGCGCACTGAGTTGAGTGCACATTGAGTTGTGAAGTGGGCAAACTATAGTGAGAGAATTACATCTTAATAAAGGTGCTTAAAAAGTAAAACAAAAAAGAACAAAGAACCTCTACATAGTGCACATACTTAATTTACTATTTAATGAAGAAAGAGAAGTGCAGAAGAGTGATAGTGCTTTATTTCATGTGTAATACGAGGAATTGCATATAGACAATTTTTGACATAAGGCCATAAAACAGTAATATTTCTTATCTTTATGTACTACTTAAGTATAATGATAAACACACATACATATAAATATGTGTGTGGGTATGTGTGCTTACAATATGCATTCATTCATATCCCACATATTTGCATGGATCATATGAAAATGGATCATTCAGTGTTGGTCTAAACAATTTATTCTAATACAGACGTAATATCTACAAAGCCAATCTATCATTCTCTGTCAGTGTGGTTGAAAATTTGGCTTTGTTTTCTTCATTTCCCTGAACTGATGTCAGTATTTTGACACTGGTTCTTGATAATGGAAAAAATGCCTTGGGCTAGAGTCCTCGATGTGTGAATATGGAATGTTATGTACTCATTCCAGGAGCATCTACACATAGGAAATAGAGATTTAGACATTTATATTTGCACATTCTGAATAGCCCCAGACTTTTTCCAATATTCAAAATGTTTTTGCACATTTCCTCAGCCTCTAAGGAACATTTTTGAATTGAGCTTTCAGGGCATTTTCAAGCAAGGACATAGAATACTTGATAAGAATTTATTTCTATAATAAAGTATAATTTCCTTTTAAATTGTAAGAAACCAACATACTTCACATTTGCTTCAAAAAGGAAATATATATATATATTCATTTTATGTGAAAGTTGTTAAAGATATCCCAAATAATGAGGTTCTATAATGTAGCCACAGTGATGTATTTGACACTGAGAGAATAGCAATGCCAATTTCTCATAGAAATATCCCTTGAGCAATAAAGAACTGCACTAGCATGCTCAACATATTATATATATATTTTTTAATTTTATGACACACTTCATATAAAGAAAATTTTCTATTATAGTAGATGCTATCCAGTGATTGCTGTCATAAACATAATACCTCATATAATAGACTATTTTATAATACAGAAAGCAATTTCATTCATATTATCTCATTTATTCCTTAAAGAGCTTAGTAGTATTTTAAAGATGACAAAACTAAGTAAAAAAAAAAAAGGTTACTTGTTAGAAGTCAAATAACTAACAAATATAGATGTATAGACTTGAAATTACATTTTCTAACTTCTTGTTCTATGCCCACTTTATTATATTTTCTAAAGGTCTTTGAAAAACATACAAAACAGACATGCTCCGAAACATTATAAATGTCTCACTTAGGCACTGGATCTTTCAATAAGGTGACATATGCCTCAAATTGTGTAATAGTGATGCTACTCTATAAGGTGGATTTAAGGAGAAGTGAAAAATATATTGAAACCTATATATTTGAGCATTAGAATATTTTGCAGGAAACTCCATTCCTGCCAGACAACATGCTGTGACTGTAATGGCCTTAAAACAATTTCCATGGATCTTTACATCGGGAGGAGGTAGGATGTTAAAGTTGTGCATCCCTCAGGAATTCTGGATTTCCTCCCCATCATCCATCTTATTTATAGACATGTGAATAATGCCAAGGGAGTGCCTCCAGAGAGGCTCTGACATTGGGAAAGGGTTTGTGCTATGTCTATGCAGCTGTGTTTGGTAAAAACTATGGGTTAGTAACTGCTGTGCTCTAAATGAGAATTTTTATTACTATTTCTTCTTCTTGATTCAGTATTTTTTGAGGATAACAGACTTGTCTATTATCTGAAGGTCAGTGAATTACAAGATTCCATCTTTGTTGCAGATGGAGAGGTATACACAACATCCTGGACTTTGAGCTGGTTACTTAACAGGGTGAACTTTTGGGACTGTTTCTCTTGTGGAGAAATTGAATGTTTCAATAGATGGGAATCTATATACCCATTTCCCATTGATAACTCAGGTGTCAAATGGGTAGGCTGTGAAAAGATCAAAGTTAGTTATATATGAACAGAATCCTCTATTAATTAAGTTGTGAAAAAATCCCCAAGTCACATTCACATGCACACATACTCACATTACAAATACGTATAGCAATGTGACAATATGCTAACCAATATGACAAGAACTATAAGAGGAAATTGATAGTGGGAGATTCTAGGAAATCCCTTTTAACCTTCATCACTTCTTCTGTATCTTGCTGGAATTTGAACATGATTGATGAAATACAAGAAATTTTAGATGAGAAAGTGACTTTGAATAGCTATTAAAGGTGGCAGGACAGAAAGAATTACTGGATGAATCACTCATAACAGAGCTGCCATAGCTGTCCAGATACCTCGGACATGGATATCTTTTTTTTTTTTTTTTTTGTAGATATACCAGGAATTGAACCTGACACCTCGTATATGTGAAGCCTGTGCTCAACCACTGAGCTACACCTGATCTCCTGGATGTGGATATCTTACTTATGCCATTGCTATTTCCAAAATTTCTTAACAGTGTTAAGAGCTGAGCTGGAGCGAGCTGAGCTAAAGAAAGCTGAGCTGCCAGGTGTGGAGGTGGTCAAGATTTTAATAATTTACTGCAATTGTACAAGCAAGAGGCTAAACAGAAAGAAGTACTGACTCCCCAAATGTGTTACTTTTTCCCACAGAAAGGAGCCAGGCATGCATTAGATGCATCAGTGCAATGGGGGAATTGTCTCACTACTGGGGGATCCCTAAATAGACTCCTGCCATTTTATAAACCTGGGTGCTGATTGGGGATGGGTGGGAGTGGAAAAGTACAGTCAGAGTGGAGTAAAGTATCTTCAAGAGTCCCTCTTCCCCACCTAGGAGAGTCTCAGCAGAGACACTTGGGGAGGGCCTCAGCTGAAGGATTCCCTGGTAAGGAGGCCTCTGAATGGAAGATTCTGGACTGGGAATGCAGTTATGCATGAGAGCATGACTGGTCACATGTACCTGAGTCCTTGATTGCAAATCCCTTCAGAGACTGCAGTGCACTGGCTGTGCAAGAATTCTAGGATGGCAGGGCAGCTTTCCCTCATGAGGCTTTCCCCGTAAAGCCTTTGTAATTGCCTATGGTTGGGCTTAAAAGATTGCACACCAGGGTTTTAGTGTGGAACCAGACTCCCTAGTTTGCAGCTAAACATGATATCCATCTGATATGAGAGGTTGGTATAGTTTGTTAGCAAATTAGTTATGGCTCACTAACATGCCATTTTCTCCGTGTGATATTCTTATTTCCTGAGTTCAGTGAGTATTGAGACAGAATAAAAATTTATGAGCAGGAAAGAAAAGTTAAATAAATGTAGGAGGATTCAGTGACTTGAAGAAGACCAGCTAGCTCCCACAGAAATAGATGCATAGGTAATTTTTTCAAGGTCATGGACTCTGGTCTGATGCCATGGGTGTTTTCCTCACATTCACCTATTATGGCTGGGTGATGCAGTCAAGTTACTTTTCCTCTCTATGCCTCAGTTTCCTCACCTTTAATTCTGATATAATAATTATAGCTAACTTAATGGTTGCTGTGAAGTATAAGCAAGGTAATACCTAGTGAAGATATTCATCCTTGATTAAATTAATAAGATTTATTTTTATATTATAAAAGGCAAAATTAGGAGAGTTTCTAGGATGGGAAAATAAGTATTACATTTATGGATATTCAGCATTTTTATCCTCATAATTTGTTCTCCTTTCTTCATGCAGCAATTCACATGGGGCAAAAACTCTGAAAAGAAAATATGGAAATTTTCAAAAGGAAAAAAAGTGAAGCAACACTTTTCATATCTGACATTAAATTATCCTATAATGTCACTGTTTAAAATTTGCATGATTTTTTAACATTGAAAATGATTAAAATATCAGGGAAAAATTCCAAATTGTGCAATAATAGATTGAAGCATTTATCTGAAATCAATAATGGACAAAAGGACCTTTGCAAATTTGTGGAAAATGATGTTGAATTTAAAAATTACTGATAGCATAACATGGCAATTCCATTGAATATATAAAAGAGATCCTTCTAGATGGAAAAAAAATTATGTTTTGAAAATAGAAAAGTAAATAATTAAAAACCTTATAAATATTTCTTTAAATTCTCAAAATAGTACACTTGAAGCCAAGAATCATAGGTGAAAAATATTTTGTACATGAAAAAAAAATTAATTGGATTTCACCATAAACAAAGTAAAAAATAAAAATAGACTGATAAATTAACAACAGATATTCCAAAATTAATATTCCTAATTGATAATAGACCTATGCAGGGGACTGTTGCATCCTTCTCTGGAAAATTTCTTGCCTTAAGGAAAAATATCTCAGTTGCCTAATCTAAGGAATTAAGAAAAATAAACCTAGACCAAAACAATTGAAAGAAAAATATCTACACCAAAAAAAAAACCACAAAAATAAATAAAAATAAACAGACACAAATAATAAAAAAGAAAAATATCTACATCAAAGTGCATACTTGTGAAATTCTGAAAAATTAAATTTTTCTAATTTTTTTCTAATCTGTAAATTAGAAGATGCTAAAATGAAAGAAAGAGAATTTCCAACCTAAATTTTATACTCAGCATTTTTTTTACCATTTGTGGTGACAGAATTTTAAAAAAATGTATACCTATGCCAAGTTTCACAAATTAATACACTTTTGCTGAGTTGTTTTTATTTCAGTATCTTACCTCTCATTCCCACATTCCCCTATGCCTCTCAAAGCAGAAAACTGTGAACTAGATGTCTGTAGTAGTTTGATACTGGTATATGTGGGCATATGAGATTATACTGGATTCAGATTGAGTAATCTGAATTCAGAGTAAGTGATCAAGTAAACCTCTTGTGTCAGTAGGGTGTTGAGTACCTTCCCCTTTGCAGGGTGTGGGGAACTCCCAGATAAAAGGCATGGCAAGGGACAGAGTTGAGGGTTCTTAATGTTGGAGTTTTGAAGTTGGAGTTTGATGCTGAAGCCAGAGCCCTGGGAAGTAAGGAACCCTGAACCAGAGAGAAGCAAGACCCTGGAAGGGAGGAACCTAGGAAGCCTGAACCCTTGCAGACATCAGCAGCCTTCTTGCTCCAACAAGTGAAAACAGACTTTGCTGAGGGAAGTAACTTATGCTTTATGGCCTGATATATGTAAGCTCCTACCTCAAATAAATATCCTTTATAAAAACCAACCAATTTCTGGTATTTTGCATTAGCACCCCTTTGGCTGACTAATACAATGTCCCATACTTTCTTGCCAGCAGAAATCTGGGTTAGAAGCCATCAATGGGAGAATAATGCAAAAGTTTTGGAAAAGGAACAATGGACAAGTGCAAGAACAGATAGCAGTTACATGGTTAGTAGCAGATTTGTTACAAATTCCTCCAAAAAACCCACTCAGGTGCTGTAGGCAACCAAGAAAGCATTGATGCTGGCTTTCCTGAAATGCCTGCACATTCTGTCTCCTGAAAAATCACCAACAGTTTTTATTTTGAATTCTGCATTCCTACCTCTTCCTGCTTGAAAACCTAGAAATCTAGAGTGTTTTCACTTTTCCTGATGGAGTCTTTTTATGTTACTGAAAAGGGATGCTGATGCAAAGTACCAGAAATCTACTGGCTTATATAAAGGCTATTCAGTTAGGGTAAAAGCTTACAGTTATAAGGCCCTAAAGAGTCCAACTCAAGGTACCATAAGAGGTATATTTTCAACACAGTCTTTTGCCACGTGTTGAAGCAAGATGTTTGCAAAGAGTTTAGCTGTCCTCTTCCTCTTCCCTTTAAGGCTCCATAGGCTCAGCTTCTTCTGATTTCAACTGCAGGCTGGATGGCTCTTTCCTTTCCAGGTGTTTTCAGCTGCTCAGGGCTCTGGTCTCCAGATGTAAACAATCAGGCAAATGGCACAACTTTCCCTGGGGCTTTATCTGTTTGAGCCTTCTGTCACATGGCAATGTCAAAATGACCAAGTTTTGTCCTCTTCCATGTCATCTTCCATGAGTGTCCATTTATTTATATAGCTCACCACAGGTGCAGGGACTTAAACTGAGTTACACCCTACTGATGTGGTTGAATCAAAACCCTAATCTTATCGTAATTTAATCAGTCTTCTCAGCTGAATCTAATACAACCAAAGGTATCATACCCAGAGATACAGACCTTTTTACAAACATAATCTGTCTTTTTAGAAAGACAGGTTAAAAAAAAGAAAAAGAAAAATGAAAAGAAAAAAACATGGAATTGTTAATTCTAACAATAGGAGAGATGTTTCAATAAAAGTAGTGCAATCATAACTTTTTCTGTAAATAAATCTGTATAGTCATAGCAATCAATATTTTAACACAAAATTGTGTGAATGCATATGCATGTATGTGTGTGTATGGGGAGAGGGGAATGTAACATAAGCTAGACAAATTTTTATATTCCAAAACCGGAAGTCAATAACAATCTTCAATACTGAAAATCAAGAAATAGCAGTAAAAACAGTTTTATTAATATGGTGGTGTTAAGTCTCATCCATATTTTTCACCACCCAGTCATCACTGACATAATCATTTATTATTTTTAATCATTTTTGTTTTCCTTTTTTTTTCTATCTCTTCTTTCTTGAACATGAAGTCCTTAAAAGCAGAAAGGGTATGTTTTCTTTGCTGCTGTACACTGTATTCAATGAACAAAAAAATACCACCTGGCATTCCACAAATATTTGGAGAAAAAATGAATTTGTTAAAAGATAAAAGTGATTGTCCATTGGGAAGGTGAACCTACCTAGGAACAGTAAGAGAGGGGACTGTTCCTTTTCATTTAAAGACAAGTAATATATTTGAAGTTTAAAACTATACAGGTATATTTGTGATAAAGTTATACATACATGTTTTTAAAAGATTCCGTTTACCTTTGGAAGTTTGGTTAAGTTGCAAAAAGTGAGTTTCTGGGCAATGTATAATGATGTTAAAGTAAATATGCAAACTTCAAAACCTCTACATGTCTACATTAAGAGAATTAGGAAAGGTGTGACAGGGCACAAACTCAATAGTTAATATTGATCACTTCAAGGAGATGGACTTGGGAAGAGACAGAGAGATATTATTATTATTATTTTATTTATTCATATCTATACTGTTTGATTATTGCAAAGATGATGAATCCCTCTTAAATTATATAAAGATGAAAATCAAATATGCCTTTGAAAATATTTTTCTTACAATCTCTAGAATGATCATCTAACTTTTGTTCCTTTAGGTTCCTATTTCATTTTCAATAGAATCCAGATTTGTCTCTGATTTCTGGATTGAATAGGGAATGGAGTCAAATAATTACCACAACAGGAGTGTTTCTATAATCTTTCTATTAGGCAATGAGAAGCTCTGGATTAAAATGTGTAAACAAATATGTCTAGGGAGGAAGTTAGCAATGACAGCAATTGGAAGCAGGAACAAATTACTACATATACCTAAATTAACCTGACTAATGCAACTACTTGAGGGGCTTTAAGCAGTGGTTGTATGACTCAAAATCAAAAGAAAATCTGGATGTGTTTTCTTTCCTAAACACCTGAAATTTTCCATGGAGACAGAAACAAAGACAATAGAACCCAATATTTTGCTTATGTATGTTGAAAAATGTTCCCATGATATGCTTAACTGTTGTGTAAATCAGCTCATAAGATTTGGGGATTTTTGAAATGTCACACACATACAAAAATGCTAGCAGTTCTGATAAAGTCTAATCTCATTTTTTTCCTCAGAGGAGTTTTTTTTTCCCTATAATTGATGCACATGTTGACATAAGATGTGATAGGAGCAGGAGCATTTATGTCTCTGCTTGTGCTAGCAGTGCATTATGTTCACGTCATGTTTTTGAATTCCATTTAAAGATAAGTGTTGTTGGTAATTGTAACATGAAGTACTAAGTTACTGCTGATACATGAAAATAGAAAAACCTTAATTAAAAATACCATTCAACTGAAATTGTAGACTTTTTGTAGAAGGCAAGGTTTCCACATGCTTAAAGAATACCCATTTGAAAAAAGTTTTTGCCCTTGATTCATTGTAAAAGTTCTTTCTCTAACAAATGTCAAAAATCTTATTGGTAATCTGTTAACATATCATTGTAGATGATGTTTTTTAAATTTTAATAAAAAATATTCATTTTACTTATATGCAAAAACAGCTTATGTTTCTAATTTACATTATAAACTAGTAAAATATACTTTGTGACATTTGGCTCAAAAAGAATTGCAATAGGAAAGTAGAAAAGTTCAAAGATGGAAGCTGAGTAAAGAACTCGAAGAGTCAGTTTGTCCTACAGGGCAGTTAGTAATCACCCAGAACTATCTAAAGCACCTGTTTGTGAGGCCCAGGAGACGAGAAGCACATCCTGCAACATTCTTGAAAGAATAGAAGGAGGAGAATGCGCATCTGCAGTGAAGATTACCGAGTAGAGTACTCCATGACGTGGAGGCCAGGGCATATACTCCACTGACATCACAAGCTTCCTTTAGGAGCTATTCTGTGGCTAACGTTGGAAGCTCCATTTTCCAAAACAGGGGATGAAGAGACAGTCGGGCACAACTTCAGCTACTGATTAGTAAATTCAGCTAGCTAAAGTATAATCCTAAGAACAGCTAAAGTTTGAACCTGTCCAAGTCAGAAAGAGGCTAGTAACTGCCATTTTAACTCTGCCTACATCTTCAGAGGAAGCAGGGCTGATTGAAGATCACAGCGATGGTAGGGACCAGCTTCTTCCAACCCAGACTGGATTGCCACTCTAGCCTAGGCCCTACCCCATGTCAAACAGGGAGGAAGCTGAGAGGACCTGCACCAGTATTTCTGGGCAACAGCAGCCACTTTTGGCCTGAACAAACTGTATAGTGAAACACATGGGACTCCATCCCTATCCCTCAATAGGATAGGAGGGCAGCTGTGTTTCCTCAGCCTCTCTGGGCAATTGCAGGTACTTTTGGTCCACACAGATTGGACTGTTGGACACCCATAGCTCTACCTCCACCCACAATAGGACAAGAGATGGGCCGTGGTATTTCCCCATACTCTCTGGGCAACTTCAGGTACTTTCAGCCTGCACAGACTGGTTTTGTGAGCTCCATTGATTCCATTCCTTCCCCCATTCCATTGGATAGGAGGGGTCTGGCATTTCTTCAGCTCCTCTGGTTAACTGCAAGAATTTTTGGCCTGCATAGACTACTTTGTTGAGCACCTGGGGCTCCACAACCCACCCTCCTTCTTAGGATAGGAGAGGACTGGTATTTCTTCAGCTCTCTGGGTAAGTGCAGGTGCTTTCAGACTATACAGACTGGATACTTGGAAACCTGTAAATCCCTCCCTGCCCCCAATAGGATAAGAGGGGATCTGTGCTTCCTCAGCCTCTCTGGACAATGGCAGGTGCTCTTGACCCACACAGACTAGTTTGTTGGATGCCTGTGGTTCTACCCTCACCCTTTAAGAGTAACTTCAGTCACTTTTGGCCTTTATTTATTAGGTTAGACATTCCAGAGGGTACATCCCCACCCCTGGCAGGGAAGTAGGGAGGTTGGTGCTATGTCAGTCTACCTGTGTAACTAGTCGGTTTTGACCCACATGCTTAATTTGCTGCCCACACTTGCAACTTCATTCCTGCCCAGTCAGGAGAGGAAGGGAAAAGAAAAACAAAACAAAACAAAGCAAAACAGGAGAGAGAGGCTTGGAAGAGAGTCTAGAAATGAAAATTGTATCAGTAAAAGTAACTAAAAGTATAAAAAGAGTGGCAAAAATAAAATATGGCAGATAAAATCAAAGGTCAAAATGGGTGAATTAAGAACTGCCTTTGCAATAATAACATTAAATATTAATGGATTAACCACCTCAATCAAAAGACACAGACTGACAGAATGGATAAGAAAATATGTGCCATCTATATGTTGTATAGAAGACTCACCTTAGACCCAAGGATACCAATAGATTGAAATTGAAAGGCTGAAAAAGACATCCCACAAGTGCAGGAACCAAAAAAAGCTGGAGAAGCTATACTTTACATTGAATGAAATAGACTTTAAAAGAATAGCTGTAATTAGAGACAAAGAAGGATATTATATATTAACAAAATTGACAAAACCTTAGCTAGACTGACAAAGAAAAAATGACAAAATGCAAATAAATAAAATAAAAATGAACATGGAGATAGTACTGCTGTCCCCACAGAAATAAAAAGAGTCCATAAGAGTATACTATGAACAACTGTATGTCAACAAATGAGATAATGTTTAGAAATGGAAAAATTTCTAGGAATGTATGAACAACCTACACTGACCCTAGAAAAATTGAAGACCTCAACAAATCAATTGCAAGTAAAGAGATTGAAACGGTCATCAAACAACTCCCCAAAATGAAAAGCCAAGGTCCAGATGGTTTCACAGGTGAGTTCTACTAGGCATTCAAAAAAGACTTAATACCAGGAAGCAGCTGTGGCTCAATCAGATGAGCTCCTGTCTACCATATGGGAGGCCCTTGGTTCACATCCTGGGACTTCCTTCTGAAGGCAGGCTTGCCTACACACTGTGGAGCACTGCCTGGCCTGCAGATACCGTGGAGAGCTGACTCAGCAAAAGGTGACACAACAAAAACAAAGGAGACAAGCAAGAACACAGAAGAGCTGGCAGCAAATGAACACAGAGAGCAGACAGCAAGTGAGCCACAAGGGGGGAGCAGGGAAATACAGACATAGAAGAACATACAGTGAAATGGACACAGAAAGCAGACTGCACACAAAAAGTCACAAAAGAGGAGGGGATTAAAAAAAAGACTTGATACCAATCTAACTCAAACTCTTACCAAAAATTAAACAAGAAAGAACACTATCAAACTCATCCTATGAAGCCAGAATCAGCATAACACCTAAACCAAATAAAGACATTATGAATAAAGAAAATTATAGGCACATTTCACTAATGAATATGGATTCAAATATCCTCAACAAAATACCTGCTAATCAAATCCAACAAGAATTAAAAGAATTATAAAACATGGTTAAGTGGGTTTTATACCTGGCATGCAAGGGTGGTTCAACACAAGAAAATCAATCAGGGTAATAAACCAGATTAATAAATCAAAGAAGAAAAATCACTTGATCCTATTAATTGATGCAGAAAAAGCCTTTGACAAAATACAAATTTCTTGGTTAAAATACTACAAAAGATAGGAATTGAAGGAAATTTTCTCAAGGTGATAAAGGCCATATATGAAAAGCCAAAAATTAACATTGCACTCAATGGTGAAGGATTGAGGCTTTCCTCTTGAGATCTGGAACAAGATAAGGATGTCCATTGTCACCACTGATGTTCAGTATAGTGCTAGAGGCTCTAGCTAGAACAATCGGGCAAGAAAAAGAATTAAAAGCATCCAAATCAGGAAGAAAGAAGTAAAACTTTCCTATCCACAGATTATATGATCCTACACCTAGAAATTCGTGAAAAATCTACAACAAAGTTGCTAGAGCTAATAAACAATTTCAGCAGAGTAGCAGGATATATGATTAATATGAAAAATCAGTAGTGTTTCTATACATTAGTAATGGACAATCTGAGAAGGAAGTATGGAAAAAATTCCTTTTCCAAAAGCAACTGAAAGCATCAAATATTTAGGAATAAACCTAATCAAGGGTGTAAAATACTTGTATTCAGAAAACTACAGTGTATACCTAAAAGAAATTTTAAAAATACCTAAATAAATAGAAGAACATAGCATATTCATGGTTTGAAATACTATCATTAAGATGTCAATTCTACCCAAATTGGTATTCAGATTCAATGCAATGCAATCCTGATAAAAATTCCATCAGCATTTTTTAAACAATTGGAAAACACAATTAACAAATTTATTTGGAAGGGTAAAGGGATTCAAATACCCAGAAGCATCTTAAAAGGAAGAATGAAGTTGAAAAACTCTCACTGCTGGACTTTATATCACATTGCCTAGCTACATTTATAAAAACATAGATCTGGCACAAAGAGACACATAAACCAATGAACTGAACTGATGGTTCAGAAACACCCTCACATCCATGGTATAGCAGTTTAATATTATTTATGAATTCCAAAAAAAGGATTTTGTTTGTATACTGGTTTGATCCTCTGGATATGATCTCCTTTGATTTTATTAGAATCAGCTGATATGTCTTTGATTAAATTATGTTAAAATTATGGCTTTAATTCAACCATGTCAGTAGGGTGTAACTCAGGATTGAGTTCCCACCCCCATGGTGACCTGTATAAGTGGACACTCACTCAAGAAATCACACATAAGAAGATACATGGAAATGAAGGAGAGTTCCATAGACACAGCAGAGGAGAGAAATTTGATCCTGCAGCTCTGGGAGTAGAGATGAACAATTTGCCTGATAGCCTGCAGTTGAAGAGAACAGAGTAGCTTAGCTGAGGGAACCCAGAAAGAAACAAACCCTATGCCAGCCTGTAGCTGTGAGAGAGAAAGATTGAATCCTTGCAGAGATAGGCAACCATTCTGCTTCAACACCTGGCAACTGACTTTAGTGAGAAAAACAACCCTGAGCAGAACTCTTTAGGGCCTGATAACTGTAAGATTTTACCACAGATCAATACCCTTTATAAAAGGCAAGAGATATCTGGTACTTTGCATCAGCACCTCTTTGGCTTACTGATACAGAATTTGGTATGGGAAGTCAATCATGGTAAGTCCTCTGCAACTTTAAAACACAGATTGCCTTTCTTCCAATTTCCAAGAATAATTTCATCACTTCCTTTAAGGCCTTATCAGAAATAACTTTAGGCTCCATATTACTAACAACAGTATCTTCAAAGAAATCTAAGCCTTTTCTATCAAGCATCTCACAGTCCCTCCAAAAAATACCCTTAATCATTTATAAAACTGTTTCAGCATTTTTGGTAATTGCATCAGATGATATCTCACTCACCACCCCTAATACTATATAGAAGACAGAACTTGAAAATGGTGAGCCTGGATATTTAGGAAGAGATTTCTAAAGAAAACTTGGATAATATGGCTTGGCTTCTCTTTGTAGCTTATAGCAAAATGTCAGAGGAAAGAGATACTGACAACTGACAGAGAAAGCTGACAACTGAATTATTGGGCACAAAGAAACCATAAACTGATTCTGGAAATTCCAAGCCTCTGGAAATCAAGCCCCTGGACAATGGTGCCCCATTTGTGGAATTAACTAAACTTGGAACTTTTAAGTCAGGATTGAAAATGCAGTTATCCAGGAAAAACTTGTGGAAAGTGTTACTGTCTGAAGGCTTGGGTCCCTGCTTTCTGCATGCTAAACCAACAAGCATTTTGTGAACTCTGTATGAACAAAACCATTGTTAACCTAGACTAAAAGACATATGGGTGGAAGAGATCACGGAGAAAACAGTTTTAAGAGGAAAACCATGGAAGCTGAGATCTGGAATAAAGACATCTCCTTGGGCCAAAAAAGGAACCCTAAACATGTATACAGAGAGGGTGAGTTTGCCATAGCATCTGAAGAGGGTGAATGTTCCAGCCCACTGTTCAGAGAGAGTTTTTGCCACCCCAGGGTAGAGAAAGGGTGGAGCACATTGCCTAGGGATGAGGGAGGTTGAGGTCGACACCCCATAGGAATATGTAGTTGAGCTTTTATTTTATTTTTTTGATTTTTTAAAATATATTTTTTACTTATCTTAAAAGATATATAGATCACACAAAATGTTACATTAAAAAAAATAGGAGGTTCCCATATGCCCCCTCCCCATACCCTCCACTTTTCCCACATCAACAACTTCTTTCATGAGTGTGGTATAGTTAAGCGTTAATGTAGCAGTTTAGATAGTCATGTATTTAACATATATTTTGGATTATTTCTTTTTAGGAATACACTTAGACTTAAGAGTCAGCTAAAAGCTTACTTATAAGAGGCAAGCAATTGTGGGTTTGTTAAGGTTATTAGGGACAGCTGGGTATTGAATTTTTTTATAAAATGAGAAGGAAAAAATTAATAGGACCTGAGACAGTGCTTGATTTGGAAGAGACCAGAGAAAGAGAGAAGAGGACTTGAATGTGCATAATAATTTGTGCCTCAGCTACTTCCTGGAGAGTGAGGACAGGAGCTGGGGAAGGAGGCTTGAGAGTGAGCTTGATCAAAGTCAAGGTTTTAGGGGATTTGGGGGACAGAAGGGAGGAAGAAGAAAGTTTTTGAGGAGGTTTTTGGTGTAAAAGAAGACTTGGTAAGAAGAACAGAATTGACAGAGGGAGGGGTGGTTGTTAAGATAGAAGAAAGCCTGAATATAGGGAATCTCAGATCATTCACCACTGTGCTGGATAAGTCCTTTAAGTCTCAGAGAACTAGGAAAGCTAACGTGCCATTTTCCAGCCATTGACTTTCATTGTCCAATTCATACTGTGGCCACACAGAAGTCGAATAGAAAATGCGCTTTTTTTGAGTCTGATGTCTTCTTCTGGATTTAGAGTTTTAAGGTTGTGAAGGAGACAACCCATAGGCATGGCTTTTGGGCCCTAAAATTGAACTCTTCATTTTAGATGGCATGGGTGAGACTAAAGATCTCTAGAAATGAAAGAGAACAGGGGAGATTCCAAGTGAGACAGGCATTCCAAATCAGTTGGAAATCACCCAAGGAAATGGGAGACTGCACTTGGAACTAGATGCCTCTGGGGCCAAGGTGTCTCTTCCCATGAGAATGCAGTCCTCCCACCTGCCATGGCCCTCAAGGATGGTGAGGATCACTGACCTAGTGTTGGGCTTTTTGGCAGGTTGTCCTGAACAACGGAAAAAGAGAGAGAGCAGGATCCTCCAGCAGAGAAATCCTTGACTCACCCAGCTATGATTCAGTGTCCAGTGTTGGATCAGTTCTTGACAGCAGCAGGGCAGAGATTCCTCACCGACCAATCAGTTTCAGTGAGACTCCAAGTTTTCAGCACCAAATATGGGAGAAAAATGTGCTCACTGGGATGTGGCGACTGAAGATTGCAGGCAGAAAGTTTATTGGAAAGTTTTCCCAATGGAGGGTATATGAAGAATAAACTTCAGCCCAGCCATTAATAATAATTAAAAAAATACAGAAAACAATAAGTGCCAGAGAGGATGTTAAGAAGTAGAACACTCCTTCACTGTTGTTGGCAATGTAAAATGGTGCAGCTCTATGGAAGACAGTTTGGTGGTTCCTCTGGAAGCTAAATATAGAAGTGCCGTATGATCCAGAAATTCCAATATTGGGAATATATCCAGAAGAACTGAAAACTATGATGTGAACAGACATTTGCACACTGATGTTTCATAGTGGCATTATTCATAATTACCAAAAGGTGGAAACAAACCAAGTGTCCATCAACTGGTGAATTGATAAATAAAATGTGGTATATACGTATGATGGAATACTATGCTGCTGTAAGAAAAAATAAAATTGGGACACTTAAGATAGCATGGATGAACCTTGAAGACATTATGCTAAGTGAAATAAGACATAAAAGAACAAATATTGCATGGTCTCAGTAATACAAACTGAATATGAAGAATAAATGCATGGAGTTAAAATCTAAAGTATGGGTTATTAGGCAATAAAAAGAGAACTGAAAAGGGTTACTGTTGCTTAATATATGTAGAAATTGTAAGTAACTTGACTGTGAAAGTGTGGAAATGGGTAGAGTTGATGGTAACACATTACAGTGAGTTAAACTAATGCAGCTGGTTTATAAATGGTATTTTGACTGAACAGGGTAGTCTAGGAACATAAATGTCAATTGAAAGAAAGCTAGAGAATAATCTAGGAACCAAGTAACATAGTGAATCCAGAGGTGGATGAGAATTGTGATTAATAGTAGAAATACAAGAATATTCTTCCATGAACTAGGACAAATGAATAAACGACTTGACTTCTGTTTTGTCTTAAATTTCAGAGTTGGTATCTTCCCCAGTGTTTGCCTAAATAAAAATAACACCAGCTATTATGTTTTAAGATGCTTTGGTCTTGTCTTTGTGGATAATTAGGGACAGAAGAACTAGATACATCCAAACAGTGTTTTCTAATTGTTCTCTTAAGTGATGACAACTAAAATGCCATTGATTAAGAGCTACAGTGGTCATTGTTCCCATTTTTTGTCAGATGATCTCTCCAACAGGGATGATAAAGTGCTGCCACCCTACTCCTAGCTTTGTGAGTTCACCTTCAAGGCATGAGTTTTGACATTTGTTATCTTTGTGATTGAAAATGCCTGAGCAGGAAACTTTGCCTGCTGTTTCCAAGTATGGATCCAGAATAGGATGCAGGAAACATGTTTTCTAATTTTTTTTTCAAGTGATTCAAGGTCAACCATCCAAAGTCATTTTACCTAGGTTTGTAAACTTCATCACGTAATAAATAATATATGTTTATATCTTTATACAAGAAGCATTGAAACATATTTTGTTCTCAGTTTTATCATATAATAAAGGGGAAGAAAAGGTAAATTTTGTTAAATGTAGGCATTTTTTTGTGAAGGAGTTTTAAAATATTAACCTTAAGTAAGTAGTGAGAATTTTCAAAGACTTGATAACTAAAGGTTATTAATTAATTCAGTGATTCCCAAGCCTACTTTTTTATCATGCATTTTCAGAAAATCCCTTTGCCTCACTCCAGTCTATTAAACTTGATTCTCATATTTGGGTCAGATTTTTAAAAATATTTTCTCAGGTGAATTTGATGATCTTTATGTTTGAAACTAATGATAGAGCCTGACTCTCCTCATGTATTGATGAGGAATTGGAGACATAGAAAATTAAGATAATTGTTCAACAAAAGATTGGAGCCCTATTTGATATTCTGCTACTTTGTATAGTTATCTAAGTCACTGTGTTTTCCAATAGCACAGAGTATTCACAGATTTTGAGGGGTGCAGCATGGCAAAATAAAAATCCAACACTTAGATCACAGGATACTGGCAAGATGGTCCAAATAGTTTATTTTTTAATGGGACTCTCTTAATCTTAAGAGAAAGGAATGTCTTAGTAACTGAATATCTCCCATACCTAACAAATTGTCTTTATTACCTTGATATAAAAAGGCAGGGGAAAACTCAAGAAAAAAGTGATTTTTAATCTCTTTGAGATTCTTTAGAATTTTTATTTACTATTGCAGGCAACTTCTACTATTTCCAGTCATTTAATAACTTTCCTATTCCATTGTTGCTTATAACCCATTTTCCCCATAGATATTTTGCATACTTAATCCCATCTTGTTGCCTGCTTCCTTGAGGATCCCAATTAAGTCATGGGAAAAAGTAATTTAATAGTAGTAAAAACATTTAGACTATACCCAAACACTAATTTACTAATATTAAATTATTTATTCCTGTGATTGATGATGGCTTACTTTGGACATTTTCCCAGCCTGGAAACTCTAAGCATCTACCCTAATAAACCCCTATTGTAAAAGCCAACCCATTTCTGGTATTTTTCATTTGTAGCCTTTAGCAAACTAAAACAACTCCATACTGTGGTTTGCAACAATTAACAAGGCAAAAGTCACTGGGAAATGAGTTTGTTTTTTTTTTCATTTTATGATGAAGGAAAAGCTGGGGAACTCCACAGACTCACCAGCTATGTTTACATAGAAATACAAGTGATGATTAATGTAAGATAAAACATGCAACTGCTTATAGCCAAAGTCACTCAAGATAGAATTATTTATTAGAGACAATTTGTCTATAAATCAAATAAATTATCTCCCAAAATGACTTTCAACAAGGTGTATAGTTCATATTAATTTACTAATACTTGTCTAAAAATTCTACAAAAACATTTATTTAATTTCCTCATGTAAAACTTGCATATTAAAGGCCTACTAGTATGGCTGGTTAATGAGTAAATAGCAATACACATTATTCTCTGGGCTAAAGTAGTCTGGGAGACCTGGTTTGAATGTGTATCACTGCCATTTAATAAATCCCATGGTTCCATGTCTTTTGCAAGCCTTGGCTCCTTATCAATTAAATGATACTACTAAGATATATTTTAAGTATTAATAATTATGAATATTTATATTTGTTTTAATTTATATTACCTGGAATTATTATTAGTGTAAGTTTCCTCTATGAAGTGTGCTTTCCCCCAGCTCCTCAAATAACTATGTAGCCTGTTATAAAATTGGTGGCTAATCCATCTAAAGTCACTTCCAGCCTAAAACTGTCTTGGTTTAGAGTAATGAATCATGTGTTGGTTTTTGCCTCATTACTCAAACTGATGGGGCCTTCAGTTGAGTGGAAAGCAAGGAATTGTGCTGTACAGCAAGAAAATGAGAGTTTTGGACCAATCTCTCATTTTGCAATCAAAGTGAACCTAAATGCTTTCTTCATTGCTCTGTAACGCCATATGTGCCCTCAGCCAGTGGGGAACTCCAACAAGGCATCCAGAGGTGACTGTAAGCTGAAGTCTTCTTCTAGTTCACAATCCATAGCATGCCACTGAGAGCTAGAGCTTGAGGAAGCAAAGGGGGGAAATAGTATACTTCTGCAAACTCTAACTACATTCACCTACACTATTGATCTTCTAGAAAGAGAGAAACTTTGCAGAAAATTAAGGAGAAGGAAAAAAAAAGGGGGGGGGGGGCGGAATGGGAAAACTACTCCAAATTTATCATATGTACTTGGAAATGGTGAAGGCAAACTAAAATTAAGAAAGAGAAAAAGAGAGACACATCCCCTTCTTACACACCAATTCAAGGATCTGAGAATGAGCTGAAGCAGCACATAGTATCACTTTCCCTGATAATTCTGCAGAATCCCAAGTTTCCATAATGCACAACTTTATTGTGAACTTACAGTGATGCAAATAATTTCATAAAAATCAATGACTCGGTTTGTTCTCAAACACTATTAAGGCCCTGATTGTCATAGAGGAACATGGAACTTCAAAATACAAATTTGAGGTAATATGATAGAATGCCTATACTTATATCTGATCTTCAGCTTTATTTTGAATAAGGATGAAAATTAAAATTCATGTTTAATAGATGGAGGATCTGTGATTAAAAATGATGATATAGTTTGCCCATGTTCATACAGTTTGTAACAGAGCTGGGATTTAAATCCTAATATCGTTCCACTTTATCACTTCTCAAAACTTTCCAGCAATTACCCCTAATTATTTCAAAGAGAAATGATTATTCAGGGACATAGTCTAAATTTAAAACAGAAAATCTCTCTTTTTCAACCTCCAACATTTCTTCTTCTAGCCCTCACCCCAACTTATATTTTATTTTTCTTAATTTAAAATAGAGAAAGAAATGTAGCATAATTCCCTTATCTCCCTTCCACTAAACTATCAACTTAAGTACATTTGTTCTCACACTCTTTGTTTTCTCATCTCTATTGTTAATAAACTTCACTATTCTTATTAAAAACCTTCAGGTTTGCACTACTTCCTTTGCTTTCTCAAGAATTTCACTCCTTATGTAAGCTTTTCTCCACATCATGTCATCAAATTACTTCCTTTCTACTAGATACTGCATTCCATTCTACAAATGGGATCTTGTGTTTTAAAAACAAACAAACAATAAACAAACAAGCCAATAATAACAAAATAAGCACAAACCTCTCATGATGGTTCATTTCTCTCCAATGCAGTTTCTTTCTTTCTTTAGAGCAAAACTTTTGAAAACATATTTATTTTCTAGGCTACCTTTTCTTCCCTTTACAATTTCTCCATTCACTACATTTGGACCTCAGTCTCCCAAACCCCAATGAAACTGCCCTTGTCAATGTCACTAATGAATATTTTAACTCAAGTATCCTTTTTTCTATATTTGATATTTCAACATACACAGTTGACTAAGTGTCCTTGATATGTATTTCTCCTTTTTTTCTCCCATGAGATCATGACAACTCTGTGAGGTGTAGGTGTTAAGAGTTAGCATCTTAGGACACAGCACAGAGCAGAAGGTGGCAAATGGACCTGCAGACATAATGGTAAAAAAAGAGAATATCTTTCTAGACCAAGCTACCCCATTTCTAGTCTAGACTCCTGTAATCCTTCCTGATAGGCATAATTCTTTGATGTATTTTCCTACTATTATCCATTCTCCAAACAGGAAGTTTGTGAAAAACTAATCAGATCATGTCAATCACCTGCTTACGCTTAGAGGTTATATGCAAATTATTTACACTGGATTCCCATGGCTTAAAGGACACAGTTCCTGCTTTCCTATCCAAACTTCAGTGAAGATTGGATTGTTTTGTGCATGTCTTTACTCCCACACTTATTAGCACTATTCCCTGGCACTTTGTTTTAAAACCCACTAAATTGGGTTTGGCCACGTTTTCCTCTCACAAGGCTATCTCTGTCATAGCCTCCTCTGATGGATCTGGGTAAAGTAAACAAAAAACTTTCTGGAAAGGAGTCACCATTCTAGATGTCACTTGTGATACATTAGAGAAGGCAAAATATCAAAACTAACAGGAGTTAGGAAGTAGATGATTCCAACTCCCATGGAAGTAACTGCAGATAGGGTGGAAATAGCAACAAAACTAGAATTAGAAAAGTGGAGTCTGAAGATATGACTGATTTTTTACTGCAATCTCATGATAAATCTTGAATGGATAAGTAGCTGCAGCTTATGCATGAGCATAGAAAGTGGTTTCTTTAGATCAAATTTCCTCCTGGGGAAGATGTTGAAAACATTGTTGAAATGATAACAAAAGACTTAGAATGTTACATAAACTTAGTAATATAGTAAAATATAGTAATATAGAAAGCAATGGCAGGGTTTAAGAGGATTGAGTCCAATTTTGAAAGAAGTTCTACTGTCGGTAAAATGTTATCAAACATCATCACATGCTATAGAGAAATCTGTCATGAAAGGAAGTCAATCAATTTGGAAAAATTCATTGTCTTATTTTACGAAATTGCCATAGCCACCTCAACTTCAGCAACCTCCCACCTTCATCAGTCAGCAACCATCAACACTGAGGTAAGACCCTCTGGCAGCAAAAAGATTATGACTTGCTGAATTCTCAGATAATGTTTAGTATTGTTTTATTGATAAAGTATGTTTAAATAAGGTATGCACATTTTTTAGACATAATGCTATTATTGTACTCTTACTAGGTTACAGTATAGTGTAAAGATAATTTTTTAGTGCAATGGAAAAGCAAGTAATTTGTGAGACTTGCTTTATTGTGACATTTGATTTATCATGCTACGCTGGATCTAAATCCATAATATATCCTAGGTATGCCTGCCCACTAAGTAAAACCAAAGTATGGGCAAGCTATATATTTGGATGGATATGCTTGTTCTCTTGAAATTTTGGTCTCTATCATGAAAAATCATGCCCTAAAGAGATGCTGATACAAGCATGATAGAGCAAAACTATACTTGCTTTGTAGTATAAAACTAAGAGTCCCTGAGCCCAGGAGATAACAGTTGAACTATAGGCAATTATGTAGCAATCAGAATTTTTTCCATGGTGAAGGAAAATGTATTGTAGTTGTATGTTACTGAGATATTGAGTTGCCTGGTATCTAATATTATTGTAACAAAAAAGATTACTATCTTAATCTTGGCCACACTCCCCTGACTTCATATGCTCTTGACAAAAATTGCTTATTTTTTGAATCCCCAACATCCCTAGATCCATTCTATCAGCTTATACATTATTATCTTCAATGACTGATTGTCAATTCTCTCTTGTTATTTAAGGTGTTCACCCACAAAAGGACTTTATTTGTAATAAATAAATATTAATAACAGCTTTATTTGTAATAACAGCTTTATTTGTAATAACAAAATACTGGAAAATGTCAAGTATTGATTGAATGAAATGCCAAGTATGTGAACAAAAAAGAAAATTCTTGTATACCCAAACAATAAAATAGGACTTAGTAAAAAAATAGCAAAGTGTTGATATATATATAATAATTTGGCTAAATCTCAAAATAATGATGATAACTCAAAGAATACAGATGAGAAGAGAGTACATAATCTATGATTCCATATATATAAAATTCTAAAAATATTTAACAACTTACAGAGACAGAAAACAGATGCATCATTATCTAGAATGTGTAGTGATATGGAGAGGATGAAGGATGGTGTTAATTACAGAGGGCACAGAAACTCTTCAGGTTGATGGTGTTCATTTTCTTGACTATGTGTATCACTGGTGTGTATGCATATGTCCAGACATACCAAATCATGCATTTTAAATACAAACACCCTATTTTGCGTCAATTATATCCTATAGAGTGTCATGTGGTTAGCTTCATCTCTGGTTAATTCCTTCAAGTCTACTTATGCTTATAAGATAAGAAAGAGAGAGGCAAGATGGTGGCTGCGTGAGCTTGCCTGGTAGTGTCTCTGCAGGGGGCGGCTGGGCAGCGTTGAAGGCTCTTTGGGACAGCGCTGTTTCGGGGATTTTTGCTGGTTAGAAGGTGTCTGGACGTCAATTCAGTGGGAAGGTAACAGAGAGGATACGTCTATAATATATAAACGGAGGTCCCAGCTGGGCACTGGAAGTTCCCTCCTTGGGTGGGCGGAGCCGCGGTAGCAGGCGCTCCTGCAGCTCCGGAGCCGGGGCGGCCAGGGTTTTTGTTTTTTTTTCCTTTTTCTGGAGGCTTTGCGGTGCTGAGAAATTCGCGGATACTGGGCTGGCTGGTGAGGGATTGTTGGGACAAGACTCCTTTGCAGATTGATTTGGGGAGACAGACGGTGTTTTCTTGTGAAGCGGGGGACGTTTTCGTTGCCGGGCAGGGGGGATAGCGCTTCCGCCTGGAGCCCCATCCCCACAGGTCCGGCCGCCGATCTGCAATGGAATTGGATTTTGGGCAATAAGAGGACACAATTGGGAGACTGTTGTAGGGTGCAGTGAGGGAGGAGGACACGTCTGGAAGCTGATTGGGGAATATTTTGCGAAGTTTGGGATTTCGGATCTTAGAGTCTGTTTTCGGCGTTTCCAGCTGAAGCCCACCCCACCCGGCGGGGCTTGGGATCTGGGTCATTGAACTGGCCGTGGTGTAGAGGTGCCCTCAAGTGGCCGTTGCGTGGGAGCACAGGGAGGGAGCTGTCCAAAGGCTGATACCCTGAGGAGTTAGGTGAATTTCAGGGATCAGACATTCAATATAGAATTCGCGGATCTGGCTTCCCCCACGGGGCTGGCACCCAGCTACGGGGATCCCTGAGGGCTGTGTTGCACTGCGGGGCTCCTAAGCTTTCTGTGGACCAGATTTCAGGTTGGCAGGTCTGGGTCCCCTAGACTCTGGCGGTCCACACCCCAGACTCACACCTCTTGAGTCTTCAGTGTCTCAGACTTTCCACCCCTGAATCCATCATGCCCTGGGGTCTACCTGGGGTCCTTGAGTGCCCTGGACCTTAACGTTTGTGTTTTATCTTTATTGGTTCATATTGTTTTGTTTTTATTTTCACTTTATCTTATTTTTTATTCTTTTTGACGCCCTGATTGCTAATATTGCATTATCCCCTAGTCTTTTCTCCTAGCGTGTCCCCCAAAGTCCTTTTTTTTTTTAATACAGTTATTTAGGGGTTTTTTTGGTTGTTGTTTTAGATAGTGTTGCAATTGTGACACGTGTATACCTGTATCTCTCTTCCCCCTATCTGTTCCCCACCGTTTGCCTATCCTCTTTTTCTTTCTTCCTTTCTTCCTTTCTTCTTGTCTTTCTTTTTTTCTTTATTATAATTAATGTTTTTTTTTTTTTCGGTTTTCTTTTTCCCTGTTGTCCCTCATTTTCCACTTATTTTATTTTAATTCAAGTACACAATAGGTGCTACAGGGAACACCTCACATTTGCTGGGTTTTCCCATCCTCCACTGCCTCATTTCTGTGTGTACTGATTTAGGCTACCTACACTATCCCCCCTCCCCTGCATCTTGATATCCACTATCATCTACTGTCTCTCCTATATTCCACCCCCCACCTCCCATTCTTAGATCCACAAAGTGTCTAACTCTTAATTTCTAATACCTTTGTTCTGTTTTCTGTCTGTTATCCACTCTTGAAACTATTACCTTTCTTTTCTTCTTCCCTCTCTCATGAAAACAATAGCTTTGTAGTTCATACCATATTCCGCCCATATTCAGTCATCTACTTCATAAAAGGTACTCTACCTACAGCTATAACTCTATACAATCTACATGAATCTAACCTCCATCCTCCCAGATCTCATATTCTTGCTTTGTTAACATACATTACCAATACTATTTTACACTTTTCCCTTGCTGACACAATTGCCTTTCCCCAACACTAATACTTTCTTCTAAAGTGAACTTAACCAACAACAAGTAACTTGAGTAAGAAGAAAAAAGTGACAAAGAGAAGATATAACACCTATGCAAAAATAACAACTAATTAACCTCCAAAAGCAGACAAAGAAGCTAAGGAACTGATTAAATTCGTCAAAATAAAGAGATGACCAGAAAGCAACAAAAATCTACAAACCAAACCAATAATCAGGAAAACATGACTGAATCCAATCAACAAACCAATAATCACGAAGGGGAGCAAAACTTGGCACAAGCAATGAAAGAACTCAGAACATTTATCACCGACAAATTTGATGCAGTAATGAAAGAGGTTAACAACATGAAGACATCACTTGGAGGGGAAATTGCAGACATACGCAAAAACATAACAGATATGATGGGAATGAACAGCACAGTTCAAGAAATCAAAAATACATTTGCAGCAAATATCAGCAGACTAGAAGAGACAGAGCAGAGAATTAGTGATGTGGAAGACAGTACCTCAGAAATCAAACAGATAGTAGAACGGGTCAATAAGAAGATAGAAAAAATCCAATTAGGATTTAGGGACCTGAATGACAATGCAAAACGCTCAAACATACGTATTATAGGCATTCCAGAAGGTGAAGAGAAGGGAAAGGGGTCAGAAGGAGTGTTGCAGGAAATAATGGCTGAAAACTTCCCAAATCTACTGAAAGAGACAGATGTACATATCCAAGAAGCACAGCGCACTCCACAAGTCATAAACCCCAACAGGCCCACCCCAAAACATATACTTATCAAATTATCCAAGGCTCAAGACAAAGAGAAAATCCTAAAAGCAGCAAGAGAAAAGAAAACCATCACATACAAGGGAAGCTCAATTAGATTAAGTGCTGATTTCTCTTCTGAAACCATGGAGGCAAGAAGACAGTGGTATGATATAGTCAAGGTACTAAAGGAAAAAAACTTCCAGCCAAGAATACTCTATCCAGCTAAACTAGCATTCAAACATGATGGAGAGTTCAAAATATTCACAGACAAACAGAAACTGAAAGAGTATACCAACAAGAAACCTCCCCTTCAAGAAATTCTAAAGGGAGTTCTGCAGGAAGAAAGGAAAAAACAGGAAAGGCAAAGTTGGAGGAGAGTATAAGACCAACAACAACAACAAAAAAGACAAAAAAAATATACAAACAAAATATGACAAACACAAATCCAATCAAAATATGGCTAACACAAATAATTCCTTGATAGTAATAACACTGAATGTCAACGGATTAAACTCACCTATCAAAAGATTCAGACTGGGACAATGGATAAGGAAATATGACCCATCCATATGCTGTCTACAAGAGACACATCTTAGACCCAGAGACGCATGGAGATTGAAAGTGAATGGCTGGAAAACAATCATACAAGCTAACAATAACCAAAAAAAGGCAGGAGTAGCTATATTAATATCAGACAAACTAGACTTTAAATGTGAAACAATTGTGAGAGACAAAGAAGGATACTACATTTTAGTGAAAGGGAAAATCTGTCAAGAAGATCGAACAATCATAAATATCTATGCCCCTAACAAGGGTGCCTCTAAATACGTCAGACAAACGCTGGAAAAACTAAGTGAAAGAATAGATACATCTACAATTATAGTGGGGGATTTTAATACACCACTATCAACTCTGGACAGAACATCTCAAAAGAGAATCACCAAAGAAACAAAACATCTGAATAGTATATTAGAGGAGCTCGATCTAATAGACATATATAGATCGCTACACCCAAACACAGCAGGATATACATTTTTCTCAAGCGCACATGGATCATTCTCCAAGATAGATCATATGCTAGGCCACAAAGAAAGGCTGAACGAATTCAGAAAGATTGAAATCATACAAAACATTATCTCTGACCACAGTGGAGTCAAGCTGGAGATTTGCAAGGGACAGAAGCCCAGATTTCACACCACGATTTGGAAATTAAACAGCACACTCTTAGAAAAACAGTGGGTCAAAGAGGAAATCTCAAAAGAAATCAATGACTACCTTGAAACAAATGATAATGATAACACAACATACCAAAATTTATGGGATGCAGCAAAAGCAGTACTGAGAGGGAAGTTTATAGCCATAAATTCATATATCAAAAAAGAAGAAAGAGCAAAAATTGAAGAACTAACTGCACATTTGAAGGAATTAGAAAAACAACAACAAAGTAACCCAACAGGAAGAAGAAGGAAGGAAATAACAAAGATAAGAGCAGAACTAAATGAAATAGAAAATAAGAAAGCACTTGAACAGATAAACAAGACCAAGAGCTGGTTTTTTGAGAAGATTAACAAAATTGACAAACCTTTAGCAACACTAACAAAGAAAAAAAGAGAGAAGATGCAAATACACAAAATAAGAAATGAGAAAGGTGATATCACCACTGACCCCACAGAAATAAAGACTATCATAAGAGGCTATTTTGAAAAACTATATTCCAACAAAAATGACAATCTAGAGGAAATGGACAAATTCCTAGAAACACATAAGCAGCCCATATTGACGAAAGAAGAAATTGATGATTTTAACAAACCAATCACAAGCAGAGAGATAGAATCAGTTATCAAAAATCTCCCAACTAAGAAGAGCCCAGGGCCAGATGGCTTCACAGGTGAATTCTACAAAACATTCCGGAAAGAACTGACACCAATCCTGCTGAAACTATTCCAAAACATCGAAACGGAAAGAACATTACCCAACTCCTTCTATGATGCCAACATTACCCTAGTACCAAAGCCATACAAAGACATCACAAGAAAGGAAAATTACAGACCAATTTCTCTAATGAACCTAGACGCAAAAATACTTAACAAAATACTTGCTAATCGTATTCAACAACACATTAAACGTATTATACACCACGACCAAGTGGGATTCATTCCAGGTATGCAAGGATGGTTCAACATAAGAAAATCAATCAACGTAATACACCATATAAACAGATTGAAGGAAAAAAACCACATGATTATATCTATTGATGCAGAAAAAGCATTTGACAAAATACAGCACCCTTTCTTGATAAAAACACTCCAAAAGATTGGAATACAAGGGAATTTTTTGAACATGATAAAGAGTATATATGAAAAACCTAAAGCCAATATTGTTTACAATGGAGAAATCCTAGACTCCTTCCCTCTAAACTCAGGAACAAGACAAGGATGCCCACTGTCTCCGCTCCTATTTAACATTGTCTTAGAAGTACTTGCACGAGCACTGAGGCAAGAACCAGAAATAAAAGGCATTCAAATTGGAAAGGAAGAAGTCAAAATTTCATTATTTGCAGATGACATGATCCTATACATAGAAAACCCTGAGAGATCTACAACGAAGATTCTAGAACTCATAAATGAGTTTAGTAAAGTCGCAGGTTATAAGATCAATGCGCAAAAATCAGTAGCATTTCTGTACACCAATAATGAGCAAGATCAGGAGGAAATCAAGAAACAAATACCATTCACAATAGTAAATAAAAAAATCAAATACTTAGGAATAAATTTAACTAAAGAGGTAAAGAACTTATACAACGAGAATTACACAAGATTGTTCAAGGAAATCAAAGAAGACCTAAATAAATGGAAGACTATTCCTTGTTCATGGATAGGAAGACTGAACATTATTAAGATGTCTATCCTACCAAAACTGATCTACACATTTAATGCAATCCCAATAAAAATCAACGCAGCATTCTTTAAGGAACTAGAAACTAACTATGAAATTTATTTGGAAAGGAAAGAGACCCCAAATAGCCAAAGACATACTGAAAAAGAAAAACGAAATTGGAGGAATCACACTACCTGACTTCAAAACATACTATAAAGCTACGGTGGTGAAAACAGCATGGTACTGGCATAAGGAGAGACACATAGACCAATGGAATTGAATTGAAAGCTCTGATATAGAACCTCACATATACAGCCACATAATATTCGATAAAGCCACCAAACCCTCTCAATTGGGAGAGAGTGGCCTATTCAACAAATGGTGTCTGGAGAACTGGATAGCCATATGTAGAAGAATGAAAGAGGATTACCATCTCACACCTTATACAAAGATCAACTCAAGATGGATCAAAGACCTAAATATAAGAGCCAAGACCATAAAAACCTTAGAAAGCAGTGTAGGGAAACATCTACAGGACCTTGTAATAGGAAATGGATTTATGAATATCTCACCAAAAGCACGAGCAGCAAAAGAACTAATAGATAAATGGGACTTCCTCAAAATTAAAGCCTTCTGCACCTCAAAGGAGTTTGTCAAGAAAGTAAAAAGGGAGCCCACACAGTGGGAGAAAATATTTGGCAATCATATATCTGATAAGAAACTTATAACTTGCATATATAAAGAACTCCTATATCTTGAAAATAAAAAGATAAACAACCCATTTAAAAAATGGGAAAAAGACTTAAACAGACACTTCTCCGAAGAAGAAATACAAATGGCAAGAAAGCACATGAAAAAATGTTCCAAATCTCTAGCTATCAGGGAAATGCAAATCAAAACTACAATGAGATACCATCTTACACCCATAAGATTGGCAGCTATGAAAAAAACAGGAGAATACAAGTGCTGGAGAGGATGTGAAGGAAGGGGAACACTCATCCACTGCTGGTGGGAATGCGGAAGGATCCAACCATTCTGGAGGACAGTATGGCGGTTTCTCAAAAAACTAGCCATAGATTTGCCATATGACCCAGCAATACCACTGCTGGGTATATACCCAGCAGAACTGAAAACAAGGACACAAACCGATATATGTACACCAATGTTCATAGCAGCATTGTTCACTATTGCCAAAAGTTGGAATCAACCCAAATGCCCATCAACAGATGAGTGGATCAATAAAATGTGGTATATACACACAATGGAATACTACTCGGCTGTAAGAACAAACACACTACAAACACATGTGATAACATGGATGAATCTTGAGAACCTTATGTTGAGTGAAGCAACCCAGACATTGAAGGACAAATACTACATGACCTCAATGATATGAAATAAACAAGCTGCCCTAGATAGCAAGAGACTGAACGATAGGCTTACAGGAAATCGGAGGGTGGAGGAAGGATATGAGCCGATGTCTGCAGGGGTGGAATTTAAGACAGATGGTGGTAAGTATGAACACAAAGAAGAGATAAAAGGGGGGCAAGGGGTTGCCTTTGGTTGGGGCTTTACGGGTTTGAGGGTGGCTGGGGAGGGATGGTTGGGTAACGTTGCCCAAAAGTGGGGGGAGGGAGGGGTAGCATACGAACACAGGAGAGGGTCAGGAGGTGGTGGAGAGTAAAATGCCGAGAAAATCATATCAAAATATAATAAAGAGGGTTACCTGTTTAGAATGCTCGGAGGGGAGAATCGGATGCAGGACGGGCTCCTGGGGAATGTCTAAATGCTCATTCTGCCAGAGTGGGTGACACCATGGGGTAGAATCCCAAGTAGTGAGAGTGGGGGTGGACCCACATCCTGGGGAGGACTAATGCCACCAAATAGAGGGAACTGTATCCCTCGAGAGAAAGGGAGAAAGGGTGGCTCCCAGGGCATTGGGGCAGTTGAGCAAGTTAGGCCCTGAACACTATTCCATCTATCTCTGGAAGTGGTTCCTCAGGAAACGGAGGTTGGCTGTCACGGTGGGCACCAAGGTGGAAGGGAAAATGGACGTTAAATGTGTGGAACCAAAGTAAATGGGGGGCAAGAGAGGAGTTTCTTGAGAGTACACAAGGATGGATATAAAACATGTAATATTACACCATAACATATAGGAGATGACAGACTGATAATGTAAACCATAATGTAAAACATAGGATAACTAAAAATGTAAAGAACTGTGTATCCTAAAGTATGCACCATAATGTAAGCACAGATATTACCTTGTTTGAAAGCTAATATCTCAGACTCTGTACATCACCTTAAGTAAATATGATGTGAATAGGGTGTAAGAGTATCGCTGTGGAAGGAAAAAGGTTTTGTGGTGGATGTATGGGAGTGCTGTATATTATATATATGCATTGCTGTGGTCTAGGACTCCTGTGAAGAAATGCTGAATAATTAGGGGGGAAAAAAAAAAAAAAAAAAAAGGATAGGATGTGGAATTTTTTCAAGTCAACATTCTTTATCTAAGTTCTTTATCTAACTTTATCCAAGTTCTTTATCTATCCTTTAAACCCATCGCTATATGCCATTCCCTAGTAAGGGACCATGACATTATATTGGGCTTCAAATTTCGGGGAGTTCTGGATCACAGAGTGTTTCAACAATGGCAATGGAGGGATACTGGTATGGGATACCAATGACAGGTGATATATGGCTGACAGGGAGCTGTACAGAACATATGTCCAGGGTGCATGGTAATGTTTGGATATACTCATAGTGGCAACAATTAAAAACCACAGCAGTGGGGGTACTGGGTTCCTGGCCAGTGGTGCTCTGTCGTGGTCCCTAGGGGAGCAGCGACAGTCTCCCAGGTACAGCGGCAGGGACCGGGAGGGAGTGAGGGTTCAACAGTGAGCCCCTGATGCTAATGACTATGCTTGTGAGCTGATAAACCTAAAATAAGAACAAGGCCTAGAGCAACATTGTGCCTGGGAATTTCCTCCTGTCAGCCTTCATGTTACTCAAATGTGGCCAGTCTCGAAGCCAAACTCAGCATGTAAATGCAATGCCTTCCCCCCAGCGTGGGACATGACACCCGGGGATGAGCCTCCCTGGCAACGAGGGACCACTATCAACTACCAACTGATGATGCAACTGGAAAATGACCTTATACGGAAGGTTCAATGCGGATCAGCAGAATATCCATTTCTACATAAAATACCATGACTTTAAAATGCTGTTTGACCTATAGTAAGGGGGAAATGGAAAGGAGAAATGAGTTTATATGGCTACGAGTTTCTAAAAAAGAGTCTGGAGGCTGGCAGAAGGATTGCCCTTATGCACAACTGAGCAGAGTCAGAGAGACAGATAAAGCAGATACAACCCCCAGATATTGATTCCTTTGAAGGCTAAAGAGACCCATGAGAGTTATGGTCATGGCCGATGGGGTTAACTACCAGGGCAGATGGCCCCTCTTTGGAAATGGTGTTTATGAGTGATGAATCTGGACTCAGATGGGATCTCCCTTCATAAGACTTTCATGCTAATGTGCTGGAGGTGCAGTTAACGTTGGGGTTTGAGATATATTTAGGGGATTTGAATCTCTGGACTGACAATGTGATAGCCGGGTCCTGAGCCTCAACAGACTCCAGCACCTACAATCTGATTTATTGGACTTACCACACTCAGCTAAGATGGAGTTGAAGAAGGACAGCCACCACACCATGGAGCCTAGAGTGATTACAGCTAAAAATGGGAGGATTGCATCCAGCATCCATGTGGAATCTGAGCCTCCTCTTGACATAGAGGTGCAATGGACACAGCCAATCCAATGTCCACATAGAAGAGGTGGCATTGGATTGGGAAAAGTGGACATGGTGGACGATGGGTATGGGGAAGGGCAGGAAGAGATGAGAGGTGGAGGCGTCTTTGGGACGTGGAGCTGCCCTGGATGGTGCTTCAGAGGTAATCACCGGACATTGTAAATCCTCACAGGGCCCACTGGATGGAATGGAGGAGAGTGTGGGCCATGATGTGGACCATTGTCTATGAGGTGCAGAGGTGCCCAAAGATGTACTTGCCAAATCCAATGGATATGTCATGATGATGGGAACGAGTGTTGTTGGGGGGGGAGAGGGGGGGTGGGGGGGTGGGGTTGAATGGGACCTCACATATATATTTTTAATGTAATATTATCACAAAGTCAATAAAAAAAAATAAAGAAAAAAAATAAGATAAGAAAGATAAGATAATGTTCTTGAGATGGCCCAAGCTATTGATTGAGCAAGGTTGTGGTAAAGGACCCAGTCATTTCTGTCCAACAATGGATTATAGTAATGTGAAATACTTGTCCAATGTAGTGTTGCCAGAGATCAGATCCAGTTCTGGTTCTATCCTTTTATTTGCACATGAATTATTCTTTGTGGTAGCGTGAGGCCTTTACAGACCCCAGAAAAATTATGTCCTCAGAGCTAATCCATTTCTGAGGGTGTGAGCCTAATGTGCCCAGGATCTTTGGATTAGGTTCCTTCAATTAAGGTGTGACCCATGGTGGGTCTTAATCCTGTTACTGTAGTCCTTTAGAAATGGGATTATACAAAGTCAGAAAGAGAGACACAGGACCAGAGAGAGAAATCCACAGAAGATGAGAGAGAAGACCATCAAACAAAGAAGTTGAAAGCAATGAATCTTGAGAGAGAAGGGAAAGACCAGCAAATACTACCAAGTGTCTGTCCATGTAACAGAGTTGTCCAGGATCACCTGCAGCTTGTCTTCAGGGAGAAAGTATCACTTGATGATGTTTTGGTTTTTACAATTTTTTCAGCCTAAACACTGTAAGATTGCAGCCTAATAAATCCCCATTGTAAAAGTCAACTCAGTTTTGGTATATTGGCTTTCAGCAGTCTACCAAACTAAAAGACACTTCAATAAAATATTTGTACACCTACCTCCATATCTAATCTGCCTCCATTGGAACAACCTGATACATCATGCCTTCTACATGCAAAATACCTTCATTCAGTCACAGAATCAGGCTCAAATTCCAGGCTCTCATTTTTTATATCTTATCTTACTGAGGCTTCTTGAAAGCAGTTTATTTGTTTTTCTTTTCAGTAACATATGAAGTAGATAGCTAACATACAAAAGTGAAACAAGAACAGAATAAAAACAATAGATACTCTCAAAGAGGTCAAACTGAAGGCACATTGCTGTCACTGGTCCTTAATAATTCTGAAATACCTCAGCAAAATTTTTCTCTGGTACCACTACTATTTTAAGAACTGAAAAAGTTTTACTTTATTTTACTTTGCTTTGTTTTAAGTGGGTCTGGTTTTATTTCCTGTTAGTGGCTTCCCAGTTTATTGCTCCTTACTTATATTTTGGGAATTTTTTCTTGGTCCAATAATTTTCATATTTTCATGTCTCTGCATTCTGGGCCTTTGACTTTACCCTCTGAGTTATCTTCTCATTTCCATAAGAAGGGCTGCGTTTGCATTTGAGTAGTTTTTTCAACCTTGCTTTTGACATTTCTCAGTGATCTTTTTGTAATATGAACTATCTCAGTACCTTTTTGCCCTTTGACTAGACCTAAATTTTATTTTAAATATTGCATCTTTCTATGTATCATTTTTAATCCACTTCATTTGATTATACTCATATACGTGATTTTTTTCTCCAGTATGTGCTTCCTATATAGACATACTGCTACTTTTAGTTTAGGCTGCTGTGGAAACATGCCCATGCTTAGATATCTTTTTATCTATGGGAATGGGTTCTGTTAGGCACTATATGAAATCATTCAGAAGTCTAAATAAAGTGTCTTACAGCTATTCCATTGATTTTATCTTTGTCTTTAGAACTTATATCACTTCCGGAAATTTTTAGTAGGAGATGAGAAACAATTTTATTTTCCAAAACAGAAAGTCCTAGCTCTTCTATATACACTCTAAATTCTGCTTATGAGTAGAACAGTCTATCTAGCTCATCTCCTTCTTCCCATATCTAATCATAGACAGCTAAGCTCCAACAAATATTTTGAACAACTAGATTGTAAATTGTTTCCAAGTCCAAATGCATTTTTTTGTCTTCTATGTTACTGCATTGTTTAAAATTATGTAACATGATACACCATTCTTCCATTTTGGTATGGCTGTGAAAGTGTTATTTTTCCAGCCTCTGCTAACAATTTCTTTACTGCTTTCCAGACTTCACCTCTACATGGGTCCAAAGTCAATGCCACACTTTTCCAGTTTTTATTTAAACATTTTGCTGCAAGTATCTACATTAGTTATTGTTTCCTGTAACCAACTGTCCCCAAAACTCAGTGGAATTAATATAACAACCATTTATTTAGGTCATGATCCTAATCAGTTGATTTTCTTGTCTGTACTAGCCCCAGCTTGACTTGCTCATGCATCTAAGCATGAGTTGGTTTGGGGCCAATTATTCTTAGATGGCCTTACTTTAGTGACTTAGAGTTAATTGATTGTCAGCTGGGGCAAAAGAGATAATCAAGCCATTTAGCTTGCATAAACCACCAGGTTAACCTGGCTTGTTCACATCAGGTTTTCCACAGTGTTTTAAGAAAGGCTTAACATTTTTAACTGCCCCTTTACTCAAAAACAAATTACATGGTGTGATAGTTAGGTTCATGTGTCAACATGGCCTAGGTTGTGTTATCCAATTCTTTGGTTAAGAAAAAACTGGCCTGATTGTTACTATGAGGATAGTGGACATAAATCATTAGTAAGTTGATTGTATCTATGGCTTATTATATCTACAATCAGCCAGAAGATTACTTTCAACAATGAGAACCATCTCACCCAATCAGTTGAAGTCTGAAAAAGGAGAAGTGATGATGTAAGCATCCAGAAGAGACACCTTCCATCTCTACTTCAGCTAACAAGCTTTTCCTGGGAAATTCATCATAAAACTTCATTGGAGTTCCCAGCTTGCAGCCTGTCCTGTGAAATTTGGACTTGCGCATCTCCAAAGTCTTATGAGGTCATTTTTATAAAAATATCACAATATTTACAGATATTTCCTATTAGTTCCATTTCGCTAGAAAATGCTGACTAATACAGCTTTGCTACTGAAGCAGGCTAGTAAGATAGGGAGTCAATAGATGGATCTGATCAGCAGAATATCCCTGTCTACATAAAATAACATGACTTTAAAATGCTGTTTGACCTAATGTAAGGGGGAAATGGAAAGGAGAAATGAGTTTATATGGCTACGAGTCTCTAAAAAAGAGTCTGGAGGCTGTCAGAAGGATTGCCCTTATACACAACTGAGCAGAGTCTGAGAGACAGATAAAGCAGATACAACCCCCAGGTATTGGTTCCTTTGAGGGCTAAAGAGACCCATGGGAGTTATGGTCATGGCCGATGGGGTTAACTACCAGGTCAGATGGCCCCTCTTTGGAACTGGTGTTTATATGTGATGAATCTGGACTCAGATGGGATCTCTCTTCACAAGACTTTCATGCTAATGTGCTGGAGTTGCAGTTAGTGTTGGGGTTTAAGATATATTTAGGGGATTTGAATCTCTGGACTGACAATGTGATAGCCAGGTCCTGAGCCTCAACAGACTCCAGCACCTACAATCTGATTTATTGGACTTACCACACTCAGCTAAGATGGAGTTGAAAAAGGACAACCACCACACCATGGAGCCTAGAGTGATTACAACTGAAAGTGGGAGGATTGCATCCAGCATCCATGTGAAATCTGAGCCTCCTCTTGACATAGAGGTGCAATGGACACAACCAATCCAATGTCCACATAGAAAAGGTGGCACTGGATTGGGAAAAGTGGACATGGTGGCTGATGGGTATGGGGAAAGGCAGGAAGAGATGAGAGGTGGAGGCGTCTTTGGGACATGGAGCTGCCCTGGATGGTGCTTCAGGGGCAATCACCGGACACTGTAAATCCTCACAGGGCCCACTGGATGGAATGGGGGAGAGTATGGGCCATGATGTGGACCATTGACCATGAGGTGCAGAGGTGCCCAAAGATGTACTTACCAAATGCAATGGATGTGTCATGATGATGGGAATGAGTGTTGCTGGGGGGGGAGAGGTGGGGTGGGGGTGGTGGGGTTGAATGGGACCTCATATATATATATATTTTTTTAATGTAATATTATTACAAAGTCAATAAAAAAAAAAAAGGTGGATCTGGAACCTGGCAAGAAGTCCAGGTGGATATCAGCAACCCCAAGATGGCTGCTGAGAGAACCTCCCCCAAGATTCTGCCACTCAGAAGAAGACTTCCTCTGGAAGCCAAGAGAAGCCTGAATATTCCCTAAGGACTTTATCACTGGGCCCTCTGGGGAGATCGATGGGGGAAATAAGCAATCAAAGCAGTAAACACCTGGAGCTCCTCCCCTGCCATGAAAAAAGGGATGAAATATTTAACAGTTGTGGAGGCGTTTTCGGGATGTGGAGTTGTCCTGGATAGTGCTTCACGGACAATTACGGGACACTGTAGATCCCCCCAGGGCCCACTGGATGGAACGTGAGAGAGTCTGGGCTATGATGTGAACCATTGACTATGGGGTGCAGTGATGCTCAGAGATGAACTTACCAGGTGCAATGGATGTATCATGATGATGGGAGAGAGTGTTGCTGTGGGGGGAGTGGGGGGCGGGGGCGGTGGGGTTGAATGGGACCTCATATATTTTTTTTAATGTAATTAAAAAAAAAAAAAAAAGCCAGGCACAAGGCCTGAATGAACTCTCTTGCTCTCTCACTCTCTCATACTCTCTTGCCTCTGGACCCTGGACTCCAACTGCCTTCTCCCTGACTTAGATCACCACAGAAATAAAACCTGGGCATTTATAACCTATAACGGGAAATTGTAGCCTGTAAATCATCCCTCTTTATCACTTTTCAGCTCCTTCCTCTCTACCTGGGACCCATGATCTCCCATTTCTCTTCCTTCCCTACCTAAATAAATTACTGGCCTAACTCACCCAGCATGCTCTTGAAATTCATTTCTCCAGCAGAGTCAAAGAACCTAAACAAAATCCAGTAATACTACTGGGAGTGGGGTACTGCTATTGAAAATATAAAAAATGTGTTAATGGGTAGAAGTTGGAAGACTTGTGAGATGCTTGATAGCAAAGGTCTAGATATCTTTAAAGAGACTTTTGGTAGAAATATGGACACTCAAGCTATTTCTGATAAGGCCTTAGACAAAATTGATGAATGTGTCTTTGCAAAGTGAAAGAAAAGTAACTCTTGTTTTAAAGTGGCAGAGAGCTTGACAAAATTGAGTTTGGATGTCAGGTTGAAGGCAGCATTTGAAAGTGACAAGCTTGGATATTTAGCTGAGGAGATTTCCAAACTAAATATGGAAAGTGCAGCCTGGTTTCTCCTAACAGCTTATAGTAGAATGTAAGAGGAAAGGGACAATCTGAGAATTGAACTCATGGGCACAAAGAAAGCAGAAATTGTTGATTTTGAAAATTCTGAGCTTACAGAAAGCAAGACCTCAGACGATAGAACTGTATGTGAGTAGGGTTTAACAGAACATGGAACAAGTCAGTCATTTCAGTACAAGTCATGATTGAAAATGTAGTTATCCAGAAAGGATTTGTGGAAAGTTCTTTTGTCTGGTGGTTTAGACCTCTGAGTAATACATATGCAACTGACAAATTTTTTTGCAAGATCTGTATGAACAGAACCATTGTGAGACTGAACAAAAAGGGACTGAAAAGGACAGACTGAAGGCTGAATGACTTCAAAGGCAGAATTATGGAAGCTGAGGAACTAAAGACATCTTCTTCTGCCAAGGTAACAAGCCCACCTATGTGTGTGGAAAGGATGAGTATGCCCTGACACTTGGAGGGGACAGATCTTCTGCCATATTATTCAGAAGGTGTGTTACTACCCCATCTAAAAAATGCCTGGGGGATTGCGGAAAGTCAGGCCACTTCACCAATTTTGATGAAGTTGGAGCATTCACCCCATTATTTGGAGAGAGCAGCTCCTCAGTACTGGGGAGAGCATGACCACTGCACAAACACTTGGAATGGGTGGGGCTGCCACTCCATTAGTCCTGGAGGAGATGGGTCCTAATTCTATTACTGGAATCCTTAATAAACATAAGGAATACAGAATGAGAGAGACAGACAGACAGACAGGCAGAAACAACATAGAAACAAGAAGCTGAAAGCAATGAAACATGAAAGAGAAGGGAGAGTCCAGCAGATGCCACCATATGTCTTGTCCTATGAGAGAGAAGCCAGGGATCACTGGCATTCAGTCTTCAGGAAGAAAACATTAACTCAATAATGCCTTAATTTGGACATTTTCCTGTACTCTAAAAATAAGCAAATAAATTCCCACTGTTAAGTCAAACCATTTAACGGTAATTTGCTTTGAACAGCTTGGAAAATTAAAACAACCTTTTTCTTGGTTACACTGACAACTTAGTTTAATATATTTAAACTCCTTATTCTTGCTCTGTCAATATTAGAGAGAATATATACTTTTCCTTTTTCTTTTTGATACTCTGATTTCTGTTATTTTTCTCCAAAAAGTGATACTTCTTTCATTTTTATCATACATGAGTTTGGTCAGATACACACTAAAAATAATGTGTCTTGGGTGGCAGTTCAAATCTGTTTGGATCTTTGGTACATGGCTGAGTTCCTTTGGATCTGAATTGCACAAGTTTTGTTCAGATTTGGAGCAGTGATTTGGCCAGACAGAATTTGGGATTTCCCCTTTCTAGTTCTTTCCCTTCTGAGATTCTCCCCTTTCTCTCCAGTGACTTTGATTTCCTCGCCTTAGTACTCTAGTGGTGTGATTTTGCCAATACATGATTTACATACCAACTTTTGCAAGCTAGAAGCAGCAAAAATAAGGAAATTTCCCTATATGATATTATTCTAGATATGGCCTCCCCATTTAACCACTAGCTTCCAGTCATTCTATTGTGTCTTGACTAGCCACTTTTTGTGTTATATGCAGATTTTATTATTATTATCTGGGGAAGGACCATTCCCAAAAGATCTTTGCATTATTAGAAGCAAAAGTCCTAGGTTAGTTTTTATTTGTATTTATCCTTCCTAGGGTTTATAGAAAATCCTGGTTCTATGGATTGATATCTTTCATCAGTTTTGAGAAATTTTTCTGCATCTCTTCAGTTATTGCTTCTACTTTAGTCTCATCTCTTTTCCTTCTGGAACACTCACCATAAAACTTTTTCACTGTCTTACATCTCTTATACAACTTTCCTGTGTTTTCCATTCTTTTTTCTCTCTGGGCCCAGATTAAACATATTCTATTGAATTATTTTCTAGTTAATTAACATTTTGATGTGTCTAATCTGCTGTCAAACTCATTTGTGAGTTCTGATTTTTAGACATTTTATTTTTTACTTCTAGAATTTCCATTTGAATATTTTTTCATAGTCCCTAACTCCTTTTAATTATTTATTTGTAATTAATTTTTATTAGAAAAATTATAAGCTTACAGAAATATGCATAAAATACAGAGAACCTATATATTACTCTATTATTAACACCTTGAATTGTGTGATATATTTGTTGTCATTCATGAAATGACATTTTCATAATTGTACTATTAGCTAGAGTCCTTTGTTTAAATTGGGGTTCACTGTGTCATATTGTTTTAAAATTTTTTTCTAGTAACATATGTCTCACTCTACATTTTCCCCTTCAGTCACACTCACATATATAATTCAGTGCTGTTAATTACATTTACACTGTTGTGCTACCTTCACCACCATCCATTACTAAAACTTTCCAGTCATCCCCAATAAAATCTCTGTACAATTTAGGCATTCCCTACCACCAACCCAGATCCTGGTACCCTATATTCTAGATTCTGACTATATGCTTGTTTATACTAATTATTTCATATCAGTGAGATCATACAATATTTCTTGTTTGGTGTATGGTTAATTTCACTCAACATGGTGACTTCAAGCTTCATCCATGTTGTCCACATTAATCAGAACTACATTCCTTTTTTTTTTTTTCTCTTTTTTTTAATATTTATTTATTATTATTATTATTTTTTAATTACATTAAAAAAATATATATGAGGTCCCATTCAACCCCACCGCCCCCGCCCCCCACTCCCCCCACAGCAACACTCTCTCCCATCATCGTGATACATCCATTGCACCTGGTAAGTTCATCTCTGAGCATCACTGCACCCCATAGTCAATGGTCCACATCATAGCCCAGACTCTCTCACGTTCCATCCAGTGGGCCCTGGGGGGATCTACAGTGTCCCGTAATTGTCCGTGAAGCACTATCCAGGACAACTCCACGTCCTGAAAATGCCTCCACATCTCATCTCTTCCTCCCGTTCCCCACTCCCAGCAGCCCCCATGGCTACCATTCCCACACCCATTCCACATTTTCTCTGTGGACATTGGATTGGTTGTGTCCATTGCACATCTATGTCAAGTGAGGGCTTAGATTCCACATGGGTACTGGATGCACTCTTCCCGCTTCTAGTTGTAGACACTCTAGGCTCCATGTTGTGATGGTTGACCTTCTTCAACTCCATGTTAGCTGAGTGGAGTAAGTCCAATAAGTCAAAGTGTAGGAGCTGAAGTCTGTTGAGGCACTGGGCCTGGGTGTCATATTATCAGTCCAGAGATTCAAATCCCCTACATATATCTTAAACCCAGCACCAACTACAATTCCAATAAAGTAGCATGCAAGTCTTGTGAAAAGAGATCCCCTCTGAGTCCATTTCCATCATGCAGAAACACCAGCTCCAAAGAAGGGCCATCTGTCATGGCAGTGAACCCCTTCTGCCATGACCATAGAACCCGTGGGTCTCTTTATCCCTCAAAAGAACCAATACCTGGGGTTGTATCTACCTTATCTGTCTCTTAGACTCTGTTCAGTTGTACATAGGGGTATTCCTTCTGACAACCTCCAGACTCTTTTTTAGAGACTCACAGCCTTATAATCTCATTTCTCCTTTCCATTTCCCCCTTACATTAGGTCAAACCGCTTCCCGAAGTCATGTTATTATATGTAGATAGGTATATTCTGCTGTTCCGCATTGAATCTTTAATTCAAGGTCATTTTCTAGTTGCTTCTTCAGCTGGTATGTGGTAGTGATCCCTCGGTGCCAGGGAGGCTCATCCCCGGGTGTCGTGTCCCACGCTGGGGGGAATGCATCACATCTACACGCTGAGTTTGGCTGTGAGAGTGGCCACATTTGAGTAACATGAAGGCTGTCAGGAGGAAACCCCCAGGCACAATGCTACTCTAGGCCTTGTTCTTATTGCAGGTGCATAGGCTCAAAAGTGTAGCCATTAGTATCAAGAGCCCACTGTTGGGCCCTCCTTCCTTCCTGGTTCTTGCTGTTGCACCTGGAGGATTGCCGCTGCTCTCCCAGGGCCCACAACAGTGACCCCCCGGCCAGGAGCCCAGTACCCCCCCCAGCTGTTGTTTTTAATTGTTTCCACTATGAGTATATATAGACATTACCATATACCCTGGGCATATGCCTTGTATAACTCCCTGTCAACCATATATATCCTGTCAATAACATCCCATATCAGTATTCCTCCGCTGCCATTGTTGAACCACTCTGTGATCCAAAACTTCCCGTAAAGTGAATCCCAACATAATGTCAGCTTCAGAAGAGTCTTAGATCACCAAAATTCATATATACAATATACAGTATTTCCCCAGATCCACCATAAAACCTTTTCCCTTCCACAGCAATAATCTTTTAACTTATTCATATCATATTTCCTGAAACTGATGTACAGATTCCGAAACTATAGTTTTCAAACAAAGTAACATTTGTGCTTACTATGTGGTCCATACTTTAGGTTGTACAGTTTTCTAAATTTTTTAGTTATCCTATGTTTTGTCTTATGGTTTTCATTATTAGTCTGTCGTCCCCTATATGTTTTTGGTGTAATATTAGCTGTTTTATATTCATCCTCGTGTACTCTCACATAACTCCTCTTTTGCCCCCTTATTTACCTTTGTTCCATCCATTGCACGTCCATTTTCCCCTCCCCTTAGGGCCCACAACGCCTGCCAATCTAATGCCCTGGGAGCCGTCCTTTCTCACGAGAGATACAGTTCTCTCTATTCGACGGCATTAGTCTTCCCCAGGATATGGGTCCACCCCACCCAATAGTAGAACCCACCTTGGCAAAATGAGCCTTCAGCTATTCCCTCCGGAGTCCTCCCGCATCAGACCATACCCCCTGAGCGTCCTAACCAGGTAACCCTCCTACTTATACTTTGATACGTTTTACTCAACATTTAGTTCTCAATGAACTTCTGGCACTCTCCCATGTTTGTATGTTGCCCCTCCCTCCCACCTATTTCTTGGACCATATTACCCCTCTTCCCATCCCCAGCCCCCCTCAAACCCAGAAAACCCCACCCGAAGGTAACCCCTTGCCCCCATTTTGTCCCTTCTTTGTGCTCATACTTACCCCCAGCTCATCACAGATTCCACCCCTACAGACATTAACTCACATCCTTCCTCCACCCCCCGATTTCCAGTAAGCCACTTTTCCAGACTCTAGCTCTCTGAGGCAGTTAACTTATTTCATATCATTGAGATCATATAGAATTTGTCCTTCAATGCCTGGGTTGCTTCACTCAACATAAGATTCTCAAGGTTCATCCATGTTATCACGTGCGATTGTAGTGTATTGGTTCTTACAGCTGAGTAGTATTCCATTGTGTGTATATACCACATTTTATTGATCCACTCATCTGTTGATGGACTTTTGGATTGATTCCAACTTTTGGCGATGGTGAACAATGCTGCTATGAACATTGGTGTACATATATCGGTTTGTGTCCTTGTTTTTAGATCTGATGGGTATATACCCAGCAGTGGTATTGCTGGGTCATATGGCAAATCTATGGATAATTTTTTGAGAAACTGCCAAACTGTCCTCCAGAATGGTTGGATCCTTCTGCATTCCCACCAGCAATGGATGAGTGTTCCCCTTTCTTCACATCCTCTCCAGCATTTGTATTCTACTGTTTTTTTCATGGCTGCCAATCTTATGGGAGTAAGATGGTATCTCATTGTAGTTTTGATTTGCATTTCCCTGATAGCTAGGGATTTGGAGCATTTTTTCATGTGCTTTTTAGCCATTTGTATTTCTTCTTTGGAGAAGTGTCTGTTTAAATCTTTTTCCCATTTTTTAAATGGGTTGTTTATCTTTTTGTTTTCGAGATGTATGATTTCTTTATATATGCAAGTTATAAGTCTCTTATCAGATATATGGTTGCCAAATATTTTCTCCCATTGTGTGGGTTCCCTTTTTACTTTCTTGACAAACTCCTTTGAGGTGCAGAAGGCTTTAATTTTGAGGTAGTCCCATTTATCTATTTGTTCTTTTGCTGCTCGTGCTTTTGGTGTGATATTCATGAAGCCATTTCCTATTACAAGGTCCTGTAGATGTTTCCCTACACTGCTTTCTAAGGTCTTTATGGTCTTGGCTCTTATATTTAGGTCTTTGATCCATCTTGAGTTGATCTTTGTATAAGGTGTGAGATGGTAATCCTCTTTCATTCTTCTACATATGGCTATCCAGTTCTCCAGGCACCATTTGTTGAATAGGCCATTCTCTCCCAGTTGAGAGGGTTTGGTGGCTTTATCGAATATTATATGGCTATATACATGAGGTTCTATATCTGAACTTTCAATTTGATTCCATTGGTCTGTGTGTCTCTCCTTATGCCAGTACCATGCTGTTTTCACTACTGTAGCTTTGTAGTATGTTTTGAAGTCAGGAAGTGTGATTCCTCCTATTTCGTTTTTCTTTTTCAATATGTCTTTGGCTATTCGGGGCCTCTTTTTATTCCAAATAAATTTCATAGTTAGTTTTTCTAGTTCCTTAAAGAAGGCTGTGTTGATTTTTATTGGGATTGCATTGAATGTGTAGATCAGTTTTGGTAGGATAGACATCTTAATAATATTCAGTCTTCCTATCCATGAACAGGGAATATTCTTCCATTTATTTAGGTCTTCTTTGATTTCCTTGAACAATCTTGTATAGTTCTCGATGTATAAGTTTTTTACCTCTTTAGTTAAATTTATTCCTAAGTATTTGATTTTTTTAATTTACTATTGTGAATGGTATTTGTTTCTTGATTTCCTTCTGATCTTGCTCATTATTGGTGTATAAAAATGCTACTGATTTTTGCGCATTGATCTTATAACCTGCGACTTTGCTAAACTCATTTATGAGTTCTAGGAGCTTTGTTGTAGATCTCTCAGGGTTTTCTATATATAGGATCATGTCATCTGCAAATAATGAAATTTTGACTTCTTCCCTTCCAATTTGAATGCCTTTTATATCTGGTTCTTGTCTCAGTGCTCGAGCCAGTACTTCCAAGACAATGTTAAATAGGAGCGGAGACAATGGGCATCCTTGTCTTGTTCCTGATTTTAGAGGGAAGGATTTCAGGATTTCGCCATTGTAAAGAACATTGGCTTTAGGTTTTTCATATATACTCTTTATCATGTTCAAAAAGTTTCCTTGTATTCCGATCTTTTGGAGTGTTTTTATCAGGAAGGGGTGCTGTATTTTGTCAAATGCCTTTTCTGCATCTATAGATATAATCATGTGGTTTTTTTCTCTCAATCTGTTTATATGGTGTATTACATTGATTGATTTTCTTATGTTGAACCATCCTTGCATACCTGGAATAAATCCCACTTGGTCATGGTGTATAATTCGTTTAATGTGTTGTTGAATATGATTAGCAAGTATTTTGTTAAGTATTTTTGCGTCTAGGTTCATTAGAGAAATTGGTCTGTAATTTTCCTTTCTTGTGGTGTCTTTGTTTGGCTTTGGTACTAGGGTAATGTGGGCATCATAGAAGGAATTAGGCAGTGTTCCTTCTGTTTCGATTTTTTGGAATAGTTTCAACAGGATTGGTGTTAGTTCTTTCCGGAATGTTTTGTAGAATTCACCTGTGAAGCCGTCTGGCCCTGGGCTCTTCTTATTTGGGAGATTTTTAATGACTGATTCTATCTCTTTGCTTGTGATTGGTTTGTTAAGATCACAATTTCTTCTTTCGTCAGTATGGGCTGCTTATGTATTTCTAGGAATTTGTCCATTTCCTCTAAATTGTCATTTTTGTTGGAATATAGTTTTTCAAAGTATCCTCTTATGATAGTCTTTATTTCTGTGGGGTCAGTGGTGATTTCACCTTTCTCATTTCTTATTTTGTGTATTTGCATCTTTTCTCTTTTTTTCTTTGTTAGTCTCGCTAAAGGTTTGTCAATTTTGTTGATCTTCTCAAAAAACCAGCTCTTGGTCTTGTTTATTTTTTCAAGTGCTTTCTTATTTTCTATTTCATTTAGTTCTGCTCTTATCTTTGTTATTTCCTTCCTTCTTCTTCCTGTTGGGTTACTTTGTTGTTGTTTTTCTAATTCCTTCATATGTGCAGTTAATTCTTCAATTTCTGCTCTTTCTTCTTTTTTGATATATGAATTTATGGCTATAAATTTCCCTCTCAGTACCGCTTTTGCTGCATCCCATAAATTTTGGTATGTTGTGTTATCATTATCATTTGTTTCAAGGTAGTCATTGATTTCTTTTGAGATTTCCTCTTTGACCCACTGTTTTCCTAAGAGTGTGCTGTTTAATTTCCAAATTGTTGTGTGAAGTCTGGGTCTCTGTCCCTTGCAAATTTCCAGCTTGACTCCACTGTGGTCAGAGATATTGTTTTGTATGATTTCGATCTTTCTGAATTCATTAAGCCTTTCTTTGTGGCCTAGCATATGGTCAATCTTGGAGAATGTTCCATGTGCGCTTGAGAAAAATGTATATCCTGCTGTGTTTGGGTGTAATGATCTATATATGTCTATCAGATCCAGCTCTTCTAATATACTGTTCAAATGTTCTGTTTCTTTAGTGATTCTCTTTTGAGATGTTCTGTCCAGAGTTGATAGTGGTGTATTAAAATCCCCCACTATAATTGTAGATGCATCTATTCTTTCACTTAGTTTTTCCAGCGTTTGCCTCACATATTTAGAGGCGCCCTTGTTAGGAGCATAAATATTTATGATTGTTCGATCTTCTTGACAAATTGTCCCTTTCACTAAAATATAGTATCCTTCTTTGTCTCTCACAATTGTTTCGCATTTAAAGTCTATTTTGTCTGATATTAATATAGCTACTCCTGCCTTTTTTTGGTTGTTGTTTGCTTGTATGATTGTTTTCCAGCCATTCACTTTCAACCTCCATGAGTCTCTGGGTCTAAGATGTGTCTCTTGTAGGCAGCATATAGATGGGTCGTATTTCCTTATCCAGTGTCCCAGTCTGAATCTTTTGATAGGTGAGTTTAATCCGTTGACATTCAGTGTTATTACGTTTAGAGAGTTATTTATGGTAGCCATATTTTGGTTGGATTTGTGTTTGTTATATTTTGTTTGTATTATTTTATTTTCCCCTTCTATTTTTGTCTTTCTTGTTGCTTTTACACTCTCCTCCATCTCTGACTGTCCTGTTTTTTCCTTTCTTCCTGCAGAATTCCCTTAAGAATTTCTTGAAGGGGAGGTTTCTTGTTGATATACTCTTTCAGTTTCTGTTTATCTGTGAATATTTTGAACTCTCCATCATTTTTGAATGCTAGTTTAGCTGGATAGAGTATTCTTGGTTGGAAATTTTTTTCCTTTAGTACCTTGACTATATCATACCACTGCCTTCTTGCCTCCATCGTTTCAGATGAGAAATCAGCACTTAATCTTATGGAGTTTCCCTTGTATGTGATGGTTTTCTTTTCTCTTGCTGCTTTTAGAATTTTTTCTTTGTCTTGAGCATTGGATAATTTGACAAGTATATGTCTTGGGGTGGGCCTGTTGGGGTTTATGACCAGTGGAGTGCGCTGTGCTTCTTGGATATGTACATCTGTCTCTTTCAGTAGATTTGGGAAGTTTTCATTCATTATTTCCTGCAACACTCCTTCTGACCCCTTTCCCTTCTCTTCTCCTTCTGGAATGCCTATAATACATATGTTTGAGCGTTTTGCATTATCATTCAGGTCCCTAAGTCCTATCTGGATTTTTTCTACCTTTTATTGACCACTTCTACTATCTGTTTGATTTCCAATGCACTGTCTTCCACATCACTAATTCTCTGCTCTGCCTCTTCTAGTCTGCTGATATTTGCTGCAAGTGTATTTTTGATTTCTTGAATTGTGGTGTTCATTTCCATCATATCTGTTATTTTTTTGCGCATGTCTGCAATTTCCCCTCCGAGTGTTGTCTTCACGCTGTTAACCTCTTTCATTACTTCATCAAATTTGTCGGTGATAAATGTTCTGAGATCTTTCATTGCTTGTGCGAAGTCCTGCCCCCCTTCCTGATTTTCAGTTTGTTGATTGGATTCAGCCATGTTTTCCTGATTACTGGTTTGGTTTGTAGATTTTTGTTGCTGTCTTGTCAACATTTTTTCTTGACGGGTTTAATCAGTTCCTTAGCTTCTTTGTCTAGTCTTGGAGATTAATTAGCTGTTGTTTTTGCGTAAGTTTTATATCTTCTCTTTGTCACTTTGTTCTTCTTATTCCAATTTCTTATTGCTAGTTAAGCTCACTTTAAAGGAAAGTATTAGTGCTGGGGAAAGTCAATTGTGTAAGGAAGGAAAAAGTGTGAAGTAGTATTGGTGATATATGTTTACAAAGCAACAATATGAGTTCTGGGAGGATGGAGGTTAGATCATGTAAATTGTGTAGAGTTATAGTAGTAGGAAAGTACCTATAATGAGGTAGATGACTGAATATGGGAGGAATGTGGTACGTACTAAGAGGCTATTGTTTTCGTGAGAGAGGGAAAGAGAAAAGAAAGGTAATAGTTCCAGGGACGAATACCAGATGGAAAACTAAACAAAGGCATTAGAAATTAAGAGTTAGACACTTTGTGGATCAAAGAAAGGGAGATGGAATATAGGAGAGATAGCAGATGGTGGAGGATAACAAGTTGTAGGGGAAAGGGGATAGTGTAGATAGGCTAAATCTATTTACAGAGAAATGAGGCAGTGGAGGGTGAGGAAACCCAGCAAATGTGAGGTATTTCCTGTAGGACCTATTGTATTGTTAAGGTAAAATAGTATAAGAAGAATATTGGGGACAAGAAAGAGAGGATTGAAAAAAAAAAAAAAGAACAACAAGAACAACAACAACAAAAAAAAAAATAAAAAAAATAAATAAAATAAAAAAAATAAAAAAACCAAAGAACAGAAACCCCGCCGCCAGGCTCGGCTGGGCTCAGCTGGGCTCCGGTCCCCCGCCCGCCGCCCGCCGCGGCTTGGCCGGGCTCGGCTGGGCTCGGCCGGGCTCGGCTTTCCCGCCCGCCGCCTGGCGCGGCGCAGCGCGGCTCGGCTCTCCCGCTCGCAGCGCGGCGCGGCCGGGCTCGGCCGAGCTCAGCCGGGCCCCGCCCCCCCGCCCGCCGCGGCTCAGCCGGGCTCGGCCAGACTCGGCTACCCTGGCCGCCGCCCGCCGGGGCTCCGCGCGGTGCTAGCTGCCTCGGCTCTGCCTACCCAAGGAGGGAATCCTCCACACGTAGCTGGGATCTCCGTGTATATTTCACAGATGGATCCTCTCTGTTACCTTCCCTCCAAATCGATGTCCAGACACCTCCGGACCAGGAAAAATCCCGAAACAGCCGGTCCCAAAGAGTCTCCAATGCCTCCCAGCCGATTCCCCCCAGGAGCTAGTAACCGGGAAGTTCACTCAGCCGCCATCTTGCCTCCCCCTCCTGAAGAGTCCCAATTTATATCTTATAGACCAGTCCTTTCCGTTACCTTCCCACCAAATCGATGTCCAGACACTTCCTGCCCTGAAAAAATCCTGAAAAAGCCTGGTCCCGGAGAACCTCCAGCGGTGCCCAGCTGCCTCTTCCCAGGAGAGAAGGCAGGCAAGCTCACTCCACATTCCTTTTTAATGCTGAGTAATATTCCATTGCATGTATATTGCACATTTGGTTTATCCATTCATCGTTTGATGGAGAGTTGGGTTGCTTCAATTTTCGCACTTTTGAATAATGTCCCTGCTATCAATTCTCTTGGGTATATACCCAGTAAAGGCATTGCCGAGTCACATGGTAATTCTTTACTTAGAATTCTGAGTAAATGCCAAACTGTCTTCCACAATAGCTGCATAATTTTACATTTGTACCAACAATGAATGAATGTTCTTAATTCTCCACATCATCCCTAACACTTGTAATTTTCTGTTTGTTTTTTTTTAATAATAGCTATTCTAGTGGGTGTAAAATGGTATCTCATCATGGTTTTGACTTGCTTTACCATAATAGTTAATGTTTTAGTTCACTAAAAGATGCTGGGAGCAATATACCATAAATAGGTTGACTTTTACAGTTGGGATTTATTAGGTTAAAAGCTTACGTTTCTAAGGTTGTGAAAGCATCCAAATCGAGGCATCATCAGGAGATCCTTTCTCCCCAAACTGAAGCTGTGGACAGTCATGCACATGGCAGCATCTGCTTGTCTCTCCCTTTTCCTCAGGGTCTCATTGCTTTCAGCTTCTGTCTGCTGTATCTATGACTTTTCTCTCTCTCGGGTTCATTGACTTCAACTTCTGGAGGCATCTCTCTGTCTCTGCAGCTTTGTTTCTGGGCCTGTGCCTTTTTATTCCTTTCTTTATGAAGGAATCCAGTAAGAGCATTAAGACACACATTGGGTAATGCAATCTATTCAAAAACCCCTTAACTGAAGTAATTAAATAAATATGGCCCACCTACAATGGGTTTACACACAGGAATGGATTTATCTTAAGAACAGGATTTTCTTTGCATCAAACTGCCACTGATAGTGATGTTGCATTTTTAATTTTTTGTAAATCCTCTTTGGAGAAATGTCTATTCAAGTATTTTCTACAATTTTTATTTGGTTGTTTGTCTTTTCATTGTTGAGTTGAGGATTTCTTTCTATATTCTAGACATTAAACCCTTATCAGAGAGGTAGTTTACAAATATTTTCTCCCATTGTGTAGTAGTTAGTCTTTTAACTTTCATGATAAAGTCCTTTGAGTTCTCTTATTTTTTTTTATTTTGATGAGTTTGCATTTATCTATTTTTTTTCTTCTGTTGCTTGCATTTTGGGTGTAAAATTTAAGAAACCATTGTCTAATGCAATATATTGAAGATGCTTCCTTACATTTTCTTCTAGGAGTTTTATAATCTAGATTTCTATCTTCAGGTCTTTGAAACATATTAAGTACATTTTCTTTAATAATGTTATGTAAGGGTATTCCTTCCTTCTTTATAATATGGATCCAGTCCTACCTGAATCATTTGTTTTTTGTTGTTGTTTTTATTTTTTCCTTCTTTATTTTTAAGGATGCTTTAGATTTCACAAATGTTACACTGAAAATATAGGTGATTCCTATATCCCCCAACCCCTCTCCCTCCAACACTCTCCCCCATTAACAACATCTTTCATTAGTTTGGTACATTTGTTACAATTAATGAATACATATTGAAACATTACTATTAATACTAACCATGATTGAAAGTTTACATTATAGTTTACACTTTGCACTGCACAATTTTACAGGTTTTGACAAAATGTATAATGGCTTGTATCTGTCACTGCAATATCATGCAGAACAATTTCAATGTCTCCAAAATGCCCATGTTACTCCTATTCTTCCCTCTCCCTCCCTTCAGAACCTATGCTGACCACTGTCTTTATATCAATGTTACAAATTCTTCCATTACTAGAATGATAATAAATCTATTTTTGCCCATAGTTGCATTCCCCCTAAGTTTGTTCATTTCTCAATCTTAATGAGTTTTGAATGGTAATGTCCACTCTGTTTGTGATTGAGAGGAGGCTTAGATCCCATGGGGCAGATGGATATAAGTGTCTTGCTTGCAGTTGTAGATATCTCAGTTTTCTGGAGGGATGGACCTTGTCCATCATCATTCCTACTGTAAGTTGTCCTGGGTAAGTCTGATGAGCTGGAGAGTAAGTGTTCACTGCAACTCTGCCAAGATTCCAGGCTCAACCAGCATATGAATAGTTGGAAGATTTAAGTCTCTGGGATATATATTTAATGGATATAGTGCTAATTATAGGTTCAAATAAAAGGGGCAGAAAAGCTATGTATGGGAAACTTATAAATAAGTCTAATTTTGATACATTTGGGAGATAGGTTATCATATATTCAAGGTAAGGCCCACCAATGAGGTGCTGATTTCCTGGTGTTGTCTGACTTGTCTTTTGTGTCTGGATGTCTCTAGAGCCCTCAAGAGAACCCCTGCTTGGAACACTTTTTAACATGGCAGTCATTGAGATTCTCGTGAGCAATACATATATGTAACCTCTAAAATGACCTCCCAACTTACCTTGAAATCTCATTTTTATTTCATATTCCCTCCATTTGAGTCTTGGTCTTTTTCTAAATGCATTGCTAGTTGTTGCTTGGTAAAAATCCCTTGGTGCCAGGGAGGCTCATCCGTTGGAGTCTGTCCCACATTGCAGAGAGGGCTGGGAGTTTATAGGCTGTCTTTGGCTTTGAGAGAGGCCACACTCGAGCAGCTAGGAGGCTTTCAGGAGGTGACTCTTAGACAATGTATATTTCTAGGCTAAGTTTCAATTTCGCTAGAACAGGATTCATAAGTATGAGCATTAATATCAATGGCTTGACATATTGGTTTGTTTTCTTTTATTAGGAGCTGACTAATAACTCTAGAGATCCTTGCCACTCTACTAGTGAACATAGCAGGACTCACCAGGGTGAGAACTTATTTTTTTGGTTATTGTGTGAGTCTTCACTTACTGAGATAACATTCCATGACCACATGAACATATTCATATTCCACAGAGGCATGCCCTGAGTGCACACCTCCCCACAATCCCACCACCACCACTATCGTGCATCAGTGTTCCTCCCCTGCTATAGTTGCAACCCTTCGGCAATCCAAAACCTCCTCCAGAACAAAGCCAAAATACTAAATAAATAAATAAATATTTTGGCATTGTGGTTTTCATCACTGTAAGATCTATCTTTTACGTATATTGAAAATTTCTTCTGTATGTTTCCACAGTGTCTTTTTTTTTTTTCACTTTATTTTCTAAGAAGCTTTAGCTTACAGAAAAGTCACAGAAAATATAGGAGATTCCCATATACTCCCCTTCCCCCACACGTCCCTTTACAAATAACAACCTACATGAGTATGGTACATTTGTTACAGTTGATAACCAAATATTGAAGCATTGTTACTAACTATGATCAGTGGTTTACATTACAGTTTATATTTTCATCATAAACTTTTCTGTGTTCTGACAAAATGCTTAATGGCTTGTGTCTGTCAATGTAAGATCATGCAGAACAATTCCAATGCCCCCCGATGCTCTATGTTCCACCCATTCTTCTCTCCCTCTTCCCACAACACCTATGGCAACCACTAAGTTTCAATTTTTCAAGAATAAGGTTCATAGTTGCATGCATTAATATTTTAATATTAATATTGAATTAATATTAATATTTAATATTGAAGTCTTAACATATGGTCTGTTTTCTTTTATTAGCCACTGCCTATGTAGTCTAGAAAATTGTTTCCCAATTGAGTGGACTTGGCAGCATTATGAAAAATCAATGGGCCATAGATGTGAGGGTCTATTTCCAACATCTCAGTTTGATTGCATTGGTCTGTATGTCTGTCCTTCTCCAGTACCATGCCATTCTGACCACTGTAACTTTGTAATAAGTTTTCAAGTCAGGATGTCTGATTCCTCTGACTTTATTCTTTACAGGATGTTTTTGGCTACTTGGAATAACTTATCCTTCCAAATAAATTTGATTATTGACTTCACATTCTGAAAAGTGGGCTTTTTTGGAATTTTGATTCAGATTGCATTGAATCTAAAACTCATTTTGTGTAGAATTGACATCTTATAAATATTTAGTCTTCCAGTCTATTAGCATGGAATGTCCTTCCATTTATTTAGATTTTCTTTGGTTTATTTTAGTAAAGTTGTATAGTTTTCTAGGTAGAAGTCCTTCACATCCTGGGTTAATTTGTTCCTAGATATTTGATTATTTTAATTGCTACTATAAATGGAATTTTTTTCTTAGTTTCTCCTCAGATTACTCCTTGCCAGTGAATGAAAACACTACCGATTTATGCATGTTGCTCTTGCATCTTACCTATGTTATGTTCAATTATTAGCTTTATATTGATATTTGGGGATTTAATATATATAGTGCCATGTCATCTGCAATCAGTGAAAATTTTATTTCTTTCCTATTTAGATGCCTTTTACTTCTTTTCTGTGTCTGCCTTCGTTTGATAAGGACAGCTAAGGCAAAATATCAGAAATATGTTGGGTTTTATATTGGGAATTTATTAGATTGAAAGCTTACAGTTCTGGGGCTGTGAACAAATGAAGGAAACATCAGAAGGTGAGCTGTCTCACTGAGTTGCAGCTGTGGGTGATCAGACACATGATGGCATCATCTATAGATGCTTTCTCACTTAGCGCAGGTATAGGTGATCAAGCACATGACAGGGCAAAATGCTGGTGTGTTCCTCACTCTTCTCTCCTCTTGACTTTGTCTTTTCAGCTTCAAGATGTTCCATGGGTCTAGTCTCTCAGCAATCTCATCCTGTGCCTTTATGCTCTACTGATTCCAGCTTCTGGTATCCCTGAACTCTCCTTTTGTCTCTGAGGGTTTTTTCTATGTGTCTGTTTTCAGTCCTCCATTTATAAAGGATTCCAAGAAGATGACCAAAACAACCATGCCTCACTGAAGCAATTCAAACAAAGCCTCCCAACTGAATCCAATCCAATCAAAGAGTCCCTCAACCAAAGGACATGATATTTTCTGGAATCCACAAAAAGCTTCAAAATGTCAAATTGCCTAATTGTTCTAGCTAGAAATTCCAGTGCAATGTTGAATAACAGTGCTGAGAGTGGGCATGCTTGTCTGGTTCCTAATCTTAGAGGGAATGTTTTCAATCTTTCACTATTAAGCACGATGTTAGCAGTTGGTTTTTCATATTTGGACTTTATCATGTTGAGGAAGTTTTCTTCTATTTCTCTAAGTGTTTTCTCTAGAAAGGATTCTGGACTTTATCAAATGCCTTTCCTGAGTGAATTGAGATGACCAAGTGTTTTTTCCTTATGTTTTTTAATGTGGTGTATCACATTAATTGATTTTCTTATATTGAAACACCCTTGCAATCCCACTTGATCATGGTGTAAATTCCATTACTGTGCTATTAGATTTGATTTGCTAGTATTTTGTTGAGGATTTTTGAAGCTATATTCACAAGAGTGAATTGGTCTGTAATTTTCTTTTCTTGTGGTATCTTTATTTGGCTTTGGTATTAGGGTGATGTTCGCCTCATAGAATTAGTGAGGTAGTGTTGATTCCTCTTCAGTTGTTTTTGGAATGTTTTGAGCAGGATTGGTTTTAATTTCTGGAATATTTGGTAGGATCCACCTGTGAAACCATCTGGTCCTGGGATTATCTTTGTCAGTTTCCAAGAATTTTGCCCATTTTGTCTAGCTTGTCTCATTTATTGGCGCACAGTCATTCATAATATGCTCCTATGATCTTTTTTATTTCCATGGGGTCAATAGTAATGTCCTTCTTTTTTTCTGATTTCATTTATTTCATCTTCTCTCTTACTTTCTGCATTGGTCTAGGTAATGTTTTTCAAATTTATTGATTTTTCAAAGAACCAACTTTTAACTTTGTTAGTTTTTTCCATTGTTTTTATTCACTATTTCATTTATTTCTGCCCCTTATTTCATGCCTTCTGTTTGCATTGTGTTTAATTTGCTGTTCTTTTTCTAGTTCCTTGAGATGTGCATATAGGGCTTGATTTTATCTATTTGTGTGTGTGTGTGTAATAATTTCAGGCTATACATTTCCTTTTAAGCATTGTCTTTGCTACTTCCTTCAAGATTTAATATGCTATTTTCCCATTTTCATTCATCTCAAGATAGTTACTGAATTCCCTTTAATTTCTTCTCTGGCATTGGTTGTATAATACTGTGTAATTTAGCTTCCACATATTTCTGGATTTCCCATTTTCCACCTGTTACTGATTTCCAGTTTCATTCCATTGTGATCCAAGAAGATGCTTTGTATAATTTCAACCTTTTATAACTTATTGTGTTTGTTTTGTAACCCAACATATGGTGTGTCCTAGACAATGATCCACTTGTACTTGAGAAGAATGTGTAGTCTCTTTTTTTTTAAGATTTTTTTTTTAATTTCTCTCCCCTTCCCCCGCCCCCTGCCCCCAGTTGTCTGCTCTCTGTGTCTATTCACTGTGTGTTCTTCTGTAACCGCTTCTATCCTTATCAGCAGAACCAGAAATCTGTGTTTCTTTTTGTTGCATCTTCTTGTTGTGTCAGCTCTCCATGTGTGGTCACCATTCTTGGGCAGGCTGCATTTTCTTTCACACTGGGCGGCTCTCCTTATGGGGTGTGCTCCTTGCGCGTGGGGCTCCCCTACACGGGAGACACCCCTGCATGGCACGGCACTCCTTACACATCAGCACTGCCCATGGGCCAGCTCCACATGGGTCAAGGAGGCCCGGGGTTTGAACTGTGGACCTCCCATGTGGTAGGCGGATGCCCTATCGATTGGGCCAAGTCTGCTTCCCCTGTGTAGTCTCTTTTGAGGTGCAATTTTCAGTGTATGTGTTAGATCTTATTCATTTACCATATTACTCAAGTTCTCTTTTTTCTCATTGATCTTGTCTGGATGACATATTTATTGATGAAAGTGATTTCTTGAAGTTTTCAACTGTTATTGTAGAAATGTCTACTTCTCCATTTTTCCAGTGTTGGCCTATGTATTTTGGGTTACCACGGTTAAGTATATATATATTTATGATTGTTATTTATTCTTGTATCTTGAGCCTTCTATTCATATACAGTGTCCCTCTTTGTCTCTTATAACAGATATTTAATAGCTACCTCAGCTTCCTTTGTTTGTTATTGCATGGATTAATTTTTTCCATCATTTTGCTTTCAATCTATTAATCTATTTGGGTCTTAAGTGGAGTCTCTTATAAACCACTTATAGTTCAGTAATACTTTTTCATCCTTTCTGACCATCATTGTCTTCTGATTGACAAAATTAATCCATTAAATTTTGGTGTTATTACTATTAATACAAAGGCAGTACTTATTTCAGCCATTTATTTTGGCTTTTATATGTGATATATTTTTGGTTTCTTTTTACCTTTATTGTAGACTCCATTATAGTTAATATTTTATGGTATATCTGATTGATTCTCTTCTCTTTTAATTACTGTATGTCTTTGAAGTACTTATTTTGTGGTTACCTTAGGCTTTTATTACAAAAAACATATGTATATTTTCTACTTATTTGAAAATATACCAACTTAGCTTCATTACCATACATCTTCTCTGTTCTCATATCCCTCTGTTTTTCCTCTTTATGTTGATAGTTCCCCACATTACTTCTTTATATTTTGTGTGTCCTTTATGAGGAAAAATGACTTTTTCTTATTCTGTTATTGTCTGATTCTTACAGGAAACGTAGAGTAAATGTGTAGATTGATGATAAATTTCTATTGGATTTTGCATTTACCCTTTTAGTTACTCTTACTAAGATCTTCACTTCACCACACTGCTCTAAGAAACTATCCTTTTTTTTTTTCCTTTCAACCTGAGGACCTCCCTTTAGCAATTGTTGTGTGACAGATCTTTTGTTGATGAATTCTCTGTTTCTGTTTATGTGTTAATGTATTAAATTTTCCCTCATTTTTGAAAGATAGTTTGCCAGATAAAGAATTTCTGAATGTCAGTTTTTTTTTCTCTTTCTGTACCTTAAGTATATCATACCACTGCCTTCTTACTTCTATAGTTTCTGAGGAGAAATCATCATTTAGTTTTATTGAGGATCTCTTGCATATAATGTACCACTTTTCTATTGCTGCTCTCAGAATTCCATCTTTATCATTGACATTTTGTCATTTTGATTCATATAGTACACAGTGTCAGTCTCTTAGAGACTCTTCTGTTTGCAGTATGCTTGATGTTTGTTTCCTTGTTTTAGGAGGTACCAGGAATTAAACGTGGGACTTCATACATGTCAAATAGGCACTCAACCACTGAACTACACCTTCTCCACTGCAGTATGCCTAACCTTCTTCCCCTTTCTCTTTCTCTTCTTTTTCTGAGACTCCCATGGTTCATATATTTATACACTTCATTCTGTCACTTAATTCCCTGAGACACTGCTAAATTTTTCTATTCTTTTTCTATCTGTTCTTCTGGCCACATGACTTCAATTGTCTTATCTTATAGTTCATGGATTCTTTTTTCTGTCTGTTAAAAGCAGCTGTTATATGTGTCTAGTGTATTTTCAAAAATTATTATTTATTTTAATAATACAAGTTACTCAAGAAACACAAGATAATAGTTAGAATAACCATAAATCTGCTCTCATCCAACTAACATTAATCTCCCTAGACTACTGGTTTTAGCCACAATCACATCCAAAAGTCAAGTGTTTTTTACATTCATTATAATATATTTACCATCAAGTTCAACCATTACCACATACATACATTTGACCTTATTAAACATTCTGCATATATCCAGCATCATTTTCCCTTCTCATCCCATATTCAATCTCCCTCCAACCTACACTTCATAGTTCAACTCAATAACCCTATAGTTCATATCGATGAAACCATACAATATTCTTCCTTTTGTGTCTGTTTTTTCCACTCAACATAATATCCTCAAGGTTCATTCATGTTGTCATGTGCTTCCCCAATTAATTTCTTCTTCTAGCTGAATAATATTCTATCATATAAATGTACCAGATCTTATTTATCCATTCATTGGTTGACAAACACCTAAGTGTCTGTCAATATTCTTCCACTTTTTTTTTTTTTTAAGATTTATTTTTATTTATTTTAATTCCCCTCCCCTCCCCCGGTTGTCTGTTCTCTGTGTCTATTTGCTATGTCTTGTTTCTTTGTCCGCTTCTGTTGTCGTCAGCGGCACGGGAAGTGTGGGCGACGCCATTCCTCGGCAGGCTGCTCCCTCCTTCGCCCTGGGTGGCTCTCCTTATGGGTGCACTCCTTGCGCGTGGGGCTCCCCTATGCAGGGGACACCCCTGTGTGGCAGGGCACTCCTTGCGCGCATCAGCACTGCGCATGGGCCAGCTTTTTTAGATCATTTTGGTTTCTTTTAGAAATATTTTACAGTTTTCTGAATACAGATCAATTAGTTCCTGGATAATTTATCCTCAAATATTTGATTCTTTTAGTTGTTTTCATAAACATATATTTTTTCTGACATCCTACTCAGATTGCTCATTAGGAGTGTATAGAAATGTTATTGATTTTTGCTTATCTTGTATCCCACCACTTTGCTGAACTCATCTATGAAATCTGATAGTTTTGTAGTGAATTTTCTGGGAGTTTCTATAATTATAGAATCATATACTCGGTGAATAGCAAAAGTTTTATTCCTTCCTTTCCTATTTGGGTGTTTTATTTCTTTTTCTTGCCTAATTACTCTAGCCAGAATGTCTAGCACCATATTTAGTAACTGTGGAGAGAATAGGTATCCTTATCTTATTCCCGATCTCAGTGGGAAAGCTTTCAGTCTTTCCCCATTCAGTACAATATTAGCTGTGAGTTTTTCATATATGCACTTTATCATATTGAGAAAGTTTCCTTCTACTTCTACCTTAAAGAGTGTTTTTATCAAGAAAGAATGCTGTACTTTTAAAATTCTGTTCCTGAATCTAATCATGTAATTTTTCTTCTTCAATTTATTAATGTGGTATATTACACTGATTGATTTTCTTATGTTGAGCCATCCCTGAATACCAGGTATAAAGTTCTCTTGATCATGGAGGATAATTTCTTAATTTGCTCTTAGATTTCACTAGGGAGTATTTTATTGAGGATTTTTGCATACATACTCATTAAAGAAATTGGTCTTCATTTTTCTTTTTCATAATATCTTCATTTGGCTTTGGTATTATTATGATGTTAGTTTCATAGAATGAATTTTTTAGTGTTCCTTTCTTTTCAATTTTTTTGAAGAGTTTGAGCAATATCAGTATTCAATCTTGTTAAATGATTGGTAAAATTCACCTGTCAGGCCATCTGATCCTGGACTTTTCATTGTGGAGAGGTTTTTGATGAATGTTTCAATTTCTTTACTTGAGGTTTTTTGGGGGTTCTTTTTTTTCTAGGATCAGTGTGGTTTGTTCCTGCATTTTCAAAAATGTGTCCATTTCATCAACATTGTCTAGTTTGATGGCAAATAGGTGTTCATAGTATCCTCTTATAATCTCTTTATTTCTTCTCAGTTGTCAGTGGTAATGTCACCCTTCCCATTTATGATTTTATTCATTTGTATCTTTTCTATATTTTTCTTTGTTAATATACCTATGATTTTATTGATTTTTTTAATCTCAAAGAACATACTTTTAGTTTTGTTGATTTTCTCTAATGTTTTTTATTCTCTATATCATTTATTTCTGCTCCAATCTTTATTATTTATTTCCTTTTGCTTGCTTTGGAATTGATTTACTATACTTTTTATATTTCCTCCAGGTGTGCAATGAGGTCTTGGATTTTAGCTCTTTCACCTTTTTAAAAATATCAGCACTGAGGGCTATAAATTTCCCTTTAAATACTGCTTTTGTTGTATCTCATAACTTTAATTTGTTTTGTTCTCATTTTCATTTGTCTCAAAATATTTACTGAATTCTCTTACAATTTCTTCTTTGATACACTGATTATTTAATCGTGTATTGTTTAAAGTCCATATATTTTTGAATTTTCCCCTTTTCTGACTGTTATTAATTTACAACTTTATTTCTTTATGATCAGAGAAAGCATTTTGTATAATTTCAATACTTTAAAATTTATTGAAATCTGACTTATGTCCCAACATATGGTCTATCCTGAAGAAAGATCCATGAGCATTTGAGAAGGTTGTATATGCTGTTGTTTTGGGGTGTAATGCTATATAGATGTCTATTGGGTTCAGTTCAGTTAGCATATTGTTCAAGCTCTCAATTTTGTTATTTATTCCCAGCCCAGATATTCTATCTGAGTTGAGAGTGGAGGGTTGAAGTCTCCAACAATTATTGTAGAGATATGTATTTCTCCCTCCAGTTTTGCCAGCTTGTGTCTCACACATTTTGTGGCACCTAATTAAGGTGCATAAATATTTAGTATTGTTATTCCTTCTTAGTGAATAGTTCATTTTATATATAGTAACATTCTTCACTGCTCTTAACAGTTTTGTATTTTTAATATCTATTTTATGCATTGTTGTTATCCAGCTCTTTTTTGATTATTGTTAGCATAGAACATCTTTTTCCAATCTTTCACTTTCAACCTGTTTGTGTCCTTGCATCTAAGGTGCATCTCTTGTAGACAACAAATAGATGGCTCATGTTTTGTTTTTTTTTTAATTATTCATTCTATCAGTCTTTGTCTTTTAATTGGAAAGTTCAATCCCTTAATATTCAGTGTTACCAGTATAAAGGTATCACTGTATCCATTTTATTACTTGGCTTTCTGTTGTCATGTTTACTATTGCCTGCCTTTTCATGCTTTCGGTTTCTTTTACTTATGTTCTTCATTTCTGCACTCTTCTCCAGGGTACTTGCCCTTTGTATTAGTCTGACAAAGAGATGCCAATACAAAGTCCAGAAACCTGCTGGCTTTTATAAGGGGTATTTATTTGGAGTAAAAGCTTACAATCCCAAGACCATGGATAGTCCAACTCAAGGTACCATAGGAAGTACTTTCCACAAAATCAGCTGCCATGTATAAAAGCAAGATGGCAGGTGATCTCTGCTGGGTTTCAAGCCCTCTGGCTTGAGACTCCTTTTTTCCTTTTGAGACTCCCTGGGCCCAGCTTCTTCCCAATCTCAGCAGTAGGCTGTGACTTAGTCCAATCAGAAGTCCTAAATTGATTTTATCAAATAAATTTAACAGAGGCTTCTCACTGAATTAAATACAATCAAAGGGTACCACACCCAGAAGAATAGATTGGTTTACAGCATAACTTTATCTTTTTAGGATTCAGAAAAATAATCTCAAGCAATCACACCCTGTCTTTTCCATTCAGGCTGTAACAAACTGTTTAATATCTCTTGTAGATTCAGTCTCTTGGTAACATGCTCTCTGTTTTGTTTTTCTTCAAAGATTTTACACTTCCCTTTACTTCTGATGAATAGTTTTGCTGCAGAAAGCATTCTTGGCTGGCTGTTTTTCCTCTTTCAGTACATTTAATATATCTTACCATTGTTTTCTCACCTCCATGGTTTCTGATAATAGATCAGCACTTAGTCTTAGTGAGCATGTCTTATAAGTAATACGCTGTTTTTCTGTTGCTACTCTCAAAATCCTCTATCACTGGTCTTTGACAATCTGAATAGTAGATGTCTTGGAATAGGTCTGTTCTGATGTATGCTGTTTGGGATACTTTGTCCTTCTTGAATATTGATATTAATGCCTTTTTAAGGGTTGAAAAATTTTCAATCAGTATTTTCACAAATATTCTTTCTACATCTTTTCCATTCTCTTCTCCTTCTAGCATTTCTGTAACATGTATATTTGTGTTTTCTCATGTTGTCTTTCAGTTCTCTGAGACCCTGTTCAATATTTGCATTATTTTCTCTGTGTGCTCTTAACTTTAAAATTCACATGTTCTGTCTTCAAATTCACTTATTCATTCTTCTAACACGTCAAATCACTGTTATATGCTTCTAATGCATTTTCAATCTCATCCATTGTGTCTTTTATTCCATACGGTTTGTTACTTTTTTTCAAATTGTTCTTTATGCTCACACAGTGTCATTTTAATATTCTTTATTTCTTTAGTCATAATTTCCTTCATCTCATTAAACTGATTAAGAAGTTTGTGTGCACATCATTTATTAGTTGTTTTAAATCCTGTGTCTCATCTGGATTCTTGGTTTTTTCCTTTGGCTGGATTATATCTTTCTGTTTCTTAACATGGGTTTTTATCTTTTTTTCATACCTAGGCATTCGTTTTTGTTGGTGATTTTGATCAGTTAATCAATTTCTCTCTCTTACCTAGTGGCTTTATTTCACAACTCTTCTTTGATTTTTAGGTTAATTTTTCTTAAAACTTTAATATTTCCCTGTTTAAGTAGTCAAAACTGCAGCGGGGCGTTACTAATGGGGCCTGACTAGGTCTATCATGCCTGGGAAAGAATCAGGAGAGACCAGCCTGTTTTCCTTCACTTTCCTGGCGGCCACTAAATGTCCTTCCTTGGCAAACCCTTCTACAGAGATGAATCATTCAACTTCCACTAACTCTTCTAAACCAGAGAATTATGGAAGTTACATTCACCAAAGAGAAAGCACACAGCCCTCCACTGCACCTTCCTTCTTCTCAAGGAGGAATCTATTCTTTCCCCTCTCTATTAGCCACTCAGTCACTGATTTAACAAGGTTGTTCCCCCTGGGGGGTGGGGAGATGGGAAGCATTCCCAGCTTCAAAGGTATCAACTCATATTTTTCCCTTTCTTCTCTGTTTCTCCCTTCCCAGTTCCTCTGGATGATACATGTGGCACTTTCTTGGTCTGCAGGGGTCACCAAAAGCACCCACTTCAGAGGGCTTCTACACCTTAACCCTTATTTTGCAAGACAGTTGTGTCTGGCTTAAGCTACTCCAACCACATCTGATTCATTTGACATGCTAACTCTGAAAATCAGTTTCTCCCTTTTGCCTAGGGTTTTGTTGCTAATTGGCTTTATGTTAAGGTTCTTCTTTGACACTTCTTCCAGCTTGTACTAGATCTTTAGAGTAGCCACTGTTTAGTTGTTCAGATTTTCTCAAATCTTCTGCACCTGACTGTTACCCTGGGCATCCCATATAGCTTTTAATATTGCCTTTTTATGGGCAATGGTTTCTTTTTTAGGACACAGAATTCTTTCTTCTGTTCCTTTGCAAGGAGTTTTGATTGTTCTGTTTGTTTATGTGCAGAATATTTTCCCTTGCTCCTACCATTGGCTTAAATTTTCTCCCTCATATTTCCTTCTTTCCATTACACTTTTCAGATACAGAACCAGTCCTGTCTTAGAGCAATTCAGTCCCCTTATATTTATTTTCCTGTAGGTTTTTCTGTCTCCAGTTTAATCCCCATTAGGGTATCCCACCTCTTTAGACAGATGGGCTCAATCCAGAATGTTACATTTTTCATTTAGTTAGTTCAGCAAAGACTGGATTTAGTGTGTTCACCTCTTGCCAACAATTCTGCCATGTTTTCTTTCATTTCTTTTGGGTCTTTTTGTATGTATGCCCTTGTCAGCCACTTATGGTCCACTGTGGGTCTCTGAAGACTTGTGCCCCTGTGCCTGCATATGTATGGGTTTCTAACTTGTTGCTATGAGTGGCTCTATGTTCCCCATCAGCAGCAGGAGGGATCTGTCTCATGCCTCTATGTGACTCTCAAGACTCATGGGACCTAGTGAGGGGTTTGGGGATGGATTGGCATGACTGGACATAAGTTTTCTACTTCTTTTTAGTGTTTTTTAAAAATGTTTTCTTCAATTCAGCATTCATAGAGTCCTTCTCCAGTCTCTATCATATTCCAGAATTTCAAGCAAGTGAGATTTGCCATTTTATTAGTTGATTCTGAGGGGTGGCTTTTCCAGGGGTTGTCTTGTATCACCAGGTTGATGACATTACATCAATATTTTCATTTAGGTTATGTTGACAGGTAGATCTAGGCAAGGTAATGCCATAGTAATAAAGAATACAACTAAAAAAGAATGAACGAGGTTTACTTTTCATTTATTTAGAGCATGGGCCAGTAGATTGGGAGAGTATGACAAAAGAGTTCTGCTCTTATATTATTGTGGGGGCCAAAGAGTGCAATTCTACTATGCCCCTAGAAAGGAAGTGGATAAAAAAATGTTTAGGAAAAAGACCAATGATTACCACACTATGAAAAAAGGGAATAAAAACCCCTACAATTTTCTCCAACTTTTTTCCTTAATTCCATCTTCTTGAACTATATATTTATTTTACATTAAGTGTTGTGAAATAGAGCTGGATTAAGGTGGCTTTCAAGTCCATTCACTCCTTCAATTGTAGATAAACTAATTGGGAACTTTCTCTTATATTGTCATGTTTTTTAACCTCTCACTTGGACCCATTACTTTTTTCATAGAGATTGCCTACTTACCCAATGTATTACTATATATTACTAATACAATCTCCTTGTGAATTTCTCCTTAAATTACCCAATCTTCAAATAATCACTTAGTTAACAATTATACAACCATATGTGTGAAGAATATCAAATATCTTGCCTTCTCAGGGAGAATTATTTTTCCACAGATATCTTTGTGTACACAAATATTTGATTCTGATTTTTTTTTGCCCCAGTGAATTTGTAAGTAATTTAGAAAGCCTGGAGTTCTAAACAAGTTTGCTTCACTCTTTTCCTTCTTAAAATAATATATAAAATGCTTATTAATATTATATATTCCATGGCGCCTTTCCTACCTCACCAAGATACTGCTTTATGGAGCTCATTTTGGGTCTCAGAAATACACACACACACAGGACCCCAGTAATCAACAATGTTTTGAAAACTAGATGAGAAGTGGGAGAAGATTTAGTCTATTTTTAATAATGTCACTTGTATACCTAATAAATAAAGCATCCGTTGCTTTCAAAAAGCATTTTAAATCCCTTACATGATACAATAAAATAAACTCTGACCAAAATAAGGGAGTTCCATAATCAACCTAGATCTGCATTTCAGTGTTCCTACTTCTACCTTTTCCCAAGAATATGTGAGCATTCATTAGGCATGTAAAGATTTTGGATTTGTCCTGTTCAAGTTTAGTAAAAGAAGCTTAGTTGCTACTGTGTAATCATAGCAAACAGAGCAAATAATGACAGCTTATTTTGGGAAGTAAAAAATAGAATTTGAAATCATTTTTCTTATTCTAGCTTTTCTTCATTCAGTTGTAGGTAACAAAAATGATAGGCAGTCCTAAGTTTTCTTTTTTTTTTTTAAAGTATATCTTAGAAGTAGTTTAATGCATTACTCTTCCTCAGAAAAGCTGCCTCTTGCCAAATTCTATTATACTTTTGTGAACTGATGTTCTGAATGTCACCATATTTTATCAAATGACTTGTCCTTCCTTTTGGTAAATTTTATTAAAATATAACATTCATAAAAAGAAGGAAACAATTCCTATGGATAGGGTCTGGTGAATTTTTATATAGTGGATACACTTTCATAATCAGCACCTACAGCAAAAATCAAGAGATTACTCTTTCTGAATCCTTCTTGACCCTCTTCTAGTCAGTTACTCTCAAGTAACCACCATCATGACTTCTAACACCATAGATTATTAAAATAGAAAATTAGAGAAATAAATTCAGGAAGACTTTGGAGAATGAATATTTTTAGATAAACCAATTATCTAAATGCATTTATATATATATATATATATATAACCTTACTAAAAAAAGATGTGAAAGGAAGGCTGACATAAAGGGCAGGTTGAACTTGAAGAGAAAAAATAACATAGTTTCTACTTATTCTCACTGGGAGGAATATTATGTCAAATGACCAAATTGCTTTTGAAAAAGTGGTCCACAGGTTAGGTTATAATAAGTGTGGTTTCAATTTTACAATGCCATTTATTTCCTCGGGGTGGCAAAAACAAGGACAATTTTTAGCAAAACTAATAATGTTTAAGGAACAAATCCTTCCTGTTCAAGCTGTTAGGGGATACAGATGGCATGGTGCAGATAAACAGAATTTTAACCTTGCATTTTTCAAGGTTTTATCAGCTATTATATTCATCTGTGCTTTGAGGGAGTTCATTCTCTGGAAGCATAACAGCAAAGATTTGCCTCCCTAATACTCTGGTCCATGTAATAGAGAAATTAGAGCCACCATTAGTCTGGAAAGAGATCTGCAGAATGAGTCATTTAACGTCTAAAAGCTGATAAAGCCTTTTGCCCAGATGGATGATGGGTATAAATGTTGGCTAGCTTTCCCAAGTATGACTGATTAAGCTGGTACTTTACTAAGTGCTTTTCTTTCTATTTTAAACCTTAGCAGGAAGGTCATGCTCATGAAGGAGGGTGTCTAAACAGAGCATGATTATCCATTATTCTGGTATAGTCACTCTTCTAACTATATCCATACAGCCCTATATTCCCTCCCCAAAACTGACATTTTAACAAATGCATTTGTTCTAGTTTAACTCTTACTGACAAGGAAACATTTCTGCTATGCCTCTTTGCCACCAAGGGACATTTGTGTACCTCAGTACATCAACTGGGACTGTTTCACTGCCTTTGGCCTAGGTAAGACTCTAAAATTGGAAGTTACAGTGAAGGAACTCTCAAATAGATGTGTCCATATTGTAATACCAGTTGTCCAACTTGAAGACTTGGGACTGGCTGCTTTTTCCTTCCACACTCAATGTCTAGTTTGCGAGAGTTATTATGACAAATACTTCAAACTGATTGCTTTAAACAACAGAAATTTATTGGCTCACAGTTTTGAGAAAAGAAGTCCAAAATTGGTGGACCAGGCCACCTCTGGAGTTCCTAGCTTTCTGGTGATAGCTTGCTGGCAACCCCTCTTGGTCCCATCACATGGTGATCTCTCTTTCTGTGTCCTCCTCTGGCTACTACTGCTACTTGTCCAATTTCCTCTTCTTATAATATTTCCAGTCATATTGAATTAAGGCCTACCTTGATTCAGTTTGGCTTTAACATCTTCAAAGATCCTATTTCAAATAAGCCCACACTACAGAATGGGGTTTAGAACTTGAACATGGCTTTGTGGGAGACATGATTCAATCTACCACACTCAGCATGCAGTGTTTCCCTCCCCACCCAGTTTCTTATATTAATGATCTTTTATTATTTTGTGCTTTGTTCCTTTCCCACTAGTTTACAATTTTCCTTGAGAGTGGAGAAATATTTTCAGATGTAAAGATAGCATGTGTAAAATGAATTATAAAAGGTGTTGAAAAAGTTATTACTCTCTCCATTGTATTATTTCCCAAAATATACATATTTATTGGGTATCCTCTAGATCAACAGGATACATTTTTAGTAGATGAAAAGGCAAAGATTTTAGGTATGCAGTAATTCTTGACATGAAAGAAGGTTCAGAAATGGAAAATCTTCTTGAAGTAAGCAGGGAAAATTCACATTGTGAATTTGTGTTTCTTCCAAGAAAAAAATATCTTAAAAAGCAAGATAACTCAGAAAATCTATCAACACAATATTTGATTTATGTGAAACTTTATAAACTCTTTACTTCTAATATTCACCTCTAAGACTATTCCTGTGGCTCACCAAGTCAGAAAAAACCCTATTAAAATAATCACGATCAGCATTTTATGTGAAAAGCATTAATGCAGATGGGGTGAATTTGGAAATATTTTTCTCTTGTAACCTTGTTTTCCAAAAAATGTTCTCCCTTGGTTTCCCATCCACAGACAAATGACTACCAATTTTTCAAATATCCCTCAACATATTGAGTAGTTTTATAGGATGTTAGTTAAAAAGTAGGTGATCTGAAGCTGGACTATCTGAATTTGAATCCCAGTGCTAATATTTATTAACCTTGTAACTTGTACAATAATATCTTTACCATTAATATGTAAATCATTAATAATAATACTATTATTAAATAACAGGCATATTTTTAAAATTAAATGAACTAATTAAGGCATATTTTGTTTAGAATGGTGCTTGGCATATATTAAACCCAAGAAAGGTATTTTTATGTGTGCTTCCCTCCATTATGTAGGGCTCCATTCTCGAAATTAACTATTTCTAGCCTGGAACTAGATTCTATCCCATATTTTACATTCTTCCCATCCAATATACCCATTCCATTCTTTGCTAGGCAAACATTGGTAGATCATTGTAACATATCTTTTGGCCCAAAATATAATGACAGTGAATATATACATATGTCCAGAAAAGTCCTTAATAAATATATCTATTAATAAGAATTCACACAACATGGCAAGCCAATATATAAAATTGACTTTGGGTTATGTGGGTAATTTGGTAAGTTTTTTTTTTTTTTTCATTATAAGACTTGTCTTTTTCCAAATAGACAGTTCAAGATAGTATGACACTAAATTAAAATTCAGCTAAAGGTTAGAATATTTCAAGATAGTTATTTATTGACACATATTACAGATAAGCAGTTATTTTATTTTTTTATTTTATCTAGTGAAAACAAATGTCATAGTAATCTGTGACAAATTATATTCACATAAACTATATTCTGAAAATTTCATATTGGTTGTTTGTTGAAAATGAAGATAAAACTTGTTCTAAAACAGAAAGAGTGCATTCAACAGCTTTCAGAATAGAATTATAATTGCTATTAAAACTTCAATTTTTTTTGCTATTAGTCTCTAAGTCATATTGTTTTTATTATATTTTATAGAATGTGTATCCTTATATTAGATAGAATGTATTTATGGATACTTCAAAGATTTTCTCTTAGTTTATTCTTTTTCTATATTATCTTATTGTTCCCTGACTCATAATGTATTTTTGTTCAAATAGTTGAAACAAACTATAAACTGTGGCATGTATTTTAATTTTCAATATCTTTTATTTCCTATGGAACATGTAACATATAAGAATATACCAGAAATAAATATATATAGCTAATTATATTTTAAAATAAATATAAAATGGTATGTTTCAATAAAATAATTATTTTTATAATTATTGAATAATGAATGATCAACATTTGATTATCATGAGGATTATTTGGCATTTTAACGAAAATACAGTTCATTTTCTGAGTTCCTCTTCAGTATCTTTGTGCAGTGTTGGATTTTTTTTTCATAAGTACATAGTGTACCAGTATTAATAAAATGTTTTCATCTTTCAAATGTACTTTGAGTATATGTTGTCAATATTTTGTGTGAGACATCAAATCATAAAATGGAATTCCAGTTATCATCTAATCATAGTTTTCATCTTAGAGAAAATGGTTAGTCAATGCTCAATTTAACATGGATTTACAAATGATCTCTCATAAAAGTATCATAGCATACCTCTAATTCTTTCTAAACCTAATATTTATTTTTAAAATTACTCATTAATAGCTCCAGAGAATATAGTTTTCTTTTGATAAAGTGTCGTGTCTGAAAGAATATGACAAATGAAAAAAGTATTGAATGCATATTGTTTCTCCTTTCTGCCACCTACCTTATTCTTTGGCACATGAAATCAGTAAAATATCATTTATATTTTCTAATTCAAATGCAAATTGTATGTTGGACACAAGGTATGATAGCAAATTTGACACTCAGTACAGAGATGGAGTGTAATGGATTTCAACTTAAGTGTCTGAAATTTGTGTAAAAGTCAAAGAATATTATATTAGTTTTCTCAAGATAAGTGGATAGTTATGATTAGTCAAATATAATAAGGAATGCTCCTAAAGGGGGAAAAAAAGTTTACATAAATATCTTCTTCATAAAATTAGAAAGCATTTCTTCACATTTAAAAATGGAAATAGATGAATATTTTGCTGCTGTTCTTGATTTAAAAACCGCTCTTAGGCAGGTTAAAGGAGATTTTATTAATTTTTGTCAGAAAAAAGATATTTGCTATATTAAATTACAAGGTGGTTAGAAATTGAAAGTAAGTTTAAATAAATTCCCTTAAAAATAAAAAACAACCAAACATTTTTTCTTACATGTTGTTAGTTTGACAAGGGTTGCCAATGCAAAGTACCAGAAATCTATTGTTTTTTATAAAGGGTATTTATTTGGGATAAAAGCTTACAGTTCCATTGCCATGAAATGTCCAAGTCAAGGCATCAGCAGAGATGCTTTCCCACCAAAGTCAGCTACTGGTGATCCTGACATTGTTGCAAGCAAGATGGCTGCTGATCTCTGACAAGGTATCAACCTTTCCTTATGGGCTCACCACCTCCTCTTGAGCGGCTCTGTGGGCCCAGACTCTTTGAACCTCTCTGGAGCTTCTGTTTTCCTGCAGTCATCTCTCACATTGCAGAATCAAATATGCTGGCTCTCTTTTCCTTTGTCTGTCGAGTCTCTGTGTCTCCCCTTGTAAAAGACACAAGAAGAGCACAGACTCTCAACATGAATCATGCCTCACTGGTGTAATCCAGGGAACTGGGTCTCACACCTTCAGGAATGGATTCATTTAAACATAATATTTCTCTTTTTGGGATTCATAAAATGTTTTCAAACTTTCACACATGTTGAGTGCTGTCAAGCTTTTTCAAGTTGTAATGTTAGTGAACCTGAGTCAGACTGAATATTTTCTAAATACCGATTTTGTGTAATCTCTTCCATTTCATATAGCATCATAACTCTTTAGAGAGCTTTTATACTCAGTTAACATAATCACTATGAAATATAATTTTTAAAAATTTAAGTGAAATAAATATTTTTATAGCTTCAAAATGTATTAATTTAAAATAGCACCTACAGTATTGAGAGACAAGCTGTTACGTAACAACTCCTTCTTTTTGTCTAGAACAAGAGACTATTTTGTATCAATGAAACCTCTATGGGTCATATCTTTCCATGATTTGGGATGACATAAAGATTTGAGAAATATTGTTTGTATTTGATAAAATCTTCTACTTTTATTTATTTTCAGGTCTGGTAAATGAGCTGGTAACACTTCACAAGCATGCAACTTTCCAGAGTTAAAAAGCTACTACAAAGGCAATTTACATCTATTTCAGACAAGGGAGATTTTCTTGTACTTGGACCCACAAACTCTGCCTTCTTCCTAGATGGCCTCTTCCCACTCTGCCCACACAGGTCACATTAGTAACTAACTATGATTAGGGAACTGCCAAGCCATGCAAGCTCAAATTAGCTAATTCAATCATTTTCACCTTTGAGTATATACGTATTTTTTCTTCAGTGGAACAGATTAAGCTTCTACTCCATCCTCCACTTTCCTTTACTAGGCTACTCCATTTGGCTTTCCTCTATACTTTTAAGTATAGTGTTTTTGAAATACATTCTAAACAACTCATTTCGGTGTCAGTTACTTGGTGGATATTTCATTGTGTATTTATTCCCATCTGTATCCATCTCAATGCCAAGACTGAAAGCCAAATAACATTAATTATTATCAGGCAAATATTTATTTCCTCTAAAAGTTATCAGCCATACTAGTTTGCCTGAGAATAAGGTGTTTTACAGAATGTGGGACTTTTTTCACTATTAATACTGGGAAAGTTTCCAGGTAAATCAGAGCAATTTGGCATCCTATGCTTTGGCAAGTTTAAAAGAGTGAAGGACGGACTTGAAAATACTAATGTTCCTGAAAAGAACAATTAAGAGTGGACATAACATGCTAAAGTCAGGGTGGTGGTGATGGTCAAAGTGTTAGAGAGACACAGGAGCAACTAGGAATAGAGGCATAAAATTTCCAAAAATTGGGGAGGAAATCATGAAAAAATAAGCTAACATTCAGCAGACACTTTATTACCTGTGGTAATTTGCCAGGTCTGGATTAAGAGCAATAACTTGATAGCCCAGGCTTGTTCAGGAAAAAATCAGTTCACTCAAAGAAACCAGAAGAGATTATGGTAGTCTCATGGAGACTGTAAAATGAAATTGGAACCTTCAGGGGCCAATATTCTGTAGAGAAGATATGGTGGGGAAGGAGTGAGAACTGAGTTGCAAGCAGTACAGTTTTCCCCTCAAGACTCTCACTGAACTGAAAAGTTTTGTAAGGTGGGAGAATAAAAACTAAACAGAAACATTTTGAAAAGTAGAATGGGAATTTTGCCTCCCTTACTGTGCTTGAGGAGGAAAGAATTAGGGTTGAGTTCTTGTCAGAAGGATAGACCCAAAGGTATATAATTGTTTCTTACTTGGAAATCCTGTTGTATTGCATCTCTGGACAGAGTGACAACCTTATCAAAACTGCAAACCAGCTGCCCTTAAGCTTAATCTTTGATTGAAGTAAGATGATACAACCCCATTCCACCTGTTTTGCTGGGGTAAAAGGTAAAAGCTCACAGAGAGTATGAAATCAACTAGAAATGTTTTGAACATATTGTATGACATTCATTCAATTAGCAGACATACCAAAGTAAAGAAGGATAAAACCAGTAAGTGATCATATTTTGAAAAAGCAGATAAAACTTTATAATAACTGTGTACAATATGTTTTAATAGCAGGAAACAAAGATATAAAAATAAAAATGAAGCATTTAACAAGTGAATTAAAATATTAAGAGTTAAAAAATCAAAAGACAAAAGCAAATTCAAACACAAAAACTAAAGTAACTGAGTTTAAGAACACAATAGATGGTGTTAGCTGTAGTTTAGTGAAATGAATGACAGATCAGTAGGAAGTTTCTGGATTAAGAGAAGAAAATGGAAAATACAGAAAAGAGCTTAATATATATATACATACCTGGGTATATTATAGTAAACCTGCAAGCAAATAATAAAAGAAGGAAATTTTTTTAAAAGCAGGCTGCTCAGTATAAATTACTGCAAAATAACAAAAATAAGCCTGAGTTCATTTCTCAAAAGAAAAATGAAAGCCATGCTAAAGAGGAAATTAAAGTATACAAATACACAAACTACAATAGAATTACATATTAAGAAAATATATATATTTAAAAAATGAATATGATGGTTAGCAGATGTGGCTCAAGCAGATGGTTAGCAGATGGTTAGCAGATGTGGCATTGACCTTCCATAGGGGAGGTCCCAGGTTCAGTTCTCAATGCCTCCTAAAGAAGACAAGCAGACAGCATACAGACAAGGAATCATCTTGGGAAGGAGAGTTAAAAAGTTTTTAAAAATGAATAAGAAATAAAAACTATAATAGATAAAATCCTTACAAAATTCTTGCTATCAAATCTGTATCAAAAGTATAACCTGAGGTAATTTTTCAGGTAGAACATAAACAATAACCAAAGGAAATACAGAAATGCAGAAGGAAAGGAAAAAAGTAAAATTGGTGAAGTATATGAGGGAATATAATGAATATTGATTTTATAAAATATGATGTCTTGCAGGTTTTAAATATTTATTGTATTACTGCACATGACAACAAATAATGCAAATAATAGGATGGAATAAATGGAATTTAAAGTAGTCTAAGATCCTACAGTAACCAAGGAAGTGGTAAAAGTTATAAATTGATGCATTAGAAACTTTAATATACAAAAGTATGCATGCATCAGCCAATAAAAGGATGATATGATGGATGAAAATATCTGACAGAAAGTTACAATTAATTGTTTGAACAATCTTTTGAAGTGAAAATGTAGAGAGGGTAAAGGGAAAACAAACATAAAACAAACATGTTCAGTAAAAATCATATATTAAGATGGTGGATATAAGTTCAAATATGTATTACTATAATTAATACAAACCAACTAGTAACTAAAATGACAATTTTTAATTGTATGTGTGGGCACACACACCCATGCAAATCATGCAAATGCTACTCTGAAGAGAAGCACTTTTGAAAAAAGAAATGATGAAAGTAATTGGTAGAAATAATTAAAATATGAAAAAAAAGCTAAACCAATGTTGGTGTAGCTATCCAAATGTTAGCTAAGAATACTTTAAAGTGAGAAGTACTGCGACCTGCGCAGGTGAAGAAGAGATATGATGTGGGGACATTTTCAGAACTTGGAATTGTCCTGGGTGGTATTACAGGGACAGATGCTGGACAATGTATGTCCTGCCATGGCCCACTGAGTGGACTGGGGGAGAGTGCAAACTACAATATAAACCATTATCCATGTGGTTCAGCAGTGCTCCAAAATGTATTCATCAAATGCAATTTGAATGTCCCATGATGATGAAAGAGGTTGTTGATTTGGGAGGAGTGGGGTGAATGTAACATTTAAAAAGAAATAAAGAGAGAGAGAGAAAAAAAGAATCTGAGGAGAGAGGAGAGGCGACCGGAGCTTAAGAAAGACTCACAGAGAAAAAGACAAGTTTAGAGGGGACCAGGTGGGCCAGGGCTAGCTGATGGCAGAGCTTTATTTAAAGCAGTTAACTAGGTCATTGTAGTCAGGGCAGGGGCCTTCAGGCATGAAGTTCTTTGAGGAGGGTTCTCTTCAAGTGTCTCCTGATCAGGACATCAGCTCCTTTCTCCTTACTCGCAGGTTCAGACATGGCTGACCACACCCTCACCTCGCTGTGCACATTGATCCTCCCTAGCAACATGGCTATAGTTGAGCCCCACACATTACTTTGGGGACACCTACAGAGAAGCATTGCTGTATACACCAGGAAGATATCACAATGTTAAGCAAGCAATTCAATAAATAAAGCAAAATTTTATTTATTTATAATTTAAAATTTTATATTTATAAATATATAAATCCAAAGTCATTGTAGTCTTTGCCTTAACTTTCTCAGTAACAGGAAGAACGTGCAGGTAAACACTCCCTGAAAATGTAGAGGTTCTGAACCACACAATTCAAATATATGACTTAATGGACATATATTTAACACTCCCAAGGATATAGCTCTCATTCTTTTTAAGCACTTATTTAATGAAAATATAGTCATAAAGCAAAATTTTAAGGATTTAAAGACAGGCAAATTATGTTCTCTGGTCACACCACAGTGGAATTTAAGCCAGAAATCAATAATCAAGTGATAATTTTTAAAATACCAGTTGGGTGGAAATTTCATAGAATGATGAATAATATATGAGTCAGAGGAGAAAGCTAAATAGAAACTGTAAGGTGTTTTTAACTTAATAATAATGAAGACAATATATTTTTTTAAAAATGTGGGATACATCTCAAACAGTGCTTAAGAATAATGAACATATTAGGAAAATAGTTTAAAAAAATAATGGCCAACTAGGCAGCTTAAGAAACTAGAAAGTGCACAGAAAATATAATGAAGTAGATGGAGAGGAAAAAGATTAAAGGGAGGAGGAATCAGTAAAATATAAAACATATATAATAGCAAAACCAACAAAGTTAAATTCATTATTTTAAAATAGCAAAGCAATTGATAAACTGTTTTCAATATTGAAAAATAAATGGGAGGAAGCCCTTTTAAAAAAAATATCAGGAATGAAAATAGGACCCCTCTAATAGTCTACAAATATTAAATAGATACGATTTTAAAATCTGCACAAATAAGTTTGACAATGTGACAATGTAGATAGAATGGACAAATTAATTGAAAACCACACTCATCAAAACTGAAACAAGAATAATGAGAAAATATGAATAGCCATATATGTATGAAAGAAATTGAAACTTTAACTCTGTTATTAAAATTCTTATAACAAAGAAATTCTTGGTCCAGGTGGCTTCAGTGCTAACTGTTCTCAAATATTTAACCGAGAAATGATACCAATATATTGACAAACACTTCCAGGACAAAAGAAATTGGAGAAAGAGTTTCCAACATAATTCATGAGTTACAGAAACAGTCCAAACAAAACATGACAAGAACATACAAAAATGGAAAATGAAATCTAGCTACTTTCATGAATATAAATCTAAAAATTCTAAAGTCGATATTAGCAAATTGAATATTCACCTATGTCTAAAATGGATGATGCAGCACAATCAAAAGGTATTCATTACATTAATGTATGAATGGGTTTTTTTTTTAATTTGAAAACCAATCCTGCCATTCATAAAATAAGAGAAAAAAAGAGAAAAATTGTATGATGATCCAAAGTTTGCAGAAAAAACCATTTGATAAAATTTGGTCCCTATAATTGAAACAAATAAGTAGAAAAACTTACCAAGCCAGATGATGACTTCTGTGAACAGATGGTGTATTTTCAAACAAAAATAATAAGCAAATCAACAACCCAAATTAAATATCCTAGTTTATCTTGAATTATTGAGAGTTTTTCCCTCACACTCTGAATGAGATAAAGATGCCCACTGTCATAGTTTGCCAGGGCTACTGTAATAACACATCACCAACAATTTGTTTTAAATGACAGGAGTTTTATTGTCTCACTTTTTTGTAAGCTAGAAGTCCAAAATCAAGTTATTGGCAGTATCATGCTTTCTCTTAAGTCTATAGCATTTTGCTGCTGACTTGAGGACAATTCATAAACCACTGTCTCTGTCACATGACTGTCTTCATCTTCATATGTCTCCTCGAGACTGTTAAAAATTTTCCTCTGCTTATAAGGACTTCAGTCACATTGGATTAAGGACCACTCTAATTAATAACATTTTCAAAAATCCTATTTACAAATGGATTCTCATCCACAGAACTGAGAGTTAGGATTTGAACATGGCTTTTGGGAGACATGATCCAATTTATGATATTCACTATCACCAACTCTATTTAGTAGAATTTTAGCACTAGCTAAAAAGAAGTCAAGAAAAATTAAACATGTAAAGACTAGAAAAGAAGGAATATAACTGTCTTAATTAGCAAATAATGTATAAGATCCTTTTATTAGAATGGGACCAAACAAAGATCCTGTATCAAGTAAATACCCAAGAATTACAGCATTGACTCAATTTCACGGGAAAGCTCTGGAAAGTATAAAGAGCACATTAGAGATGTCCAATCAGGGTCAAGGCAATTGGAGTATTTATAAATCAATCCATTAAGGTCTGCTCCTGGAGCATGTAATTTCTAGACATTTGTGGTTGGCTCTCCTTGCATGCAAAGTGAGCCTTGACAGTCTAGCCTATCCTCTGACAAAGAGCTATAGAAAGCGACATCAGACTGGGAGTAGGAATGCATTAAAAAGGTAAAGAGAATTAATTGGAGATAGTAGGAAGACTGGTAGAAATGACTTTCCTTCAATTTATTTACATATTTTCAAATTTCTTCCAATATGTTTTTTATTTGTCTATGTAGAACTCATATACTTTTTAAAAAATATTTATTAGTTTGTATTTGACATTTTCAGATACTATTTAATTTTTTTCTCCTTGTTTGTTGAAAGATTATACATATAAAATAGATTTTTATACACTGGCCATTCCTCCATAAAATTTGATAAATTCAATCATTAATTTAAAAAGATTTCCTATAGCTAGGTAATTGACCTTCATAGCAGGACAAAGCTCATAAATAAATTTTGGAATACAAAATTATCCTGCATACAACAAAATAAAATTCCAAATGTCTTGCATTAAATCAAAATGACCAGACATGAAATTAAGGAGACATATATGACCCATAATGAAAAGGAAAATCAATCTAAACCAACCTAAAAATAGCACAGAGGAAAGAATTAGTAAACAGACATGAAAACAGTTATTAACACTGTTTTAAAGAAGTTTATGGAAAGACGGAACAGTTTAAATAGAGATATGGAGGATATGAGAAAAGATCCAAATCAAAATTCTAGAGTTCAAAATTACAATTTTTGAGATGAAAAATACTGACTATGATTAATTATATAAAAAGTTATTGAAACTTCTTAAACATCAGGAAAGTACAAATTATGATAACTGCAAAAATGCAACTACACACATATAAGAATGAGTTCAAACAAAATAAAACAAAACAAAAACAAAATAAAAAACATGGCTATATTAAATATAGATGAGGATTTGATGCACATGGAGTTCTCACATGCTGCTTAAGGAAATGTAAATTTTAACAAGAGCTTTGGAAAATGCTTCCTAAGTGTCTTCTTATTTATAATCTATGGCTTTGAAGTTTGATTCCAGGAATGTACCCAAGAGAAATGGGTATATATGCTCATAGTAAAAGACAGGTACAAACTATCAATAGAAAAAGCCTAACAGTTAAAATGGTTGAATTTACCAAAATACCCAGAAGTAGAATAGATACACACAGAAACCATTGTATATTTGTATATTTACATAATGAAGCTCTATAATACAATGAAAATGAATGTTCTCTGATATCTGTATTCAGCAATATAGATGATCTCATCAACATGATATTGAGTGAACGTAACCAGAAAGAAATAAGAACTTGCTGTATGATTCTAAAATACAAAATCAGATAAAACTAATCTGGGCAAGTGGTTAATGTTTGGGATGGAGGATGCTCATGGATTGCAAAGAGCATGAGGGAGTTCTAGAAATATTCTGTTTCGTGTTCAGCATGCTGGTTAAAGGAAGATGTGAGCAGTTTATGAAAATTCAGCAATCTGTATGTTTATAATTAATATATTTATATCTAAACTTAAATCTAAATCTGTATCTACATCTAAATCTACATTTATAGCTATTTGTGTTTGTATATGTGTAGATCTATAGCTCTATCATCTATCTATCTATCTATCTATCTATCTATCTATCATCTATCTATTCTATCTATCTGTGTCTGTTTGGTGTGTATATGTGCATATAAATTCAATTTTAAAAGGTTTGAAATTTTAAGCACATCCAAAACCTGAAGAAAAATTAGAAGTATATTTCTCACTCTGACCGGACTTCACTAATTGGAAGCTCTACACGTAGAGACCCATGTCCCATTCATATCATGTTCCTCTCTCTCCTTGGTTATTTTCTTATACATGTGGAAATGGCCCAGGCTACCTCATGAGCATATCTATGATCCACACTGTAAGACAGGTAGGAAAAAAAAAGTCCAAAGAAAACATTTTCCTTGTAAGTAATTGGAGTAAAGTTTCAAATCAAGTTTCTAAGAGAACTGAATCACATGCACTGTTTGACTGCAAGGACACCTGGAAATGTACATTTTTAGTGCTGACTATTTAGAGATAGGGAGACAGGTACTTTGGGTGGGGGAGTAAAAACAATTAGCAGTTTTCCACAGCTATTTTTATGTCCAGGGTTTATGACCTCATCCAATGGTTAATAAGCCACTTCCGTTGCAGCCATACTTAAGGATTGCCCTGAATTACCCCACAGACCCCTTTGACTCTGTACTGTTCCTATTGTTATCCTACTTCACAGCATTGACAGGGCAAGCCACCAAATTCAATATGATTTAGATAAAGGAATGCAAAGAAAACTCTTCTTTAATCTGCCTCTAGCCTTTGAAATCCAGCATTTTTGAGCACTAAACCACTGGTTTTTTAGTTGTTGTTTTTGTTTTTTAATTTCAGAATTTAACCAACTTAGGTCACCCAGTTTATTTTCCCCCACCCCCAGTATTTCCAGATACCTTTTCAGCTAAAACTCTTTGTAATTTGAGGAATCTCTAGGTTTGGGTTCTAGGTAAGTAGTCAGTAACTTTTCAACTCTCCAAATTTTAAGAAGCAGAATCTTTTCTTATATTCATTTAGACAAAGGAGATATAAGTCTGTGGAATATACACTTTATAATTTGTGTGTGTGTGCTCATTAACTAGACCCTGTTTCTTAGCTACAAATTCCCAGTATAACAAAGTTTAGAATTTCCATTAACTTTCAAGTTGCACATATTAGAAGGACAAATAATACTTTTTAAATTTTATTAAAATGTATGTGTTACAACTGTGATAGGAGAATACTATGATAAATAGCTATGATTTTATGCTTGTCTCCCAAGTTTCCCCATTCATTGGCTCATTATTCCACACTCCTTGTTAGGTGGCAGAGTTCCATCTGCTCTTCCAACTGGATATCTAATATTTTATGCCCTAGACTTCCTGCCTTCAGCCTCAAACTCAGCATTAAAATATGTTTTATCTGAGATAATAGCCCATGATGCTCATGGACTACCCTTTCAGAAATTTCCTGACACATTACTCTCTTAAACCTAAGGAATAATTTAAATGATGAGAATTTCCTTTTGTGGAGGAAATAAGTGATATTTAGTTGAGAGGGTTTCTTTAAAATTTCTCTGATTGTATCTCCTTAACCACCAGTTATTTTGCCTGTGCTTCCAGACAGATAAGATAAAAACTTCTTTATCCTTGTGTTATAACTTGTATGTTACATCCCATAGAACACATTTTTCTAACTGGAATTTTGAATATTAGTTGCTGTCACTCAACTGTATTGTAGAGCTTTGAACATCTTTCACTAATAACAAAATTCTAGAACAACATATCTGCAAAAGGTTGCATGTATTAAATTCAAAAAATAATTCTTTTCAGTAACTCAAAATGAACATTATGCAATACTTATAAGAGCCTCCATTGAAATCCTTAGAATGCTAATTAAAAGCAAACTAGTGAATGCTGATAAGACTTGTCTGCTGCCATTACCTTGTTTGTACATTGAACTTTACACTTTGTCATTCTATCTTCAGTATATAACCATAGCTTGAAATGTTCTAAGAAAACTTGAAAGGTACAAATAATTTACTACAATTCACTGCTCCTTAAAGGTGCTCTGAAAGTAAAATGAAGGAATGGTTTTTTTCACTGAATTAGTATGAACATTGCCATTTGCAATAAACATCTGTGTATATTTGAAAAGGAAATTGTTATAAATTTATAAGTTCAATTTTTAAAGTCTGGAATATAAAGTTAAAATAAATATTATATTATTATCCAATTATGTTTTTCATTAGTATTCAAATGAAAGTGTAAACTAAGTATTTTAGAGTAGCATGTTATTTAAATGTGAGCAACTGGAACGGAATACTATTTTTAACAAGTGATCTTTAAGGTGTAGTAATATAAATTAATTTCTTTGGGCATCAAAAGAAGATTTTCCTGTAGGGAAAAATGTCTCATTTAACATGATATTTTGATAGCCCATGAGTGTATATAAAAGCCCGAGTCTGGAAAATAAGGATACCTCAAAGGAAAGTCTGAATTGCTTTGGGATGAAAAGGAGGCAAAAGGGAGTGAGAAGAATAAAAGAAAATATAAAAGTTGAGGAGAGGATGCATCTGTCTTTGGTATAATAAAAACAGTGTTGTAAAAACTTCATAGTGATAGAATGGTTGAATTAATTTTAATAGATAGAGAGGTTTATTATTAAAATTTAAGTTATTTTTTCTTCTGTGAGGTAATTATTTTGTTAAAACTTCAGTGAAGTATGCTCCACATTTAGAGGCCTTGACTAAGTGTTTGAGCATGGGGTGCACATTAGTTTATGTATGTAAGTGAATATATTAAATAAATAGGTTAAATGATTCCTTTTATACCCAAAGAGAAAAGGCATAAGAGACATCTTTTATATATTAAGTAAACAGTGGCATGCACTTGGATGTTATCAATGATCTTGGAGATCACTAAGAAGTACAGGCCCCTTAGATTTCACAGAAATTTTCAGAATGCCACATGACTATTTATAAGCAAGACAATAGAAGTTCCAGGCAATTTTATTAAGTTTTTAATGGGATAATGACCTCAGCTTATACACATGCGTAGCAGTTTGATATGGTTTATGAATGCCAAAAACATATCAGATTATGTTTGTAAACTGGTTGGTACCTCAGTATGATTAAATTATGATTAGGGCTTTGATTGGGCCATATCAGTAGGATGTTGAGTCCCCACCCACCAAGGGGACAGGGACTCACAGATAAGACTACACAGCAAAGCAGAGGAATCGTTGGAGTTTTGATGGTGGCATATTGAGCTGGAGCCCAGGAAGTGAACACACAGGAAAAGAACACGGAGGAATAGAGATAACTCCTTAGCCCCATTGAGAGAGACAGAACTATTCAGCCAATAGTCAGCACAGCAGCTGAACCCAGAGAGAAATGGAGTCCTGGGAAGAGAGGAGCCCAGGAAGCCTGAACTCTTGGCTGATGTTGGCAGCCATCTTGCTCCAACACATGGAAATAGTCTCAGGTGAGGGAAGTAACTTATGCTTTATGGCCTGGTAATTGTAAGCTTCTATCTCAAACAAATACCATTTATAAAAACCAACAGATTTCTGGTATTTTCATTAGCACCCCTTTGGCTGACTAACAAAACGTGTTTAGAATAATCCCATTGCCAATTTTTTTTCTGTTAATTATTTATTATTGATGTTGAATCTCATAAAATAAGAAAGTCAGTGTATACTTGAAAATAAATCAGAAAGTTTTTGATAGGCAAAAATAAATTTGTCTATTAAAGTAACTTCATCTGTGTGTAATTCAAAGTGGTACTCTAGACCCTTGTAAGTGCAATGAGTTTGGGCTTCATTGTTATATTAGTTATTGTGCCTTAACTCATTTTAGTAACAATGCTAAATACAATATCTCATCTAAATCACTTATTGGTGTGGTCTATTCTGGGGCACAATTCCCTTCCTGCTGTAAACCTGTGAAACCTAAAGAACAAGTTTTCTGCTTCCAATATACAAAGGAGGGACAGTCATAGGATAAACGTTCCCAATCCATAGGAAGAAATTGGAAGGAAAGCAGGGATCATGGGTCCCAAACAATTCTGAAACTCTCCTGGGCATACTTCATTAGATTTCAAGATCTAAGAGTCATATATGGATCCATGTTTTGTCCTCTGGACCTGATGGAGTAGCATTCCCACCCTGTCCAAGTGCTTGCACAGCAGACTTTGATGAAACAAAATAAAAAAGAGTTTTTAATGACTAAAAGATTTCAAAGTGAGTCAGGAGGTCATTCTGGGGTTATGCTTATGCAGGTCTCAGGCAGATTTCATTAACTGTCCCAGTAAAGAAAGCTTCAAACAAAAGAGCTTCTAAGGGTTCTAGGGACATCTAGACACCAGAGGTAAGGAACATAGCCTCAAGAAATCAACATCCCCTTACTAGGTCCTATTTGGGAATATATGATAATATAGCTCACCAAAATAACATAATTATACTAATTTATAATTCCCTTAATCACGATTCTTCTATTCTACTTATTTGAACCTATAATTTTCAATATATCCATTAAATATCTCTCTCAGAGATCTAAATCCAAAAAACCTCCCACCCCACCCCCTGCAAAAAATAGGGAGTATCTATAATTGGAAACAAAACTATTCCTTCCATCTGCTCCAAAATGTCGAAGTTTATTTGCAGCTTGAAGCAGTCAGGGTGGGCATCTTTCCAAATCCCTAAAGATTGAGGACAGAACAAACACAAAGAGGGGAGTGTAACCATGGATCAAAGTAGATTTATTGATATTGTAGTTATTATCTTGTGTTAACAGAAGAACTGATCATATTGATATAAAGATAATGGTTGTCAGGGGTTCATAAAGGTGGGGGAGGGATGAATAGTGGAATACAGGCCATTTTTAGGGCAGTGAAATTGATATGTTACTGCAGTGATGGACAGATGACATTATGTATCTGTCAAAGCATACAAAACTATATCACAAAGTGTAACCCATAATGTAGACTATAGACTTTGATTAGCAATGCTTCAATATTGGTTCATCAATTGTAACAAATCTATCACACTAATGTAAAATGTAAATAATATGGTATGCTATGTGTGCGGGCATCTGGACTGTATAGGAATTCCTTATATTTTTGGTGTAATTTTCCTATAAATATAAACTTCTCTAAAAATAAAATGTATTATTACAAAAAAATCAATCGGCCTTAGATATGAGGGTCTATTTCTGATCTCTCAATTTGATTCCTTTGGTCTATGTATCTATCCTTGTGTCAGCACCATGCTGGGGTTGTTGTTTGTTTGTTTTTGTTTTACCATTTTTTTATTGTATTTTTGGAAGATACATAGATCACAAAAAATGTTACATTAAAAAATATAAGAGGTTCCCACATCTGCACCCTCACCCCCCACTCCTCCCACATCAACAACCTCCTTCATCATTGCAGCACATACATTGCATTTTGACCACTGAAGCTTTTGACCCCTTCATTTTTCTTTTTCAATATGGTTTGAACCAATTATCATTACAAATAAAATGATGACTGGGTTTTCCATTTTCACAAAGTAGGCTGTTGGAATTTTGATTGAGCTTGTACTGAATCTGCAAATCATTTCAGGTAGAATTGACATCTTAACACTATTTCATCTTGCAATCTGTGGACACAGAATGTCCTTCCATTTACTCAGATCGTTGAATTCTTTAACAAAGTATTGCTGTTTGCTGTCTATAAGTCCTTTACATTCTTCGTTAAATCTATTCCTAAATATTTGATTATTTTAGCTGCTATTTTAAATGGAATTTTTTTCTTGATTTTCTCCTCAGATTGTTCATTACTAGTGTACAGATCACCATTAACTTTTGCATGTTGATCCTGTACACTGCCATGGTGTTTATTTCATTTATTAGCTCCAGTAGCTTTGTGGTAGATTTTTCAGGATCATGTCATCTACAAATAGTGAAATTTTACTTCTTCTTTTCCAATTTGAATGCATTTTACTTCTTTTTCTTGCCAATTGTACTGCCAATAACAATAGTGACAGTGAGCATCCGTTTCAGTTTTTGTTTATAAGTTTAGATGGAAGTTTTCAGTCTTTCACCATTGAATATGATGTGAGCAGTGGGTTTTTCATATACCCTCTTTATCATTTTTGGGAAGTTTCTTTTTATTCCTATTTTTCCTAAGTATTTTTATGAAGAAAGGGTACTAAATTATTTCAAATGCCTTTTATCTTTTGAGATGCTTATGTCTTCTTTCCATTCATTTTGTTAATGTGGTGTATTATGTTAGCTTCATTTTGCTAATACTTTGTTGAGGATTTCTGCATCTATATTTATAAAAGAAATTTGTGTGTAATTTTCTTGTCTTATAGTATCTTTATCTGACTTTGGTATTAGGGTGATGCTGACGTCATAGAATGAGTTTGGGAGTGTTCCCTCCTCGTCACGTTTTTGAAAGAGTTTCAGTAAGAATAGCATTAATTCTTCTTGGAATGTTTGATAGAATTCACCTTGAATTCATCTGGTCCTGGGCTTTTCTTTGTTCAGAGGTTTTTCAGGACTGATTCAATCCCTTGCTTGTAATTGGCCTGATGAGATTTTATATTTCTTATAGAATTAGTGTAGGTTGTGTGCTCCTAAGAAATTGTCCATTTCATCTAGGTTATCTCATTTGTTGGTATACAATTCCTCCTGGTATCCTCTTATGATCGTTTATATTGCAGAGACATCAGTATTAATGCCCCCTTGTCTGATTTTATTTATTTGCATCTTCTTTCATTTTTCTTTGTTAGTATAGCTAATATTTTCTAAATTTTGTTGACTTTTTCAAAGAACCAACTTTTGGTTTTGTTAACACTCTATTGTTTTTTTAATTCTCTATTTAATTTATTTGTGTTCTAATCTTTGTAATTTTTTCCCCTTCTTCCTGCTTTCAGATTAGTTTGCTGTTCTCTTTTAGCTCCTGCAGGCGTGTAGTTAAATCTTTGATTTTAGTTCTCTTCTTTTTTTTTATGTAAGCATTTAGCACTATAAATTTTCTTATCAGCACAGCCTTCACTGCTTCCCTTAAGTTTTGATATTTTGTACTCTAGGTTTCATTCATCTCAAAATTAATTTCTCTTTGACCCACTGACTGTTTAAGAGAACATTACCTAATTTCCATATATTTTTAGATTTTCCATTTTTCTGCCTGTTATTGATTTCGAACTTCATTCCATTATAGTCAGAGAAGAAACTTTGTATAATTGCTTTCTTTTTAAATTTATTGAGTCTTGTTACATGCCCCAATATGTGATCTATCCTGGAGAATGATGCATGGGCACTTGAGAAAAATATATATCTTGCTGTTTTGTGATGCGTTGTTCTCTATACATCAGTTAAGTCTAGTTCATTTATATTATTATTCCTGCTCTCTCTTTCCTTATTGATCTTCTTCCTAGATGTTCTATTAATGAGAGTGGTATATTGAATTATCTAACCATTACTGGAGAAGTGTTTATTTCTTCTTTCAATTTTTCTAGTGTTTACTTCATGTATTTTGGGACACTGTGGTTAATTGCACAAGAACTTATGATTGTTATTTCTTCTTTGTGGATTCATCCTTTTACTATTATAGTGTCATTTCTTTTGTCCCTTGTAATAATTTTTCATCAGCTCTCTTTTGGTTACTATTTGCTTAGTTATTTTTTTCAATCCTTTCACTTTCAACTTATTTGTGTCTTTGGGTCTACAGTGAGTCTCTTGTAAACAGTATATCATTGGATTGTGCTTTTTCATCCATTCTGCCAACATGTGTCTTTTGTTTATGGAGTTTAGTCCATTAACATTCAGTGATATTACTATAAAAATAGGACTTGCTTCAACTATTTGTCCTTTGGTTTTTATGCATCAGATTCTTTGTCTCTTCTTTTATGCAGCCTCCTTTTCTATACAGTTTAGCATTTGTGGTGTGTCTGACTGAGCACGTTCGCATTTCTGTTTCTATCAATTTGTAAAATACTTTCTTTTTGGTTACTCTGGGATTTGTACTATCCAATCTATGTCTGAAAACTACTAATTTGAAAAGATACCAATTTAGCCTCAATAGCATACATGTTCTCAACTCCAATATCCACTTCCCCTTTTCACATTGTTTTATCCCATATTACCTCCTTACGTTTTGCATGCCATTTTTCAAGAAATATGACTCTTTCTTATTCAACTGAATTCTGACTCTTACAGGAATTTAATATAGAGATATATATTGAGGATACAGTACCATTGGGTATTGCATTTACCCATTTATTTACCTTTGCTCATTTCTTCACTTCTTCGCTTTGTTCAATGCCACTCTCTCATGTGTTTTTAAAGAATTCTTTAGGGCATGTTTTGGTGATGAAATCGCTCAGTTTTCATTTATCTGTGAATATTTCAATCTCATTTTTGAAGGACAGTATTGATGGCTAAAAAATTTTGACTGGCAGTTTTTCCTATTTCAATACACCTTAAATAATTATACTACTGCCATCTTGCCATAACGGCTTCTGATGAGAAACTGACATCTAGTCTTATTGAGGATCCCTTTATAATTAATCAATTTTCTCTTGCTGATTTCAGAATTATCTCTTTTATCATTGGTATTTGCCAGTCTGATTAGTATGTGTCTCAGTGCAGGTCTATTAGAGTTTAATCTCTTTAGAGTACTTCGTGCTTCTTGGACATGTATATTTGCCATTCATAAGAGTCCTTCATTTTCTGTCGTCCTCCAACATTCCATGGCAGTGGAATTTGTTCTTTCTTTGTTTCTGAGAGGAGATGTATCTAAGGGATGTATTATGATGCCATGTTGATGACATCCAACATCACATTGTTGCCAATTTTTAATTAACTTGTCTGTCTTTTTGTCATTGAGTTGTACTATTTCTCTATATATTCTGGGTATTAAACCCTTATCAGATAGATGGTTTCCAGATATTTTCTCCTATTATGTAGGCGTCTTTTTACGTTTATGGTGAAGTCCTATTATGCACAAAAGTTTTTAATTTTGATGAAGTCTCATTTACCTATTACTCTGTTGCTGTTCATGGTTTTAGTTTAAAGTATAAGAAATCTTGCCTAACACAAAATCCTGGAGATGTTTTCCTGTGTTTTCTTCCAGGAATTGTGTAATTTGGTTCTTATAATTAGGTCTTTGGTTCTTATAATTAGGTCTTTAATCCATTTTATGTTAATTTTTGAACATGGTGTGAGATCAACATCCACCCTCATTCTTTTCCATATAAATATTAATTTTTTGAAGAGACTATTCTTTCCCAATATTTTGTTGTTTTCCATGTTCAAGTTCTTTACATCTTTGGTTAAGTTTATTACTAGGTATTTGATTATTTTAGTTGTGATTGTAAATAGATTTCTTTCATGATTTCTTCTTCAGATTTTTTTATTAGTGTATGAAAACACTTCAGATTTTGAAGTTCTGAACTTGTACCCCACCACTCTTACTTTGTGGTAGATTTTTAAGATTTCCTATATATAGGATTACCTCTTATATGCAAATAGGGAGATTTTGCTTATTCCCTTCCTATTTTGATGCCTTTTATTTCTTTTTATTTTTCCCCATTGTTCTGACTAGAACTTCCAGTGCAATTTTGAATAGTAGTGGTGACAGTGGGCATACTTATGCTGTTTCTGATCTTAGAGGAAAAGCTTTCAGTCTTTCACCTTTGAGTATGATGTTAGCTGTGGGTTTTTAAAATATACCTTTTGTTATGTTGAAGAAGTTTCATTCTATTCCTGGTTTTCTAGGAGTTTTTTGAAAGAGCGATGTAATTTGTCAAATGTCTTTTCTGTGTCTATTGCAATGATCATGTTTTTCTTTTTCTTCATTTTAATAATGAGGTGGGTTTTCATTCATTGAGTCTTTTTTTTTTTTTTAGGTTGAACTACCCTTGCGTACCTGGGATATATCCCATTTCACAATGATATATAATTATTTTAATAAGCTGTTTGATTTAGTTTATTGGTATTTTCTTGAGTAATTTTGCATTTATTTCATAAGGAATATTGGTCTGTAATTTTTCCTTGTTGTGATACCTTTTTTTTTCTTTCTTCTGGTATAAGGGTAATGTTGGTTTCAATGAATGAGATAAGAAGTGTTACTCTCTCTTCAATTTTTTTTTTTAAATAATTTGAGCTCAGTAATGTTCCTTCTTCTTGGAACATTTGGTAAAATTCATCTGGACCTAGCCTTTACATTGTCAGGAGGTTTTAAAATTACTGATTAAGCCTCTACCTTTTATTGGTCTGTTGAGATCTGCTATTTCTTCTTGAGTCAGGGTAAATAGTTTTTGTGTGTCTAGCAATTTGTCCATTTCATCTGATTTAGCTAATTTGTTAGCTTTTAGTTGTTCATAGTATCCTCATATCCTCTTATATTTTTTTCTTTAGTAGGTAGTGATGATCTCCTTCTCATTTTTTTATTTTAGTTATTTGCATCCTCATTCTTTTTGCTCCATCACTCTAGCTAAATAGTTGCTTTTTTATTTTTCTTTCCAAAGAACCAAGTTTTCCATTCGTTAATTTCTATTTTTTATTTACTATTTCATTTATTACTGCTATAATCTTTTCTTTTTCCTTCCTTCTGCATGTCTTACTTTTAGTTTACTTTTCTCTTATTAGATGCTCCAGTTGTAAGGTTAGGTCTCAGATCTGAATTTTTTTTTTTTTTTAACATATGCACTAGGAGGTATAAACTTTGCTCTTAGCTCTGCCTTTACTGCGTCTCGTAAGTTTTGGTATGCTCTATTTCTGTTTTCATTTGTCACAAGATATTTCCTAATTTCTCTTGTGATTACTTCTTTAACACTTGGTTATTTGAGTACATTGTATAATTTCCATTTATTTGTGAAATTTTCAGTTCCCCACTGAAATAAGAATTTCATTTCTAGCTTCATTACATTAAAGTATCTGAGAAGACACATTGCATGATTTCAATGTTTTTTAATTTACTGAGACTTTTTTGTAATCTAACATATGGTCTACCATGGAGAATGATGCATGTGTAGTAGAGAAGAATGTTTACTCTGTTGCCTTTGGGGAAATTGTACTATATGTATATCTGTAAGGTCTAGTTGGTTTATAGTATCATTCAAGTCTTCTATTTCCTATTGATCTTCTGCATAGATGTTCTATCCATTAGCAATAGGGGTGTATTGAAGTCTGATACTATTAATGTATACTTTTCTATTTCTCCCTTCAAGTCTGTCAATATTTGCTTCATATATTTTGGGTTCTTCTATTAGATATATATATATATATATTTATTTATAAGTATTTTATGTCTTCTTATTGATTGACCCCTTTAACAGTACATAGCAACCTTCTTTGTCCCTCATTGTAGTTTTTAATTTAAAGTCCAATTTGTCTGATATTAATATAGCTACTACAGCTCTATCTGCAATACTATTGCAAAATATATTTTTTCTATGCTTTCACTTTCAAGCTATTTGTGTATTTTAACTTAAGGTGAATTTCACAAAAAACAAACAAACTATAGTTTTGATCTGCTCTTTTTAATCCATTCTGCAAATCTCTCCTTTTGACTGGAGAGTTTAATCATATTAAGTTTAAAGTAACGTTAAGTTTAAAGTAACTACTGAAAGTGCACACATTTCTTCTGCTATTGTGTTGTATTGCTTCTTACAGTGCTTTGTCTGTCTGCAAGTTTCTTCTGCCTGCAGGGTAAGTTCTGGGAAGCAAGCCAGAGATGAATGTCTTGGTTAGGTCCTTCATGATCCCACTCAATAGATGTCACTCACATACAGGAACCCTAGTATGCACAAAGGTGTTACTCCCATCCCTCTGGAATGGGGCCACTGGCCCACAACTGGAGGGTAGGCGTCTATACACTACATCATCAAGGGGTGGAGGAGGGGCCAGAAATGGCATCATAAGCTTCTCCTACTGATTTTGGGTTTGTTTTATTGATTCAGGACTCACATAATTACTGAAGCTGTTTAACTGTGCTCTGTAGTTTTGAAGAAGATGGCACTGCCAGATTTTCTTATTTGTTCAGAGATTTTGTGGGGGATTGGCATCACTGAATGACTTATGTTCCACTCTTGTTTTTGGGCATTTTGAATTATATGTTATATGTCTCTGGATCTTGCTTAAATCCCATGAATTCTTATTTATTTGTTTGTTTCATTTTGTTTTAGTAAGTCACTGACTTCTTTAGGTTCAGGCCATAGTTTCTACCACCTCCTGTAGATGATGGTTTCAATGTCAGTTTAGTTTTCAAATTCTTTTCAACATTATTCCCAACTGTCTTGTGTGTATTTGTCACCCAGTGGTCAATGTGGGGCTTAGAAGGTTGTCTACTTTGTAATTAAGGTCAGAAAGCCTTTATTTTCAAACTTCTAGATACTCTCTTACTAGTATCCTGTCTAGAAATCCAGGATTTTAATTTCTCCACTCTGCCACACATTTTCTGTGACCCTGTCCACCTCTGGAACCAGGTAGCAAGAGGATAGACAGAGAAGTAAACAATTAGAATCCCCCCATGCACTTGAGATAATTTTTCCTCTGATCAAATAGAACTGTCTCCTCTCCCCTCAGAATTTTAACTGCTGTCCTGACACCATTTCTATCATCAGCAGCACAGGAATTGAATTGTCTGGCAGCTAGAGCAGAAGTTTAAAGAAAACAGACAAATTTTATAAACCAAGGGTTTCCCATTTTCTCTCACTTGTAAGATTCCCTTTTAACACTTGGATGTAACAGAGAGTGCTTCCTTTCTTGGATTCCTTTCACCTGCACCCATTGCGGAGTTCCAGGTATTAGGCCGCATTTGCATCTGGGAGAAGAGATACTAAAGGTGGAACAAAGGGAAAACTCACTGTCAGTTCATTGGTACTTCTAGTTATGCTTTCCTTCCCCAGTCCATTGCTACCATTTAATTTTCAAAGACCTCAGTTGGCTATTCTATGCATTCACTTCAGGTATTTTGGTTGTAATCAGTAGGAGATATGTAAAGTATGCTTACCTTATATTGACTGAAGCAAAGTCTTTATGACAGATTTTAATGATATAATTTATAAACATTTAAAAGGAAACAGAAGTTATTTTGATCCTGCCTGTATTTCCTAAGATTATGACATTGTGATCCAGCTTCTTTCTGTCATTGATGGAGTGACTGAACTTCCTACATGAGGAAAATGTAGCAGTGTCTTGAGTTAAGACAAGAAATTGATGGACTCTCCTTGAAACTTAAATATCTGAGACCAGTTTATAAGGAATATGATACAGATTACAAAGTTTTAATGAAACTTGAATGTTGGGAGAAGATAGAAATTTATGGTCTTTCCTAATGATGTGCCACAGTGTTCTGTTTCCTTCTAATCTTCCCTTTTGGCTTGGATGGAAATTAGGAGAAGTGCCTATTATTTCATATGCTGGATGAACATCAGCAAGCATATTAAATTAAAATTAATATTCAAATAAACACAGGCAGTCCAGAGTAAAAGACTGAATCTAACAGGATGATAGACAACATGAAAAAATGTTTAACATGTGAAACCTACAAACTGAAGATGAATATATGAATTAATAAAATCATATTTTAAAATCCTTAGGAATTTTTCATAGACAAGAAAATCAATAACTCAAAAAATTGATGTGACTCTAGTCTATTTTTTTTGGTTGTGGTTAGATACTATCTAGAATATTGCTCAATTGTAGATGTCGACCCATTAAAAATACTTGATTGAGAAAATTCTGTCTCACATGATTCAACTGAAGGACTTTAAGGAATTAAAAATTTACTTTGGGGTAGGCAGAATTAAGGAACCAAGAGAGGCACTCAGAGACCAATAACAACATGTGAGAAAAGAACGCAATCCCTAAGCCTAAATTAACAATGATGTAACATATTTTATAGAATCCATGAGGACTGAAGTCATGCAGGTGGGTACACCTGCTAAGATCTGTAATTGTGAAAGGACACAACCCTACCAGATGTTTGGAACTGCAGCATGAGGGGAATGAGGAAAATATATCTCAACCTTTATCTCCTCTTATATTCTGATCTCTTTGTTATACCCATTATGGGCTGAAGATGATAGGATGTCGGCTGAAAAAAAATTCTGGGTGACACAATAAATTGTGGTCAAGTTCAGAGGGCATATGATATGTCAGAAAAGGATGGAGAATAGACCCAGGGACACTCAGCATTAGAGAACTGAAAGCCTAACGTGGTAATAGAGTTGTGTAGAGCATTGGCAACAAATGCTCTACAAATAAAAATAAAAATTTTGCTGAAATAAAAGCTAATATCAGTATGTCCTTTAATACAAAGAAATTAAGTTATTCAAGACCCCACTAATTTATATTCTATTATATGATCAGTCTGGGACCTTTTGTCATGTGAGTTTGCCCTCTCTGCTTCAAGAGAAAGGAAAAGATGTCTTTATGGAAATGAAGCTATTCTAGGAATAGATGAGAATTTAGTGACTAAAAATCTTCCTAGGAAGTATAAAATTTTTGGGAGAAGTGACTTAAAATTTAATATTATAGATATGTTTAAAATGAAAAGAAAACCATTTTCATAAATATATAGTGTTACTGGGAAACTAAGATAGCACTTTCTTATATGTTGTACCATTATTTTCCTTTCCATTTAAGGCAAAACCACTTTAATTTTTTTAATATAGCATTGTATTTGATTCTTCAACTGTAATTCATTTTTATGCTTCATCTATAAAATAAAGAGAAAAGAAAGGAAAATTTAGTGCCAACCTTTTAATTCACCTCCAGGGACATATCTTTGTCATCCCCTTGAGTTGTGGGTTGGACTTAGTGACCAGCTTTTAACAAACAAAATATAGCAAAGATAATGGTAGGCCACATATGAATTTAATTTACAGCTGCACTGTGGATTTCATTTTTTCTGTTCTCTTCACTTATTTTGTCTCATTTTCCCAAAGGGTAACCAACTGCCATGTTATGAACTGCCCTATGGAGAAGTCACTTGGTGAACAACTGAAATCTCCAAAGAACAGTCAGAGAAAACCAGAGGCATTTATTCCAATATCCCATGAGGAAATGAATGCTGATACATGAGTGAGCTTAGAAGCAAAACTTCCCTCTGGTGGTTTGAAGATATATGCACTCTAGAAAAACATGTTCTTAAATTTAATCCATTTTGTGGGTGTGAACGCATTGTCAGTAGAAGCTTTCGATGAGGTTACTTCAGCTAAAAAGGGTGTAGCCTCTATTCCTGGAGTTACTTATAAGCAGAGTTCATACAGACAGAGAAAAATCCATATGCAGTAAGAAGCTGAATATTAACAAAATCAAGAAGAAAAAGGAAGGACCAGGAGATGTCTCCATGTGACAGAGGAACTAAACATATCAGGTATCCAGTCTAAGAATGCGAGTCATTAAGAAGAAATCATTGCCTTAATGACACTTGTATTTGGAATTTCTTTTAACCTCAAAACCATGAACAAACAAATGCTTATTGTTTTACTCAATCCATTTCATGGTATTTACTTGAGCAACATAGGAAGTGAAAACTCCCTAGTAGAGCCTTCACATAAAATTGTGCCTCTGGGGGTCACCTCGATTAGAGTCTCTGAGAGACCTGTCACAGAAACACCCACCCAAAAAATCATACCTGAGTTCTCAACTGAAACTATGAGATAATAAATGTTTGTTGTTTTATTCCTCTAAGTTTTGGGATAATTTGTTTTGTTGCAAAAGATAACTAATATACCAATCAGTGGTATGGTACATGAATGAAATTATGTGTTTATGAAGTAAATATACTGGTTGTTTAAGTAGTACATCAGATGCATTCATTTTATTCTATACAGTTAATTGTAATATACCTGAAGAAAAGAAATACATTTAAATTTATCCCATCACATTTGCTCAGTTCCATGTACTTAACCACTTGAAATACACTCTTTAGTGAAGCTCAAAAAAAAAAAAAGAAGAAAATAAAAGGTGCAACACTTAAAATGTAAAATGTGTTTCTATTTTGATTTCCACCTAATCTTTATTATTTTTTTTTAATGCTGAAAGCTTTATCTTTTAGCTGGATATGTTTTAATGAGATTCATGTCATTAAGAAAAAATCATTAAGGTTTATACTTAAGAAACAAAGAATAAGAAAATTTGAATTCTGTCACATATTTTGCATAATGTAATCAACAGCTATATAAAATGACACATTTAATTTTAAAATAGTTTAATTGTAATGGGAGGAGAGCTGGTAAAGTATTAATAAAGATGTTATTTGGAAATTAGGACACAAAGCATTTAACTATTAATATTGTCATTACATTTTTTTTTACTTAAATTGAATATGTTTAACTTAAACCATAAAATGGAAGTAGACCATAATCTCTAAATGGTGTTATAAGTACAAATCAATTGGGGAAAATGTTTCCATTATATTTGCTTTTATTTCATTTATTACATTCAAGTACATTAAAGATGAGCATGAGTATTTTAGGTAAACCAAAATGTGAGGGGGTAGTTCTAAGAAATTGAGACACCATAAACTATGAGAAAATTACACCCAAAACTATAAAATTTGGTGAACACCTTGCAGTTTAGATAGAGTCCCCTAAATGTTAAGAACTTCTGCACTTTATAATTTAAGTGCTGATCTTTTTTTGTAGGCCAGAATTTTTCATGTTTTTTCTGAAGTTTACACTCTCAAAATATATTTAATTAGCAGAATTATAATAAATAATGAAAGGATGAATCATATATGCTTGTAAAGAATATAATTAAAGGAAATTTGAAAATATTTAGAATTGCAGAAATCAGTATTTATATAATATTAGTAGCTGAAAAGATTTAAGAGAGGATGATACCTCTGTAAAGTTTAGATTTTTTAAAAAAATTCATATTTTGATGGTATTATTATTTAACAGCAGTAAGATTCTGCTGGATTTTCTCACAATTGCCTTGCTAAACATTTTAAAGTATGTCCTTATATCCAGGGTCAGAGGAGGATACAGTGTATATCTGTACAGATGTTACTTATATTTTAACCAACATTCTAAAATGCAAGTATTCAAATGATTCTTTCTTCTAAAAATGCATTCAAATGAATCTGCTATTTCCAGAGAAGTATTTTTTTTAATTTCCTTCAAAATCTCTTACTCATTCTTTTGAGCATCCTAAATGGAAGCAATGAGGGTAGATTTTAAATTAGGTAAAAACCAGATGTCATTTTAAACTCAGAGAGTAAGATGGGTTATCAAATTAAATAGTACAATTTGTGATAAAAATAACATGTGAATATATAGTTCTGAGATTTTTTCTCTATTTCCTTTATAAATTATTTCTAAAAACAGATATTAAAAGGATTTCTAAATTAGGCAGCCTAACTAGAGTAAAATACTTGCTCTCCCAAAGCAGACATTTTAAAGGACAAGGCTCATTTGTTGAATAAGGTCTGAATTTCAATGAAAAGAACATTCTAATCTAGAGCTAGAGTAGTTATTATACATAGGTGGAATATAAATTTCATCTTTCTTTAAGTGAAGAGTGGGGTTTTTATAGATTTACCTAATGATGAGTTAGTTCTATAAGACAGAAACACTAAAAGAAAAAAAAAGGATGAGAGATAGTTGTTATAATGCTTTGTATCTCATATAAATAGTAAATGTATTTAATATTTGTCAAAATAATTGCCAAAAGATGGAAGCAACCCAAGTGTTCACCAACCAATGGATGGATAAACAAAATGTGATATATACCAACAATGGAATACTACTCACCTTTAAAAAGGAATGAAGTTCTGGTTCATGCAACAACATGGGTGAACTATGAAGACATTATGCTGTGACATAAACCAGACACAAAAGGACAAATATTTTACCATTTCACTGATATGAGATAATTAGATTAAGCAAACTCATAAAGTTGAAATCTAAAATATAGGTTACCAGGGGTTGGGTTAGGAATAAGAAATGGGGAATTAATGCTTAATTTGTACAGAATTTCTATTTGTGTTGATTGTAAAGTTTTTGAAATGAGTGGTCATAATGGTAACACAGCATTCTGACTATAATTAATAGCAATGAAGAATCTACTCGAACATGGTTAACAAGGGCAATTTTAAGCCATAATTTAAAAATAAAAATTAAAAGCTAAAAAGTAAGACAGTACAACCAGTGAACCCTATTGTAAATGATGGACTATAGTTAATAGTACAATTACAAAAATGTTCTTTTATGAATTGTAACAAATATACCACAATAATGCAAGGTGTTAATAATAGGGTGGTATATTGGGAAAAATACATGCTAATGTAGACTATGGAATAGAGTTAATACTACAATTATAATATTCTTTCATCAATTATAAACAAAGATACCAGTCTAACACAGAGTCAATAAAAGGGAACACTATTTTTACATGATTTTTCTGTAAATCTTCAGTTTCTTTAATTAAAAAATATTCAAAAATTAAATGTATTATTTAAGTTAAGCACCCATTCATTACATCAATGACTTTGATAAGGACAATTTGGTAGAGTGTAGAGCTAATACCTGACTGAAGTAGTTTTATCTGAAATTAAAGGTAGATAAATTGGAGATTATAGATATAAATTATATCTATATAGCAAATGTATTATACGATGGAAAATGCAAAATTGATGCTCTTGGAAGGAAAACGAGGAATTCTTAGAAAGAAAGTAAGAAGTTGAGAAGGAATGGGATATTTTGAGTAAGTGGAGGCTATAAGTTCATGAAGGAGTATGGAGAGTTCATCTCTGGTAAAACAGGAAGACAGATAATGTAGATCAAGAGTTCTCAATGAGGGGTCCAATCTTGAATTGAAATTCAAAGAACATTATTCTTGTGGGGATGTGTTGGGGATATATTTCCTAAATAATATACATATAATGTGGACTTAGTAAGGGCTCTGTGGTTTTCAACTGACTGGCATAGGGGTCTGTGGAATAAAAAAGGTTAAGAACCCCTAATATAGATGAAGAAATTGAAAGGTAGATGTAGGGGTGGTGTTCTTTGTTCTACAGATATTTGCTTCTAATTGTTTCTGTTTTTCATTTAGGTTGGCAGCGAAGTCTTTAGTTGAATGAGAAGATAGAGGAGATGGTGTTGCAAATTTGAGGAAGGAGGAAAATATATGAAATATCTTCTAGAACAGGGATTGGCCAACTGTCTGTTTCAGGTTTTACTGAAATATATCCATACTCATTTGCTTACATAGTGTCTGTGTCTCTTTCAATCTACAATGGCAAAGCTGTGTAGTTATGATAAAGACCGTATGGTATGCAAGCATAAAATATTTTCTCTTTGGTCCTTTGAATAAAAGTTTAGAAGCCTTTGTATTAGAAAAAGAAGAGATTGGTTTAAAGGGACATGAAGTATGATTACCTAGTGGAATTGGGACCCATTTAAGGTTTAACTTGTGAATGAAAATGAAACCAATTATGTGGTTTTCTTCAGCTACATTCATCTGCACAAGTACAGGTATGGAGTAGGTAGACTTGGAGTAGGTCTTGAAATTCGACTGTGACTTTGCCAACCAAGAACACCTGGTGGAAAGAGGGGCAAGGGAGTCTAGGATATATGAAAAGAAATAATTATAATGATTGACTATAAAATCCAAGTTAGTTAAGGAGAGGAGAGAGTGTCAAAGGGAAGAATAACGATTGCTAAATTGCAAAGTCATTATAAATAATTGAAGTCTTGGACGAGTAAACAAGATTGCACCCAGGTGCAAAATAGTTGTTGTGAAAGATAGCAGCTGGTAGCCACAGAGATGCATGGAATTAAGATTTTTAAAGAGTTGCAGTTACTGATAAAGAGAAGTTCTACAGTTTGACTGACCATGGGAGGAGTCACTAAGGTAGGGTATAAGATAAGATGATTAGAGAGTAATTTTTAATGAATTCAGAAGTTAAGGTATGGAAAGAATTATCTGTAGTTGAGTTAAATTACCAAAAAAGAAGACAAAGTGCCAGGAGCTTAAGCAATTGAGATATAGAAGAAGGTTGATAGATGAAAGCAACAGTGTAGGGAAGCTGATGACATAAGATTTGGAGTTGAGGGTTTTTAAGCAGGAGGAAAGGAGACAGTTTTAGTTTGCCAGGGCTTCTATGAAAATACCATAGACAAGTCAGTTTAACCAACGGGAATTTATTGTCTCACTGTTTCAGGGCTAGAAGTAGAAAATTAAGGTATCATCAGGCCATGCTTTTTCTGAAATCTATAGCATTCTGGTGATGGCTTGCTGACAGTAGATCTTTGCCTCTATCACATGGTAAATCTCTTCTCCTTCCTCCTTCTGTTTCCTCCTTTGGCTTCTACCTTTTTGTCCAAATTTCCTTTGCTTATAAGTACCGCAGCCATATAAAATAAGACCTATACTGAGTCAATTTGGCCTTAATAGGATACTCAAAGATCCTGTTCACATATAAGTCCACTCCCACAAGACTGGGTGCTAAGTATTTAATGTGTCTCGTCAGGGACATGGCTCAATCTCCAACAAGTTTTGACTGAAAGTAGCAAATGAAGAGCAAGACAGTGGCAGAGAGGCTGTGTGAAGAAAAACAGACAAAACTCTAGAGTGCAGCAAGGAAAGCAGTGACCTCAGAGGTTATATAGTTTGTACTAGAACAAGAAGGTGAAGGGAAAACTAGGAGTTAACTTAGACTTATTGTGTTGGCTCCACCTAGACAATCAAAAGAAAATGCTTTGTAAAAGTATTTATGTAATCATGACTTTCTTTTCTATATTTTTGGGAAGATTTAAAACTAAGCCTAGATTCTTGAACAATTATATCCACATATGATGGTTGAGGAAGAATGTTATTGTAAATCTATAAAAGCTTAATTGTTCATCCAATTTTACATTTGTTCTTCCAAAAGCATTGAATTAATCAGAGAATTTATAAAATATTGATTCAATTTTCCAGGCCACATTTTAAGATGAAATTTGCGAAACAAGTACTTCAGATACAGAGCCTAGTTTGAGTGTTATAATTTACACCATATATAAGAATGACTGAAGAAACATAATTTAAGGCAAAGAAAAAAATAGAGATATCATGGTTGTCTTCATATATTTAAAGATTAGTCATTTGAAACTAGCACTAATTCTAGATTCTTCAGGGAGGCAGAAATAGGATTAACAAGTGGGAATTACAAGTAGAGAGGAATTAACTCAAAATATTTGAAATGATTTTATGAAAGTATAACTCCTCAACAAAAATAGGGGCTGCTTTAAGAGAAAGTCATAATATGAGGAATTTAAGTAGAGGTTCAACTATAATGGATGTACAAGAAGGAATTTCTGCATTTTTCAATTGTTTGAAATCATGATTCCTAGGATGATTTGAAATAATCAGTTGATTAGTGTCATTCATCCTGTGTACCTCTGTATTTAGCTGATTTTCCACCTTTTCTATGTTTACTCTTGAGTAGATGGATCTTAAAGCCATTCATATAGTATTTTTCATGTGTAATATCGCTAAATATTTTTTGAAAGATTTATTTATTTATTTATTCTGTTCCCCTTCGTCCCTGCCTCCACCTCCGCCCTGGTTGTCTGTTCTCTGTGTTTATTTGCTGCGTCTTCTTTGTCTGCTTCTGTTGTTGTCAGCGGCACGGGAATCTGTGTTTCTTTTTGTTGCGTCATCTTGTTGTGCCAGCTCTCCGTGTGGGCAGCGCCATTCTTAGGCAGGTTGCACTTTTTTTTCGCGCTTGGTGGCTCTCCTTTTGGGGTGCACTCCGTGCGCGTGGTGCTCCCCTACCCAGGGGACACCCCTGCGTGGCAGGGCACTCCTTGTGCGCATCAGCACTGCACATGGACCAGCTCCACACGGGTCAAGGAGGCCCGGGGTTTGGACCACGGACCTCCCATGTGGTAGACGGATGCCCTAATCACTGGGCCAAGTCCACTTCTCAGTATTGCTAAATTGGTACCATGACTAAGAAATATTTATTTGGGCAAAAATACTTAAATCCAGCATTTTTTTTTCACTAAAGGAAAATTTGCTTTTGATAGTTCTCTTTTTAGCTCTGCTTTCTTCAGTCCTACCCATCACTTTTCTATGACAAAAAAAATGAAATTTAGATAATATTGTCAAAACTTGTTTCTGGGGCTAATGATGGACTTTCACTCTGTTTTCATTAGTTCAACCTGATATAGATGTTAACAGCTACCCTGGTAAGTGGTTGGGGTAAAAACTTCATTCTGTGTCTAATTGGGCAACTATGTCTAATCTCAGCCAGAACTAAATGATTAAAGTCCCCAAATAAAGTTCTAAGCAAAAACAGAAACAAAATGAGAAAATATAACACAAAACGCATTTGGGATATTGTTACAAACCCTGCATTTAAAATTCTTCTGATATATATAGATATGTCATATATATATATACACATATATATATACATGTATATATAAATGCTGTGCTGTCATGATGACTCCTAGAGATAACCAATCTTTATAGAGCCCTAGAAGTGCTAAAGCAGCAAAGGAGAGGTTCACAGTGAAGAGATAAGACTTATGGATCAAGTGGGCAAGATTAAGTTAAAGTTTAAGGGAAAGTAGTAGGCAATATGCTCCCAAATTGAAAGGGTTTTAAAGGTAAGTATTCCTGCTAAGTCTGGAAAACCAGACATAGTTTTGTTTCCTCCAGTTTAGAGATAATAGAATGAAACATTAGCCATTTCAGGTAAACTCCTTCTCTTTCACAAAGGCACATGTCTATTGTGGAGTGAAATGCTACAGTAGTGCTTCCTGGAAACATGGGTTCAGGGCACAACAGACGTTTTCAGCAAATGATCCTTTTATTACTTGCACAGAATAGAGTTGAGAAAGGGCAAATAATTACCTTGTCACTTGTACAGCACAAAGAGTCCAAAAGAGCAGGGGAAGAAGTCCCATCACAGTCAGTCTCCTGGGGTGGCTGAAAATTGCTCTGGGTCAGGGTTGATAGATGGCACCTCCTCACGCCCCACTTTGTGGTAGAGAAGAGAGACAAATCTATATGCTCTGAGTGTGGTTTTTATCCATGTCAGTAGAAGGGGGCCCTGCCACTGTTTTGATAAGCATTTAGGCTGCTTAAAGTTCCTGTCCTTTTCATTAGACTTAATATGTCCCCTAGGTTGTAGAATGGCTCACAATAGAAAAGGAGGTTGGGGTAAGCAAGGTCTGTGTAATGGCTGCTTGCCAAGTGTTTCGATTTCCCTAACAACTGTGTTAGTTAATGTTGTGCACTACACTGTTGGAGGAAATATTGGAACAAAGGAATAAATCATGTGGTGATGGCGTGGATACAGATATTTTCATCCCCTGGATACACCCAAATTAAAGTAACTTTATAAAATAAAAAAGCTCAAACTTTGAGGGAGGTGCACATGTTTACTACTTTTATGCTGCCTTTTAATAATCTGTTTTATATCAAAAGCTAAATATAATCTGATTAATGTACCTGGAGAAAACCCTGGAAATTGCTATTCTTCACAACATCAATATTTCAATATTTTTAAAATAATGAACATGTACAACTTTTGCAATCAGAGAAAAACTCAGTAGTCACATTCCACAAAATGATGGTATTTGTTTGATATTGTTAAGGGGTGAAGATCAAGAATTTTCTAACAATAACAATGAAAGAATTATATTTTCTTCTAAAAGAACTAAATAATTCTAAAGATGTTTTCAGTTAGTTGATTCTACGGACTTCTCAGATAGAACATATGTGTCCCAATATGAAATCCTGAAAGAAGTATACAGACTTGATGTCAGTTTTAGAAATTATTCGTTTATTCTATCCTAAGTGTGATTTTGCCTTTGATGGCTGCAGAAACAGCTAAACATATAGCAAGATTTTTATTTTAACATGAAATTTCAGATGTAATGAGAGGTATGCATGGCATGCAAATAACTAAAATCACTGCACTTGCTGATAGCTTTCCTGCATTTTAATCTTCCACAGTTATTGCAGTTTATTAATTATTTTCATCCAAAATGCATTCTCCTTAAAAACTTGTGGAATTGTGGAGCTGGCTGTCAGTGATCCTGGTCATTGGTTTTTCTGTCACATGGAAAATGCCTTTGCCTTTCTCCTCCAGGCTTACTTCTGACTTCTTCCCATAACCTTCAACTTATAGAGTTAATCAAGATTACAATCAAACCTGATTCAATTGGGCCACGTCTTAACTGAAGTAACTTCTTCAAGAGAGTCTCTTTACAATGGGCCTACACTGTCCGAAATGCAAACGAAGACCAAGAAGTTTTCCAAATTGAAGCACATAATTCAATCCACCATATAGTTCATCAACTCTTGTTTTGTAGATCTCATTGCTTTCACATGATTCAAACAGTTTTACACTTCGTGAGATTTGTTGGCCTTTGTTTAAGTCTCAGAAATATAAGTGTGTCTCTTTTGACATATTGCCTATTAATGTCCAACATTTTTCAATGAAAAGGTGAAGTTCATTTGATTTACCAGATAATTGCCTATTTATTTTTTGACTTAGACACAAGAAAATCATATGCAGCTGAATCTTCGACCAATACTTATATATTTTCAATAGATCATATATATATGTATACGGTAAATCTTTGCACTCTAAAATTGATTTATAACACCTATCGCTAGATTCATTTGATTCATTCTTTCTCATAAAAACATGACCAAATTTATGAATCCCCAACTAAATACCCATAACTGTGTCAGGCTTGCCAAGCATGTGTAGACATTCAAAAAAAAAAAAACAAAAACAAAAAACAAAACTTTTTATTAGTAGTTAAGAAATGTTTCCATTTTTTGTTTACTAGGCTGTATCATGAACACCTAGAATGTTGCCATATATAGTAGGTATTCAAGAAAAATATTTTAAAGAATGAAGGAATACCAGAACAACCACAGCTAAGGTGATTTTGAATAGCTGAATTGGAGAAAGTTCCAAGTGTTCTGCATTCCACTTAGTTTTTATTAGATATATTAAGGACTGGACTGCTTCTTCCCAAAGGGGGGTGTTTGATTACATGCATGGGAGAAGCTATTCAAAAGAATTCTGAATGGTTCTACTAAAACAGTTATAGCCCAGCCCTGGCAATGATGCCTAATTATACAAACCAAAGGGTAGTTTCATTTTTGCGGGGAAATCATGAACTGAAGGTAAAGTTGAGATCTTCAAGCAGTTAAAATGTAGCTACAGTGATGACAAAATTTTATACTGGACCCTCTATTTTAAAGAAACTGTTTTCTTCTTTTTCTACCCCCAGGGCCAAGTACAGTTCCAAACAAAGTTTTTGGAATATAATAGGAACTCAATATGTATTAAGTGTCCTGCAAGAGTAATAACCCGTATGTAACATATTCTAAAAGCACAATATTTCACATTTAACATCTTCGAAATTGGGTAAAAACTTACAATCAACAGTAAAGTATATTTGTTATTGGCCAAGTGACAGTCATAGCATAGTTGTCATTTTGTATGTTGGTATAATTTTGGTCACAACTGTTAATATTGAATGTGAATTTCATTTTAAAATTATTCAAACATATTACACTGATTTGACATGGAAACAAAAAAAGGTTATTAAGAATGAAGAGAGTCATAGAACAGATCAGAAGTGTCTAAATTTTATGAATGAAATAGGTCAACTACAAAGTGATTTATGATATCTAAAAGAGTAAGATACAAGTAGCTGAAGCTATGTATATTTTGTTATTGAGAAGAAATTGAAAGCAGAAGAAATTTCAAATATCTCAGAAGACAGGGGAAACATTTCAGAGCAAGGAGAAGCTAGTACAACCAAAGTATGTACCATAATGGACTAAATTTCAATCTTAGATCTTCGTGTCATTGATTATATGTTCTTTCCTTGTAGGACACAATGTTATGTCTTACAAATAAACTAACAGGTTAGACTCAGTGAAATACTGTTAAAATTTTTGAGCATCTACTCTGTATTAAACAATTTATAACATGATTTCTTACTTCAGGAAAGATTCATAGCAGCTGGAAGTATTATATCTAATCTTTACAACATGTCTTGAAATAGGCTTGTCACACCCATTTTAGGTTTATAGAAAAGGATTTCATAAACAGTTATATAAAGATTATATACTAGAATCAGTTATTGAATCCAAGGCTTTTTTTCCTCATAAACCCCTCTTATTTCTACCATCTTCCATTACCTCAGCATAAAAATCATACAGTACCTATATTTAACTTAATGTATTAGACAGTAGTATGTATAAATTAGTTAATACTGTTAAAATATAATATTAAATTAAACTGAAGATACTTTCAAAAGATACACAAATACTCTGTTTCAACCCAACTTTGAAGGAAACGAGTTAGAGAAGCTGTAAGAATATAGGCCTGACCACTTGCTTGACTGTTGTGGAACTCCACATGAGTAATAGAACACCCTGTTTTATTGATGGTAGTAGAGCTCATGCTGCAAGAACAAGCGATTATGAAGTTTGGTCAAAATAACAGGCATGCTGCCACAGTAGTCAGATGACCATTGCTCTGGGTGGAAGAGTTAGCTACAGCAGATTGTTCCAAGGAAGACAAAGAAATTTGCCATTTGAGAGAAGAGTTACAACTAGAAAGGGATCTGCAGACTTCTACCTCCACCTTAGTAACTGGCCTCTCCAGAGGAAAAAACGGTACCAATGGTACTGCAAACTTAATCCTCTCAAAACTGTGTACTGCCTTCCTGCAATTACACCACCAAACAAACCATTTGTGCACCTCATGTAACTCTTGCAAAAACTCTGTTCTCATACCCTCTGGAATGTCTTTGTCCTGAGACTCCATATCTTGCCTCTCCTTTTCTTTCTTCTTTGAGGAGTGCTATCTTCATTCTTTGACCGCCACCATCAAAGAACCCCTCCTATTCCTAAGTCTCAATGAAGCTCATGACAAACCATTTACCTTGTGTGTTCTTTGGTCTTAAGGCTGCCCACTTGTGTCCTTCAAAGCTGGGTTGAAATACACACAAATGCAACCACACAAACACAGTTTCCCACACTGTCTTAGGTACACATATGAGCATTCAGCTTTTTCCAAAGAAACATAATTTATTACTTGGCATATATTGTTTTGGGCTTTCATGATTCTTAGCTGATGTGGTTATGCAAGAACCAACTGTTGCCAATTGCATTAATTACTTTTAATAATTTCAAATTTTCATAAGGACAGGTCCATAACTAAACGATTGTTGCAAATCTCCCAAATGACATTTTCTGCAATTTTACCACCGAATTCAGGAAAAGTCAGACTAATTAGTAAGGATGCCGCATAGATCTGATTTAATATTAGAAATAGAGTACTCAGGTTCAATTAAATAGCAGTGCCACTTAGATAGCTGAGAGGTTTTGCAGATTCAGCCTTCCTATGAAATAAAACCAATTTTCATAAATTTTCACTTCTGATTAGAGCCCACTGGGATTCCCTGAGAGCTTCCATCTAAAGTGCACACACAAATTCCATGAAAGCCCTATACTTACAGTACTCTCAAAGCAATTTCATGTCTTTCGTGTGACTCACTTCTTTCATTGAGAGTGATGGCATTATTTTGTCTAAGTGTGTAGCAGAAAAGCTATTTAAGGCCAAGGAGTCTACTGGTTTAGAGCTAACAGGAGAGTTTAGAACCAGTACTTCAATATGGAGTTTCTGGTATTAGAATAAAGCATTCTTGTCCCAAATAAATGCCATTAAATGAATATATTTAGTTGCATTCTAATTTTAGAATTCCAAGGTTCCTAAATAAAACGGTTTTATTTTGCACACTAGTACAGAATTCCAGATAAATTAAACATTCCTGGAAAAATAATGTATTTCTTAAGCCTTAGATACCAATGAACTGATTAAGTATGAGCAGACTGCAATTTTTTCTAATGGTTTTTCTTGTTTCTAGCAATTTTTTGCTTGTATATATTTCCACCTGTTAAATTACTCTGTAATTTACTGTTTCCTGCTATTTGACAAGAAAACATTATAATCACAATAAAAGTAATTTAAGGCTATTACCAATCAATGAAATATGTCTCAGTCTAAAATGAGATTGAAATAATTTAGGGAAATTTTACAGTCAAATTAGAATGGAGATTATTCCACAGGGGGGAATCAACTTCTGCAAAACTGCAAGCATCATATATTTCCTAATAAGTTCTCACAGCTGAAACAAGTTCATAGCAGCACAAGAAATACAATAAAATGATAAGAATCTCAGAAATAAATTCTGGCAAAAAAACAAAACTGAAACAAGCAGACAACAAATGTATTGGTGTATAATGGATTTAAAGTTAAGTTCAGAAATGGATTTAAAGTTAAGTTCCTGAGTGTGATGGAGTTGGACTCAGATGTGAACTTTCTACACATGCCTCTTCTATCACTTTTACTGAACTTGTACTTGGCACTGGGGTTGGTGTATACCCAGGAGACTTCAGTCTCTGGACTGGCCATGTGGCAGCTGGGCCTTGAGCCTCAGCAGAGTTGCAGCTCCTACTCTCCAGTTTGTTGGACTTGCACAGGTCAGCTAACAGGGAGGTGAAGATGGTCAGCCACCACACCTGGGAACTGGGAGTGCCTACAACTGCAAGCAGGAGAATCACATCCATCAATCATGTGGGATCTAAGCCCCCTCTTGATATAGAGGTGGAGTGGACATTATCAACCCAGGGTCCACAGAATGGAGGAATAAAATATGGATGAGAGTGAACTTACTGGTATTCTACTATAGAACAATGGTGACTAGTAATGGAAAAAACTGTAGCATTGATCTGGAGAGAGTGGCCACGATAATTGCTGAGAGCAGGGAGAGGGAAGAAGAGATGAGATGTGGAGACATTTTCGGTACTTGGAGTTTTCCTAAATGATATTGCAGGGACAGATGATGGACATTATACATTCTGCCATAACCCACTGAATGTACTGAGGGGGAATGTAAATTATAATCCATATGATGCAGCAGTGCTCCAAAATTTATTTACCAAATGCAATGAATGTGCCACAATGATGAAAGAAGTTGTTGATATGGGAGGGGGGGGGGTATGTGGGAACTTCTTATATTTTTTAAAGTAACATTTTTTTGTGTGATTTATGTACCTTAAAAAAAGGCAATTTAATTTAAAAAAACAAAAAATAAAAAATAAAGTTAATGAAAAATAGTAACATTAAACTTATGTGGCATATAGGATTTAATACTGTTGAATAACTTACCACAAATATCATTTATTGAATGTTTTTGCTTCACTCTTAACTCTAGGAAATTATTCCTAATATTAGTTAGCAATTTTTCAAAGGTATACCACCCCTCCTCACTGTCCACCAACACACAAAACTGAAATGCCAACAGGAAAAGCATTTTATTTCCCTCTTGAAATGCAATTACTTTCAGTTTATCTTTTCTGGGAAAATGTAACATCTGAATTTGAAGACCCTATAAGCAATGTCAATATTTGTTCACAATTTGATGCCAGGAATTGATGTGATGAATTTTATTTATTTCTGTATATACTAACATTCATTGAGAAGAGTGACAATATTCCAAAAATACCAAGGCCTAAATGAAATAAGTACTTGAGTATTTATTTATAGTAAATATTAAGTTCAACACAACTGGTTGGAAAATGAACAAATATATCTCCTGCAACATGCTTTTGTTTCCCTAATTAATGAACAAAAATAACTTTTTATTCTTCCCTAGCCTCTTTTCCCTCTGCCACTGCCCTTATCTCCCACCCTCTAACTGTCTGATGCTTTTTGTCAGTTACCTTATTGGGTTGAATTCTCCAAATAATCCACACAAATGAAAACAAGTTGTTGTGGGTGTAGGGACAAAGTTGCTAACTAACCATTCCTTCCTTTAAAGTGGATTTACTGAATTCACTCATTTACTCTTAAAACTGGACTCCTCTCACATTCTAGGATGTCTGCTAAAAACAAGAAATGAAAATGAGAGAGGTATTAAACTAATGTGGAAAAGAGCAATACTGGGAAATGGGATAATAAGACCTCTTATGAAAATAGATGTTGTATCAAGTATGAAATTATGCTATTGAAGCAATTATTTTTTAACTACCACCAACTCCTTCCAGAAAACTAGACTTGATCCTTTCTATTTGCTTTAAAGAAAAAAAAAAAATGTACAGCTGCCAAAGAATTAGAGCCTTGCATGGCATGTTGTTTTATATATCTGTTAGTTTTCTGGGATGCTTGTCTGATCTAGTTTTCTGGGATGCTTGTCTGATCTAAAATTCAAAAAATTTCCAGTAATGCTCTAGGAAAAGTGAACATTAATTGATTCATTCTTCAAACTAGAAAATATCTATCGTACAGTTAAAGCATAGTAAATACAAAGAAAAATGTGATTCCAGCCTTCAAAGAAATGACAAATGATAAAGATAAAATGATACAGCACGATTAAGAATGTAACAGACATGCTATTAAAATATATTTTCTTTGAATTTATCAGGACTCTTATTTGCTTGTTTTTTTTTTTTAAATCAAGCCCAAGTTTTGTAGTTTATACTTTTATATCTTCTAATTTGAACATTAGCCACAAGATTATTTAGAGATGCCTTGAAATTATCACATGGACACAGACTGCTAAGAAATATTAGATTTGCTATCATTTTTGTTGGTTAGAGAAGTTGTGGGTTTATAGAGCTATCATGCATAAATTACGGAATTCCCACATACCACCTTATTAACATGTGTGGTACATTTGTTACAACTGATGAAAGTACATTTTTATAATTGTACTATTAACTGTAGTCTATGGTTGAGCCTGTGGTTCATTTGTTATGCAGTTACACAGAGTTTGAAAAATAAAACAAAAACAACCTTTATTCTAGTAACCTATACAAAAGCTAAAATTTCCATACTTCTAGACACATTCAAATATGTAATTCATTATGTTCACAATGTTGTGCAACTATCACCACCATCCATTTCCAAAACTTTTCCGTCATCCCAAATAGAAACTGTACATTTTAAGCCCTATCCCATCCTCACTTCATACCCTGGTAACCTATATTCTAGATTCTGACTCATTGACTCAATTTTTTTAAGCTCAGTAGAGTTATTTGTGCAATTATAAGATGAGGACTGAATGAATGAATGTAGCTCAAAGTCACATTCAATTTGCTACAGAAAAGACAATGGAGCTCCATCTCAAACGTTTCATGCTACTCCAAATTCTTCTCTAACATCTTGATTGTGAAGAAAATTAAGTTCACAAATTCATAGCTGTTGATAGAGAAATGATCATATTATGATGGTTGCTATCCTCCTTTCTTATAACAGAAATATAAAAAAGGTTGATTTATTCAAAGTAAATATGACAATCTCAAAAGTGGCATTTTGCCATTTATTTTCAGTACCAAATTTATGCCTTTGATGTTAATAATATAACTATTAGTAATGATGGATGCTGTTTATTTTCACAAGAACATTGTCAGCCATATTTTAGTGTCATTCCCAGTTTATCCATGAGAAAACTAAGATATAGAATTAATATAATTGTCTATGGTTATATATTCATTAAGTGGATGATCTAGGGTTTAGGTACACATCTGAGCCTTTGCATCAATACTTTATGCTGTCTCATATTACACTTTTAAAAATCTAACTTTGATAAAGGATAGCACATACATAGAATAAACTCTAAATCATTTACCACAATTATTAATTCTATAACATTTTACATTTCCTTGAGAGGTTTATTTTGATATTATATTTTCAAATAGATTGCTCATGCAACAAAGTGGTATTGATTCCATAGAGACCCTATAAACTGTATAAAAGTTTTCCTATTTGATATTTCAATTAATTGGATTTTTGTGCTTCCTCTGATAAAGAAAGTGGATGAACAACACAAAATCAATCAAAGTATTGGAACAGATCAAATTGCCCATTTCCCTGGCTAGAGAAGGCATGTTATAAATTCTTCTTTCAAGGATAAATTTGATGCATTATACTTTTCATGGAATCTTAAATATGTAAAGAACATAAAAAATGCAATTCAGTTTTTTTAAAGATCATTAAGGTATAATACACCCAAGAAAGAAATTCCCTCTTTCCAATCCAGTTGCAGCTCATTGCTTGGATTTACAGATTTAATCTGCTACTTACTGTGTTACCTTCAGCATGCTATCTATCCTATCTCTGATTAGATTTTTTCATCTGTAAAATGAGAAAATTAAAAGCATATATCTCATAGGAATATTCTAATGATTAAATGATTTAATATATTTTAAATATTTATGAAGATGGTTGGCACATAATAAGAAAACAGTATCTGCCAACTTAAAAAATATTAATTGCTGCTTCTAAATTCATTACTACTATTACTAGTAGAGGTTTGTTTAAGTTTTTCTTATTTTTCTTTTCCGTAATAGCTATGCAAACTTGAAACTGGCTCTTTGAATATTTTAGATTTTTACACAGTATTAAATAGTTCCACTTTCATTAATTTATCTTTGAATGTCTAATTGCATTCTTTTAAGTCCTGAGAGCTTTAATTTTTCTACATCTCTCACATACACATGTACACACTCAAACATATGTTCCAAATTTATAAAACATGATTTTGAGATGATATTTGAAAAAAAGGAAGGAATTAACATATGGTTAATATTGTAAAATTTTACTGCATTTTTTACTTATATGGTTTAGTATTCATCATTTTTCATATATTTTTATTTGTTGATGACTCTCCTGATTATAAAATATACTTTTCTGGCCACATAAAATTTTATACTTGAGATTACCAGCAAGCATATATACTCATTTATCCATTTATAAATTGTTCTATATTATAATATTTCTTTCATTGATCATTTTAATAGAGAGCTCTTTCCCTTTATAGAGGTTTAGTAGCAGAAATTTTCAGTTTAATATAAAATATGAAGAGAATATAATTTCTTCTAATGAATTTATTGATAGAAATATTGAATAGTCTAAGTATACCTGAGATAATCCCAGGTATGCCTGCATTGTTTGCTTACTGATAACTACTTCACAGATTAAAATTAATCCATGATTAATGGATTACTACTATACTCTTAAAACAGATTATGCATTCCCAGTTTGTTAATAATGATATTATATTTAAAACAAATATATCTCTATATAAAACCAATTGCTTCTTAGTTTTTCCTTATCTGTACAACATGGGAAATAAATTGAATTAGAATGACAACTGATTTTTCACGAAACAATGTTAATTGTGCCTATATTTTATGGTCTTTAAGCTGTTTGGCTGTTTAATACTTAATTAAGCAAGTAGTATTCCAGGCACATATTTTAAATTAACACCTGCAGATGCCATATTCGACCCTTTCTTATTGTGTTTAAAAACCCAGCACATTTAATTTTTGTAATCTTCTGAAATGTCCCTTGTACTGCAGTCTTTAAAATTAGTACATTTGAACTTACTTGCATTGCATTTTTTTCTTTCTCAAAATCCAGTAGTACCTGATTGCATATCAAATAGGATTTTACATATGTTGTAAAGTACATAACAGTATAAGTATTTAGCAAGCTATGTAGAGCAGTAATGTGTATTAACCTTGCCTTATATAATTATGTTGGTAGATTAAAATTCCAAAGGTACTGTGTTTAACCTGCAATTAAAATAAACATTCAGTTGTTTCAGTGTTATTCTAGTAATGATCATTTCTATCTACTGTTTTGGAGTTTACTTTTTAAAAATAGACTTTTAATGCAGTTATAATGAAATATAACTTTAAAAGATACATTATTAGAACTCAAATGGTCTTACTATGCTTGTGTTACCATTACATATATGATAATGATTTCCATTTAAATGATTTATCCATTTTTCTATTTGTTTATTGGTTTGTTTTTAGTAAAACAATTTACTGCAGACTCTAAAACGATAAGAAAAGAAAATCTAGATTTCAGTTCAGATGATTTCATTTCAACCTGAAACTTCCTTAAGCATTTCTTTTACTGTGATTTTCCTTGCAAAAAATCTCTCAGCTTTTGTTTTACTGAAAAAAAATTGTCATTTTGAAAATATATTTTTTCTAGTTATATAATTCTAGGTTGTCAGTTCCATGTTTTTCTCATGCAGTACAATTCCAATGCCCTAAAAATTTCCTATGTTCCATCTAGTCTCCCCTTAGAACCTCTGGTAACAACTATCTTTATATCAATATTAGAAGTTCTTTTATTAATACAATGATAATATGTATTAATACAATAATAATATTCCCCCCTTATGCTTGTTCATTCCTCCATCTTGAGGATTTGGAGATGGTAGTACTTGCTCTGCTTCAGATTGAGACGGGGCTTGGATCACATGGGGCAGATGGAAGGAACTATTTTGCTTGCAATAGTAGATACTCCTTGTCCTGGGTGGTGCTTCACGGACAATTACAGGACATTGTAGATCCCCCCAGGGCCCACTGGATGGAACGTGGGAGAGTATGGGCTATGATGTGGACCACTGACCATGAGGTGCAGCGATGCCCAGAGATGTACTTACCAAATGCAATGGATGTGTCATGATGATGGGAGAGAGTGTTGCTGTGGGGAGAGTGGGGGGTGGGGTTGAATGGGACCTCATATTTTTTGAATGCAATATTTTAAAAAAATGAATAAAAAAAGAAAAAAGAAAAAAAATTTCCACAGATGACTCTGATGCACCAAGGTTGAGAACTACTGGCTTTCACTTACATATCCTTAAAAGTGACTTTGTGTAGGTAACAATGTTTTTGAACTTTGGCTATATAATCAGAAAATATGAGTAAAATAACAGTACTGTAGGCCTATTGTTAGAATTAAAATAATGCATATAAAACACCTACCATAGATTCTTACACATTGTAGGTGCTCAAGAAAATGTGTTCCCTTTTCTTTTCTGACTCTTATTTTTTTGTAAAAAATATATTAATGATTTATTTTGTCCTTTTTAGTCCACTCATTCCCAAGCAGGAATTCTTCCTCAGTAGATCATTCTGATTTGGAAAAGAGTGATGATGAAAAGAGGAAGAAAAAGAAAGCAAAAATAAATGCCCAAACTTGTTATTTTGAAAAAAAAAAAAAAAGAAAGAAAGAACAAGCTACAGATTGGATGAAATTATGTGTAAAGCACATAACTGGTAAATTCCTTGTATCCAGACTATATAAATAGCTCTCAAAACTGAATGAAAAAGCAAACAATTTCAAAGATGGGTCAAAATCTTTGACCTAAAGACTCACCAAATGAGATTAAAAAAGGATTTCAAATAGTATTTAAAAACATGTTCAATGTCTTGGCATACATATCTGCAATGAAAATTTAAAATACATAGTTGGGGGGCGGACTTGGCCCAGTGGTTAGGGCATCCGCCTACCACATGGGAGGTCCGCAGTTCAAATCCTGAGCCTCCTTGACCCATGTGGAGCTGGCCCATGCACAGTGTTGATGCGCCCAAGGAGTGCCCTGCCACGCAGGGTTGTCTCCCCGCGTAGGGAAGACCCACATGCAAGGAGTGCACCCCGTAAAGAAAGCCGCCCAGCGCAAAAGAGTGCAGCCTGCCCAAGAATGGTGCCACACACATGGAGAGCTGACACAACAAGATGGTGCAACAAAAAGAGACACAGATTACCGTGCTGCTGATGACTACAGAAGCGGACAAAGAAGATGCAGCAAACAGACAAAGAGAACAGACAACTGGGGTGGGGGAGGGGGAAGGGGAGAGAAATAAATAAATAAATCTTTAAAAATAAAATAAAATAAAACACAGAGTTGTACAACAATGTATGTAATAGAATGGGAAGATTAAAAGATGGTCCATTTCAAATGCTGTCATGACTGTGGGAAAACTATGGTGAAAATGATTGCTTATCTAACTTCTTTGCTATCATCCAATGCTTGCAAAATGGCCAAATTATTTTTGGTATATCCCCATGAAATGAAACTTTGTAATCATTAAAACAATAACATCAATGTAAAAACAAAAAATAGTAGATACTCTTTGCTTTTTGGGATGGCCACTGTCTATCATCATCATTTTGTTCATTGCCCTGGGTGAGTATGATGAACTGGATGGAGAGTAGGTGTTGGCTGCAACTCTGCTAAGATTCAGGTCCCAACCAGCATACAAACAGACTGAGATTTAAATCTCTAGGATTTAAATGTAATGGATATACTGCTAATTATAGGTTCAAATAAGAGTGATAGAATAGTCAAGGGTAGGGAAACTATAAATGAGTTTAACTCTGTTACATTGAGGAACTAGGTTATCGTATATTCCAAGGTAAGGCTTATCAATGGGATGCCTGTTTCATAAGGTTATGTGCCTTGCCTATAGTGTCCAGATGTCTCTAGAGCCCTTGGGAATACTTCTGTTTGAGATTTTGTTTACTCTGGCAGTCAGTGAGATCTGCCTGAGACATGCATAAGCATAATCTCTGGAATGACCACCTGATTCACTTTGAAATCTCTTAGCCATAAAAACTCTGTTGTATTTAATGTTATTTAACCTCTTTGGTCAAGTCTTTTTTTCAAATGTATAACTGGTTGGTTCTTGGTAATAATAATCCCTTGGTGCCAGGGAGGTTCATCCATGTGAGTCATGTCCCATGAGTGGGATGGTAGGAAGGTAATGCAATTATTTGCTGCATTTGACTGTACTTTTTTTACTTCCTCCAGGTGTGCAGTTAGATACTCAGTTTTAATGTAAGCATTGAGGGCTATAAATTTCCCTCTGAACACTTTGCAGTGTCCTATAGGTTTTGAGATGTTGTGTTCTCATTTTTATTCATCTCAAGATATTTGCTGGATTCTCTTCCAATTTCTTATTTGACACACTGCTTATTTAAGAGTGTTGTTTAATTTCCATTTTTAAATGAATTTTCCCTTTTTCTATCCATTATTGATTCCCAGCTTTATTCCATTATGATCAGAGGGAGTGTTTTGTATAATTTCAAACTTTTTTAATTTATTGAGACATTTCTTGTGACCCAACATATTGTCTATCTTGGAGAAGGATCCATGAGCACTTGAACAGAAAGCATATCCTGCTGTTTTGGGGTGCAACGATCTCTAGATGTCTGTTAGGTCTAATTCATTTATCATATTATTCAAGTTCTCTGTTTCTTTATTTATCTTCTGGCCATATGATCCATCCAATATTGCATGTGGTGTGTTGAATCTCCAACTATTTTTGTGGGGACATCTATTTCTTCCTTCAGTTTTGCCATTGTGTACCTCAAGTATCTTGGGGCACTCAGGTTAGGTACATAAATATTTTATATAGTTATAATTTCTTGGTGACTTGCCCCTTTTAATAATATACAATGACATTCTCCATCCCTTATAATACTTTTGCATTTGAAATCTATTTTGTCCAATATCCATAATGCTACTCCAGCTCTTTTTTGGTTACATTACCATGGAATATCTTTTTTCAACCTTTCACTTTTAACCTGAGGTGCACCTTTTGTAGACAACATTAGACAACATTTACATGGCTTTTTTTTTTTTTATCTATACCTTCTGATTGCAGATTTCAAGTCATTAACATTCAATGCTATTTTTGTAAAGGCATTACTTACTTCATCCATTTTATCCTTCAGCTCTCTGTTCTCATATCATTCCATTGTCTGTCTTCTTATCCTTTAATTTACCTTCATTTCTAAACTCATCTCCAAATCTCTACCCCTTGATTTTTCCTTTCAGAATGCAGCACTCCCTTTAGTATGTCCTGTAGTTTTGATCTTTTGGTAGAATATTCTATCAATTTTTGCTTGTCTTTGGAGACTTTGAACTTATCCTCATTTTTGAGGGACAGTTTTGCCAGATAGAGAATTCTTGACTTGCAGTTTTTTATTTTGGCACCTTAAATACATCATACAACTTTTTTTTATCACCTCCATGGTTTGTGACGAGAGGTCGGCACTTAATCTTATTGAGTTTCCCTTGCATGTGATTCTTTGCTTTTCTCTTGCTGCTTTTGGAATTCTCTCTTTATCTCTGATATTTGTCATTGGGAATTTTAGGTGTCTCAGGGCAGGTCTGTTCATATTCTGTTTAGGGTGCTTTGTCCCTCTTGAATATTGATATTAATGTCTTTCATAAGGGTTGGTTGGAAGTTTTCGGTAATTATTTCCTCAAATATTCTTTCTGCCTCTTTTCCTTTCTATACTGTTTCTGGGACACTGATAATTTGAAATTTAGCACATTTTGCTATGCCATTCAATTCCCTGAAACTCTGTTCCATTTTTTCCATTCTCTTCCCTTTCTGTTCTTTTGTCTTTTCCAGTTCAGTTTTTCTGTTTTCAAAATCACTAATTCTGTTCAGGAAATTCATATCTGCTCTTATGTGCCTCTAATGTATTTTAATCTCATCCATCATGTTTTTCATTCCCATTAGGCCTGTTACTTTTCTTTGCAGGCTTTCAAATTGTTCTTTATGCCCACTTAGTGTCTTCTTAATATCCTTTATTTCTTCAGTCATATTTTTTTAAGTGCTTTGAAGTGATTTTTTTAGAGTATTTTGATTATCACTGATTGTCTTAAATCCTATATCACTTCAGGCTATCTTGTTTGCTCCTATTTTCTGGTGTGGCTTATAATTTTTTGCTGATATCTAGGCATCTGAATGTTTTGGTGAATTTGCTCTTATGGACAATTTCTCTGTCTTGCCTATTGTTTTTTTTTCCCCCCACAGGTTTTCTTTGATAAATGGTTCAACTTATGGCCAATTTCTGTGTCTTGTCTGTTTTTTTTTTTTTTTCCCTCACAGCTTTTCTTTGATAAATGGTTCAACTTATTCTAGTCTTTAAAATCGCCCAGCTTAAGTTATCAAAATTGGGCCAGGGACTCACTAATTCAGCACAGATTTTCTCCCGGGGGTTAGGATACTGCGAATACCATTGTTTTTGTCCATGCCATTTCCAGACCAGACAGCAGATAGTGCTCACTGGCACACCTTTGCATGGAGGTGTTTTATTCTTGACTTTCCTGTGTTCCTGGGTTGAATCTCCAAAGAGGAGATTCAAAGCAAGCTCTGCTGACCAAATTTATTAAAGTAAAGCATCCTGGCTCACCCTCCCTTTTCCCTTGAAACAGCTGACAGAGTGGGAGTAATCTGTTCCCCTCTCTGTCAGCTGTAGTGAGCCCTGTGTTTCATCCCAGCTTAATATCTTGGAGATGGGGGACGGGAGCCTTTCCCAGCTGCTGCAGGGGTGTTGTAACTCACATTTGTTGTTTCAGCTTCTTTGTGTCTCTGTCCCTCACCCACTTCAAATTGTGTAGCACTGTCCTGGTCTGCTGAAACCCAAAGCATATCCCTCAGACAGCTTTTGGCTCTTCCTCTGTTAGTTTTTTTTTTTTTTTTTGAGAGCATTGAGCTCTTCCTGTTAGTCCAACACTATCTTCCCACCCAGCCAATACATATTTTCATTTTTACAAGCCCTTATTATCTCTCCTGTCTTCCTTGTATTAAAATTATATATATGTTTGTCCACTTGTTACTCTACAAACATCATTCATTCTCTGTCTTTTGTTCAGTCTGACTTTGTTTTGATAATTTATATTTACTTATCTTCAAGTTCATTGATATTTTATTCCAAAGTTATGAATATACAGTTAACCCTATTCAATTAATTTTGGTTTTTAGATATTGTACTTTCAGTTTAAGGAATTTCATTTGTTTCATTTGTAGTTTTTACATGTCTCTCAAATTTCACCAAATCCTCACCTATCTGTTTCCATTTTTCCCTACAATTTCTCTAAAATATTTATTATATATTTTTTCAAAGCCCATGTATGCTAATTCCATCATTTGGATTATATGTTATTCTGTTTTCACTGATTTTTTTTTAAATCACTATAGAGTATGGTTTGCTGTATCTTTGTAACACAAGTACCTTTTTATCAGTTATTAGAAATTATGGATGATATGTGTAGAAATTTTGGATTCTAGTAACAGATTGTTGAAATTTATTATTTCTTTTTGTATCAAATACAAAAGCACTTGTATATAAACTTGGTGTTGTGAAAGCTTGGTTTTAGGTTTTATTAGTGAGGGTGTTTTTAAATTCTGCCTAAATTTCTAGTCTTAGGACGTAGTCCTATTCCTAACATGTGGATTTGTCAGAGTTTCAATGAAAAGACTCAGTTTAACACCCAACTCTAACTTTTCAAAATTTGAATGACAAGATTTATGTTTCCAACATCAGTCACCTATATAAGTCATTTCTTAGCTTTTAGAATAATGCATTTGTTCTCTTCCCCTCATGTGAAATTTCTGCCCCATCCATATGGAGTTTAAAGTGAACCTAGATTTGAGTGGCATTTGTACACATATTTACAAGCTCCTTCCTACCTCACTCCCATGAATCCTTCCTTTATGATATAGTCCCCTACATTTTCCAACTTCTCTGGCAGTCTGAAATGCTGAGTTTCAGATTCCCTTACCAACAAGAGTGCTCATTGCCTCTTAAACTCTGTTTTCTGCATGCCCCATGCTGAAGAGTTCCCTCAAGGTAATGGTTGGATAAATGTGTTAACAACACCCAGTGCAATTACTTTCTTTCATAGGTTGAAACCTCTCAGTCTATCTCAATCTATCTGATTGCTTTTGGTTGCTCTCCAGTATCTTTATATATAGAATGATTCTATGCCTTCTCTCTCTTCTATTTCTTGAACTACATAGTAACCATTCTTCTGAATTTTCCATTTCTTTGTCTTTCAATATTACATTTTGCATTATTTCTACAGATAAATATATTAGTCCAGTATTTCTCACTTTGGTTCATTTAAAATTGGATCAGTTTACTTTTAATGTTTGTTGTATTTTGCTAATAATTTTATCTTTAATTTTTAATCCTTTTACACATAATTGTTATATAATCTGAGTCTGGAAATTAAAATACCTAAAATGTTTGCATGTCTGATTCTGCTCTCATTTATTTCTTCTGGCTATCACTCATGCTACATTGTATGGTTTGTTTGTTTGTTTGTTTGTATCTGCTTGCGAACTCAGGAATCTTGAATTTTTATTTCTTGGAAATATTCTAAAGCCATGGTTAAAAAGACATTTTGCATTTATTTTATGACAGTTACAAGTTAAAACTTGTACTTGGATTTTTAAAGAACATTCAGATAGCATGAATTTATGTTTATAAGTTCTCAGTGGACATTTTCCCCTCTTAATCAATGCTAATTTACAAGGCAAATACTTTAGGTCATTAAAAAGTGTGGAGATTCTTCTAATACATTTATAAGGATTTCTCTACATATTCATAATTTCTTTACTGATCATAGATATATTTATGTTCTTTTTATGTAATGTATTTAGTTGTTTGTATTTATTTTTTATTCTAGAGGGTCTGTTAGAGTATTTAATTCTTATTGCTATTGTGCTCTTGGAAAGAGAATATTTACAAAAATTTTTAATTTTGAAAAATTTGTTATTAATTCCATACCAAAAAACCTCTTCTTTCTATACTCCATGGGAGTTGTTAAAAAAAAAAAAAAAGGGAAGAGTGAAAGCAGAAAATTATCCAAATACTAGACATTCCAGATTCCAATACTTACATTATCCTATAAAAGCTCACAGAGATTTTATCCAAAAGAAACAACCCCCAAACCCAAGGAATGGAAGAGTAGATGAAGAACAGTAAAGCAGTCTCTTATAAATAAATCTATGCTGTGTACTGTCAATTATCATTAGTCCTGGAAGAGTAGTGTTGTATAGAATTGTCAAATTTGTGACTATCTAAAATAATATAGATTAATGGTCAAATCTTTAAACTTACAAATGAAGCAAAATTCAGATGCTGATAGTTTGCTATATAATAAGTAGGTACACTGATGGAGACAGATAAAAATCTCTACTCAGAAACATTTCTCCTTAACTTTTTGAAGATCAGTTGACCTGTGGTCTAACAAACAACAAAAGAATCTAAAGACAAAGTTTTAAGTGACCTGTGATAGATAAGAAAGATGGTTCTGGGAGATAACAAGCCCTTCCTTCCTCTAATAGTGAATGAAATGTGCATGAATCCCAGGAAACAGACATTTTGTGACATTACCAGCCTGGCAGTAATTTATCTTCATTATTGCTTCTTTTTCTCTTCACTGTAAGGTAAGAGGATCTGGAACTTCAATTATCAATACAGGTGAAAGACTGGAAATGGTAAGAAGAATTTCCACTTTTGGATAGGATGTACAAGTTCACAAAAGGTAAAAATAAGGAAAACCTGGAAGTAGGGGAAAAAAAAGCATGCTTTTCTATGAAGCTAGCAAAGAATGGTGGATGGTAGGAAACTCTGATGACCTTAATTCCAGATAGAAAGAGTCCTTTGTACATGATCAGAGTTCTGTGGCCACTTCTACACTTGTGAGCAAGTCGCCATATCATGGAAGAAGCAACTTTACAGAGATGAGGAGAAATTAGACAGACAAAATTGTAGTCTGCCTCCCACCCTCACTCCCAACTCAATTACTGACAAGATAAAAATGAGGGTGGCACAGGAAATTAGATGTTGAACACATTTACACTCAGTGTAATAATAACTATGGCCCCTATTGAGCTTAAGTTTATGATGGGAGGAATCTGAGCGATCATCTTTGTAGTCAATAATTAGAGGAAAAGACTTTTAGTATCTGAGAAATACCCAAATGAAGAGAAAATTTATACATTTTTTCCACTTCCATTTTGCACATAGAAACTGGAATAAAATTAAAAACACAAGATCTAGGAAAATTAGAACCTTAATCAACAGAAAACATAGTTAATAGCAGCACATGAGCAAATCCTTAAACAATGGAATTAGACAAGGACATTAAATAAAAGAACCAAAAGGAAATCTGAGGAGAAAGATATAGTACTCATTGAATAAAAAATTAACATAGTGGGGTAAGGGACAATATATAATGGGTGCAGGCTCTGTTTGGGGTGATGAAAAAGTTTTGGTAAAAGATGGTAATGAGGGTAGCACAATGTGGTGGATGCAATTAATCCTACTAACTTTACACTTATAAGTAGTTGAGGTAGGAAATTTAGAGTTGCATATATTTTTCCACAATTAAAATAAAGAAAGGAAATAAAAAATTTTAAAATTAAGGGGATTTAACCCTATAATAAATAAATTAACGTAATGGACATTACAGAGGAAAGATCAGTTAAATTGGCATTAGATCCGTATGAATGATCCAACTGAAAGAGAGAGAAAAATGTGGGGTGGTAAATGGGAATCTTGTATTTTATGCAGGACTTTTCTCTAAACCTGCACATTATTTAATAAAAAAGGAAAAAAAAAAAAAAAGCCAAAGTTTTTCCAAATTTGGGGTAAACATGAACTGCAGCTCCAGCAAGCTCAATAAAGCTCTAGAATGATAAATCCCTAGAAACCACACATGAGCTCATCATAAATGCTAAATTTCAAAGATGAAAGAAAAAACCTTTAAATAAGAATAAAAATATGTAATATATATATAATTGTAATACAGAATTGTATGCCAATATCGTCTCAGAAACAATGAATGCCAGAGACAACAGACTGACATTTTTAAAGTGAGAGGGAAAAGTGTCCAACCTAGAATTCTATATCTTCAAGAACAGTTTTTAGAAATACAGGAGAAATAAGGACAATTTTATCTAAAATTAAGCTGAAACTATTTGTCACCAACATATTCATATTATACGAAATGTGAAAAAAAAGGTCTTCATGTGGAAGGAAAGTGTTACCAGTTTTAAAGTTAGGTCTATCTCTTCCTCTAATACACTAATATTTTCTTCATATACTTTGAAGCCCTGTTATTAGTTGGTATATTTTAAAACACAATTAAATTAGAAAATATTTTAAAATAAATGATAATGGAAACATAACATAGTGAAATTTGCAGTGTACATATAACTGCTTTAAAAGAAATGTGCATTTTAACTTTACATTCCAGTGTGTTAAAATGCTCATTCTAAAAAATAAGTAATTTTGGAATTAAGGATGTAAGATTCCACTGTAAGAGCCTGAAAAATGACGAACAAATTAAACTCAAAATAAGTACAAGGAAGAAACTATTTGTAGGAACTAGTGACCTCAAAAGCAAACCATAAAAAAAAGAAGTCAAAAGATTACTAAAATAGAAAATATCCATACCAATGTTGATTAAGAAAAGAAAACAGAAAGACCAGAGTGGGGAAACAACTCACAAAGACCCCTTCTCCTAGGTCAGGCTACAGACCCTAGAGAGAGAAAAAAATTCCACTTTAAGTTTGATTTATTTCTTGTACTGATATTTTAATTAATAAGACTGTGTTCCAGATTTAAATTAACAGTTAGAACTTTAACAAAAGTTTACTAAAGAAATCATGGAAGGGAGCAGATGTAGGACAGTGGTTGAGAGGCTGTTTTCCATATACAACACCCTTAGTTCAATTCCCCGTACCTCCTTGTAGCAGTTTGATATTATTGATGAATTCCAAAAAGAAATATTGGATTATGTTTGTAAACTGGCCTCTTCCTCTGGGAATATGAGATTATATTGGATTCAGAGGTTTACTTGATTACCTCTTGCTAAAAGGACATTGAGTCCCCATCCTTTGGTGGGTGGGGACTCACAGATGAAAGGCATGGCAAAGAACAGAGTTAAGGTTTTTTATGTTGGAGTTTTGATGTTGGAGTTTCATGCTGAAGCCTTAAGCTGGAGCCCTGGGAAGAAAGGAACACTAAGCCTGGAAAGAAGCAAGCCCTGGAAAAAGAAGAACCCAGGAAGCCTGAAGCCTCACAGATGTTGGCCGTCATCTTGCCCCAACACGTGAAAATAGACTTTAATGAGGGAAGTAACTTATGCTTTATGGCCTGGTATCTGTAAGCTCCTACCACAAATAAATACCCTTTATAAAAACCAACCAATTTATGGTATTTTGCATCAGCAACGCTTTTGGCTGACTACTACATTCCTAAACAAACAAACAAACAAACAAAACCAACTGTCAATGGGGAGTGGATGTAGCTAGGTGGTTGAGTCCTGCTTCCCATCCTGGATTTAGTCCCTGGTACCAACTGAAAAAAAAAGAAAAGAAAAGAAATCATGGAGTTTTCTTGAGTTCTCATCTAGAGTATTAAATGTGATATATATATATTAATGGAGTATTATTCAGCTGTTAGAAAAATGAAGTGGTAATACATATGACAACATGGATGAACCCTGTGGACATTTTGTTGAGTGAAGAAAGCCAGAGACAGAAGGACAAATATTGTATGATCTCACTAATATGAATTAAATATAATGAACAAACTGATGGAGTTAATTGCTACATTATAGATCACCAGAAGTTAGAATGAGGAAAGAGAATGGGGAGCTGAGGATTAATTTGTGTAGAATTTGTAATAAAGTTGATGGTAAATATATGGAAAAGGATAGAGGTGATAGCACATTATAATGAATGTAATTAGCAGCACTTATATATGGGTATGTTAGTGGTTGAAAGGGACTGTTTAAGGTCATGTATGTTACTAGAAAGAAAACTAAAGGATGAAATATGAGACTGTATTGCATAGTGAAGCCTCTTGTGGACAATGAGTGAGTTTAATAGTATAATTATGCTTTCCCATGAATCAGAACAAATGTAAGTTAATATTATAAGATGTTAATAATAGGGTGGTATATTAGTTTACCAAAGGGTGCAGATGCAAAGTATCAGAAATCTGTTGGCTTTTATAAAGGGTATTTATTTGGGGGTAAAAGTTTACAGTTCCAAGACCATAAAATATTCAATTCAAGACACCACAGTAGGGGTCCTCTCAACAAAGTCAGCAGCCATATGTTGAAGCAAGGTGGCAGGCAATCTCTGCTTGGTCTCTCTTTCCCCTAGGCTGCTTCTTCCTTCTGAGCTCTGTACAGGGCCCAGCCTCATCAGGCTTCTTGCTCAAGTGATCCTGCAGTCCCCTCTCTTCTGGCAACGGACTTGTCTCTTTCCAGACCTTCTATATCAGTCTCAGCTCTTCTGCTCTATACCAAGGTCAGCTGCAAACTATCAGGTGAATGGCTCATCTCTCTAGGGTACCAGCTGCTCAAGCCTTCTTCTTTTTGTTACATGACAGGATCAAAAATGACAGCACTCTCTCTTCTGTGTGTCTGTGTGAGTGTGCATTTATATCAGACCCAGCAAGGGGGTGGGACTCAAACTAAATCACACTCACTGAAGTAGTCAAATAAAAGCCCTAATCTTAACAGGTAATCTAATCAAAGACATGCACCTGAATTTAATGCAATTGAAGAATATTATACCCAGAGGAATAGATTAGTTTACAAACATAATCTTTCTCTTTTTAGAACTCTTGAAATAATCTCAAACTGCCACAGGTTGTATTGGGGCAAATATGTACCTAAAGTGAACTATGGACTGTAGGGAATAGTAATATATTTTTCCATCAATTAAAAAAAATTATGCTAAGTGAAAAAAGCCAAAGTAGTACATAGTGTTTGACTTCATCTATACTAAATGTGAATATAAATAAATTTATAGAGAAGAAATTAAATTAGCACTTAATGTAGAGCAAGAGAAGAATAAAAGAATTAAGAGGTGGCTTCCTAAAGGCAGGGTTTTTTTTCTTTTGGGAGTAATGAAATGTTCTAATATCGATTGCTGTGATGAATGTACAGCTCTATGACTATGCCAAGAACACTGAATGTACACTTTACATGACTTGTATGGTATGTGAATATTCTCAATAAAATTCATTTAAAAAAAACAAAACAGAGCTAAAGGATAATAGGGTAAAGCTTGTGTCACCAAAAGTACTTTCTGATTAGTTAAACGATGTATTGGGTACTTTAACTGATAATTAATGATTTTCAATGTCATTCTAAAGAAAATTTAATTCAAATGTGGGTTCAGATTTTCATTTTTAACATTGCTCTTGGTTAAGATCTCTAGAAAATTGTATAGACTGCTTGAATTTTCCTTTGTTTTAAAAGGATATTGTGGTTGAAATTCCTAATATGTAAATAGCTTTTCTTTTCATAACTATCTCCGATTACTAGAAGTAAAAATTTCCTTTATGTTTTATACTCCTCATTGGTGCTCTTACCTTTTCTCTTCTTTAGAGCTGAGATTCTCTCTCTAGACTAAGGTTTCTCATTCATTCAGATATTTCTACAGAGAGATAAGATGAAATTTCCAGGTAAAATATTTTTTTTTTAATTAAGAAAAACTCTCTGAAAAAAAAAATGTTTCAAAGATGGTAGAGCAGCTTAGGAGAGAAGGAATGATTTTAAACCAGAATTAAGTTAGTCTTTCAGTGAGTACTTCTCCCGAGACCCCATAGGTTTATATCTGATTCTTTAAGGTCTGTAATTAACAAGTGAGTTAAAGCTCACACATCTCCATGGGACATAAAGAGCACAGAGCAAACATAGCATTGGTGCCAGCTGCTTCTGTAGCAATGGAAAGTATTGCCAGGTGCTTTGGCAACAATGTGATACGATGCCCCAAGGCGGGCAACAGTGCCTTCCTCATTAAGTATTGTCAGTCTCAGAGTTTGTAGAAGCCCAAAAGAAGGGATTAATATAGTTGTCTGTAATAGGCAAAGTGGGTTGGAGGGGTACAGTGGTCAGCACGCCGCTGAATTTCTTCTTATTATGTTCCAAGGACATAGTTGCCCAGTCATCTTCCAAAAACTCTCCCTTTACCACCACCTAGTGGTGGTAAAGGCTGCATGGTTCATGGTTAAAGGAAACAGTTTTCTAGGAAATAGATGTTGCTTTGAATTTTCATTCTTAGCATTTAAAGCTCATTTACTGGTGGCGGACTTGGCCCAGTGGTTAGGGCATTCGTCTACCACATGGGAGGTCTGCGGTTCAAACCCCGGTCCTCCTTGACCTGTCTGGAGCTGGCCCATGAGCAGTGCTGATGCGAGCAAGGAGTGCCCTGCCATGCAGGGGTGTCCCCCACGTAGGGGAGCCCCATGCTCAAGGAGTGCACCCCCCAAGGAGAGCCGCCTAGCGTGAAAGAAAGTGCAGCCTGTCCAAGGATGGTGCAGCACACACAGAGAGCTGACACAACAAGATGACGCAACAAAAAGAAACACAGATTCCCGTGCGCTGACAACAACAGAAGCAGACAAAGGAAGACACAGCAAATAGACACAGAACAGACAACCGGGGGTGGAGGGGCGGGAATAAATAAATAAATAAATCTTTAAAAAAATAAATAAATAAAGCTCATTTACTAGGCATTTTATAAAAGTTTCTTTTTCAATGTAAAATTGAAAAAAAAAGAAAACATATTTGAATACCTATATTCTCAGAAACTTTTACAAGAATTTCACAGCAGCCAAAACATTGATTCATATTAAATTAGAATTCCTAGTGACCTCATATTGAGGACACTGTGTCTAATACGTGAGAAAAACCAGCATACAAATGAAGGAGTGGGACGATCTAATGCAGATCTGAAACCAGGAAATCATCCTACTCATATGGTGCTGTTATCATAATATTATTTTGAGCTCTAGCTTCCATTTAGTCCATCAAGCATAAGTGGGCATGTTTGCAGAAAAGTTTGAGGAAATTTAAGAACAAATAATTTAATAATTTCAGTACTTTTCTATGCTAAACTTTTCAGATTGACCATTTAATCAGGGAAATAGTGTTAATGCAAATGTACTTGATAGATTTTCACTAAAATTGGGTTATTCAATAATTTTTTGAAATAAGAATATAAAGAAAGAACAGCTTTGATATTTGTTTTTTTAAACCAAGTTTAAAGAAAAGGTAATAGAATTTGTTTAGTATTTTTAAAGTTTTTTTTCTGTTGTTTAAAAGTAGTCTATCACAAGTTATTTAGAAGGAAAGCAACACATTTATTTCAAATATCAAGACCTGCAATTAAGATAAAAAGGCCGTCATGTTCCCCAACATTATAAATAATAAAAAGGATAATGGATTAACATAAAGTCTAAAAAGCCTCTGTTTTTACCCATTGTATTGTTTTTCAGTCACATCAAAGGTTTCAAATAAGTGCCACCTTTAACCTAAGAATAATGGAATCAGATATCTGGTATTTACATGGCTGAAAGACAGGCATGGCTGGATGTGTGCTAAAGCACTTTCAACATATATGATTTTCACCGTTTCCCTTTATGTTTTAAAAGTGAGTTTAGAGTATACCCTCAATTTTATGCTTCCATTCTAATGCACTTCCAAGACAAATGTTCCTGTTTTTCCCATTGCCCTCAGTGGTATTTCTGTCTTTTGTAAATTTCTCTTACTTGATTCCTGAGATTTGTCTTCCCCCTTCATGCTTGCTAGAAAGATTCATCACCAGCAAGGTATTTCCATTCCCCTGTAGGCCAGGTCTACTATAGAGGATCTGAATTTTTCATTCTTCTCTGATCTTAGCATTGATTCCTGAATAAAAGCATTTATTAATATTTATGCTCTATGCAGAGAGATACCTTGTTTTGGGGGGGAGTGGGTCGAGGGTTGAAATGAATAGTCATTATCCATCTGGGCAACAATTCACATTCCTTGTCTCTGAAGTTCAAGTAAGGAAGTGAAGTTTGCCCACCAGAAGCTGTATTTGCCTGAGGGATTATAGTAACTTTAAAAATTCTGTCAGCTCCTATATAAAACTGAGCCTATCCCTCTTAAGTAAATTCTATTTAACAGCTGAAATGTAATTACTTAAAATTTACTAGTTTAGATTTGAGGATAATATTAAGAGGATCAGTTTTATTCTTGAAAGAACCTACAAGTTTATTTTATGCTGCATATTTTGTTCAGAGAGTAAATTGTACATATTTTTATCTAGTAATTATTCCTGTAAATTTTAGTTAGATTTCAGTGACAAACCATTATTTTACTGATCTTTAAACATTCTGATCAGTTAGTAATTATGCAACAGTAGGAAAAAAAGATGCTTAACTGAAATTTAAGAGAACTTTATCTCTTAGTAGTTATCCATCTGTCTTGGATGGGTCACTTCATCTCCTTGCACTCTATTTTCTTCATCTATTAATTGAACTTTAAGTTTAGATGCTTTCCTTTTTTTTTTCCAAACTGAAAATCTTTTTGTTGACAAAATATGCCACCAGAGTTACTGGTTTACCAATCAAAGTTGAGTTGTTTTTCTCAACACTACACACAATTCTTTGTATTAGTGTGAGTTGTATGAACATTGAGCTAAGGCATCACCTAAATGATTATGAAAACATATATAAACCAACTCAAATTAATAAAGATAAAAATATGTTAAGTGACTTGCAAAATGTATTTTGAATATCTGGAGGTAGTATGTATAGAATTGAGCATTGGCTCCCTCTTCTGTGTTTTACCTGTATAACATGGTGCCAACTAAGCATATTGTGTCTTAGTGGAAAGAACATTTATGTGAAACTCCATTACTGTGATGAATTAAACTCTACAAATTCATTATTCTTTTTTATTTCTCCATCTGCTAAACTGTGAAGTGATAGAAAATATTTGTGGCAGCTGCAGAGGAGAGCTAGAATAAAACACAAGGGACAGCTTGAGATGGCAGAAGTCTCTCCGAAGTTTTCAAGGCCAGGAATTTGTAGATTTCAGGGGAAGAAAAGTATATCTAAGATGTAAGAGCTTATCATGAACCCCTCAGGTGAAAGTAGGTTAGTGTCCCTGGTGCCTGGGTTTTTAACTTTTGGGAAGGCATTTCAAGTGTCAATTTCAAATACTATTAATAATAGAAAATAGTGCAAAGAGCTTTCAGCATTAACTTCAAAGGAAAAACAAAAAAATTGGTGAAGGAAGAAAGTTAATCCTTTTTAACAATTGCATATTTCAGGAAACTTTATTTTAAAACTTGAAGACAATGTGTCTATGTGGAAATGAATCACATCTTAACTGTGGCATCTCACACATAGTGATGATACATCCAGGCTGCAGACTTTTTGAAAGCCCATCAGTTGAAATCATGACATAAAAGCAATCTCTCCCAAAAATCACAATAAGATCGCTTCTGTTTTCATCACATTAACTTTTAAGATTAAAAAAAAAAATCTCTCCCTTTGCCATATTTCCTTTGTAAGAAATATAAAAGGTAGTATAAAATACCAAACCAGTCAAAATACATATACATTAAATACTGGACATAGAGCAAATATTCTTAATGTGTAGTCAAGACATTTTAAGGAATCTATGACATGTGAAAAACAAAAAGATCCATGTCTTAAATCAAACTTATCCAAATATTGGCCTAAACTCAAAAGATGAGAAGGAAAATAAACCATGTGTCTAACTGGGATATATGCATTTTTAATATGTTCCTATGCATATGCATATTTATTTATATGTTTACTTAATCCAAATTAGACGGTTCTTTGGTCAGTGGGAACCCAAAATATTGGACTACTGCATAGACTTTATACCTTCCACAATTGATACTCTTTTAAGGGATCCATCACACAAGCAACAGGGAGGCTGAGAAGAGCCTAGTTTACATCTATAAGCCCACCTGGCTAGTTGTTAAGGGCACAACAACCAAGTCTACCACTCATAACTCAGCTTGCACCTGAATGAGGCTATAGTGCAGCAGTGATGTACTTTTCAGTCCCCTCAGTGAGCTAGGATTTCTCCAGACCATTGAGACAATGAATTTGAAACATTGCAGTGCAGAACCTTTCCTTTCACAGCATTCCCTGAATTGAAGCTTGATTGAATTGAACTTGTCACTTCTCTTTCCTCATGACTTCTAAAAGTAGTTAACAAAGCAATCAGCAAAGTTATCAAAGCAGTTAAAGTTGGGCAAATCCAAAATTGTTAAAGTACATAAACCACCTGTGTTTTATCCAAATCCACTATTGAATATCTTAGTGATTGTGCCAGGGTTTATCATAACCTCACTCCCCATCAACAAAGGGATTCTTCTGACTCAGTTATCAGCAAGTAAACCAGTTTTAGAATTCTGAGAGTCTGCTTTAGACAGCACCCCCATTAAAAATGCTTTCATTCATCTTCCTCTCCCTGAACGGAAAGAAAAAAGGTCTTATGTAAAAGTAGTTTAGTAGAGAGTTTATCTCAGGGAATAAGAGTAGGGGAGCAGAGAGAGTGAAAGGAAGAAGGAGAGAAAGGCAGTATAAGGGTGAGTTGAGACCATTACTATGAGAGGTTCATTTCAACTCTAGCCTTCTGAAAAGCACATAGAATGCCTCAAAAAGCTCTTTGCCTTTTCTCTCAGCACTGATTCCCCAGTGGTTAAAGGTTGTGTTCTGAATGTTAACTTTTCTGTAGTAGTGAGACACTCCTGCAGCTGCAGGTTTTCATTTGTATAGGATGAACCTCAGGGCTGAACACGCAGTGGTGGTACACACATGAGGTAAGTTCCTGTCAGCTTGAGGTGAGTGAAGACCTGGGAAGCCTGCATGATACCATCTACCCAAGGCTCACATGGAATCAGAGATAATGCCAAGCTGATGTGATTGAGACAACTGATCTATCTGCTATACTGGGGCTCATAAGTCAATATAGTAAAAAAATTTCAGCAATATAGTAAAAAATTCTGTGATGTATTGAATTCAAACATATAAATGTAGTTGTCAGAATTCACTTCCACCCCATCTTTAATAAAAATATCTTGACAACAGATTCTGTCTCCAAATGTTTGGCAATCCAGTCCTTTTACATGATCACTATAAGATTTTAACAGAGATTGTAGAAAAAACAAGTTAGAAGATTTAAGTCATAACCTTCCAATTGGAAAAAAAGGAGGGTTTTCCAGGAGTTACCAAGGGAATGGGTATCAATCTTCAGATCTTCAATTCCATAAGTACACTTTTCCTAAAATTGATAGGAATAAGATTTCATCTATCCACCTACCAGCTCTTGTTTTCCACCTCTCCTTTCACAGTTGCCTTTCTCCCCTTTTATAGTGGGAGAAAATGCCTCTCACTGGCATTTTCTATGGTGCTTTGTCCTGGGTATGAGTCTCCTCTACAAGGGACCAAAGAAACAGTTAAGAATGCACTGCTCCCAAAGCAGGGATCCAGAGACTCCTAAAGCAAAACAGGGGAGGTTTAATAAGACATTTTGAGGTGAGGGAGTGGCGGCATATTACTTTTTCGATTTTAAAGTTAGAATTCTAAAGTGAGGAGGTGTTCTCAGAAACACATAAACTTATTTATTTGAATTATAAATGTATTTGAATTTTGCTTCAAGGTTTAATGAATATATACCTAATGAAATGTGCACCACACACACAACACATTAGAATATATGATTTGAAACTATTCAAATTTATGTTGGGATGTATGTTTTCAAACTATTTAAATTTATGCTAAAATTCTATATTCGCTGTTAAAATTTCTGAGGAATAAGTAATTAAAAATAGAATGGGGGAAGTGGATGTGTCTCAAACAGTAGAGCCCCTGCTACCACATGGGAGTTCTCAGGTTAGGTTCCCGGTGCCTCTTAGAAAAGAGAAGCAGGATGTTGAACCAGCATGACAGGCTCGCATAGCAAGCTGATGCAACAAGTTAATTCAACAAGATGACTCAGTGACATAATGAGGAAACCCAATGAGAGACACAATAAGGAAAGGCAGAGGTAGCTTAAGCAATTGAATGCCTCCTTCCCACATGGAAGATGAACAGACACAGAAGGCACACAATGAGCAGACACGGAGAGCAGATAGTGAGCACAAACAATTAGAGGGGAGAGAAAATAAATAAATAAAAAAAGAATAGGGATATTAAAGTAAAAATTTTGAGAATGATTAAAGTTCGAAGAGGCTTACTAATTTTAAATTTGTGGGTAAAAGAATGTAATTTTAAAACAACAAAAAAAACCACTTTCAGTAATTCTGGAGGAAATGCTCACTCCCCAAGTTACCCAGTATAAGTACATTAAAATGAAAAGTATTTAAATATCAGGGAATAAATAGGGAGTGAATTGAGTTTGAAGATTGGCTTGATCTCTGCCATAACTTAGGAAAACAGGCCAGGGGATCGAAATAAACAATTTATTGCTCCCTACGAGGGAGCTGATGGTCAAGGTTAAGCATTTATCCTTATCAGCAGCTTTGTTGACGGCATCATAACATTGTGCACAATTTTAATTGAATATGTATATGGCAAACAGAGCATAGCTCAAACTCTTCGATTTATAGTATCTTGTCCATTGGGGAGAAAAGGGGGGAATCTCACTTCTAACCTCACCTACAACTGTTGAATTTTCAAGTTTTACAACTGATTTTAAACTCATATGTTTGAAAATAATATTAAGATTTGCTTCACAGATCTCTCTTTCCACATACATATATATGTGTATGTGTGCATGTGTCGGTATTGTGTATATATGTGTACAAATATATGTAAATATCTGCTAGGATACAAAAATAAATAATAACTATGCAATGAGAGCATTAAAAGTTATTGATCCAAGATTTGAGTAAAATAAGTGAATTTCTTCTTTTATCGATATGGTAAGAGAACCCTCCAAATAACAACTGTGAATAAAATCAGGCAATGAAGCTGATTGAAATTATTCACAGACCTTAAAACAAAACAAGACAAACAAAACTTAGATTACCAAGAAAAACAAGTTGTAAAAATGCTGCTGATTTTTTTCATCTTTCTCCCATAGGCATTTGACATTGTAATCTAATGTACATTTATGGGCATCTCTGAGTACATACTTCAGGTAAGAATCTATGGGCAAATAAGAACTATAATTATATTTAGATGATACTCTTTCATAGTTTTCAACAAATATTTCACAACAATGAAAGGTGTTAGTGGTGGGGTGATGTATGGAATCCCCTTATGGTGATATTCATGTGTGTTTTGTAAGTTGTCACCTTTTACTATACACTTATTGCTTATGTATGTTCACATATAAATCATATATTTCAATAGAAAATGGAAAAACAAAAATGGTAAAACAAAACAAAGACATGATTATGCTAAAATATAGTTTCAATGGTACATATAAGTAAGCAAGGAAATATTCTTTTCAGAAAACATAATATATAAAAGATGTACCTCTAAAATTTTAGAAGAGATGGAAAAGATGGTTAGTGGAAAATCAAATAATGACATTAACAATGCCTTCCTCTAAAGTAGCTCTTACCAGAGCTAAACATTCTGCATACATTATTTTATTTATCAATCTCTTTAACTTGGCTATGTTAAGCTTATTATATGCATGCAGTAGCTGAGGAGATTAAATTAAATAATTTCTCCATATTTTACAATATATAAGTGACAGAAGCAGAATCTTAGTGCAAGTCAGCTTGATTCTGAAGCTTGTTATCCTGACCGCTGTATTTCACAGTGTTTATCCCACTGTCTTTCAACTTCCATTTGTGGTTCATTTGTAAAAATGGCCACTACTTCCACTTTCCTGTTTCTTTGAGATATTTAAAACTTTGGCCTAAGCAATGATAAATGTCATCTAACTTGATTATTTTGAGCACTGTAAAGTCAGGTTAGAATTTTCTTAAAAAAAAAAACACTAAATTATGAGATGTGTAAATCTACCAATCTTATATAGTTCAGATATTCAGACATGTTGACCATAAAATTATGATCAACATGCCTGAATATCTGAACTCTATAAGACCCCTCTAGCTCCAAAGAGATGGTATACTTTACAAGCTTAATGAATTAGTGATTTTCCTTCCCAGCCAGCTACCTTTTTAATTTCTGACCATCTGAAAACAATCTCTTGAAGCTCCTCTCAAATATTGAAGCTACACCAAAGAGTCCAAAATCCTAGCAACACTCCTTAATAGTACCCCAAGTTATCTTTCTGGTTTAAAAATCATAAGGAGTCTACTACAGATGACAAGTGCGATATAATTAACAACTGTATATTTAGGTTAGACTTCACCCACTTGCATAGGTCAGAGCAGGGAGATAAAAAAGAATGGTGGACATTACATGACAAATTCTATTATATAAAAGTGTCACAACAACAACAAAAAATAAATAATAAGAAAAAATATTATTCCTTGGTTATTTACCAATAAGATGGAACTAAATCAAACTATGCACAACAGAGTAGTGTTTTAATTAGTCATGACCTAGAAGGGGAAGAAGGCTGGGAGACATTGCCATATCTTAATCATGCCTTCCCTTTGTATTGGTCATCAAGGGAAGACAATTTGAATCTGCTGAGACTGAAATTGTGACTATATATATATATATATACATATATATGTATATATATACACACACACACTTTTACTACCTTTTTCTAAAGTTGCTGACAGAACTTTTAAAATTTTCAGATATGATTCACATTGTTTCCTCATTTGTTTAGTCTTATTACATTTAATTTGCTGTTTCTTGCCAGATATGCACGGGTATTTCAGATACAGTGATATATATGTTAATTTATTCATTTAATAAACAACTACTTTATTGTCTATTATGAGCCACACATCCTCCTGGATACTACATATATTACAATGATGAGGAATGACTAAGTCAGTGACCCTGGAATATATATTCTCCTGGGAGATACATTCAGTAGAGGAAAAAAAAAGAAAAGTTAATGCAACTGAAAGCAGTAATAAATGTGAAAAACTGAAGCAGGATAAAGAAATTGATTGTGATGGAAGTTTGTGGTGAGCAATTTAGGCAAGGGTGATCAGAAGTCTCTCTGATTAAGTGTCATTTTATCAAAGATTGGAATGAAGAGAGGAGTGAGTTACATGAAGATCTGGGGAAGGCTTGTTCTAGGCAGAAGAAAAAGGAATTGCATAGGTTCTGAGGAGAGAATAAGCTTGGCGTGTTGAGGGTCAGGACTGTTGAAGCAAGAGGAGGGTAGAGAGTGGTAGCAGAAAAGGTCAACAAAGTGGGTGTGTTAGCTCCAGTGGTGTTAAAATCATTAGAATTTTAAACCAATAGATAGAATTTAGCATCAGAACACTAAGAAATCCATTACCTTTTTGTAAACTTGCTATAGTGGTTGTGCAGAGAATGACTTCTGTGGAGACAAGAATGAAAGGACTGTGATAAGGTCATGCTCAGGGCTCATACTAGAGATGCAGTGCAAAGAGAGGGCTTTGGGATATGAATTTGAAGGTAGAATTGATAGGTGTAAGTGAAGGAGTACATGAGGGTATAAGGAAAAGTGATATGTAAACTAACTTGTGACATCTCCATCAGAACAACTGAATACATACAGTAGTGCCATTTTAGAAGGAAGAGGATCTGAGGGAGGAGTAGCTTTGTCAGAAGCTGGGAAACGTGTCCTTTTGCCATCTGTTAGGTTTATTGCCTATCCGTTCTGCTTCTGTGATCTCATTAGTTGCTACTTGTCCCTCCTCTTCTATAATTAAACCCATTTGCAGTTATAATTAAAGGAATCCACAAAGACATATTCTAGATTCTTAAGGATCTCAGAGTGGTAGAGAGACAAGTAAATCGATGATCACAATTTGTGTGAAAAGGCTAAAGAAGCAATATTTATAGGATTCCAAAGGAGCCCAGATAACTGACAGCTAAAGTTCCTTGTAAGAATGGAAAGTGTTTAGCATACAGCCCACTTGATAATGCCTGCTAGTTGTCTGACAGTGGTCCCCATTTCCTAATAATGCTGTTTCTGTCTCCTTGAACTTACTTTAGGAATCAAAGTAGTCTGATTTCTGACTGGTTACTCATAATTCTTTCAACTCCATTTTACTAACCCAGATTATATCCTTCACAGATTTTTTTCATAAGTATATTGCCTACTAGTTATAGTAATGCTATATAGTTATTAGCTCAGTTCCAGTCCAGCATGGATGCCTAATCAATAGTTGTCATTGAGCTAATGATTGTTAACACTTTGAGAAGTACAGAAAAGCTTGAATTATTATGCAAACATTCCTGCCCAAACAGTATCATACCATTTGAAATCTGTTGCTATATAATTGGTATAATGAATGTTCATTGCAACGTATCAAATATATTCTTTATCACAAGCACTAATAGAAATGGCTCTAATCCAAAGTACATTCTGTTTCTACAGTTACTCTAGAATTAACTTCCTTTGGCATCAAAGCAAATGTCAAAAGCACAATCTTAGATTAGAAGTGCATAAAACCATTATGTTAGCTTTTCAGCCTTCATGTGGCCTTCAGATTTGTAGAATGACTGGAAAGGAATATTTATTGTGAAGATAATTGGTTAATCTAAAATATCTTTTCAAATTTTACCTTCTGTATTGGAATCTTTAGAAATATCCTAGCTAAGTAAGATACAGCCATGTTGTTGATTGAAAGAAAAGAGCAATGGAGCAGGACAGATGGAATGTAGATGTGAAATAGGTAATTCTAAATGAAAGAAGACTCTATAAGGAGATGGGATAAAAACCATAGGTGTATACTTGAAATCTAAGTTTATTCTGAAAATTAATTTTGTTATCTCTGGATTGATTTCTCTTTCTCCTAAAAGCAAGTTTTAAAAGAGAAGTTTTCTGCTCTATGCTGGCTTTTACTATAAATTAAATTTAATACAATTCTATTAAGTATGACATATTCAGAATAAATATTTTTACCTAGGTGCATGTAAATTAAGGTATTTTATCTGTATGAATAATGTTGTTTGGAGAACAAAACAACTTCTTTAAAAAAATTATTCTGTTTCTTGAGCACATTTTTGTATTAACTTTTTATTGTCCCCTCAGAACCTTTCCCAACGTTACAGTCTTACAGTTGCAAATTTGTGAAAATCTTGTTTCAAGAAACAACCAGAGATATATTGGATTTATGATCTGGTAATAGAATGTCTAGTTTTACATGCTCAATTTTAATGAAAATGTGGTGAATGTAAAAAGCCTTTCAAACTGTCACTGTCTATGTCAAACACATGCAGCTACTGTTTGTATATTTAAACCTCTTCTTGCTTTTCAGCATGCCTGCACATTCCTTTTTAATTAGTGAACCCATACGTCTCATCCTTCTCTTTCTATATCATAAAGGGAAAACACTTTTAGTTTCTGTGAGCTCTAAGCAGACTGGACCCTGCTAGATGCTTTTTAATTACCCAAAGATCAGGAAGATGTTTCATTTACATTTTCTTTGTTCTATTTCAGACTCAATTGCGTGTCCCATAAAGTGGTGATAGGAAGGGCATTATCAACGATGTCCAGTATAATTCTGGGACAGTTAGGTAATAAGTGGAAGCAGCTGCCATTTTCCTAATTGTGACTAGTGCAGAGAAAATGAGAAGCATAGTGAGGAGAGCTTTTAAGGTCCCATTTACCGCTCAGGCACAGAGCATCTGTACTGAGATTACTTGGAAAACTATTTGTGATTTCTAACAGCAACATTAAGAAAAAAAAAAAAATCAATAACTTTAGGAAGAAATGGAAGTATAAATTTTATTATTTTAGGGTTTAAGCAAATGAAGAATATTCAGTAACCTGTGGGAAGAGGATACAACTGGCCATTATCTAAAGATAATTACACATTTCTCAGTATCAATGTCATAATATTTGTTGGCTCATGTAACTCTTGAGAATAAAAAAATTATTGAAATTGTAAAAAAATTTATTTTGGTATGGGGTGAATATTAGACTTATTCCAGGAAAATGAGTGGGTATTATTTGGGTGCAAAATACAGAAAACAATTCTGACTATCAGAAGCGCAAAGGAGAATTTATTGAAAGAATTCTCTGTTATCTCATGAAATAACTTGATATTTTAAACAAAAATCTGAAAAGGAGGCTGTTGATTGGATTCACAAGCTTTTTTTCTGGAGTCCTGTTGATGAACTTCCTAGATGCTGGCTTAGCATGATATAAAGAAGCCTTAATATTTAAAAAATAAAAATAAATAAATAAATAATCTAAGGTATACTGGAAGTGGTACAATATCATGGAAAATTAGACAAGGTAGATTTTGAGCATATTATACCTATATTAAGGTAAACCAAAGAAACTAGGAATCTGCGAACACATCCAAAATGTTCTACAGAAGGACAAAGTAGAGAATGAGGAAGAAGTTGAGCATAATTGGCACATAAATTTAAAACAAAATATAAGATGCAGAATAAAGCTACTATAGATATAGGGGTAGAATGAGTTGGGGCTAAAAAAAAGCTGAAAACACATCTTCAGTCAGAGTTTGCAAACCCCTAGAATTTAGAGTAAGCCATAAAATGAGTTACTGAGGCATGACCATGATGAGGTATTTTTTTTTGAAAACTGAATGGGGCTGCCTAATCAGAACTTGCTTGAAGCAACAGAATCACAATACAGTTTAATTTTGCTCTGAATTGCAGTTAAGGCGGAAGAAAATATGTTGTGTTGGAAAAGAGAACAACTTGAGAAAAGTCAGCATAAAGCACAGCCTTCTCAGAGATGGTATCCTTCTTGCTCTTCTGCTAAAAGTGTGGCTTTAACAGTATCCTAGTACACAGAGGTAGGAAGAAGTACTGAGAAAGGAATAAAATGCCTCTCATGTGCAGCATGTTCCAAAAGAGTCGTTGATTAATACAACCACTCTGAACCCTAAAGGGAAGAATCATCCCTTGGCACTGCAGCTTGAGAAAGGATCTCTATAGGTAAATCAAACTATTTGTTTTGTTTTATTTCATATGTAAAGAAGAGCTGTTTTAGTTTCCAAAGCTGCTTAAGCAAATGCCAAGAAATGGCTTAGGCTAAATAATGGAAATTTATTTGCTCATGGTTTTGAGTCTGGGAAAATGTCCAATTCAAGGCCTAAACAAGGCAATGCTTGCTCCCTGAAGCCTGTTGCATGCTGGGACTGGCTGCCAGTGGCCCTTAGTTCCTCTGTCACATGGCAAAGCGCATGGAGGTGTCTCCTGATCTCTCCCTTCTCTTCCTGGGTTCTGTTTCAGCTTCTTTCTTACTGTGGCCTTCTCTCTCCCATCTGAATTAATTCCATTTATAAAGGACTCCAGTAATGGATTATGATCCATTCTGACTGGGCTGGGCTACAAACACCTTACCTGAAGTAACCTCATCAAAAAAGTCCTACTTACAATAGATCCACACTCACAGAAATGGATTAAATTTAAGAACATATTGGTGTACATATAGAATCAAACCACCCCAAGAGCCTTTGTTTACTTTTGTTTTATATGTATTTTTTCAACGTGAACAGAATATCGAAGTAAGCAAAAACTTACAAGATTTGTCTTATGTGCACTATATTATATGAACAAGGGTAAAGTATTTTCTAGAGGAGAATAAATGATCAAGTTTTAACTATTTCGAGTAACCCAATAGTCATAAAAATATCACTAAGAGTGGCAAAGTTAGCATTCAATGTTAGCATTCAAAATACATTTTATAATAGTTTGCAATAAACCTTTTGCCTTCATTTTTTTTTCAGCACATTATAAAAACATTAGTTAAAGAGTTTTAAGCAAATACATTCAGCAGGCAATATTAATAATGTAAAACATCAGTTCTTTCAATCAATTCACACAGCCCTTTGAGGTATAGATTATTAAAACACAATTATAATCCATGTTTTACAAATGAGAAAATTGAAGAAAAAGTCACTTGTTCAAGTGTAGTAGATTTGGATTTTCTTTGCCCACTTAAATATGTTCTACTTTCTTCTGGTTATGAATATTAATTGATATTGAGAAAAATACCCCTTTCCTCCTTTTAGTACATATGGATGTGGACTGGATATATGATTCAGAACTAGATACTCTGTGTTTTTCTTTTCTTGAACCATAGTGAATGGATGAAGGACCAGATACTGAATTCAGTGAATGAAATTCTAATATAGATGTGCTTGAAGATTTTATTGGAAAAGGAGACCTCCTATATTTAAAGAGTTGCTAACCCTTTAGCAACCAGCAATCACTTCATTGCAGTAAGGGAAGATCATGTTAGCACAAGATACCATTAACAAAGAAAGCAGAGCTGAGTAGTAGAAAGAACAAGAAAGAGTCCAGATGATTATATCTGAAACATCTGGATCCAGCCATGTCTGGAATTTTCGTATGTTTGGAATTTTCAATTATATGAACCTGTACCTTTTTGTCAAAGTCAGCTGAGTTGAATTTTTATGTAAATGATGACTGCTAACGTGTTCATGCACCTAGTGTGTAGTAAATTGAGATATGAAGTTAGATCTAATATCAGAGTGTAGCTCCTGCTCCTATCCTCCTCCTTTTCCTCTTCCTCCTCCTCCTCTTCCTCCTCTTTCTCCTTCTATTTATTCTTCTTTGGTACCTGTGGCAGTTTGTAAACTTATCTATTCCTCTTGGTGTGATATCTTTGGATTGCAGTAAACTCACCTGAAGCTTCTTTGATTGGATTACCTGGTAAGAATGAGTTAGGGTTTTTTTGATCTGACTGCATCAGTGGGCATGACCCAGATTAAGGATGTCCCCCCTGCTGCTAGGTCTAATATAAACAATCACTCAAGAAGACACAAAAGAGAGAAGTCTGTCGTTTTGATCCTGCCATGTGGCAGAAAGGGGAAAGCTCAAACAGCTAAAGCTCCAGGGAGAGATTGGACCATTTGCTTGAAAGCTTACACCTGACCTTGGGAAAAGATCCGAGGCTGATAAAGGAAACCTTGAGAGATAGGCCCTATGCCAGCTTGTAATGAAGATTGGGAAGAACCTGGGGGCATGGAGCCCCAAGAAGAAGAGGAAACCCATAGAGGAAGGCAGAAACCTGGCAGAGATGGCCCACCATCTTGCTTCAACATATGACAACTGATTTTGGTGAAAAAGTACCTCTTATGGTACCTAGAGTTGGACTTTCCAAGGCCTTGGAACTATAAGATTGTACTCCAAATAAATACCCTTTATAAAAGCCAACTGATTTCTGGTGCTTTGCTTTGGTACTCTTTTGGCCGACTAACATAGTAACATTCATTGAGATAGAATTCACATGGCATAAAGCCTCCCCATTTAAAGTGTACATTTAAATGGTATTAGTATTTTACTCACAGAATTATGCAATCATCACCACAGTCTAATGAAGCATTTTCATGCCCCCAAAAGAAACTCCTTAACCATGAACCCATTACATGTACTTTCCATCTATTCTGCCCTTCTTATCCTTTCACTGTCAATGCCACCTCTCACCCCACCACCCTTAAGTAACCACAAATATACATTCTCTACTTGATTTGTCTCTTCTGGAGTTTTTCATATAAGTGCAAGCACATATATGTGGTGTTTGGGACTGATTTCTTATTTTCATAAAACATAAGGTTTACATGGTTAATCCACATTATAAAATATATGAACAGTTCATATATTTTATTGTTGAATAATATTCCATTATATGTATATGCCAACTTTTGTTTTATTTATTTATCAGTTGATGGATGTGTGACTTATTTCCACTATTTGTTATTAGGAAAAATGCTGCTGTGTACATCCATGTACAAGTTTTCACGCATACCTATTTCTCTCAGAAATATAGTTAGCAGTTAAATTGCTGAAGTATATGGTGCTCTACAATAGGCCAATGTTGTCCTCTGTGTAATGGCCCCAAGAGTTGTTTACCTCTTCACAGCAGCCTGGATCCATTAGAAGCACCCCTGCCCACCCCACCCACTAATACCAAACTCAAAGTCATACTCATCTAATTCTTTTTAAAAATAGCCCAAATAAGCATCTTTTAACTATTTGGATTTAACCTGCTTTGCATACCCCCTCCAGCTTTGCCCAGCTTCTTTTTTCTGTTGATTAGATAAGATATAACCCTGCTCTTACAAAGAGTCCAGGCCACTTTGGTACCTTGGAGCTCTCTGGCCCAGAGGATCCCCACCATGGTGACTCTGGTAAGGGGCTTCCCACTTCCCCTCTTTTCTTTCTCTTTTCAACCCTAGTTGTTGGGGGAGTTTCCCCCTTGCCCTACTTCCCTTCTGGTGTCTCTTTCATTCTTCTACCTGGAAGGTTTCCTGCTGTAAGGGACCTTCTCTTTCATGCAAGCCTGTCAGTGCTTCAGCCCACAATAAACAGCAGTGTGTTACTGCTTGCAGGTGATCAAATCTTTTTCTAGTTCAACTCCCAAATCCTTGAATTCAAGCTCACTATATATGGTAACTATATATAGTTAACATTTTGCCACATTGTTTGCCAAAGTAACTGCACCATTTTGTGTTTCCAGGAGTAATGCAGGAAGGTTCCAATTTCTCCACACTTCAACAACATTGTTATTTTCTTCCTCATGAGTGTGAAAAGGTGTCTCATTGTGGTTGTGATGTGCATTTCCTTAATGACTAATAATAGCAGAGAATTTAGTTCTCATTGTCTATTTGTGTATCTTCTGAGATATATGTGTTCAAATCTTTTGCCTATTTTTATTTGGGTTATTTGTATTTTATTATCAAGGTGTAAGAGTTTTTATATATTCCAGATACCAGTCTCTTATCAGATGTGTGATTTGCAAATATTTTGTCATTCTGTGTCTTGTCTTTGCAATTTCTTGATGACCTCATTTATGGCACAATATTTTTAAAAGTTTTTATGGAATTCAAATTTTACATTTATATTTTTTCTTTCATTGCTTATACTTTTGGTATCATATATAAGAAAGCATTGCCTAATTCAAACTCTCAATGATATACTCATATGAATTCTTTTAAGAGTTTTATAGTTTTAGCATTTACATTTAGATCTATGATCAATTATGCATTAATTTTTGCATATGATGTAAAGAACTTCATTCTTTTGTGTGTGGATATTTAGTTGTTCCATTATCATTTGTTGAAAGGCCTTCATTCCACATTGAATTGTACTGACACTCTTGTTGAAATCAATTGATCATTATTAATAGGGTTAGTTCTAGACTATCGAATCTATTCCTTTAATCTCTATATCTATCATTATGTCAGTATCACACTTTATATCACTGAAACCGTGTAGTAAGTTTTAAAGTCAACAAGTGTGAGCCTTCCAATTTTGTTCCTTTTCAATATTGTTTTGCCTATTCTTGGTCACCAGCATGTCCATATGAATATTAAAATCAGCTTGTCTTATTTGGCAAAAGGGAGCAAGTGTTTTGATAGTGATTGTGTGGAATCTGCAGACCCACTTGGAGAATATTACATCTTGACAATATTAAGTCTTCCAGTCCATCATCCTGGGGTGTCTTTCTACTTACTATGGACTTAGGGAAGACTCTGTTAGGGCTATTTCTGGCCCTAATCTGAGAGCATACTCTCTGGATAGTCCAAATCATCAAATGCTGGCTCCTTTTTTCTTAAAAGTTCAATTTATCCCCTTCCTCTTACATTTTCCTGTGCAGCAAGGAGAAAACACCATGCACTTTTCATCCTTTGCCTAGAAATATCTTCAGTGAAATATCCAATTTCATCACATATAAGCTTGGAGGTTGTTTCAAGTATGTCTGAACTGTTGCTTGCTTCAGAATGAGTGCAGCCTAATAATGCCCATGCATGGTTTTCTTCTACCCTGTATTGACTGATCCCAGGAAAGTCCTTCAACTTTCTTCCCTTGATTCTCTCTATCAAATTCTAATGGCTCTGCTGTTAATCTTGTTGCTACTTATATTATGGAGTTGTGAGTTTCCTCCAGATTTATCTGCACAAAGTTCTTCATTATTTTTAGCAATGCCTTTATGTTTGGCGTTCTTCAAACTCCATGTCCTCAGGGAGAACTGTGATGCTTTTTTCCCCTGAGGTGTACCTCTAAGACCTGCAGCTTCCCCTTGGTAGAATCTCGACTCCAGAACTAAGAGTGAGGACAGTGGTCTGCTTCTCCTGGAGTGACACTCCTAGTCTACAAATGGGTGCATGGATGAGTGATAGTACCTATTCTTGTTGTCTAACCCCTCTTGGCAAGGAAACTTAGACCTGTGAACATGCTGGGGCATGATAGATTTGGGCTTCAGTATTCTTAACCTACTATATGGGTGCTATTAGTGGAGGCTGCATGGAAAAAAGGACTTCTAGGCCTCTTGGCTGTACCTTCCCAGAATAGATCTTCTTTCATAGAGGCTTATGGTCATGAGAATTGCTATCATCATGCCCAAATTGGGTAAAAACATAGCTCTACATTAGGAGCTAGGGGGAAATGGATCCCTGTGCTCTTAACCACATCTCCTACTTTCCTATTCCCCACTCTTCCAATTTTCATTCATCTTTTATTAGTTTCCACAGTACTTTCCATAAAACATGCAGGGATGGGAAGGAGGGAGAAAGTTATGGCTCATATGCTACAGATTTTTACTGTTCTTAAGTTTTTCTTGTATATTTCTTGTATTATTTCTCCATTTTCTGCATCCCTTTAGGCAAATTAACAGAGACTTTAAATAATTTTTCTTATTGTAAATTTCTCCAGTTAATTATTTGTTGGGAAAAGAGTTCATTTTGCTCTTCGTTCTGCCATTCTAGAAGTTGGTTTCTCCGATATTCATGCTTTAATCATGATGGATCATTGTCTCCCAAATATTAATCAAAGGCTTATTACTGTATTTTATTAATTCTAAGATGTACATTTTTATCATTATTGCATATATATAATTGGTATTCATCTTTCAATCAGCAGTATGTCATAGTTTAATTAGTAGGTATTTTTTTCTTATACCTAAAGTTTGTTTTCAGATAATAGTCTAAAATTCATTGAAATATGGAATACTTTCCAGGCACAGTGTTAGGTATTTTGGCATCTATGATCTACACTTTCAATTAATATGCATTCCATTTTATAGACATCCACCTAAATAAATACAAAAATAAGGAAAGTACATAATGTGCTGTTATGGATTGACTTATGTCTCCCCCCAAAAATGTTCACATCCTAACCACTGGTCCTGGGGCTATGAGTCCATTTGTAAAGAAGATCTTTGAAGATGTTATTAGTTACGGTGAGTCTAAAAATCATAATGGTCTTAATAAAATTAGGTTGTAGTCTTAATGAGCAAAGGAAAATGGATGTTAAATGTGCTTCTGGAGAGGCTTTAGAAGAAAATGATGAATATGTTATTGGAAACTAGAAGAAAGGCAAGCCTTGTTATATTAAGATACAGAGAACTAGTCACAATTAAATCCTAGTGTTGGGTAGAAAGTAAAAGTTGCAAGTGATAAACTTGGATATTTAAATGAGAACTCTTCCAAGCAAAGTAGGAAAAGTGCAACCTGGTTTCTCCTTGCTGCTTAAAGAAAAATGTGAAAAGAAGGAGAAAAATTGAGACCTGAACCAGCACATGATGATTTGGAAAATCCAGATAATATGTTCTGAGACTGGGGTCAGAGCAGACTTAACGGGGTTCCCTAATTTCCCAATACATGAGTTCCCAGAGGATAGGACTTGATTTGAGGGGGTGGCTGAACAACCATTTGCTAAAGAGATGGCTCTAATCAACTATCTTATAGTAAGACAGGAAAGGAAATATGAATATTCAGGAAATATCTGTGGAAGACCTTTTCTTCTGGTGACTTGGATCCTTGTGAAATGCACAAAATACCAAGGTTTTTGACTATTTTATATAAGCGTAGACACTGCCATCCTGAAGTGAAATGGACAGAATTTGGATTGAATAAAGGAAAAGGAGCTCAACAACAGAACTCAAGATGCAAAGGTTTATCCTGAAGGTACCTCCTCATGCCATGAGAGAGGCTGCCAACTGTGTTTGGATGGGCAGGCCAACCCCTATGTTTTGAAAGGATGGAACCTCTACTTAGTGTTTGGGGGGAGTGTGGTCACTACATCAATTTCTGGAGAGAATGGGGCGACCATTTCAGCATACCCAGAGGACAAAATATCAAGCCACACATTACTCACAAGCATTGGAATTTAATGGAATTTTCACTGCTCAAGTTTGGACTTACTTTGGACCTGTAACCTCATTTTTCCTTCTAATTTATTACTTCTGGATTGGGAATATCTATCCTATGTCTTTTCCATCCTTGCATTTTGGAAGTAGATAACTTGTTTTCTACGTTTCACAGGTTCACAGGTGGAGAGGAAATTTGTCCCAGGTGGATGACTCTGATAACGGATTTAAATGAGATGTTGGATTTAGATTTTTTTACTGAAATAGCATAAGGCTTTTGGAATGTTGGGATTGGGAGAACACATTTAGCATATGGAAAAACATGTCTTTTTGAGGTCCGGAGAAAGGACAGTAATGGATTAAATCATGCCTCCCCAAAAATGTTTTTTAAGTCTAACTCCAGGCCTGTGGATATGAACCCACTTGTAAACAGTATTTTTGAACTTACTGTTAATGTGAGGCAAAACTGAATCAGGATGGGACTTAAGTTTGAAGTTCTTTTTGGATCCCAAAAGAATATGTTCTTAAATTAGTCTATACCTATGTTATGGTAACATTTGATTGCACTAGATTCACTTTAGATCACATGATTAGATTGCTTTTGTTTGGGCTATGACAGTGAGGTGTGAAGAAGGTTAATTCTCTGTCCTCTTGCTGGGTCTGATATAAATGAAGACACAGAGTGACATACACAGAAAAAGGAAGCTGCTAAACTTGATCCTGCCATGTGAGAGAGGACTTGGGGATTGTTAGCAGACAAAGCTTAAGCATGAAGTCCCTAAAGAGGCTGGGTCTATGGAGCAGCTCAAGGCTGAAGAAACAATCTTTGTGCCTGGATGCCCACAGCTGACCTCGGGGAGAGTGTAGCTTCTGGAAGGGAAGATAGAGACCTAGGCAGATATTGGTGATCATCTTGCTTCACCACATGGCAGGACCCAAGGATCCCCAGTAGCTGGCTTTGGTGAAAAGGCATCTCTGATAGTACCTTGATTCGGACATTTCATGAACTCAGAACTCCTATAGATCCCAAATAGATCCCCTTTATCAAAACCAATACATTTCTGGTACCTTTAATTGGCAGCCCAGTGTCAAACTAAGACAACTGGAGTCTTTATGAGCAAAGGAAGATAAAGGCGGAGAGATTTGGCTATGTGGTAGAGGCAGAGATTGAATTATGAATTTCCGAACATGAAAAAGTTCAGAGAAAGCATGACTGTACCACACTTTGATTTCGGATTTCTCTCATTTAGAACTGAGACAATGAACTGTTCATTAAGCCAACTTATCTGTGTTTTGTTACAGAAGCCCTGGTAAATAAAGGCAATTGAATAAAAAATGCATCACCTCTTTTTTTTTTTTGTCGTGTTCAAGAAGACCTAAATCTAATAAAATTAACAGCATAGAGAAGTTCACAAACTTCTAAAATCGTAATTCTCTTCACATGCAACTACAAAAAGGGACATATTTTTAAAAATTTACTCAACTGTAAGAACAAATTAAATATTTGAGAAACCACTAATCAAATTAACCATCAAAACTACCAATATCGTATCCTTGAAAATATAAACCTATTCATTTAGAAGCTTATTATAGAGCCAAACTAAGGCTATATTCATTTGTTTACTCATTTAAAAAATTACAAATATTCAGTTTTACCTCATGTGAATAACAGGGAGGCATGTACATTTATACAATAACATAGCTACCATTCTTGAGAAATGAAATAAAAATAATGATATGAAATATTTTTGTCAGAATTATTAATTTCAACTATGGCTGTGGAATTTATTTTTTTAGTGTTCTATTATGAAATGTGCATAAATAATTCAAGAAAATGTGCATACTTCAGATAAAATATTTTGTTTTGAATTTATAGTAACTTCTGCTTCTTTCTCAGTGATATCCCCAAAGACCACCTGGATAATAATAAAACCAATCTTCATTTTGTTTGTTTCTTTTAAATTACAGGCTAGAAATAGTTTCATAAAAATTTGATATATTTAGAACAATGGAGTCAACAAACAGGTCTCAACACCAGTAAGAATGATTTATGTGGCATGGATGTTCCTCTCATACTTCTTATCTCCCCTAAGTCCAGTCTTCTTCTATCTTTACATCTAATCTACACCCCAATACATGTATGTTTTTGAAAAGATATTAGGAAATATAATACATAATAACCATAATAGCAGCTGTGCCTCTTTTACCCCAGTCATTTGGATGCACACTGGTACTGAACTGTATTTTATATAGTTCTTTACGACTTAAAGATAAAAAAGCAAAATATTTAAGGATGAAGTTATATGATATCTGGGGTTTGCTATGAAATAATCCAGGGAAAAGGAAAAACAAAACTGCCAGGGATTGATTTTTATTGATGCTAAAGTCATTATGCTGCCTTTTTGTACTTTTTCCATAATTAATTTCAAAAGTGATAAAGATGCCTTTGAGTGTGATTCTTTCACAAAGTTAGATGGAGAACTATTGACCTTTGACAAGGAAAGGAAAGGTGGCACAACCATTTCCTTTGGTTCAAGAAGAATGAAACATAGTTGGAGGTATTTTTAAATGATGATCCAACTAAGGTTTTAAAGGTAAAATATTTTATTTTAATTAGACAAGGGTGTGAAGTGTACTTAAAGTATAATAGATTAAATACCATCACATCTAATAAAGGGATTTTCCTCCCAAATATTTTGTAACAATCTAACCAAGGTCTGCTGGTGACAGACCTTGGTCGGCAGGCTGAATAGACTTCCTGAGAAGTGAGGAAGGGCTTCTGATAACTAAACCAGTAAATCTAATCTCAGTACATCTATAGTGGAACACAAGTTAGAGTACAGAAATTTAGAGACCATTAAGAAAGTTGACTACTTTATAAGAAAATACCAGCAACTTTCAAAATTATAAAATATAAGCAACCAAGACCTGGAATTAAAAATTATTTACCTATAGGAGTGAAAAGAGCACTGGATTGAAGCATGGCCCACAAAAATATGTTTAAATCCCTGGTCCTATGAATGTGACCTTATTTGGAAATAGGATCTTTGCGGGCGTTATTAGTTAAAATGAGGCCAAACTGGATATGAATGGTATCCTTATAAAAAGGAGAGAACTGTACACATGCAGCCACAAGGAAAATGCCATGTGATGACTGAGGTAGAGAATGTCATGTTTTGCCCACAATCAACTGCCAGAAATCAGGAGAGAGATAGAACAGATTCTTCCAAACAGACTTCAGAGGAAGCATAACCCTGCTGACACCTTGATTTCAGATTTCTAGCCTCCACAACTGAGAGACAATAAATTTCTGTTTTAAGCCACCTAGTTTGCATTACTTTGTTATGGAAGCTCTAGGGAAATAAGACAGGAAGATACTAGTGTTTGGTATGGAATGTGTTTGGAGAACAGAATTAATCTTGGCCATTGGATTGGCTCTTATCAAAACAATCTCAAGAAATGGTAAATAATATATTTTATCAGTCTCTTAGTTTACCAGGTCTACTATGACAAATACCACACAATGGTTTGGCTTAAACAACAGGATATTTATTTTCTCATTTTTGGACACTAGAAGTTCAACATAAAGCTATCATTGGCTATGATTTCTCCAAGAGTCTATAGCATTCTGGTATTGGCTTGATCTCTGCCTCTATCTCATGTCATATAGCAATATCTCCCTCTTTCTTTGACTTGTACTCTGGTTTCTACTTCCAAGTCCAGTTTCTTTCGCTTATAAGAATTTCAACCATATTAAATTAAATCCTGTCTTCATTCACTTCAGTCACACCTTAACAAATAACTTCTTCAAAGTTTCTAATTACAAGTGGAGTCACACTTACAGGTCTGGGAATTAGAAGTAGAACATGTTGTTGTGTGGGACATGACTCAATTTTCCAACAGTTTTAGAAAAACACAGTATGTTCAAATTTGATTTCCAGATTTGACCCCAGTATTTTCCTAGTTTTATGGACCTGGGCAAGTTAATTAGTCTCTCATTTCCTCATTGCTAAAACAGGAAACAATAATAGAATCTACTATCAAAGGATTTTTGCAGAAATTGCAAGAGAAAATTCATGTAAAGTATTTGGATAAGTGCCACACACATAGAAATCACTCCATAAATGCTAGCTCTTTAAATTATAATTATTAATCAAGTTCACTGTACCTAGGAATCAGGACTTTTAAAAAAATTTTCATATTAGTGTTTTTGAACCTAGAAAGGGAAACCTACCTAAGGTTATAAGTATATTTCAGTAAAGCAGATTCAGTTGTATTTTTATCCTCATTGCATTGAACTCATTTAACATACTCATGTTTTAAAAATGTGAGACAAATAGAGTAGCTGCACCTCAAATAAAATTCAAAGTAAAACATTTGACAGTTTCATTAATTTATTTCATTAAATATCTTGAGGGTACATCCAAGTAGGCTTTGTTTAAAGTTAATTAGGAAAATTGACACCCAATTTTAAGTAAGTTGGTCTTGATGTTTCAATGAAATGTTGAAGTTTTGAATTAAGTCTTTCGTTAAATTAGAAATTGCTTTTAGGCTTAGTATACTAAGAGATGCTGCTTAAATAAATATGCCTTTTTGAAAAGTGGAGGAAAAATAAGTGTCAAAAGGAAAAATACTTCAGTAGTTATAATAGTATCCAAAAATTTTGGCAGAATATGGATTCAGATTGCTTACTGGGAGATGGCTAAGAAGAAATAGGTATCAAATACACTTGGAAGATAAATGATGACAACTTGATGACCGTTTCAGTATAAGAGAATTAGAAAGTCACAAGTCAAAGATGCTTCAGTAGTTCAAAGTAAGATGATTAAAAATGAAGGCATTATTACTAGAAATGGCAGCATTGAAGACATGGTCCAATTCAGCCAAGGAGAGTGCCATAGCTATTGAATATTTTTGAATCTGTAGATCCTGTGGCTACTTTATTCTACTAAGAGCAGCAATCTTGATTTAAGATTTTCAATTAAACCCATGCAATACAATAGTCTTTAACCAGTACCAAATTTGCTTAGATTCTAGAAATGGTGTAGGAATCAAACTACAGAACATTCTCATCTAAAGCATAATGAATATCTTGGGACTCCCTGTCACATCCTTGAATATCTCAGTCCTTTGACACTCCAGACATATGTGTAGACAATCTCAGCTCCATCTGGGGTTTCTTCATATTTATTAAGTCACTTATGTAGGGTCCCAAAGTACACAGACAGTGCTCATACTCTCATGGAGCTATAGCTCCTCTATATTGGTTATTCATTACTCTATAAGCAATTTCAACAATGAGATGCAAGAATCCAATCTAGTACATAGTACTCATCTAGATTGTCTTTTATCTTGGATCTAATATGGTGTGTGTGTGTGTGTGTGTATGTGTATGTGTATGTGTGTGTTGGGGGCATCTCCTACATGTTAGGGTGGTCAATTAGGATGATGAGCTAAACTGAAAATAAAAATTAACCATTATTCACTGTGCTAAGGTATGCAAGAGGCAAAAATAAGTGCTGGTTCCCCAGTGATCCAATTATCTAAAGGAACATCACCAGAAAGGGTCAAATGACATGTAGTACTGTGGTATGGTTGGGTGGAAATTGCCTCATTGGCAAGGAGCCCTAGAAAAGACTCCTGTGATTTATTTGGGAGTGGGAAATGCATGGAGAGGGAGAGAGGGAAGGGCTATGAGTAGAAAAGTACTGAGTCAAGTTGGGAAAATACCTCAAGAGGTTTTGGAAGGGAGGTGCCTATACTAGGAATTCTCATACGTGTATAAGCATGACTCATTTGGAGGTCTGAGTCATTGACTGTAACTCCCTCCAGCAAACTGCAATGCAGTTTTCCAAATCTGATATGGAAAGGCAACTTCCTCCGTGTCCCCACACCCCCAAGACTCCTGCCCAGGAAAGCCTTGTAATTTCCTATTGCTATGAATTGTGTCTCCAAAATACATTTTAAAGTCCTACTTCCTAATCTTGCAAATGTACCTTATTTGGAAATAGAGTCTTTAAAGGTATTATTAGTTAAGAAGAAGCCAAACTGGTTTAGGGTGAGCCCAAATGCAAAATGACTAGTATGAGAGTTTGAAACTGGTGGATTGCAGAAATTCATTCTTATATCTGTGGGTATAAAACCTATTGTAGATGGAATCTTTTGATTAGACTTAGTTCAAGGACCCTTCTTTTGATTAGATCACTTCAGGAGGGGATGACTCATTATGGGTTAATATTTGAACAGGAGTCCTTTATAAATGGGAGAAACATGCAGAGGCACAGAGAAAAAAGCTGCAGAGACAGAGAACAACCAGGACTGAAAGAGAGGTCCTGGGGCCAGAAGGCTAGAATAATCAGAGTACAGAAACATGGAAAGAGGTCCTCAAGAGGCTGAAAAAGATGAGTTGCAGAGGAAAGGGGAGAGGTGGGCCATATGCTTGATCTCCCACAGCTGAACTCAGGAAAAAAGTAAACCTGGAGGAGAAGGCAGACACCCAGAGATACCAGTATGCCCTGCCATGTGACTGATCACCCACAGGTGAGCTCAGAGAGAATGCATCTTTTGATAATGGTGTCCTATACCTGATCACCGACAACTGCAATTTGGTGAGGCAGCATCTTTTGGTGATGTTTTGATTTGGTCTCTTTCACAGTCTTAGAATGGTAAGCTTTTAACTTAGTAAATTCTCATTATGCAAACCAATTCATTTCTGTTATATTGCTCCCAGAAGCTTTAGCACTCTAAAGCACTGGTGTCATTCCTGGTGTCCCCCAGTAAGATGAGGATTGAATACTATGTGACAAGGCAGAGGATGCCGTGGATTGCTATCAAGTCACTGCCAAAAGCCAGGAGAGAAATATTGGAACACAGTTTTCCCTACATTCTTCAGAGGGAGTATGTTACTGGTGACAATTTTATTTTGGACTTCCAACCACCAGAAAGGTGAGGCAATTTTCTGTTGTTGTTTTTTTTTTTAAAGGTCATCAGTTGGTTATACTGTGTTACAGTAGCCCTAGGAAGCTAATATACTTTGGTCAGACTGAAAAGTACATACTGAATTGTGGTCCAAGCCAGAGCGGGGGGAGGAGGGGGATGGAGAGGGAGAAAGAGGGGGAGGGGGGGCCGAGAGAGAGAGAGAGAGAGAGAGAGAGAGAGAGACATGTTCTCTTGAGGTATTACCTTTATGAAGATCTCTCTGTAGGATCAGGCCAAAGGAAATTCCTCAGTCACTACTGATATGTTCAAGAGTACTGGTTAAATATATTGCAGACTGACCTTCAATTTGTGATTGTCTGACACTTTTTCATGAGATTGAGTTATGTACCCCAGAAAAAAAGCACGGTCTTAATCTTAATCTTTGGATGTGAACCCATTAAAAATAAGATGTGATTTTTAGTTGGGGTGTGGGTCAACTGAATGCGGGTGGATCTTAATATGGACTATTGAAGGTCACAGAAGTGAGAAAAAAAGAGGACATTACCATGTTACAGGAGGCAGAAATACAAGCCAAGGAAGCCAAAGAACTGATAGAAATCAGCAACAGAATGCTACAGACTTTGGGGAGAAACCAAGTCTTATGGCTATCTTGAATTTGGACTTATTTTATCCTCAAAATTGTAAGCCAACAAATTCTCATTGTTAAGTCAGAAACAGTTTGTGCTATTTGTGACCATAGCTCAGGCAAACTAAGACAGTTTTTGATGCCATGTGGAGTGCTGCTATTACAAATCCCTAAAAAGATAGAAGCAGTTTTGGAATTGGATAATGGGTAAAGGCTGGAAAGATGGTGAGACATTTGCTAGGAAATAAGTTAGATTGCTTTGAAGAGAGTACTGGTAGAAATATGGACATTCAAGCTATGTTCAATGAACCTAAAAAGGAAATTGTTATGGAAACTGGAGGAACGGTTATCCTTGTCATAAAGGGAAAAGAACTTGGCAAAACTGGGTTCTTATCATGGATGGAAGGGAGAACTTGTAAGTGAAGACCTGGGATATTTAGTTGAGTGTATTTCTAAATTAAGTGTGGAAGCTACAGTCTGTTTTCTCCTTGGAGCTTAGAGTAAAAGGTAAGAGGAAGGGGTTAAACTCAGAACTGACCTATTAAGCACAAAGAAACTAGCACTAGATGATTTGGAAAATTCTCAGCCTTTTCAGACAGTGTGTTCTGAGACTAGGACCAGAAACGGCTCTAACAAGGCCTTCCCTGAGCTCCCGGGAGATAAGTCCTCAGAGAACTGGGCTTTGCCTCAGGGTAACTAAATAATTCTTTGCTAAACAGAGTGTGGCTGAACATGGATCCAGTCCACCATCTCAAAAGAAGTCGGGATTGGAAATGCATTTTTCTAGAAAGGATCCATGGAAAATCCTTTTGTTTGACAATTTAGACCACCTTGAACTGGACAGAAAATCATCACAATTTTTACAATTTCATATGAATAGAAGTACTGCCTGTCTGGACTGAAAGGGACAGAGAAGAAATAAATTGAAGGAAAAAATAACTTCAAGGGCAGAATCATGGAAGCAAATTTCTGATCCGAAGAGATCCCCTTATACCAGGAGAGGGAGCACATTAGCATGTGTGTAAACAGTGGGTCCTACTCTGTACTTAGAGGAGGTGGGGCTTCTGCCTTAATGAGTTCGGCAGCCACCTAATGCTTGGAAAGAGCGGGGCCTCCAACCCAGTTTGTGGTCAGAGTGAGGCCACCATCCCAGTGCTAAGAAAGGCCAGGAGCTAAGTTCTAGCATTCAGGAAGTGCAGGCTTCTGTCCCAGTGCTTGGAAAAGGTGAGACTGCTGGTCCAGCAGGCCCAGAGAATAAGGCATCAATCCACAAATGACTCTCAGATCTTGAAACCTAATAGAGTTTGCCCTGCTAGGTTTCAAACTTATTTAGGACCTCTGGTCCCTATTTTCATTCTAATTTGTCACTGTTGGAATAGGAATGTCTATCCTATGCCTTTTTCACCATTGTACTTTAAAAGCAGATAACTTATTTTCTTGGTTTCACCAATCTATAGATGCAGATGAATTTAGCCCCAAGATGGGCAATGCCCATAACTGATTGTAATGACACTTCACACTTAAGATTGTTTCTGATAATGACTTTAAATTTTGGGTGCTATGATGGGAAAATGTATTTTGCATGTGAGAAGAGCATGTCTTTTTGAGGTCCAGAGGGTAGATTATGTTATACTATGCTATTTACCCCAGAATAAAAGGTGTTCTTGATATTAATACCCTTTCTTGTAAGAGGGAACCCATTGTAAATAGGACCTTTTGAAGATATTATTTTCAGTTAAACTGTGGCCCAGCTGAATGAAGGTGAATCTTAGTCTGGACTCCTGAAAACCTTATAAAAACACCCAAAAGTCACAGAAATGAAACAAGAGAAGGTGTTTTCCTGATATAGAAGGCAAAAGTACAACTAGAGGAACCCAAAGGATTGCCAGAACTCAGACCAGAATTCTGTGTTCTTCCTGGAAAAAGCAAAACTTCCCTATATCTTGATTTTAGGCATATTTATTCCCCCCCCCCTTTCCCTCCTCCCTCCCTGCTCTTTTTGCTCTCTGTGTTGTCTTCTCTTCTCATTTTCCCTCCTCTAGGACTCACTGGGATTCAATCCTGGAGACTCTGATATGGAGAGAAATTTCCCTGTCAGTTGTGCCACCTCAGTTCCTGGTTTCTGCTGTGTTTCACCTTCACTCTCCCCTTGTTTTTCTTTTGTTGTGTCAACATCTTGCTGCATGACTCACTTGCACAGGCACTGCCTCACCACGTGGACACTCTTATGGGCAGTGGCTCTTTACATGGGCACTTGTGTGGTCCCTGGCTTGCAGCATGGGCATGCTTTCTCTTCTTCTTTTTCACCAGGGGGCCCCAGGGCTCAAGCCCGGGTCCTCCCAAATGGTAGGCAGAGGCTCTATCACTTAAGCCACATCCATTTCCCCACATTGGCTTTAAATGCTTGCCTATGAAGGATGATATCAGTTTCAAAAACTGATTTTTTTCATGGGACTAATTTCAGTTTGAATACATGGTCTAATTCTCCTATTAATGAATGAGCTAGAGAAGAAAAGGGAGTAGGGCAGTCAGCAACTAGGAGAATTTGTCACCATCTGAATATCTTTATTCCGTCCTCCCTCTATATGTTAGAGGTGACCAGGAAAGAGATGAAGAATTGGGTACATTTTTCTCTTTTTCTCCCTTTTTACAGTATTTATAAGCACCATTTGCTGATTGCCAAATATATGCCAAGAATTTAAAATCCAATTTAATTTAATTTAACCTTTACAGCAACCTATAAAATAGGTATTATTTCTTCTTTCCTTCTACATAAGTGGAAACCATTATCCTCAAGTAAGATAAGTAACTCATCCAGGGTCACATACCTAGTAAGTGGCAGAACTAGTGCTGGACCTAATATCTGGACTTCTGAGACATTCAATATCTTCTACTGATTCTGACTACAGAACAGAAAGTCAAAAGCATCTGTGAGAGAGCAGAAAGAATTTGTGAGTAAAGGTCAGTACAAGGAGCTGCCAAAAAGAAATGAAATCACAAAGAATATGTCTTAACACCTAGGAATTTCATTGTTGTTGTTGTGTTGTTTCACCAAAAGTAGAAGGCCATGGAAGGTAAGACCTTGGCCAAAAGGAATAAGATAGAAAATTGCTGTAGTTTGACATGTGATGATAAGGGAGTAAACACCCAGGTCCAGGAAATTTATGTGTGGATAGAAGAGTATGACAGGATGGTAATCTCTACTGTAAAAGACATGACATGTCTAAAGGGCATGGAGATATTTCCACCAGCACAGCTGAGCAGACTGGGAGCAAGGAAAGCAGTCTGTGAGTTCAGCAGTGTAGTTATAAGTCCCATAACCCTTTATACAATGCTCTCCCTATCTTCTAGCTGAAAATGGATAGCTGTATGTTTTTAAAATATTGGAAAATACCTGTGCAGTCAACAAGTGCTTCTCTGACCTCTGTGTACACCACCCACATCCTTCTCACCAGATCCTTGTGTTAGCACTACACCCAGTGTCCATTCTGATAGATTGGCTCCTTTTTTATTTTTAATATCAACCCTATATTTTGACTATCACTCCTGGCAGGACTTTAGAAAAGGCCAAGCTTTATATAATATTGCTATCTAGGATACTTCATCCCCTTTCAAAGTCCATTTTCAAAGTTAACTCATCATACTTCTTTATCAGCCCTTCCTTATTGGTGCTAAAATTCAATAGTCCTCATGCTTGCTTATGCTTAGCCCTAAGGATATTGTTTCTGGCCTTTCCGCACGCCAAATTCCAATTTTTCTATGTCTGAAATGAGTAAATTTCACAGGTAGTTTAAATTTAAATATGAAAAACTAAAATCGATGTAAAAACAATAAAATTTTTGAAGATCTATGCAGATGTAAGTTATTGGTGTGGTATTTTAAGCTTACTGGAAACCTAGTTACCCAATCTGATTACATCTTTTAAAAGTAGTGAACTAATCTACAAGTGAATAACTTTTGAAATACATGATTGTTCATTTAAATCAGCTTTGTGGCAGGGATAGTGGGCAATGATTGTTTCCCTGACATATACCTTTGGGCCTATCTGGGGTTCTACAATGCTGTGAGTTAATATGCCTCAGTCTTTGGCTCTACGTAAAAGAGTCATGCCAATTACAATGCAAATACTACTTGGGGGTTCTCAGAATATAGGGGCATTTACCAGAGTATCTTGCCATTCTTCTCATCAACTGAAACTTCAGACTCCCTATAGTTTGAGTTGCCTCCAGAATGTTTTTATTTTTATAAACTTTTCTTCGGCTAGGTTGGACTTCCTGTTGTAAATTTTGCAGAGGATTACTAGGCAGTGTGACTTTCTTCAGGCTTCTCTGTTATGTCTACAATATAGATCTCTTTTAGGATGTTTACATCCCTCATATTGAAAGCTTTGAATGATGATCCTTGACAAATGGTCGCTACATACTGGTTTGAGGGAAAGGCAAGCACAGAAAATAAATAAAAGGGATATAGCATTTTCCAGCCAAATGGGACTTTCTTCCACCAGTCTTATTCAAGGTAAATAGTCCTTGAGTATCTCTTTTCTTACATGGGGGGCCAAATGCAGGAATCATATAACTGAATAAGAATTTTCTTGAAGAAAACATGCAAAATCTGAACCTTTCTCGTTATTGTCTTGTCAAAGTCCCTTGTTAGCATAGGGCCAACTGTTTTTAAAGCAGTGTCAAGCCTTCCACTGAAACTGAAGTCTTCATTTGCTGAATTAACCGGTAATAGAGAATGTAACTGTGTTAACCTATCTTGTTCAAAATTAAGTGAGATTCTACAGGCCAATGATTTCTGAGAATAACACCTTTCTCATTTCTTTATCTCTCTGTAGCTCAATAAAACAACCTAAAATACATTTGGCTAAATTTTTAGAATATTGTGCTTTGTCATGAATAAATCACCTGGCTCCTGGTTTATCAAGTTGGATACTTTTACTACAGATTGAATCCAACTTTTGTTTGATGTTGGTGACTTCCTCCATTCTTTTCTTTTTTTTCATTATCACTATTTAAAATTGCATGCATGCCTTTTCTACTTAGTTTGAATTGTGATAATTCCTTTCCTTTCATTAAATAACCTAAAACCATGGAAAGCTTTACATTAATACATCTTTTTTGCATGTTTTATTCTATTCAAAAAGTAAAAAGTAGATTTCATCTTTCTCTAAGCAATCTGTAATGATAATCTCAACTGAAAATTTTAGTCTAACTCACTGATTTCTATAACTTTTGAGGAGAATTTTTTAAATGAAAACTATAAATGAGCCCTTTCAATTTATTTTTCTTAAACACTCTGTTGTCCACAATACTAGTATTTACAATTAAAGACCCTGTTTATTTGTTCTACAGCTTGCAACTGGATTTCAGAAGAACAAATTGTCCAGTCTCAGTTGTATTAACAAGTAGTTCACATGCCTGTGGGATCTATTTATGCTGCATTTTTCTTCTTCCTTTATCTATACTATGACATAGTGGGAAGTTCTTTGTGACAACTGACAAAATTGTAAATAAAAGCTTTGATCTCATTTCTAGATAGTCTACATGATAAGCTAGCATTTATCAGAGATGGACTGATGAAATATTACAGCACTAAACAGGATAGTACCTGAAGTACAGTTATGATGAAAATCCCCTGCTTGGGAAGAAACTTGGACAGTTCAGTTGGCACAGTATTTGCCTTGCAATGCTTCAAAATTCCTTGTCTGTTGGCTATTATAACAAAATTGATGAATAACATTATTAAACATTGAATACTTTGCTCTCATGCATTTTAAGGGTTCAGCTGATCTAGACTGGATTCACCTAATCTCAGTTGATATGTCTCTCATTCTTCTGATATCAGTGAGTTACTTGGATAGCTACTTCTCATGGCAATGGTAGAGATTCAAGAATTATTATTAAAAAAAATTTTTTTTTTAAGATTGTTATTTATTTCTCTCCCCTTCCACCCCACCCCACTCCACCCCACTCCACCCCACTCTACCCCACTCCACCCCACCCCACCCCACCCCACCCCACCCCACTCCACCCCACCCCGGTTGTCTGTTCTCTGTGTCTATTTGCTGCATCTTCTTTGTCCGCTTCTGTTGTCATCAGTGGCACGGGAATCTGTGTTTCTTTTCATTGCATCATCTTGTGTCAGCTCTCCATGTGGGCGGTGCCATTCCTGGGCAGGCTGCACTTTGTTTCGCACTGGGCAGCTCTCCTTACGGGGCACAAGATGGGGCACACTCCTTGGGTGTGGGGCTCCCCTTCGCTGGGGACACCCCTGCGTGGCAGGGCACTCCTTGCGCGCATCAGCACTGCGCATGGGCCAGCTGCACACAGGGTCAAGGAGGCCCGGGGTTTGAACCGCGGACCTCCCACGTGGTAGACGGACGCCCTAACCACTGGGCCAAGTCTGCCACCCAGAGATTCAAGAATTATGCTCTGTCAATGTATGTTTTAATTTGCTAGGCTGCTGAAAGCAGATAACCATAAAAAAATTTGAACTATAACAATGGGAATTTATTAACTTAGAGTTTTGAGGCTGGTCTCTCCCTTCACTTTCAGGTTTCATTGCTTTCAGTTTCTTGCTTCTGTGGCTTTCTCTTTCTTTGTCCAAATTCCATTTTTGTATATAAAAAACTCCAGTGAGAGGATTGAGGCCCATCCTGAATGAAGTGGGTCACACCTTAACTAAATTAGCCTCATCACAAGATCCTACTTACAGTACATTCACACCAATGAGAATGGATTAACTTTAAGAATATGCTTTTCTGGGGTTACATAGTTTCAAATCACCACAGTATCCAACTCAAGACTTTGTCTGATGAAATCTGATAACATAAATACTGACCAAAAAAACCCCACCAAATCACATGACTGAACACAGTCAAGGTTTGGAGATTACCTCACATATGGTAAAAAGGATATGGCCAATACATGGCTTTGCTGATTAAGCTTATGTGTTAACTTGGTTAGATTATTGTGTCCAATTGTTTTTTCAGTCAAGCACTGACCTGCATGTTACTGTAAGGATGTTTCATGGATTTAAATCATTAGTCTATTAATTGCATTTATGGCTGATTACTTCTACAATCAAGGAAGGACTCAAAGGGAGGATGGCTGATTTCAACAGTCAGAAAGGAGAATTGCTATCTCTACTTTCTCCATCCAGCTTCTCCTGGGGACTTTATTAAATCCTTCACTGGAGTTCCCAAATAGTGGTCTTCCTTATTTAATTCAGGTTTGTCAGTCTACACAGTGGGTGAGCTAGTTACTATAACAAATCTCATAATATTTACTTATATATCATGTCATTTTTGTTTCCCTGGAGAACCCTGGTCAATACAGATTTTTGTATTGAGAGTTTTCCTTGAGAAATACAATCTTTAGGATGAGATTTCTGAGTTGATTCTGGAGTTTTGGGAAATGGTTCTCTAATCTGATTAGATTAAAATCCACTAATAATTCTATGTCCAATGATTTAGATGGCACTGATAGTTCATAGCATGGTTTGGCAATTGAGATACACAAAATATCACCATTGGATACTACAATTCAAATGCTTAAAAAAGGCAACACTGTATTTAATAATTTAACAATTGCAGCTGCAATTGAAATGACCACCTTGTTAGATTTATTATAATCCACTGTCATTCTCCAAAATCCATCTGTTTTCTTCATAGACCAACTATGAGAATTTAAAGAAGATGTGATGGGAATCGCCACCCCTGAATCCTTCAATCCTTTGACAAAACATTTTGGGAGAATCAGAGAGATGACCCTTAGAACTTTGGGACAAAGCTCTGCCATTCTCTGCAGATAACTACTTTCCTTTGAGAAACAGATTTTGGCCTATTATTGGAGCTAAGTAGAGACCAAAGACATAAACATGGGCCACCAAGTTACCATGAGCTCTGAAATGGTCATCATGAAATGGTGGACTTGCCTGACCCACCAAGCCATAGATTTGAATAAGTACAACAGCACTCCATCATTAAATTGTGGTTGTATTATAGGAGTATAGGCTTAAGCAGGTTCTGAAAGCACAAGTATTTTACATTTGAAAGTGGCCCAAATGCCCATAACACCCACTTTTTTCAATTAGTTATCTGTCCCAGCCTGCAACTATGACCTCATGAAGAGTTACCTATAATTGGTAGACTGAGGACGAGAAAATTCAGGCCCTGTTTACAGATGATTCTGTACAACATACAGGAACCACCTGAAAGTGGGCAGTTGCCTTACTACAGCACCTTTCTAGGACATTACTGAAGGAAAGTGAAGGAAAATCCTCCTGGGGGACAGAACCTCAAGCAATGCATCTGGTTGTTCATTTTCCTGATAAATTTAAATGGCCAAAGGTATATGTGTATATTTATTGATGGGCTGTGATTTGGCTGAATGGTCAGGGATTTAGAAAGAACATGAATGGAAAATTGGTTACCAAGAGACATGAAGGAGAAGTATGTAGATAGGCCTTTCTGAATATGAGAAAAACATGAAGATATTTGCATTCCAAAGGGGGACATTAGCAGAGGATTATTTTAAAAATCAAGTGGATAGGATCATCTATTTTGTATACACCAGTCAGCCTTTTTCCCCAGTCATTCCTGTCATTGCCTAATGGGTTCATGAACAAAATGGCCATATTGGAAGGAATGGCAATTATGCCTGGGCTCAGCAACATGGACTTCCACTAATCTACACTGACCTGGCTATAGCCACTGTTGAGTGCTGAAACTGCCAGCAGCAGAGTCCAACTCTCAGTTTCTGATATGGCACAATTTCCTGAGGTAATCAAGCTGCTATCTGGTTACAGGTTGACCTCATTGGTCAATTTCCATCATGGACAGGACATTTGCTTCTCATTGGAATATTTACATACTTTGTATATGGATTTATGTTCCCTGTATGCAATGTTTCTGCCAAAACCACCATCTGTGCAATTCAGAAGGATTTATCCATAATCATGGTATTCCTTGAAGAACAGCTTCTGATTCAGGAACTGAGTTCATCACAAATGAAGTACGGGAATGGACACATACTCATGGAATTCACTTGTCTTTCCATGTTACTCATCATCATGAAGCAGCTGGATTGATACAATCGTGCCTTTTTGAGATTTAGTTTTGCTGTCACGTGAGTGGCAATACTTTTCAGGACTGGGGCAATGTTCTCCAGAGAGTGTATATGTTCTATACCAGTATATACTCTATGGTGCTGTACACCTGGGTCTAGTAGCCAAGGGGTGGTAATGAGCATGGCACCACTCACTAATACCCCTAATAATCTACTAAATTTTTTTTCTTCCTGTCTGCATCACCTTACACACTACTACTCTTAAAGGTATTAGTTCTAAAAGGAAAAATACTTTCACCAGGAAATTCGACAATGATACCATTGAACTGGAAGTTAATATTGCCACCCAGTCACTTAGGTCCCTCATGCCTCTGAATCAATAGGCAAAGAATGGAGTTAGTTTATTCTCTGGGGTAATTGAATCTGATTATCTAGGATAAATAGGACTGTATTACACAGTGAAGGTAAAGAAAAGTATGCCTGCAACACTGGTGATCTCCTTGGGTATCTCATTACTCTCATGGCTGTGATTAAAGACAATGGAAAACTGCAACAGATGCAACAGCCCATTCCAGAGAGGATGAGTAATGGCCCAGAGTCATCAAGAATGAAGGTTTTGTAACTCTACCAGTTAAAGAACCTTGGTCAGATGAGATAGTTGCTAATGGTAAAGGTAATATATAATAGCTAGTGAGATAAAGTAGTTATAAATGTGAGCTATGACTATGAGACAAGTTATAGAAATGGGGACTGTAATAGTTAAGAGTATTTCTTCCTTGTCTTGTTATGAGTATATTTGTATATATACAAAAAGAAAATTTCCTTGTTTCCTTCCCTTCTCATCCACTTATCATATCAAATAAGTTGTGTTAACTTTATATTATAGTATTTTCATTATAAGAGATCAAGTTTAAGAGTTAATATGCCTCCGGGATTTGCATCTTCTTCTGGAGTAGGAGTTTGTATGTTTCCAGTTGCACACAGGACAGATGAACTATGTTAGGTGAAAGTATGACTATTATTATTTTTATTTAGGGATTAAGTATGATCTATGCATGGCAAATTGACAAGGTATAGACTGATGATTAGTTTATGTGTCAAGTTGGCTAGGTTATAGTGTCCAGTTGTTTGGTCAAGCAACCACTGACATAATTGTTACTCAAATGATATTTCATGGATTTAAACATTAGTCAGTGGATTGCATCTATGGCTGATTACATCCACAATTACCCATTCAGTTAATGAGTTTAAAGGGAGAACTGATGATTTCAGCAGTCAAAAAGAAAAATATATATATATATCCCAGTTTCAGTCAGTAACCTTCCTTGAAGAATTCATCAAAATCTTCGTTGGAGTTCTCAGCTTGTGGCCTGCTTTAAGGAATTCAGACTTCCTAATCCCCACAGCTGTGTGAGCTACTTCCACTAATAAATTTAATAATAATAATTATATATATAAATATATGACTTGTCATTTATATTTCCTTGGAGAACCTGATTAATATAATGGCAATGAATACAAAGAAGGTATACTTGGGCCCAAATGGTACAATCTATTCCATCACTTATTATTTTCCAAAATATAGTTGAAGGTTTTGATCTCCACTGATTAAGAGAGTATAGCTAATATTTTCACTGGATAAATAGAAATGTATAGGGAAGGGATGTGGCTCAAGTGGTTCAGTTCCCAATACCTCCTAAACAACAACAACAACAACAATGACAAGCAAAATAAACAAAAAACCCAATTCGGGGAAGCCGATGTGGCTCAGTGGTTAAGTGCTAGCTTCCCATATACAAGGTGCCAGGTTCAATTCCCAGCCCCTGCTATCTCAAAAAACTGAAATTAAATTTAAAAAATATAAGAAGATCAGGAACAGAAGAATTGACTACAAGGATATCTGGGTAAGAGACTCGTAGATGGACATTTGGAATGAACTCACATTCTAAGGATATTTGTATTCTATGTGAATTCTTACCATTTAAAAAAGGCTCTGAGTAATTATATATATAAGATGACATATTTTCTGGAGGTTATGGGGTAAGTTGCTAAGATGATGCATTGTGGGAACACAATTTCAGGTCACAAAAGAAACTGTCAGAAAATATGCCCTTTATTTCTTACACAGAATGAAGACTTCAGAAAGGGCAATTAATCTGTTTGTTACTTACTCAGCAGAAGAGTCCAAAAGAGCAGGGGAAGAAATCCCATCATGACCAGTCTTCCAAGGTGGCCCAACACTCTTTTGAGTAAGAGTTGATAGATGGCACCTCTGCATGCCCCAATTTGCACTGGAGAAGGGAGACAAATTTATATTTTTTGAGTGTGGTTTTTATTCACTTTGGAGAAAGAGGGCCCCTTCCAACAGAGAATCACTGTTCTGATAAACATCTGGGGCTCCTTGTTTCTGGTTTCCAGGTTTAAAGCTTGGAGTGACCTTGTCCTTGGACTTAACATGGTCCCCAGTTTGTGGAATGGTACACAATAGAAAGGGAAGTGGAGTAGTGGAAAGACCATGTGTTTGTGACTTCCCCAAAGAAGGAGGTGGGGGTATGTGAAGTCTGCGTAATGTCTCCTTAACAGCTATCTGTGACTTCCCTAACAGAGGTTAGTTAGCCTCATATTACATCTTCCTAGTGGTTGATCAATGTGGTCAAGGTAGCAGGTACTCAAAAGCCGTTAAGAGTACATCAGCATGGAATTCCACTCCAAAGATGATCAGCTTTTGCCATTTTTTAGTGCTTAACCTGAGAGAAGCAGACACCGATGTTGAAAGTTTAATTTGACACTATTCCCCAGGAATAACAGCCTTTCACACTGCTGGTAGCTTGAATATATTAGGGCTTTCAATCTAAAAGAGCAATCATTTTTACTTACTGGAATTGAATTTATTCTGGATATGGTTCTACTTCACTCCTTATATGACTATCCATAGAATGATGGTATACTTTATTCACTGTCATTGCTTCCGATAAGGTAACTTATTTTACAGCAAAAAAAAAATGTTGCAATGAGCTCATACTCATGAAATTAAATGGTATTACCATGCACACCAAACCATAAGCAGCTAGTTGTAAATAACAGTGTAGTATCCTATTGAAAATTCAACTATATTTCCAGTCGGGAGGGAGCACCCTTAAAAGTAAGAGTTCTTTACTACAGGCATGAATTATGGTTTTAGTTAGTGACATTATTTCTCTTTCAAGAAAGAAAATATAAAGGTGATGTGATAGATTACTTAAACAATTAATGGCTGTGCTGATCACAAAGGAAGCAAAAAGCAGTACATCAAAGAAAATACAATCATAGTAAACTGGTTGGTTTGCAATGAATAATATTTAAAAAATCATAAAATATGTGCACATTGGTTACTAATTCATTAAAAAAAAAAAAAAAACATACCCAGGAAGACGGAGGAGGGTTATGGGAAATATAAAAGCTAAATTCTCCATCAAGAAGTGTTTAGGATTGAATTATACATCACTCATAAGACATGCTAAAGTCTTAATGGAGTTTCCCATGAGTATGAGTCCATTGCAAATAGTATCCTTGAATATGTTTATGTGAATCAGGAAGTGGAATCATTTGTAAATAAGTTCTTATAAGATGAGGTCTCCGTAAAGGTGATATTTAAGCCATATGACTAGAAGACTTTCAAAGAGAGAACTTTCAGATGAGTGAGCAGGAGGAGAAGACATAAACCAGTAGAATCCCAAAGACAGAGAAAGTATGGGGTTTCAGAGAGAAGAGATCGCCATTTGAAGAGGACTGTTACCACCAGAATGCTACTGACATGGTTGAAAGCATGGTCTTGCCTGCATTTTGCTTTTAGACCGCTAATTGTCAAAACTGTGAGACAATAAATGCTCATCTTTAAACCAATCAGATGTGTGGTATTTGGTATTTGTCATGGCAGCTCTGGCAAACTAAGATAAGAAGTCAACATAATATTTCTAAAATTGATAAAATGAAATAAAAATATAAGAATATTATTTAGAAATGTGGAGTAGATTCCTAATGAAACAGCTAAAGTAAATTAATGGTTATATCTTCTGGAAGCAGGGCTGGAGGGTAAGAAGAATAAAGAAGGATTTATTTTTGTATTATAATTCCTGTTTTAATTTTAAAACTAGGTGTATGTGTTACTTTGATTAAAAATATTATGAATTTTAATTGTCTGTGAACTGCAATTACCATGAATAATTGGTCTTCTCCCTCATCTTCTGCTAGTTGATTCTCTTATAGGTCCTTTGTCTAGCATAAACATTAGTACACAACAGGGCAATAGGGTGTCTTGGTTTAGTAGAAGACACTGGTCATAAATGACCAGAACTAGGCTGAAGACTGCATGCACAATGGGTCTGTTAAGCCATTCTTATTCACCTGGACCTCAGAGAAGTCACATCTGAAATATTTAAGGAAAGAGCATTTGAAGATTCTGGTCTTCAAATAGAGCCCAATATTTGAGGACACAAAAACAATATGATCCTCTGTATTGCCACCTTTCCAAAATCATCAAACTTGGTTAATTCAATTTTTTATAGTTCGCACATGGAAAAGAACATAGAAAGTAATGGCAGAACATTAAACTTGCTTCAAATAACTTACATGTTAAATAACTTATAATATGATGTATTCACTTTTACCATCTGCAAAAATTTTATCAGTGCTGTGTGATTTAGATTAAACTCTTGTCATTTCTCAGGAAGATAATGAAATAGTCACTAAACTGGTCTCAATACCACATGTAAATCTTCCTCATTGCTTCCTGAGAGATCTTTCTTAAGGTAAATGATGCCATGAATAACTCTTGTTCAAAAACATTAAATCTTTCCTTATTACTTGAAGGATATTGTCCAACTTATTAGCTTGGCAAGTATATATTTTCGCATTCACACAATTCTGTCTAGATTAACTTCTACCATTCCCCCATTTATATCCAACACTCCAGCTGGATATTTCTTTTATTTCTTGTACTGAATATACATGTTGAGATTTTTTTGTTTGATAGATCCTCTGTTTAGATGGTTAATGATCTTTGGGTTTTAAGTCACTGAGTTAGTTCCTAGTTCTTGTCCCATTAGTGATCCAGAGACAAAAGTAATTTGTAAAAAATGTGTGTTTCTGAATATTTTCAACCCTTCTCTTTATCTTAATATATGTATTATCTTGGTTCTCACCATCATAACTTCATGCCAGATCGTATATGAACAGTCATCCATATTTAGATGTCTGGAACTAAATACCAATGGATTTCTCTTTTCTTGCATAGTTTATTCCTCATCACTTCACACCTTGATTACTTTGAGGCCATAGAATTATTCTCAATTATTTTTATTAATGGGTCCATGCCTATTCCACTGACTTCAGCTTCCATCTTGCGCTTTATTTTCCAGCTGTAATAATTTGTTTGTGCCCTTGCAAAGGATGTTCCCCTGCTAGTAAATTCTCTTGCACTACATTCCACTTAGTGAGCAGCATTCACTCTTCAGTGTCTGTATTCTCTCTGACAGCCTGTGATTCAGTTGGATGCCTCTATGATGTGTTCCCATAACAGCTGGTGAAAAGAAATATCATATTGTCTTCTAATATTTACTATATCTCTAATTTTCATAAGTATATAAGCTTCTGGAAAACAAGGTGCTATGGATGTTTGTACTGAATTAACAAATTTATTAATCTATTCATCAATTAGTAAATTCATATGTAGGCCTCCTTTGCCTATTACTGAAGTCTCAGGTATGTTTTCAGTGGCCCAACCTCTTGCCTCAGTTTCAGGTGCTAGTGATCCCTGTGTCCTTTCTCTTACATGGCTGGGTCAAAATGGCAGAGCTTCTTGTGCTATGTGTATTCTTTCTCTTTGTGTCTCCATTTGTATATGGCTCAAGTAAGATGACTGATGTCCAACCTCAGTCCTGTCTCACTGATGTACTCTAATCAAAAGCAATCTAACCAAGCAATCTAATCAAGGTCCCTTAACCAAATCTAATGCAATCAAAGAGTCTTACTCATAGGAATAGATTAATTAAAAAACAATATTCTTTTTGGATTCACCAAATTCAAACTGTCATAGCCACTGTCTGAATACCCATTAAACATAACTTATAGGCAAGTGCCAGTTATGCCAGTTGTGCACTCTTCTTCCCAGATGGAATTGGGCCACCCCATGTCTCTATATTTGGTTCATTATTAAATGATCCTCTGGGGCAAGGTAGTTTGCCTTGCCATTTACTACAGAATCCACTTAAAAACTAAATCCACATGCCATTGTCATCATAAAGATGTGAATAGATGAATGAACAGCATTTTTATTTCTGGTCAACTTTGACCTTTCCCTTAACACATACAGCTTCAATCCCACAACTATTCTTGCTGTTGCCTATAATGAAAATTACTCATTATTTATAAGACTATTGCTGAATAAACATAATAGAAGTGAAAAGGAGAAGAAAGATATGCTGTTTTAGACAATCATGATCTTAAATGGTTTTGCTGAGCTGAGATAATTCATGGAAGAACACACTTATTTTCAATTGTTTATTTTTAAATATTCCATATTACTATTTGATGAATAAAACATGGTAATAAATGATAAACAGATTCTATCATTCTTACCTACTTTTAAATACAGGTACTACACTAATGTTCAAATCTGGAATAAAACTGTTCTTTTAGTCAGCCAAAAGGGGTGCTGATGCAAAGTACCAGAAATCTGTTGGCTTTTATAAAGGGTATTTATTTGGGATAGAAGCTTACAGTCACAAGGCCCTAAAGTATCCAACTCAAGTTACCACAAGAGGTACTTCCTCACCCAAAGTCTGTTGCCATGTGTTGAAGCAAGATGGCAGGTAATGTTTGTGAGTATACAACCTTCTTCTGATGTCAACTGTAGGCTGGCATTGAGCTTGTCTCTCTTCCCAGGGTACATTTCTTTCTGGGTTCAACTGCTCTGATCTCTCCACAAGGTCAGCTGTAAACTATGAAACTCATCTCTCTTCCCAGGCTGCAGGATCCCCTGTGTATCTTCTTTGTATGTCTCCTTCCCTGTGAGAGTCTGTTTTATCAGACCCCCAAAGGGGCTGGGACACAATGCTGAGTCGCACTCTAATTACATGGTTGAATCAAGCCCTAATCTTAACATGGTTTAATCAGATGTCTCAGCTGAATCTAATACAATCAAAGGGTCATCATGCCCAGTGAAACACACCAGTTGAAAAACATAATCTTTGTCTCTTTTTGGAATTCATAAATAATATCAAACTTCCACAACTAAGGATATATGAATACTCATTATTTTAAAAATCTGCATAGTATCTTTACTTTCCCCTTTGTACTACCACATTTGGCTTCACTTTGTCCCACTAAATCATGATGACATTTGACAAGATGGAGGCAAGTTTTTAAATGTGGAATATATCCCATTTTATGGATTATAAATCAGAAAGAGGCTGTTTACCTAGTCTACCAGATTGACTACCACAAACTCAACTGAACCTGAACATTGGAAGCTCAGCTTCATGATCTAGACTATCTGGTTACTTTTATTGTTTGCAATCATTTTTAAACTATGATGAAACAACAAAGAAAAATGAGTGTGAAGAATAAGAATTCATAAAATACCAGGTACTTAGCTTCTAAATTCTGGATATTCTCTCCATAGAGCAGATGTGGCTCAATGGTTGAGCACCTACTTCCATCAATCCGCAATGCCTCCAAAACAAAACAAAACAAAAAAGCAATATAAAAAACTCACAGCTATTAAGTTTAGCACTTTATTTCTAAATTGAACTATCTAATGGAAATAAAATATTTTTCAATCTCTATCGGCATCATTCAACTGTGACAATAATATATATGGATGGCTCAGAACACTTATTTTATTATTCAGCTCAAAGTGTACACATGAGTACTTATAGTTTCTCCTGTTTGAAATTTACTAAGTTTAATTCACTCTTGGAGCAAATTTTTGGAATATATTTTTCATAATTCCACTGAAATAATTTGTGATGGGATAATTTGATTCCTAAATTATGTCAAAATTGTTTAAATAAAGGGCTGTCCATAGAAATAAAGAGCTCTGTGTTTTGTGCATATTAAAATTTTATGCAGTGTATTTTACCAGTTTTTAAAAACTCTACTAGAAATGCCCTTTAGTGAAGATATAAAACAGCAAAGAAAAAATTCATTTTGAGGGTGGTGGAAATATACTAGCTTCATATAGCCCTTAGTCTAAATTATTTATAAAGCCTCTAAGAATTATTTAGAGCAGAGGTAATTGATTTTATGGCCTGTTAACAATCAAGCATTATCATTTGAAAACCTTGGGCAGCATTTCACCTTAGTAAGTTACCATGCCTTTAGGCTAACAACATTGCTTTTAATGGCACAAATTAATACACGTAAGATAGATGTACACTACCGTTTGCCAGAAAAATAGATCTTGTGTATGAAGCCCTGATTATTAATTTTAGAATGTCACTCTTGTATACCCAAATTATAAATGAGCCTTCATTTAGGGATTAATTGTCTTATACTTTGGCATTTTTTGTTTGTTTCTATTTTCCTCTGCTACTACTAAATGCTGATGGCTGCTTGCTTTGGTTCAATATTCTTGTAAGGATGTGTTAAAGAACTGTCCAGTGCAAAGGTAAATGACATATTAGTATCCTGATGAGAATAAGCAGCATATTTGCTATGAGCTAGGGAATAAGGTTCTCTATGATTTCTGCCATTTAGAATGCATGAATTATAGTGAAACAGGGACATCTTGTGTAGGATAAGGATGAAAAATGTAGAGCAGAAACAGAAAATACCTTAAAATTATACTCAGATGCCCTTAAGTTTTGTGCATACCTCAGCATGTAAATTTTATCCTCAAAAAGTGTTTATTAATAACTCAATTTAAGGTTTGCATTCTGAAGTATGTGAGAATGAAGTAAACATATATATACACACACACCCACATATATAAAATAATATGATTGAAGGATTTAGAGAGATATATCATAACACAAACACATCAAAATTTAACAATTGTAGAAGAGATGATTAGTATATGGATATTCACTGAATAATCCCTTTCAACTTCTCTGTATGTTTGGAAATTTTCATAAAGGAAAAGGTGAGAAAAACAGAAAGTAAAAATTACATTTGGGAATAAAATTAGCGTCAGTTGGGAATACAAATATTCAAGAAAGCTAAAAATAAGCATAAATCATGTCTATAGGAAATACTATTGTTTTATTTAAAGGCTGTTTACTACTTTGTCTTTTCAATGTGAATCTTCTGCATTAAAAGCTTGACTGCAGATGAAAGATAGATAGGAAATTTGTTGTATTTTATTGCCTATAAATTTAAAATACATTTGAATTGAGTATCATCTGGAATTTTTGAATTTACAATAAAGACTCAAAATTACTTAAATTGTTCTATAGAATGCCAGAGCATTTTCCCTGGATTTACAACAATCTGTAACTTCAAAGAATAACGTAATCATGATTTTGTGACAATATGCTACCCCAGAAATTTCTTTAATTCACAGCATATCTTTGCTGAAAAAAAAGCCTGCCACTTTATTAAATTTTAATGTAATCATTGGTGCTATTATTTTCCCCCAATTTACATACTTCAGGATTGAGATGAAAAAAATCTTGGGCTTCAGACAGCTTTCTCTGAGTGTTAGGAAAATCATCTTTGTACTCAGCATAGTAAAAAAAACTATATTTTAAAAAATATTTAACATCATTCTATTATTCATATTTAGACCAAGTCTAGGGAATGTAATATTCAATTACCAAAGTTTAAGTGTCCAACTCTACTACTTCCTTTGTAACATTATAAACTTTGTAACAGTAGACATGCATTAACAAAGATTGGTAATAAGACGTTCTGAAATTTAATCCTTTGTTGTTGTCATTGCTAAATGACATTCTGTTCAAACTTACCTCTAGAGTTCCATAACAGAGAAGCCTTTGATAATATTACTCCTGAACTGGTTTTCAAACAAGAAAATGCATATATCATTATAAGCAATGATTATCTGATGTATTCTGAAAGTATACAAAAAATAATGGAATCCTGTTCATTTAGCTTCGTGAAAAATGTCCTTTTCTGAATGATATAATATGTAATAGGCAATTCCACTTATTTAAGTGAGCACTGTTAAGCACATAGTTTATAAAATTAGATAATTCTGAGTCTAAATATCTTTTTCAGAACATTTTAATGCGTCCATGGCAAGTTACTGAACTTCTTTAATCCTCAGATTAATCAATAAGATAATGAATACAATATAATTATTTACTTTGATTACTTTGATGATTAAATTGCATGAAACTTACAGGCAAGCACATTACTGCATAGTGCTTAAAAGCATGTGTTCTGAACTAAACTGAAGGAGTTTAAATATTAGGTCTACCACTTCCTAACTCTGTGGCCTGGGCGATTTACTTAATATATTTTTTTGCCTCATTTACTATAAAATAGGATGATAATAACACCTATCTCATAAAGTTGTTGTAAGGATTGAATTCGTATATATAAAGTTCTAGATAATCACCTGGGAAGAAAGCACACTGTAATTTTGTTTATTATTATATATAATATATATCTTTATTATAAAAGTATACCATATGCCTGTAAATTATAGTTCAGTGCCTAGCACTTAATAAGCAGACAGTGTAATTCTATGCTTATCAGTACCTACCTCTTCAAGCTTTGCATTTTTTGAGAGAATTAGTGCCATAAAAGATACAGAGGTAAATTACCCCCTGGAAATATATTATCCTCCATTTTATTAAGAATAATGATACTTAGGGTACTAACATGGTCTGAGAGCAACATCTGAAGTTTCATGGACCTCGGCTGTTGATTTGAATTCTCTCTTCAGTAAGGTGGGATTTTACTTCCTCCCTTCCTATTTAATGTGCTTGCTCATTCAAATGATGACACTCTTTAAAAAGATGTCCTTTTCCAATAAAGAGTGAGTGTTCTTCTGGCAAGGAAATATGACCAACTTGACTCTTCTCCTAGAACTTCTTATTTCCATTAGTATCTAAGATACTCGTATAAATTCATCTACATTGTTTACATTTAAAAGGGGATTTACAATATTTTTAAGTAGCAATTCTCCCAAATTTAGGTGCATTAAAGTTAGTGCTAAAATACAGCTCATATTTTTATTTATAAAAAATTTTAAATGTTCTATTGAGTATAGTAGTTTATTTTATTATTTTATTGTAGCTTACTGAGGAAGATTTTAATTCCACACACTAATCACAATATTGTGTTTATTGTATAAGAATATGCAAGATGAATTCCTGAGGGGGGATAAATGAGGAGGCTCCAAACTGAATATAATAGTGATTCACTTAAAATGTACATGAAAATTATAAATAAAAATACTAAATTGTGTAAGTTTATCTGTTTCACCTCTATTAGTAAATGTTTTTATACTCAAATAAGTCCTTTTTCAGCCTACCATAACCACTATGCTAGCTCATACCAAAATATGTCACCTGAGCAACTTTAAGGAACATAGAATCTAACTGCAAAATACCCAGTGAAATAGTGGTTTGAAATGTCTTTTTTAGGTTTACCAATTGATGTTTATCAAAATAGATGAGATTTTAGAGCAAGTACATGTGGAAAGTAAGCTATGGATTTTTTTTTAAGGAAAACTCCTTGTTAAAGTTATGAAATCAGATGTCAGTTTCTTTTCCAAAAATGAAGGCAAAACATGAAGAAACAAAGTTGTGCTTTCTGGCTAATGTCAGGTGAGAAAACAATAAGAAACAATAAGAAAGTAGAGGTCACATTTCAGAGTCAAATATTGATTAAATGGCAAAAAGGCAAGAGCTGAGCAAAAAGGTAAACTGAGCAAAACTGCCTTTAGCCAGAAGGTCATTGACAGTCTGGTGAAATGACAGAGTTTAATGTAGTGAAGAGATGATGGAGAGAGTTCGTTTGGGTTATAGCAAAAATTACCAATATTACCTTTAGTGGGTCACTTTAAATTCAGGGATCTCAGTTGCCTCATTCATAAAATGGGGGAAAAAATGATCCAGTTGTCCACCATATCTCAAGTAGCTCCCAATGTCTACAATTGTATGTTTGTACATTGTTTTATAATATAGGGAGCTAGTTATATGACATAGTACTTAAAGGAATGATGGGTGAAAAAAGGAAGGTAACAAAATTGAATGGCTCATTAAAATTTGGGGGGGAACACAAAAGAGATAAAACATATTTAGTTATATGTGAACATTTGTAAATAAAGGAGAAACTATCTTTTTACAAGAGGACATGTTATGGTAATCGTTTCTAAATATCTTTAAGGCTAATATTTTCACTAAAAGGGATACAGGTAAATTTAATGCTACTAGACTAAATTGAATAATTATTGGGCAGTTATGTTTCTTTCTTTTTGTTCTATTATTAATCATTATTTCTGCCAGCATTTTGTCAAACTTTATATTCTAGAAGAAACTCTAAAATTGCCTTAGTTTATTTATTTATTCAATACAGGTATATTGACCCATGAGTCTAGGGAAGGGGGGACATTAATAAAGAGTTTCATGAAATTAATAAAATTGATATCATATGTTACGTCTACAAAGCAGAAGTCATTATGCTTATTGAAGTTAAATGGAGCCATTTTGTATAGCTGGTTTGCTAGGAAAGATATTCCCGAGCAAGACAGCCTTAAACAGAGAGCTACATGGAGAGTAAAACTTAACTTGGAAAAGTATATTTCTGGCTATTCCTCTATTCCTGGTAGTGAGAAAAGCACAGTAAAGCCTGAAGTGGGGAGCTGATAGAGAATTGGCTGGCATTTTAAGTCTATTCAATATTCTTTTTAAAAGACCTGAAAAAGTTATCTTATTTATTTCAGGAGACTAACATTCTAGGGATGCATATTTTCACCAAATTAATATAAAACTAAATGCAGTTCTACTCAAAAGATAAGCAGAATTTTTAAAGAAATCTGAAAAATCAATTCCGTAGTTATTAAGCAATAATGAAAGTCCATGAAGTGCTAGAACTATTTAGAAAAAGATATATTATGAGACATAAGGGGTGAAGAAATCCTGCTGCAGCAGATAGTAAAGAAATATTACAAAGCTGTAGTAATTAAACTGTGCAATGTTGTTGCTGGGACAATGAGCCTATTGGAACGTAATAAAGAGTCCAGAAAATGATTGATTTATTAAGGAAAGTTGACATATGTAAGTCTGTCATATCACATATCAGTGGAAAAGAACTGATGAAGGAAAATAAAAATAGCAGTCTACATATAACCATTTTTTAAAATGTCTATATGGATTAAAGACTTTGGAAGTAGAATAATAATATCGATAGAAAAAAATAAAGGAATGCCATTTTGAATACAGGATGGGGAAAGGCTCTTAAGACTCTCAAAGGCCTAAACTAAAAAATATATGTGGATGTATAATATGTATATATATGTGTATATATATGTATATATATATAATGCAATTGCCTAAATCAAAATATATTATTGCTCTTCACTGAAATATGCTGGCAAAGTTAATAGGCAATACTTTGGGGCAAATATTGCAATATTTAAAAACAGCAACAACAAAATATATAGATTATAACTTAGTTCTTTGAAGGAGAACTAATTGATAACTGCGAGAAAGTGAATAATCACTATTTATAAATGAAAATTCAAATGGCTAAAATATATACCAGTTGCCAGATAAATACAAATTAGAGAAACTTTACCTATCAAATTGGTAAAATTTAGAATGTTGAACATCAATTGCCATTGGTATAAATTAGGCAGTTAATTTGGAGAACATGATAGTATTAGTAAAACTATTTATGATAATGTTCTTCTGTGTAAAACATCATAAACCTCATGGAAATTTAAAAAAATGTTATTTTTGTTCGCATAACTACAGTTCCATTGAAGTTCACCTGACCTAAGCAAGTCTTGTCTGGGTCCAGACTTCTGGTTGTATTCATATCTACTCCACATACGATCATTCTGTGACTCAGGCTGAAGAAGCAGCTGCACCCTGATGCATGCTCTTCTCAAAGGTAGATCTTAGACATGCACGAGCTCAAAAGAAATCATGCAAGGACATTTAAACATCTGCTTGCATTTGGCCACTAAAATTCCACTAGCCTTACTAGTCACATTACCAATTCCAAATTCAATGATTTAAGGAAATATAATATTCTACTATCGTGGAAGTTCCTATAAGGTTACATGACAAACGATATGAGTGAAAAATTGACTATAATAATCCAGCTTTCCATATGGATTGTAGTTATACCTTACCAGCCACAATCTAACAAAAACACACAGGGAAACATAAAGAAAAGCATGCCATAACATTGTGTCATAATTTGATTTCTCTCAAAGTGTGAGGCAAGGACTGGAGTGGAGCTGAGTTTTTAGGGAATTGATCTTAGGAATCTGGAGAAAAGATATGGGAAGAATATGAGAGGGGTCTTAGTTTGCCAAAGGACTGCTGATACAAAGTACGGGAAATGGATTGTCTTTTATAATGGGAAATTTATTTTGAGAAAACTTAATTCTGAGGTCATGAATACCCAAATCAAGGCATCATCAGAGATGCTTTCTCACCAAAGTCAGCTACTTTGATCCTAGCACCCTGCAATGTGGCCAAGATGGCCACCAATCTCTACGTTTCCTTTTAGAATCTACTGTCTTCTGGAGCTCAGTTTTGGGCAACTATGCATAGGACTTGTTCCTTTCCAGACCTTCTCTACGACTCTTGGCTGCTTCATTTTCTTCCCGAGTTCCACTGTGAGGTATCAGGCATATGGACTTCTCTCTCCCTGGACCTCACCTCCATAAGCCTCTGAGGGCTTCCATTTTCCTGCAGTCCTTGCTCTCACATGGCAGGATCAATATAATAAGGAGGCTCCCTTTTCCTGTGTGTCTGTCTCTCTGTGTCTCCATTTTTATCAGCTCCAGAGAGAGGGTGGAGACTCAACCTGAGTCAGGCCACACTGACTTAGTGTAACGGAAGGCTCTCATACCCACAGGAATGGATTAGCTCAGAAACATAATCTTTTTTTTTTTGAGATTCATAAAGGAACTTCAAACTGTCACAGGGAAGGAGACAAAAATAGTAAATTATGTTTTATGGAACTAGTTACCTCTGTAGAGAACTAGAGCTCAATCCCATTGGTGACCAGCTAAGGAAACATGGAAACAATTACTAGACATAAATGCAATAAAATATGAGAATGAGTGTCAATATCAGGAAAAAAGAGTAAGATTGAAGTATAAGGGCGGCGGACTTGGCCCAGTGATTAGGGCGTCCGTCTACCACATGGAGGTCTGCGGTTCAAACCCTAGGCCTCCTTGACCCATGTGGACCTGGCCCATGTGCAGTGCTGATGCCCGCAAGGAGTACCCTGCCATGCAGGGGTGTGCCCCTCAAAGGGGAGCCCCATGCGCAAGGAGTGCGCCCCGTAACGAGAGCCGCCCAGCGCGAAAGAAAGTGCAGCCTGCCCAGGAATGGTGCCACACACGCACACACGGACAGCTGACATAATAAGATGACGCAGTGAAAAGAAACACAGACAACAACAGAAGCGGACAAAGAAGATGCAGCAAATGATCACAGAGAACAGACAACCGGGGTGGGGAGGGAAGGGGAGAGAAATAAATAAATCTAAAGAAAAAAAATGATTGGAGTATAAGTCTAAGTGGAAAACATTGGAACAAAAACAGTGAACAAGATGATGATGATGATAATGTCCAATGAAAGGATGATGATCAACTCAATTCTGTGTACCTGAGATTTCTGCACTTGAGATTCCTCCAGATGTATAGATAGTTTGGCAGTTTGAGTCTTTTGTGAAGCCTAGAAAATTATGTTCTTCAGTTGAAACTATCATGCACCTTTGATTCTGTAAGATCAGTTAAGTCATTTGATTAGATTACCCCAGGAGGGCATAGCCAGAGTGGGTTTTAATCCTCTTACTTGGGTCCTTCATAAAAGGAGAAATAAAAAGCTACATACACAGAAAGAAGACCTCAGAGACAGAGAGGAACACAGACTGAGATAGAAGGCCCCAGGAACCAGGGTAGCCACTTTAGCCAGAATTCAAAAGCAAGGCAGCCCCAAGGAGAGTGGGGAGACCCATGGATATTTTCATGTGCCTGACTGCCCACAGCTGCAGCTTGTGGAGAAGTGAGCCTGAAGAAGACAGAAACAGGCAGACATTGACATTGAGCCCAGCCATGTGACTGCTAGCTCAGGATGCAGCTCAGTGAGAAAGCATCTCTAAAGATCCTTTGATTTGGATCCTTTCATGGTCTCAGAACTGTAAACTTTTAACGTAATAAATTTGCATTATAAAAGCCATCCTGTTTCTTGTATATTGCTTTTAGCACATTCGACAAACTAAAACAGATAGCTAGAGAGATAGATGGAGATAGATGAAGATAGAGATAGATATTTATCTGTACCTATTCTATATGTATGTACCTTTATCTCATAGATAGGCTAATGGATAGAGATAGAATAGAGATATGGCTATATTGAATAGGTACAGATAAGTATCTATCTCTATGTATTGTAATTGGAATCTTGTACCCCAACAAAAGACAAGTTCTTAATCTTAATTGGAGTTCTGGTGGGTGTGAAACCATTTGTAAATAATACCATTTGAAGATGTCATTATTAGTAAAGGTTTGGCAAACTGAATCAGGGTGGGTCTTTATATTGTGGATGCCTTATAAAGAGAGGAAATTTGGAGGCTGTCAGTTAGTAGAAATAAGAAATCAATCAGAAGAAGCCAGAAGTTACAGAGTCACAAGAAGGGACCATGTGATGGAGTCAGAAATACAAGCCAAGAAACAATGTATTGCAACAAACCAGCACAGAATGCTACAGACATTGGGGAGAAAACATAACCTGTCAAGACCTTGATTTTGGACTTCTAGCCTTCAAAACTGTGAGACAACAAATGACTGATGTTTAAGCCAACCCATGGTGTTGCATTTGTAATCACAGCCTGGAAATGGGACATACTATCTGTGGCAGTTTGAGATTATTAATGAAAGCCAAAAAAGAGAAGGATTATGTCTGTAAACTGGTCTGTTCCTATGGGTATAATAGCCTTTGACTGTATTAAATTCAAAGGTTTTAAATTTATTCAAGTAAATCAATTTAGGGCCTTGAATTCAACTACATTAGTAAGGTATAACTCAGGTTAAGTCTGTGCTCCCTTGGTGGGCTGATACAAATGGGTGTTTTCTCAAGAAGACAAGGGAACACAGAAGAGGAGAGAACTTTCTCATTTTGATCCTGCCACGTGAAAGATAGGAGAAGGCTCAATGAGCTAACACCCTGGGAAGAGACAAGCTATTCCTCTGATAGTTTGCACCTGAAGAGAACAGAGCAGCTGAACAGCTGATAAGGCCTGGAAAGAAATGAGTCTTCTGCCAGACTGATATAGGGAAACCTGACAGATGAGCCCTATGCCAGTTTACAGTTGAGATTGGAAGAAGCTGGGCCCACAGATCCTTAAGAGGAAGAAGGAAGAAGCGATGAGGCAGAGATCACTCACCACCTTACTTCAACTCGTGGCTCAGACTTTGGTGAGAAAACAGCCCTGAGTTGGGCTCTCCAGGGCCTTGTAACTGTAAGTTTTTACCCTAGATAAATACCTTTCATAAAAGCAATCGATTTCTCGTTCTTTGCATCAGCACCTGTTTGACTAACTAATACACTGTCTATTCATTTATTTATCTGTCATCTATCTATTCATGTATGTTCTTGCTTAGTAACTCACATTTCTACCTCAGACTATTACTCCTTCCTGAAATACTAAGTTATTTTAGGATCAGATTAAACTATACACAGAAAAAGAAGGAATTGTAACACATAAATTAATATATTCTGTTTCCAAATTTCTAAATTAAAAAATCAAATAGTGTTAATCTGTTTGGAGAGAGCCCTATCAGAATCAGAATATGGAATGGTATCTGAGATAATTTATATTTGAATACAACATGTTGCATGTCAGCCCTAATATCTGTATTAAAGCTATAATTGCAATAATTAAAGAAAAAATATCTTAAAAGTAATTACTGCTTTTAAAATATTTGAGCAAAGGCTCAAAATTGTTAATATTTATTAGCTCATTTCCATATCAGCAAAACATGGGCTCACTTTTTTCAGTATTGGAGCAGACTGATGTGGTTTTTTAAAGACAGCAGATTATATCTTTATTTTATATTTAAAGGACCAAATTATTTTTTTTTAATTTTTGTATTTATTTCTATTTTATTTTATTTTTTGAAACAAGATATTTTAGATAGGTAACAATGGTGTAATAATTTTTCCAAATTCTATAGACGGTTTGTTTAACTCGGATTTGAGATGACAACTTTGTGTACCATTTCAATGAATAAAATTCAAGTAAAACAAAAAGTTCAAAGATTTTGAAACAAAATATCAATTGATATTATCACCAGTCCATTTTAAAATCCAAAATCTCTGAATGCTTAAAAAGTAGGAAAAAAAGGGGAGTGGACATGGCTTAAGCCATTGAGCACCTGCTTCCCATATGGGAAGTCCTGGGTTCAGTTCACAGTGCCTACTAAAAACAAAGCAAAGCAAAACAAAACAAAAAAGCAACAAGTAAACAAATAAAGAACCACTCAGGGGAGTCTATGTAGCTCAGTGGTTGAGCGCTAGCTTCCCACACAGGATGCCCACGGTTCAATCCCCAGTCCTGGTACCTCACAAAAAAAAAAAAAAAAAAAAAAAATAGGGAAAAAAAAGGATATATGCTAAATATATGCTAAAATAACTGTTTTCTAAAAATGGAATATTATATATTGGAATATATAGCAATCTAGGTATGTTAAATTCATTATTGTATCTTCATTATTAAGGCAAACAAAAAGATCTGAGCTGAAATTAATTAATGAAATAATGAAGGAGAGTCACAAACTGGTAAAGATATAAAACCCACTGAAATATTATAGAATATATTTATTATAATAAATATCTTAATAATTTCAGTAATATCCCAGAGACTAAGATTAAGAAATAAATCATGCAATTCATTTAGAATAAAGCAAACCCTTAAAACCTATGTTTGGAATTTAAAAAGTAATTTTAGAAATCTATATACTATTGAAATATATTCCCTTTCCTTGGCACAACAAAATATCTACCTTAAATCTTTTTAATATTTCTTGCATTTGCATAAAATATCTCAGTGGATACACCAGAAATTGAAAACTGTAGTTTGTACTGAGGAGGCAACCTGGGAGGCTGGGGGCAAATTAGGAGATGGAGACTTACATTTGTACCCTCATTTAAAATCTTCTGAAATATTCAGTATATTCATAAAATAAATAGTATGATTTAAAAGAAAAATGCAAAGCAAAACAAACAGTAAAAAATCCACACCTAATACAAAGGGGACAATTATATAAATTTTTAAAGTATTGAAATATAATGCTCTTACTTGGTACAAAGGAAATAAAATTTTTTAAAAGAATTTTAAATCATTGTGTTCAAATCACTGAAACTATCAAGATTATACTATGAACATAAAGCATAAATGTCAGCCCATTGGAAAGTTATTTTCAGCATCATAATTGTATTGTTAAAATGATTTGTAATGTTTTTGATGTTAAAGTAATTTATCACACAATTTAAATACTGTATGTGCCTGTAGTTCTGATTTTAAATGACCACTTAGAGTTGTGGTATGTGTGTAGAGAAGGGGTACTTTGTGCAAAGTGGAATAGCAAACTGCAAGGAAAGAGAAGCAAATCAGACTTGTGACAGTTAAGAAAGGGTTAAAAAACAGCAAATGTAATAATTCCTTTTACTATTTTAGTATAGTGAGAGTATGAAAATTTTTTTTCTCACTTTCTCAAGTCTTTCAAGGTGGATAAAACAATAAAGAGAAGAAATAGGTAGGTGTTTGGTTTATATTTGAGGGATTGAATTTTGTTCAGGGACTACTGCAGAGGCTATAACCTCTTTATAAATTTCAATGGAGTCTATTAATAAGCTGTAAATAGGAGATATTCCATGCAAATATCCATTAGAAAACAAATTAATTGATAAATTAATTGATTAACAAATTAATGCTATTGCCTCCCTCTGCCTTGTGTCACATATAGGCAATAATTTATAGCAGGCCCTATAACATCTAATCCAGCCATTTTTTAAAAATAAGTTTAAGTGCAGTGACTGGAAATCGAGAGAGAGAGAAAACAAGATTGTAATACTTTGCTACTCCTCCCATCAAATAATAAAGTTTATTTCCCCATCCCTTGAATTTGGATCTGAGCTTGTGACTTGCTTTGGACAAAGAACATTAGCAAATGTGAGGCAAATATGAAGAAACCTGAGATAATTCTGGAAGATGAGAAGCTAAATGATGAGAGATGAATAAGGAGAGAGGCCAGGAGACAGAGAGGCTTAGAAATCCCTGCCATTTCCATCATTTCAGTTGTGACCTTATGCATGTGAATAAGCCCATGCCAACATTTAACCCCAGTGAAGCCAGCTGAGTCCAAAAGACCTGCCAGGGTAAGCCACAGAGTTGGGGGAGAGTTGGTTATACAACAAAGGGTGATTGATAAAATAAACAAGTGCAATATTTAGCCTATAGTAGATGCTCATTCTATGTATAAGGTTTTCCATGAAATATTTGTAATCCATGTATAATTAGTAGAGCCATGCCCTTTAGAAATACACCTTTTAGAGGGAAGGTGTTGATGCTAACTATAGTGTAAATCGAGCTATGATAACTGCTGAGAATTATTTTTAAAAATAATATACTTCTGTTTTAGTTTGTCACAGACTGCCAATGCACAAACACAAGAAAAGGGTTGGTTTTTATAATGGAAATTAATTAGGATAAATCTTATAGTCCTGAAACTTCAAAAATGTCCAAATTATCAGAGATGCTGTCTCACCAAAGGTTGGCTGTTGGTGATCCTGAACTCCTTCCGCATGGCAAGGCAAAATGGTAGCCAATCTCTGCCTTCTCCTTCAGGCTCACTTTCTCTCAAGTTTGACTGTGGACAGTCAGGCATATGGCTTGACTCTCCTCATATCTTGTCTCTTCAGCTTCAGGCTGCTCCACTGATTCCAGCCACCAGCCTCTCTCTCAGCCTCTAGGGGTTCCTCCATCTCTCTGTAGCTATAGGTGATCCTGGAGTACTCTCTCACATTGCAGGGTAAAGGCTTATAATTCACTTCCTCTATGTGTCTCTGCCTTAGTCCTCCATTTATATAAGACTTCAGTAAGAAGGCTGAAACCCATCCTGGATCATGCTCACTGAAGCAATCCAATCAAAGACCCCCAACTGAATCTGTGGGAAGCTGCCTCTGGCACCCGTGTTGTATTGGCAATCTTGTTGCTAAGTGCTATTTTTAGATACTAACCCGGGTTAAGTTTCCGTTTCCCCACCCTCAGCTGTAGTAATTAAGTTTCTATCCTCACGCCATTCAGAGCGTTGTTTTGAAACATCCGCCAAAGGACTTCATGATGTCGACCAATCAGATCTGTGGTGTGAAACCTCATTCATCCCTGGCTATAAATACCCCTGATTAACCCTCAGTAAATGAGACTTGATCAGAATCCTGTCTTGTCTCCATTCTTTGTGTCTCTTGTCCCTTTTTATTACCACTCCCTCCCTCAGGTCTTGGTTCGACTGACCCACGGGTCAGGTCAAGTGGTGTCCGAACAGGGACCAGAGTACGAGGGATGAAGTGAGGAACTCCGATGGAGGAGCCGGCCAGGACGTGAGAATCGGAGGACGCCTTGAGGGAACCTGCCTCTCGGTTGAAGCCTTGGTAAGTGATCGGTGATCATGGGGCAAGAAATGAGCCAGCATGAGACATTTGTAGAGGGTCTCCAAGAGGCCTCCAAGAGGCCTTTACGAGGAGTAAAGATGAAAGTAAAACAGTTATTGAGGTTTTTTGAGTTTTTGAAGGAAGTATGTCCATGGTTTCCTCAAGAAGGAACTATTGATGAGAGAAGATGGAAAAGAGTAGGGGATGCTTTACAGGACTTTTACAAAACTTTTGGCCCTGAAAGAATCCCAGTAACCGCATTCTCATATTGGAACCTCATTAATGATATTTTAAGTATTCGTCATAGGGACACGGTGGTGGCAAATGTTATTAAGAAGGGTGAGGAAATTTTACAAGAAGGGCAGGGGCTGGAGGCTCTAGCCACCAACCCTAAGAAATCAGCAGACTGCCCAAGTCCAAACCACCTGATGCATCAGGAGCGTCCAGTCCAGAGGAGGACTTGATCTCGCTAGATAGTGAGGAGGACAGGAAGCCTACCACCAAGCCAAAGCAGCCGTTAACCCATGCAAACAAAAGATCCTGTAAGGAGGATAAAAATAAAGGGAAAACTAAACCCATATCTAGTAGGAACCCGTACCCTGATCTCAGAAAATTAAAAGTAGAAACTGATGATGCATCTTCTAATATAGAATCGGGTGAATCTGAGGAGGAGACGGTAAAGTCTCGACCTCCGCCATACGTTCCCTATCCCACGCCCCACCTATAGTTATGCCAGTAGTTGACCCAAGGAAGGAGTTATTAGGAAAAATAGAGAAAATAAAAGAACAAATTCGATTAGAAGAAGAACATCAGGAACTCATATCTCAGTTAGAAAGGTTGAAAGGGAAAAACTAAAAATGAAAGTAAAACTGCAGAATCCCGTGTTAAGCCACCCGCACGAGGAGCGGCATTAAGGAACCCCCAGGCTTCTAATCCTTTTTTTTTTTTTTTTAACAGTATTTATTTATTTTTTTATTGACTTTGTAATAATATTACATTAAAAATATATATGTGAGGTCCCATTCAACCCCACCCCCCCATCCCCCCTCTCCCCCCCCAACAACACTCGTTCCCATCATCATGACACATCCATTGGATTTGGTAAGTACATCTTTGGGCACCTCTGCACCTCATAGACAATGGTCCACATCATGGCCCATACTCTCCTCTATTCCATCCAGTGGGCCCTGTGAGGATCCACGATGTCCGGTGATCACCCCCGAGGCACCATCCAGGGCAGCTCCACGTCCTAAATACGCCCCCACCTCTCATCTCTTCCTGCCCTTCCCCATATCCATCATCCACCATGTCCACTTTTCCCAATCCAATGCCACCTCTTCTATGTGGACATTGGATTGGTTGTGTCCATTGCACCTCTATGTCAAGAGGAGGCTCAGATTCCACATGGATGCTGGCTGCCATCCTCCCATTTTCAGTTGTAATCACTCTAGGCTCCATGGTGTGGTGATTGTCCTTCTTCAACTCCATCTTAGCTGAGTGTGGTAAGTCCAATAAATCAGATTGTAGGTGCTGGAGTCTGTTGAGGCTCAGGACCTGGCTATCACATTATCAGTCCAGAGATTCAAATCCCCTAACTATATCTTAAACCCCAACGTTAACTGCACCTCCAGCAGATTAGTATGAAAGTCTTATGAAGGGAGATCCCATCTGAGTCCAGATTCATCACACATAAACACCATTTCCAGAGAGGGGCCATCTGCCCTGGTAGTAAACCCCATCGGCCATGACCATAACTCTCATGGGTCTCTTTAGCCTTCATAGGAACCAATATCTGGGGGTTGTATCTGCTTTATCTGTCTCTCTGACTCTGCTCAGTTGTGCATGAGGGCAATCCTTCTGCCAGCCTCCAGACTCTTTTTTAGAAACTCGTAGCCATATAGACTCATTTCTCCTTTCCATTTCCCCCTTACTTTAGGTCAAACAGCATTTTAAAGTCATGTTGTTTTATGTAGACATGGATATTCTGCTGATCCGCATTGAACCTTCCATATAAGGTCCTTTTCCAGTTGCATCATCAGTTGGTATTTGATAGTGGTCCCTCGTTGCCAGGGAGGCTCATCCCCGGGTGTCATGTCCCACGCTGGAGGGAAGGCATTGCATTTACAAGAACCGGAGGTTTTTCCTGTAACTGAAACCGCAGATGACAAGAATCAGGCCTGGAGACACCATAGCGGCTTTGACTTTAAACTCATTAAAGAAATGAAAACTGCAGTCGCCCAATACGGAGCTACCGCTCCCTACACCCTAGCTATTGTAGAATCCATTGCTGAAAATTGGCTCACCCCCATCGATTGGCACACTATTGCCCACGCTACTTTGTCTGGAGGGGATTATTTGTTATGGAAATCAGAGTATGTTGAGCTTTGCAAAGATACTGCCAGGTGCAATGCGCAAGTGAGCAATGGGTGGATCCTAGATATGCTGATAGGAGAAGGAAACTATGCCTCCAATGAAACCCAAATGCAATTGGATGCAGGCCTATTTGCGCAAATTCAAGCTGCAGGCACTAGAGATGGAGAAAATTACCTACCAAAGGAGATCTTAGTTCCTCCCTCACTTCATAAAACAAGGACCGGATGAGCCTTTTGCAGACTTCGTACATCGGCTCATAACCCCCACGGGGAGGATATTTAGAAATGCAGAGGCAGGCACTGAATTTGTAAAACAATTAGCATATGAAAATGCAAACGCCACTTGCCAAGCTGCAATCCGTCCATACAGAAAAAAGACGGATTATCTGGCTATATTAGATTGTGCTCAGACATAGGAGCTGCATATCAACAGGGTCTAGCAATGGCAGCAGCCCTACAAGGGTTTACAGTTAAACAGTACCTAGCCCAGCAAAATAAAGGGAAATGTTTCACCTGTGGTGAAGAGGGCCACTTTGCTAAAAACTGCAAGAGTCAAAAGCTTACAGGAGGGAAAAGCGTTACTCCTAGGTTATGTCCTCGATGTCCACAAGGAAGACACTGGGCTAATGAATGTAAATCAAAAACTGACCCCCAGGGTCAACCCTTACCTCCCGCCCAGGGAAATGGGAACTGGGGCCAGCCCCAGGCCCCCAAACCCAAACAAGTTTATGGGGCAATCAACTTCATTCCCGCCAACAGCAATCCATTTCAGACCTCTGTAGAGCCACCCCAGGGAGCACAGGATTGGACCTCTGTGCCACCACCCACACAGTACTAACACCACAAATGGGAGTGCAAGCTTTAGCAACAGGCATATTTGGTCCTTTGCCAAAAAACACCTTCGTGTTGATAATTGGACGTGGTAGCTCCATAATTGATGTTTCCCCGGCTTTCATTGATAACCACTATACAGGGGAAATAAAAATCATGGCATCTTCTCCACAGAATATTACCACTATTCCTTTAGGGAAAAGGATTGCCCAGCTATTGCTGCTTCCATTGCTAGATACAAACAATCAAATTAAATGCAATAAGTGCGGCTCAGGAGGATTTGGTTCCTCCGATGCATATTAGGCACAAGCTATTTCTGCCAGTAAACCTATGATGACCTTATGGTTGGACGGTAAGGAATTTAATGGGCTTGTAGACACCAGAGCAGATGTTACCATCTTAAAAAGAGAGGACTGGCCACTTAATTGGCCTCTCTCTTCCACGTTAACTAATTTAAGGGGCATAGGTCAGAGTCAAAATCCCGAAAAAAGCTCAAAACTACTGACCTGGAAGGATAAAGAAGGGAATCAAGGAACTATACAACCCTATGTAATACCAGGGCTCCCCATTAACCTTTGGGGAAGGGATTTGCTTTCTCAAATAGGGCTTCTCATGTGTAGTCCCAACGATATAGTCACAGCTCAAATGCTCTCGCAAGGGTTTAAACCGGGAAAAGGTTTAGGAAAATCCGAATCAGGCATTGCTCAACCCCTATCTGTAAAGGGACAAAATAGCAAAAGGGGCCTGGGAAATTTAGCCTAGGGGTCGTTGATCTTCCCGTACCCCATGCAGACCAAATCACCTGGCTTTCAGACGAACCTGTATGGGTCGATCAATGGCCTTTATCCTCAGACAAGCTACAGGCCGCCCAGCGGTTAGTACAGGAACAGCTAGTGGCAGGACATATCACAGAGAGTGACTCTTCTTGGAACACTTCTATTTTTGTCATTAAAAAGAAATCTGGGAAATGGCAATTATTGCAGGACTTAAGAGTAGTGAACAAAACAATGATACCTATGGGAGCTTTGCAGCCTGGTCTTCCAACCCCTGTAACCATCCCCCTTGGACATTATAAAATTATCATAGATCTAAAAGATTGCTTCTTTACTATCCCATTACACCTGGCTGATCAAAAGTGCTTTGCGTTTAGCCTCCCCTCTGTGAATTTCAAAGAACCTATGAGGAGATATCACTGGAAGGTCTTACCCCAAGGCATGACAAATAGCCCTACCTTATGCCAAAAATTTGTGGCTACTGCCATAAAGGAAGTAAGCAATATGGAGGGACCTTTATGTTATTCACTACATGGATGACATTTTGATGGCTGGTAAAAATGGACAAGATGTCCTAAAATGTTACCATGATATGGAAAAAGCCTTAAAGGCACATGGGCTTCAAATTGCCCCTGATAAAGTACAGTTACAAGACACTTACACCTACCTGGGTTTCCATATGGCAGGAAATAAAATAATTACTCAGAAGGCCAACCTTAGACTAGATAGACTAAAAACCCTAAATGACTTCCAAAAGCTCTTAGGCGACATAAATTGGCTCCGTCCCTACATAAAATTAACCACAGGAGACTTAAAACCCCTATTTAACATATTACAAGGAGACTCTAACCCCAACTCTCCTAGGAGTATTACTCAGGAAGGATGCCAAGCCCTTAAGATGGTTGAACAAGCTATACAATCACAATTTGTCACTACCATGGACTGTAGCCAACCCTTGTTTTTTGTCATATGTAAAACTTCTCTTACTCCCACAGCGGTATTCTGGCAAACCGCCCCCATAATGTGGGTGCATTTACCCGTGTCACATGCTAAGGTAATTTATCCTTACTACCAAGCTGTCACAGATATTGTCTGCCTGGGGAGAGAACAAGGCAAAGAACCTTAAAGGTAAGGAACCTGATACCATTATTCAGCCATATACTAAGGAACAAATCAGCTGGCTGTTGCAGACAACTGACAGCTGGCCTATTGCTTGTGCATCTTATGCCAGACAAATAGACAACCATTACCCCAATGATAAGCCACTACAATTTTTGAGTATGCATGACTTCATTTTTCCCTTGACCACCTCTCTTCAACCCATTACTAGAGCCCTGTCAGTATTCACTGATGGGTCCTCCTCGGGAATGGCTGCTTATATCTTTAATGATAAAACTGTCTGGTTTCAAACTCATTCAAAATCTGCACAGCTTACAGAACTACAAGCTGTCATAGCTGTGTTCTCTGCATTCTGAAGTGCCTCTTTTAACCTCTTCACGGATAGCGCTTATATAGCTCAGTCAGTCCCTTTACTTGTAACGGCCGCTCAAATAAAAAACATCTCAGAGGCAGCTATTTTGTTCCCTCAACTGCAATCTCTTATTCATAAAAGGAATCACCCCTTTTTTATTGGTCACCTCAGAGCTCATTCCAATCTTCCGGGTCCCCTCACCCAAGGAAACCATTTGGCTGATCAGGCCACTCGGCTACTGTGCTGTGTTAACCAGGGCATGCATGACGACTCGAATAACCTTAACAAAGCTGTTAAAGCCCACCAGTTACATCATATTAATGCACATACTTTAAGGCTTATGTTCAGAATTACCAGAGAACAAGCTCGTCAGATTGTTAAAGGATGCCCTTCCTGTGTAACACTTTTACCTACACCTCATTTAGGAGTAAACCCCCGCGGTCTAATACCTAATGCCCTCTGGCAAATGGATATAACTCATATTCCTGAATTTGGTAATCTGAAATATGTGCACGTTACAGTTGATACCTTTAGCAGCTTTATCTTCGCCACCCCACAAACAGGGGATTCAGGAAAAAACATTATCACACATGTGTTAACTGCCATGTCAGTATTAGGAACCCCACAACAGATAAAGACAGATAATGGCCCTGGATATACTGGCCATGTATTTTCCACATTTTGTCAGCATTTAGGCATAAAACACATCACAGGCATTCCATATAACCCCCAAGGGCAAGGTATAGCCAAAAGAGCGCATCTGTCTCTAAAAAATGCCATCGAAAAAATAAAAAAGGGGGAGTGGTATCCTGTCAGAGGATCCCCAAAAAATTTATCCCACTCTCTTTTCATTTTAAATTTTTTAAGCTTAGACCAAAAGGGACACTCTGCAGCCAAGCGCTTCTGGCACTCTAACCCCAGCACTAACTATGCCACAGTTCTGTGGAAAGACCCAATGGATAATACCTGGCATGGACCCGATCAGTTTGTGTCTATTCAAAAGAACTAGATGCAGCCAGGTGGCTGCTGGAACGATTGGTTAAACAAATGGATAATAACAATCTATCCAGGGTAGAGGCCTCTTCCTGAGATGAATACTGTTTTCTTGCAGGAAAGTAACCAACGCTAAAACCAATGCAGCTGTGCAGCCCCCCTGGAATCCTTCTATGCAGCTTCATCACTATCGTTGGAGCCCTTCTGTTATACACCGGCACTCCGAGTGACTGGACCATGCTGGACAGATCCCTTCTACTTACTTTCTTTGAGTTTCAGTGCTGCTTTTATGCCAACAAGTCTGGCATTGTTTGAGATAAAGTTAAGAAGCTTCAAGAAGACCTGGAGAAAAGAAGAAAGGAGCTGGCTGACAACCCCTTGTGGAGTGGGATGAATGGACTATTGCCCTATCTACTCCCTCTCTTGGGACCTCTGCTTGGCTTACTAATACTTCTATCACTAGGACCTATTCTCTTCAACAAGATTATGGCCTTTTTAAAGCAACAACTGGATGCCATAAAAATGCAGCGCATCCAGGTCCATTATCATAGATGGGACATGGCTGACTACGATGAGGGGTCTGACCACTACTTGCAAATGGATCCAGCCCATAGGCCTGATCCCAGACCATGAATATCTCGTCAGTATCTTCTGAGGTGCTGGACTGGTTAGTCAATGACGGGCAACTGGGCAAGGCATTCTCACGATAACAGCCATCTAAGATAGAGACGTGGCCTTTCGATGCCACAATTCTCAATGACGGGTAAGGTCTAATGCAATCGTCTGTTTGCCAGCCCTGACCTAAGACAGGCACAGTTCCCCCAGAACGGGCCGTCTTGTCAGTCTTCCTTTTCTGATAAAAATATTAAAGAAAAGGGGGACCTGTGGGAAGCTGCCTCTGGCACTGGTGTTGTATTGGCAATCTTGTTGCTAAGCACTATTTTTAGATACTAACCCCAGTTTAAGTTTCCGTTTCCCCACCCTCGCTGTAGTAATTAAGTTTCTATCATCATGCCATTCAGACGGTTGTTTTGAAACGTCTGCGAAAAGACTTCGTGACGTGGACCAATCAGATCTGTGGTGCAAAACCTCATTCATCCCTGGCTATAAATACCCCTGATTGACCCTCAGTAAATGAGAATTGATCAGAATCCTGTCTTGTCTCCATTCTTTGTGTCTCTTGTCCCTTTTCATTCCCACTCCCTCCCTCAGGTCTTGGTTCGACTGACCCGCCGGTCAGGTCAGAATCCAATCCAATCAAAGTGTCCCACACCAATAGGCATGGGTTAACTTCAAGAACGTGATCTCTTCTGGGATTCACAATAAGCTTCATATTGTCACAACATGATCTAATAGATCTAATAGATCATGTTGTTAGATCTATATTGTTGCTATATCATATAAGACAAATATTCACAGTATTTTTTCTTTATAAATCATTAATTGATATGCTCTAACCTTAGGATAAATGATATTTATTTAGCCTAATAATGGGGTTACAATTAACTTTTATTTCCATAAAGAATATTGGAAAATTTAGCACATTATTTGGAGGTTATAGTGTAACACATAAAAGTATTTGGAAATTCCAGTAACAATTTTTTTACAAATTTGAGTAGCAAAGCAAGCCTGTATGAATTAGGAACATGGGGTCACATGGCGATGCTACCTGATAGTTTCATGGATTTTCCTGAGCTAGTGTACCATTTCAGGTATTGCAGAGTAGAATATAATCCTCCTGGAAGTATCTCAACTCGAGGGTCTAGGGGAATTGGCAAAAGAAAAATATTTTGTTTATATTTTCTTCTTTTAGGACTTAAGAATAATGGCCTTAAGTCACGTAACCCCAGGGACAGCTCTTGTAATATTTCAGTTCCAATTGTGGTCTCCTGTGTTTTAAAGTAAAAGCCCTATATGTCAGGCTTTTACAGGAAATAATTAAAAGATTATCCTGAGTTCCAAAAACAGTCCATTAAGAATTTTTGTCTTTCCAGTAAAATACAAGCAAACCTGCATATTCATAATAGCCACAACTCATGTTAGGAATTCTCAAGTGAGTTTTACAACTCTCCAAAAAAGATTAGTTTCTCTTTGTTTTCAAAGAACCAGGGACTCAGAAATGCCAATGATACTATCTTTATCACAAAACTGTAGCTGCTATGAGGGATTGGAAAAGATTTTGCCTTTTCCACAAATGCTTAATTCTATGTTCTGACAATTCCATCTTTAGTAGATCAATGTATCATATTAAATGCTTGGTTATTTGATGTAATTATAAATTGGGACAACTTTTTAGAAAGAGTTGTATTATAGAGAAATTCTTTGCCTCCACAAGGGTATTACAGACACTGCACACAAACACACACACACAAACACAAATGTTTCTGTGAGTTATATGTTTAGTGAATGTACAAACTCAAAATATATTTCACTCTCTGTGCATTCATTTTTTTGGTTCCACATTTCAATTAGATTGTGAAAGTCAACTTAGGTACAAAAGGAGAACAATTTAATAGGTGAAGTCGCTGAGATGTTGAGGGAAAAACAAACAAATGAACTGGTAATTCAAATTTAGAAGGAAACCCTAGGTAATTTAATAGAACCCGCTGTAAAGTGCAGGCTTTACTTCCCAACTCACCAATTTGTACTCTTCTGCCAATATCTGCAATAAGTGTTTGCTCTAGAGAAAAATTTTGAGGAGTTAGTTATCTACTTAATATCAATCATAAATAAAAATTATTGTGATAAAGCAAAAGCCCAGTTGTTTTCCATTTACAGATGTATTTTAAAAATGAAATGGTCTCATGCTAAAGTGAGAAATATAGATTAAAATTATATGGGATAAGGAATCTAATTATTTTTTGCATAGGTTGAAACATTTTGTGCTTTGAAATACTGGGACTGTTTGGATATGAACACTAACATGGGTCAAATTTCTTTTATATCCAAATTAACAAATAGTATGTAACAGAAAATATGTATTGAGAATTAGGCTTATGACTAATTTTATAATGTAGAAGTATGTAAAATAAAAGTAGTAGTCATAAAATGTTTTCACCAGACAGTTGCACCAAAAACTTCTAAGAAATATAGAAAGATTGTCAGGGTTCATTGCTTATTTATTGAATTGGTAAGTCTGGGAGTGAGACCAGCAATCTGGTTATTAAAAAAACATTTCAGATGACCCTAATGAAACCAAAGTTCAACAACCCTGGAGTAGAGGAAAGTAATAGAATTTTAGAAAACAGGGTTTTGTGATAATTCTAATTTCCTGAGGAAATAATATAAGGGCAAGATGGTATATTGATGTCTTTATCTCTATTTACTTAATCAAGGGAGTTCTATGTGCTTTTAAAGAGTTCAAAAGATATTCTGTGGACCCTGTGACTTCACAACAGCTATAGGGTGAAGTATAAACATTATTTCACTGAAACCAGATTCAAACATTTCCTGTTTTATTGCGAAGAATTTTCAGGTATTTATGAGGTACCATATTCATTCTAAATTTCAGATATGTAACGATGCAATTATAACTCTTTTTAACCCATCTTCTACAAATAGATATTTTTCATATTTCAGAATGAAGTATGAAATTAATGATTATTTTTGTACTTTTGTTCATGGAAATAGTCAATTACTTGAGATATGATTGCTGGTGTCATCTTTAGTCTACCATAAGGAAACAGTTTCCAAAGGGTTTAGCATTTTGTAAAAAACCATGCTTTCGGATCTTTAAGAAAATGAAAGATGGCAAAGGGGAAGAATATTAGACTAGGAATTTGAAGCACTGAGATGTAGGTGAAACTTAGCGTTCATCATTTGACAACCTTAGGCAATTTAACTCACTTCTTAAGTCTTATTTCATTTGCAAAATGAAAGTAAACTCCTTGGTCCTTTCTATGATTTGAATTTGAAGGATTAAAATACCTCTGTTAACACAGATTTCAGTCTTACATTTGCTATAGATAGTCTTAATCAAGCTGTTTTGGTTCCCAGCATTTCAGTACTTTTCTGAACTTAGTTCTGTTACATTTGATTCTGTATGATGTCAGAACCCAGGTTCTTTACTAGGCAGCTCACATAGCTGTGGCTTGTCTCCTGATTTCATACAGCTATTTTAATTCACTTTTCTGAGACTTCATGAAAACTTTGTTCAAAGTGTCAAATTGAAGAAAATACATCAAACATGTCTATTTAATATCATTTTGAAAATAAATCCTGGAGATTTCTCTGAGGAATTTTCACATACAGCCTTCTACTCAGCGATTAAAATTACAAGCAAGTTTCATTGCATAGAAAAGCTTCATTTCATTTATACAGCTATATTTGGTTTCTGAATTAATTATATGGATGGTATTAAATTTTAAACCCATTATACTTTTATATATAAATTATATTGCTGAGCCTTTATTGGGCATTTTTTTATTTTTAACCACCCCATCATGTATGAATAAAAGTCAAGATATTTTAAATACTTTTGCTTAGAATGCTAGTGTGAAGTGAGATATTCTTGGCAGCTCCATTTTCTGTACAACATAGCTACTGTCAATCTTCTCTTTTGGCTGAGATTCTCTTCTAATATTGTACATGACTTGAATTAGTGGGATTTATTCTTATCTAGTATTTATTTTGACATTTATAGTTGTACAAAAAGTTATAGAGTCATGTTTTAGATAATTTTAAAAATTCTTTCTTTATGGCACCAAAAGCAATGCATTTTAATATTATATATTTAAAATAGTTAACATAGAGAAGTTTCTAATAGTTAAGGAAAATTAAAATTGGTATAAATATAATATATGTTATATATATTCATATGGTGAAAGTAGGTTCATGTTTTAACATGCAATTCACCTATTACTGAGTTATTGAACCATGATATTTGTGACCATTAACAATTAACCTTGAATCTTTTACTATTTTAAAGATTGCTCACTTATCATAAATTGGAAATGACATTACAAAAGGCGAAACTTTAGAATGTTCAGAAGTCATAGAATTTTAGAGTAGAAGAAGGCTTTTCTGGGTCAACTCTTTAATTACTTCTTTATTTATACGAGGACTCTGTAGTCTTGAAAGGTTAAATGATTGACCCAAGGTGTGACATCCTAGTAGTGACAGAACCAACACAATCAAGGTCTTCAATTCTCAGTCTGAGCTCTTTCTGCTAAGTATGTGACGATACTTCTCTCCTGTGTGAAGTTTTCTTGCTTCTACAAAATTGTTCTAATAGGGCTTTTCTGTGATATATCCTATAGAGAAGGTATGCATTTGGTACCTACTATACATAAGGTCCTGTGTTCATTGTTGAGGATACACCTGTTAATGAAACAGTGCACCTGGAATTTACAAGGTGACTTTAAGAGTGGTGCTTTTAATTCCACTCACTGACCACCATCACCTCTGTCAATTTCCAAATTGTTACAATTAACCTAATTATAAATTCTCCACAGATTAAGCATCAATTGACCAATCACTGCTTCTCTTCAATTTTCTAGATTCTACCTCCACAAGTCTGTTCTCTATCCTTAATTCCTACCAGTGAGATCATTCAATAATTATTCTTTTGTACCTGGCTTATGTCACTCAACATAAGGGTCTCAAGGTTCATCCTATTGTTGCATGTGTCAATACTTCATTTCTTCTCACAGCTGAATAATATTACATTATATGTACATACTGCATTTTGTTTATCCATTCATCTCTTGATGGACACCTGGGTTGCTTCCATCTTTTGGCAATTATGAATAATGTCGCCACAAACATCTGGGAAAAGACCTTTGCCAAAAGAGAGAAATATTAACTAAAAACGAGTTTTTCTGGATAAGAGATTTCAAAGTGAGTCAGAAGGTAATTCCTCAGGTTAAACTCACTAAATGTTGAAACAAAGCCTCAAACAAGAGTTCTCCCAAGGGCTTTAGAAAGGCTTGGACACCAGAGGCAAAGCACAGAGCCTCATGAAATCAACACCCGCTGGCAGGCACTATTTGGGAGTATATGATAATCTATGTCTCCAATATAACATAGTTATACTCATTTATAATTCCCTACTCATGATCCTTCTACTTCTTTTTGTTTTTTGAAGATTATTCTCAATATACTTATTCAATGTATTTCTCAAGACTTACATTTTAGGATTGTTCATATGCTGGTTGACCTCTGAATCCCAGCAGAGTTGTGGGCAATTCCTACTCTCTAGTTCTTTGGGCTTGTCCTAGAAAACTGACAAAATGGTGATGGAGGGCAAGTTGCATCTCAAAAAAAGGAGTATCTACAACCCCAAGCAAAACAGTTCCTTCCATCTCTCCCATAATATCTAAGTCTGCTAAAGCTAAGCAGTCAGGGTGGGCATCATTCCAAATCCCTCAAGATTGAAGAATGAACAAACAAGCATTGAGTTCAACTACTGACCAAAAGAGTTTTAATGATATTGTAGTTATTATCTTATGTTAATGGAAGCACTTGTAATATTAATATAAAGATAGTGATTGCCAGAGTTTCAGAAGAAAGAGAAAGGGATAAATAGGTGGTATACAGGGATTTTTTTTTAAAGTACTTGAGCCAGGGATTGAACCCAGGAACCTCATATTTGGGAAACCAGTGCTCTACCACTCAGCCCATTGGCTCCCCTGATTTTTTTTTTTCCATTTGTTTGCTAGTTTTTTGTTTTTGTTTTGAGGAGGCAACAGGAACTGAACCTGGGACCTCCCATGTGGGAAGGAGGTGCTCAATGACCTTAGCCACATCAGCTCCCAACAAGGCATATTTATGTCAGTAAAATTATTGTGTAATGGATACATTACATTATATATTTGTCAAAGCCTATAAAACTACACAAACAAAATGTAAACCATAATGTAAACTATACTTTGATTAGTAGTTGCAGTGCTTCAATATTGGTCCATCAGTTGTAACAAGTGTACCACAGTAACATAAGATGTTAATAACAAGGGAAACTATGTGTGGGACTGGGGATTTACATGGGAATTTCCTATTTTTTCAGGGTATTTTTCTGTAAATGTAAATCTAAATCTACAACTTCTCTAAAAATAAAGTTTGTTATTCAAAAAAAAAAAAGAGTAGTGCTTATATTTGCAATAAGACTCCAATGATCTTTGTGTGAAACATTTTGTTTACCGCAGGATTGTTCTTTAGGTTAGCAATGATCAAATTTTTAAACATTTCTAAATTTTTTTCAGGACTTTGGCTATTGCTTTAGGCCAAATGAATAAATGGAGACCAAAGTAAAAATAAAAATGACACAAAAATCAATTGATGCTTTTTACCATGTTAGGTATGAGTCATGTCTGTAATTTCTTAAAGTAAAAGTTTAGTTTGTGTGCAAGAATATAATTATGATAACAAATATAGAGCTTATTATTTTTTTCTGAATAAATGTTCATTTATTTTCTTCTCTTGTATGGGATGTTTTTGAAGTTGAATCCATAATATTTTTAATATATTTTACAAGCAAGACACTGTGCTGGTGTTTTAATAATATAGACTTAAAAGTGAAAGGTAGAGTACTACCATCCCTTTAGATTTGGGTATCTATTATCACATCTATTAGCAAATGGAATTTAGTCTTAAGCTTTGTTTTTGCATTTTTAAAATGAAAGCTGTGTAAAGAACTCTAATCCACAGGACTATTCAAATTAAGTTTCACTTTGGAAATTGAAGGAGCTTTAAGTCAGTTGCAAGATTTGAGGTTTAAAGCAAGTGAATTTATTATAAAATTGCCATTTTTCTCTTCATTAGGTAACTTGGGGTGAGTTGATTACAATTTACTGTCAGAGTGCATTATCAGCAAAGTCTATTACCACTCCATAGTACTCTATTTTAATAAAAATTTCAATTTATAAGTCAGCTATGAGTATAGTCCAAATAGGACATTCTATAAAGAGGCAATGACAAGCTCTTTATCAATTATTTTCCAAATGTTACAGCAATCTAAATTTTAATAAAATCTTAGTGTATATAGTGCATTGCAGAAATAAATAAAATACAATTATTTTGAATCACAAATATTTGTTACTTTGGTTGCCTCTGAAATGAAATTATCCCAGTAAAGATAAAAAAGTTCAGACACTTAAATATTTTCTGTCTCAAAATAAGGAATTGTAATGTACTAATATTTTCAGCGTGATTCCATTTGGATGGTTAGAAGTCATATTATGCTTATAAGAGGTCTAAACATTTCAGAGTCTACTCATTTGAAGTATTTAAAGGAAAAATCATTACTTTTAATGCCATAATGGTATGAAATATATTAAATGCATTATTAATTAAATGTTTTCTGATAAGTCAGAACACTTTTTTCTCAATTATCTAAAACTGAGAGCACATGTACCATTTCTCAGTATTTCAAAAAACAAGTTTATTCTTGAGTTTGGTACGGGAATAGTATTGTAAAAGTACAGGAAAATATAGTGGATTTGGAGAAATTTCCACATATTTAAAAGAGCTCAAAATTATATTTATAAAATTTTCTCTGAAATTTTAAAAATTAAATATTTTATTAAATTTAATTTTTATATAAAAATAATATAAGAAATCTGGACTTGCTTACTAAAATGTATATAATATGAAAATCTTCTTAAATGTTGCAAAAGTACTAAAATTGGAACGATACAGGGAAGATTAGTATGGCCCCTGTGCAAGAATGACATATAAATTCATGAAGCATTCCATATTTTTATAATCTTGAATGTTAGTGGATTAAACTCCCCTATCAAAAGATGCAGACTGGCAGAATGGATAAGAAAATATGCGCCATCTATATGCTCTCTACAAGAGACTCACCTTAGACCTAAAGGATACCAATAGACTGAAAGTGAAAGGCTGGAAAAAGATATTCCACACATGCTGGAACCAAAATTTATATATATATAGAGAGAGAGAGTAGCTATACATATAACAGATGAAATATACTTTATAAGCAAAACTGTTATTAGAGACAAGGAAAGATATTATATATTAATAAAAGGACAATTCACCAAGAGGAATAACTACAGTATTGCCTACATCAGAAGATAGCTAAGTGCAAAATTTTAAATTTTAAAAGTAGTGTTTTGCAAAGTGTTATCAATGTGCAACTAGGTTTAAAAAAAATGTAATAATGATCATTTTCACATTACAGAGGAGTATATTTCATTGATGGATGGAAGCTTATGCAAAAGCTTTATAGGGAACTTTTAAATTACAGGACTTAATGTTCTGACTTTATCCCTGTTCTCCATCTTCTTGTAATTATTGGATAATCAAATTAAATAAACAAATTGGCATTAATAGAGAGAAAATATTGGATGAACAAATTCCACTCACTGGAAATCTGAACAAAATAAAATTTCAGAAATATATTCATCATAGTCACTATATTTATCCTGGAAAAGACAGACAACATTATATGTAGAAAACAAAGTATACAAATCTACTTATTAGCCAAATAAATTTGCTCGTTGACAATTGTAGCAGTTTGGTATTATTTATGAATTCCAAAAATAGGTGTTGGATTAAGTTTGTAAACTGGTCTGTTCCCCTGAGTGTACCAAATTGTATTAAATTCAAACATATCACTTTCACTTAATTAAATAACGATTAAGGCTTTGATCAGGCCACATCAGTAGGACATCGAGTCCCCACCCCTTGGTGGGGCTCAAAGAGAAAACAACTTGGCAGAGGAGGGTGTTTGGAGTTTTTTATTCTGGAATCCCAGGAACTAAGCTCACAGAGAAGCAGATACTGAGGAAAGAGAGAAGGCTCCATTAGTCATGGCAGAGGCCCCTGGAAGAGAGATGAGCGGTTTGCCTGACAGTTTATGGTTGACCTTGTGGAAAGAGCAGAGTAGCTACGGTCAGAGAAAAATGAGTCCCAGGAGTGAGACACAACTTGGCCCAGCCTATGGCTGAGATACTGGGACTAAAGACCCTTAAGAGGGAAAGGAAGACTGAACTCTCACTGCATTGCCCACTATCTTGCATCAACATGTGGCAACAGACTTTGGGTGAGAAATTACCTCTTATGGTACCTTGAGTTGTACTCTTTAGGGCCTTTTGACTGTAAGCTTCTACCCCAAATAAATACCCTTTATAAATCCTACAGAGTTCTAGGACTTTGCATAAGGACTCCTCTAGCTAACTAATACAGCATCCCTATATACATATTTCAATAAAACAGGATGATGACAAAAGTGCATTGCTGTCTTGTTTTACAAAATTGTCTAGATTATATTTATAAAAAATGTCATTTGTGTCCATAATCTCTCATATTCGCATGTTTGTCTGACTTAATAAATCTTGACAAAGAGAGTGTTTGTTATTCTGCTTCATAATTATTTGTATTATTTTACATTACTTCAAGCAATGCATGTAAGTTCCAGTTCTTCTATATCCTTGTCAGGTCTCGGTATAATTTAAATATTCATAATGTAACCATTTGGGTAGATGAGCAGTGGTATCTTACTTGGTTTAATTTGTGTTGCCCTGGTGACTAATAATGTTGAATATCATTTCATGAGTTTATCTGTGACCTAAGTTACTCCTTTGGTGAAGTATCTTTTGTTTCCTTTTATTGAGGTTCTCATATTTTCTGAATTTACATCCTTCAACAAGTATGTGTTTTGCATATATCTTATCTCAACCTGTGATTTTTATTTTTTCCTTTTTAAGTAGTGTTTTTTCATATGTAAGAGATTTACTATATGAATTGACTCAAGCAAACATGGGGATTGGCAAGTCTCAATTCAGACTTCTGTGCATTCAGCACAGAATGCAAGTGGAAAACTCAATGAAGGTGACATTGGATTCCAGGAGATTTTGGCTGGCTGAAGTAGAGATAGAAATTATTCTTTCTGACTCCTGAAATCCTCAGTTCTCTCCTTAAGGCCCCAACTAATTGGGTGAGGTGACTCCTCTCATTGCTGAAGGCAATCTCCTTTGTTGACTGTGGATGTGATCAGCCATAGAGGCAATCAACTGACTAATGATTTAAATACATGACATACCCTCACAGCAACAATCAGGTCCGTGCTTGCTTGACCAAACAATGAGACACCAAAACTAGCTAAATTGTCACATTAAATTATATGTTACAGTTAATAATGTAACTATAATAACCTTGTTTCATCCATTGCAGTAAAGGTACTGCACAAAATGCAAAATGTGAACAATAGGGAAAGCTGAGTGTGTAGTGGTATATATAGGAACTCTGTGCTCTCTGCATGATTCCTCAGCAAACCTATGATGGCTCCAATAATCACAGATAGAAGCAAGTATATATCATGCATTTTAGGTGATCTAGTATTTTATTCTCATGGTTTTCTTACACATTACTATGTCTTTTCAGCATATGCTCCTTGAAGCAAGCAATGATTTATTTTTGTTTGAAATAAATATGCATTGCCTTCATCTTTGATCCAGTCTTGCACCAAGGGGTGGAGTTATAAAGATTGGAGGAGACAGATAAGTCAATTGGATTCATCCAAGATATAGCATGTATCAGAAATTCTTTCTGTTTTTTTGTTTTGTTTTTTATTTATTTATTTTTCTTTATTTATTTTAAAGATGCTTTAGATTAATAAATGTTATATAAAAAATATAGGGATTCCCATGTGCCCCACTCCACCTCCATCCCACACTTTCCTACAGTAACAAGATTCTTCATTAGTGTGGTACATTTTTTACAATTGATGAACACATTTTGAAGCATTGCCACTAACAGAGGATTATAGTTTACATTATACTTTACATTCTCTCCTGTACAATATTGTAAGTTATGACAAAATATATAATGGCCTGTATCTGTCATTGCAACATCATGCAGGACAATTCCAATGTCCCAAAAATGCTCCCATATTACATCTATTTTTCCCCTCTGTCTCCCCTCAGAACCTCTGGTGGCCCCTGCTCCACATCAGTGAGAAAAGTTCTTCTATTGCTAGAATAACAATTAATCTATCATAGTAATAGTAAGTCTACTTTAGTCCATTGTTTATCTCCCAGTCTTAAGGATTTGGGGATGGTGATACCCACTCTGTCTCTAATTGAGAGGGGTCTTAGAACTGATGGGGCAGATGGATGGAACTATCTTTCTTGCAGTTGCAGACACTCTCTGTTCCTTGGGATAGGCATTGTTCATCATCATCACCTTGTTAGTTGACCTGGGTGAACACAATGAACTGGAGAATAGGTGTTGCAAATCTGCTGAGATTTAGGGCTACAGTAGAAGGGGCAAGTAGAAGGGGTAGAAGAGCTGTGTGTAGGGAAAACACAAATAAGTCCAACTCTGTCACACTTGGGGACCATAAATTCCAAGGTAAGGCCCACTGGCAGGGACCCAAGCTCCTGAGTTGTCTGCCCTGCCTATAGTATCTGGCTGTCTCTAGAGCCCTTAGGGTTCTGCTATTTAAGACAATATTTATTATGGTAGTCATTGAGATCATGCTGAAATGTGCATAAGCATAAACTCTGGAATGACCTCCCAACTCACTCTGAGATCTCTTACCCATAAGTACTCATTTGTGTTTACTATATCCCCCCTTATGGTCAAGATCTTTTTCCAGGTGTGTTCTTAGTTGGTGCTTGGTAATAATTCTTAGATGCCAGGGAAGCTCATCCAGGGAGTCATGTCCCATGCTGGAGAGAATGTAGTGTGCTTATATGCTGAGTTTGGCTTACAGAGAGGTCACATTTGAGCAACAAGGAGACCCTCAGGAGTAACTCTTAGGCAAAATATAATGCAAAACTAAGTTTCAATTTCAAAAGAAAAGGTTCATAAGTACAATGATCAATATCAAGGGTCTTGTGCAATAGTCCATCTTCCTTCACTAGGCACCATCAGTGTACTTGGAGGATTCTTGCTGTCCCATTAGAGAATATGGCAGAAGTCCCCAGGATGGGAATTCAATATTCTTTCAGTTATTGTGTGGATCTCTACCCACTGTGACAAGGCCACATGAAAATATGAAAACTTTCATATGCCTTAGAGGAATCCCCTCCCATGCATCCCTCCATCACTGACACCTCACAACAATGTTCCTCCCCTGCCACAATTGTTACCCTTCTGTGATCCAAAACCTCTCCAAAGATGAAGCCAAGAAAATAACCAAATAAGAATAAGAAAATGAAATAATGGTAGTTTTAAAAATTACATAAAATGAAAGATTTTAAAAGAAATTTAATAATGAAAAACTTTTACACATTTTGTCTTTCATCACTGTAAGATCAGTTGTTTTGTTATGTACAGTGACATTTTCTTCTGTATATTCCTCTAAGGTCTTTTTTTTTTTCATTTTATCTTCAAAGAAGCTTTAGGTTACAGAAAAGTCACATAGAGAACATAGGAGACTCCCATATACCCAACAAACTCCCTTATTAATAACATTTTGCATGTAGATGATACATTTGTTACAATTGATATACAAATATTGAAGCATTACGTTATTTTTTATTTTTAATTAATTTATTTTTAATGTTACATTAAAAAATATGAGGTCCCCATATATCCCCCACCCCCCTCACCCCACTTCTTCCATAACCACAACCTCCTCCATCATCATGGGACATTCATTGCACTTGGTGAATACATCTCTGAGCGCTGCTGCACCACATGGTCAATGGTTCACATTACAGATTACACTCTCCCCTAGTCCACCCAATGGGCCATGGCAGGACATACAATGTCCAGTAACTGTCCCTGCAGTACCACCCAGGACACCTCTAAGTCCTGAAAATGCCCCCACGTCACATCTCCTCTTCCCATTCCCACCATCAGCAGCTACCATGTCCACTTTCTCCATCTCAGTGTTACACTTACTTCTACTAATAATCACATTATTTCCAGAATAGCGTATCAGTAAATCCACTCTAATCCATACTCTATTCCTCCATTCTGTGGACCCTGGGATGGCTATGTCCACTCCACCCCTCTATTGAGAGGGTGCCTCAACTCCACTTGGATGATGGATGCAGTTCTCCTGTTTGCAGTTGTAGGCATTCTTGGGTCCCTGGTATGGTGGTTGACCTTCTTCACCTCCCTGTTAGCTGGCTGGGGTAAGTCCAATAAACTGGAGGGTAGGAGTTGTAAGTCTGTTGAGGCTCAGGGCCTAGCTATCACATGGGCAGTTCAGAGATTCAGGTCCCCAGAGTACACACTAAACCCCAGCACCAACCACAGGTCTGGTAAAAGTGACAGGAGAGGCTTGTGAACAAAGATCACACCTGAGTCCAACTCCATCAAACTCAGGACCAAAAACTCCAAAGTAGGGCCAACTGACATGGCACTGAAGTCCATCTGCCATGACCATAGAACCTGTGGGTCTCTGTAGTCCTCAGAAGAACCAATATCTGGGGTTGTATCTACTTTAACTGTCTCTGGAACTCTGCTGAGGTGTGCATAAGGATGACCCCTCTGATGACCTCCCGGCTCTTTTTTGGAGACTCATAGCCATATAAACTCATTTGTCCTTTCCATTTTCCCCTTTTATTCAGGGTCAAAAAGCATTTTTAACTCCTGATATTACATGTAGGCTGAGATATTCTGTTGGTCTGAGTTGACCCTTTTATTCAAGGTTGTTCTCCAGCCACATCATCAGCTGATACCTTTTGGACTGCATACTTTCATAAATTTTGACAAAATTTAAAATGACCTGTATCATTAGTGTGAGATCATGCAGAAAAATTCTAATGCCCTAAAAATGCCCTGTGTTCCATCTACTCTATTCTTCCCTCAACATCCCTTGGGACCTATGGTAACCACTATGTTTCACATTTTGAAGGATAAGATTCACAGTTACTTGCAATAATAGTGAGGTCTTGACATATTCGTCTGTTTTCTTTTATTAGGAACTGCCCTTTGTTCTTGAGAAACTCTTGCCCCTCAATTTGAGAACATTGCATAACTCCCTAGGATAGGAGTTTAATATTTTCTTATTTATTTTGTGGATCTCCACCCACTGAAATAACATATTATGAAAAGATGAACACTTACATATTCCACAGAAACCTGCCCAAGATGCACCCTGTTCTGTATGCACCCACCTACATCCAACACCCTACACCAATAATTGTTCCCAGACATAGTTGCCCAAAGAACATTCCCAACACTGTAATTTTAACCACAGACCTGAAAATCTTGAGGTCAACCCTTCCCCCAATTCCATAGATAGTCAAACCCAACAGCACCACTCTACCCCCTCATGGACCAGCACCACCAAACCCAATAGTATCACTGCACCATTATGCCCATCAACTGCACAACTATACCCTCTCAACCTATCATACATAGATCTTGCCAATTTGGGCATTGTCTCATGGTTCTCTACTCCATTTTTGTCTCCTGTAAACCTATCTTTCAGACTCGTCTGCTCAATATGCTTAATTCATATCAGTGAGTTCATGTAGTGTCTGTCCTTCAGTGCCTGGCTTACTTCACTCAATATAAGGTCTTCAGGATTCATCCATGTTATCCCATGCATTAATGCTGTATTCTTTCTTACAGCTGAGTAATACACAATTGTATGTATATAACATAATTTGCTTACCCATTCATCTGTTGATGGGCATTTGGGTTGCTTCCAAATTTTGGCAATGGTGAATAATGTCACTAAGATCATTGATGTGCATATATCTGTTCATGTCCTTGCTTATAATTCTTCTGGGTATATACCCAGCCATGGGATTGCTAGATCACATGGCAATTCTATAGTTGACTTCCTGAGGAACCAACAAACTGTCCTCCACAATGGCTGCACCATTCTACATTCCCACCAGTCGTAGATAAGTGTTCCTTTTCCTCCACATCCTTTTCAACACTTGTAGTCCTCTTTTATTTTTAATAGCCCTTAGGCTAATGAGTGAAAGATGATATCTCATTGCAGCTTTGATTTGCATTTCCCTAATAGCTAGTGATGTTGAGCATGTTTTCATGTGCTTTGTAGCCATTTGTATTTCTTCTTTGGAGAAGTGTCTATTCAAGTCACTTGCCCATTTTTCAAGTGGGTTGTCTTTTTATTTTTGAGATGTAGGGTTTCTTTACATTATATAAGCTGGATATTAGGTCACTATCAGATAGATGTTACCAGATATAATTTTTTTTCCTTGAGTAGGCTGCCTTTTTACTTTCTTGACAAGCTGCTTTGAAGTGCAAATGCTTTTTTGTTTATAATTTTGATTAGGTCCCATTTATCTATTTTTTCTTCTGTTACTTATGGTTTGGGTGTCAAGTTTATGAAACTTTCCTACTACAAGATCTTGTAGATGCTTCCCTATTACTTCCAGGAGATTTATGGTCTTGGCTCTTATATTTAAATGTTTGATTCATCTTGAGTTAATTTTTGTATAGGTCATGAGAGGGTGATCTTCTCCCATTCTTTTGGATATGGATATCCAGTTCTCCAAGCACCATTTGTTGAAGAGGCCATTCTCTCTCTGTTGAGTGGGCTTTTTGGCCTTGTCAAATATCAATTGACAGGGAAACGGACTTTGGCCCAGTGGTTAGGGCGTCCGTCTACCATATGGGAGGTCCGCGGTTCAAACCCCGGGCCTCCTTGACCCGTGTGGAGATGGCCATGCGCAGTGCTGATGCAGGCAAGGAGTGCCGCGCCATGCAAAGGTGTCCCCCGCGTGGGGGATCCCCACGCGCAAGGAGTGCGCCCGTGAGGAAAGCCGCCCAGCGTGAAAAGAAAGTGCAGCCTGCCCAAGAATGGCGCCGCCCACACTTCCCGTGCCGCTGACGACAACAGAAGCGGACAAAGAAACAAGACACAGCAAATAGACACCAAGAACAGACAACCAGGGGAGGGGGGGAAATTAAATAAATAAATAAATCTTTAAAAAAAAAAATCAATTGACAAACGACTGATATCCATATGTCATATATGCAAAGATCTATGTCAGAACTCTCAGTTCTGTTCCATTGGTCAGTATGTCTCTTTCATTCCTTTTTACGGTTGAATAATATATCACATTTTATTTTCCATTCATCAATTGCTTGACCCTTGGGTTGTTTCCATTTTGGCCATTGTGGATAATGCACTATGAACACCTATGTGCAAATATCTGTTTGAGTCCCTATTTTCACCTATTTTTGGTATATAGATAGAAGTGGGAGTGATGGGGCATATGTTAATTCCATACTTAACTTTATTATGAATCAATAAACTGTTTAAAGCAGCTGCTGCATATTTCTCCACATTTTCTCCAACACTTGTTACTTTACTTTTATTTTAAATAGTAGCCATTTTAATGGATGTGGATTGGTATCTCATTGTCGTTTTGATTTACATTTACATTTCCCTAATGACTAATAATTTTATACATCTTTGCGTGAATTTATCCACCATTTGTATATTTTCTTTGCAGAAATGTTTATTCAAGAATTTTTCCATTTTTAAATTGTCCTTTTATTGTTGATTTGTAGGGTTTTTTTGGTTCTATATATTAAGCCCTTATCAGATATGTGGTTTCCAAATATTTTCTCCCATTCTATAGGTTGTCTTTTTACTTTCATGATAAAGCCCATGGATGTGTAAAAAAACTTAGTTTTGATGTAGTCCCATTTATTTTTTATCTTATTTGGTTGTTATTGTTTCATTCTTTTGGTGTAAAATCTAAGAAATGATTGCCAAGTTTAATATTATGGAGTTTTAAAATGTTGATTCTTATATTTAGGTCTTCACTCCTATTTGTTTTTTTAAATTTTTTTGGCAGAAAGAACAGAGGTTTTATTTTGGAAAAGACAAAATTGGCTTCTAGTGTGGACATGGGCAAAAAAACTGTCAGGGGAAACATGTGAGAAGGATTGGGAGGAGTATCAGCGGCAGTTCAATTAGACAGGGGATCAGATGACTAGGACACCAGCTTCCCATTATAGGTCTCAAGCTTCTTCACCACTATGACCTTAATGGAACTGGTGAGACTGAAGGAGCTGGAGCGATGGTTGTGGCCAGTGATTAACATGCCAAGGAAGACCAGGCTCAGTCCACCTGAGTAGTAGCATTGGAGGAGGTCTTCTTATTAATACTCATATTCTGCATCTCAGACTCCAGTCTGTGTCCTCACCCTCTGGCAACTTGTGGTAGGTGGTAATCTTGATGTCCATGGACAGCTTGATGCTCATCAGCTCCTGGTACTCCAGCTGCATGGTGATGTCTGGCTTGGTCTAGGCTGGGGTAGTTTCCAACTGGGCCTGTTGGGCATTGGCATCTTTGATGGTCAGCTCCCCAAGCTGCTTGGCATCAACAATGGCAGCTTCCAGGGATGTTCTCTCAGTCTTCAGACCATTGGTCTCAGCCTGGAGCCTGCTGATGCATCAGCTCATTCCTGGGTCTCCATCTTGGTGTTGCAGATGTCATCCCTGTGCTTCCCAGCCAGGTCTGGAGCTACTTATACTTCATCTGGTACATGCTCTTGGCTTTGACCCACTTGTGGTTGGTGATCTTCTTGTATTGGGCCTTCATCTTGGCAGTTATGCCATCCAAGTCCAGGGAGCAGCTGTTGTCAATGGGCAGCATTGCAGATGTGTCCAAATTCTGCACCTGCAGCTCATGGATCTCCTCTTCATAGAGCTGCCTGAGGAAGTTAATCTCTTCAGTCAGCACTTCCAGGCTGAACTCCAGCCCTCCCTTGTTCTTGTAAGTTTCATCCACATCCTTCTTGATGAGGGCAGATTCATTCTCCATCTCTGTTCACTTGTTGACCTCATTCTTGTCCTCTACCAGCCCCTGCATGTTACCAAGCTCTGCCTACAACTTCAACTTCTTTTGGCCCAGGGCTTCCAATTGCTGCCAAAGATTGTTGATGTAGCTCTCAAACATGTTGTCCATGTTGCTCCAAGCACTCTTCTGCTGCTATAGGAGGCTCCACTTGGTCTCCAGCTTCTTGTTCTTCCACTCCAGAAACTATAACTTGTCAATGAAGGAAGCAAACTTGTTGAGGCTCTTGATCTGCTTCTCCTGCATGCACACAACCTGGAAGTCATTAATGTCCATCAGCTTCATGGGGCTCAGTAGGCTCTGGTTCAAAGTGACCCACTGTGACTCCCTCTACACTTCCTGTCCAGCCATAATCCCCCACCAGACCCATGCCATTGCCTACGTTACCTCAGAAATTGTTGTTTTCCACCCAGGAGAAGGCCAAGGAACTGATGTGGGAGTGGGGCTCACTTATGTCCCAGTAGCTGCTGAAGATCCGGGGGCCAGAGGTGGACATTTCATAGTACTTCTAGGTCACCCGATGGACATGGTGGAGGCTGAAGATGTGAGCAGGCAGGTCAAAGCAGAGATTTGAGAAGGAACTGAGAACTGCTGCTTCTTCCTTCTTCAATCCCTTTTGAGTTAATTTCTGTACATGGTGTGAGGTAAGTGTTCACATTCATTCTTTTGAATATGAATATCCAATTTTCCCAGCACCATTTGTTTAAGATACAGTTCATTCTCCATTGAGTGGTCTTGGAATCCTTGTGAAATATCAATTGACTATAGATTTAAGGGTTTGTTTCTGAACTCTCAATTCTATTCCATTGGTTTATACATTTGCCCTTTTCCAGTACCATGCTTTTTTGATTACTTTAACATTTTAGTAAGTTTTAATATTGACAAGTGTGAGTCTCCCACCTCATACTTATTAAGGATGATTTTGGCCATTTGAGACAACTTGCCCATCCATATAAATTTTTTGATAGTCCTTTCCATTTCTGCAAGAAGGCTGTTGGGATTTTGATAGTTATTACATCAAACATATAAACAGCTTTGGGTAGAATTGACATTTTGACAATATTAAGTCTTCCCATGCCTGAATACAGGATGTCCTTCTATTAATTTGGGTCTTCTCTGATTTATTTTAATTATGTTTTCTAGTTTCCTGTGTATGAGTTCTTTATTTGTTGGTTAAATTTATTTCTAGATATTTTATTTTAAGTTTTTATTTTAAATGGAATTTTAAAATGTATTTCCTCTTCATATCTTTTATTGCTCATGAATAGAAATACTTCTGATCATTTTCATGTTGGATCTTGAAACCCTTCTCTTTGCTGAATTCATTTATTAGGTACGGGAGATTTGTTGTGGATTTTTTCATCATTATCTATATAGAGGATCCATGCCATCTGCAGAAAACATGTTACTTCTTCCTTTTCAGTTTGGATGCATTTATTTCTTTTTCTTGACTAATTACTCTGGCTAGAATTTCCAGTACATTGTTGAATAATAGTGGTGACAATGGTAGTTCCTGTATTTTCCCTAGTATTAGAGGAAAGATTTCAGTCCTTGACCGTTGGATATGGTGTTAGTTGTGAGTTTTTAATATATGCCTTTTATGCTGTTGAGGAAGTTTTCTTCTCTTCCTAGTTTTCTAATATTTTTTTTTCAAGAAGAGATGATGGAGTTTGTCAATGCTTTTTCTGCATCAGTTCAGGTCAAAATGTGTTTTTCCCCCTTTTTTATGTTTATGTGTTGTATTACATTAATTGATTTTCTTATGTTGAACCATCCTGGCATACCTGACATAAATACCACTTGATCATGGCATATGATTGTTTTTATGTGCTGTTAGACTTGGTCCACTAGTGTTTTGCTGAGAATTATATTTATATTCATAAGGGATATTGGTCTGTAGTTATCTTTTCTTGTGGTACCTTTATATGGATTTTTTAAGGGTGATACTGGCCTCATAGAATGAATTAGGAAATGTTTTCTCCCCTTCAATTTTTGGAAGAGTTTCAGCATATTTTGTGTTAATCTTGGAATATCTGGCAAAATTCACCAGGGAAGCCATCTGGTCCTGGGCCTTCCTTTGTCAGGAGGCTCATATGTATTTATATTTGTTATATCTTCTCATTGCATCAACCCCTTTACAATATTTAGTGGTCTTCTTTGCCCCTTTTAACAGTTTTTGTCTTACCTGATATTGGTATATCTATCCCATCTTTCTTATGGTTACTGATCTCATGAGTATTTTTTTCCATCCTTTCATTTTAAACTTACTCATTGGAAGTAAAGGTGCATCTCATGTAAATTACACATACTTTTTTTTTAATCCATTCTTCTAATCTCTGCCTCTTGACTGGAGAGTTTAATGCATTAAAATTTAAAATAACTATGGATAAACAAGACTTTTTTCTGTTATTTTGCTATTTTAGCTTTGTAAGTCTTATACCTCTTTCCTCCCTCAATTCTGTTAATGCCTACTTTCATATTTATTGAGATTTTCTACTGTACCATTTTGAGTCCCTCCTCATTTCTTTTTGTGTCTATTTTTCCCATGTTTTCTTTATGGTTATTTTTAGGCTTAAAATTTAACATCTTAAATCTGTAACAATAACATTTGATTTGATACCAAATTAATTTCAATGGTATATAAAACACTGTTCCTGTACTTCTTCTTCCCATACTTTTGTTGCATTTGTTACAAATTATGTCTTTATACATTTTATGTCCAAAATCATAGATTTATTTTTGTGGGGTTTTTTTTTTGTTTTTTTTTTTCATTTGCATTTAAGCTCCTGTAAGAAATATAATATTGCATTATACATACAATTACATACAGTAGTATTGATGTTTATAATTACACATATGATTATTTTAAAAAGAGATCTTTATTTCTTTATGATATTTCAATCTACTGTCTAGTGGTCTTTCCTTTCAGTCTCTCTTTAGCATTGCCTGTAAGGCAAATTTAGTGGTGACAAATTCCCTCAGCTTTTGTTTACATAAGAGTGTCTTATTCTCCCCCTCATTTTTCAAAGACAGTCTCACATGGCATAAAATATTTGGTTGGGAATTATTTTCTTTCAGTTCTTTAAATATTTCTTCACCCTGCCTTGCTTCCATGGTTTCCAATGAGAAATAGCACAGTCTTATTGGGATTCCTTTGTATATAACATGTTGCATTTCTCTTCCAGTTTTAGGACACTTTCCTTGTCTTTGTCATTTAACAGTTTGATTATAAGGTGTCTGAGTATGAGTCTCTCCAAGTATATCCTATTTGGGTTCTTTGGGATTCTTGAATGTATATATTTACATTTTGTTAAATTTGGGAAGCTTTCTGTCATTAGTTTTTGAATATTGCCACCTGCACACTCTTTTTCTTTTTCTCCTTCTGGGACACCCATAATGTGCATATTGTTATGCTTGATGGTGTCCCACAAGTTTCTACAGCTCCTTTCATTTCTCTTCATTCTTTTATTCTCTTTCTGCTTCTCATTCTGAATTATTTCAATTCTTATCTCCAAGTTCACTGATTGTCTCTTTTGCCAAGCCTAATCTGCTATTGAAATTGTTTCAAAAAATTTTAATTTCAGTTATTGTGATCTTCAACTCTAGTATTTCTGTTTGGTTTCTTTTAAAAATTTCTATCTCTTTGTTGAGATGGTCATATTTCTCATTATGATTTTCCCAATATCCTTTAATTATTTCTCCATGTTTTCTGCTTATCTCTTAGAGGATATTGAAGATACTATTTTAAGTATTTTTCTGATATGTCCAATGCCTGGTCTTCTTTGTTGATATTTTCTACAAATTTATCTTTTTTTAAGAAGACTTATTTTTTAATTTATTTCTTTCCCCTTCCCTCCCCCACCACCCCCTCTACCTCTCCCCCAGTTGTCTGCTCTCTGTATCCATTCGCTGTGTGTTCTGTGTTCGCTTGCATTCTTGTCAGTGGCACCAAGAATCTTTGTCTCTTTTTGTTGCGTCATCTTGCTGTGTCAGCTCTCCGTGTGTTTGGTGCCATTCCTGGGCAGTCTGCACATTCTTCTTGCTGGGTGGTTCTCCTTACAGGGTGCACTCCTTGTTCATGGGGCGCCCCTATGCAGGGGACACCCCTGTGTGGCAGGGCACTCCTTGCATGCATCAGCACTGAGCGTGGGCCAGCTCCACACGGGTCAAACACTGGGTTTGAACCTTGGACCTTCCATGTGGTAGGTGGATTCCCTATCCGTTGGGCCAAATCCGCTTCCTAAATGTCAGGCCGCTGCGTTGGCGGAGAAGCGAACCCAGGTCAACTGCTTGGAAGGCAACTATGCTCACCACTATACCAGCAATGCGGCACCAAATTTATCTTGAACCATTGGATGGGCCACTGTGTCCTCTTTCTCTGTGTATTTTGTAATCTTTTGTGGCACACTATATATTTTAATATCTGGGATTTAACTCCTGAGCTGTCTTCTCCTTACATTTATGTCAAGAAAGTCATATGGGAGAGATTTCTGTACATTACAAGAACTAACAAAAACAAAAACAAAATATAAAAAAAACTTTCCCAGTCTCTGCATATTGGAACTGTGTTGGCTGGTGCTCATCTCTGTAGTTTAAACCACCTATTACGAAGATCAGCATGAGGTGAAATTTAAGTTCCTGTATGTGTTTTTGAGTTTGCATCTTGTCCTTTTTTTGTGCTCACAGCTCACTTGTAATCTTGCAAATTCCCTCATTTACAGAAATTTGATTATGCCTTATTTCCTTATGAAATAGACTTTTCCTCCTTCCGTGGTGATCTGATATGTCTTAAAGCCAATAATTATTTGTTCTTGACTGCTTTGATTTAAATATTTTTTGCACAGTTTTAGCTGCCCAAAAGCTGTTTCTGCCTGCAGGTAAGTTCTGGGGAGAGCGCCAGATGCAAATGCTCTGATTCAGGCTTTCAGCATCCCACCTGAAAGATTGGCACTAACATACAGGCCCCCATATGCCCTTATGGTTTACTCTGCTCCCTGTGGAACAAGGCAAGAGACTCAAAATAGGAGCACAGGTGGCTTCACACTGTATAAGGATGGGGTTTTGAGAGGGGCCAGCAAGGGTACAATGAGCTTCTCTTACCAGTTTTAAATTGTGTTTTCCCGATTTGGCAATCACTTAGTTGCTGCAACTCTGTTTTATTTTTTATTTTTAGTTTTTGGAGTTTTGAAGAAGATGGCTCTGCCAAATTTTGCTAGTTTTTTCAAATGTTCTGTGGAGCAATGTAACCTGGAGTGTCTTACACCACCATCTTGGTCAACCAGAATTTAAAAAAAATACTTTTTCTCAGATGTGACCTTTCTACACATGCCTTTTCTGTCACTTTTACTGAGCCTATGGTTGACACTAGGGTTGGTGTATACTCAAGAGACTTGAATCACTTTTGTTATATATTCTATTCTTGAGAAGTCAGTCACTCAGGAAATTTATTTGTATTGTCTATAAAATAACCTGCAAAAATGGAATGAGTTTTAAATACAGTATTAAGGTAGAATTAAAATTGTATTTATCATTTACATTTTACTAATTTTGCTGTTCAAGTATGGCAAGTTGACAAGTATGAAAAATCAGAAAAATGCTTGTATATATATTTATATAAAAACTAATGTTTAGCTTCCAAAATTCATCAAAGTTATTTGGTGAGCAAAGCTAGACCAGAATATAAGTGGAGAAGATGCCTAAACTGTAATGGTGGACTTGATTTAATATTTTTGCATATCAATTTACTTGCTTATATAATTAGTACTGGCCAGATATAAATTATTTTATATACCTTATTTGTAAACTATCATTTTAATTATGCTATTTAATGACATTTAGCTCAAATAATCTAATAATTATAGTATCATTACCTTTGACTTATTTTCTTAACTAATTTTCAAGTTGAATCTTTATATCTGTATTGTCTTATCAAAAAATGTTAAGTGTATTTTATAAGTTTAATTAGCCTGATGAGAATGGTTGTAACAACTCAATGAATAAAGTAAATTTTAATTGGCTTATTGGTTTCCTATTTCAGCATGCATGCAAAGTCTACATGTAGTAATTTTATTTCCAGAGCAAAAATTTGGGACATATAGAACAATAAATTGCATAAAAAATTTCAGAGTATTATAAACAGCTTTATCCTAGAAAATCTGACATATATACTTGCCCTTTGTGTATACACAATTTTCTAAAAAATACTTTTTTTGGACATTTTTCTTTAAGTCCTTTCTTGTATTTAATATATCTTTTTTGCCCACTGAAATTGCAATAAATTTTACAAAACTTGGTACATTCCTAGAAGTAGAAAAAGGCAAAAGATCTAAATTTGAAAATCAATAGGTATAGTGCTCCAAGTTATAATCGTGTACAAATGATTCTGTTTGGCAAGTGTTTGAATTTCAAACTGATAAATTAAGTTGCAAGAACATGAGCTCATAAAAATCCTTTTCCTGCTTCCATCTTGTACTACCAGATAATCAACATTTCATCTTCCTTTATTTCCTCTATCATGTGAGTACTTTAGATAAAAGAAGCACGAGTATTTGTGTTAATTTTTTTTTTCATTCTTCTAGCAGAGACTCTCAAGATATGATTCATGGAGCTATAAAAAGAAAAATATTTGTACAAATGGAAATTACATTTATTTTATAAGAAATCATTAAATACATAAGGACCTTTGGTGGCAAAAAGGTTTTTCAGTGTTGTTTGTTTTTATCCCTCTTAAAATGCCATTTTCTTGCACTCAAGTTTCCCTAGTATTACTGTTTGAAATCTGTATCCATTTTCTCTTTCCAGCCCTCACCATGTTTTTATTAACACCAATATATTTGATGTTTCAAACACTAAGTGACTTCTCTTCATACTGCTAGGAGACATTGAATCTACCTGCAGCTCTTGGATCATTACACCTGTGACTTCTCATTTCATTTTTACTACCTCTCTGTTGCTAGGGATGGTTCTCTCCTCTATGAGTTACTAGAGAGGCTGAGAATGGAGGAAATGGCTCCAGATGCTTATGAGCCACATGATTGGAAGTTTGCTAACTTCTGGGAGTTCTTTTGACAAATTTAAATATTCATCCACAATATAAATTAGAATTGGAAAATGAAGAATCTGTTCCATATATATATATATTAATGTGAAGGGCAAAAAAGGAGGGTTAGAGTGAAAACTGATTCTGTATGATATGGCCATACTTTGTGATTTGAATAAATTTTATATTTAGATTGTTAAAGAAAAACAATGAGGTACTTACAATAGAAATGAAGATGAACTATTCCCAGGGTACTATACCAAGTCACTCAGACTCTTTATATCCCCTTAAAAATATACATGGAATGGATTTATTTATGCAGCATACATGCTATCTCACTCACCTACCCAGTTCTGAATTCAATGTTGTCTATTGTTCTTATCAGTATATCTCAGGTATCCTGAGACATCTATTGATAATCTATTTACACAACATTTAAGAAATAATAAAGGTCAACTTCAGTAAAAGTACAGCTAAATAACACCACTCAATCACTTGATTGAGACTGAGCATGGCAGAGAATATAGTTATTAAGCAACAAAGAATGGTAGAATAGATACTGCAGGGGGATTTACAATATTATAAGTTGTTGCCCCATGCAATTCTGATATAGTGCACTATGTAATAATTTGTTAGCAAAAAAAGATTATTATGTAACTAAGGAAAATTTTTACAGTGGAGGAAAAGCAAGATATATATATATATATATATATATATATATATATATATATATGGTGGCAGATAATGAGGAATAAGAAAATACAAGGGTAGAATATTTCCTCCAACAATTTTGGACAAATTTTTATTAATGGGGTTTCAAGTATAAAGATTTTAAATAATATTTTTATATATATGGGCAGTTCATTATGTTCTACGGTGCATGTGGACAACCCACGTAGAAAAATCACAATGCTAGTTATTATTGTTTTGAAACAAAGCCATGCCTTTTTGATAAATGCTAAATCTTTCTTTTACTTAAGATTTATTATTTATTTATTTATTTCACCCCACCCCATTGTCTGCTTTCTGTGTCCATTCACTGTGTGTTCTTCTGTATCTGCTTGGATTCTTGTCAGTGACACCAGGAATCTGTGTTTCTTTGTTGTGTCATCTTGCTGCATCAGCTCTCTGTGTGTGCAGTGCCACACCTGGGCAGGCTGCGCTTTCTTCACATAGGGCGACTCTCCTTGTGTGTGGGGCTCCGCTATGCAGGGGACACTCCTGTGTAGCAGGGCACTCCTTGCATGCATCAGCACTGCGAGTGGGCCAGCTCACCATGTGGGTTAGGAAACCCTGGGACTGAACCCTGGATCTCCCAGGTGGTAGGTGGACACTCTATCTGTTGAGCCAAATCCACTTCCCAGATAAATCTATTTTTGAAGGTGGAAGCCTGGGCTTGCTATTGGGTCTTGATAGTTACTGAATGCTTATCCAGGTCATACAAAGGAACATGCAACTTTGGCTGCTCTTCTTAAAATAGATAAATTCTTACTTTCTGAACCATAAAGCAGATATTGTCAGCAACATATATATTCAAGTTCATGCAGATCCAGAAACGACAAGTAAGCAGTTGGAATAATTCCTAATTATTGCTGTACTGACAACTGAACCCTTATTTATGGCTTTATGCACATTCTACATGTAGTATGGATGAATAAGAAAAACTAAAGACTGGTAAACATTTTTTTTCTTATAATATAGTCACATGAACTGAGAGAGCATGGCCTCAGGGTGGCCCTGATAGAGAGTGAATGAGAGAAAATTCCCTATTAGAAACAACTGAGAGTTATGCACAAGTTCCACTTTGCTTGGAAGGAAAGATGAATAAGAATATGAACCAACATTGATTAGTAGCAGTGGTAAAAATTTGACTCCATTAACAGAGAAATAGGAAGATGGATGGCAAAGTGAACAACTGTATTGCAAAAAATGTGGATGGATCTCTGAAAATGGATCCAGATTTTGAAGATAATTTTATATCATGAGAATATTGCCCCTTAGTTATATTCAATTAGGCAGCACCCAAGAATCAGTTGACAAGATGATCTCCCTCTTTGCCCAGCTACCCTAATATTTGCTCAGTGAGTTCAAGAAGCAGTAGACATTGTGGTAGAAATATTGGTTTTGCATGTGCACAACATAGATTTCCCCTCATTGAAGTAGATGTTGCTACAGCCACTACGTAAACCCAGCGAACTGGCGGTAGAGATCTATGTAAAGTTTTCAGTATGGCAAAATTTCTAGAGTATAATAATTACCTAGTCAGCATCACCTGGTAGCATTTTGGTTATGGTGGACTTTCATCACCTAAAGGCCTGCCATGCTTCTGGTAGCAACATAATCTGTAGACTCCTGAATTCTGGGATCATCATCTTTCTGGACAATATAATATTTTTTCCTGATAAAGGAACAACTTTTATAGCCAAAAAAGGTAAATTAATGTATAGATATTTATGCATTTAATGTTAATGTGTTAAATACCATTTAATTGGTATTTCCATTTAATTTACCAGAAGCAGCTGATTTTATAGAATGGTGGGATGGCCTACTAAAATCTAGGTTATGGTTCCATCTGTAAGGCAATGACCTGTAATGCTGTGAAGCCCTCCTACAAGACGCAGAACATACTCTGAATAGGTGACCAGGATACATTTCCTAGAAGCTATTTCACATGATGAGCCACTGGAAAAATGTTTGCCTTTATCTTAGAACCTTATTATCTGATGATTTGAGATCTCAGAGGCAAAGGAGAAAACTTTCTACAACAATGGTTTTATTAAATTGTACAACATTTGGCCTTTCTAGAGTACTGGATCAATAGGCAAGAAAATGAGGAGTATTATATTTTGCTGGGTTGACTCTTCTTAGTTACAAGGGGGAAAAAGTGTGATGCTACAAAATAAGTACAAAATAAGTGAACACACAATATCCCTTAGGTCACCTCCTAGTACAAGTCCAATTGTAAAAAATAATGGAAGATACCACTGATGAAGGCTAAAGTCAGTGACTAAAACTTTAACCAGAAACAGGATATTTGCATAGTATCAAAGTATCCTTCCTCATATATTCATTAATTCTAAAGAGAAAATCAGTATCTTTACAGTGGAGAATTCTGAAATATATCACCTTAACCAGGTGATAAGTGTTAACATCTCCTATAATGAAACATATCAACATCAGACATCCTATCTGTGAAGAACATATTACATCTACAGAATTTTTATAAAAATACTCAATCTCAATTTAATATTCAGAAAATATCAGATAACCAAGTTAACAAACTTGGGGACAATCTACAAAATAGTCATGTGTTATATTAAGTAAGACCTTACTTCAATTACTATCAACTGTTTTAAGTGTAAAATATAAGAAGTGTGCAAATCAAGGTTGGTAAATACAAAGAGGTGTACTCTGGTGGTTGCTACACTCAGCATCCAGCCTATATATTTCTAGCTTGCAGAACTCTCCTATAGAAAATTTAAAAGGAAAACACATGGAAACCAAGTAGTATATTGTTCAGATTCTTTGGAATCTTAGATGCTCCTTCCCTTCCTGAAGTGTAAATGTTGAAGGGAGCAAGAAGAGGTGGGTGCTAGAAGCTTGAAACTTCTTGTCAGCCTGATGATAGAAGTGTCTATTTCCATCTGGGTTTCTCTACAACAGTTAACTTTTAGAACCATGACTGAAAAATAGTGTAGTAGTAGATTTGGTGTTTTCCACTGTGACAGTCCTGTGGTAAATCTGTCTTTTTGTTTGTGTTTTCCTGGATGTGTTTCCTCTGCTGCTTTGAATTGGTTCTGTAAATTTACTGTTAGAAGACTTCAGTAAGAGCAATTGAAATCATGATAATCAAGTATATCAATGCAAAAATTTATATGCAGAAGAGAGTAATGTTAATAGGGTAGAGCTATCTAATTAAATCAGTACAGACCAAAGAGAAAAGGGGCCATGAAGAGGTATAGGTTATTAGCTTGTTTTACTGATCTGACTTTACCTAGAGATTCTGTATTAAGTTTTACATGGATTTTTAGAGTCAAACACTCTTGTTATGTAATGCATCTTCTTGGTTATGAATATGCAGTCTGTCCCATTCCCTGGCCTACAAGGTGCTGGTCTCACAGCATTGGAGACACAATTTTTTATTTCTAAACTGTCTTGGGATTCTGACTCAGTTCATTCTACCTTACAGGTTAGAGTTGCTTACAGACTAACCTGCATACAACTTCTATTTCTGAATGTAAGATTGTTGTGTACCACCCCTCAATGAATATAATTTGTGAGGCTGTTGGAATAAAATGGCCTATAATGGGACCCCAAAATTCTCAAGATAAACAATCAGAACAACATTTTTCTTATCAGTCTCATTCAATTTCATGTCATAAAAGTTTTAGATTAGAGTTTCCTGGCAGGAAGTCATCTATTTCTGTATTAACTTAATCCTGGAATCCTGTTCTTTCCATCTGGGACTGTAGATGTTTCTCCCAGAAGACCAATCACTCCACACTCTGGCAAACAGGGGGTGGGGGTGGGGAAACTGATCATTAATGCTTCAGTAAATTTTTTACAGAATTAATAATATCAGAATCAAGAAAAGTTGAATTCTTTATTGCATGTAATACATAAATATATGGGTTGATCTGTATTTCTTAAAGACTCAAGAAATAATTGTCTTTAGTTCAACAGTGTATTATAGACTCTGAAGGCATTGACAAATCTCTAGGGGCTTTCATTTTGACTAGAAAATTGATGAGCTCCAATCATGAATAACAGACAAAGATGTTTTAGTCTAGAAATGAAATATTTAAATAAGTCAGTTTGCTTGTGGTCATTGTTTTCAACCCTTGCATAAAAATAGCTCTACTCATACAAATACTAGTAGAGAATTAGTAAAACATATTCATATTAATAATGTTTCCACCTATAAGTTTAAGGTATGGTAGTTTGTGCCTATTTTCCTGACTTGAATGACTTCCCACATTGCATGTCTGAAAAATAGTATCACTCTTAATATATTCTTTTTTAAATTAATTTTTTCTTTGTATTCTTTATTTTACTTTTAGTAAATTGAGCTAATTAAGAATGTAGATAATTCCAAATATATCTAATTATTCATAGCATCTCTCCTTATCAACTGAATGAATGAAGCTCTAGTTCTGCCTAGGATTTTTGGGGGGAGATAATAGAGTTGATTTGGGTGTAAAGGCACACTATACCTTTTATAGTTTAAACTATAGCTTCTACATAAGCCCTTTACTATAAAACTGGCCCCTAATTTAGAGAGGCAATCTATTTGCTATTTAAAAATGAAGGTGCTGGAGCAAAACTCTGCCACTTCCTATGTGATCATCTGCAAGCTACTTTCAGTTTCTGTATTCCAGTTTCTTCATCTGTAAGGCAAAGATAATATTAATATAGTATCTCCCTCATAGAATTATTGTCAACCTGAGTTAACATTGTTTTCATATTAGATTATCAATAACTGAATTATTATGATTAGTATTGTCATAGCATATGTTCTCGCCTGCTACTTCAAAAATATGTACAGAAATCATTAATCATGAAGTTACTGAACTTCCTTACACTGAAAATTTATATACAACTGAGTTTATCCTTCTCTCTGATATAGGAGGAAACATCACTATTTCTCCTTAAACTTTCCCTCTACTTTACATTTGAATCTTTTGATTTTAAATGTAGTTTTCCTTATTTTTTATCTCTCTTTTTAAACCAAATTGCATGAAATAATTTTCATCACTTGTTATTTTTTCCCATCTTTCTAGTCCCTAATCAGCCTAATTCAGTCTGGCTTCTTCCATACCCCGTCCCCAGAGATTCTACAGTGCATTTGTTCTTTCTAAAGCTGTTGTAAAAACCCAGTTAACCTCTTTCTCTTCAATTTTGATTATTTTCTTTGTGATATTTATACTGTTTTCTTCTTTTTTCCTTCAAACTCCAAAACAGTGAGAGAACCCACCTGTAAGAGCCTGAGTTTTGAGGTTATAAACTCAATAGAACAACTAAAAAGAACATGGGCTTTAGACATAGGGCAAAAGTGAGGGTTCTATGGTCACATCCATAGAAAACACACATAAACAAACTCATGCTCCCACAAGAAAGCTAACATGTTCACATATTTCAAATAGAGCACATTCTGGCAGAATTTTAACAACATTTCTTTCCAACCATCAATGTATTCTCCTGAGCTCCAACACATCAGCAAAAGAAAGGCAACTCTGAAGCCACAAAGTATGAGTGGTAGAAAACGCAGCAGGAGATAGGAGTAAATGGACAGAACACACCCAATATCAGATGTCTAGTCGTGACTTTGTTTGGTGCACAGAGAAGGGAGAAATTTCTAAAAAGAGATGTGAAAATAAAAGTTTAAATTGTTTTTAGATGATTTAATATATAAATTGGGTGATAATTAGCAAAATGCATATTTTATAACTAAAAGCAATGCAAAGAGATAAAGTCTTTCCAACATGTCACATAGGAGCAGAGAAAGAAGACTCAACAGAGCAGGGCTGAAGGCAGTGAAAGAAGAAAATTGATTCACTTTCTGGTTCAACATCAGATGGCTCAGAATATTCAGTAAAGTAGTAATTTTAATGGTTACAAGACTTGTAATCATTGACAGAGAAGTTCTACCAACTTTTAGTCTCTAGAAGGGCAGTCTGACAATTTCTTGATGTAGGGACACTCTTCATGCTTCTCTCATGCTCCTACACATTTTGCTGTGTATGCCAATAAAGCAATGCCTTGACTGCCCTTTTTATGTTTTTATTTATTGATTTATTTTTATAAACACTTCCCTTTCCACCCTTCTCCACTTCAACCGTCTCCTCATACTCTCCGATCTGCTTTCTGTATCTGCAAATTTTGTATATTTAGTAATCTCTTATTAGTGATATCATATAATTTTTGTTCTCTGTGTCTTGCTTATTTCACTGTTTTCAAGACTCTTCCATGTGACAGCATGTCTCTTAACTTCATTTTTTTCTTATGACTGAATAATGTTCCCTTTTTTAGTACTACATTTTATTTGGTCATTCATTTGCTGATGGACACTTGGATTGTTTCTTATATTTGGCTATAGTAAACAATGCTGTTACAAACATTGGTTTAAAAATATCTGTTTATGACCCTGTTTTCACTTTCTCTGGGTATATACTGAGAAGTAGAATTGCTGGCTTAAATGGTAATTCTATATTTACTTTTTTGAGAAACTGGCATATTCTTTTCTATTGTGACTTCACCATTTTATATTCCCACCAACAATGCATTAGCATTACCATAATTACCACCAACAATGCATTAGTGTTACCATAATTCCACATCCTAACACTTCTTATATTTCTTTTTAAAAGATGTAATAATAAATATCCTTGTGGGTTTGATATGATAGCTCATTGTGGTTTTGGTTTGCGTTTCCTGGATGCATAATGATGTTGATGGTCTTACATGTATTTATTATCATTTGTATATCTTCTTTGAAGAAATGTCTATTCAAGCCTTCTGCCCATACTTTAATTGGGTTGTCTTTTTGTTGTTGCATAGTATAAGTGCTTTACATATGCTAGGTGCTAAAACTTTATCAGATTTATGGTTTGAAACTATTTTCTCTCATTGTATGAGTTTTCTTTTCCCTTTCTTAATTATTCCCTTTGATACACAAAAGTTTTAAATTTTGATTAAATAAAATTTATCTATTGTTTTTGTTGTTCATGCTTTTAGTGTCATATTTAAGATTTCATTGATGCATCCAAGGTCATGAAGATTTGCATCTATTTATCTTCTAAGAATTTTATAGTTTCAGTTCTTATATTTATGCCATTAATCCATTTTAAGATGATTTTTATGTGTAATGTAAGGTACATTTCTAACTTCATTCTTCTACATGTGGAGTTTTTCTTTTTGGAAAATGAAAATATTCAGAAAGTGAATGTGGTGATGAATGCATAGCACTGTAATTATACTGAAAACCACTGATTGTCCAATTTGCATGGAGTGTGAATATGTCTCAATAAAATTGTTAAATATTATATCAAATAGCCATAGATATGTGGGTATATTTCTGGACTTTCAATTTTGTTTCACTGATCTGTTTGTCTGTCTTTGTTCCAGTACCACACAGTTTTGATGACTGTCACTTTATGATCAAATTTAAAATTGGGGAATGCAAGTCCTTCAATGCTTTCTTCTGTTTCAAGATTGCTTTGATTTTGGGGGCTTTTTGCTGTTCAATGTAAATTTTAGGATTGCTTTTTTCCCATTTCTGTGAAAAAGATTATTTACATCTTAAAAGAAATTTCACTAAATTTGTAGATTGCTTTGGGTTGTACTGAAATTTTAACAATATGAAAGTTTTTAATTCATGAACATGGTATGTCTTGTCATTTATTTAGTTCTTTTAAAATTACTTTCAGCAATGTTTTGTACTTTGAAGTACCCAAATCTTTGGTATCCTAGCTAAATTTATTCCTAGAAAGTTTATTATTTTGATTTCCATTATAAATGAAATTGTTTTCTTAATTTCCTCTTTGGATTGTTATTTGCAAATTTTTTTTTGCAAGTTGATCTTGTACATTGTAAATTTGCTGAATTCATTTCTTAGCTTGAATAATTTTCTTGTGAGTTCTTATATATTTTCTATATATATGAACATTTTATCTGACAAAGAGAGATAGTTTCACTTCTTTGGATACTTTTATTTATTTTTCTTGTCTAATTGCTCTGACAAGAACTTCTAGTACAACATTGAACACAGTGATGAAAGAGGGGACTCTTGTCTCAGTTTTCATCTTAAGGAGAAAGCTTTAAAACTTTCAACTTAACTCTATGTAAGCTCTGGGTTACATACTCTGATGTAAGCTGTGGGTTTTTCAAGCAATGACTTTCATCATGTTGAGAATGTTTTCTTCTATTTCTAATTTTCAAAGTGTTTATGTGAAGAAATTTTTCTGGATTTTGTTGAATGATATTTTTGCATGTATTAAGATAATATTTTTTTCCCTCTTCATTCTACTTATGTAGTGTATTGCATTGATTTATAGTCATATGTTGACTATAATCAACATATGAATCACCTTTGCATTCCTGAGAAGACCCCTCTTGGTCAGAGTGCATAATATTTTAAAATGCTATGGGGTTTGGTTTACTAATATTTTGTTAAGAATTTTTGCATCTATATTCATAAGGGGGGTTGGTTTGCAATTTTATCTTTTTGTGATGTCTTTAACAAGATCTGGAATCAGAATAATTCTAGCTTTATAGAATGAACTAGGAAATGTTCCGTCTACTCATCATTTTTGGAAGAGTTTGATAAGGACTGTTATTAATTCTTCCTTAAATATTTGGTAGAATTCTCCAGTCAAATCATCTAGTCCTGGACTTTTATTTGGTAGAATTTTTTTTTTTTACAAATTCAGTCTGTTCCCTTGTTGTAGGTTTGTTGATGTTTTGCATTTCTTCTTTAGTTAATTTGGATAATTGATTTTATTTCTAGGAATTTTTAAATTTCTTCTACATTAGCTCATTTGTTGGCATAAACATGCTCATAATATTCTTTTATAATTTTTTATATATTTGTAAGGTCAATACTGATATAATCATTTTCATTTCTGATTTTCATTCATTGTATCTTATCTTTTTTTCCCTTTATCAGTCCAACTAAAAGTTTGTAAATTTAGTTATGTCTTTTCAAAAACCAGTCATTTTAGTCAGCCAAAGTAGTGTTGATGCAGAATACCAGAAATCTGTTTGCTTTTATATAGGGTATTTATTTGGGATAGAAACTTACAGTTACTAGGCCATAAAGCATAAGTTACTTCCCTCACCAAAGTTTATTGCCACGTGTTGGGGCAAGATGGCTGCCAATGTCTGCCAAGAATTCAGGTTTTTTGGGTTCCTCTCTTCCTGGGGCTCCATTTCTCTCTGGGCTCAGCTGTTGTACTCTCTCCATAAGGACAGCTGTAGACTCTCAGATCTCTATCCCTGGGGCTCTGTCTCTATCCCTGGGGCTTCTGCCAAGTCTAACGACCCATCTCTATTCCTCTGTGTTCTCCTTTGTGTTCACTTCCCAGGCTCCAGCTCAAAACTCTAACCTCTTTTTTCTGTGGTGTGGTTTTTCTTTTAATTCCCACCCACCAAGAGGGCTGGGATGCAATGTCTTACTGACATGGCACAATCAAAGCCTTAATCATTATTTAATCAAGTAAAAGTAAAACCTCTGCATGCAATGCACTCTGCTACATCCAGAGGAAAAGACCAGTTTATTTTGGAATGCATCAATTATATCAAACTGCTACACCAGATTTTTTGTTTTTATATTTTTTCAACTGTTTTTCTATTCTCTATTTGCTTTAGCCCCCCTTTCATCTTAATTATTTTCTTTCTTTCTTTTTTAAGGTTTATTTATTTATTTATTTTCTCTCCCCTCCCCCACCCACCCCGGTTGTCTGTTCTCTGTGTCTATTGCTGCGTCTTCTTTGTCCGCTTCTGTTGTCACCAGTGGCACGGGAATCTGTGTTTCTTTTCGCTGCATCATAGTGTTGTGTCTGTTTTTCCTATGTGTGGCGCCATTCCTGGTCAGGCTGCACTTTCTTTTGCACTGGGTGGCTCTCCTTACGGGGCGCACTCCTTGCGCGTGGGGCTCCCCTGCATGGCAGGGCACTCCTTGTGTGCATCAGCACTGTGCCTGGGCCAGCTCCACATGGGTCAAGGAGGCCCGGGGTTTGAACCGCGGACCTCCCATGTGGTAGACGGATGCCCTAACCACTGGGCCAAGTCCACCGCCATATTATTTCCTTTCTCGTATTAAATTTGCTTTTACTTTCCCTTTCTTTTGCTAATTCATCAAGATGGAAGTTAGGTTATTAATTTGAGAGCTTTCTTTTTTTTATTAATAATATAGACTTTTGCAACTATAAATTCTGTCTGAACACTGCTTTTGCTGCACCCCATAGTTTTTGGTTTGGAGTGTCTTTGCTATTATTTCTCTCTAAGTATTTTCTAATTTCCTTTGTGCTTTTTTCCTTTAACCAATTGCCTGTTAACAACTGTGATGTTTAGTTTCCATATGTTTGTAAATTTTCCAGTTTTTCTTCTGTTATAGATTTCTAGCTTCATTCCATTTTGGTGAAAGAAGTAGCATTTTATTATTTCAATATTTTAAAATTTATTGTGACTCCTCTGGTGCTCTAACATATGATCTATCCTGGAAAATGATCCATATGTACTTGAAAAGAATGTGCATTATGCTTTTGTTGGGTAAAGTGTTCTATATATGTCAGTTGAATGTATTTGGTTTATAGTGTTGCTTGGGTCCTCTATTTCCTAATTGATTTTCTGTTTAGATGATCTAACTAGTATTGAAAATGATGTATTGAAATCTACAGTTATTATTGTAGGGGAAAAAATATGAACAGCAAATGGAGTGTACTGCTTCTCCCACTCTTTTGTTATATGCTGGTGGGAAGCCAGAAGCTGCTGCCATCAAGGCCAAAACTTAGGTCTCTCTTCCTATTCATCCCTGAAAGGTCTGACAAATTCAAAATGACAAAATAGACAAAGAAAAAGAAACAAAAATAAATGCAAAGAAAAAAAGTTTCACTGGCTCTTTTTGCCCCAGTAGGTGCTTATGTCCTCATAGATGCCCTTGGAAGAAACCAAGGCTAGCATCAGCACTGGACACTCAGAGACCCACCAGATTAAACAAGACAAGAAAGATAAAGAAACCCAAGCAGTAAGAAAGTTCAGTGGGTCTTTAAGTCCTGATAGATGCTGGTGTGAGGCTAGAAGTCACTGCTGTGGAGAGGGTTGAAACCAAGGCCAGGGTCTTTGCTGAGCTTTCAGAAATCCACTAGACTAGGAAATGTCCAAAAACAGAAGAAATAAAATCCAACCAAAGAAACTGCACTAGCTCTCAATGCCCAGGTAGATGCTGGGGGGAGGCTGGAAGTACGGCTGCCCAGAGGGCCAAAACTGAAGTTAATTTTCATATTAGAACTTCGGGGTATTCCAGACTGACCCTGATCGTTAACCACTCCTTGCAGAGAAAAAGGTTTCTACTCCCAACCCCTCCCTAGGTAGCTACTCCACAAATCTGGGCATGCTGCTGCAGCTGCAGCTTTTTTGCAGAGTGACTTTGAGAGCTGTGGCCGTGGGACTCTGTGATGGAGACTGGATACTGATTCACTCATTTACTTACAAAAGCTCTTGCTTCCCCTACCATTTCTTGCCTCTACCGGCACTATTCTAAATACCCATTATTTATGGGTTCCAGGTTTACCACCTGGTTAATTCCAATCTCTTTTCTTAACTCTTACATTTTTTTTTCTAGTGGAGGGTGTGGTTTGTAAATCTCCATTTTCAACTGCATTCACCCCCAACTGCTCTTTACCAAAGCCATTTCTGGTGTTATTTTTGCAGTGAGCAACCTTGATGCATGAGTTAATATCACCTTATGGGTCAAAAAGCAGGCTACTTGCTATAAAATGATAGGATGCTCAAGATCATTCTTCTTTCTGTTAACACAATCCACTCTGTGTGCAGGCATCCATCTGAACACATCTATGTCACCACTATAAAAAATGTGTTTCAGGTAAACAATACAAAAATGCTGACATTCTGGTTACCACTTCTGCAGTTAATAATATAGTTTTCATTCTCTGACACCAGAGTCTCATGTCCTATCAGCATCCATGGAAGTATGAAGTAGGGTAAAATCTCAGTGTAGCAGTGTGATATTGTTTACAAATTCCAAAAATAGATACTGGATTGTATTTGTAAACTGGTCTATTCCTCTGGGAATATTAGATTGTATTATCTTCATAAGTTTCACTTTTTAAATTATTACTAAATAATAATGATTAGGGCTTTGATTCGGCCACTTTAGCAGGACATTGAGTCTCTGCCACCTTGATGCATGGGGACTCATAGAGAAAATGACAAGGTAGAGGACTTAGTTGGAGTTTTAATGCTGGAGCCCCAGGACTTAAATACACAGAGAAGCAGATTCATCAAGAAAGAGAGAAGGCTTCATTAGACATGGCAGAGGCTGCAGAAAGAGAGACAAGCTGTTAGCCGGACAGTTTACAGTTGGCCTTATGGAGACAGTAGAACAGCTGAGCCTGGAGAGAGATGATTCCTGGGAGAAAGATGAGATCTATTCAGCCTATAGCTGATATTGGAAGAAGCTGGGACCACAGAGCCTTAAGAGGAAGAGGAAGCCTGAACTCTTGCAGACATCATTGGCCATCTTGCTTCAACACAAGGCAGCAGACTTTGGTGAGGGAAGTAGCTTACGCTTTATGGCTTGGTAACTATACGATTCTACCCCAAATATATACCCTTTATAAAAGCTAAAAGATTTCTGGTATTTTGCTTCCCACCCCTTTTGCTTATTAATACACATAGACAACAAAAACTTTGGACTTCTTTTTTAGAAAAGTTTGTTGCTTACAGCTTTGCAACTTTAAAAGTAATTCCATGAAAAAAGACAATCCCATTTTAAATTATATTATATAACCACATGATAAAATACGATGCTTCTAAAAGATCATTTAGGTATATGTGCATTAACAATAATAGAGTTTATTTTAAAACATAATCCATTCATTCATTCATAATATATTTATTGAGTAATTACTGATATAGGCATTTCTGATATAGTAGTACATTTTAGACTAGACAATCCCTGCCCTCACTTTCTTACAGTCTAAGAAAGGAAACTAAATAAATAAGCACACAAATTAAACATATTGTACATTTGGAAGGGTAAGCCTCTGTGGAGAAAATAAAACTAGAAGTGAGGTAAGAAAAATTGTGAATTTCATGCACTGAGAAAAAGAAGTAAGGCAAATGATTTGGGGCAGAATATATATCTGTGTTCCAAAAGTGGAACCCCATATAGATATGCTTCTAATGATGGTCATCTTTCTTTTTCATGTCTGTTATTTACTGAATACAAGAAGAGAGCTTCCAAACTGACCTGATTAGTTTCTCAAGTTTTCTCTTGTGTTTTAGAGCTCTCAACAATATTATTTATATTCTACTTCTCATTACAAATATTGTTGCACTTAACTTTAGGCTTTATCTGTCAAAATAAAATTTCTCTTCTTTTTCCTGCTCCATTAACTTCTTGTTTATATTGCCTTCTTTTCTTTTCAGCTGATCTATATCATGTTAGGCTCAGCTCTCTAACAACTTATCTACTTTCGTAACTCACCACTAATAGACCACATAAAGATACAGGATTAGACCAGATAACAACGTGCTCATCATCAAAAAGTCTTTACCCATTCCTGTTATGACCTTTTGTACACTCAAAGACAAAAATCAATGATGGAAGCCCTAACATTTTTATTTACACACAAAAAAAATTTCCATTGCTTGAGCTCAACTCACTTCCAAATTTAAAAACTGGTTTTCTTCAAATTAGAATGTGAAAAAAATTCAATTTACTCGTTTTCTATGTACTTCATATACAGGTAATACAGTTCTTATTCTCACAAAAATTTAGCTCAGATAAATCTAATGAATGCAGAAAAGCTTCTATTTCATAGCCAGAAGAAATTGTGTCAGTTAAAACTACATATAGTTTTATATATAGAAAGCAGAATGCTATTGTAATGATAACTATATTTTAATGATGAATCCTATCATTTCATTTTCTCTTATAAATGATACCTTCATTTTAGAAATTTCTACCTTGATTATACTAGATTTTATTTTTAAAACAGAATGTCAGTAAGAAAAGCCACATATTTTATTCATTCTAAACATTTTCTGCATCAAAATTATTTTTAAAAGCATTCTCAAGTTTGTAAAATTGTAAAACTTATGATCTCAATATTTTCTGTAGTTGAATATTTTAAATTTAATCCACATCTGACAAATTTTAATCCTATCACTATATAGGAAAACTTTCCAAACATTAATATAATGAACATTTATCTTTTTTTGATAAATAACAGTGTTGAGATAAAGATAATTCAAAGGAGAAACATATGTTACTTATTCCTCAAATTCTGTTTTTGCCTCATACATTGTAAGTATCTACTAAAAGCATGAAAATACCATTTAAATAAGCAATTCTGAAAATAAGGGTAAAGTGACCTTGACCCTTTTCATTCCAATGGAATCCCAATTATGATTTTTTTTTTGTTTTTTCATCAATTTATTTATTGAAAAACTTATTTTCACTGTGAAGATATGTCCTAATAACAGATCAAATGGTAGCAGAAAACTTTTAAGCCCTTTGTTGTATTGATATTTTATTGTCTAACCAGATGAAATAATAAAAAATAACTCATTTATTTTAAAAAGTTGTCATGATATTAAGCTATAGTAAAACTCCTGGCTCACTGCAGCTGACTAAGAGGAAAAAGATCTCTTCCTCTCTTTCAGCTGTTTTAAGAGAAAAGGGAAGAGGAGTGAGGAGGCTTTTCTTCAGGGAATTCAGCCAGGAGAGCCTATATGAATCTGTGCTCTGGAGACTGAACACAGGAACGTAGGAAAAGCCAAACCTAAAGACCTCCTTGGAGAGGTGTGGATGAGCACCACCTGCTGGCCAGAAAGAAAATTACATAGATGAAAACTGTTCTGGGCTCTATCTGTATCCTAACCCCTGGGGAAAAAAATCTGCACCCCACTAGTAAGTCCCTGGCCTGATTCAGATTACTTAAGCTAAACAATTTTAAAGACTTAGAAAAAATTCAACCAAATATCAAAGAAGAACTGTGTGTGTGTGGGGGGGGGGGTGGGGGGGATAGGCAAGAGAGAGAAATTAGCCATAAGTGTAAATTCACCAACCTATTCAGATGCTTAGACATCAGCAAAAAATTACAAGCCATATTAGGAAATAAGAAGACACAGCCCAGCCAAAAGAACTAAACAAAAATCCTGAAAGGATACAGGATTTTAGAATATTATTCTATGGTAATCACATAAATCTTCTAAATAACTTTAAAGAAAATATGATTAAAGAAATAAAGGATATTAAGAAGAAACTGGATGAGAGTAAAGGACAATTTGAAAGCTTGCAGAAAAAGAAATAGACTTTGTGGGAATAAAAGAAGATGGATGAGGTTAAAAATACACTAGAGGCACATAAGAGAAGATTTGAATTGTTTGATGACAGAATTAGTGATTTTGAAAACAGAGCATCTGAACTGGAAAAGACAGAAGAACAGAGAGAGAAGAGAATGGAAAAGATGGAACAGAATCTCAGGGAATTGAATGACAATGTGAAATGCACAAACATTTGCATTATTGTTTTGCCAGAAGAAGAGAATGAAAAAAGGGCCAAAAATATTTGAGAAAATAATAATAACTTCCCAACACTTATGAAAGACATAAATATCAATATCCAAGAAGGGCAATGCATCCCAAAGAGAATAAATCCAAGTAGACCTCCCCCTAGATATCTACTATGCAAAATGACAAATATCAGAAATAAAGAGAGGGTTCTGAAAGCAGCAAGAGAAAAGCAAAGCATCGCAGACAAGTGAAACTAGATAAGATTAAGTGCTTACCTCTCTTCAAAAACCATGAAGAGAGTAGAAAGTGATATGATGTATTTAAGGTATAGAAAGAGAAAAAATGCCAGCCAAGGATTCTGCATGCAGGAAAACTGTCCTTCAAAAATGAGGGTGAGTTCAAAGTATTCACAGACAAATGAAAACTAATGGATTATGATACCAAAAGACCAGAATTATAAGAGATACTAAAGGGAGTGCTGCACCCTGAAAGGAAAAAAATCAATGGCAAGAGATTTGGAGGAGAGTGTAGAAATGAAGATTATTAGGAAGACTAAATTAAAGGGTAAGAAGACAGACAATAAAACAATATGACAACAGTGAGTCAAAAGACAAAAAGGATGAAGTAAGCAATGCCTTTACAGTAATAACATTGAAAGTTAATGGATTTAATCCCCCAATCAAAAGACATAGACTGGTAGAATGGATAAAAGTATGAACCTTCTATCTGTTGTCTACAAGAAAGTCATCTCAGATGAAAGGATACACCCAGGTTAAAAGGTTAGAAAAATGTATTCCATGCAAATAGTAACCAAAAAAAGAACTGGAGTAGCAATACCAATATCATAAAAAATAGATTTTAAATGCAAAACTGTGTTATAAGAGATGCAAAAGGTCATTGTATATTAATAAAAAGCACAATTTACCAAAAATAAATAACTATAGTAAATATTCATGCACCTAACCTGAGTGCTCCAAGCTACATGAGGTACACAGTGGCAAAACTGAAAGGAGAAATAGATGTCTCTACAATAATACTTGGAGATTTCAATACACCACTCTCAGTACTGAAAGAACATCTGGACAGAGAATAAAGAAAGAAACAGAGAACTTGAATAATATGATAAATGAACTAGACCTAACAGACATCTTTAGAGCATTTTACCCAAAAACAGTAGGATATACTTTCTTTTCAAGCACTCATGGATCATTCTCCTAGATGGATAATATGTTCAGTCACAAAACAACTCTCAATAAACATAAAAAGATTGAAATTATCTTGAGATGAATGAAAATGAGAACATAACATCTCAAAACCTATGGGTCATTGTGAAAGTAGCACTGAGTGGGAAATTTATAGCCCTCGATGCTTACATTTAAAAAGAAGAAAGAGCTAAATTTGAAGATCTAACCTCACACCTGTAAAAGTAGAAAAAGAACAGCAGTCACAAACTGGCAGTTTGGTATTGTTTATGAATTCCAAAAATAGATATTGGGTTGTGTTTGTAAACAAGTCTGTTCCACTGGAAGTATTAAATTGTATTAGATTCAGAGGTTTCACTTTTACTTTATTAAATCAAGATTAGGGCATTTATTTGACCACATTATTAGGGTGATTTGGTGTGAGTCATTCCCCCCACTTTATGGTATATATAAATGGATGCTCAGTCAAATACAGGGAAGAAGTAAATACAAGAGAAGAACACAGAGAGTTTAGTTGTGGATGCTAGAGCCCTGGGGAGAAAGCTGAGCCATTTGCCTGATAGTTTGCAGCTGAAGAGAACAGAGCCCTGAACAGCTGAGAAAGCCTGGAAAGAAATGAGTCCCAGGGAGAGAGATGAGCCATATGCTAGCCTACAGCTGAGATGGGAAGGAGCTGGGACCATATAGCCTTAAAAGGAAGAGTAAGGCTGAACACTCGTGGAGACTGGAAGCCATCATGCTCCAAAACATAACAACAGACTTTGGTGAGGGAAGTAACTTACTTTTAGGGACTGGCAACTCTAAGCATCTATCCCAAGTAAATACCCTTTATAAAAGCCAAATACCCTTTATAAAAGTACCAGAATTCTGGTACTTTGTGTCAGCACCCATTTAACTGGCTAATGCACAAACCAAGCTGAAGGAAAGAAATAGTAAGATAAGAACAGAAATAAATGAAACCAAAAACATAAAAACCATAGAATCTGCAAAACCAAATTTGATTCTTTGAGAAAATCAACAAAATCAACAAACACTTAGCTAGACTACAAAGGAAAAAACCAGAGAAAATGCAAATGAATAAAATCAGAAATGAGAAAGGGGACATTACCACTGACCTCACAGAAATAAGAGAGATCATAAGAGGATACCATGAACAACTGTATGCCAAAAAACTAGACAATGTAGAGGAGATGGACAAAATCCTAGAAACACACAAACTACCTACATTGGCTCTAGAAAAAAATAGACCTCAGCAAGCCATTCACAAGTGAAGAGATTGAAATAGTCATCGAAAACCCCCCAAAGATGAAAAGCCCAAGACCAGATGGCTTTACAGATGAATTTTACCAATCATTTAATGATGATCTAGTACCAATCTTTCTCAAGCTATTCCAAATATTTGAAAACAAAAGATCACTGCCAAACTAATTCTATGAATCCAACATCATTCTAATACCAAAACCAGATAAAGATACTACAAAAAAAAAAAAAAAAGAAAATACTTACCAATATCTCTAATATATACAGATGCAAAAATCCTCAACAAAATACTTGCAAATAGAATCCAAAAGCACATTAACAGAATTATGCACTATGATCAAGTGGGTTTTATCCCAGGTATGCAAGGGTGGTTCAACACAAGAAAATCAATTACTATAAAAATTCACATTGTTAAATTGAAGAAGAAAAATCACATGAGCCTCTCAATTGATGCAGAAAAGGCATTTGACAAAATACATCTAACTTTCTTGAAAAAACACTCCAAAAGATAGGAAAAGAAGTAAGCTTTCTCAATATGGTAAAGTGCGTATATGAAAAACCTACAGATAGCATTGTGCTCAATTTTAAGAGACTGAAAGCGGTCCCGCTAAAATGAGGAACAAGACAAGGATGCCCATTCTCACCATTGTTATTCAATATTGTACTATAAATTCTAGCTAAAGCAATTATGCTAGTTTAAGAAATAAAAGGCATTGAAATAAGAAAGGAAGAAGTAAAACTTTCACTAATTGCTAATGATGTGAAAAATCCACAACAAAGCTACCAGAACTAATAGACAAGTTCAGCAAAGCGGTGGGATACAAGATTAGTACACAAAAATCAATAGTGTTTCTATACACTACTGATGTGTCATCTGAGGAGGAAATCAGAAAAAAGGAGTTTCATTTATATTAGTAACTAAAACAATCAAATATTTAGGAATAAATTTAATCTAGGATACAAAGTACCTGTATTCAGAAAACTACAAAACATTGCTAAAAGAAACTGAAGAAGACTTCAATAAATGGAAGGACATTCTGGGTTCATAGATTGAATCTACTAAAACTGATTTACATATTCAGTGTAATCCCAATAAAAATCTCAACAGCCTTTTTGCAGATATGCAAAGTCAACTAGCAAATTTATTTGAAAAGGTAAGATGCACTGAATAGCCAAAAAATTCTTAAAATAGAATAAGAAGTCATTAGAATTTCCTTCATATATTTTCTGGCTCTGCTGTGAGGTGCATATATATTTATAATTGTTACATCTTCTTTTTCAGTTGTCCCCCTTATCAGTATACAATGCCTGTGTTTGTCCCTTGTAAGTGTTTTTTACTTAAAGTCTGTTTTATTAGATGTAAGAGTAGCTCTGCCTGCTCTCTTTTGTTTAGTACTTGCTTGGCATGCTTTTTCCATCACTTACTTTCAAGCCACTTGAATCTTTGAATTTAAAGTGAGTTTTTTACAGACCACATATAGTTGGTTAATGCTTTTTTGATCCATTCTGCCAACCTCTGTCTTTTGACTGGTGAGTTTAATCCATTTACATTCAAAGCCAGAACTGATAATGCAGGTCTTTTTTCTGTAATTTTGCTAGTTATCCTTTGTATGTCTTTTTTTATCCTTTGTATGTCTTATACCTATTTTTGTCCCTCAATTCTTCCATTAATGCCTACTTTAATGTTTATTTGATTTTTTATGTTGTATCTTACTGAGGACCTTCTCTTTTCTATCTGGATATATTTCTTCATCTATTTTCCTACTGGTTATGATCGGGTTAAAATTTAGCATCCTAAATATATATCAGTCATGTTTAATTTGATCCAATTTAACGTCAATGGTGTATTTTTCCTCTTCCTTCCTGTCTCCCCCACCTTTTTTGTATGTATTACAACTTATGTCTTATGTTTTATACATTGTATATCTAAAACCATATATTTGTCATTAATTTTTATGAATATGCATTTTAATACCTGTAGGAAATAAGAAGTAGAATTACATACCAAACTATACGTTACAATAATATTGGCATTTATAATTCCCAAATGCTTTCCTTTACTGCAGGTCTTTTTTTCTTTATGTCACTTTGAACCGCTGACTAGTGTACTTTCCTTTTAGTCTGAGGAATAACTGTACCCTCCAGCCCTAACAAGCTTAGCTTTATTAATTCTTCTCCACCAAGGCCTTTGTTGAAACAATGGTTGCAGCTGCCTTCCTCAGGGTTGGGTTGAAGCAATAGTTGCCCTCACAGCCCGACCCCAGTTGCTAATTAAATTGCTAATCAAAAGCCATGACGGGTGTTCAACGGCACCTGAACCTGATCTTAGGGTCTTAAGGTTTTTATGTCCATTTCTGTCACTGCCAAACTAATTCTATGAATCCAACATCATTCTAATACCAAAACCAGATAAAGATACTACAGAAAAAAAAGAAAATACATACCAATATCTCTAATATGTACGGATGTAAAAATCCTCAAGCTAGGCAGGAACTGGACCAAGGTGGCCTGCTGCAAGAGCGGGGATGAGACCCTGCAGAGAGAACAATTAACTGTTCTTTACCATAATTTATCAGCCTCTTCCTTCCGCTCTTCCCTGGCTGCTGGATAGTGTTCTTCTGACCTCTGGAGTTTCAAAAACTTGTTGGAGACCATCTTTGCCTGTTTAATAACTGTTCTGTTGAAAGGACTGGGTTATGGACTTCCCTTCTCAGCCATCTTCTTAAAGTAACATTTTTAATGTGCAAATTGTATTTCTTTTCTGATATTTGATCTTCATTCTCCTTAATTGTGCCACCACTCACTAGTGTAATAAGTATTCTATGATTTGGAAAAGAAATTTACATATAGAGCAAGTACATATTCTGTTGTTGACTATGATGTAGAAGAAAAATATAGACAGAATTGTTTCCTTTCCTTACCTTTATATTTTGGCACTGTCTACACATTTATCTCCAACAGCTGTTTAAAATGCATGGCTCAGATCTCCTAAGGCCACTTAATTTGTTTAAAATAAGTACAATATGTTTAATATGATAGATATCAGGGATTCTTGATATTCTTGTTATGTTTGTTTGTCTATGCATCTAAGCTCTCCCAGGCAGAGAAAGTCAACAACATCACAATGGTGTGGTCCTGTAAGATTAAAATTACAATAGTTACACATAATGCATTTGTATTAAAATAGATTCAAATGATAAAAAATACAGTCTACTCTTACTTGCCTTACCAGAAGACACTGTTTCAGAAGATGGGATACACCTGTCCAGGTACTGTTTTATGCATTTATAGATACATGCAAAGCACATATGTTCTTATTTTTATATTAATGAGATTTTTACCTACTCATGTTCCAAAACTTGTTTATTTTTTTAAATTATTTTTTCCTTAGAAATTTTTGAATATCAGTTTACTTTCTTTTGTATGTAATGACTCCATGTTATTCTATATCAGGCCATATGCTGTTTAAAAATTCCCATATTGAAGGAAGCCGGCTTGCCCACATGCTGCGGAGAGCCTCCCGGCCCCCAAGTGCCACGGAAAGCCAACTCAGCAAAGTGATGCAATAAAAAAGGGAGACGAGCAAAAACACAGAAGAGCCCGCAGAGAATGGGACACAGAGAAGCAGACAGCAAGCAAGCCGCAAGGGGGAGGGGAAATTAAATAAAATACAGACTCAGAACACACAGCAAATGGACACAGAGAGCATACAGCAGGCAAAAAGCCATGGGGGTGGGGGGATAAAAAAAATTCCCATATGGAATGATGTTTATATTGTCTTCAAATATTTAATAAAACAAAAAAAAATGCCACAATAATAAAACCTTTGCATATTTATTTACATGAGCAAATGTGTTTGTAGAAAGTGTTTTCAATATTGGAATTATTCTGCCTGAATATTTAGGGTTTTAAGGTTAGCTGGTTGACAACTGATTTCCTTGCAGAAACATTTCAGATTTATTGATTCACCAGTATTTTTTCTAAATGCCTAAACCTTGAACCAAATTTCTTACTTTTTCAAACAATGGGAAAAACAAAAACATTATTGTTCTTATTTGCAAGTGACTTTGAATTGAACTTTGTAGATCTTCGTCTAATTTGTCTGTCTATAATCCTTGACTCTTCTTTTCTAATATGTTATGTGTTCTGGACACTGATCATCTGTTGGCTAAGTGGAAAATGTTTCTGCAAGTCTGTCAGATATCTTTAATTTTAATATTTATATTAAAACATGCTAAAATCCAATATTAGTTTTTTTATATCAAGTATATGTTTAAAATTAAAATGATGTGACCCACCCCATATTGATTTTAATCTTATTTAAATTCTTTCTTTGCAAAAAATCTCTCTCCCAATTATATTCAAAACCTAAATAATATTTTTCAATTTATCTATTGACTCTGCTGAACAGATGAGTGAAGGTAACTCATTTCACTTTGAATTCTTCCTTCTCTTCCTGATGTTAAATTGTTAAATCAATGCTTTGTTAACTACATATAACTTTCTATAAATAATAGATCTTTATTTTATTATTCTGTATATTTATCCTACCCACATATGATGAAGTCATTAATATTCTCCTTAGCACAACAGCTTCTCTGGTCTTTCTGTTGATCATTCTGAGTCAGGGATTCTTTTGTTTATATTCTCAAGGATCCTAATATTTTTATTATATTCTCACATCATAATTGAAACTTGTCTTGTTTATAAGTTGATTATAAAGGAAAAAACAGTAATATTTTGTATTTCATTATTGTATTCATATAATGTTTATTTTTGGAACAAATAATGTGTCAGGTATAAACAGCCTTTTCAATGTTACTCAAAGGCAAATGCAATAGTTTCAAGGGCAAATAAATTTTCTTATTGTTTACGTCAATCTTTAACATCTAGCCACATTTTAGTTCACATTATAAATTTGTATAGTTTTATTGTTTATTCTTAGGGAGTTTTTAGTTACCACTTTTTTCTTATCTCAAAGGTAATTTATCTTTATTTTGTACCTAAGTTTACTTTGTGTATATTTAAACATCTAACTATTATATTGAGTACCTCTCTTTCCCACACCAATCTGTATCTACAGCTCTAGTGGGAAATAAAGGGAAAATAGTTTTAATTTTTTCTCCCATTTCTTGACAATCAGTATTTCTATTTCTTGTTTTTTCTCTGTTTTTCTGAAATGTATATGCAAGTATCTTTCATAGAAAATATTAACAAAAACAAGCTTTATGAGTTCATACATAATCTGAAAATGTTTACCTCTGTCTTATTATTCAGTTTGGCCAACTACAACTGTAGTGAGTATATTTTCTCACATTTCTTTGAAAACATCTACTGTTCTTACATTCAGTGTTGTTAATTAAAAAGTTTTGTTTTCTTTTTTTTTCCCCTCTCTATTTTGTAAGCATTTAGGATCCATTTGTCTTCGGAATTCTGATACTGCATAAGGGCAAGACTACTTATTGTTTTGCAATTTATTTTGTTCTCCATTTTTTAAGCAATTTTAAGACTGAAATTCTGTGTCTTACTGAATAGAATTTTTTTCTTAAATTTTTTTCCTTTTGATTTTGTCTTCTGTCTTCTCTCATATTTCTGTGTATGGAACCAAATTTACATGTGTGTATCTACTTCTGGAATTTCCCATTACTGTTAGCATTTATTATATAGTTTCATATATTTTTACTTTTGTACTGAAATTTGGGACTATTAATGAACTTGATCTTTATACCAAATATTCTATTTTTGCTTAGTCTATTGTGCTAGTCAATCTATTATTGAGGATTTTATTCTTATAATTTAAATTTATCCTCTCAAATTTAGTAGCTATAGTAGACTAATTGCTGTAACATTCAAGTATCAGTGACTTAATATGATAAAAGTTTATTTCTTATTTATATTATTGCATTTAGTTGAGGTTTCCCTATCTCACAAAGACACGTGCTCTTACTCTTATGTGGTCCAGGCACTCTTTAAAGCCCAGGAGACTGCCAACAGATCTTCTACATATGGTTGGCAATGACAAAAGTGAGAGAATGTGAATACCCTCTGAACAGGTTTTAGAGGTCAGTTGGAAGTGCTGGGATTACAGAAGAAGCAATGAAGTTTCAATAAGTTATGAAAAACCTTCTGTGCCACATTAAGGAATTTGGATTTTTCCTGGTGCTAATGAGCCTTGGATGTGTGCTAGGATTTTTAGGTAGGCCCATCTAAAAACACTGCTCTGTAAATTATAGCTTGTGGGGGAACAACAGGAACTGCTCTATAATTTATAGATTAGAAGGGAAGCAACAGGAACAGTTAGAAGACTGTTGCCTAGACCCAGGGATTAATTATGGTGTTTTGGGCCATAATTGTGAACATGTGTAAGAAGTAAAATGAGAAGATTGAAAGATGGTATTAAGGAAACAACAGGGCCTGGTGATGATTTGGGGTTATTGTTGAAGGAGTAGGAGAAAGCAAATAATACAAGTAAAATTCTAATTTTCCTAATGGGGTGGGTTGTGGCAAAATTTACTGGGTTAGGTGACATTGCAGAAGCATATTTGAAGAAGATTTGAGTGCTTGGGGGATAAGTGGAGATTCTCAGGGGTTTGTAGGTTCATAGCTTAACAGTGACATAAGGACTGAAAGAGAGACCTAGAAGGTATCACTTTTTTGACCTTAATAATGTTAAAAGATTAGAAAATGGTCAAAGAAATAATCCATTTTCATCATATTTACACTACTCAGCAAATTGAGTGAGACACATATTTTACAAAGAGATAATGTTGGACAATTCCCATCCCAAGGAACAGAGTATCTGCAACTGCAAGCAAGATAGCTCCATCCATCTGTCCCATGGTATCTAAGTCCCCTCTCAATTAGAAGCAGATGGGAATCACCATTCCCAAATCCTCAAGATTGGGAATGAACAATGGACTAAAGGAGACTTATTACGTTTACCAGAACTGTAGTTGGTGCTGGGGTTTAATATGTACCCAGGGGACCTGAATCTCTGGACTGAGCATGTGATAGCCAGGCCCTGAGCCTCAACAGACTTGCAACTCCTACACTCTGGTTTATTGGACTTATCCCACTCAGCTAACATGGAGTTGAAGAAGGTCAACCACCACACCATGGAGCCAAGAGTGCCTACAACTGAAAGCAGGAGGATTGCATCCAGCATCCATGTGGAATCTAAGCCCTCTCTTGTTACAGATGTGGAGTGGACACAACCATCCCTCCAAGGTCTACAGGATGGAGGAATAGAGTATGGATTAGAGTGGACTTACTGATAATCTATTCATGAACTATTGTGATTAGTAATAAAAGAAAATGTGGCATGGGTGTGGAGAAAGTGGCCATGGTGGCTGTTGGGGGTAGGGAGTGGGAGGAAGAGATGAGATGTGGAGGCGTTTTTGGGACTTGGAGTTGTCCTGGGTGATGCTGTAGGGACAGTTACCGGACATTGTATGTCCTCCCATGGCCCACTGGGTGGAACATGGTAGAGTGTGGACTATGATGTGGACCATTGACCATGAGGTGCAGCAGTGCTCTGAGATGTATTCACCAAATGCAATGAATGTCTCATGATGATGGAGGAGATTGTTGTTATGGGGGAAGGAGTGGGGTGAGGTGGTTGGGGGTATATGGGGACCTCATATTTTTTAAATGTAATATTAAAAAAATAAAGACAAAAAAAAAACCTAAAAAAAAAAAAGAGGACTAAATGCACATGACAACAGTGATGCATTGTCCTGAATTTTATCCTACAACAGGAAAAAAATAGATGCAAGATATATTGGGATAGTTAATAAAATTTGAATATGAACTCTAGATTAGAAAATAGCATTCTATCAATATTAAGCTTCCAAAATTTCACTTTGTATAATAAATGAATATCAATCTTAGGAAATTCACAATGAATTATTTAGTGAGGAGAAAAGCACAATATTTCACATTAAGTCTAATATGTGAAGAAATAATGAGTATGTATATACAAAAAGAAAATGTAAATATTTAATTTCTTGTATTCTTGAACATTTTTTGAGACTTCACACATATCAAAATAAAACATTATTCCTTAAAAAGAGAAAAAAATAAAGTAGACTTATTATTCTACTATAGACAGTATTATTATAGCAATGAAAGAACTCTTATCATTGATATAAAGGCAGTGGCCACCAGAAGTTCTGAGGAATGGGAGAGGAAAGAATAGGTATAATATGGGGGCATTTTCCAGACACTGGATTTGTCCTGCATAACATTGAAGTGACAGATAAAGACCATTGTATATTTTGTCATAACTTACAAAATGCTTCAATGGGGATTCATCAATTATAACAAAAGAGGGATGTTGTTAAAGTGGGAAAGTGTGGGAGGGGGATGGAGTGGGGCATATGGGAATCCCTCATATTTTTTATGTTACATTTACGGAATCTAAACCTTCTTTAAAAAGTTAATTATAAAAAATAATTATTCTGATACTTTTCCTTAATAAAATCAACTCGGGAAACCTTGCTTGAATTTACTCATGCATCTTCATACAAATTCCTACTAATAGTAATGAAACTATGTCAACCAGCAGGGGGAAGAACGAAGTAAAAATAGTAACCACATATTTCCAGAATTTTGGAAGAATTTCCACGAATAACATGCTAATTGTACCGGGTTAAGAAAAGAAACACAACTGTCAAGTCACACACGCATAGCTGCCCTGAGAAGAGAAAACCTGCAGGAAGATTTCTCTTTTCCTCACTCATTTCCTAAGAAGTTCTATCAGAACTAGACATAACTGAGCCTTTCTGTTTTATGGATGTGGTCTCTTTGAGGCAGTTGAATTCCTAACATCCTCTCTTTCTTCCTCTAACAATGTGTGCTTCTTTCTATATCTCTTCTAGGACAGCAAATTATAATAAAGTGTTAACTTAGAAGAAATTAGTTCTGCCTTCTACTTCAGAGGATATAGAGTCTACAGTTTAAAGGATATAAACAAAATTGGAGGGAGAAAAGGAAATTTGCAAAGTATAAATATCGTAAATATGGGGTTTTCATGTTCTTTATTCCTGTAATAAGTGTACGATAATTTCTCATGCTTGTCCAAAAAAGCTGAATATTAGATAAATCCTACTGGAAACTGGGAATTGGGATGAGAGTGTAGTGCATGATACAGCTGCAGATTTAAGAATGAAAACTCACCTGAAGTAAGGTCAATATTTACAAAGTGTCTAATCAAAACTATCACACTTGAATATTACATCATTTGGTAATAAATAAAATTGGAGACAACTGGATCCTCAGAAAATATCCTCTAAAGGAGGGAAAAAGAGGAAAACATGTATAAAATGAAAAAAATGAGAAAAGAGCTTACGTTGGAAGATTATGATAAGAGCCTGAATATAGTTTTTGCAAGGAAATTGACATTATGACCTAGATTCTATGAAACTGAAAGAGAAATCCATAAGGAATAAGCAAAACAATGTGAAAAACAAATCAAAGCAAAGCAAAATAGAAGCAAGTATATATAAGAAACTGGGTAGTATAAGAACGGATTTCAAGAGGGAAAAATTGCAATGACAGGTTAAAATCGATTTTGGAGTAAGAAAATGCTTTATAGAATGTAGTGGGAAAATAAACCAGTGCAGAGGAGGGTGAGAGAGAAAATATACCAGAAAACAAAGATATTCTCAAGGAAATTTGCTTTTGTATATAAATCTGTATCTGTATCTAAATATATTTTCCTGAATTGAAAAATAAATATTTGGAAAATCCTTAGAAAATTGAAGACTCTAGATCTCAGGGCTATGTAATCTAGAAATAATTTTTAAAACAGGTGATGAAGTTAGTTATGTATTTAATTTCCCTGAAAAAAATATTTCACTGATCTCAGTGGATTACAGAAAATGTTTTGAATGTGTGTCTGTACATTTGTACTTTATCACCAAGGAAGTGTAATAATTTTTTTTTAACTAAGGAATTGATGTATAAAGAAGAACAGAGAGATTGAGAGATTAAGAATTTTCTTGTTTGTCTGTTTTTTGTATATTATTACTATTATTGAAACATTGAAACTAGTAATGATTGAAGTAATGAATGCACAACTGTATGATTATAGCAAACGCCACCTTGGATGAATTATATGTTTATTAATATGTATCAATAAAATTGATTTGTTTTGAAAAAAAAAAAAAGAAAGGGAGGATACTAGTATTTTGGCCCAGCTCTCCCATTAACTTTGTAAGTTTCCCTGGACAAGCTTTTCTGAAACACTATGAGAATTATGAGTCGATATACCGACTGGATCTCCTGCTCCTTTATCTTCAATCCTGCTGACTTGAGGTTCTTTTAAAATTACGTTGAGAAGAACTGTAATAAGAACAACAAACTCTGAAATACTGTTTTATTCATTAATTAAACAAAAGCTTTACTAGCAGACCCTTTTATTTACTTAGGAAGTCTTGTTATGTCATGAATAAATACAGTGATATGGTATATGATATTTGACAGTGGTAAGTGATAAATAAAAAGGTGAAATTTTTAATAAGATCACTACAGAGACAATTCACCTGTTTTCAAGATAAAGCTAACAAAGAAGACAACATGTGTATTTTTAACCTGTAGTTAATGCAATCTTGCCACACGTAAGGTACTCAACACTGGTTAGTTGTGCCTTAGGAAGTACTAAATTATACCATGGTTGATACATTTTCTGTAGTTTCACAGCCTAGAACATTCTAAAGTGTTGCTTGATAGCTTATTTTAATATATCAGTTTCTACCCATCTCCTTTCTCTCATCATGAACTGATTTCTGAGTAAACAGCAATTACGCACTCACATTATTGATTTATCTGTAATTTATGATATTTTTTATAATCTCCAGTAAGAGTCCCAAATTCTAAAGGAACTGAAATATTTCATCTAAAGGCTTTTTATAATTTTTCCATTAATATTTCATGCAGCAATTAAAGAACTACACTCTCATAGTAACCTAATTATTTTGATTGAAAATTGTCTTGGTATAAGTAATGAATGCATACTTCAGGAAACTGAAAGTCCCTATAGAACTGTTTAAATACATCCCTTAAGTATTTTTATTGAGATATTTATGAAACTATCTTCATTAGAACCCTTAAACATTCTGCAGAAACATCTTAAGCAAAGTATCTGAGGTGAGGGCAGAGATTATGCAATGTTTGGCACACATGTGTTAATTGGGGAAAATAATCTGAATGTATTAAAAGTAGAGATTCATGATTCCCTCTAAGCCCTATTGAATCACAAATTTCTGGGGACAGTACTTAAAGGATGTGTATTTAACTGCAACCAAGATGATTCTTATCTGAATAAATAGTATCTAAAATTGATACTGGATTTTTATTTGAAAGGGGCAGATCAATTGCTCTTAGGTTTGCTGTGGAAAATAGACTTGATAAACACAAGTCAAATATAGAAAAATTCACTAGTAATCTAAATAATGCACATTTAAAACAAAAGGATATTCTTTCTTATCTATCATATTGGTAGTTTTTAAGCATAATAGGCAAAGATTAATTTCAAAGATTTTTTTCTAGGAATGTTTTTAACAAGGAAAAACAAAGCCTAATTTCGCTGGAATTGGATACATACAATTAAATTATAATACATCTACAAACAGAATACTATGCAATTATTAAAATGATTATGTTGAACACACACTCAGGAGAAACTATATCAGTGTAACAGGTGTGGGAAAATCTTTAGTCGGCACACAGGGCTTAGTTCACATCAGAGACTTCACACTCGAAAGAAGCCATACAAATGTAAAGAATGTGAGAAAGTCTTCAACCACAGCCCCAATTTTAATAACCCTTATAGAATCCAAACTGGGAAAAAAGCCCTATTGTTGTAACAATTGTGGAAGATCTTTTGTAGAAGTCCTATGTTTCTAAATATTGGAGTCCACAGTGGAGAGGCAAAAGTCTTCTGTCATGTATGCTCTATTTTTTTTTTAACTTTCAATTGTGAATGCTAGGGAAAAACCCAGTAATTCCGGTATAAATTTCAGTACTAGATTTTGTTTCACTGAACATCAAGAAATGCTTGAGGAGCTGAGCACTCAGGCAGTGGAACAGTAGGAGGTCCTTCAGAGAGTGTTACCTCTTCTGGGCAGGAGGGCAGGGCCCTTACTTCTTCATGTCCCTGAAAGGTATGTTGGTACTGTCTTTTGTATAGTTAAACTGATGTGTATGCTTTTCTAATTAAAGAAGCAATATTTTGACTAAAAAAATTGTAGCAAAGAAAATGTAAACATTGGTTACAAAAGGGGATAGTATGACTTGAATTTTTATAAAAATTTTTGAGGGCTGTGGAGACACCCAGGTCCTACAGTCATGGCAGAAGGCTCTGGAATCCGGTGCCTTGGCAGTGGGTCCCACTTTGAAATTTGTGCCCCTGAGTGTGATGGATTTGAACTCAGATGTGACCTCTCTATACATGCCTCTTCTGTCACTTTTACTGAACCTGTGTTTGGTGCTGGGGTTGGTGTATGCTCGGGAGACTTGAATCTATGTATTGTCCATATGACAGCTAGAGTTGCAACAACTCTGCTGTTGCAAGTCTATGGACTTGCCCAGGTTAGCTAATAAGGAGGTGAGAATGGTCAACCACCACACCAAGGAACTGAGAGAGTCTACAACTGCAAGCAGGAAAATCCCATTCATCAGCCATGTGGGGTCTAAATCCCCTCTCAATTTAGAGGTGGGGTGGGCATCGCCATCCCACGGTCCTCTGGATGGAGGAATAAAATATGGATTAGAGTGGACTTACTGGTATTCTACTATAGAATTATTGTGACTCAAGCATGGAAGAAATTATATCATTGATGTAGAGACTGTGGCCATGGGAGTTGCTAAAGGAAGGGAGAGGTAAAAAGAAGTGCGATATTGGGGAATTTTCGGGACTTAGGGTCCTCCTGAATGATATTGCAGGGACAGATGCAGGACATTATATATCCCGCCATAACCCACTGAATGGAATGGGAGATAGTGTAAACTACAATGTAAAATATAATCCATGCTGGGTAGCAGTACTCTAAAATGTACTCATCAGATGCAATGAATGTACCACACTAATGAAAGAAGTTGTAGATGTGGGAGGAGTAGGAGATATGAAGAGTGGGGTATATGGGAGCCTCTTACATTTTTTTTATGTAACATTAAGTGTGATCTATTTATCTTTAAAAAAAGATAATAAGAAATGAAAAAAATGTCTATTGATATTTGGGGAAAATGTCTAGGAGAAAAGGAATTGAATGGGGAAAATGTCTAGGAGAAAAGGAACAGTAAGTTCAATGGTTGTTTTCTCGACTAATAGAATTTTGTTGTTTTTATTTTGCTTAATTGCAAATAATTAAATTTCCTAAATTGTGCTTATATAACTTGCATAAATGATATAAGAATATTAACCACAGAAATTATTGCAAATACTTATGACATCTTTACAACTGTCCTAAGTGACTTATCATTTCATTGAAATTTTAATAATTATTTTTCCTTATTTACTCATATTATTTAATCAGGGGGACAAACCCAGAAAGGTCAAGTGACCTGTTCAAATGTACACAGCTTGCGAGCATGTATTACATAAAAATAACCTAAATTATATAAGGGCATTCTTAATGATTGTTTAGTTTATATGTTCTGTTTTGCTTTGTTGATTGTTTAATTTTTGCTAGTTTTTCCAAACTTCATCTCTATATTTTAATAACATGAATAGTATACTTTAAAGGTTAACAAAGTTTATTCTTCATTGTCAACCTCTAGAGTCACAGGCAAAATTCAAAGTAATGTCTGTCTGATATAAGATATAATTGCTTTCTTCTTAACCACTTTTCAAGATTCTAATGATGTAATCTCTAGACTCCTCAAATCATTCAAAATTTAATTTGGCTTCCAAAACCAAATACAACACATAGTTTGCATGATAGAAGGGCATTCTTACTTTTTTTAAGCTTCCTTTACATACCATTTAATTTATACAAAGTGAATAATAAATGGCTTTTAGTGTAATCACAATTATATTGTGAATATATCATATGAATATATCTCAATAAAACTGCTTTTAAAAACTTCCTTTAAGTTTGTGTATATAAATACATATGTATGTATGTGCATATATATATGTATATACACATATATAGTTTTATATGTATATGTTTAAATCTCCATTTTGGAAGAATGCACGTTTTATTATATGAAGGCTTCTGTGTGTATTTTTGGATGTGAGTTTTAAAAAGCCAAATATCCTTTATTTGGAGATTTTTGCATTGTATTCTTGGCTGAAGTTCAAAAGGTTGCAGAGTTTGGGAAGAATGAATTTTACCAGAATACAATTGTTTGCGATACTAGGAGAATTCTCAGAGAGAACTATGGGATGCTGAAATTTCCAAAAATGTCAAACATAGGAAACACTTGATTGAGTTTCATAGGGTGCAATTTCAAAGTTAAATACCTAATCTTTCTCTTGATTTCTCTATTGACTACGTATTCTATAGATATTGAACCCACAAGAAAAGATGAAATGAAGAACAGGATTTATGTAACAGATATATTTGTTTAGAGTAATTTAGAATAAAAATTTTTAAAACATAATTTTAAAATAAATAAAAATGCTATAATATTGGTCATGGTGATGGATGCACAACACCATGATTATACCAGAACCCATTGGATGTACACTTTGGATGGGTTGCATGGTATATAAATATATCTCAATAAAATTGATTTAAGAAATGGAAAATGAAATTATAGTCAAGGTTAGGCAAGATTTGGTGGATCAATCCATAAAGTTTTTAAAAGTCTCAATAACAAATAATATACTAATTCAAAGCTAAAGTTTGGTTCTGTTTATTAAAGTGACCAATTTTCTTAAATTATTAATCTAATTTTAATAAATAGTTTTTCCCTGAATAATCAATGTGAAAAATAGAAAGTCTATGTTTTACCAGAATGGCTTCTGTATTTTATATTAATTTTGTCAAGTCCTTGGTAGTTTAAGGAAAACAAGTCTTTTAACTTTTAAAAGAACATAATGTTCAAACCTGACAATTTTTAAGATTTTCCTTTCTCAAGGTCAAACATGAAATGATATCTTTTTATTTAGAACTGTTATAAAAGATTTCTTTTTTCACCTTGTAAAAGAGAGGTGCTAAAATAGTTAAATTCATTTAATATGTTATGAATTATACAAGAAATTCTATCCAATTAAAAGAGATTTTCTAACCTTATGTTAATTAAATTTGCATGGGTGAAATAGTCATCTAAGTATTTAAAGACCAAAATTCCTAGAAAGATTTAGAAAACACATTGTAAACGTTCTTGGAGCTGTTCTTTGAGAGCTGAGAAAATTTTGAGAGAGGAAGAAGGAGAAAGAGGAGCCTTTTCTTTTTTTCAGTAGAAATGATAAATGCTGTTATAGAGCTATCGTATAAACTAAGACCAACTAAATTCAAATTTTTGTGGTTAAAATACTAAAGACAGGCTTCATGAAGGAGGTTTTGTGTTACAATGTAAACTGGGTTTTTAGTAATTCAAATAAGACTGATACAGGAGGACTGGAGCAGAGAGAAAGCCTAAAACTATTTCTTAAATCAGATACAATAGCAGAAATAATAGGAACAGGGTGGCCTGAAACAGTTAGGTGTCCAATCTAGGTAAATAGTGCTTCATCCTGGAGCCAGTGTGGACTGAATGTGAATCAAGTCCTCTAGTGATGCAATTGGGCTCTAAGTTTCTGTATGTCGAATTGCCAGAATGTATTCAATCTTATAACTGTTTTCAGTACCCCCTATGATATCCATTCACTGGATCCCAACAGCTAAGATTCAATTTACTACCTTCATTTATTTCACTGAGCAAAAATATATTGACTCACTGCTATGTAATAAACATTATTCATTAGTAAAGAAAACATGATTCTACTCTCACGAAGTGACTTTCTAAGGTGAGGAGGACATAAATTGTAAATGTCAGGTGGTAGCAAGTGCTATAAAGAAAGGTAAACTGGAGTAACATGGTAGAAGACGGAACTGTAAAGCATAAAAGGCAATTTTATATACGATGTAGGGAGGCCTGTCTGATAAAATGAAATAAAATAGCCCGACTGAATGAATCCATGAAGCAAGCAATCTGCTTGGCAAAGAATATTCTAAGGAGAGAGAAAAGAAGACAAAACCTATTGGATGACTGTGAATATAGAGGGCAGTAGCAATGTTGGGAAATAACCTTAGAGAGGCAAGCATGGGACAAAGGCCTTTCCTGCACTGTGATCCTGGACAACACTATTCTTCATCAGCAAACAGAAATAGTGGTAGCTACTAAAAATAAAGGTGAAGGAAAATGATTTTATTAAGATCAATAAATTTACTAAGCATTGTGAATTATGATAGAACCTATTTTCAAGTTTTTCCTAACATATCTGGCAGACTTAGTGAAGATATGATGGGATGATATATTACTTTTAATTCCATGATCACTACTGCATCACTGTCCACATTCAATTAAAAACATCAAAAAAAGTATAAATTGTGTGTTTTCTTCCCTTGGACACTGAAAGCTTGAATCACAATGAGTTATTAAAAAGATAAAAACACACATTATGTAGTTAATGCTACTTTATCTCTGGGATGTTTTTCAAAAAAAAGAGAACAATTTAGGATATGGAAGCTAACAGAGGGGCCTAATAAATTTCCATGTCCATAAGAATCATATTTTCAGAATATAATAGCATATTTTTGAAGTGTAAAAATCATGTTATACATTTGAAAGGTAGTGAAATAAAAAAAACAGAAAAAAAACTTTTAAAAATTACCGCCATTTTTAAATTTTCCATGCCTGTGATATTCTATTAGCTTAGATTTTTTTGTTTGTTGGTTGGTTTTTTTGAGGTACTGGGACCAGGGATTGAACATAGGACCAACATATGGGGGAAACCAGCACTCAAACACTAAGCCACATCGGCTCCCCTGAGTTGTTTTTTTTCATTTGTTTACTTTTTGCTTCTTTTTGTTTTTAGGAGGCACAGGGCTACCAAACCTGGAGCCTCCTATGTGGGAAGTAGGGATTCAAACATTTGAGCCACATTCACTCCATGCTTAGATGTTTTTATATCTAAATATATAAAAATATTCAATATTGACCTTTATTGACACTAAATTAAGCAAATACTAAAAAACAAGGATACATATAAATATTTAGTAATGGAATGGATGATCTTAGCATTGTTTTTTAAAATATCAAGTAGTTATTCATACAATAAATATTCAGTAATAGGTAAATACAAAAATAACATATCTATGTGATGGGCAATAGGCTAGGAAAAAAAAACTTTGGTGAACAGTTATTGATATGGAGATATTTTAACATATTGTTAAGAAATATAGCCATTTAAAATATGTATAGTAGAATTCCGTTCTATTCATATATATATATATACTCTAGGCTTTAAATGTTCATATATATGCATATACAGTATATGTGTGCTTCTGTGTGTATAGTAATAAATTTCCTATTAATCAAGAGCTTCATAAAAAGTATTTTCTTAATTTAGCCAACACAGTGAGTCTAAGTCTCCTAACTATGAATTTGGGCTGGCTTAGCGACTGCTTTCACCAACAGAACATAGCCGAGGAGACACTAGGACAGTTTCCCCTTCAAGACATATTCAGTGACCACTTTCTATCTCCTGGAACACTTGCTGTGGGGAACAATAGCTTCGATGTATGAAGTTCTATAGCTCTGAGACCTCCATGTTATGAGACGCCATGTTACAAGCAAGCCATGTAGAGAAGTCCTGAAGGATGAGATGACATTTAGAGAGACCAAAAGGCTCTGAGGTACCATGTTCATGAGTTAAGAAGGCGTCTCAGAAGCGAATCCTACAGCCCTAGACACCTTAACCCATCCAAGAGGATGAGAGGTAAGATGCTTTGCTGAACACTTCTTAAATTCCTGACCCACAAAATCATAAATGTAAGACAACATTTTAAACCACCAAATTTGGGGAAATGTTTGTGCAGTAGTAGCCACACACACCAGGTGTGAGATTAATTTGCATGGTCTTAACATCTTTTACATGTTTATTTGCCATTTGTATTTCCTCTTCAGTAAATTTGTTATTCACACCTTTTGACCATTTTACTACTAGGTTGCTTTTCTCCCTGAATCTTTAGCATTCTCAGGGGAATTGCTTTTATAATAAACTATGGCTCATCATCATTTTTCTATGCATGATGCATTTTCCTGTATTTAGGTAGTTATTATTATACTTTTAACAATATAATAAGCACCCATCAACACACCACATGAAACAAAAGCTGAGTCTGACTATAGCCTAAGTTTAACTAAATTAATTTACTCTACCATATATTACTAGTGTGACCATTACCTTGTATATCATGTGTATGATTCTTTTGCTTTGTTTTATATAGTTGTGTCATATCTATATGAAATTTTAAACAGTATTTTTATTTTAGCTGCTTTTAACTTTATAAAGTATATCATAGCATATTTGATCTTCCATTGAATGAGTATAACTAGGTCATATTGTGGAAATAGATTATCATATATTCTCAAATAGGACCTGCCAAAGGGTGTTGATTTCATTATGCTATGTGCCTTGTTTCTGGTGTCCAGGCATCCCTAGAGCCCTTGGGAGCACTCTTGTTTGAGGCTTTGTTTACCCTGTCAGTTAGTGAAATCTGCTTGAAACCTATGTAATTGTAACCTATGGAACAACCTCCCAACTCACTTTGAAAAGCTCTTACCCATAAAAACTCTTTTTTTTAAGTTTAATGTTTCCCCTTTTGCTCAAGGTATTTTTCCAAATGTATCACTGATTATCATTTGGTAATAATCTCTTGGTGTGAGGGAGGCTTATTCCTGGGAGTTATGCCCCATGTCAGAGAGAAGGTAGTCAGTTCATTTGCTGAGTTTGACTTAGAGAAGGGTTACATTTCAGTAACAAGGAGGTTTTTAGGAGGTAACTTTAGACATGATTATAATTAGTCTAAGTTTTGGTGTTAAAGGAATAAGGTTTATAAGTAAAGATAGTCAGACCAAGGATTTATAATTATCAAAAATTTTTGGAAGGACCCCTGAATAGACAAAATATTTTTAAAAAGAAGAACAAAGTAGGAGAAATTTCATTTCCTGACTTTAAAGCATATTATGTAGCTACAGTGGTAAAAACAGCATGGTAGTGGCATAAAGACAGATTATTAACCAATGCAATTATACTAAGAACACATGAATAGATCCTCATATCTACAGTCAAGTAATTTCTGAAAAGGCTGGCAAGCCCTCCAAGCTGGGCCAGAACAGTCTATTCAAAAAATGGTGCTGGAAAAGAAAGAGGACCCCTATCTCACTCCTTATACAAAAATTAACTCAAAAAGGATCAAGAACCTAAATATAAAAGTGACAACCATAAAACTCCTAGCAGAAAATGTAGGAAAACATCTTCAAAATCTTATGGTAGGCCACAGGTTCTTAAACCTTTCACACAAACCACAGGCAACAAAAGAAAAAATAGAAAAATGGGACCTCCTCAAAATTAAACACTTTTTGCATCTCAAACGACTTTGTCAAAATGGTTAAAATGCAGCAACTCAATGGGAAAAAGTATTTGGAAATGACATTATCTGATAAGGATTGAATATCCAAGATACATAAAGAGATACTACAACTCAACAGTAAAAAGACGAAATGCCCAATTAAAAAATGGGGAAAAGATTTGAAAAGACAATTTCCCAAATGAGAAATATAAATGGGGAAAAAACACATGAAAAAAATCTTCCACATAACTAGTGATTATGGAAATGCAAATCAAACCTGCAATGAGATATCATTTCACACTTATTAGAATGGCCAGTATTAAAACTGTAAATTTTGGAGAGGATGTGGAGAGATAGGAACACTTATTCACTATTGGTGGGAATATAGACTGGTACAACCACTATGGAGGACTGTTTGGCAGTTCCTAAAGAAGTGGGATATAGATTTGCTACATGACCCGGTAACACCACTACTGGGTATATACCCTGAAGAACTGAGAGCAGTGGCAAGAACAGATACCTGCATACTGATGTTCATAGTGGCATTATTCACAATTGCTAAAAGCTAGAAACAACTCAGATGTCTATCAGCCAATGAATGGATAAATAAATTGTGGTGTATACACATGATGGAATGTTATGCAGTTCTAAGAGGACATGAAATCATGAAGCATATACAACATGGATGAATCAAGAGGACATTATGTTGAGTGAAGTAAGCCAGAAACAAAAGGACAAATACTATATGATTGCACTATTATGAACTAAATATATTATATAAACTCATGAAGTTAATAATTAGAATATAGGTCACCAGAAAGTAGAAAGAGGGTAGAGAACGGAAAGCTAAGGGTTAATCTGTGCAGAATTACTAAAAAGGTTGATTGTAAACCTTCGGAAATAAATAGAAATGATAAAAGCACATCATACTGTTTGTGAGTTATTATATGGGTATGATAGTGGTTGAAAGGAAAAGTCTAAGGACATGCATATTACTAGAAGGAAAGCTAAAAGAATGTAACATGGGACTGTGTAACATCGTGAAACCTCATGTGAAATACGAATATGGGTGATATTGCATATATAAAACGGTTTTTACAAAATATAAATACAAATAAACTAGAGAGATGGAATCAGAATGTCACCTATGTGTGGCAGAAGCATAGAGAGATTGAGAGGTGATGAGGTTCTTTTCGTTTGTCTAACTTTTATTATTATTGTTGTTGGAATAATGAAAATGCTCTAATAATTACTGAAATGATAAATGCTCAACTATGTGATTATACCAAATCTAATTGATTGTATACTTTGGATGGACTTAGTCTTTATTAATATATGTCACTAAAATTGATTTGTTAAAAAAAAAGATCAAGTGCTTGGTATAGTGGTCTGCTTTCCTTTGTTAGGCACAAGCTAACATATTCCAGAGATTTTTGCCATTTTATTTCAGAAATTAGCAGAACTTCCCCAGGATGAAAGTTCAATAATTTTTTAGCTACTCTGTGGGCCTCTATCAAGAAAATATTTTATCTTTTTAAGATCCTCTTTTTTCATGTATTCCATTAGTTTTTTTATGTGTATGAAGCTGTATTTTATTCTTTTTGAATGCCATGTATTTCACTGTGTGAATGTATGATATCTATATATACACACACACACACATACAGTATATACACACATACACATCCTATTGGTTTTATTTCTCTGGAGAACCAAACACAGTATCTTTAAGTCTAATGTAAAATACAAACAAAAATCTTTTTTCCTCCACCCTGAGATTATAGCAGTATTCTCATTTGTATTCTTCCAATACTTTAAAGTGCTGTTTATCTACCTGACACTTTTTTTTCTGTATTAGAGATGTTGTAGATTTATAGAACAATCCTACATAAAGTACAGGATCCCCATATACCACCCTATTATCAACACCTTGCTGTAGTATGGGACGTTTGTTACAATTGATGATAGCACAATTTTTATAATTGTACTATTAAATATATATAGTACAAGATTTAACTGTGTAGTACAGTTCCATGGATTTCATATTTTTAAAAATTTATTGTTATATATATACAATCTAACATTTCCCTCTTTAATCACATTCAGAAATATATTTCAGTGCTGCTAAATATATCCACAATATTGTGCTACCAATATCACCATCTCTTATCAAAGCACTTCCTCATTTTATGTTGCCACCAGCAATGAATGTGTGTTTTTATTTCTCTTTACCCTCTCCAACATTTATTTTTTTCCTTTTTCTTTTAATGACAGCCATTCTAATGGGTGTGAGATATTTCACTGAAGACTTTTTAAATTGGGTTTTAATGATGTGTGGTAGGTATTCAATTGCATTCCTTTTCATATGAATAAATAAGTGTCCCCACTCATTTCAATGCCACTCATTTCAATGCCATCTCTAGCACTTATCATGCTTCCATATATGTGTGAATCATTTTTGGGTTTTCAAGCCTGTTTGGTCATTTCATGGAAAAACTACCTTGTCCTATTTTAACTTTATAATACATCTTTTTTTAAACTTTTTGTTTATTTTTCTATAACACACCTTAATAAATAGTGGAAGGAGTCACCTGCCTTCTTCAGGAGTTTATTCTTGAACTCAAAATAATGTCATATACATTTGAGAATCAACTTGTCAAGTTTTCAAAACCATTCTTGGAATTTTTATTGGAACTAATATGACTATATAGATCACATTGAATAATATAATGCATGTTATTTAGTCCTATTAATAATCTTGGAATATTATTTTAATTATTTCAGTCTTTGCATATCTTTCAATAAGTTATTCTCAAGTTTTCTTCAAAGAACTATTGCCATCTTTGTCTGAATATATTCCTAGATATACATTTATATCTAAATATCAAAAACTATTTGTTGAAATTTTTATTACCAACATATATGTATTTTCAAATATTTTTGCCGACTATAAATTTTTTTGGTTGTTGTATGTAAAGTCATATCATAAATAAATAATGACAATTTTTATTTTATTTGTCAAACATGAATGAAAACTTTTTGTTTTCTTACTGTTATAACCACCAGAAAATATTTTTCTGCTGCCTCAGCATTCATTTTACTTTGGTTAAGCCACTTGCCTTAACACTGAGATTTGGAGTACTTAATAAGCAGCTTTCCAGCCCTGGGGCAGAAGGTCCTCCAGAGCCCAAATCTGTATCTCTGACCGCTACCTATACCATAAATATATTTCACCCAAAAACCATACTTGGTCCCAAATGATAAGGTAACCATTCTCACTGCCTTCAGACTACCCTGTTCCTTTCCCTTTCCACACATTTGCTTTTGCTTTGGAGAAGCCAAGTATTCACTCGGCGGCCATCTCACAGCCCTGGACCACCTGCCCCTCCCCCTTTTCCTCTCTTGTTTGCATGTCGATGTTTTGATAAGTTTCAGTTTTGCACGGTTCTAATGGAATGGCCTGACTTCACCTTGAATCTGAACCCAGGAACAAACAGTCCCAGCTGCTTGCCAGGATGGGAATTCTGCACAAAATTTGCTTGATCATACCTTTTGTTTAATGGCAGGGCCCCCTTTTCCTGGGGTGTAAAAATACCCTACCCTCAAGCAGCACAGGGTTCTCATTTTTTATGTGAAGGAGGTGCAGAGTGTTCACAAAACATGGCCTAAGCACTTGGTCTCTCCAGGCGAATGGCCATAATGGAAACTTTTCCATGTATTTTTGAACCCTTTGAGCTGTGTAAGTAATACAGTGGGCAATTGTTGAATTGTTGAGAATCTTTTTTGCTAGAGTCTATATTCCCAAATGTGCCATGTAGCAACTCACTCCCCAGATTTTGGCACAGTGAGCAGGGTGCATAGGGAAGTATGAAGTGGGTTGATTTTTTTTTTTGCAGCACAGGATTTAATGGCTCTCAGGGCTAAACTGAAGAGTCACACCCATCCTACCAGCCTGCAAGGTGCTACTAACCCACAGCTAGGGGTCCCAAGGCATGCTGTCTCCATCCTTGGTGGAAGGATTATGATAAATGGGATCTTGAGAACCAACCCACCCCAAGGTAATATTTTTACCTTTTATGGAGAAGGAGATAACAGGATATGAAAGATACATAGGAAAAAAAGTCAGGAGAGGATCTCCTCTCATGGCTGTCTGAGGATGCCAACCGTCAACCAGGCTGAATGGAGGAGTCATGGGTGCCTCACGCCCAACACTGTTTTACAGCAAAGTATTAGTAGGAGATAAGGGAGTCGTAGCTGGAAAAATGTACTTACTAATGTCTTCACCTAAGCAGCTCTAGATCTCCCCAGACATAACTGAAATAGATATCTATTAATCTAAACAGTTTTAGTTCTTAGTTCCCAGAAGGACATTAACCAGATCTTCCCAGTTATGCTTATAGGAATAACAGGAATAAAATAGCATCTAAAAGCTAAACCACAGAAGAGCATCAGATGCATCAATATCTAAAACTAAGCGTGATTCATAAATCACTGAGACTGAGACAAAAACAATAATTTTCATGTGCTTGAGACAACACAGGACTGAGAAATTGCACATATCCTCTTACTCATTATACTCCTACGAGATCTAACGACATAGCTTGTTTTTTGTTTGTTTATTTGTTTTCTTCTCCCCTGCCTCTCTCCTTTACCTATAAAAACCTTATCCCAAATCCTCATATTACACTGGTTTTGGGAAGATTCCTCCAGTTCCTTGCTTACGCACTTGCAATAAATCACCTTTTCACTTAGGGACATGTTTCTCCTTTGTGGTGCTGGATTGGGCTGAAATAGCTGTGCTTATGGTAACAGAAGAAGACGGGAGTGCAGAAGGGATGGCAGACCATGTGGCCATTCCCACTCCACAGCCTCAGCCTGTTCGATTCCTCAAGGACTCAGAGGAAAATATTTGACTCGGGATGACTTCTGAATTCTAGCTAAGAAGGAAGCAGTGGTCACACTGTAACAAATGAATGCCAGCATGTGGATATTCCAACCTTATCTGAGGGATTTGGCCCATTTCACAGTGGGACACTGAAGATTTTATTAGCAAGAGGTCCCTAAATAAGACAAGTTTGTTTTCCCACTCACCCTAAGGGTTCCTTTGGGAAATGCAATTGAGCATGTTCGTTGTACCCCTCCTGCTGTACTAGGAGGGTAGCCACCATGATAACTGACCAAGGAGCCAGTACAGTGGGCAGGAGGTACCTGCCTATTAACTCAGTGAATCCTGAGACCCACCAAGGGGGTCAGAAGTCACCCCCTTCCACTTGGTGCCTCCAGTTGCCTAGCTTTGTTTTTGTGGCTACTAGAGCAAGGGTCTCAAAGATACTATATTAGTTAGTCAAAAGGATGCTGATGCAAAGTACCAGAATCTGTTGGTTTCTATAAAGGTGATTTATTTGGGGTAAAAGCTCACAACTACAAGGCCCAAAAAGTACAACTCAAGTGTAATTATTCATCCAACTCTGTTGACAATGTTGAAACAAGATGGTGAGTGATATCTGTGGGGGCACAGCCTTCATCTTTTCTCTTAAGACTGTATGGGCCCAGTTTCTTCCAGTCTCAGCTATAACCTGGCATAGGGCTTAGCTGCTCATTCTGTTCACAAAGTTAGCTGGAAACTACCAGGTAAATTACTTAATTAAATCAAGATTAGGGCTTTGATTTGACCATGTCATTAGGGCATGCAAGATTGAGTCCCCACTGCCTTGGTGGGCTATATATATGGACACTCATTCAACAATGCAGACAAAAGAATACACACATAAATAAAGAAGATCCATGGATACCAGAGGAGAGACCTTAGTCAGCTTTGATCCTGTAGTCCCAGGAAGAGAGCTGAGTCATTTGCCTGGTAGTTTCCAGCTGACCTTGTGAAGAGAACAGAACACTTGAACCCTATGCAAGCCTAAAGCTGAGATCAGAAGGAGTGGAGCTCATGGAATCTTATGAGGAAAGAGGAAGGCTGAACTTCGCAGACTTTGCCCATGATCTTGGTTCAACTTGTGGTAAGAGAGTGGGTGAGGAAGTAAACTTGAGTTGCACTGTAACTTTTTATCCCAAATATATACCCTTTATAAAAGCCAACAGATTTCTGGTACTTTGCGTCAGCAACCCTTTGGCTGACTAACGCAGAATTTGGTACCAAGAAGTGGGGTCATGCTTTTTCAATTACGAAAATTCTGGAACAATTTTATAAATGAGTAAGGGGTATTTTTTTTGGAGGAATTGTAAAATGCTTGATAGAAAAGACCTAGATTGCTTTGAATTTAATACAATCAATGGGTATCATGCCCAGAGGAAAAGACCAGTCTACAAACATTATTAATATCTCTTTTTGGAATTCACAAATAATATCAAACTGACACAGACACCATAGATGAGATTTCCAATGGAGAATATTTGAGAAAAGACAAGAAAATTATCTCCAACAGGATGTGGTTACACAAATACCCTGTCAGACTAATTTCTACTCCCCCTCTCATGTTTACCATAGACTTGGTGCTATGGCAACCTGAAAGGAAGGCACCTTTGCCTGTCTGACCCAGAAAATCATGGCTTTAGTAAACCTCCTGATTGCTGGACCTGACTATTTTGAATATAGGTGGAAGTTCTTTGGATGATGAGGCAAAAACAGAAATAGGCAGCTAGCAGAGAATGCATGCTATCACAGCTTTGTAAATTAAAAGGCCTGGGGGAAGAGAGGGGAGAATGATGATGGCAGAGGGGTCTGGGGCTTACGTAACCTAGGCTCCCAAGAGGGTCTATGGAGAGAGTGGAGAAGGAAGAGCACATGTGAATCCCAGACTATTTGCTTTATTTTGATCCTTAGGGGTGTGGTAAGACTTTTCTGCAGATACTGGGGGTTGGCAGTCTTAAACTATATGGTATACGGTACTTTGAGGCTTTAGTGGACCCCAGAAAATTACATTCTTAAATTGGTCCATTCTTGTGGGTATGAACTATAATGAACCTTTGATTAAATTAGATTCAGTTAAGGGCCATTTGATTTGGACTACTCCAGGAAAGCATAGCCCAAAGTGAGTTTTAATCCTCTTGCAGGAGTCTTTTATAAACTGGAATTTTAGAAACAGAAAGAAAAGATACAGGAACAGAAAAGAATTCACAGAAGCTGAGAAAGGAAGCCACAGATGGAGCAGCCATAATCAGAAAATAACAGAGCATGGAGGAAAAGGCAGAGACATCATGTCCCTCTCTACATGCCTTGCCAGATATGAGGGGAATCCAGGGCCACCAGCAGCTGGTACTTAGGGAGTAAAACATTTTCGATTGAAGCCTTGATGTGGACATTTTCACAGGCTCAAAACTGTAGCTTATATGTTAATAAATCCCCATTGCAAAAGCCAACCCATTTTGGTATATTGCCCTGGCAGCCATTAGTAAACTAAAACATGTTACAAAAAGCAGAAGCAGCAAGGACTATTTGGAGAAGCTAAATTCAAGCCACATGGAGATACATGCTTTGCTAGTAAATTATGAAAGGGTAGAAGCAGTAAGGAAATTTTGAGAAGTGGCAAGGGCTACTTGGAGAAACTAAGGCTGCTCTTATCATCCAAACCATTTAGAGATGTATTCCTTCCTAGTTGTGGTTAATACCCAGGGCAGGACTAGCTGGGGTGATCACTCAAAACGGGGAACTTACAAACAAGCTAGGCAAGATGGCTAGGCACCAAATATAATTTTTTTGTGCCATTATAATCTACCCTGTGGTGCCTTGGAATGAATCTTTTCATTGGCAATGGACTGAGTAGTTGAGATATTTAAAGATATATTTAATGTGTTCATTACAGTTTGAATTATCAACCCAAATAAGTAGACCATAATCATAATTAAACTAGTCCTATTACAAATAATTGGAAGCCTGGCAGAATGAGTCTGCTCAAGTAGCTGGGTTTAACTGTAAGAAAATGTCCTGAATGGGCTTGAAGATTATGAATTTGGGAGGAAATATCCATTTTAACAAAGGTGTTAGAGATATTATTAATAATATGGATCTGTTGTTACATCTTTTGTTAATAATATTTGATTTATCCTGAGTCATTGTTATACATGCATCAGGTCATGTTGGACATAGTGTAGACTCCACCTCCTTAGCTAACAGAGGAGTTGAGAATTTTGGATGGGTGTTTTACAGTTTTGCAAGCTTTCTAGGATCACATGTGCCCACTGGGCAGGCAGTTGGCAGACTGTTTATTCCAAGTCTGAGTTCCAGGACTGTACACAGAACTGTTAAGTCCTGTTCTCCAACTCATCTGTTAGATTCAACAGGAGGCAAAGTCCTCCCCAGTGATGAGGTAATGTACTGGGGTGATGTTCCCTGAAGTGGTGATAACCAGGACCAACATAGGGTTGGGTATTCCCTCCAAGTAGCATTCCATAAAGCATGGAGTGTTATGACATTGACTTTTAAATACTATGGGTACCTCTAGTCATGTTATCGCTGTGAGTTTTGTAAAATGGTAGTTGTCATAGAGCTCAGTGACTTTTAGGGGATTGTCTATGACACACCTTTCAAAGGCTTTGGCTGTGTATATCTATGCAGCCCCTGCACTTCCAGACTGAGGAATAATATGTTTTGTCCACACTTACAAAACAATCAGGTGTTAAATTTTGTAGGCTTTTCTAAAACCTAAGCTCTTGTCTTAGAATCACATGTCTGCTAGACTGGATGAGAGGACAATTAGCCATGCAGATTTGATTTAATTATACTCAAGAGGCCACTGGTTCTGTATGAGAATATTATTTAGAGTATGCCTGGGCTGGTAATCATTTATACACTGGTTCTAGTAGACCCATTAGATTTATAGGTTGGATAGCTTTTGAATCATCAGCCATGCCCAGTGGCATTCTGGTAGCAACAGCCAGCAATCTTTTCTGTCCCATCCAATTTTAGGATTATCCAAATATTGCTTGAGCATTGCTGGGTTTGTATGGTGAGGCTTTCTGGGTTGGTAAGTAAGCCAATGATCCATGCAACTGGAAAAAAAAAAATACTAAAATTCAGAGCCAGAGTGAATATTAACATTGTACCAATCAGCCATGACTGGCTTCTGGCGCTGCTGCTTGTATCATAACAGCCAAATCTGATGTTGTTTCTCCCTTAATGAGAGATTGCATAGTGCTTTCTCTCAAGACTTGATCTATGTCATGTTTGCTAGTGAGGGAATAGTAATACACATGGCATCTGCTTGGCCTCTCCCTTCTTATCTAGGTTTTTGTTGATTTAAGCTTCTTGTTTCCATGGATTTTTCTGTTTGCCTTCATTCCATTTATAAAGGACTCCAGTAATAGGATTAGGACCCTACCTGAATGAGTTGAGTTATACCTTAACTAAAGTAGCCTCATCAAAAGTCCTACTTAAGAAGGGTTCATACCCATAGGAATGAATTAACTTTAAGAACATGTTTTTCTAGGTACACACAGCATGTACATACAAACCACCACACTTCACAATCTGGACCCCCAAGAGAAATGTGTTTTTCTATATGCAAAATACATTAATTCCATCACAATATCTCCAAAGCCTCAAGTAATTTCAGGAATGTCTCATCAAAATCAGTAATGGGAATGGTTTGTCCTGGGACATAATTCCCCTCCATCTGTGGACCTGTGAAACCTAGAGAACAAGATATCCACTTTCAAAGTACAAAGGAGAGACAGGCATAGAAATTGGAAGGAAAACAGGGGTCATGGGTCCCCAAAATTCTTAAGGCCTACAGGCATGCTCCATTAGATTTCAAGGTGTGAGAGTCACCGAAGGATCAATGTTTTGTCCTCTAGGTCTGATGGAGTGGCCGCTCCACCCCTTCCAAGCTCTTACACTGAAGCCATGCTCTCCTCCAACACTAGGTAAAGACTCCACATCTCTAAGCATTCAGAAGGCTGCCATGATCTCTTTAATCCCTGGAGAATAGGCTCCACCCTCTGAGTAAACTGGGATGATGGCCAGATCTTCCACAACCCCTGGGGGCACAGGTTCAAACCTCTGAGAACACTTGGGTGGTTGTACTCTTCCTGAACAATGGGGTGGAATGCCTGCCCTCTCCAAGTGCCAGGGCAGACCCATCATTTCCAAACACATAGGTGAGTCCACTCTCTTGGCCTGAAAAGAAGTCTTTGGTCTGGACCTCAGCTTTCATGGTTCTACTCTTTAACTGAATTTCCTTCAATCTATCCCTTTTCTGTCCCTTATAGTTCAGGCTGGCAATGCTTCTGTTCATACAGAACTCACAAATATTTGTTGATATTATATATAGTTCATAGAAATCAAACACATCAGATGAAAGAACTTTCCACAGATCCTCCCTAGATACCTATAGTTACAGTCCTGACTTGGCTGAAAACCCTGACTAGATTCAAGTTCAGTTAAACCTTCACATGGTACACTATTCTCTGGGACTCACTTTCCTTTTAAACCATCCATTTCTGGTTCCTTCATGCCCAGAAGTTCACTTCTTACCTTATCCCTTTCCTTTCATATTTTAGCTGCAAGGATAAACCATGGTGCATTTTCCACATTTAGCTTAAAAATCTCACCTAAATAGTCAACCTTATCACTCTCAAATTCTGCCTTTTCCCTATTTCAGAACTTAGTTTTTGCTAAGTGTTCTACCACTTTGAAACAAGGATCACCTTTCTTCCAGTTTCCAATAACACATTCATCATTTTCTTCAAAGTTCTCACCAGAAGTCACTCTAAGTATCCAAATGTCTACAAACGAACTCTTCAAATCAGTCTAGGCATTTTTTATCAAGCACCACTCAATTCTTCCAGCAATTCCAAAGCTGTTTCTATATTTTTGGTATTTACAGTAGCAGCACACACTTTCCCGGTACCAAACTATGTTTCTTAGGCTGCTCAGAGTAAATAGCAGTAAATGGAATCACTTAAACAATGGGAATTTGTTTACTTATGACTAGAGTATAGAAAAATGTTCAAATGAAAACATTATTAATGTATTACTTTCTTCCTGATGACTGGATGCCAGCAATCATTGGTTCCTGTGCCACATAGCAAAGCATATAGTGGCATCTGCTGGTCTGTCCCTTCTCAGTTTTGTTGATTTCATCTTCTTGCTTCTATGGATTTCTTTATCTGTATTCATTCTATTTATAAAGGAATAAATATGTTTATAAAGGACTCCACTAACAGAATTAAGACCCATTCTCAATCAGGTGGGTTAAACCTGAACTTAAGTATCTTCATCATAAGGTCCTATTGACAAACTGCCACACACTATGATTTCCTCTTTGATGCAAAAGTTCAATTCCAGGTACAAGCTCATATTTTATTATTGACTTCACACTTAATTTTGTCAAGTACATGGCACTTTTTGTAAGTTTTTCTTACATGTTTGAGATTGAGAAAATATACATATTACCTATCTAATTTGGGTTTTGTTATTCCCTGTGCCCAAAAAAAACTTTATTTTATTTTCAAATCTTTTGTATACTTACCAATTTTTAAAACCCTCTCTTGATTTAGTTGCTATTTTTATACAGTAGTTTATTTGTTTTATTTTTAACTTAGCTTTTCAAATATTATTATTTTATATGACCATATTTGATTAGACTTACTGACATGTTAACCCAATTTCTTAGCTCATCATTGCTCTTGCATCTTATACAGTCATCCTTGCATTATTTTTGCTTTTTCCTAAAAGGTTTTGTTGCATGAAACACAGTCAAACTGATTAATATGACTAAGTATCTAATATTGATTAAGTTTCTTCATGCTTTATTATCAAATATTTCTGATTATTTTGTTACAGTATAATTCTTTTACCTATAAATGAGGAAAAGATTTCTTCCATTCTTTGCATGGTTAAAGCAAACCGAGAAGACAAGTGAAAGGAATATTTGAATATCGAGGTCATTTTATTAAAAGGGATAGTTCTTTGGGATTATTACCATGAAACATTATTAACACAGGATTTACACAGACCATAAGGGCTTACCTCTGTTGAGCAAAATTATTATAAAATGCAACACCATAAAACAGTAAAATTTAAAAGTGAGTAAACATTTATTATGCTATTGATACGACATAGTGGGTTGAATTATCTACCACAATTTAGACATATTATTGGTATTATTTCACTTCCCGTGGGTGTGAACCCATTGTAATAAAATCTCTTGAAGATCTTATTTTCACTATGGTGTGGTCCAACTTAACTAACTTGGGCTTCATTCTGGATTTCTGGATCCTTTACAAGCAGAAGAAATTAAGACATAAAAAAAATAAAGTCATAGAGAAGTGCCAGATGGTAGAAGTCAGCAAGAACCTGGAAGAGAAAAGAAGGGACATCAGTATATTACAGGAAAGTCAAGGAACCCAAGGATTGCCAGACAACCAAAATGCTACTGACCATAGGAAGAAACCAGCCTTCTGGTCCCAGAAATCATGAACTAATAAATTCCTATTGTTTAAGGCAATCTATTGTGTGGTATTTATGATACAAGCCTGTCATACTGAGAAACCCCTTTAAGAAATATTCAAAAACTCTATACCTCAAACAAGGCTGCTCATAAATTTCTTTATGGTTTTCCTCCTTTTGCTTTCAATGAAATAATTAGAATAGGAAAACAAAACTTAGTCTAACAATCCATCACCTAAAGCTAGTATCCTCAGTGCTGTTTGCCATAATAATAATATTAAGAAAAAAAAGAATAACAACAACAAAAAAAGAAAACCTCATCAGCATTAAGCAATAGGGAAAAAAGAGATTTTTTTATCCCTGAGATTATAGGTCAGTTAACTAAATGCCTTGATGTCCACACTTTGTAATGTAAACAAATAATTATTTGGGATACAGAAAGGGTCGGGCCCAATTCTGGAACTTCAAAATGATCTTGGTGAAATCATTTTTATTCTCTGGAGTTTAATATCTTCATCTCTGTAAAGAGTAGTTTGCACTCTCTCTGGATTCCTATGCACCTTTTTATCTATTACTGTATGATCACACAGCTTATCTTGTTAATGAGGATCTTGTGATTCTGTGTGCTGAGACGGTTCATGGAAATGAATTCTTATGAATCAAAACCCCTGTTTTCATGCAAATAAACCAACATAAGAACAAAAAGAAGAGAAATGAAGAAAATTACATGCAATATTAATTTGCCATCTGTATAAGTTCTTTTCATTCTTGAGTCTTTCTCTAAATATGAAAATAAAATTTGAAGGAAAGACCAAACTAATAGTCAACATCCAAACTGACTGACAAATTACTTTCTTCCATTTTTGGTAGAGTTTAAACAGGATTGGTATTAATTCTTCTTGAGATGTTTGGTAGAATTCACTTGTGAAACCATCCAGTTTTGGACTTTTCTGTGTTGGAAGATTTTTCATGACTGATTTAATCTCTTTTCTTGTGATTGGTTTGTTGAGTTCTTGTATTTATTGTAGAGTCAATCTAGGTTGTTTATGAATTTCTAAGACTTTGTTCATTTCATCTATTAATAGTTTGTCTAATTTGTTGGCATACAGTTATTCTTAAAATTCTCTTATGATCTGTTTTATTTCAGTAGGATCAGTCATAATGCCCTTCCTTCATTACTGATTTCGTTTATTTGCATCTTTTCTCCCTCTGTTTTTTTATTTGTTAGTCTAGCTAAGCATTTATTTAATCTTCTCCAAAAATCAACTTTAGACTTTGTTGATTTTCTCAAATTTTTTTTGTTCCTCAATTTCATTTATTTCTGTTCTTTGTTACCTCTTTTTTTCCTGCTTCCTTTTGGATTGGTTTGCTGCTCTTTTTTTAGTTCCTCCAGGTGTACAGTTAGGTCTTTGAATCTTGCTTCTCCTTTTTCAAAAATATGTGCTTAGGGCTATAAATATGCCTTTCAGTATTGCTTTCATGTAGCCCATAAGTTTTGATAAGTTGCATCCTCATTTTCATTTGTCTTCCATATTTATTAATTTCTCTTGTAATTTCTTCAACCCACTGATGGTTTTAAGTGTGTGTTGGTTAGCCTCCATGTATATGCAAAATTTCCCCTTTCCTGCCCATAACTGATTTCCAGCTTAATTAAATTATGTTCAGAGAAGGTCTTTTGTATAATTTTGAGCTTTCTATATTTATTGAGACATGTTTTGTGACCCAACATGTGGTCTACCCAAGAGAAAGATCCATGAACACTTCAGAAGACTGTATAACCTGCTCATTTGGGGTGCAATGTTCTGTATATGTCTGTTAGGCCTAGCCAATTTAGCTACTGTTTATGTTCTCTATTTCTATCTAGTTGTTCTATCTATTGACATGAATGGCATGTTGAAGTGTCCCACAATTATTGCATAGACATGTATTTTTTCTTTCAGTTTTGCTAGAGTTTGCTTCATGTATTTTAGGGCACCATAACTAGGTGCATAGAAATTTATGAATGTTGCGCCTTCCTGCTCATTTTATTAAACTATATTGGCCTTCTGCACCTCTTATAACTTCCTGGCATTTAGAGTTTGTTTTGTCTGATATTAGTGTAGCTACCTGCTCTTTTTCACTTACAGTTTGTGTGAAATATCTTTTTCCAAACTTTCACTTTCATCTTATTCGTATCCTTGTGTCTAAGGTACGTCTCTTGCAGACAGCATACAGATGGCTCATGTTTTTGTTATTTGTTTGTTTTTATCCATTCAGTCAGCATATATCTTTTAATTGGGAGATTTAATCCAATAACATTCAATTTATTACTATAGAAGTATTACTTACTTCAACCATTGTATCCTTTGGCTTTCATATGTCATATCTTGTTTTTGTCTGTCTTTTTACCTTTTGGTTACTCTCTCTGATAATCTGCATGACTACACTCTCCTCCAAGTCTCTCTCCTGTCTTCCATTCTGGCTACAGAACTCCTTTCAGTATTTTTTGCTGAGTTGGATTTTTGTTTACAAACTCTCTTAGTTTCTGTTTATCTGTGAATATTTTAAACTCATCTTCATATTTGAAGGATAATTTTGCTGGATAAAGAATTCTTGTCTGACAGTTTTGCTCTTTCCATATCTTTATTACATCATACCACTGTCTTTTTCCTTTTTCCATGCACTTTCCTTGTCTGCCAGCAGATGGAGCTGCTCAGAACCAGAAAGGAAGGTGCCTAAGCAGATGGTCTAGAATTCTGGAAAATTCCTCTCATGGTAGGCTATTCATAGCGAAGCTTCTCATTAACTTTCAGCTGGCTACACCCTCACTTTATCCAGGGAAGAATTAAATTTTCACTCATCATCCAATCCAGGTCATGTGGGAGAGTGTTTGAGAAGGCAATTTCTATTTAATTCCCTGCCAGGTCCCAAGGAAAGACATGTCATGACCCTACCCAGCCTGGAAGGGTGTGATCTTGGGATACCGTTGACCAAGTTCACTGGCCAAAAGCCAGATCAGCTGGTGGGTGAGTCCTTTCCTCTCCTCTTTCCTGGGCAGTGAGCCTGTGCAAACCCTTCTGTAGCCATTGGCCAGGAGCCAGAGGACCCACTGTTGTTTGCTCTGAAGGTGAGGGGATGATCACCACCAGCTGTTACTACAGGTTTACTCATGGATTTCTCTGCTGAGTCTTCTTTTCACTACCCGTCTCTCTTCTGGGTATTGCTCAACCATCCCCTGGTGTCCCAAGACCCAGAACAGTTCTGGACAGTTTCTACCTGTCCTTCAGCCATTTTTCTGGAAAAGAAGTGAGTCATGTGCTTCTCTAATCCTCCATCTTTCTGGAAACTTGGAAAATTTAATTTAGGTGGAATTTGCTCTGAAAACTTAACAACTAACAATAGTTAAGCTTGTTCCTTACTTAAAAGATATTGGTGAAACACAGACCACTATGGAAATTCAATTTTTTTAACACATATTTCCTTTCCTAGAAGGAATTCTTTAATTAAAATAAATTAATACCTCTTAGTGGTAATTTTAAAAACCCGGCCTTCAAAAATCCATCTCTTGTTCTTAACTCAGTTAATGTTTAACACTGATACATATAACCATCAAATAATCAATTTTATAACACCAAGAGCAATACATTATAACTAAAAATCAGAAAATATCTTTACCATGCTTAAGAATTTCATGTGTGTCCATTACTAATAGTTTTCAGTTTAACCTAATTACTAAGAAGTTAATACTAAAACCATTAATAATTTATTACACATTATGTATTAATATTACATATTATAAAACATTAAATTTAATCTGACTGATCCTCTACAATATAGAAATTTTGGCTCTAGATTACCTGAAACAGCTCATTTAAGAGAAGAACTATTATTGTTAATTGATAAATTTTGAAAATGCTGTGAGGGTATAAATGCTTGTAATTTTTTATTTTATTAACTTGCTCAGAAGTATTGTCAAAATGAGGATCAAATCAAGGGAACCAATTTCACAGGAGACTGATTAATGGAGCAGAGTGCTTTCTGATTAATCTGCAATGAGCAGTATAGCCCTATTAACTGGAGAGGATAAGAAACTGTCCTGGTGGGGTTGCTTATAGTAATATAGGAAAAAAAAAATGATATATCAAATTGTTACCTGGGGAGCATTGAATTGGAGCAAAAGGAATTTGATGTACTTTAAGAAATATTTTATCATGTGGTAGTAATGAATTTAATTGCTCTTTTCCCCTTTAGAGAATTTTCTGTCTAAATATCTGAGGTAAATCATACAGAATTAAATTATTTTTCTTTTGAATGACATTAGGAAATCCTAGATAAATTCTCACTATATAACTGTTTGCAGTATTTCTTTTATGCAACAAAGTATTCTGCTAATACTCCTGCTAGAATTTGCTATGATTTAAATTCTATGTAATTTTATTTAGTTAATAGATTGATGTCTCTTTGAAGATATTTTGGGATAATCTTTAGGGAAAATGGTGATTTGGGGGAAATGCTTTAGTTTCAGAAGTTTTATTTAAATTTCTATATCTTCATGTATATTTTCTAGGACATTTTCTATAGACTAATATACTTTTTCTCTCACATTTATATTCATTTCAGAAGCTATTATTTTCTGATCTTATCCTTAAAATCTGGAGCATTTCTCTTTTAGGCCCTGTTGCCATTTTTCAAAAAATACAAATCTTATCCCAGTCCTTGGTGATCTCTCTTTCCTCAGACATGCACTTATAGCTTCTATAACTCATTTGGCCCTTGCTCATGCCATTAGTCATTTTTTGAAGTTGGTTTTCATTGAATCACCAGGGGATCTTAAACTATTTGAAAGCAGGGTTCATGCTGACAATGAATTCAGAGGAGGAAGAGTGTCATGGATAAGGATAATAAAGAAAGATTTCACAGATAAGTCTGTACTTAAACAGGATCCTGGGATATTCCTCTAAGCAGAGAGGAGAAAAGAAGTTAACCTGGATATAAAGTTAATGCAATAAAGGCACAAAAATGGTGCTGAGGATGTGGGCATATCATGGGTGTTTAAACAGCGTATGAGCAGACGTAAAACAGTTTAAACTAAAATAATGGTATCAGCAATGAAAATGAAATGATAGATGCAATAATTTAAAGTGAGACTCTGTAAAGAAGAATTCTTGAAATATAGGGGCTTATTCACCTACCATGGATGTTCTGGTTCAGCTTTAAATGGTATCACAGAACTTTTTCTCACTCTTTGAATTTAAGGAGTATTTTTTTTCCAGGGGAGTTTTTGTTTCTTAATAGTGTAATTAAACCTTTTTTTAATTATCTTTCTTAAAAGATACATAGATCACAAAAAATGTTACATTAAAAAAATATAAGAGGTTCCCATATACCCCACTTCTCACAAACTCCAGTCTTCCCACATCAACCACCTTTTTCATTAGTGTGGCACATTCATTGAATTTGATGAATACATTTTGGAGCACTGCTACACAGCATGGATTATAGTTTACATTGTAGTTTACACTTTTTACCAGTCCTTTTAGTGGGTTATGGCAGGATAAAAAATGTCCTGCAATATCATTCAGGACAACTCCAAGTCTTAAAAATGCCCCCATATCATATTTCTTCTTCCCTCTCCCTACCCTGAGCAATTCCCTTGACCATTGTCTCCACACCAGTGATAGTTTCTTCCATTGCTAGAGTCACAATAATTCTATAATAGAATACCAGTAAGTCCACTCTAATCCATATTTTATTCCTCCATCCTGAGGACCCTGGGATGGTGATGTCACTCCACCTCTAAATCGAGAAGGGGCTTAGATCCCACATGGCTGATGGATGGGATTCTACAAGAGGAATTCTAAAAGTAGGGAATAAATCAAGGGAACCAAAATCAAAGGAGATAGTAGTAAAACAGTCCGCTTCTTTATTAAGCTGCATTGAGAAATATAACTGTTTTCATTGGAGTGGGTCCTAAGAAATTTTATCCTGGTGGAGTTGGGTATGTTTACTCAGGAAATAAAATGATCGTTCATATTTACTTTAATGTTAATCGTGATGCTTGCTATGTTCTCCTTGTCCTTAAACCTGAAGATAGAAATTAGCTTTTAGAATGGAATTACTTTAACAGATCCTCATATATTTATGTGTATTTAAAATACCTTGTACCTGAAGAAGTCAGGGACAATAGGTACAGGCAAAATAGATAAGAGTTTTCCTCAAGTTGAAACAGGGATATTTAATTCTTGCTTAGTTGACTGAACATCAAATATATAAATACTAAGATTACCCTTTTTGAACAAAACACCTTTAACTTTAATTTATTACTAAGTTTATTACTAGTTTATTTTGGTTGAAAGTACCAGAAGCAGAAAATGTAGAGATGCATTGCTAAGGATTTTACTGACTTAAATAGGCATTTTGGTTGTGTGTGCACCAAATGAATTCTTACCTGAATGTATCCCTTCATTTTAATTTTCCATAGAAAATGTCTCAGAATTTGGTTGTTTTATATTTACTGAAGAATTAAACAAGTTGTTTTTGAAAAAAAACAGTTTCCTTACATATGAATAGACATTTGGATTACCTCTATTTTGAGGTGGCTTGTATGTGCATGTATTTACAGTGGCAAAGAGTGTGTATGTATACACATACATACATATATATACATGTTTATGACTGTTAATATATTTAAGGAATATTTATTCATTATAGCACATATTTGAACTATTAAATTGCATCGCTCTACCCATATGGACTAGCTCTATTCTAGGTATTAGTTAAGGCATATAATTTTGAACTAAAATTAAATATAAAACTTTCTAAAATTTCAGCTAGAAAAAAGAAGTTGTGTCTGCTCTTTACCTACCAGGACCTCTGCTCCATGTGGATCTCAGAAATACATAAAGGGAAAAAAAAAATGTCCCCATCTGAGGTTTAGGAGATTTTAAACATGCCTGAAAAAAAAAAAAAATATATATATATGTTTTAACTAAAATATTTGGTAAGACCCTACTCCAGCACACAAAGTATTAATCATCTATAGTTTCAGTCTCTTTCACAACAATACCATAATCCTCCACATTTGCAACAGAAGTTGTAGAGGGTATGCACACCTGTTGATGGGAATAATCATACTGAAGAGAACAGCACCACTGGTTTCCAATTGTTTGATCTTCTTTGCCTTCTGGACCTAAGATTGCAAATTCACTTTTGCAGAACACATTTTACTTTAAATTAAAAAACCTTCTGGCAAGAAACGTGTAGGCAATCAAGAGAGATACTCGAATACAATATATTGGAAGAAAATGGAATTGAAGTATGTGTGAAAATATCTGCACACTTACACTCTAATTCTATATTAAGGCAGTTATCAGTTAATGGAAGAATTAAGACTTCCCGCAGATCCTTAGACATATCAGCCTTTGATTATTGCTATTGTTACTGTATACTAATAACTAATGCATAGAAAATTTTCCACATATATAAATTGAATTTTGCAAAATACATGCATAATTCTATATGTGCAGAAATAGATTTTCACTCACACTGATCATAAGAGACATTTGTATCTAGAGCAGAATACTTTTCCACTATAAAACTACTTTTACACTTTCATCCTTTAGATTGATATTATCAGCCTATGCTGAAAAGGTGTTAAAAGATCCATGTGAAAACCTTGAGTATATTTATTGTACAGGGTACATATTTTTCTGTTATAAGAGCTATATTTACAGTTACTTATTATGGAAACTTAAAAATATCAAAAAGTAGAGAGGTCTGTGATAGGAATTTCCAAGTATCTATCACCAAATTCTGCCCAGTTAAACTCATAGCCAATCTCATTTTTTTTAATAGCATCCCTCCACTTATGTACCCTAGTGAACTATTTTAAATAAGGATCTCATGCATCATTATAATTTTATTCATAATATGTATGCATGCCTGTAGGTACCCCTAAAATTACAAACTTTTAAAATATTCATTAAAATACATAAAATGACCATTATTTCTTAATGCAATGAAATATTTAATAATCAAATAGTTTTTTAGAGTCTCTTTATTGGAATAAGGACCCCCAAAAGTTTGCATGTTTCATTTGCTTTAAATGGCTCCTAAATCTCTTTTCAACTATAGATTTTCCAACACTCTTTATTCTCCATGCAACACATTTGTGGAAGAAATGAACTGTTTATCTTCCAGAGTTCCCCCATTTTTTTAGATATTGCGTATTGCATTCTCGTGGTGTTCTGTGACATGATTTTCTAAATTGTTTATTTCCTGTAATATGCTAACTAGATTATATAGTTTCTGTATATTGAGGACTTCATTGATAGTGCTGTGTTCTTTCAACAAGAAATCCTTAATTCTCTCATTGTTGGTTCTCTTTTGTGTAATGCTAGTTATGGTTGAGAATCATTGCAAAATTGACTATTTGTTAAGGGTCTGCAAAAAAATGGTGATATTCTTTTAATATGTGTTAATTGTTTTGATAAGTTTTTAAGTGAGAATCTGTTTTTATTGACTTTAGCCTTCTTTAAAATATAATTTACATTTCATGAAGTTCAAAGATTTTAAGTGTGATGAATTTTGAGAAATGTTTACACTCATGTAACCCAATGCATGATCAATTTATAAGCTCCCCACTCCCACTTCTACTCCCAGAAAAAGGCAATGTTTAAATTTATATCACAAAAAATAAGCTTTACGTCTTCTTGAACGTCATGAAAATGGAAGTCATACAATATGCTCTTATTAAGACTGATTTCATTTACTCAGAATAATGCTTTAAAGATTAATCTATCTTGTTACTTGTATTATTTCTTTTTAATGCTTGTGAATATTAAATTGTGTGAATATGCCACAATTGACTTATTTATCTTCCAGTTGATGGATATACAGGTTGTTCTTAATTTTGTCTATTATAAAAAATCTGCTATGAATATTCTTGTAAAATTACTTTTTGTGGAATATACTTTCATATTTCTTGGCTAAGTATCCAGGGATGGAATAGCTGGAGCAAATTGTACAACTATACTTAGCTTCCTAAAAGATCATCATGGAGTTTTCAAAAGCAGTACTGTCATGCACTCCCATAAGGAATGTTTAATAGTTTAAGTTGCTTGACATCATTGTCAACAGAGGACTTTGCCATTCTTTTCCTTTTCTTTCCTTTTTAATTTTTGCCATTTTAGTGGGTATGTAGAAGCATGATATTGAGGATTTACTTTCAATTTGCTCAATCTGATGATGAATGTCATCTTCTTTTAATGTGCTTATTGACCATTCATATGCAAGTGTCCATTCACTTTTAACTCTTTTAAATATTGATATACTAATGTAGATAAATATTAACAAGTAGGGAAGTGGACTTGGCCCAGTGGATAGGCATCTGTCTACCACATGGGAGGTCCGCAGTTCAAACCCCGGGCCTCCTTGACCCGTGTGCAGCTGGCCCACACGCAGTGCTGATGTGCGCAAGGAGTGCCCTGCCACACAGGGGTGTCCCCCGTGTAGGGGAGCCCCACGTGCAAGGAGTGCACCCCGTAAGGAGAGCCACCCAGTGCGGAAGAAAGTACAGCCTGCCCAAGAATGATGCTGCACACACGGAGAGCTGTGTGCAAGCTGCACACGGCAAGATGACTCAACAACAAAGAGACACAGATTCCCCTGCCGCTGACAACAACAGAAGCAGACAAGAAAACACAGCAAATGGACACAGAAAACAAACATGGGAGGGGGGGGAGGGGAGAGAAATAAATAAAATAAATCTTTAAAAAAAGATTAACAAGGATAATATTCATACATTTTTACTGGTTTTATTAAATAATGAATTCTTAAGTTTTAATAGATAAAAATTTTCTTGTTGTCTAAATCTAAGGTATTATTTTGTTTCTCCTGAGTAATTATTTTGTTTTAATCTTTAGAATGCTTTGAGAAACATAACAAACTGTTGACCTTTTTATTTTGTTCTGTTTGTTTTAACATTTGTGACTCAAATACATGGCCCATTTCAGAATACAAGCTCTAATGTCATGTATTTTGTGTATAGGTTTATTTCTGTTTTATTTTTATTTGCTTTGGTCCTATTTTCCATTGATTTGCTTTGTCCTGTGATTTTTTGGTACACCCAAAAACTTCATTAAACACATTTTGAAAATAAGTTGGTTGATTAAATAATGAAGGCAGATGGTTTAGAAGAGGTTCTCTATGATAGCAAGTGCCTTGAAAATAATTTAATGTAAATGTGTTGTGGTAGACAGTCTTTAGTGATCTCCACCTTCTGGTATTTATGTCCTTTTGTAATTCACTCCCCCTAAGTGGCTTGATTCTAACCAATAGAATATGGCAAATGTGAGAAATGGTATTTCTGTGATTTCATTAAAATATATATATATGACATTCATAGGCTAGCAGGCTATTGCTTTCTCAGCTTGCATGCTTGAAGAAGCAAGCTACCATGTGGAGGAGTTCACATAGTAAGGAACTGAGAGCAACCTCTAACCAAAAGCTGGGTAGGAACTTTGTAGCTCAAAAACCTCAAAGAACTAATTGCTGCCACCATAGATGTAAATGATTTTGAAGCAGATCCTTTCCTATTCTAGACTTCAGATGAGACCACAAGTCCTGAGTCAACATCTGGATTACAGTCTGTGAAGCACTCCAATTTAACCATACCTGGATTCCTGAGTCACGAAAACTGTGAGACAATAAAAGTGTGTTGTTTGCACCCACTAATTTGTGGGATAATTTGTTATACAACAATAGATAACTAATACAGTGTATTGAGTTATTTCAAATTATATAAACTTGAATTAAAACAATTTGGCAAAGAAGGAAATTTTCTGTCTTTAAATATTTCTAACTCTATTAACTACTGAGAGATTAGTTTTATTCATTTATAACCCAAGAAGAAAAGCTAGGTTTTTCAGAGTGAAAAAATGTTAATGTATTACAGGGAATGGGTTTAAAAGAATTTATGCTGGCCAATATGAGAAGCTCTGTTTTGAGGGGAAGTAAGTTTCTTATATCAACAGATTTCTAAGCAGAAGCTGAAAACTCACTTATCATTATGGTGCTCTAGTTTTAACACCAGAAAACAGGATTGGGCAAAAGAACTCAGGGCCCTCTAAAATAGCTTCTCTCCCCATGTATCTATTAAGCAAGATTTCCATCAGTCTATTCCTCCCTAAGTATATATTTTGGAGTATATAGGCTCCATTTATAATAAGTTGCATAGCCATTTGGAATATTTAACTTGTATTTTACTCTTTAGAATTATCCTTTCTGAAAATGTGAAAACATAATTGTACCTTTCATATTTAAGACCATTTTAAAGGGTAGAGATCTTTGTTTCCCATTCAAATACTTCCCTTCATATGGAACGAGATCATTTAGTGTGATCTTCTTGGCCTTTTTATCATCCTGCAGAGTTGGCCTGAGTGTGGGAACATGAGTTTTCCTCTGCTTTCCCATGCTGCTTCTTCTGGTCCAACTACTGCCTGTGATTGAATATGTAGATTGAATATGTAGATTGATTGTGTTTTGAGAGTCTGTCAACAAACATATTTGGCTGTGACAATAAGCTACATCCCCATATTTTTAAAATTTAAAAAGTAATATTTTTCTCTCTACCAGTTATACCTTTTCCTCATTTTTCAATTTGCACAGAACTCAGAAGAGGAAGTATGGTATTATTCATGGGGTCTTCTCAACTTTTCTAAAATCTTCATATTTATATATTTCTATCCCAAATGATATAATCATGTAATTAAATACTTTTTTTATTTTTGCAAAGACTAACAGATCTTCCATAAAATATAATTAATATTAAGACAAAATTATGAAGCATGATTTCAAATTATTCCATCTTTGTTAGAAAATGAATAAGGATAAGAACAATTATTAAAATATTAAGGCTTTAACTTCAGAGTCAACTTGTTTATATGGTGTTTCTAACTGCATAAATAGCACATCTTTAATTCATGAAATAAGAAAATTTTCAGAATAAAACAAGGAAGAAATCAATCATAATTATTCTACCTAGATAAAATGGCAAAAGTAATTCAGTATATAAAATATGTAATTTTTATCTGTTCTATTAGTTATTTAGATTATGTATTCCATACAAAATATGTACATTCAACAAAACTGAATGAAATTCTACTTACTGTTTTTAACTTGCTTGATATTTCTTAACAATATACCATGAATACACTCATTACATTTGTATAGTATAATAAAATACACTATTAATGGCTGTATAGTAATAGTGAAAATAACAACAGCTGAAATTTACCTTAACATTTACCACATGCCAGACACTGTTCAAAATGCTTTATTTGCATTAAATCAGAAAATCTTTACAGTCATTACAATTACCTTATAAGAAAGGATCGTTTATTATTTTCCCCATTGTACAAATAAAGGAACTGAATCAAAAAAATAAAGTAACCTTCTCAAAGTCATTCAGCTAGTAACTGGTTCATGAGTTCATACTCTAAAACACTTTAATAGATCATTCTATTACTTGTTGCTCCACCGAAGTTGGGCATTTTTTCTGTGCCTTGGGTTTAGCTATTTATAAATAAGCCTGCAATGATAAGTTTTCCATCTATACCTTTTCACATTTGTTTCTTTAGCATAAATTCTTAAGCAAAAAAAAAAAAAAAAAAAAAGAAACGGCAATTTGAAACCACCACCAACAATGAAACTCATTAAGGATTTGAACTATAACACAAAAAAGAGTATTTGTGTAAATGAAAACACGATTGCCCAATATTTTATGTCACCTTTGGATATGTGAATTAGTGGTTTGGAATATGTTACATAGGAACTGTACGATAATGTAGAGAAATTCAGAAATAGAAATCCTACAGAAAAGAATAAAAGGGAAAAAAAAAAGACTTGAAGGATATATTCAGGACAATTATGCATCCCATTGGAAAAAAAAAAAAAGAAAGAAAAGATGGAAAAGAAAATATTAAAACAAATAATGGAAGAACAATTTCTTAAGCTGAAGAAAGACCTTACCGAAAAACAGGCATTGTTGATGCCTCAGCTGAGTGTGTTAAGAAACAAAGATAATTTAATAAAATAAATGGTTAACTATGAAAAAGTTTTAAACTAGGAAACTGAAAGGGTGAAAAGAGAACCCAAGATATCATGGAGACAACAATTACAGAATGCAGCCATTGTCCTTAAGGATAAGGGAAAAAACAGAAGGATTCGAGATTAGTAAAGGTTAGAAATTAGAAATCAAAAGTCAGACACTGCTGGGCTGCTGTGGACATCTATGATGGGAGCTCATGAGGCTGGTTTTGCAAGTGTCAAAAAAAGTGTAAACTGGATTCAGATGCTGCAGCAGAAGAAACTATTGCTGCCAGGGCAAATGTTGCCAGAGTGACACAGCAATAAACAAACAGAAAGCCCGCTGGAAGCAAATGAAGAGCAATTCCCTTTTGCCTCTTTTAATTTTGCATTTTCCCTCTAGAGTCTTATTTGGCAGAGCTTAATAGGGTACCAGCTGATAAGACAGAAATTTAATTTGCTAAGTCCCAGCTCTAGAATCACAAAGAATATCAAATGATGGATTTGAGCTGAGAAGGATAAAATAACATATATTTTTTATTGTACTATGAATGGACTGATTTTTCTTTAAAGACCACAGGGTGTTTGTATTAAATATATATATTTATCTATTTACTACAACTTTATTTATAAAAGCATACTTTTTAGAGAGGGATATCCTCTATTTCCATCATTTTCAAAATTGTCTTGGGACTACTAGGAAAAGTTATTGAACACTAAACTATAAACCTCAAGTATTAGAATAGGAATCATATTGGAAATAGAGATAATATTTCAGAACATAAAATGTTCAAGGAAAAGAGTGACTGAGAGGTCAGTAGATTAGCTATGACTAAGAAGATTAAATAAATAACAGTTTCTAGTAGAATGTGAGTCAGAAGTAGAGAAAAGTCTGGAAACTACAGTGAGGAAGAAGAACACCTGCAACACCTGAAGGCCTGGGGTTACAGGTGTGAGGAAAGAAACATCCACCACTTGAAAAGTCAATGAGGAAAGTGCCATCCTCGGGAAAAGACCATTTTAAGTTAGAGGGAGAAGAGAATTGGGGCATTTAGTGAGAATTTGAAGAAAGGAGAAATTTTGCTTATAGCAATCTTGAATTTAAGAACCAAGTATAGGGTTTCAGGAGTGAGAAGGGAATGAGAAATCAACTTAGAATGGGCAATATTCAGAGTCATGTGATTATTAGTGTGGGAAATGAAGAGTGATCATAGCCTGCATTTCTTGTGGTAAACAACATAAAGAAGCATAGAGTTTAGCCATAATGGTCTCAAGTTAGAACATGGAAGTAAAGGATTTGGAGATGATGGGAAGATACAAGACTGTATCTTGGTAGGTGCAATAATATTCTAGAACATATTGAAAAAGAAAATTGAAAAGATAATGTTGGAGAAAAACTTACCGAGGGCCATACAGTCAATAAAAGGTAAATTTGGGGCATAATGCTATCCTCTCTCATAAAACTGTTGTTTCTAGCCCACCATCCTTAATTGCAATGGGTTGCAGCTTTAGCAGGTTCTCTTTCAATTCAACAGACAGATATGCCTTTATAAAGTAAAATATAATATGTGTTCTTCACATGACAGATTGGTTCAAAAGTAGTTGTCCTACTTTCATGCTTAATAAACAGGTAACATTGCAAAATCCAGATTTAATGTATAAATTAGAATCTAATTATGAAATTAAATCTCATCTAAATTTCAGTTAATTATTAAGCAAACTGGTTATCTCTTGGATGTTAATTAAATTACCATAGGCAGTCACTCAATGATGAAATTAAATGTACATACAAATACCCTTAATTGCAAATTGGATTTATTTAAGGATATTTTACAAATGTCTGATAATAGTAAAAGTTCTAAAAAACTTGCCCAATCTAAGACTTTAAAAATCTCAGTATGAATTACATGTCTTTTAAAAAAGGATTTCCTTTTTAATGCTTTGACATTCTACAGTCTATTGTATAAAAAGTCTGTTAGTTGTTTTTAAAGTCACTGAGATTAATAACATTATTATTTGGAGATTTATATGTTGATTAAATATCAAAGAAATACATTTTATGATAGTCAAAATTCTAAGTTAGTCCTCCAGATTTGTGATTCCTGGTCTATAAATCCTGTATAATCTCTTCCACTTGAAGGTGGGACTGAACTGTGGATATGATAGATAGTTACTCCTGTGATTAGGTTGTGTTTAGATGGCACAGTTGATTCTAAGAGCGATAGAGAGATTATCATTTGGTGTACTTGATTTTAACAGATGCATCCTTGAAAGATATTAGAAGTGTGAATGGAATTTGACATGAGGAAGATTCTCTATTCTTGGCTTTGAGATAGAGGAGGTCACGTGTAAAGGGATTTGAGAGGCACATTGGAGCTAATAAGGGCTCTTAAGGTAATAGCCAGCAAAGAAACAAGAACCTCAATCCCACTATCATAAAGAAATAAATTTTACCATACCATGTTACAAGAAGATTCCAAGCTCTAAGTTAGAATATTACTTGGCTGACACTCTTATTTTGACATCATGAAATCATAAGCAGAAAATCCATCGTAAGTTATTCTGTGAGTTAATAAATAGGTATTGCATAAGTCACCATATTAGGGTAACTTGATGTATAGAAATCAAAATCTAATACATTTTGTTTTTATCAAGATTAAAGATATTCTTTAATTTAAAATGAAAACATTTCTGTGAACTATTCAATATTTAAAGAACTAGTCAGTGTGAGAAAAGAGTTTATAATTTATTATTTATGCTGTTTATCACCCTAAATAGTAGTATTTCCATAGCCCTTGATATTCTGGCATAAGATTTGTCATTCTAAATGACAGTCTTCATAAGACATCACGCCCACAAAAATCATGATGAAGGAAAAGGAAGGAGTGGATAATAGTGTATATTTTACTAAAAAGATGATAAGGTAAAGCATGGCCTATTTCTAAATGACTATTTTCCCCAAATTTTACAACTATTTATTGAGCAAACAGTTATGGATGCTAAGGGTGTATGGTATACTCTAAGAAAATTATTATTAAGAATTGTAAATTCATAAACTTTCTAATAAAAAAATTCTGCCATTTTAGCCTAGAATTGTGAATGATTAACTTGCCCTTTGTCCTTTGGGATGTTGTAACACTGCTATGCAGGCAACCCCATCATCCATTACCCAAAAAACAAATGTTTAAGAAAAACTAAATACCAAACATGATATTTACATGTCCCATTTGTATCCTCTGTAAAACTAAAAAAAACCTTTAAGTTACTGTTCATTGTACCATAAATAGAACAAAGATCCCTCAAAACACCATGCCTCTCCTGTGGAGGGCTGGTCACCCCCACCAGATGGATTCAGTTACTTTTGATGAGGTCATTCCTCATAAATTGCAAGACTCATTGGAGTTCTGAGGTTTGGAATCCTTAAAACGGGTAGCTGCTGAGATCGTTTTTCCAGTCGGGACTCTGATCAGCTGCAAAGGGACTCCCCATCCATATGACAGTTCAGATGTTGAATTTCCCCCCATTTGGTGAGTGATTGTATATACTTTCACTCTTTCCTATGTCATTAATTAATTACTTTTGTGATTGCTCAATTGTTATAATCATTTAATATAACCACAAAATCATCTCAATAAAACTGCTCTTGCATAGCATTTAGAGTTTCCTTAGCAAAACATTTAATAAAACTGCTTCTGCATAGTATTTAGAGTTTCTACCTTTTCCTTAGCAGAACGGTATAGCAGTAAATATGGTACACAAGATCCTTATTCTCACAAAACTTATTTTGTAGAGGTGAGAAAAAAGCCAATAAACAAGAAAACAAAGAAATGAAAGATAACTGGAGAAAGTGACAAATTCAGGAAAGACTATAAGCAGAGAAATATAATAGTAATGGATGAGGTTTTTCAAATTACATATTCAGAGAAAGGCTTTCAAAGAAATTGGAATTCAATAGGATATCTGAAATAATACAGTCATGCAAGAAGTCATGGAAGATTAGACTAGTCAGAAAATAATAGCATGAACCAGGACCCTAAACATAAATAAGCTTGGTATTTTCTTAGCAAGAAAAGAGACCATTGTGGATACGGTGTAGAAGCATGATGAAGAAGGAAAAGCTGAGTTTAGAAGAAGTGGAAACCAGATCATAGATGGCCTTGAACACTAATGTAAAGAACAGGGGTTTAACTTGAAGTGTAATGGGAAGGAATGTAAGACTTTATGCAAAGAAGTGGCAAGACTCGATTTATGCTTCAGAAAGATGACTTTTGCCTTTGGATATAAAAAGTGGTTTATTGACAAAACAAACTGTAAAAGGAGATGGATTTTAAGGCTATTTTAAAAGTCCAAAAAGAAATTTGAAGTTGAAAGAAAAAAATAGTGAGAAAAATGGACTGATAAGATTCTAAAAGTAGAGCTGGAAGGACTTACTGAAAGACTGGATGTGAAACAAAAGGAATTGGAGAAGTCTAAGGAATTTGATTTGAATGATATAAGGAAGGATTGTGCTATCTACCAATATGGATGATATGGAGGAATGCCACGTTTGTTGGAGACAGTCAAGATTTTTGTATTGTTCATTTTATGTTTGAGGTGTTGATCGCAAAGCCAAAGGAGAGCAATCCAGTGTGGAATGTCATAGAAAAGAACCTGGAACTCAATAGAGAAGTCATATCTGTATATGTAATTTTTATACAGATGTTTCTTAATGGCAATGGAGTGGATAAAATTACCTAAAGAGGAAGAGGAAATAACTAGAAATGAGAAGAGTCCTAAGGGAAAGCAATGGTCTCAAATATCTGAGAAATTCTATTAAGTTACTTCTGAATCCAGAGTGGCTTTATGATATTTCAATATGTTGTTTCAAGTTTGGTTATAATATTTATAAATTGATTTTTTTCCTATTTTTTGTCCTTTGTTTTAATTTTGGGGGGCTCTCCAATCGTACATAGTTTTGCTCTTCTTTGCCTGTTTTTCCCTCAAAACTAAGGTTTGCAATTTCAGGATCTATTTACAAAATATTGAAAATATTAAAATATCATATAGACATACAATAAGTTTTTATGCTATGACTATGCAAAATTATTTTGCTTTTGCTTAGCACTTAACAAAGGTCTGTGTTACAATGGTTGTCAGAAGACCTCATTGAATGATAATTAGGAAAAATGGTATTTGATAAACTTTTTAGTATAGTGCGGGCAGTGACTTGGAAAAAATTGATCCTATTAATAGAAATTATAAAGAGGGGAGAAATATAAGAAAGTTAAAGCATCATATTCATTATAATTTTAATTTTAAAAGTGTTATTTATACATTATCCTCTCTATAAGTTACTTTTGTTAGCTAAACCTTATATAATAGGAATTATAATGTTTATATTCAGAAAATATATTACTGTGTTTATTGAAACATATTTATGGACTAATGTAGTAGAGGAGGCAATTAATGGGTAAGAGGGAGAGACAAAATTATGTACTTCCATGAAGTTAAGTTCTAATGAATTTCCAGTCACTGGAGTACCTATTTCTTAGAATTATCAATTTGCATGCTTCAAAATTCTACATTATTTGTTTTGGGTTACATCATTTATCTTATTTTTAGTGTCCATTGTTATCTTTGTGTGTTATAAATGTAACACTGGTCTGATAGAGACTAAATCTAAGTATCAGTAATTTTAAATCATAAATAGAATATTTAATAACCATTTTACACATTAATCCTGCTGTTCCATTAAAGAGGCAGTATATAGAACACAGTAATTTAAAGCCTACAGGTACTAAATATGACAATCTGATCTTGGATTCTTGCTACAGATTTTGCTACTAGATTTATAAATTTGGGCAAGTTACTTAGCTTCATTATGCCTCAATTTTACCCTAATGCAATAGAGATAATAATTGTATCTACTTCCCAGATTTAGATTTACTCACTTTAGAAGGATAGATAGATAGATACATAGATAGATACATAGATAGATGATAGGTCGACAGACAGACACAGATGTACCTTGGAGTTATTGTGGGTTTGGTTCTACTCCAACAAAATAAAGCAAATATCACCATAACACAAGTCAGACAAATGTTTTTCTTTACTCAGGCATAAAAAGATTATATTTAGACTATACTATAGTCTTTTAAGTGTGTGTGTGTTTGAGATTATTTTATGAATCCCAAAATGAGAAAGATTGTTTGTTAACTAATCTGTCCCTCTGGGTGTGATACCCTTTGATTGCATGAAATTCAGCTGAGGGGTCTTTGATTAGATTACCTCTTAAGATTGAGTCCCTGTCCCCTTGCTGGGTCTGATATAAACTGACCCTCAGACAGACACAAAAAAAAGATCTCTGTCATTTTTTATCCTATCATGTGACAGAAAGAAGGCTCAAACATCTGAAGCCCTGGGGAGAAATGAGCTCTTTGCCTGATAGCTTGTTGCTGAAATTGGGAAGAGAGCAGAAGAGCAGAGCCTGATACAGGAAGCTCTGAGACAAGCCCTATGCCAGCTTGCAGCTGAAATCAGGAAGAAAGCAGAGCAGCTAAGCCATGAAAGGAAGTCCAAAGAGGAAGGAGAGATGAGCTGGAGATCATCTAATATCTTGCTTTAACATATGGCAGCTGACTTTGTTGAGAAAGATCTCTTAGGGTACCTTGAGTTGGAATTTTCATGGCCTTGAAACTGTAAGCTTTTACCACAAATAAATCCCCATTATGATGACAACTGGTTTCTGATACTTTGCATCAGCACCCCTTTAGCAAACTAATACAGTGTTCAATAACATTCTAAAAACACAATATAAATACCTTAATTAAAAATACTTTTTTGTTAAAATTTGCTAACTATCATCTGAGCCTTCAGCTAGCTGTAATCTTTTTTACTGGTGGAGGGTCTTACCTTGATGCTAATGGCTCTGACAGATCAGCGTGAAGATGACTGAAAGTTGTTGTGGCTGTGGCACTATCTTAAAATAAGACGACAATGACGTTTACATCATCAGTTGACTCTTCCTTTCATTAAAGATTACTTTGTAGCCTGCAGTGCTATTTGATAGCATTTTACCCACAGTTGAACTTTTTTCAAAATTGGAGTTAGTCCTCTCAAATCTTGGCACTACTTTCTTGATATAATAGATATAATATTTTACACTCTTTGTTGTCATTTCAACAAAGTTGATGGTATCTTCACCAGGGGTACTTTCATTCTCAAGTGTAACAGTTTTATATAATTGATGAATTCCAAAAAGAAATATTGGATTATATTGGTAATCTGGTCTGTACCTGGGCATTTTTGAGTTATGATTAGGGCGCTGAGTCCCCAGCCTTTGGTGGGTGGGGACTCATAGATGAAAGGCATGGTGAAGAACAGAGTCGAGGGTTTTTAATGTTGGAGTTTTGATTTTGGAGTTGGATGCTGAAAACTTAAACTGGAGCCCTGGGAAGTCAGCATGCACAGGAAAGAGAAGCCAGCTCCAGGAAGGAAGGAACCTTGAAGTCAGAGTAAAGCAAGCCCCAGAAACATAGGAACCCAGGAAGCCTGAACCCTTGCAGATGTCAGCAGTCATCTTGCTCCAAATAGACTTTGGTGAAGGAAGTAACTTATGCTTTATGGCCTGGTATCTGTAAGCTCCTACCCCAAATAAATAGCCTTTACAAAAACCAACCCATTTCGGGTATTTTGCATCAGTACCCCTTTGGCTGACTAATACATCAAAAAACCACTTTCTTTGTTCCTCCATAAGAAGCAACTCCTCATCCATTAATTTTATCATGAGACTGCAGCAATTCAGTCCTATATGCAGGCCCCACGTAACATTCTAGTTCTTTTTCTGTTTTCACTCCATCTAAATCTCAACCTCCACTGACCTCTTGAACCCCTCAAAGTCATCTGTGAGGGTTGGATTCAATATCTTCCGAACTCTTTTGTTGATATTTTGACCTCTTCCCATGAATCAGAAATGATCTTAAAAGGCATCTAGAATAATGGCTCCTTTCCAGATTTCCAATTTACTTCCCCCAGATCAATCAGGAACATCATGGTCTATGGAAACTATCACCTTAAAATTTTATTTCTGAAATAATAAGACTTGAATGTCAAAATGGTTCCTTGATTCATGGACTGCAGAATTAATGTTGCATTAGCAGGCATGAAAACAACATTAATCTTGTACATCTCCATCAGAGCTCTTAGGTGACTACATGCATTGTCAGTGAGAAGAAATGTTTTGAAAGGAATCTTTTCTTCTAAACAGAAGTTCCCATCACTGGACTTAAAATATTCAGTAAAATATGTTGTAAACAGTTGTGATATCATCCAGGCTTTATTATTCTATTTATAGAATTTATTCTATCTTCCAATAGAATGCTGTTTGGCCTACATTGAAAATCTGTTATTTTTTATAGCCACCTTCATCAGTGATCTTAGCCAGATCATCTGTATAATTTGCTATAGCTTCTATATGAGCTATAATTTGATATTCACTGTGCTCTTTTATGTTATCGAGATGGTTTTCTCCTTAAACTTCATGGACCAACTTTGCTAGCTTCAGACTTTTCTTCTGCAGCTTTCTTACCTCTCTCAGTCTTCACAGAATTGAAGAGAGGAGGACCTTGGCCTGGATTCTTAAGGGAATGATATGGCTTGTTGATCTTCTATCCAGATCTCTAAAGCTTTCTCCGTATCAGCAGTAAAGCTATTGTACTTTTTTTTTATCATTTATGTGTTCACTGGAGTAGTAATTTTAATTTTCTACGAGAACTTTTCCTTTGCATTCACTACTTGGTTAATTGTAGCAAAAGCCCTAGTTTTTTGCCTATCTAGGATTTCTACATGCCTTTTTCATGAAGCTTAAATATTTCTAGCTTTTGAATTAAAGTAAAAGGTGACTCTTTGCTTCATTTGAAAACTTAGAAACCATTGGACAGTAATTAATTGGCCTAATTTCAATCCTCTCAGAAAGTAAAGAGGCCCAAGTAAAGGGAGATAGTCAAGGAACAGCTGTCAGAACACATGCAACATTTATTAATTATGTTTGCCACCTTAAATAGATGTGGTTTGTGGTGCCCCAAAAGAATTACAACAGTAATATCAAAGATCACTAATCGCTGATCACCATAACAGATATAACGATATGAAATATTTGAAATATCATTAAGAATTACCAAAATGTGACACAGAGACATGGAATGAGCACATGCTGTTGGAAAAGTGGCACAGATAGGCTTGCTCTTCATAGGGCTTCCACAAATCTTCAGTTTGGAAAAACTCAATACATGTGAAGTGCATAAAACAATGCATGGATATATATATACAGATATATAGATATTGATATAAATATACATATAGATATAGATACAGATATAGATATAGACAGGCATAGATATATATACAATAGATATGATGTGGATATGGATATAGATATAATTATAGATGAATATGGATATGGATATAGAAAGATAAAAATACATACATGTAGTACCTAAAGACAAAAGAAAAGCATTTAATAAAAGTTTGTGGTAATTAGTACCATTGTGACTATATGAGTTGATTATCACAAATTTTAATTAGATAAGTCATTTATATTAGTGTCCTATGACTACTGAAGTTAAAGTGCATAAAAGAAACAACAGCAAATCTTTCCTGCATGCTTCTTATATTGTTCAAAATTTATGAAAATAAACCACTTCTGGACATTAAGAAATAGCAAATATTTTGAGATTCTATGAATCAGAGCAAGGCACTTCAAGTAAACATAACTTAGATATTATTTTTAAAGCTATATTTGGCTTTATTCCTCCAAACTTGAGAGCATCCAACTTTTTTTAAAATCTTGATTTATGCTTTAAGGAACAAAGCATAAGCCAAGGATAATTAATTGACCTGACAAGAACTACAGCAAAAAGAGAAAAAAGTCAATGGGATTTGGTGATAGTTTATCACTCACAATGACTGGGTTTATCTCTGGGCCAAAATCAATAATGTTGGGAAAAAAACTTAGATGGAAGAATACACTGAATGTCTTCCTAGCTAATATGTCTATCTGCTTTTCTTCTTTTTAAATTCAGCACATTATTCTTAAAGAGGTATCAATATTTTAATATATAAAGAATGCAGTTTATTTTTTAATGATGACAGAAATAAAATTGATCAATTTCATATAAGTAACTCATCTATTTAGTCACATTTGTATTAGCAAACTAAAGTTTTCAAAAGATTTAATTATATTAAACACTTTAATTTCACAGAATATAGCTCTTTATATGTATTGTCCATATAATCATAGGTCAATTGAATTTTAAATAAAATTTTCCTTAATCTTTTTCTGATGACACTTTTTCAAAATAATAAGGACAAAAATTGTTACTGTTGATTTAATTACGGAATATTTGACTAAGATCATTCTGATTTTACTATAAGATCTCATATTATAATTTATTAAATTTTAATTTGTACATTTATAAGAAAGGGAGCATCAGCAGTTATTGGCTAATGTGCCGGGTAATTTTTACAATAAATTAAATATTTTGTTTTTTCTATTATTTCACAACTTTGGAGCTGGTCTAACCTGGGATAGTACTTCAAATAAGTTTCTCAAATTAGTACTTTCAGTTTTTATATTAGAAAACAGATAATGATGATAATAATATATTAAGCTCTTTATAAAGACTACATACTTGTCTCAGTATTTTATGTGCAATATATAATTAATACATACAAAACCCTTATGGGAAGGATTGTAATATTTTCTCTAATTAACATATGAGGAAATTGGTGAGCCAGGTTAAATTCCCCATCTTGCTTCTTATATTTCAAACAACTGCATGTGTAACACAGGCAGCCAAGAAAGATGCTACTTAACATCTCTAACCATAAAAGAAGAAGAATGGAGGAACAAAGACTGAGGGTGGATGTACCAAAAAGAAAGTTAAATTCATTGTTAAGAGTTGGGAAGAGTGTGCTATCGTACCCTACTTGAAAGCTAATGTAGATGCTGATAAAAGACATGAGATTCCTGGATCAAGGATGATGGAAAGTTTATTATTCAATGCAATAACAGCAGCCATAGTATCAGCAATTGAGGAATGATTCTCCATAAACCCCAATTTATGTAGGGAGACAGTAAGAAAGCCAGGGAATACTGCATAGACAGTGAAGGGACTACAGAAAGAGAAATCTAAATTTAGGAAATTCATATGCTTTACGATAGGCAATAAACAAAACCGCCTTGTGCTATAGAAGAATAAACTATCTCTTTCCTTAAAGATGATTTGCTATAGAAACAACCCTGAAAAGATAGTTCAATACATTGAGCAGTAAGTGCCTTTCCTCGTGAGATATGTAAAAATTTTTGAGACCCATAGCAAACTGTTCCCCAACAATCTTTTTCTCCATTCCTAAATCTGAGCCTATTTTCAGATTCAGATCCCATTTTCTGAAGTGATGGATAAGTCCATAGAGGCAAGTCCCCTGCAACACTCTAGTAAGTATATATCAAAATTCCCAAAGACCCTCTCCAAAGGGAGCTATAACATTTATTCAGGTTACTATCTGTCTTAGTCAGTGAAAGGGGTGCTGATATAAAATAGCAGAACTTGGTTGGTTTTTATGAAGGGTATTTATTTGGGGTAGGAGCTTACAGATACCAGGTCATAAAGCATAAGTTACTTCCCACACCAAAGTCTATTTTCATGTGTTGGAGCAAGATGGCTGCCAATGTCTGCAACCCAGACTTCCTGGGTTCCTCCTTTCCAGGGTCTTGTTTCTCCCTGGGCTCAGGGTTCCTCTCTCCCTGGGTCTTGCTTCTCTTTCCTTTGTGAGCTTACTTCCTGTGGCTCCAGCTTAGGGCTTCAGCATCAAACTCCAACATCAAAACTCCAACATCAAAAACCTTCCAATTCTACTTTTTGCCATGTCTTTTATCTGTGAGTCCCTACCCATCAAGGGGCAGGGACTCAATGCCCTACTGACACAAGAGGTTTACTTGATTAAGTAATCAAGTAAATCTATGAATCAAGTAAACCTATGAATCCAATATTATTTCATATGTCCAGAGGAAAAGGCCAGTTTACAAACATAATCCAATACTTCTTTCTGTAATTCATCAATAATATCAAACTGCTACACTATCTACTTGGAAATGAAGGCATTTCTAGGATCTAGACATTTCCAGGACTACTAAGTTAATATTGACCCTCCAAAAATCCAAAGATTTATTTTAGCTCACCTGTTAGAGTAGATGCCTAAAAGGTCAGGTAATAATGGAATCCTGGCTAAAATCTGATTCACAATTTGTTCACAGATTCAACAGGCCCATGCAATGGTCATTTACCATGTCTGTGAGTCCATAACTGAACTGATGTATTTGGCATTTGGAGTAACTGTCATACTGGTATCTAAATGTAAGAGTTATCATAGTGAAGAAAGACAAATGGAAACTTTTGAAAATATCATATCACTCTCACTGCCAGCTAATGAATCAAAATCAGTATTGTACACTCAATGGGGAGGGGGATAGGGAAATTAGTCCCAGATAGAAACTAGATGAATTCTGGAGAACTATGGTTGATGACATTCAACTTAAGTGCTAGACCCTATAACAACTTCTCTGCCATATTTGATACTTTTGTTAGAGCATATTAATACTACCTGTGGTACATGATATATAGTCATTGACTTGAAAAGTTTTTTTCCATTCCAATTAGACTAGGGGATCAGAAATAGTTCATGTTCACCCAGGATAGATAATAGTACTCATTAACAATTTGCCTAGTGTTAATTTAATGTTCCTTCCCTCTATCGTGATACAATCCAACAATATAGGGTCATTGGATATCCCATCATATAGTACACTGATCTATTATTTCAGCATTGTTGGGATGACTTAATAGTTGGAGCAAGAGTGGCTAGTATTCTGGAGGCCTTTTTATGACACCTCATGAAGGTAAGAGACTGGCCACTTCAGAAAAGTTTACAGAGTTCCAGTAGATGGTGGTTACTGGGACATCCTCTCCAAAGGAAAACAAAACAAAACAAAACAAAAAACGACTGCATCTTGCATTCAATAATACACACACACATACAAACACACATACACAATACATATTAGGGCTTTTATGGGTTCTGGGGCAAACATATTTCCAAATGCTGAATATTGCTCAGTCCACATGATAGTTGTATTCTACAGCCTGAAGTGGGAACAAGTATAACAATTCTAGGCTATTCTATAATCAGACATGGCAGTTGAGCCATAAGATCTGACAGACCCTGTGTTCTGAAAAATGACAGTGATGGGAGAAAATTATCTATGGAGATTATGGAAAGTTCCAGTGAATAACTCACAGTTCAGAGAATTCTAGAACAAGGGACTGCCATCCACAGCAGTTATTTATATACTCCATAAGAGACAGTTATTACCAAGGAATGCAAGGTAAGTTAAACATCTGGAAATCAATTAATGTAATAAACCATATCAGTAGTATAAAGGACAAAAAACACATGATCACCTCAATAGATGTAGAAAAATCTAACACCCCTTCATGATAAAAACAGTCAACAACTAAAAGAGTACACCCTCAACCTGATAAAGGCCACTATGCGTAATTCACAATTAAAATCACACTTATTCATGAAAGAATACATACTTTTCCCATAAGAACAACAACAAAAAAAACAAAACAAAAATGTTGGGTTCTCACTGTGTCTATTAAAGAACATTCTATCAAAGGCAGTTAAGCATGAAAAGAAAAATGTATCCAGGTTGGAAAGGAACAAGGAAACCTATCTCTATTTATAGACAACATGATCTTGTATGCAGAAAATCCTAAAGAATCCACAAAACATAATAGAGCATATAAATAAGTTCAACAGGGTTGCAGGATAAGCTCAATATGTACAAATCTACTGGATTCTTACACAAATTACAAAAACAACCCAAAAATGAAATTAAAAAAGTAATTCTATTTATATTTACTATAGCATCAAAAAGAATAACATGCTTAGGAATACATTTAACAAAAAGAGTACAAATCTTATATACTGAAAATTGAAAACATAAATCAAAGTAATTAAAGAAAACCTGTACAAACAGAATGATATTCAGAGATCATTGATTAGGAAACAATATTGTTAATATGGGAATCCTCACCAAATTGACCTATGGATTTAACACAAATCCCTGTCAAACACCCAGCTAGCTGCTTTGCAGAAATTAAGGAGCTGACACTAACATTAACAGTAATATTCAAGGAACCCTGAATAGCCAAAACAATCTTGAAAAAGAAAAGCAAAGTATGAGGACTCAAACTTCTGAATTTCAAAATTATGACTAAGCTACAGTAATCAGACAATGGGGTAGAGGTACAAGGTGAGATACAGTGGTCAAGTGAATAGAATCGGGAGTCCAGAAATATACCCATACATCTATGGTCATTTTATTCTCAAAAAGGGCTCAAAAACAATGCAATGGTGGAAGAGTCTTTTCAATAAGTGATGCTAGAAAATCTGTAAATCCACATGCAAATGAATGAAATTGTACTCCCTACATCATGCCATATGTGAAAAACAATTTTTTAAAAAATATTTATTTATTTATTTATTTCTCTCCTCTTCTCTCCCCCACCCTAGTTGTCCGTTCTCTGTGTCTATTTGCTGCGTCTTCTTTGTTCGCTTCTGTTGTTGTCAGCGGCATGGGAATCTGTGTTTCTTTTTGTTGTGTCATCTTGTTTCAGCTCTCCGTGTGTGAGGCGCCATTCTTGGGCAGGCTGAAATTTCTTTCGTGCTGGGCGGCTCTCCTTATGGGGCGCACTCCTTGTGCATGGGGCTCCCCTGCGCGGGGACACCCCTGCGTGGCAGGGCACTCCTTGCACACATCAGCACTGCGGGTGGGCCAGCTCCACATGGGTCAAGGAGGCCCGGGGTTTGAACCGCAGACCTCCCATGTGATAGACGGACACCCTAACCACTGGGCCAAGTCCACTTCCCCATATGTGAAAATTAACTTAAAATGTATTAAAAGTCCAGATATAAAATTGCTTGAAGAAAATGTAGGGATAGATCTGCATGACCTTGGATTAGGCAATAGTTTCTTGGATAATATGGTGCCCAAAGCACAAGCAATAAAAGAAAGAATTGATAAATTGTAGTTCATCAAAATTAAAATACTGGGAATGGATGTGGCTCAAGCCATTGAGTGCTTACCTCCCACATGGGAGGTCTTGGGTTCAGTTCCCAGTGCCTCCTGAAAAAGCAAAAACAGACAACAAGCAAAACAAATGAAAACACCAACTCAGGGAAGCATATTTGGCTCAGTGGTTGAGTGCCAGCTTCCCACATACAAAGTCCTGGGTTCAATCCCTGCTCCCAGTACTTCAAAAAAATAAAATAAAATAAAATACTTTTGCTTTAAAGTATGTCATCAAGAAAGTGAAATGTCAAGCCACAGAATGGGAGAAAATGTCTGCATATCTTATGTCTCATAAGGGACTTATATCTAAAGTATGCAAAGAACTCTTATGACTTAATTTTAAGAAGACAATAACCCAATTAAAAAAGTGTGAAGGATCTGAACAGACATTTCTCTGATGAAGAGAAATCAGGGAAATGTAAAGGGCCAATAAGTATCTGAAAAGATGCTCAAGATAATTAGCCATCAGGGAACTGCAAAGGAAAACTAATATGAAATACCTCTTCACATTCACTAGAATGACTATAATAAAAAGGTAATAACATATTGGTGAGGATGTGGAAAAATTGAGAAATCTTATACACTGCTGATGGGAATGTAAAATGGTGTAGTAATTCCACTCTTAGAGAGCTAACAAAGAGAAATGAAAACATGTCCACACAAAAATTGTATGTGGATATTCATAGCAGAATATTCATTATAGCCAAAGAAGAGGAAGCAATCAAAATTTCCATCAACTAATGGATGGAAGAGAAAATTTGGCATGCCATACATTGAAATATTCAACAATACAAAGGAGTGAATTACTGATACATGCTACAACATGCATGAACCTCTTGACAAATTAAGCTAAGAGAAAGAATTGCATCACAGAAGACCATATATTGTATGGTTTAATTTATATTAAATGTGTACAATATACAAATCTGTAGATACATGGAGTAGATTACTGGTTGACCAGAACTGTGTAAATTGAAAATGAGGTGTGACTGCTAGGGTGTTTGAGGTTTATTTCAGCAGTGCTGAAAATGTTATAAAATTGATTGTGGCAATGATTGCACAGCTATAAATATACTCAAAAACATTGAATTGTATACTTTAAATGGATTAAACATATGTTATATGAATTATTTTTCAGTAACGCTGTTATCAACAACAACAACATAGCTAACATTTTTTGCATGTTACCTGATAGAGAAAGAACATATCAACATGGCACACCAAAAGAACTTGTGGTGAAAAATCTCCAATATGATCTATTGGACACCCTGAGTTGTGAAGTCAGATGGTCTAGCAGGAAAATATTTTAAAAGTGGGAATGACATTGGGGATCAAACCATGCAGGTCATGAAAGTATAAGTAAATGCATGTGCAGGTAGCATAGAACCCCATTTCACCTACCATAATTGCACCAGTGTCCATCCCCCAGCTTGCACCGAAGACAATTTGAGAAAATCCTGTACAACTGATTGAAACAGGTAGAAAAGGCCCAAACATGGCTTATGGAGAATTAATTTAGTAAAGGAAGGTAAGCTTAAATGGGATGGCAGCTACATTGTAGCCACATTTGGAGGTGGCCCTGAAAGTTAGTGAAAAGCAAAAGTCTTCCAAATATTTGGTGGTATGAGCAGTCCATCTGATCGTCTTCATTTTTGGAAGGAACTATATCCAGGGGAAAGAATAGATCTTGCATGCCAAGGGCTAATGATTATATCCTTTTGTCAACAGTCTGGCAAAAAAAAAAAAAAAAAAAAAAAAAAAATGGAAGTTTGGAAATAGGGATGTCTGAGGAAATCATGGATCAACATTTGGGAGTGGAAACAAAATGAGATTTTTTTTTCCACATGTTAATTCCTACCAGAAAGCATCCACCATGAAAAATACAAGTAGACTAAATAACTATGTAAGTAGAAGTTAACAAGTCTTCGTCATTGGCTGCCAAAGAACAAGCATGGTGGGCAGATGAATGTAATGGCTATTGTAGCAGAGAAAAATGTACAATAGAATGGACTTTCACTTACCAAATGGAAGACTGATCCAACTATTTCTGTCTTTGATGCCCAATTTATCATCAAAGCGGTTCAATACTGAGGACCTGATCAGGCTCTATTCCTCAAGGAGGACAACTAGCCACCTGGAGGCAAATTGATAACATTGGCCCTCTTCCACCGGCCAGCATTTCATTTTCACATGGAGAGAAACCTATTCAGAGTATGGGTTTACCTTTTCTGCCTGAAGAGTCAACTGGCATCACTGTCTGAGGACTTACTGAATGCCTGATGCACAGGCATGGAATCCCACACTACAGCATTTGAACAAGGCACCCACATTCCAGTGAAAAAAGTAGAAAGTAGGCCCACAAATATAGTATTTACTAGTTAGGTCACATACTACACCATCCAGAGGCAGCCAGGCTTATTGAAACTGCAATAGCCTTCTAAATGCTGAAGCAGCAACTCAGAAGAAACACCCTGAAGAATGGGGTGTCAAACTTTAGAGTACAGTGTATATATCGAATCAGACAACTCTGATTGGTGCTATGTCCCTTATTGCAAGGATATATGAATCTGAGAATCAAAAGACGCAATAGGAATAGGCCTATTTGCCATCACTCCCAGTGATCCGATGAGGATTTTTGTATTTCCTGTCCCTACAAATCTGGGCTGCAAAAAGTCAGAGGATTTACGTGGTTCCCAAAGAGGGCACATTCTTGTTAGGAATAAAGCAAATGTACTATGTTGTCAAGGGTTGATTGTGCTCAGGAAGCCAAGAAGAGGGTAACTATATTGGCAGAAGTAATTGACCTTGGTAAGCAGGAAGCAGGGAAAAATATGTAAAGCACTCATAGGCACTTCCTAGTATTTCTTACACTATTGTATTTTGTGAACAAACGTGTAGCAACTTCAGGTTTAGAAGGGTATGATTACCAAAGGTTTAGATATTTCAGAATGAAGATATGGATCACAAAAACAGGTAAACAAGCAAGATCTGCCCAAGTGAGCATTAGGGAAATTTATAATGAATAAGAAATTTTAGAATAAAGGGAAAAGAGGATAAGTATCAGTTGGGACCCTATGATCAAAAGCAGCAACAGTGGCTGTCGTTTATCCAACTAACCTTCCACTCTTAAGATTCACATTTGGGAGGAAAGTTTCACAGGATCTGTGGAGAAGAAAATTATATCTGCACAGCATAAGGTGGACTTTTGTCTTGATGAGTGTGCGCTTCACACATCTTCAACTATTGGGATCAGAATTTACCTAGAGCCTAGCTGCTGTTCTTTGAAATCCATATCTGTGTTTTTACTGAGGACACATTGACCCCTCAGCTTCGCCCAGCTGGTAACTGAATATAGAAAACATACTAAGGCAGGTTCATTCCTGGGAAAACAAGATTCCTCTGTTGAATGGCTTTGAATGGAGAATTACCTGATGCCCTCGTCAAACTTTCCTTAGACTGCATGACAATATAGCAATACCTTTCCACCCAACCCCCTTCCCTCTATTCTCTCAGGGGCAGACTTGCATAGAAATATGCAAGCTCTCAAAACGTCGTCTCCCTCCCTCCCTATCTCTCCCGCAGGCATCTCCTATAATAAAAGTCATACATGTTTAATTGGCTTGGCATCTGCTACACAGAGGAGCTGGACTTACAGTGTATTATTATTAGCAGTTGCTAAGTGAATGCTAATTTCCCTTATTCCTTCAACAATACCCACTTGAGACCTAGAAATGGAAAATCTGAAAATTTTTACTTGACTGATTTCTAAACTGCATTTAATTTCCTTATAAATTTCTTTACTCCACTGCAATCTTCTGATTTCTGAAATACCCAAAATTTCGGCACAGCGTGCTCGCTATAATCATCCTTAGTATCTCAATGAGAATACCCACTTTGTACCATCCACATCATTCATAATATTTATATCTATTTTTGTGTTTGATTTTGGCTTATAATTATCCTTTCTTGTGATGTATATTTCTAGTTTGGGTATCAGACTGATACTGACATCATATAAATAAATTTTCAAGAAGAATACATGAAGAATTATTTTTTGCTTAAATGCTTGGTAGAATTCATCAGCAAAGCCATCTGGATCTAGAGCTTTCTAAGTGGAAAATTTTCAAACTCAAACTTGAATTATTTAATATGTATAGAACTATTCAGGTTCCCTATTTCTTGAGTGAGTTTGAAAGTTTGTCTTTGGAAAAACTTTGCCCAGTTCTGCTAACATTGTTGAATATATCGACATAAAGCTGTTCATAATATTTACTTAATATCCTTTAATATTTAGTATATGCAAGATCTTTGAAGGTGTCCCCTCTTTAATTCTTCATATTGGAAACTTAATCTTTCATCTTTTTGGCCTGATAATTGTGTCTAGAGTTTGATCAATTTTATTGACACCTAAAAAAATGAGGTTATGACATTATTACACTTTTCTGTTGTTTTTCTCTTCTTTCACTTTCTTTGTGTGAAATTTGTGCTTCATTTTCTAGAATATCAAGTGGAAGCCAAAGTCATTGATTTAAGGCATATATATATTTAGACATTCAGCACTATAAAATTTCCTCTAAGAATCTCCTTAATTGTACCATGTAAATTTTGATATATTCTGTTTCCTTTTTTCCCCATTCAAAATACTTTCTAAATTGTTTCTTGAATTCTTCTTTAGCCTATGTGTTATTTTGCAAGTGTGTAATTTTATTTCAAGGTATTAACTTTTTCTCCAAATATATTTCTATTATTGATGACATTGTAGTCAAAACACACACATTATGTATTAATCCTTTATGACTTATTGACATTTGTTTGTGGCCCAGAATATAGACTACTTTAGAAACTGTATAGTGTGCACTCGAAAAGAATGACTATTAGTACTTTGTTTCTTTATAGTGTGGAATAATATTCCACCATATGGTAAACTACATTTTCTTTATCCTTTCGTCAGTTGATGAACATTTGGATTATTTCCACTTTTGTCTATGATAAATAATATTGTTATGAATATTCACGTACAACTCTTCAGATCCCTAGGAATAAAATTTCTGAGTCAAATGATAAATATATGTTTACAGTTTTAAGAACAGCCAATCCATTTTCTGAGGTGGTTACAACACTTTATAGTCCCTACAGCAATGTAGGAGGAGTCCCGTTTACCACAACCTTGCCAATACTTATTTTCTTTCTTTTTCATTATCATAATTCTAGTGGGTGTGAAGTGGTATTTCATTGTAGTTTTCATTTGCATTTACCCATTGACTAATGATGTTGAACATCTTTTCGTGTCTTCACTGAACAGTCATATATTTTTGTTGATGAAATGTCTATTTAAATTTTTTATTTGGGTTATTTGTCTTCTTACTTTTGAGCTATAAGAAATTTTTATGTTATGGGTAAAAGTTGCTTATTTAATATTTGATTTGCAAATCTGTTTTTCTATTCTTTGACTAGTCTTTTGACTTTCTTTGCTAGTATTATTTGAAGAGCAAAGTTTTAATTTTCAGTGAAATACAATCAATCAGTTTTAAAAATCTATTTTGCTTTTGGTGTTGTGATGAGTTGAATTACGTGTGCCAAACAACACGTGTTCTTAGTCTAGGTCTGTGTTGCTGGGGGAGCCGGCTGTAACTGTGATTTCTTGGAGATGTTGTTTGAGTTAGGGTGTGGCCCACCTGAATGAGGGTGGGCCTTAATCTCATTACTGGAGCCTTTTATAAGCAGAAGAAATTCATCCAGAGGGAGAAGAAGCTGTGGGGGGGAGACAGAAACTACAGGTCAGAGGGAACCCCAAAGAGAAAGAATACACCATCGTGTGACAGGAAACTAGGATAGGTACTGTACCTAATCTTTGCCTAGCCTAAGGTCATAAAAATCTTTTTCCTATTTTTCTTCTAAAACTTTTATAGTTAGCTGTTTATTTTGGTCTAGGTTTCCATTTTTAGATGCTTTTTAAACATGGCATGAAGAAAGGGTATATTCACCTTTTTCTTAGTGAATATCCAGTTGTGCCAACACTATTTCCCTAAAAGGCTATTCTTTCCCAAGAGAATTGGCTTAGCACACTTATCAGAAATCAATGGATCATATGTGTAAGGGTTTATATTTGCACTGCTAATTTTATTTGATAAATACACATGTGTATCTTTATGCCATTAGTAAGTTTTGAAATCAGGAAGTGTAAGAATTAGAACTTGGTTGTTCTCCTTTGACTATCCTGAATCCTTTTTTTTTCCAAAGAAATTTTAAGATCACCTCATTGATTTTTCCACAAAAGCCCAATGGAATGTTCGAAGATATTGCATTGGCTTTAGAAATCAACTTCGGTATACTGGCCATTAAAATAATATTAATTCTTCCAGGTAGAATTTCCACTAAAAAAATAATGCTTCCTGCCCATGAAAAGCCAATGAAACTCCAATTATAATATTTAACTTCTCTCAGTAATATTTTATAGTTTTTAGTGTACATGATTTGCACTTCTTTCATTAACTTTATTCTTCCAAATTTACTTCTTTGTAATGTGCTGTTGTGAATGAAAGTTTTCTGATTTTTATTTCCATATTGTTCATTGCTAGTACATAGAATTACAATATCTGTATTGGCCTTGTAACTTTTGAACTTCTTTATTTGTTCAACCAAATGATGAATAAATATAATCCTATTTACATATTGTTGACATAGTTTGCTAATATTTTGTCGATGGTTTTGCATTTATATTCATGAGAGATATCAGTATATATATATATATATTTTTTAACTTATTAGTCTATCTTTGGTGTAGGGTGATACTGGCCTCAGAGATTGAATATCTGTTCTTTTTTCTCTTTTCCTTTATAGACAATTTTCTATATATTTTTTATTTAGAAAAGTTTCAGTTGCTATGTCTCTAAATTAATTTATCTTTTCCTTGGCAGTCTCTAATCAGATTTAAATCTTATATGGCTTTTTTTACCTCAAACATTGCAATTTTCATCACTAGAAATTTGATTTCAGTAATTTTTATATGTTCTATGTCTCTACTTAACATGCTCAAGTATTCTTCTACCTTTTTGAATATATAGATTGTATACGAATTTCATGACGTTTCTTTCCATGTCTGTTTCCTGTGATTGATTTTTCTCCCCATTATGGGTCATATTGTCTTTCTTCTCTGTGTGCATTGCAGTTTTTGATTGAATGGTAGGTATTATGATTTATCCTTTTAGGTTCTGAATACTTTAGTATTCTTATAAATATTTTTGGGCTTTATTTTGGGTCGCAAGTTACTTGAAATTCTTTTGAAGCTTGCATATATCCTTTCTTAGGCAGGACCAGAGAAGCCTATAGTCTAAAGCTAATCTTTCTCCACTACTGAGGCAATAACCTTCTGAGTACTCTACCTAATGGCCTATCTGTTTTCTCCTTTAAGTGGTAACTAAACTATTTCCAGTCATCTCTGGAAGTGGGAATTGTTTCCTCTTTTCCCTTCATCTTGTTCTTTCCAAACCTCATGTAGTTTCCTCACATGCATACACTAATGATTATTCAGTTGAAAACTAGATTGGACATTTTGGTATTGCCCCCTACAAACTATAGCCACCTGGGCCTCCTTAGACTACCAATTCCACCTCTGCAACAAGGAGATCACCAATCTACCCCTGCCTTCACATCCTCCTCTGCCAACTGGAGATAGTTACCAGGAAGTAACCTGGGGCGACTGCTGGGCTCACTTTGATTGTCTTCCACTGTCATGTCTCTATCCTTTACTACTGAATGTCCAAAGACTGAACACTGTTGTTTCTTATATTTTGAAAACAATTTTTAGTTATTTCAGGAGTAGGGTAAATCTTTTGCTACTCAACTCATTTTGAAATTTAACATTCTCTTATACTCATTCTGTTGCTACCAAGGTATTTGAAAACTGGAAACTGAAAAAAGTCGCAATTAATTTTAGGATATTTATGTTTATTCCACTCAACTTGTTAATAGAAATTGAATAAAATGGGATTGTTGACTACTCAAGGCCCCAAATATTGCTAGTGCGGACTGTAAGTACACTAATCCAGGATTTGTACTATTACCTCACAATACTTTGAACTATTAATGAAACTTCCATAGTCAAATGAAAGTCAACTCTCAAGCATGATTTCTGATAAATTTATTTCAAAGTATGAGTTGGTCTGTGTGGCAGTTTGAAGCTGGGTGGATACGAGAAGATCATGTCCTTAGAGCTAATCCATTCCTGTGCATGTAAACTTATTCTGGAAGGAAAATTTTGATTAGGTCATTTCAGTAGGGCATGACCTAGGGTGGATCTTAATCTTTTTATTGAAGTCCTTTATAAGCAGAGGTATAAAAGCCCAAGACTCAGAAAAATAGCAGCAGAGACAGAGAAGCCCCATGAGACTAAGAGAAAGGTGCCTGAGACCTGAGGTTGGAATAAGCAGAGCACAAAGGCATGGAAACAGACCCCCAAAAGGCTGAAAGAGACCAGGCCAGGAGGAGAGTGGAGAAAAGAGTGGACCAGCTTTCTGCCCAGCCATATGCTTGACTGCCCACAGCTGCAACTTGGTGAGACAGCATCTTTTGGTGATGCCTTGATTTGGACACTTTCACAGCCTCAGAACTGTAAGCTACTAACATATTAAATTCCCATTAAAAAAGCCAACCCATTTCTGGTATATTGCATTGACAGCTTTTAGCAAACTAAAACAGTTTGTGTCAAGGAAACTCATGGTCAAAATTCTTGAAGATTTTATATTCTAAAACCTAACTAAAATTCATCAGAAGAAGTTTAATAAAAGAAGTTTAATGTAAGAAGTACTTGTGTAAGAAATAATGAGTTTGGGAAAAAAGCAACTGAGATTATTAGTTAGATATTTTCCTTCCTGATTCAGTAGCATTAATGCCAAAAAGTAAGAGGAATAATGAAGGAAAGAAGGTGGGTTGAATGAAGCACTTATTTTTCAAAATTCCCCAATCAACCATTTTGAGCTTCCTACATGCAAAAAAGACTTCAAAAATAACCCTCATGAACATTGCTTTTAATTAGCTACAAGCACATAAACTGTGATGATGTATCACATTTATTCCCTAACCAAATATGTATGTTATAAATCTCATTCATCCTAGTCATTTTAGAGGCTTAGCTTTTGGGGCACCAATAAAGAATTTACCTCATAATTTATTTCACTTATAATAATTAGCTAATACATTACAGTAAAGTAATTTATTAGGTTTAACAGATTTATTGTTTGCAGCTGTTAATAACCTTAACTGTTCTCATTACAATCAATTCCCATAGACTATGAACTTAGATAAATATTTTGAAGAGAAGTAGGTGGCTTCCATAAGATCTAGAAGTCATGTTACTATAATAACCATTCGTATATCTAGACAAAAAGCTCCACATGCCTGGAATTGAAGTAGACTCAAGAGACAAATCATGCTACCCTCAGTATCTTAATTTGCAGATATACATTTGCATAGGACAGCCCTCAGCATCAAACCGACTCACTGTGTTATCCTCAGGTTCATCTAGTTTAAGACATGGTGTTTACTGTAGGTTATTATTCATATTGTAAAAAAAGAGAAAAAATAAAGATTTGATGATAGTTAGTAGGTCCATATCAAGGATAATTTTAAGATGAAGAGGTTTTATAACCATAAAGAAGAAATCATAATTATATTAAAACTAAACCAAGGAATCCCTTCTTGTTTATTTGTACTTACCTGTAAACTTGAAAATTTCTTAAGCTTAAAGATATCAGAATTTCTTTGATACAAATAATACGCAGTTGCTGGAAAAAATGACTTCAGCATAAAAAGCATAACAGAAATGCAAACTATGATATTATAATTTGAAGAGACACTTTAAATCATCTGCAAATGACTGAGAAACTAAAGAATTTCTTGGACAGAGGTGAAGAGAGATCCATTTCTTGACAAGTCCCAAATTAATAGTTTATTTCCATAATGTAATCAGTCAAATATTCACCATTATATGGGACAAACATCAGTCATAGTCATTTTTCCAACAAAGTCATTTTTTTAAACTCAAAATATATTAATTCATAGTCTGAGGTGACTAGCATAAGGGATTTCTTCAAAATTTTCAAAACATTGAACAATGGAAATTCTACTGTCTTAAGAGAGACAATATGAAGTTTATCAAGCTTCATGTAAAAGATAATTCCACTGCTTTCTTAATCATGAGGTGACTTGCCTGCTTTTTTATACCTGAAGTGATCGGCAGTTATGACATCCTATTGCAACTTTTCCTTTCTCATTTTGATTTCTGGGATTGGCTTGTGGACAAAAAGTACTTCTTCAATTGTCCAGTAAAAATATTACAAAGTAGTAAGAGTACACCATGTAGCACTATCTAAGCTTCCTCCCAAGAGACAAATAAATATTTTAAAATAATTGCTGATATTTTAGTGTTTAAAGTAGCAAAGTACAATATTATCTTCTTAATCCTCACAATAGTTCTAGAAGGACAAGTTGATAATATTCCCATTATACAGATGAGAAAACCTCAGAGGTCTAAAAGAATTCTCCAACAGCATGCAATCACTGTGAGTATAGATTTAAATCAAGCTTTCATGCCTTATATCCTCTTCACAATGGACTAATTCATGTATACCATTTTGGACAATTAAATAGTGTGGAAAGTTGTAATTGTAAGCTGATAAGCATAAACATCTGTCTTTATTTGCCAGGCTTCTATGATAAAAGCCACACAATGGATTGACTCAAACAATGAGAATTATATTGTCTCACAGTTTCATAATTAAGTAGGCTGGCTTTGTCTGAGATTTGGGGGAATTGTGGGGCTGGACTGTCACAATCTTGGTGTTGCCTAGATTTCCCCTCACACATACAAATGGCTTCTTTTTTACCTCTGTGACTTTTAGGGCCTTTTTATAAGGCCTCCAGTAAAATGGATTAAGTACTACCCCAATTCAATTGGGCCACACCTTATCAAAAACAATATCTTCAAAAAGTCCCATTTGCAATGGTTTCACCCCTATAGCAAAATGGTTTAAGATTGAGAACATGTCTAACTTGGGATATATAATTCAATCTATCACAAATTCCTTCAGTTTTCATTGTAAGTTTAAAATGTCTAATGATTATTCAGAGTAAATGGTCTAACAGCTGACTACCACACTCAATCTATAATAAGCATAGTTTTATTGTATATTGAAAATTCATTTTCTGTCTTATTAAACATTATTGAGTACTAGTAAATGATTATTAGTATACTCCAACGTATAGACATAGTTTTGATTTTAACTTATTTCCCATATTACTGCTATCATTGTGAGAAAAGAGATTTATTTCTCAAATATTTTATTAGTTTAGAAAATATTACAATTGTTCCAGAATAACATCATCTCCAAAATATTAAGCAACTGAGATACTCTAGCACTATTGGCACAGAATATTTGTTAGCATTCATATATATTAAATAGTTGTGGACCTACATACTTTAAAGGATATGATTAAAAAGGATATGTACCTGTGAATCAGGTGCTTGAACCCTTCATGTGCCACCATCTAACTTCCTGAACATTTAATTTTGAAATCATACTAACAACTTATTATACTCTTATTACCCTTCAGGGCCTTTCCAAGTATGCAGGAAATATTCTAGACTTGTATACACATGAGCTTTGTGTCAGCCATGATGAGCTACTTGTTTTGTTAGATATTTAGAGTAAGATATTTAGAAGAAAATATCCTGGCATATGGTATAAATACTGAATCCATCACAGTGCCACTTTTCATATTGTTTTATGGGCAGTAAAACAAGGCATATTATGGCTACAGGGAATGATAATTCACTGGAGGTTCTGTTTTTTCTTAGGCTGCCCACTAAATTATGAAGGCAGATTGTTTCTTGGTGTATACTGAAATTTATGATATGTACATATTTTTCTGCAAATATCCTGTCAAGTGAAAGATGTTTCAGAAAACTCAGAGAGAGTCTTGTTAAGCAATAGGTGTGTGTGTGGGGGGGATGATAAATGATTTATATAAAATTCTGACTTATGTTGTTTTAAGAAGTTATAGAAAATATTTTAACCTAGATTCTACAAAGATGCCAATGAAAATAAATAAGATTTGCATTAATGGAGCACAGACAGCTTGCACAGTGTAAATTTATTAACCCCCACATCCTGTAAACTCATGTCCAACATTTTTCATTATGGACCAATGTTTTCATTTGCAAGGGAGTTATAAGACGTAAAATGCAAACACTCCCAAGAAAGGCAAATTTAAACTTAATTTTATACTTTTCTGTTATGTTTATCATATCATATTCTAACTGACTACTGCTGAGGTTTTATGTATCCTGAGAAATCTAAAACCTGAAAAGTCTATATCAAGAAGTGGTCAATTTTGAAAGAAGATTCAGTGTTCACTTTGCATTTAAATATTAGCGGAAATGAATTAGGGATGAAATTTTCAAATGAAGGAAGGCAGAGGAAAAAAATTAGTGGTTAGAGCTTCATTTTACTAGTTGGTGGTTTTTCTATGCTTTCTCCAGATTGCTTTCATCTTTAAACAAGTGTAGTATCCAATTTTTTTTACCACTTTAACAATTAATAGAATCTACATCTAAAATTCACAGAATGACTTTGGAGAAAGTGTCTTACTTTCCCAAATCCGATACAATAAGCTTCTCTTAACTATGTTAAATTTCCTTGATTCACTGTTCTGAATTGAAATAATTTAAGCTGCTAAAACAAAGTTTGTATCAATAGGATATGAAATGTATCATTTGAACTTCAGAGAAAAATCTGAAGAGCAGTAAGAAAAGAAGCAAACCTTACAACCTATTTTTCTTTTTTCAAATGCATAATTTAAACTTGAATGCACACTAAAACTTCTGCAGTGGAAAACCACAATACTTGTCTCACCCTGTGTTGCTTTTAAACTTGGAACAATAGTTACAGACTTTTGAATAGGGTCAAACTAGTCAGAATAACTTGTTTGAAGAGAAAGTAGTTATAGATGGCCACTTTCACAAAACATGGGATTAAAAGAATTAAACAAAAACTCTATAAACCTAGAAAGCATGATTGAGGAGGCTCCATTATATTAGCATTTTTTTTTCTGGAATATTATGAGAAAACTATATTTCTGAAGTCTGATTTAGAGTATAAGTTAAAACAATTTTGGTGCCTTTGATTGAAGAAAGTTTGTATTTTATACTTAAATTTAATTCCTAGAAGAAAATAAAAATGTTCTTAATCAAACTTTGCAAAAAAATGATTATAGTATATAGTGAATCAATGCAATGATCCACCAAAACTTAACCATAACTTCTGACATTATTTATTATGTTAACTTCACTTAATAGTGAAGAAATGATGATATGATAGGATTTGTTATGTCCAGTGCTGCAGAGACTGAAGGTTGAAACAACTTAAAAATCACATATCATACCGCTAATCTTCTGGATTATGACTTCTTATACTATAAAATGTTGTTTGTTTGTTTTTTTAGAGAAACTCATGTATAGATGCTATTGATCTTAGGTGATCAATTAGTGGCTCATACATCAAGCTAAAATATTACTTCTACTCTAATGAATAACATAGTGAGCCAAATAACTATCATTTTCCTCAGGAAAAAAGAAATAAAATTAGATACTCCAAAAAAGCAGTTGTTTAGGTAACTGGGTTTGCATTCCCATTTTGTTTTATCACTTTTCACTGAATGTACCTGAAAAATAAAGCAGGATTCAGGAGATGAATAATCTACATGATTTTATAACATACTTTAAAAGTGGAGTTATTACTACCCAAAGGCAGCTAGCATCCTTGCCCAAGTATATAAAATATATTCAGAATCGGTGTCAGATTTCTTAACACATGCTTCATGTAGGTAAAGCTACTAGGAGCATAGTGAAGTTTATAACAAAAGTATTCCACATTTTAAAAAATTGATAGTTATTTGTATTAAAATAACAAGTGAATGGCAGTTAGATATACCTGAAATAATTTCCATCATTTAACTCTTGCAAATATCTAATCTTGCTTACCTTTGGAGTTAAATTATTAAGGTATACACACAATTTGTCCCTTTAAGTGTGCAATTCTGAGTTTTAACAAATGTGTAGATTCATGAAATCAAGATTTAGAATGTTCCCATTAACAGAAATTTTTTTTTTAATTCCCTCATGCCCCTTTGGAATCAACCCCTCTCCATATCTCCAGTACTTGGCAAGCACAGATCTATTTTGTCTTTTCCAGAATGTCATATAAAATGACTCACACTATATATAGCCTTTTGATATTGACTTTTTTCATTTAGCATAATACATTTGAGATTCATCTATGCTGTTCCTTTTATCAGTAACTTACCCCTTCCTATCACTGAGTAGAATTCCATTGTGTAGATGGATCACATTTTGTTTATCCATTCACCAGGTGAAGTTCATTTGAGTTATTTCCAGTTTGAGCAATGGTGAATACAGCTGCTATAAATATTTTCGTACACGTTTTTGTGTGAACTTAAGTTTTAGTTTCTCTAGAGTATATACCTAGTGGTGGATTTCTGGGTACTATGGTAAATGGAAGCTTAACTTTGTTAATAAACTGACAGGCTGTTTTCCAAAGTAGTTAGTGAGTTTTTGTTTCTACCAACTATTGTAAGCAAGTTCAATTTACTACCTTCCAATTTTTATATTCCTAATGATTGATTATGTATAGCATTTAAAAAAAATTAATTTTATTTATTTCTCTTCCTTCCCCCCAATTGTCTTCTCTCTGTGTCCATTCGCTGTGTGTTCTTCTATGTCTTCTTGCACCCTCAGCAGCACCAGGAATCTGTGTCTCTTTTTGTTGTGCCATCTTGCCACATCAGCTCTTTGTGTGTGAGGCACCACTCCTGGGTTGGCTGCACTTTTTTCTCACAGCATGGCTCTCCTTGCAGGGCATACTCCTTGTGCATGGGGCAGCCCCACATGGGGGTACAGCACTGCTCTGCATATGGGCTAGCTCACCACATGGGTCAGGAGGCTCTGGGGAATCGAACCCTGGCCCCCCCATATGGTAGATGGATGCTCTATCAGTTGAGCCAAATCTGCTTCCCTACATAGCATTTTATTGATGGTATATCTTTCATAAGTTTTCTTGAAATATTTTGGCCATAAAAAGTAAGAAAGTTTGGACACAGGGCATGAGATGAGAGAAAATCTCAGTTGATGGTGAAGGCCTAGAGGAGGTGGGTGACCTCCCTGTCAGAAAGGCATAAAGCCCACCCAATACTCCCTTACTGAGATAGTAAAGGAGCGGCAGCCATACCTCCCCCAGGAGGCAGGTAAAAGTGCCTTGTGGCACTTTTGAGAGCTCTTCACATATTCTGGATATAATATTTTTATTAAATATGTTTTGCCAATATTTTCTCTCAGTCTTTCAAAAAGAAGTTCGTTTTTTAAAAAATATGATAGCTAATTTTTCTAGCTTCATTTGCAAAGTAGCCCAGCTGTATCTCCCACAGGAGTCAGGTAAAAGTGCCTTGTGGCTGGAGAGTGGCATGAGGCTGTCATGGCCCAGACCGTAAGAAGGCTCCTACTGCTGAGGGAGTAGTAGTCCTTTCTTTATCGAATTTTCATTTGGTAAAAAGTAGTTATGTTTAGAGTGGGGGCTCGAATGTCCAGTGGTTGTTCTAGATGCTCCTACTCCACCTTCACTTTTCCACCGTCCCCGGGTGCCTACACTTCAGATGTGAGTTCTCTCTGCACCTCTGCCCCTCCCTCAGCAGCACTTGTTTATCAGTGTTGAGGGTGGGATGTATGTGGGGAATTCTCCCTTGACCTGGTTCAACCTCACTGTTAGGTTAACTCTGTCTCCCTAGCTCAGGATGACTTTCTCTGTGATTGTGCCCCTCCTTCCTGCAGTGACCAGCATGTGCTCTATATCTTTCGTGGGTCTTCTGGGGGAGAGAGTTTTCTGACCCTCCCTCAGGAGTAGGAGCCTTCTTATGGTCTGGGCCATGATAGTTTCATGCCGCTCTCCCAGCTACAAGGCACTTTTACCTGCCTCCTGGCGGACATACAGCTGCTGCTCCTTTACTATCTCAGTAAGGGAGTATTGGGTGGGCTTTATACCTTTCTGACAGGGAGGTCACCCATCTCCTCTAGGCCCTCACCATCAACTGAGACTTCCTCCCATCTCATGGCCTGTGTCCAATCTTTTTTACTTTTTATCTGCTAGTATAGCCCTCAAAGTCACTTCTTCCCTTGTGCTGCAAAGGTGAGCTATATTGGTGTCCTAGATATCCTCACAGGTCTTTGTCTTAGAGTTCAGAGTATTTCTTTGCTTCTTCCTTTAACTCTCTGATGAGTTCAAGAAAAGTCATGATTTCAGAGTTTTTCTGAATTAGTCTTGTTTTTAGAGTGGGAACAATGTTCTTTAGAGTTTTCTGTATGCTGGATGGAAGCAGAAACTCCTCTCAGCATATCTACAACTATTTTTGTGGATCTTAAAGATAGTTATTTTTAAAGTAAATTAATTTTTAAAAAGTAGTAAACAGTCAATACCAAGATTTGTTTCTACCATATGCAATCTTACCCCCTCTAGAGGAGGGAAGAATCTGCATAGACATGAAGTATCTTGCAAAAATTGCTGAGGTTCCTGTCTTTGGAATACTCCTCCTTCATCCTAGCTCTAAAACTTTCCTCATCAATCAGAGATTTTGGATCAAAGCACTAGTAATGCAAATTTTGACCAGTTTGAACTTATAAAAACCCTTTTTCAAATGAAATGAGGAATTTAATAAGTACCCACAATGCTTGACAGAATCTATAACATATCCTTTTTCATTATAAGCCAGTGAAAAAACAATATAGAGTACCATGGAGAAACAAGTAAACAATGAAATATCACCTACTTTATGAAAACATTACAGATTACAACAAGAACAACACTGAACAATTAGGGAAAGCATTTCCTTCTGAAACAGATTTATATTAATTTCTCATTTATGTTTAGATTTTTAAATGTTATTATTATACCTATTAACCTAGAGCAAACAGGCAACAATCACATCGGGAACATTACAAAGAGATATAAACATAACTGCTGAAGTAAAAACCGTATCAGTGGTCTTGGTCACATATTAGATACTTTAAAAAACAAATTTGTTAAAGATAAAGTCTAGTTTTAGACATTCAACCAGAATTTAGAAAATAAAGAGAAAGTGAATAAAGCAATGAGAAACAACAACTTGTTCAGAGGTCTAAATTGTATATAAGAAGTTCTTAGACAAGAGTGGAAAAATCAATAGACAAAATAATGAATGGAACCAAATATCCTAAAAATGATTTTTTCTAAGCTGAAGAGAGGTATGAATCTGAAGGTCAAAAAGGTATGCCAGGTACCCAACAACATGAATAGTTTGAATTTATTTAATCTTAAAGATAAATGAAAGTACTATATAAATATCCAAGCTAAAACAGGGTTTGGTAGTGGAGGCTATCAGATAATCCCTCTATGAAGAATGAAAATCAAATTGAAGCCAGTATGATGCTATCTTAAAAATGTAAAAATGATCATGTGACATTCATCCACATAACTTTCAGATTTATCTGCATGGGAACTCAAAGCTAACTTTACCACTAATCTTTGTAACTGTTTAAGACTTTATGAAATGTGAAGTCATTTCTTGGTCTCAGTTTGTAATTCTCCCTATTTTTTCTTTGCCTAAGTGTTTTATTTTTCTTAAATTATGTCACTTTTAAAAGCTATCTTAAATATTTTTACCTTACATATTAGAAATATATTAATTGTTAAAAATAAACATTTATACAACAAAATTAAATACCAGGAAGAAGAAGAAAAATTTACATTTTGAGGGTAAAATATTGGGAATCGGGGACACTAGAACAACAAAAAGAAGTTATTTGCCTGTATATATGCAGGTAAATAAAAGATGTATTAAGGTTTTTAAGGACTTTTAAAAGAATCAACCAATGTACCCTTTTGAAAAGAGATATTACTCAGTAATACCTCTAGTCACCTGGGAAATGAAATTATATAGAAAAATAAAGAAATGAGATAATATAGAACTAATTTAATGCTAGTAAACTCATAGTACAAAAACTATATTAGTTAAATATTTCTGCATAAATAAATGAAAACCACTGAGTGTACACTTTGAATGGATTATACGAAACAAGGGAATGTATAACACAGGGAATCCAGTGCTAGAAGATGCACTGTGGTTAGCAGAACAAATATGAGAGCACTTCTCACAAACTCTAACAAATATATAATACTAATACAAGATGTGAAAAATTAGGTGGATTGGGGGAAAATACACCAAATGTAAGATATGGGCTCCTGTTATTAGTAATATTTTGATGATGCTCTTTCATAGTTTGCAACAAATATTTCACAATAATGCAAGATGTTGGTAGTGAGGTGATGTAAGGTAACTTTGTATGATGATAGGCATGTGTATTAGTTGGCCAAAGGGGTGCTGACGCAAAATACAGAAATCTTTTGGCTTTTAAAGCTTACAGTTACCAGGCCATAAAGCATAAGTTTCTTCCCTCACCAAAGTCTCTTGCCACATGTTGGAGCAAGATGGCTGCTGATGTCTGCAAGAGTTCAGGCTTCCTCTTCCTCTTAAGGTTCCATGGTCCCAGCTTCTTGCAACCTCAGTCACAGGCTGGGACAAGACTTGTCTTTCTCCCAGGACTCATTTCTCTCCAGACTCAACTGCTCAGCTCTTTGCACAAGGCCAGCTGTAAACTTATCAGGAGAATGGCTCATCTCTCTTCCCAGGGCCTCTGCTGTGTCTAACAGAGCCAAAGGGGTGAGAATTCAATGTCCTACTGACATGGCGCAATCAAAGCCTTGATCATATTTTAATCAATTAAAAGTTAAATCTCTGAATCTAACACAATCTAATATGCCCAGAGGAGCAAACCATTTACAAACATAAACCAATATCTAATTTTGGAATGCATAAATACTGCCAAACTGTTATAGCACGTTGTTTTTCAAGCTCACAATATTTAAAACACAATTATTGTTTGTGTATGTGCATGTATGTATGATATACTTCAATAAATTTTATTTAAAAAATACTTCTAAATTTAGTGGCTTAAAACAGCCCACGTTTGTTTCTCATACTCTCTGTAGGTCCAGAATATGGCAAGGTTTGGTTCTATACTTCAAGATCTTTCACAGCTACATTCAAGATATCAATGGGGATGTAGTTAGTTCAAGGCTCCACTGGGCAAGGATGTATTTCTAAGCTCAAGGTGATTATCAGGAATCATTTCCTCAAAAGTTGTCAGACTGAGGACCTCAATTCCTTATTGGCTGTTGGCTAGAGTTCACCTCAGGTCAGCTCTTGCAATATGGCAGCTTGCTTCATCAAGTTGTGAAAGCCAAGGGGGCAAAAGGGAAGGTCTGCTAAAGTGAGGAAGGTCACAATATTTATAACCTAGTCACAGAAGTGACTGTATTCTGTTAATCAGAGCAAATTATTCAGTCCAGTCTTTATTCAAGAAAAAGGGAGAACAGAGTGTATGAGTATGAGGAGGTGGGGATCATGGGGCCATTTTAGATGTTTGTCTACCACTGATGCTAAACTATCATGTCATTAAAACCTGAAGTTTTATGATGTTACTTATATTATTATAAAACAATACACAATCAGAAACAACTTTTGTAGATGGAAGGTACATATTATACTTAGTCATTTAATAATAGGCATGATCTAAATTTCATGAGTATTTCAATAGGTATTTGAGATATGGGGATATATAGGAGTATTAGTAAGCCGAAGGAGTGCTGATGTAAAAGAAAATATATTGGCTTTTATAAAGGGTATTTATTTCGGGTAGAGACTTACAGTCACAAGGTCAAGTTCCAAGTTTAATTATGTCCTTACATGGGGCACTATCATCTGGGAGCTTGATTTCCAGAGGCTTGGAATTTCCAGAATCAGTTTCTGGTTTCATTGTGTCCAAAATTTCAGTCCTCAGCCTATCTCACTCATCTAGCATTTTTTTATAAGCTGCAAGGAGAAGTTAACCAGTTTCTACGAGTTACTTTGGAAAGTTCTTCAGCTAAATGTTCAGGCTCAACATTTTCAATTCCTGTCTTCCATAAAACATCAGGAGGTAATCTTGCTAAGTTCTCTGTGACTTTAAAACACAGATTACCTTTCCTCTAGTTTCCAATAATAGTTTCATCATTTTCTTCTAGGACCTCATAATAGGTATAGCATCCATATATCTATCAACAGTCTCTACAAAACAATCTTACCCTTTGCTATCAGGCATCTCACACTTCCTCAAAAAATAAATAAATAAATACCCCTTACCTATTTATAAAACCATTCCAGCATTTTGGTAATTGCAAAAGCACTACCTCACTCCTGGTACCAAATTATGTATTAGCCAGCCAAAGGAGTGCTTATGCAAATACTAGAACTTGGTTGGCTTTTATAAAGGTTATATATTTAGGGTAGAAGACTTCTAGTCACAAAGTCATAAAGTATAATTTACTTCCCTCACCAAAGGTTTGGTGCAAGATAGTGGGCTATATCTGTGAAGGCTTAGCCTTCCTCCTCCTCCCAAGGCTCCATTGTCCCAGCTTCTTCCAATCTCCGCCATAGGTTAGGACAAGTCTCATCTCTCTCTTGGGGGTTGTTTCACTCTGGGCTCAGTTGCTCTGGTTTCTCCATAAGGTCACCGATAGACTTTTCAGCCTCTTCCTCTTCCTGGGGCCTCTGCCATGCCTATGGATCCATATCTACTTTTCTGTGTTCTTCTCCTGTGTGCTTACTTCCTGGGGATCCAGATAAAAATTCCAACTTCCCTTCTGTGTGGTGCAATTTCTCCATGAGTTCCCACCCCCTTGGTGAGTGATTGGGCCTATTGACATGGCCCAATCAATGCCCTAATCATAATTTAATCACGCAGAGGAAGAGACCAGTTTGCAAACATAATCCAATATCTATTTTTGGAATTCATAAACAATATCAAACTGCCACAATTGACATGCAACAGTTCTAATTTTCTGTGGAGGGGAAGAGAGAGGATTGGAGAAACATTTCATTCGTTTTATTGTTTCCATCAATAGTGATTTTTAAAATTAGGTTTAAGTGTGGTTCTTTCTTTACACTTTTTAAAAATATATATATTAGTCAGTCAAAGGGGTGCTGATGCAAAATACCAGAAATTGTTTGGTTTTTATAAAGAGTATTTATTTGAGGTAGAAGCTTACAGATACTGGCCATAAAGCATAAATTACTTCCCTCACCAAAGACTATTTTCATGTGTTGGAGCAAGATGGCCGCTGATGTCTGTGAGGGTTCAGGCTTTCTGGGTTCCTCTGGGCTCAACTCCTCTATTTTCTCCTCAAGGTCAGCTGTAGACTATGAGGTTGTCTGGGCTTTGCCTCTCTCCACAAGGTCAACTGTAGACTATCAGGCGAATGGCTCTGTCTCTCTCCCTGGGGCTCCAGCTTCAGCATCAGATGCCAGCATCAAAACTCCAACACTGAAAGCCCTCAACTCTGTCCTTTTCCATGCCTTTTATCTGTGAGTCCCTACCCACCAAGGGGTGGGGTCTCAATGCCCTAGTGACATGGCCCAATCAGAGCCCCAATCATAACTCAATCACACCCAGGTACAGATCAGATTACAAACATAATCTAATATCTATTCTTGGAATTCATAACCATATCAAACTGCTACAAGGAGGTTTACAGAAAAATCATGAATAAAATACAGAATTCCCATATACCACCTTATTGTTAACACCTTGCTTTAGTTTGGTTCTTTAGTTACGATTCATGAGAGAATATTTTTATAATTGTGCTATTAACTATATTCCATTGTTTACAATGGGTTTCACTGTTTTTGAGCCTCAAGTATGATTCTTTTTTAAAATTTTCAGTTCTTTCCTTATACCTTGCACAACATTTAATATATACTTCCTTATGCAGTTATGTAATTAGGTCAGATTCTCTTGAAAAGATTTTTTGAAAGCATGAGCCAACTACTTTGTGTGTGTGTGTGTCTCTGTTTCATAGCAATATTCACAGTGTTCTGCATATGGAGGGATAACATAAAAATAGTATTAAAGTGATCAACTAAAAGTGGATAAATATTAAAACAATTTTCCTCACAAAAATGTCAAGATATTATTGAATCAGAATTTGAGTGAAATCGTTATTAAGTAGAAATTCAGTTTTTTTTTCTTTTTTAATCTATATGATACTCTGTAGAAATGTGTAGAATGAGGAAGAGTGTTCCTTTCTAAAGTGACATGCCATATATTTATTCATTTTCCCAGTAGGTAGACAGAGAAAGGGACTAAATCACTGAATAAGGGCGATACTTCTTAAGCATCCAATCCCCACAGAAAGCTTTAATGTAGAAAAATGAGAGAAAAGAAAGACTATGAGATTCCCTTGTCATGCAGAAGGAGACTGGTCTGAGAGATACATACAAAATATCTCTGTGGACCACCACTCCACTCTCCCCAGAATGCACATATTTTTGAGCTGGTTTATACCTGCTGCTGTGTCACTAAAAATCACTTTTGGTGCAGCCAATTGCAGTGTATCATAGTTAGCAACTATAGCACCATCTTTGAAAAATAATTCCTTGTATTTTTTCCCAAAAGGTGCCTAAAATTTTTTTTGAAATATGGATATATAGATATTATCAGTGGAAACACCGATTAAGAAATTTGAAAAATTATGCTATCACTTCTATGATAAAAGAACCCTATTTAAATTTGTTGTGTGAAGTAAAGATGATTTTTTTTTCAAGACAGGAGACAACCAAATATGGATCAAATGTTTTACAATAACAATGAAAAGGGAAAGATAGAAGCCCAAATCATTATACTAAATCGTTTTCCTGTCATTGAATCTTATTTCACCAGTAGGTTGACTTGCTCATCAACTGTCTCCTTATTAAACTGATAAATAAAGCAAGTTTCTTTATTTTTCACATATCGAATTGTTGATGAGTGACAAATTTTACCTCCCATTTTTTAGCCAAAGTAAAATTATTCATTTATAATTTATACAATTATGTGCATGTGAATGTGAGTTACAGATATAGCTGCTTTCATTAAATAATAATGTTTCAAATTGCTTCATACTTTTTCTTCCAAAAATTCAAGCTGTGTAACTGACAATTACTATATCATTATCCTCATTTTCTAGATGACACTTCCTTTTTTTCTTTTTAACATTACTTTACCTTGCAAATGTGCTAAGACACAGATGTTCCATAGAATATAAATTAACAAGGGAGATGAAAGAAAAGAGAGGTTAAATTATTTGTCCCAAGTGACATGAGTAATCTAGTGGCAAAGCTTGATAAATTCTCAGATTTTTTCTCCTTGTGCTTAGGAATTCTATTCAATGTATATAACTAATGCTTGTAACTTTTTTTTTTTGGCAGTTTTCACCATACTGCATATTTTTTATCTCTCATTTTGAACTAGTATCAATGGTACCATAAAATGTCCTGACATTATCTTCCTTTGAAAATAAACACGTTTATATTAGTAAGATTAAAAAAAAAAATAGCATAGATTCAATCACTATCTCTAAACCACAGTTTGCAATGGTAAGGAAAATTACAAATCAGATATAAAGGATTAAGTAATTAGGGATGATGGAAGAGAAAATATGCTATTCAAATACTTTACTGATCCCTTAATTGTACTTCTAAAAGCTATTACCTTTATTCTAGTCTCAAGGTCATCATACCACTATTTAGACTGAGCTATGATTTATTTCTCAAATGAAAAATAAATGATTTTTAAAATATGGAGTCTTTGATCTTTGAATTAATGCAAATTATTGTAAAATCAAAGTTTTTTAAAAAACATTGTGTTGTCATCAAAATTTCTCTAAACTAATTCCTAAAACTTACCTTTTGTGGGCAAACAGCTATCTTTACTAAGGAAAAATGAATTGAAAGTATAAGGTAGTAACTTCTAATGTTCCAAATTATTATTGTTTCATCTTCATATATAGTCAAATTAAGCCTGGTATTTAGGCCTTATAGAAAACACAGTTTATGTTTGTGAGGGAGGTTAGCCAGGGAAACAAGGAGAAGAGGAGCCACAACATGGCTGACAGACAACATGGCTGTAAGACCTCACTGAGACCTTGAGTTTAACCTTGAAGTCTCAATTACTCTTTATGGGACCTCCCCTAGGCCCCGGATATACCAAATAGGTCTCACTACTGGTATCCACTGTTGTTGGGGTAACTAATAAGAGCTGGGGGCCCTCCCCTCAGCATTAGCAAGGGGAGGAATAATAGTTTAAAAGGTGACTACACAAGGCAGAGCTCACTGTCTCTGCCTAGAGGAGCCCGCATCAAATCTCAGTGTGTGTTTCCATCTTTCTCACCCATTTCTCGGGAAGCTCTGTTCTTTCCCCCCATTTCCCAATTAACTAAACTGGCACATTCTTAAATTATTTTATGCAACATAGCCAAGAACCTTGAGGAACCCAATACTTCCCCATCATCATTTGGTGAGCCATAGCTAGGAGACAGATAAGTGAGTGGACTCCCCAACCACTGCCATAGAATGGTGAGTTTTAATTAAGGCCTGCCTGTGCATCTTTGGTTTTGCCATTTTAAGGTTGGGGGGGGTGCTCCTGGATAGGCTCCCACAAGACATAAACTCAGTCGACACTGGAGGTGGCAGGCAAGTCCCCATGCTGTGTAGATCCAAGGAAGTTCTGGGGGGCAGGTGAAACCACCCTTGAGACCTGACACCACACGTGGCTTGAGTTGAGCAAAAGTCTTCTGGGAGTTAACCAAGCCCTCTCTGTAAGTTCAGAATGGCTATAAACCCTTGTATTATATTGTTACCTTAGATAGCTAGTTAACTCCTTTCGATTATAAGTGCCTTTAATCTTCCAACTACTGCTGTCCTCCTTTTTAGTCTGTGAAGTGCTTTAGAATGCCTTAGAAAGTGAAAATGCATTTGTTAGCAAGGCATGAGTCCCACCCTCAGCCCAACTTAGGTGTTTGGTCTGGGAACTGGACCCAGATGCCCCCAAGACCTCTAAATCTTTGGGGATTCCCAGAGACAAAGCTCTCGATCCCTGGAAAGTGGACACAGAAAGCAGGGCTCCCCAATTTCCAGAATGCTGGCTCGGCATCAGATCTAGTCAGTTCAGTCAGATCTAGTGGTCGATTATTCCCAGAATGATGAATGTGTTTTATCTTCCCCTAGGATAATGGGCAGCTCTTAAACTGGGACAACCTGCCTAGGCTAATCTTTTCCTGCCACACTATGTGGCTGCAGTATGGCTGAGAGTGGCCTCTGTATGGGACTGTGAATTCCAGTTGAACAAGTATGGGAGGGAAGGAAAGGACAGATGGATCTGAGGGACAGAAACCACGTTGTCATGTCTCCTTAAAGCAGGGGTTCGTAACAAGGGGTCCATGGAACGAAAAAAGGTTGATAACCCCTGCCTTAAAGGGATGAGAACATGCGCTCTATATACTAAACCTCCCTCCTGTAGAATAAGGAACTGCCTCATGTGACATTAATTATAATTAAAGGTTCCTGGCTTTCCTAGCTCCCTGGCTATTTCCTTGTAACACTCCAATATTTCCAGCAAGAAAGGCTGGCAGGGTTTTACCCCTTGTGGGAGGTATCTAATGGGATGCAGACCAATTCGTGTCTCCTCAGGGACCTGGCTTCTATGGACAATTTAGCTCCATACTTTGCAGCTGTGCAGAGATTTTCCTGCAGGAACTAAAAGCTGGAGTGTCCTACATGAAGTTTCTGCCATAGATAGACACCAGGAGGTTTGTGATAGGTGATTCTAAAGTCAAGTCTTTCCCTAAGCTAAGCTAAATGTATAAAATTCTCTTTTCTGTTCTCATCTGTTCTTGCTTTAACTTTGTTAGTCTGCTCGTTCCTAAGATCTTATACATCAGAATTGAGATTCACCTGTTATAAATTGGATAACAGTGAAAGATAACTTAAAAATTACTCTTAAATATCAATACTATTTTGCAACTGAATTTGATGTATAATTCACAAGTGAAATTAATTCAATTGTAGGAAAAGCAGAAAAACTTAGCAAAGTTGTTAATAATAAAAATTGTTTTAGTTGCTTAGTTAATAAACGGAAGTGCCCAAATTGTTTTAAAGTGGAAATTTACTGGAAACCATAACTAAGAGTTAAGATCATTACATAGATGCCTTATATTATAAAACAGAAGGATAATGGCTGAAATTATTGTAACTGGGTGGTTGTAGCCTAGACTTCAACTATTGTAATGGTGATCTTAGACTAATTTACCTTTGTTTTAGGTTACCCCAGGTACCCTTGCTTTAGCTCACTAGCTTCAACTAGCCCTTAGCTTTCAGTTATTGTGATGGTAGTTATAAACTGAGTTTGCCTTTGTTTATGGTTACTTCTGGTCTAGCCTCACCCTTTGCCTTTGCTTATGGCTACTTCATGACAATGTCTGCCCCCTGTGGTTCTAGGGAAAGCCAACTTGAGACACCCAACCCTGCTTTCTCTCATTGCTCCAAGTATGGAATAAATTGCTGCCTGGTGGAAATCTCAACCCTTGGGGTTGAACATCCATTCTTCCAGGCCAGCAGCAGCCAGAGTCCTGTTATCTCAGAGGACTGGCATGGTGGCCCCCAAGCTGAGTACTGATGTTCCTAAAAGCAACAATTTATGAGAGAAACTAGTTTCTCTGAGGCTTCAATGACTAGAATTAGTCTTGTGCATCCAAGGTCTGCCAAAGTCAGAATGGGAAATAATCTAAGTTCTGAAGCAAAGAAAAAGTATATTTTAAAGCATTGGGGACATTTTGGTTATAAGCCAGTAATTAAAGACTGAAATTCTTGTGCAAAACTTCATGGTCAGGGAAGCAGATGTGGCTCATCTGCTCATCTGATTGGGCTCCTGTCTACTACATGGGAGATCTATAGTTTGATTCCTGGTGCCTCCTGGGGAAGACAGTGAGCTGGCATGATAGGCAGGCACAGCAAACTGACACCACACGATGATGCAACAAGAGACACAATAAGAAGAAACAAAATGCGAGAACCAACAAAGCAGGGAGCAGAGATTTCTAGTGCCTCCTAAAAGAAGACAAGTGGGGAAGAGACTGTGACTCAAGCAACCAAGCTCCTGTTTACCACATGGAGGGCCCAGGTTCTATGCGCTGGACTTTCTGGTAAAAAAAAAAAAAAAGGTATCCCAGACTATCATGGAGAGGTGGAGGCCCCTGTGCAGTGCAGCAATGCACCGAAAAGATGATGACACAACCAGATTGAAAAAATGAAAAAAAGATAGAGCACAACGGCAAGCTGGCACAGCAGGCAGGCATGGAATGCTTACATGACAGGATGATGCAACAAGAGGCACAAGAGGAAAAACATAATGAGAAATATGACAAAGCAGGAAATGAAGATGGCTTAAGCAATTAGGAGTCTCCCTCCCACATTGGAGGTTCGGTTCCTGGTGCCTCCTAAAGAAAGAAAGAAGATAAACAGACACAGCAAGTGCCAACAATGAGGGGTTGGAGAAAGAAAAATAAATAAATCTAAAAAAAAAAAAGAAAGAAAATAAAACAAACCTTCATGGTCTCATTGTAAATTAGATTAATTTGAAATAGCTTTCAAAGAAATCTTTTACAGGTTATTTTTCAGTTAAACGTATTTTATAAAAAAATGAAAGTTTTAACTAAATTTAGTGCGTTGTGTTTGTGTTTAACTTTTTGTCTACCTTTTTGCTTGATGTATATCTTCATACATTGGGATAGTGCTTTCAAATTAACAAATGAAATTCTTGAAAGAGCTCTATTCAAATGATTAAAAATTAAATATGTGATTAATATGTGAATGAATATTCCTATAGCCCAAATTAGGCTAAGCAGGATGGAAAGGTCATATAGAAATCTGAATATAGAAGCTATTGGGAAAGGGAAAAAGATTTTCCTGAACTCTTTGACCTACTTAGCCCCCAAGGCCTTCTCTTTTCAGAAGTTCTGAGGGAAGGGCTAGGTGTGACAGATTAAAAATTCATCTTCTAGGCTTGGGAATTAAGAATCAGTTTGCCCTGTAATTACCCAATTTAAATACTTTAATGGCCTTAAAATAAGGGTGGTTAATAATTCTATTATCAAATTTCAGTAAATAAAGGAAAAGTCCTTAAAAGCTATGGAAAGATATTTTTTAAATTATAGTTAAAACAAATTAAACAATTGTACTATATTCCAGAACCTAGTAGTCAGTATACTTTTAAGATTATTCTCAGTATAAGTATTTTATTTTTAAAAAAGAGGTTTTAGCCTCCTGTAAAGGGAGGTTAAAGAACATTTCTTGCATTAACTATACTGACTTAATTTTATTTAACTTGGGTATAATCTACCTAAGTTCATAGAATATTCATTAAATAGATTAACATTATATCTATTAAATTTTAAGATAATGAAAATTGTAAATTCATGTTTAATGAAATTAAGTTAAAGAAGGAAATGCAGATTGGCCCTCTCTTAAGTGGATAAAGGAAACTTCATTGGTTAATAATTGTAATTTAATAAGCTTATTTAAATGTAAGATAACTAGTCTATGTGGTTATGCTTAATTTAAAAAATTTGTAAAAGCATCTTCTAAACTGAAGGATTTAATTGTCTAATTCCAGGAAGCCATTTATTAGAAACCTAAATTGATATTAATAACAAAAAGTAACTTGATAACAGGGAAACCTTTCAGAGGCCACCTCAGTCTGCATATTAAAGTGTTTGTAATGAAAGATAACCCTGATTCCATTGGGAAACTTCAGTTTTCATAAAATATTTGAGATAGTAGTTTTTCCAGTGCTGCTAATGTAAAATATCTGTTAATTAATGTCATCCTGGTAAAGGTGTAAATATAAAAAGCAAAACACTAAAAAGGTAAGTTCATTTGATATGGTATAAAGATTAAGAGAGAGGTTTCAGTATTGTCAATCTCTCTTGTGTATTCAAACCAGACCCAAATACCCTGCGTGGTATCTCTTCATTTGAATTATTGTCTATTGGTTATGACCACTAAAACAATAAAAGTATCCACTACATCTCTGGTTATGCTCCTGACTGGATGGAGAGTACATTGCAGCTTTAGACTCCTGCAGCAGCCAGTTATGCCTCAATATGGCCAGATATACGATGGATATTGCCTCCAGACTGGCTCTTTCATATTGCTAAGGGACACTGTGCACCAGGCCAGTAAAATAATAGAGCTTACCTTCCTAATTTCTCTCTACATACCTCTCCTAGCTGTCCTAAGCATAACCACTGCTGTGGAAACTGGGGTTAGCAGTTTATATCCAAACCCAGCAGTTCTACCACAATCTCTCCCTAAAATTAGCCAACAGCATAAAAGAACACAAGGAAGAATGCTGTTTCCATCAACTTTGGGAAGATGTGGCCCCATAAGTCACCCAGCCTTTCTCAGTCTCATGGTCCAGTATTTCATGGCTGGCCCCCTTTTTGGGTCTGTTTACCACCATCCTCTTTATCCTTTTAGTGGAAATAAATATCTTCCAAGTTCTAACTAAGTTTATTTCTTCCAGAATCAATGCTTTCCAAAACAAGATATCAGTCACACAGGGATTTCAGCTAGTTGCAACCACAGCGTTGGATCTCTCTTTCCTTGACCTCAATAGAATAGCCAAAGAGGTTTACGCCCTATCACACAGGGACTACTGCCCTAACCAATCACCCCTCAGCACTCCCTTAAAAATAAGGACATGTAGTCTCTGAGGGGAGAGATGAGCCAGGTTAGCCAGGGAATAAGGAAAAGAGGAGCCACAACATGCCTGATAGACAACAGGGCTGCAACGCCTCACTGAGACCTTGAGTTTAACCTTGAGGTCCCAGTTTATCTTTATAGGAACCTCCTCTTGGCCTCAGATATAAGTATTAATCTAAGCCATTAAGTGTGTGATAATTTGTTGTGCAGCAATTGAAAATCAATGTGATATGTAAGTGCGATAAGTGGAACAAACAGGAATAGCCTTATATGGACATTTTTTTTTTCTTTTCTTTTTTTTTTTTTATTGACTTTGTAATAATATTACATCAAAAATATATATGTGAGGTCCCATTCAACCCCGCTCCCCCACCCCCCCCTCTCCCCCCCCAACAACACTCGTTCCCATCATCATGACACATCCATTGGATTTGGTAAGTACATCTTTGGGCACCTCTGCACCTCATAGTCAATGGTCCACATCATGGCCCATACTCTCCTCCATTCCATCCAGTGGGCCCTGTGAGGATTTACAGTGTCCGGTGATTGCCTCTGAAGCACCATCCAGGGCAGCTCCATGTCCCAAAGACACCTCCACCTCTCATCTCTTCCTGCCTTTCCCCATATCCATCAGCCACCATGTCCACTTTTCCCAATCCAATGCCACCTCTTCTATGTGGACATTGGATTGGTTGTGTCCATTACACCTCTATGTCAAGAGGAGGCTCAAATTCCACATGGATGCTGGATGCAATCCTCCCATTTTCAGTTGTAATCACTCTAGGCTCCATGGTGTGGTGATTGTCCTTCTTCAACTCCATCTTAGCTGAGTGTGGTAAGTCCAATAAATCAGATTGTAGGTGCTGGAGTCTGTTGAGGTTCAGGACCTGGCTATCACATTGTCAGTCCAGAGATTCAAATCCCCTAAATATATCTTAAATCCCAACGTTAACTGTACCTCCAGCACATTAGCATGAAAGTCTTATGAAGGGAGATCCCATCTGAGTCCAGATTCATCACACATAAACACCATTTCCAAAGAGGGGCCATCTGCCCTGGTAGTTAACCCCATCGGCCATGGCCATAACTCTCATGGGTCTCTTTAGCCTTCAAAGGAACCAATATCTGGGGGTTGTATCTGCTTTATCTGTCTCTCTGACTCTGCTCAGTTGTGCATGAGGGCAATCCTTCTGCCAGCCTCCAGACTCTTTTTTAGAAACTCGTAGCCATATAAACTCATTTCTCCTTTCCATTTCCCCCTTACTTTAGGTCAAACAGCATTTTAAAGTCATGTTATTTTATGTAGACATGGATATTCTGCTGATCCGCATTGAACCTTCCGTATAAGGTCCTTTTCCAGTTGCAACATCAGTTGGTATTTGATAGTGGTCCCTCGTTGCCAGGGAGGCTCGTCCCCGGGTGTCATGTCCCACGCTGGAGGGAAGGCATTGCATTTACATGCTGAGTTTGGCTTCGAGACTGGCCACATTTGAGTAACATGAAGGCTGACAGGAGGAAATTCCCAGGCACAGTGTTGCTCTAGGCCTTGTTCTTATTTTAGGTTTATCAGCTCACAAGCATAGTCATTAGCATCAGGGGCTCACTGTTGAACCCTCACTCCCTCCAGGTCCCTGCCGCTGTACCTGGGAGACTGTCGCTGCTCCCCTAGGGACCGCGGCAGAGCACCACTGGCCAGGAACCCAGTACCCCCCCTGCTGTGGTTTTTAATTGTTGCCATTATGAGTATATCCAATCATTACCATGCCCCCTGGACATATGTTCTGTACAGACATTTTCTTCACTGAATTATGTTTCCCCATCATTTGGGAAAATTGGGACTCAAGTTCAAATGTCTGTTGGGTCCACCTGACTGAAGTAGTTCTCTCTTGATGTCTGAATAACTAAAAGCTATAAAGAGATGAAGAGATGTACATGGACTGGAAGAGTCATTTCTTACTCATTCAGCAGTCTTTCAAATATTTTGTTTTTGATCTTTTAGTTTCTTTGTCTGTGACAGCCATTATAGAGACATGGAAGACAGGATATCTAAATGTCTGAAAGAAAGAGAAGTAGTTGGTGATACAAGTTCTGTGAGCTGTCCTTTAAAAACAAAAGGCTTCATGCTCTTAATACCTCTTATAGCTCTATGCTTAAGAAAATTTCTCTAGCTGCTGAAATATACTCGGTCTGCATGTAGGGAAACCTAGAGTGTCCCCAAAGGGAGGTCTCAACACAAGATGAAGATTTGTGGAATTTCCCAGCTTCTTTGTCCCTACCCAGGATATCTGAGAGATATATTCTAGGACATGCTTTATATCAGTCCTCCAGAGGAATGAAGCTCAAGCTTCCCACATGGGCAACATGCTGAATAATGCACACTTTTTTTTTTTACTTCCTTCCTTTCTCAGACTCTATTATTCTTTCTACTACTGTTATTTCCTAGGATCATTTCCAAGTAAAGTGATCAAATGAAATTACTCAAAGACTTCTCTGCTTCTGGGGAAACAAAAGGTAAGGCACAGCTTAACAGAAAATAACAATGAAATTTCTATTACGGTGTAAAGATATGTGTGAATTGCAAACATACAAGTTGCCATTCTATTTACTCTACCACTTTTCAGCAAAGATGAAACTGCCTATTAGGACTTATATAAATGACAGTTTCCTGAAAAACTCAAACAATTTCTTCACACCTATGGAAGCAAAACAAACCTAAGGGCAACATCTGTGTTTCCAAGAGCAGAAAGGACTATGAGAGCATATCACAGTATAAATTAGAATAAATTTTATTAAGAAGTTTGAATTGTTAAAGGTGATGGAATTGCACCAAGTCTCTGCAGAGTAGGGAGATCCCAGTTGAAACAATTTATTTCTGTCTCTATATTTTGTGCATACTCTATATTCCTACTTTTCTCCCATCCTACATCTTAGCCCTGCTCACTACAATACAAACATTATAATGTCTTGTCAGCCATTCATATTCTAACTATGTTTCTTTTGTGTCCACTGTTACATATTTTAGGTTTGTTGTGGCTCTTTATTTGTGTTTCAGAACTCTCAGAGCAAAAGACTTTGGAGTAACTCAAGGTAGGAGTCGAGGTGGGAAGGAGAGAATAAAGGGGATAGAATGGTATCTTGTCTTCCCTCAGTCTCCTAACTCAAATTGGGGAGAAATACGCTGAGGTAACTTCAGCTGAGTTTAACAGATAAATTTAAATGCTCTCGGGGACTCAACTCAAAACTGGAAGGCAATTTGAAGAGGGAAATAAAATACAGGTATTTGGGTAGAGACAATTTTAAGCTCATTGAAATGTATGTGAAAGAAGTTAACATGACTTATTTATGTGTATGTGATATTTGACACTGCCTAATAGAAAATCAGGAATATTAAATGCAAACCTGACAATTGATAACATTAGGGCATGGCAAGGAAACATACTATTGTATAGTGTCACATTAAACCATGAGTGGGCAATTGAAGTAGTGAAAGACAGCTAATAAGGGTGTCAGTTTGTCAAGAGTCAGGTTTTACATTCTATAAAAAGCTAATTACACATTTCTCACCAAAACTTCTTTCATTGGAAATTGCCTAGAGCATATGAATGGGAATAAAAAAAACACTTGCTTTAAAATTTGGGTCTGGTACTTATAAGCTAAATTATTTTGGGCAATGGCTTAGTTTCCCAGGGCTGCCATAAAAAAATACTATGAACTGGGTGGCCTAGAGCAACAGACATTTAATGACTGAGTTATGAAAGCTTCAGGTGAGAAACAAGGTGTCAGCAGGGCCATGCTTCCTTTGAAGTCCATAGAGAAGAATATATTCCATGCTGTTTCTATTTTGTGATGATGACTTGCCAACAATCCATGGCATCCTTTGGCTTATGGAATAACTCAATCACTGCTTCCTTCATATGATTGTCTACAATCTCTGTATTTGTGTCTAAGTATCTCCTTCTTCGAAGGACATAAGTCATACGGGGTTAAGGCCCAACCTAATTCAGTCTGGCTTCATCTTAATTAATAACATCTTCATATTTCCAAATAGGGTCATATTCATGAGACCAGAGATAAGGACTCAAACATCTTTTTAGGAGACACAATTTGATCCATAACAGGCATTTCTGAGCCTTAATTTTCTTACATATAAAATAGAGTATAAAATAGGGTTTAACAACACTTATTTCTAATAGCTATTATGTTAATGAGATAATGGAAAAATTCATCAACTGATGCCTGAATATTATGTATGTTCAAACTCTTCCATCTTGCTATAACCCTAAATTTATGTGTGGTTTTGCATATTTTTATAAAATTATTGATGGTTTCCCTTGTAATTTAAGGGTGATATAATAGTTAAGATGGGACTGCAATACATAGTGGAAATGAGTGTCTGTCTCCTTGCTTCAGAATACATATGAAATACTTATTAAAATGGAAGCCACAGAATGAAAGAAAAGATGGAAGAACTGTCACTGATTGCTGGAGACAAAGAAGACAAAAACTAAAAACAAAGTGAGATTGTGGATTGGATCCTGGAACAGACAAAAGACAATGAGGAAAAACTGGTGAATTTCAAATAAGGTCTGTTGCTTAGTTAATAGAAATATTAACCCATGTTAATGTCTTAGTTTTGATAAACGTACTTTGATTATACAAGATGACGGCATTAGTGGAAACTGGGTGAAAAGTATACTAGTATGTTAGTATATTTTTCAACTTAAGTCTAAAACTAGTTTAAAAGAAAATATTGAAAAATAGTTGTAAAAAGTATCTTTCAAGGAAAGTTATTTTAGAATTTATACTATATTTGTTTGTTAAATAAAACTACATGGTTTAGAAGATTTCTCAACGTTGATTCAACTCTAGGATTTTTTTATATATCAATAATTTAAAGATATTCTCATAATAGATTTCTATCATGTGTTGAAAGATTGCTAGTATGTTTTTCCTGATACTTAACTTTGAATAATACAGGATACACATACACACATATATATACACACAATTTATAGGAAAGACCATTATCTGAGGTAAAGTATAAGATAAAAAATATGGAGCTCTTATAAAGTTTTTGTGAATTCTGAAAATTATCTCTCCCTGAAAAATATTTTTGATACGCTGGCAAATTTTTATTTAAAGTCATATAATTTCTACATTAACTAAATATGATTTCACTTCTTACTAAATGCAATTAGATATGTAGGTAATGACATATATTAGATTTCTTCCTAAGTAGAATTGTTCAACATTATTACCATCTCAGCACCTGTTTTCGCTTACTCTTTATCTTTGTGTTTGTGCTTGTCCATGTATGTGGATCTCTGTGTATTTATGCTATGCACTAGCATGAGAGGATGCTGCATCCACTTTTTGGCCTGTGTCTCCCCCCAGAGGCCCATAGAGAAGAATTTGCTCAAACATTTGTATACAGTGATATTTTATTATACTAAGAAGCACTGTATCCATAGGTGTTCATAGATGCATAATATGAGTAGTCAATTGATAGGTTATTTGAAACCTAACTCTTTTATAATTTGGAAAACCTTCTTGAAGAAAAATAGTAAAGTGAAACAATACAAAATTACTATGTATTTTATATTATCTATACAATTAAGCCTCATTAATGTTAGTGTACATTCATCTATGATTCTTGATTTTGTACTATACTTTTGACAGTTTATTAATTTTAAGGAAAGCTATCCTAAAATCTAAGAGATGATATTTACTACTAGTACACTTAATAGTTTGGGACAAATCATTTCTAAAAATAAACATTTTCTGAAGATGAAGACATATACACTAATATTGAATATTGTTTTGTCAGCTACTCTTCATACAATTGTGGAATTCTAATGAAGTAGCCAGGAAAGTAATTATACTCAATTTATCCATCTCTCTAATCACTAGGATCAGATAATGGTTATTTTGTGAAAGAAAAACTTCCCTTGGAAACACTTTTGTGTAGTTATATTTTGCATTTAATAATAGTTGGGCAAGAATTTTAGCCCAAGAGTAAATCTCATCATGTCTTGTATGTTGATTTGGCTATTGTCATAACATTACATGAGTTTTCTCTTTATTGGTTTTCTTGCCCCTATTTCTTGCTCGGTGCTGAGCAAAGACGCCAGTCCATCGTACCTGCCACTTTATAAACTTTTAGGCATTTTTGAAATTTTTGAAAGCAGCATTGAGAAAACAACTAATCAGTTAGGACATTCAATTTTGTACCTAGCAAATTGCTTTTCATAGGGGGACCAGATAGCTCCTGAGATAGGTGAAAGGATGAAGAGCCTATAACCTTCAGCTTGGCCTTTGCACTTGGCCTGACTTGAGGGTGACAGAAAACCATTAGCCTTTGCTTGCTGCTTATTGACCTGTATGAAATTAGTTGATGGATCTCATTCAGTTTCTAGTGGACGAGTGCATGGATCACATTTGTTTGCCTTGTTAGGTGGTTCCAGAAATATAGATGGATTTAGTAGGCTGTGAGGTTAAACTACTAGCCCACTGGATTAGGGTTGACTTTCATTGGAGGAGAACTTACTCCTGCATAGCCCACACTCTAAACCTATTCAGTAAGTAGACTAATGACTTATTTAAGGTACTGGGGAATTCAAACCATACATTTAATATGCTCTAATTTTCTCTAAGGCTATGAATTAAAAAGTTGTTCTTATCACTTTTGAAGCTATTCTCTTCCTTACTGGATGAATGCTTAGGGATCAACGTAAAATTATGGAAATATTAGTTCATAGGTATTTAACAATGTATTACCAATAATGACATGAGAATAGTTTCATTTTTAATTATTATTATATCTACAATTATTTCTCTTCTCCATTCACCATAGTCTGAACTATATCTGTCCTTCAGGCAGAGGATTCACAATTCTAATTTTTCTTGGCTCTTATTTTTGCTGTCTCCAAGAGTGTCCCCTACTTTCTATGACCTAAGCCTCTATCCCACAGATTGATCCCTAATTCACATTAAATTTCCATGATAAAGACATATATCTAATATTGTTTACTCCAAAATACTCCAATCTACCCTAATTTAATTCTCCTTCAATCACTGCCTGAATCACAAAATTGAACAATTTATCATAGTTTGTCTTGTATTGTTGTCTTATTTGCTATTTTTATATTACTCTTATCTACCTAATAGATTACAATCATGTTGAAAGTAGGGATAATGCTTTGTATTTATTCTGTATTTCCTAGACTATCTAACTGAGGGAACTTACAGCAGGCAGGCATAAACTTTTACGGCATGTCTGGAGACTATTTATCTTTCGCATTTTCACTGAAGTGTATTAGGATTGCAAGTTTCATTGGTCACCTTTCCTTTAAATGAATGTAATTAAAAAGAATGTAAAAGTAGCATTAGATAAGTACTTTTTCATTTACTAATGTATTTCATCAAAACTAGCTATGTTTAGACAAGAAACAGAATGATGACCAAGGAGATGGTGTTGTGCTTTAAAACTTTTGTTCTTTAAAGTACTCAAGAAAATGAGAAGATGACCACAGAATGGGAGGAACATTTTCCAAATCACAAGTGATAAGGAAATTGCACTTAGAATATGTAAAGAACACAACACAAAAATAAAAAAGACATAATTCAATTAAAAAATGAGCACATGATCTGGATATTTGTCAAAGGAAGATATACAAATGCCCAATAAGCACATGAAACTATGCTCAACATCATTAATCATCAGGGAAATGCAAGTCAAAACCATAATGAGATATCACTTTATATTAATACTTACTAGATGGCTAATAACAAAATGTCAGATAATAACAATTGTTGATGAGGATGTGGATAAAATAGAACCCTCAAACACTGAGGGTGGGAATTTAAAATGGTATAGCCACTTTGGAAAACAATCTGGCAGTTCCTCAAATAATCAAATGTAGATACAGAATTACAGAATTGCATATGATACAAAAATTACACTCCTAAGTGTATACCTACCAAATGCAAACATACTTACATGCAAAAACTTGTGCATGACTGTTTATAGAAGTTATTCTTAATAGATAAAAGGTGGCAACAATCCAAATGAATGGGTAAAAAAAAATGTGGTATAGTCATTCAATGAAATATTTTCTAACTATTAAAATGAGGAAAATACTGATACAGCATGGGAGTACTATAATACAGCATGGGAGTACTATAGCATAGATGAACCTTGAAAACATTATACTAATCAAAGGAAGCCAGTTACAAAAGACCATATGTTTTAGTCTACTAGGCTGCCAAAATGCAATATAACAGAAATGGGGAATTAATAACATAAGTTTATAGTTCCAAGGCCATGAAATTGCCCAAATCAAGGCTTCATCAGGTAATGCATTTTTCCCGAAGACCAGCTGCTGGGGTCCTAGACTCCTCTCTCATATGGTGGCATCTGGGGGTCTCTCCCTTTTTTTCCTGGTTTCATTGCTTTTAGCTAATAGGAACAATGGCTTTCTCTCTCAGCTCCTGTCACTTTCTCTCTGTTTCTGTGGCTTTCTTCTGTATTGCTGTGTTTCCCTCTGTATCTCTCTCTGTATTCATCCCATTTATAAAGTACTCTAGTAATAGGACTAAGACCCACCTTGAGTTCACACCCTGCTGAAACTGCCTAATCAAAAGAAAGTCCCACTTGTAATATGTTTACACCCACAGCAATGGATTAGCCCTACGGACATGGCTTTCTGGGATCTGTAAAAGCCTCAAATTACCACAACATATCTTTTATGATTCCATTTATGTGAAATGTCCATAATATGCAAGTTTATAGAGATAAAAACTAGTGATTACTTACAGGTGATTAGTGATTGCTTAGGGAAGTGGAGGAAATGATAGCTAAAGGGTATAGGAATTTTTTTGAGATGCTGAAATTGTCCTAAAATTAATTATTCCATATATCTTTGAATATAATAAGAACCATTGAGTGGTGCACTTTATAATAAAATACTTTTAAAAAAGTGATTGCAAAATAAAGTTGATAAATTAATTTGTTGCTGTTCTAGAGTCCAGGTAAAGTTTTAAGGTGACTACTGCAAACCTGCCTTACCAGTCATCTAACTTTCTTTGTTAACTTCTCCATTTATCTCAATTTACTATTTACTGTCCTCTACCTATGGTTAGTACTGCTACTAATTACCTTTAATCTTTTCTGTTTTAAAATACATTACATTATAAAAATGTGGAATATTCATGCTTCTCATATTGCAATGTAGGATTTCTGTAAACTTGGTATTCCCCTTTTGTGTTATGATGGATGTTTTTTTGACATTTTTTGCTCTGAGCATTTACCATTGGATAAAGGTTGCATGGAACTATGACCCTAAGGGGACTTTCAGAGGCTGCTTGATTTTGCTTGACAATTTAGCAGAGAAGTGCCTACTGAATGAAGGAAACATAATGGAAGAAAGGTTCACATTTACATGCTTGAGTCTCGTCTCACTTCCAATAAAACCCTCTGCCCATACACACACTTATATGCATTCACACAGCTGGTTGGGGAGCGGGTGGCCTGAAAAGAGGAAAGTAAACAGAGAAAACATTAGGAAAGATATTGTTGAGAGATTTTGGCTCTTTGAAGTTTTTTCAGGGTCTACTCCTGTATACAGGTTTAGATATAAAATCTTAAACTATTTACAGTAGAATCTATCATGAGATAATTAAGGTCTAGAAATGTGATGAATTGCTATCTTTGCTATGTAAACATAGTGAAACTGGCTGGTAAGATAGGGACTCAATAGATGGATCTGGAACCTAGCAGAGAGTCCACATGGACATCAATAACCCCAAGATGGCTGCTGGAAGTCCTCCCACACACACACAAAAGATCCTGCCATCCAGAACAAAGACTTTCTCTGAAAGCCAGGAGAAGCCCTGGATAGTCCCCAAGGATTTTATCATTGGGTCCTCACAGGGAATTGATGGGAGTGTAATTAATCAAAACAGCCAACAGCTGGAACTACTCCCCTGCCATTAGCAAAGGGGTGGAAAAATTAACAGTTCAAAAAGTCATGCATGAGGCCTGAACAAGTGCTCTCACTCTCCTACTCTCTTGCTTCTGGACTCCTGAGTTCTCTTTCTTGCCCCTAGATTCTGACTCTGACTGCCTTCTCCCTTGCTTGGATCACCACACAAGTAAACCTGGGGATTTATAACCTGTAATGGGGAATTGTAGCCTGTAAATCAGTCCTCTTTATCACTTTTCAGTCCCTTCCTTTCTACCTGGGATCCCTGATCTGTTATTTTTTCCCATTTCTCGTCCCTCCCTGCCTGAATAAATTACTGGCCTAACTCACCGACATGCTCTTGAAATTCACTTCTGCAGCATAGTCAAAGAACCTAGATAAAATCCGGGAACATATTTGATGACCCAGCCAGGAGTATATTAGTGAGTGGAAACTATGGCTTGCAGCTTGTTTAATGCCTTCCTTTGGTTCTCCATTTTAAACAAGCCCACATGAGATGTAATCCCATAGGAAGGCACTGGGGCATGGGAATTCTCTGTGTCTGTGCCATGTGCCCAGGCTTTTGAGGTCTGACCCCAGTCAGAACATCTGGGTGATAGGGCAGTGGCTCAAATCACAGCCCTGCCAAGACAGAAGTTCCCCAGCAGAGCACTGGGCCCTACAAAGCTTCTTTTTCAAGCCCTTTTAGCAGCTGGAGTCTTTTGTCTTCAGGCCTGCCTGCCATTGTCTTTTCCCACCCCTTCCCCTAAGGTATGCATGGCAATGGTGGAGAACCTGAGGCTTGCCCCTCCCAGCAGGTCCACACCTTTGCAAGTGGCTTTACTTTCTGACCACACCCATCTACCTGGAGGATGAAGTAGGAAGGTGAGGGGCAGAGACAAGATTGATATTATGGGAGTTCCCTTCCCCAGGGCATTCACAGGCCAGGATATTCTTGCATAATTAAACTTTACCCATGTTTTTACCTTCCTACTTCTTGCTACTGAATTTCTCTTTGCAGGTTAGTGCTAGAATGCTTTGGAATGTTTTAATAACTGTGAACCTGGGAAAATACCTTTGTTAGCAAGGAAACTATTGCCTCAGGGCCCCAAGGCCTGTTAGCTAGAACAATTGATCACTTTATGGTCTTTTGATGGCTGGTTTAACTGGGAAACTAACAGGCAGTAAAGTCATAGAACTAGGTACTGCAACTAAGACTTCTTGAAGGATAGGAGGAAGAAAGTTTCTTTGGCATGGAGGACACCTGATCTATTTGATCTGCCTTCTAAGTCCAAGTGGCCCCGAAAATTCCCAGTGGAAGGGTTTCTGATTCCCAGGGTGACAGGAACCAGAGAAGTAACTCTGAATATTCCCCAAGACTTTTGAAGGCTTGGGCACTTCGATTCAGAGAACAGTTGGTCTCAGACCCTGGAATGTAGGGGTGTTGAGAATCAGAGCAGTAAACACTGAATGACCCCATTCCTTGAACCCATCCATTCAGAGAGCAGCCAAAAATCCTCTGAGACAGACATCTCAAGTGCTTTGATTTGAGGCCACTGCTCAGTCGCCTACCAATTTGGCTTTGGCACATTGATCTGATATCCAGAATCAGATATCCCCTAGACCTAGGTCACACACAAGGACACTTGTGGGCCAGGCAGGCTCTGAAAATTGAAATTCTCAGGATTCTGGGACAGATCTTCAGCTCCAAATTATTTGGAGAGGTGAATGTTTTAGTCAGACTAGGACACTGGAGCTCCAGAACACTCGACTAAGAGATGCTTTCTTCATTCTTCCTAGAATTATGGGCACAGTCTGTAGCATACCTGCAAACTCCCCATAGGAATATCTTCTTAAGAATCAGGAAATTTTGCCTACTGCTAGTCTGTGTGGCCACAGTATAGCCAAGAACTGCCTCTGTATAAGACCCTGAATTCCAGTTAAAACGGTGTAAGAAAAGAAAACAGATAGATCTGAGGCCCAGAAACCACACGCTGTGTCTCCTTAAAGAAATGAGGAAATATACCTCACACCTCCATTAATTTAAACTTGGTTGTGCCTACAAAAGGTGTGAATAGTGATCAAGATAAAGAAACCTCATGTGACATCAATTAAGATCAAAGAGTTCCAAAAATGCTAAAGGTATAAAATTCTCTCTTCTGTTTTAATCTGTGCTTAACCTTGTAGTCAACCTTAAAATCTGTGTTTAACTCTGTCAGTTTGCTTGTCCTTAGGAAATCAGATTTGGGGTCCATCTGTTACAAATTGAATAATGGTGAAAGGTAACCTAAAAATGAGCCTTTAAATGTCAGTACTGTCATGCTAGTGGATTTAATGCATAAATCACAAGTGAAATTAATTCAGCTACTAGAAAAGCAGAAAAACCTTGTGAAGTTGTTCAAAAAGTAACTTCACAGTAGTGAAACCTATCTGGAAGTCACCTCAATGTGCATATTCAAGTGGTAGTAATGAAAATTTGCCTTGATTCTATTGGGAATTTTCAGTTTTCATTTCTTCAAAATAAAAGTAGTTTTTCCTCTACTGCTAAAGTATAAAACCTGTGTAATTAACATCTTCATGGTAAAGGCGTAGAAGTAAAAAGCAAAGTACTAAAAGGTTAAGTTCATTTGATATGTAACACATTGCACTGGAAATGTTTCAGAATGTATAAAAATCAAGATATAGATTTCAGCATTGTCAAACTCTCTTGTACATTCAAACCAAGCTTTCAATACAGTGCAGGTTGCCTCTTCATATGAGTTATTGGCTAGGTTGGTCACTGACACTTAAAACAATAAAAGTATCTACTACAACTCTGGTTGTGTTCCTGAAGTCAATGCAAACTATGCTGCAGTCCTGCAGCAGCCAATGATGGCTCAGTATAGCCATATGTATAAAGGATATTGCCTCCAAACTGGCACTGTTTCATAGTGCTAAAGGGCACTATGCAACAGGCCATGGAATATTGGAACCTACCTTCCTAACTTCTCTCTAGGGTCAGTGATGCTGCAGCTTTCTCACTGTCTGAAGAACATATCAAGTGAAGCAATAAATACCAGAGTATTGTGAATAGAACTTAAACACAATTGGCATTATGGCTTGCTCCCATGGAGATGTAACATGTAAAGTATTGCAAACCTATAACTTAAATCTATTGCAGCTCAAAGAGAAATTTATACACTAGGCAGTATATTAACCAGTATTAAGTACTGTTCCTCTATCCTAATCTAGATATATGCCTGATGATTATAGTGATATCTTTTCTATTCTAGATCATGTGCAGAGGGACATTGAATATGTTAAAAGTACTGGTAAACTTCTAAGTAATTAATGAACATGTCTATAAGATAAAGGAATGGCACCTTGCCTGAGAGTAGTGGGGCCAACCACCCTTTTACTCTAAAAAGCCACTAAATTAACTTGGGGACAACCTCTCACAGTCTTCACCCCACACCAGGTGAAGGATGTGCTTGAGGCCAGGGGCCACCACTGGCTTACAGGTAGCTAGTTAATTAAATACCAGGCTCAATTACTAGAGACCCCTGAAGTACAGATAAAGGTGTGTCAGACTCTTAACCCAGCCACCCTACTAGTGGTAGAGGGCCCAAAGTCAGATCCTGAGGGGCTCCCTCTCCACTCCTGCCTTGAGACTCTTAACCAAAACTACCCAAGAAGGCCAGATTTTAAAGATGAGCCTCTTGTCAACCCAGAGATTGAATGGTTCACAGATGGAAGCAGTTTTATTGAAGAAGGAATTAAAAGGTCAGACTATGCAGTGGTTTCTCAATTTGAAAACATAGAGGCCAAAGCTCATCCCCTGGAACTTCAGCCCAGAAGACAGAGCTGATTGCCCCTACCCAATGTTTAAAACTAGCAGCTGGGGAAAAGGCTAATATTTACACAGACTCCAAGTATGCTTTCCTTGTCCTTCACGCTCACTCTGTTGTATGGCAAAAACAAGACTTTCTTACTAACAGTGGGTCACCTATTACACACAGGCAAGAAATTCTAGACTTAATGGAAGCTGTACTGTTACCTCATGAAATAGCAGTTATGCATTGTCCAGGGCATCAGAAAACAGACACTGATATAGCAAAGAGAAATGCTCACACCGACCCAGCTGCTAAAGCAGCAGTGCAAACCCAGGTTTCCCTCCTATCCTTTATTCCAGCATCTGTACCAGTACTTGAAGTTGCAAAGTATACCCAGGATGAGCAAACCAGGGTAGCTAACCTAGGGTTCACCCTGGAAGCTGGCATGTAGCTTGTTAAAAAAAAATTCAAGTCTTCCTACCAGGAGCAGTGAAGTGGAAAGTCCTTCATGGACTTCACCAAACCTCTCGTCTGGGGAAGGATGCCCAACCAGCTTAGGCAAATGGGTTTTTGAAAGACAAAGCCTGGTGAAGACTGTCAAAGAAATTACTAGGAGTTGCTCAATTAGAGCCAAAATATAAGAAACTTTACTCTCTGGTTCTGATCACTTCTATAGCTATTAAAGTTAAAGGAATTTCCAACTTGGTACACTAATCCTGAGTGAAGCCAGCTGCCCAAGGAAGTGCCAGCTCACCAGAAGCACCTGACAGGATGTACGAATGCCAGTTATTGGATGGCCCAAAATACCTCTTCAAGAAACAAAGCTAAGTATTGTCTGGGTCTCTAACCCATCACCCTTAACAAAACACTTGTCTGTTTTCATTTGAAAAAGGCAAAGCCTCTTCCCATTCCTCTCTCCTACAATAGGAATTGGGATTGGCAATTTATACCTAACCCCATTGTCTATTGCAATTTCTCTCTAGAGTTAACCAACAGCATAAAATAACTCAAGGAAGAATACTGTTTCCCACCAGCTTTGTGAAAATGCAACCTTTGCAGGCACCAAGACTTTTCTACTTCTATAGTCCAGTATCTTCTTAGTGGGACCATATATTTTCAAAATTTTAATCAAGTTTATTTCTTCCAGAATCAACATCTTGTTAGCCATATGGAGACTTCATCCAGCTTCACCCAGGATGCCAGATCAATCTTCCTCCAACCAAGAAAGAATAGTAAGAGGGCTTTACATCTTGTCAGGTAGACCTTACTACCCCTATCCAGCATTAACAAGTTACAGAAGAATGATCATCTCCCTTCAGCACCCCTTTAAGATTTAAGGTGTAAACTCTTTGCTGGGGGAATGAGGCTGACTAGTAAGATAGGGAATCAATAGATGGATCTAGAACCTGGCAGAGAGTCCACATGGATATCAATAATCCCAAGATGGCTGCTGGAAGTCCTCCCACACACAAACACAAAAGATCCTGCCATCCAGAACAAAGACTTCCTCTGAAAGTCAGGAGAAGCCCTGGATAGTTCCCAAGGATTTTATCATTGGGCCCTCACAGGGAATTGATGAGGGGGGTAATTAATCAAAACAGCCAACAGCTGGAACTCCTCCCCTGCCATTAGCAAAGGGGTGGAAAAATTAACAGTTCAAAAAACCACACACATGGCCTGAATGAGTGCTCTCACTCTCCCATTCTCTTGCCTCTGGACCCCTGAGTTCTCTTTCTTCCCTCTGGACCCTGATTCTAGCTGCCTTCTCCCCTGCTTGGATCACCACACAAGTAAACCTGGGGATTTATAACCTATAATGGGAAATTGTAGCCTGTAAATCAGCCCTCTTTATCACTTTTCAGTCCCTTCCTCTCTACCTGGGACCTGATCTGTTATTTTTTCCCATTTCTCATCCCTCCCTGCCTGAATAAATTATTGACCTAACTCACTGACATGCTCTTGAAATTCATTTCTGCAGCATAGTCAAAGAACCTAGACAAACTCTGGTAACAATAGGACCATTAAAGTATATGAATGCAAAGAAGGGCTCTGGGCACAAGTAATACGTCTACAAGCATATACATAAATTGAGCTATCATGTCAGAGATGTGTCTGTTTCTTAGGAGTTCTGTTATCAGTGGAAATTATTAGATGACTATAACTTCAGTGTGTAACCATTGTTTAAGTCATCTGCTATGAACATAAATGAAGTTTTAAGCTGCATAATTGCATAAAAGTATTTTGTTTGAATGAAATAATAGTTAACAGCTTTTAAAATCATTGACTTAAAACTGGAAAAATAACTAGGAACCATCTAGTCAATCCTCTTCACTTAGAGAAGGAAGATATTGGATAAGAAAATTGTGGTATATTTATAAAATGAAATACTACTCCATGATTAAAAGAAATGTAGTTATTATGTTCCAAACAACTTGGATGAATCTCACAGATATATAATTGATTGGTCACTATTTGATCCATCAGACATAAATAAGATAATGCTAAATTATTCCATTTGCATAATGAGGAACGAAGAAAAATAATCTGTGTAATAGAAATCATAAAATGATTGCTGAGATGGTGATTAACTAGAAATGGGAATGAGAAAACTTCCTGGAATGATGAAAATGGTCAATATGGTAGTAGTTATATGGATGCATATATTTGTCAGAACTATTCCAACAGTAGGCTTAAAAATCCATGCATTTCACTGTATATAAATTATATATTTATTTAAAAGATGGAAGAGAAAGATTAACCTACATTAAATATCTACTTAATAGCAGAAATGGAATTGAAACCCAGGTCTTCTGACTCTAAGGCCAGTGACTATTTCTGCTTCAACCATTTTTTATTTTTATCAGATATATTGCATAATGGTAGATTAGAGTTGTCTAATTAGATGAACACTTCCAGGGAATTATGAATCCTAAGGCTTTATAAAAGTATGGATGAAAAACTGTTTAAACTATGTTCATTCAAGAACTCTTCCAAATACCACTTAAGAATACAGATATATTTTTCATAGCAAAATTTGATTTTATTTAAATGTTTGGCAAAATTGCCCTATATCTGTTAGCAACTCTACAACATTCTTATCTGTATAGGCCTTTGTCTTGCCCACAATAGCATCAAAGATCATAGAGTGTCAATCAGCTATAACATATTGTCAGAAGATTGGACTAGAAACTGCCAGAGGATCATGGCATTACATCCTGAGAGACTTGTTGAAATTCAGGCAGTTACTGGGAGAACTGAGATTAAACATAGGTCTCTCAACTCAGGTCATTGCTTTTTACTTTTCTTTCTTTCTTCTTTATCTTCTACTATATACATTTTAGTGTAATATGGACTTTAAATTTTTAAATTGCTGAAAATAGAAGAAAACCCCAAAAGACCCTTTACTATTAAAATTAATACCAGACTTTATTGTGGTAGACAAGTGCAAGCAAGCAGCTAGCATTTAAGGAGTGCATGAATCCTAAGTGCTGTGTATTAACTCATGAAAACTTCAAAACCACACTTCACAGCAAGAGGGGTTATGATTACTATATTATAGAAAAGGAAACAAAGAAAACTAAGCCAACTCCTTGTCTAATGTCATTCAGTAAAGAATTGGTGGAGTTGGGATTTTAATCAAAATAGTCTGACTTCAGTGCACTTGAAAATAATCACTGTTCTTAACTTCCTTTCAATATCAACTTGTAAAAAGCCATAGCTTTCCTAAGAATAAGCAAAATATATAAAAATATAATGGAAAAAATCTCAGTCTCAATGGCAAATTAAACTTCAGAGCCCTTATTAAAATACCTATGAAAAAATGGCATAAAGCCAGAGCTAAATCCAAACCAAACAAAAAAATATATTGAAGGAAATGATAGCATATCCCTAGTTAGGAAGAATGAATGTTGTATAGATATAAATTTTCCAAATTAATTATGTATGTATGGCTGAATCACATGGAATTACTTTGTGTGTGTGTATATCATAAAAGGGGAAATATTGGCAATTTGAGATGGTTCAATAAAGTATATTAATTTTACAATATATTTCCAAAATACAAAATGTATTCTTAAATTGAGTAAGGAAGCTTATTTTTAGAATACCCAAAAGAGAAAACATAAAGAAATGGCTAAGAAAAATTGGACGAGAATCACAGTAAATTGGGACTTGACTTACTATATATCAAACATATTGTGAAGATACAGAAATGAGAACAGTATAGTTTTGGACAGAAATACAGAAATGGATTAATAGAACAAAATAAAGAGACAAGAAAGGAAACAATTTATGTATGGCAATTTAGTATATTAAGATGACATTTCAAATTCTTGCACAAATGAGTTAATAAATATTAGTTTGTGATGAATGGAAAGATTAGAATCCACATGAAAAAAATTGTTTCTGCTTATAAAGTAGACATAAAAAATCCTAAATGATCAATGATCTAAAAGTAAAAGGGAAACTATAAAATGATTACACAAAAATACAAGATGATATTTATCCATTATTAGCATAGGGGCAAGTAAGACACAAAACTCAGTCTGTAAAGGAAAAAAAGGTATATGAGAATATATATATATAATATATAAATAGAGAAGTTGTAAATCTACAGGACACATAAAGAAAATAGAGAACTCATGCAACAATAAAAACACAGCCAATTAATTGTGAAAAAATATTTACAACATAGTGGTAGACAGAATCACTTGTCACAAATTGTCTTTCATTTCTGCTCTTTCATGACTGGTTCAGTACTGTCATGAATTTGACATGGCCATGTGGCTTGGTTTGATCATATTTTGAAGAGATAAAGTATGCACTTTCCAACTAGAGGCTTTAGAAGTGTTCATTTCTAGAAAGAGGTAAACTGAGAATATCTGAACCTAATCTCTAGATGAGAATTTCATCTGATTATGACCAGGTAAGAGTAGCTCAAATTTAGTCAATCTGCAAATCTATGATCAAAACAAGATTCAGGGCTTGTTTTTGTTTTGTTTTATTTTTATGAAGCATTATACTTGACTGTTACAATAGATCACAAAGTATTTCTAATAGTGTATACAAGAAGCAAATCAATAAGAAAAGAAACTATATAAAAATCGAATATAAGAAAAATTATTTTTTCTACAAATACCTGAAAGTATATTTGAATTTCAGTTGCCCCATTTTGTTTAACTCTTTGATAAATTAAAAAAAACAACAAAGGTGTGCGAATTGAGAGGAAATGGGTACTTTCAATCATTACTGTGGGAATGTAAAATTGCATGAGCTTCGGGGCATGAAATTCAACAAATTCTACTAAAATGTCAAATAGCCATACTATTTCATCGTTATTTACTTCTAGAAATCTAGAGTTCAGGATTACATGCATGCTTGTTTGAACATATATCTAAAAGGATATCCACTGCAATGTTGGCTGTTTCTACTGAAAAAAAAGAAAGAAAGAAAAATGATTCATATGTAGAATGAGGTATAAGGTAGATATTTGTAAAATTACATGAAAAAATTTTCAGTTATATTATCATTTGGGAAAAATAAGAATAATATTATCTACTCTGATCTTTATTTCTGGTAAGAAGAAATATGTGAGTACTGTATTAGTCAGCCAAAGGGGTGCTGATGCAAAATATCAGAAATGGGTTGGTTTTTATAAAGGGTATTTATTGGGTAGGACCTTACAGATACCAGGCCATAAGGCTTAAGTTACTTCCCTCACCAAAGTCTATTTTCACATGTTGGAGCAAGATGGTTGCCAACGTCTGTGAGGGTTCAGGCTTCCTGGGTTCCTCTGGGCTCAGGTCTTCTGTTATCTCCACAAGGTCAGCTATAGACTATGAGGCTCTCTAGGCTTTGCCTCTTTTCACAAGGTCAGCTGTGTATTATCAGGTGAACCACTCTGTCTCTCTCCCTGGGGCTCCAGCTTTATCATCAAACTTCAACATCAAAACTCCAAAGTTAAAAGCTCTCAACTCTGTCCTTTGCCATGCCTTTTATATGTGAGTCCCCACCCTTTGGTAGGTGCCCTACTGGCACAGGAGGTTTATATGATTACTTAATCAAGTAAAACTATGAATCCAATATAATCTAATATGCCCAGAGGAAAAGATCAGTTTACAAACATAATCCAATATTTCTTTTTGAATTCATTGATAGTATCAAATGGCTACAAGTACTTATATAAATGTTAGAAAAATTTTGGAAAATGTATTACAAATATTTAACTGTGTACACTTGAGAGATGGTAAAGGAAATAAGAGATTGATGTAGGAGTCATAAATATGTGCTCAATGTTCTTAGTTGATTTTTTTCTTCCTATAAACATGAAGGAAAGATTTTAAGTACATTATTAAATATGGAAGTAGAAAAGATTAAAATACAAAGGAATGTTATTGGAGTCCTTCCTTCCTGGACTAATTAAAATGATAATTATAACATATTGATTTCATGACAGCATTAGAATAAAATATTTAAAGTTATTAGATGTCTCCAAATTCGAATTCATGTGAAATTTATTAACCATCTTTAAAGCTGAACAATTCCAAATGAGAAGCTATTACTCTATGAATGCTAAGACTAAATCGTTGGTTTAAAGTAATCAGTCATACAGTTACAAAGAAACAATCTAAATAGCCTTATTACTGTGGAAATTTCATTCTTGAGAGTTCTAAAGTAACTGTGTGTAGAGTCATAAAGATAATTAACTTTTTAGTAACGCTGACACTACGTTGACTGTAAAATTATTAACATAACGGTGTATAGATCTTCTTAAATGCCATCTGTCATTTGGTTTGCAAGAGATTAGCAAATAGAAATTCAATGAAAATTTCTGGTTTGTTTTATAAAATGCTACAATGAAATTTCTATATAACGTGGAAGTCTGATATATTAAGATGTTGCAGTTATATCTTTCCTTGTATTAGATGAATCCATTTACTGCGGTTCCTTTATACTTTTCAAAGATTATTTTTTCATTATTTCTCAAAATATGCTATTTACCATAATGTTCTAAATGGTATCTAGGAGTCACTGGATTATTCCTCTCTTTTAAGCTTTCTGAAAAAAAAAAAGTCTACTGCACTATATCAACAATATTTAATATTTATGTTTCAAAATTGTATAGATTCTTATGAAGCATGTTTTAGAAAGTACACTGTATACATATATTCTTAGTTTTCATTAAAATAACATTTTATATTTATTTTTTTCAAATTATTGAAATGTTGGTGATTCCAAAAGGTAAATCTTGTTCTTATAATTTTATGCCTCTTTTTATAAATTTTATAAATTCAGAAATATTATGGCTCTATTTCCTTTGAGTGACTCTGTAATAGTCCTGCCTCTATTACTGTATTAGAGTGTGTTTAGAATATTTATCACAAAAATAACCACCATGAATAAAATTATTATTTTTCATAACTTCTCTGAAAATCCTTTGGATTACAAAATTGCCTTTGTATCTTGAAGGAAACATTTGAATGAAGGATTATGGAAAGTTTTTTCACTTCCTTATGGTTTGTGACATAGTAAGTTTTAGCCTTTGGGCAAATAGCATTTCTCAAATCAATATTGCATATTTTTGAAACAGAAATCCAGAGTTCTTAACCAAGGTTTATAAAATCCCATATTCAAATAAGGAACAGACTGTAAGTGAATTTAAGTGAATAATACAGAGAATAAAAAGTATAATTTTGAGCATTATATATCTTCACCTGAGGCAAATATTCAAAATATTTCATATTTTTCATATTCAAAATAAAACTTTTAAAATGTAGTTAATCACTTTAGTGACCAATACCAAGTCACATGGACAAATTTGTGACTGCTTATTATGGAACTCACAGAAAATTTTATTTAGTCATGGTCATCAGTATGTTGCCCTCTCAATAATTTATTCATTATATTATTAAGGATTATATATAAATGTGTGTGTGAGATTATAATCTGGGCTGACATATACATATATGTATATAATTTCTTAATGACACTAAAGCTAGGCAAGAAACTTTTATGTATTCTAGATACAGTTAAGTTTTAATATTATCATTTATGTAATATTAAGGTCATTTTACATTTATTTGACAAAGAGACAATCAAAGATAGTAAGCAAGTATAGTATAAACCAAATGACATAAGGTGATTATAGAAACAATGCTGTCTATACCAATTCATGTTAAGTTCAAGTTTATGTAGACTAAAGGACTATATTTATAAATAAGGGGGTAAGAAAGTGAAGAGTCATTTGTCAAACATCCAAAATGCCTCAGGTGCTTTAAATATTTAATTTTTTAAAATTTTTATTTCCACTTATATGGCTGAAATCCTTTTAAGATCATTTTAGTGTTGTGGAAATCTGGACTTAAAGCCTTCTTTGCACGTTTAAAGTCACGGAATTACTTGAAAATTTTAGAGCCAACATGTGAATGCAAGTCTTTCTGATTCCTAAGGTGGTTTTCCAATATGGTGTGGTTCTGCAGCTGCCACTGTACTTAGAGAGCTATTTGAAAAAATCTTATATAAATACTCAAAAGTTCAAAAATACATAAGGAAATCTCTATGAATATGGACAGTCTTTAAATTAGACACAAGTGCAAATTGCTTAGAATTGAAAAAATATTAAAACAATGATTATCAAATAAGGAACAGTCTGAATATCAATTGCTTTTTAGTGCCATCCAGGTAATCTTATAAATTCATTTTGTCACCTTGATATTGTTATCTACCCTGTTTACAAATGCTCCACTTCTCTTTCTAATAACATATTTGTGATGGTTTGGAGCTGTACGCACCCCAGAAAAACATGCTTTTAAACTTAATCCCTTCCTCTGTGTGTGTACCTATTGAGAGTGTACCCTTTGATGAGGTTACATCAGTAAAGGGTGGCCCAGGTGGGTGTCAATCTTATTACTGGAGTCCTTTGTAAGCAATATGAAACTCAGAAAGGAAGAAAGAAAGACACAGGAAGCAAGAAGCTTCAATTCTGTGGAACCCAGAAGAGAAAAGAGAGGGCAGGAGAGGGCTGCTATGTGCATTACCATGCAACAGAGGAGTCAAGAACCAGAGATGCCGGCAGCCAGCCTCAGAATCCCACGGTCTTCGAGGAGAAAGTATCACTTGGATTAGGCTTTCATTTGGATTTTTCTTGGCCTCAAAACCATGAGCCATCAAATTCCCATTGTTTAACCATTGCTTTGTGTGGTATTTACTTGAGCAGCCCAGGGAATGAAAACAATAGTTGGGTTGTACTTCTCCACAACTTCTTTGAAGTCAGGGATAGCTGAGTGACTTCTTTTGGCCAGGGAAATGTGACAGAATTAGCATGTGTCATTTCCAGACAGAATTGTTAGGGTTACTCTGCATTTTCCCATGCCGGTGGTAGTAACAATAGAAACATATACGCAATGATTATTGCAACTTGTATGTGAATATATTCACTCTTCCAGAAATTTCTGTATCTGGAGGAAAGGACCCAGAAGTTTTGCATGGAGATTGAACTCCTGATAAATATATGACATGTTAATTATTGAGATTCATAGTTGCATGGTTATTTCAGGACTGTGGGAGAAGAATGAAAGACATTTATATGCATGAAGATATTAGAGCTTCAATTAAAAGAACACCTTCTAGGAGAAGAAGGAACATGGCAATAATAAAACATTTATCATTTTCTAGGCTAGCCACAATTTGGTTCATACTTGAAGTCACTTAAGGGGAATGGGAGGAAGAGACGAGATGTGGAGGCATTTTCAGGATTCGGATTTGTCCTGGGTGATGCTGCAGGGATAGTTACCAGACATCGTATGTCCTCCCATGGCCCACTGGATGGAACATGGGAGAGTGTGGGCTATGGTGTGGACCATTGACCATGAGGTGCAGTAGTGTTCTGAGATGTATTCACCAAATCCAATGAATGTCTCATGATAATGGGGGGAGGAGTGGGGTGAAGGGGATGGGTGGTATATGGGGACCTAATATTTTTTAATGTAATATTAAAAAAATAAATAAAGAGAAAAAAAAGAGTATCTAGTGGTCTTGGTGGTGGTATTAATATTAGAAAACAGAAATTTATCTGTTGAAAACTATAAAGTGGCTACACACATCTGTGCTGTGAATATCTACTATAGGTAATTTCTGTTCCTTACCTCAAGGAGCTGCTTTAAGCAAAATTAGCAATTGTAAAAAGGCTTTCTTCAGAACCTTGTCCTGTTCTAGACAGTTTTTTCTTCTTAAATGGTTTTCCTTCTTCACCCTTTCCAAGAGACACCTAAGATTTATATGTGCATTATTTTTCAATACAGAAAACCTTTCTTCCGAAAAGATGGGCTAAACCTATGTACAGATTGGTACAAATAACTGGTAACGTTCATATTAGTTTCTTGTTCCACAATTATTTGCTTCTTAAAAATACACAAAGCATTCAGGTAACAAGAGAAACTGGTATTGGTGGAATTTAAGAGATCAATGAGTTGTTAGGATTGCTGTTTTTTAAGAAAAAGTGAGCCTTTCCCAAAGTTCCCCAAATCACATCCTGTAGAGCATGGCCTACTCAATTCTTTCCTGTTCTACCTTTCAAAAATGTTGAAAGAGCTCACTCTGGATCACCACTACTACTTGTTTGAAGTTTTTCAAAAGTGACCTCAAAAGCAAAATATAGAGGCAATATGACAAGACAAAGTATTATTTTAAGTAGTTTGAGGATATCCCTGCACAACTCTATCAATATAGCTCACCAGCTGTTGTTGTATGAGTAAATTTTCTTTAGAGATGATGATTTAGGTTTAGTTATCTGCATTGAGGTCTAAAACTAGAAATACATTTTATTTGAAAGAGCCACAGATAAAATTTGGATATGTTCGAAAGTGAATAAGGTCTGATGCAGGGAAAAGGAATCACATTTTAATGAATTTATCTTCCTGCTCAAAAACAATGTCGATGCTTTGCCCCCACCACCACCAGTACCACATTTGTAACTACGTGCCACTAAAAGAAACTGCCGGCTACGTTTTTGTCACAAGCAACGAAATGAAAGGCTTTCCAGAACAGCTTGTTGGTGCCCTCTATTGATGTTTTTGATAGCTCAACCATTTCAACAAAAGAAGCCAGCATGATTTTTTTTTCTTTCTCTGCAGAAGAAATGGGAATAAAATTTTCCTATTTTCATGATGTACATTTTCACCTTTAAAAACGTGGATGTGTGCATATGTTTTACTATGATGCCAACTTTCCTTTAGTTGGCTATAGATTTCCTAAGCTGGATGCACTTTCAAAAGAAATGACACAGGACATTAACATGATTGATAAATGCAATCTAATTTTGAAATTTCATAGATTAATACACAAACAATAGGTATTCTGAATAAATAGCTGGCGAATTTCTATTTAGCAATTGCCACTTGCAGCAAAACGAATTATTAACTAAGTCTTTGATAGTGATGCTCTGAAATAATTTTATGGTATGCAACCAAACCCTGGAAAAATGTTCTGCCTCTACACTTTACTCTGATACTAAGTCATTCATTAGTTCTCTGGCTTTTGTTGTTCTTCCGGCTTGCATGCTTCTAACATATAAATTGGAAATTTTTTATTTCACCTTTACAACAGCATTTCATTGATTTTTTTAAAAAATGAGTTCTCTCTCTAATCTAAAAATGAATATTTGAAGTAAAGTTGACTCAATTTTCTAATAATAGACTTTGCAAATAAAATGCAATTTCTTCTTAGTTAATTTTGATTTCACGTAATGGACCAATATAAGTTGCAAGACTACATATCTTTTTTTGCACTTTAGTGTCTCTTTACCTCTCTTTCTCACTCTTTCTCATTTCTTCTCTCTTCATTCTCTTAGCTTATTTCATATTTCAAATTTATCTCCTGCTGGGAAGTGGATTTGGCTCAACTGATGCTGCATCTGCCTATCATATGCCTATCATCTGCCCACATGGTGAGCTGGCCCACATGCAGGGCTGATGTGCGCAAGGAATACCATGCCATGCAGGGGTGTCCCCCACATAGGGCACTCCGGCACACAAGGAGTGTGCCCCCACAAGGAGAGCCACCCTGAGTGAAAAATGTATAGCCTGCCCAGAAGTGGCTCTGAACACACAGAGAGCTGATGTGGCAGGATGATGCAAAAAAAGGAGACACATATTCTCTGTGCTGCTGACAGGAATGCAAGTGGACACAGAAGAACACTCAATGAGTGGACACAGAGAGCCAACAATGGGGTGGGGAGAGGGGAGAGAAATAAATAAAAAATAAATCTTTAAAAAAAAAAATTTGTCTCCTGCATTTTCCCTGTTAATAAAATTTAAGCTTTTTAAGGCTAAATTGGAGCAAGTCCAATTTAAATTTATTAAGGACTTTGCCCATTGTTTAGAAGATGGGCAATCATTTCCTTCATACTATAAGGCAAATAGAAGTGGTGAAAAGGATTGTGGATGGAATAGGTACATTTCTAATGACTAATAAGTCATCTCTTTCTTTTGCCCTTCTTACAACTTTTGAAGGGATTGTTCAGAGCACTAGAAATACTCATTTTAAATAAACCAAAACACAAAATAAAACCCAGAACAAGTTAAAATCGTCTAAAGATTATTTAATTGATTCATGAGATTATAAAGCACTTCTAGGTAATTGAAAGTTGATAATTTTTAAAAATATATAAATTACTCAGCTATCTGGGTCTGTCTAGCTTATTTTAGGTATTGGTGTTTTACCTCAAACTCTAACTAACAAATAATTTAGTTTCCTCCAAAATGAAATTTCCTTTAGAGAACCATATTAATAAGTATAATTATCCTGTATATATATTATTTATTGCTCCATGATAGAGCATCCCTAAACATAGTCTCTTAAACAATAACATTTATTAACTCAGTTTCTGTGTGTTAGGAATGTGGAAAAGGTTTAGCAGGTTCCTCTATATCAGTTTCCCCCAGAATATAATCAAGGGGTCATCTGGGGTTGCAGGCATCTCAACGCTGGACTGGAGAAGCATCTGCTTCTAGTCACACTCATGTGGTTTTAGAAAGTTCACTTCCTTTTGGGTTGTCAGACTGAGGACCTCAGTTCCTCACTGGGTACTGAAAGCCTTCCTTAGTTCTTTGTCACATGGGTTTTTCCATAGGGCAGTTCACAATATGACAGCTTGATTCATCAGAGCAAGGGTGAGAAAGGCTTCTGAAAAAATGAGCAAGACAGAGTCTGAGTCTCTCATAACCTAATCCCACCACTTTTTCCCTATCTATTTATTAGAGGTCCAGTCTACACTCAAGGGAAGGAGATTTGTCAGGGCCTGAATACCAGTAGGCAGTTATGGTTTTGAGCCATTCTAGAAGCTGCTAGAACAATTTATAAGCAAATATTAAACTAATAATAACTATCAGTGACCCAAATATACCTATATTTAGTGGTGTAATAATCTAAAATATTAACACCGGCTTTCCTTGGTGATTTTACATTTATTTATGGATTCAGCCGTTCACTGGGCTAAAAGATGATAGGTTTCTCTCTATAATTTGTACAGTTTCTTCAGTTTATTTTACTTTCTTAATAGCTATTTTTTAAAACTTAGTACTTTCTACTAATTTGGCTATAAACTCCATGCATATAACCATAGACAGGTTTTGACCAAAGTAATTTGTTCAGTGTCTTACCTTTTAAAATTTTATTTATACTTAATCCTTTTTATTTTTCTGTGTCTCTGAGAGAGCTAATCCTGGAATTCAAAGAGATATAAAGTGAATATAATTTTTCTTTCCCTTTTACCAAATTTTTCTAACAATAAACCTTTCTGGAGCTTAAAAGTTCCTTTTTTTAATAATCAGGTCAAAAATTCCATATTATCTGACCTAGTCATTTCTAGCTAAGAAACATGTAGTCATTTGGAAGTAAGGAAGTAAGGTTGGATAATATGAGTGGAAAATAAGATTTTTGTCTGGTGGAAGGTTCTAGTTTTTGTTTTTAATTTAGTTTATAGAACAAAAAATGACTTTTGAAAACTCTTTGAATCTGACATAAAAACTTACCCAGACTGTACCATATGAATGTGTCTCTGGGATATAGTAGTAAATATACTATAATGTTTTATACAATGTTTGAGTGTTGAAGGTTTATCATAGTATATTCAGAAAAGTAAAATATATATATAAGTATATTTATTATATATACTTATATATATAGAGAGAGAGAGAGAAAATGTTTTTTATCCTAATCTGTCTTTTCAACTTCAATTTCTCATTTTTACAATGGTGAAAGAAGTAGAGAAGATGAGAAAATAAGATGGAAACTAAATATTTGTTGTTTGTATTCAATGTTTTGTAGTCATTCAAAAACAATTTAAATTATAATTATTAATTAAAATATATTATTGCCAGAGAAGTAGATGGTGAGAGAAATAAAACAATCTATAAATCAGAAAGTAACTGTATATATTGCTATATAGGTGGAATTGCATATAAAATTGAAATTTCAAAAGAATGAAGAAAGAAGAATAAAATATTTTTGGAGTGAAAAAACAAAAAATATTGGTTATGAGGTTTTTGGATAGAAATAAAATAATTCCCTATTCTAAACAATAAAACAAAATAAATTCCAGAAGCACTAATGCTTTAGATATAATGGGTGAAGTCATAAACTTACTCAAAGACACATGAATGAAAATGAAAAGAGAAGATTTTTTAAAGAATGATCACATATGTAAACATTGTAAAAATAAATTATTTAACTTTATAAATTTCATTTACACAAAAAGTAAAAAACAGAGAAATGACAAACAGAACACTTTATAAAATATACATGATAGACAAATCACTATATTTTTAATATATAAAGAGCTTTTATGAATAAACAATACAAAATGAACATGCCAAGAAAAAATTGGCAAAATCACATAATACAAAGTTGGGGAAACTGTATAATGTCACTAGTTAATTAAAAACTAATAATAAACATGCCTAATAGTTTGCCATTAAAAAATGTAATATCTTACATTAGCTATTGCATGAAGATTTGAACACTGTTATACCCTCTAGTTTGGAATCTATATTGATATATATATATTCTTTGTGGTGGTGATATGCTAAGAAAAAATTTAGTCTGTGTTTTGACTCACGATGTCCCCTTTTTCCTTATTACAAAGAAATTATAAAGAACTTCTGAAAGGACTATTTCAAATAATGTTTACATTTTGTTTATATAATTATTAATACAAAACACCTTAAAATTCATTACATTAATTAGAGTACATGACTGCAAAAATATATTAGACTGTTAGGTAATTAAGCAAATATGCTTAATAAAACTAATCATAAAAAATGTACACCTTTATCTCACTTTGGTAAAATATGTATTTTTGTGTGTGTAGTATAATATATGTAGACAAAAAATAATTAAAAGGTACATATCAAAATCTTAACAATATATGTCTCTAGGTGGTGATTAAAAAATTAAATATTTTTAATTTTTTCTTTACTTTTGTTATTTTCAAAATTTTCTAAAATGAACATGTATTTTTATGAAAAACCTTGCTATTTTAATGTCTTTGATAGGCATTTCCTTTGTCCTTATTCATCAGTAAGTCCAACTTATAGAACATTTTTATAGTATTCCATTTTACATCTGCTAGAAAGAATGATTCCAAACAAGAAAAAAGTTTAAATAAAAAAACTTTATTTTCTTGCTTAATATTTATTAAGTGAGCCTTAAGGCATACTAAATTGAAAAGCACCAATAACTTTGTAATTTAATACTTTTGATGTGAAATTATACATAAGTTTTATGTGCTGCAATGGAACATTAAGGCCTGCTTCTAAATCGATAGCAGTTTATGTCCTTTTTTTTTTCTTATACTGGCTGCTATTGTGTTGAAGTCTTACTGGCATTTTCTCGCTATTAAAAAGGGCAATATGATTCCCTATAAAAAATTCAATTATTAAAGTCTTTTTTAGATTTAATACACACTACCACCAAGTCTTTTTTCTCTACCACTTGAGATCGTTTTAATTATCTTTGCAAGTAGAACACTTTAAAAAATTTCTTAATTTTTACACGGAAATATATACACCAAGACCTCTATAGCAGTGGTCTGTGAACTATTTTATTTTCTTATCAGAGGAAAATATTAGCATTATTTACAAAAATGTTTATCTATTTTCCTCCCTTTGTCAAACTGAGTATCTAGTGTGTCTGACACTTTACAAAAGGTTCTGAAATACGAAAGTTGCAATGAAATATAGCCAAAATAATTTGTAAGTGGCATTAAAGTTACTACACTATTATCAATCAGATAAAAAATCAGAGCTTATAGGTGTGGAGCTTGGGGTAGGTTATTTTTTCTGATTAAAAACTTTGTTGATAACATTTTCCTTCTTTATACCTGAGAAGAACATGAACCTATTCATCATTTAAGGAGTCTTGCCTTTAATTTTACCAACAATAATAGGGAGATAAAAATCATAATATGATATATATTGTCATTACATTTTAAATAATAAGAGCAAGAAGTATATGCAAGTTATTAATCAATAGCTTTAATTTTATCAAAAATTCTATCAAAATATTTTAGGTGAAATTGATGTTGTATTTATTTAGAACTATAAACCTGAAAATTTTGGTAATTCTAACTCATTCAACAACTGTATTTGAATCACATATTTAGGTACCTACTAAGATGAAAGCTTCAGATAGCGTATGTCCTAACCAGGGATAACACAAAATATGCAATTTAATAAATTTATTATAATGAACCTCTGAGGAGATCCACAGAGTATAAGTGAAGGCATTGCAAAGGAATTATGTTAGTAGAACTTTAACATTAACATATGAATAATATTTGTGCAGATAAATGTTATTGAGGGATTATGGCAAATAAAATTGGATGAACAGAAATAAATTTAGAAAAAGTAGATGGGATTAGACATAGTTTACAGGAACTATAGGTCAAAGATAGAAGGATAAAAGTTTTAGAATATTGGCCGTGTGATTTAGGTTCAAATGGGGGAGAATATCTTAAGTAATTCTATGGATTTTGCATTTGATTCCAGGGTCCATAAAGAACAAATGAAGACTGTTAATCAAGGAAATAATTTGACCAGTGCCATGCTTAAAAAAAAAAGACGAATATGTAAAATATTCTGAAGATAACAGAATCTAAGGAAGACAGGGGTATTTCAATGTATTGCAATAAATTGAATTACAAATTGCTGAATTTCTAATTTAAGGTAGTATTCATAGGGATGAAAGGGAAATATATGGTACAAATTGTCACAAACTAGCAAATGGTAAATGTGAAAGTCAATAGAGAGACATAGTGAAGGAAGACCAGGAGATAGCAGAGAGGTTTTATGGTAGTATTGTGTGTGTGTGTGTGCATGTGTGTACATGTAAGAGTGGTTCCAAGACACTTTTAATGTGCAATCCAATCTTCCCTCTGCTCTGCTAGAAATAGGAAAACATACTTTTCTGAATCTATGATTATTAAACCATACCCTTGTTTTCTTTAATGTTTAGAATTATTCAAGGTGTTCATTATCTAGGTCAGCAATATAATGATGATGATGATTATATTGTATAAAAATTGAAGGCTAGAGGGAACCAGCAGGATGGCAGTGGAGTAGGAGCTCCTGGAGTCAGCACCTGCTACAGAGAAGTTAGTAAATACCCAGAGATATCCGGATCTATCACAAGCATCTCTTTGGGGGCTCTGGAGACCAGAAGAGCATCCTGCCACATCCCTGAAGGAATGAAAGAAGGAGACTGCCCATCTAAAGAGATGATTCATAAATTGAGGGCTACACACCATGGAGGCCAGTGCCCATCCTCCACTGGAGGCATAAGCCGCCTCAGGAGCTGTTCTGCGGTTGGAATTGAAAGTTCCACTTCGCAAAAATGGGGGAGGAAGAGACAGGTGGGCATCAACTTCAAATATTGAGGAATAAATTTAGTCGGCTAAAGCACAATCTTGAGAACATCTAAAGTTTGAGCCTGTCCAAGACAGAAAGAGGCTGGTAGCCACCATCTTAACTCAGCACCTGGCATGAGGAGAAATGGGGTGTACTGAAAATCACAGTGCTGGTAGGGACTGACTTCTTTCTATCCAGATCAAATTGCAGGTCTAGCCTAAGCCCCAGCATCACCTCTGGGAGGGAGGAAGCTGGGGTAACCTGCACCAGCCTCATTGGAAGATTACCAATCAAGTTGCAGAGGCCAGCGATTGTCCTACTTTGGCAGTGCAAGCTGCCCTAGGAACTATTCTGTGGCTGGAATTGGAAGATCCATTTCCCAAAAACAGGGGAGGAGGAAACTATTGGCCACTGATTTGGGCTACTGATTAGTAGACTCAGCTGGCTAAGGAATAACCCTAGGAACAGCTAGGGTGTGAATCTGTCCAAGTCAGAAAGAGGCTGGTTGCTGCCATTTTGACTCCACCCCCAGCTTGAGAGGAAGCAAGGTTGACCAAAATCACAGTGATGGTAGGAACTGGTTTCTTTCACCCAGGTCAGCCTGTATCCCTAACCTAGGTTTCAGCCCCACCTCTGGCAGGGAAGAGGCTGGCAGGCCTATCCGGGTAACTGCAGGTACCTTTGACTGGCATAGACTGTATAATTAAAAGTCTACCAGGGCAACTGTGGTCCTTTTGGACCCACATTGCATACATTGCTGTCTACACCTACAGCTCCCCAGGCAGGGGCAAAAGGGGTGTGAAGCCTCATCATTCTCTCTAGGCAACTACAGTCTAGGCCTGCATGACTTGGATTATTTCACACAGTTGTGACTCTGTCCTTCCCCTGGCAAAGAAGAAAGTTGGGAGAAGTTTCAACTGCCCCTAGGGCAATGAGGGAAGCTTCAGCCTCCACAGCTTATAGCACCAACTACATCCTTGGCTCCTACTGCACAACAGCAAGGGAAAAAGGGCAGGAAGCCCTAAACTAAAGAGAAAAACTGCACCCAGAATAAATACTCTAGTAATCCAGATGTCAAGACACCAACTAAAAATTATAATCCACACCAAGAAACAGGAAGCTATGGCCCAGTTAAAGGAACAAGATAAGCCTCCAGATGACATAAAGGAGTTGAGACAACTAATCATATCTAAGATTAAAATAAATCTCCTTCATAAACTCAGTGAGATGGCTAAAGAGAGTAAGGATATTAAGAAGACATTGGATGAGCACAAAGAAGAAATTGTAAAAAATGAAGGCTATGCTGGGCATAAACTGATCTGTTTAGGTGGCTATAATTTTCAACTGGACAAACAACAGAACTACATACTGTGGCTTAATGATAGGAGGACAAAATGAAGACTACACCTATGTGTCCCAGCTTATCTGTAACCTGAAAAGTTGCCTTTACCCAGGCCAAGGGAGCTTGTAAAATGTTTACTTTTTCTACTAAAGCATAGCAGTGGCTCCTCTACAATATAGAAGCTAAGATTTGTGTTCAGAAAATAATCATTCCTTCCCCACCCTATTCTATAAGAGGAGTGAAATGCAAACCCCCATTAATATTGAGTTTTGACATGTATTTTGATTTGTCCAATGGAATCTGGGCAAAAGGGGCAGTGTATCCCATTCACAAGCAGGCAATAAGAAACATCATGCATTTTTCTTCCTCCTAGCTTCCAACCTCTGCAGTGAGTAGATGTCTCAAGCATCTGCCATTCCTTGAGCCTGGGCACTGGAATGAGACACAATGGAGTAGACCTACCTCCTGAAGAAAAGTCTAGTTGAAACACAGTGTGAAGCAGGGCTTCTCCAGCTAACCCTGCATTTTTAAATTGTTTATGCCACTGAGATTTTTGTTTTATGTTACACAGCAATAGCTGAAAAATACACTCAGATATTAGCTTTATTTCAGTTTTTCTAGTGTTTGATCAAAGACTAAGAAAGTGATGCAAGAAGTCAAAAGAATACCACTTAACTCTAGAATACTTTCCATACTGAACTGCTGTTGACTTTATGTTCTGGTGCTAGGCTCAGAAACTTCACACTTATCTGTAATAAATCAAGCACTGGTAGCTAATTATATTCAAATATTATGGTGATTGCTTTAGCAGTATTTTCTAAGTCTAGGATGTAGACTTTGATATTAGTCATGGAATTTTCAAGAGCCTATTTTAAAAGAGGAGATTATGGAGAGATCACATTATTTTTGAACATAAATTAATATTTTGCTGAAAATTCTTTCCAGATAAACATCCAGGAGTTTGCCAGTCAACAGAGTAGAAAAGAAAAGGAATTTTGTGATTTTTTATAATAACCCAACTTAGTGTTAATCTGTTAACCCTAGAAAAATGTTGCACATAAAATAGTCAACTGCAGACCTAAGGCACAATCTTAACAAGGCCTAAACAGGCCCAAGTATGCAGGATTTTAATCAAATCATGGTAATAAAAGCTGTATATGGATTCCGATTCCTTTATAAAAAATATGAGTCCAGTTCCTTGGCTAACAAGGCCCTACTATGCATAACAATTTCCAATGTTCTATCATTAACTAGCCATTTGTCCCATTTCTCAGTAAGCTTCAACCCACTTGCTTTCTTTCTATCCCTTAAATATGATTGACCTTTTTCTCACCTGTGGGATTTTGTCTTTATAGCCACATTTTCTTCACTTGCTCTCTCCACATTTATGTGCTCAACTCATTGTTATTCCTAACGGAATTCTTCTTCAAATACTCCTTTTTACCTTGTTCATTCATTCCTAGTGTTTAAAGTTGTTTATTGTTCTCTTTCTACTTTTAAAATATAACCCCTAAACTTGTAGGAAAAAAAGGATTTCTCTTGTTTACTGGTGTATTACCATCATTTAGGAATCAATAGGTGGAAATTACAAGGCAGCATGTTTCAACTTAAAATTAAAACTATTTCTTAATCAGCGTCTCCTACAACCCGTTCCCTGTTCATAAAAATGTTAAATCACAGATTTGAATATATATGTATTAGTAATTTATTACTCCATAATGAAATATCCAAAAATGTAGTGATTGAAAACAACAAACGTCTATTTTGTCATGGTTTCATTGGGTCAGAATCATGAGAACAGATTGACTGGGTAGTTGTGGCCTTCAGGGTCTCTCTTCAAGCCGCAGTCAGCTTTTTACTGGGGCTGCAGTCATCTGAAGACTGAACCAGGGCTGATGGATCCACTTTAAGCTCATTCACCTATGGCTGTTGGCAACCCTGGATGGTAGTCGGACTGAAGGTCTCAGTCTTTGTCACCATACCATGTGTGTTCTCCACAGGGCTGATCACAACAGTCTTTTTGGAACCTAATCCCATCCTGTTTGACAAATTATATTTGTTAGAAGCAAGCACTATTTCCATCACACATATGCAAGGGAAAGGTATTACATAAGGATATAGATACTGTGAGGCAGGGATCATATCAGAGGCTGCCTATCATAGTCAGAGATACTGTAAAGTCTTCTAGAATTCGTTGACAGTTTATGCTGGATTAGCTCTGACTTTATTTCAGCACAAACCAAAAACGTTTTGTGATTATTTGTATAAGAAACATTTCAAAGCAATCCCTACTCTACCAGTATCATTTGAACATAGGGAAACTCAAGAATTTGAATATACCAGATGTTTTTATTTATTTATTCATTAATTTAACCAATACTCACTGAGTATCTACTATGTCAGGACCATGCTAAGGATGAAAATATACTGGAAAGGAAAAAAATGTCTACATTCATAGAATTTAACTATAATGGAAGAGAACCGTATTAATCAAATGTTTTAAGTGTGTTTATGCATTTTTGGGTACAGTCAATAGAGTTCCTTACTTTTTTTAACTCCACAGATTCAGACACACCATACATTCAGTTTTATCTAAAACAAACTGTCAATACACAGTGAAATCATTCCATGACTTGGCTAGCTTTATAAGGGAATGTTTAATGCTTTTCCTCAACATTCACATTATAAAGATATCGTTCTCTATCATAGTATGCATTCACTGCAATGGTAAATCAGTAACAAAACAAACCATGGTAGATAACATTTATTCCATATCGATTTGTGACTAAATGTTTTTTGATGGGCTGTGAATCCCAGTTCATGGTTTAAAAGTATAGCACCATAAAATAGCTTTGAGGCTTATACAAAGCATCATCAAAATTCATAGTAAACACAGCAGGAGAGACTGCAGATATGGTAAATTCATTGTCAAGGAAACATTGCTGTCTTGCCTGAAATTGATAAGGCTCATATAACAGGATCAAGGAAAAGCTCTCTCCATCACCTTTATATATATATATTTTTTTAATTTACAACATATGTGGGGGTGGACAGGGATTTTAGACACAGAGAGTTGTGAATCACTAGTAGTTTTTCAGCAGGCTTCTATTTTGTTGACCTATAACTAAAAACTTTGTAAACTTTGAGTATTCTATTTTTTATCATAATTGCTCTTGTTGTTACTTCTTTTCTCTTGGCCAATTTTCCAGGAGTATTCCCAGTGGAATAGATGAAAGTAGCCAACTTGAACTTTTTCTGTGATGTGTTTGACAGAAAACAACTTTTGTCTTTCAAAGGAAAGTAAACAATTGCTGAGGGATTGAACCTATTTCCAGGCTCATTACTATGCATATTATGGACTGAAAGAATGACCTAGAAGGTCTTTCAATTGCTAGTATTTTTAATACAAGGTGCCTTCATTTTTTAAAAAGTTTAATGACTTGGGATTTCATTTACACCAAATAATGAGAACCTGAGCAAGACTGCAAATTGTATCTTGGGTGTTTCCATGCACTGCTGCACTTGATAGATAATTTATTCAGAGGCCTGGAAGAGAGCTTCTTAAAAATAAATGACATTCAGGATGCCAATAAACATTGATGCCATGAACATGTCAGCTGTGAAATCATTTGTAGGTGAAACACCCTTCCGAGCAAACAACTTCAAACTGACTTGAGGAAGGATGCATTTTAGCTAAAGGAATAAATGAATTCATGTGTTCGTCCTACTTACACTTCTTCCTTTTCCTCAGTTCTGTCTTTTAAAATATTTATTTTTTAATTATCTTATTGGTTTAGGATAGTGGATACAGTATTTGAGGAGACAGGATGCTCTATTCAATCATATTTCCTAAAAGACAGTTGCTATTACAGTTCTGTTTGAGGAAAGTTGTTCTTACTAATATACTTTCCTTCCTGGATGATGATAAGTGAAAGACTATTTGAAAGTGTGCTTGGAAATTTTTATGAACACTAGAATAGAATATAGAACCATCCCAGGAAGTCATGTTTAAATATTGAGACAAAATTTTTATTACAAATATATTATATTTCTACTAAAACTATTCAGGAGAAAAAGAATTAATGTGTTCTATATATTGGCAAGGGGTAGAAACAGGGCCAATGGGCACATGGTAAAAGAACTCAGATTTTGAATAGAAAAAATGGAGAATTTTCTAAAGATTTAGCTGACCATTGGGAAAAAAAAGTTATTTTCAGTAGCAGTGAGTTCCATGTCCCTGAAATACTCAAATATATGCTTTATTGCCAGCTGGTAACAATACTGTACTAAGAACAAAGGTTTCAAATGGCAAGGATATTCAACAAGATACTTTTTTTTATCCCTCCCCCCTCGTGACTTTTTGCACGCTGTCTTCTCTCTGTGTCCATTCAATGTGCGTTCATCTGTGTCTGCATTTATATACTTATTTATTTTTATTTCCCCTCTCCCCTTGCGGCTTGCTTGCTGTCTGCTCTCTGTGTCCATTAGCTGCATGCTCTTCTGTGTTGTTGCTTGTCTCCCTTTTCTGTTGCGTCACCTTGCTGAGTTGGCTTTCTGTGGCACTTGCCAGCCGGAGGGTGTTTCTCAGCATGTAGGTGAGCCTGCCTTCACAAGGAAGACCTGGGATGGGAATCCAGGGCCTCCCATATGCTAGACAGGAGCCCAACTGATTGAGCCACAGCCGTTTCCCTCAACCAGATACTTTTAAACATACTCTCTACCCTTTGGCTTGTATCATATTATTACATAGAAAATTCCTCAGGTCTAATTCTAGCTCTACAATATGTAGGTAGATAAAAAGATATATTATGGCAGGGAGAAATGTAGAAATAGAATTCTCCACACAATACCTGGAAATACTTGGTTTCCTTTCTTTTTATTCCATAACAAAATGCCCAAGGGTTAAGAGAAAACAAAGTGTTCAAGGGGGTAAACAATACTGAATAAGCAGCTATTGAATTTGGATCTTGCAATAAATAAAAATACCAATTCAACATACAATTTTATTTATTTAATTATTATTTCTCTTATTTTCTCTTTTTTGCATTTCTTTTCAAAAGTACCCAAATAAACTACTTATAATTTTAAGATTCATACTTGTGGAACCACAATGCAATTAAATGAAATGCAACCAATTTCACAGTTAATAGTATACTAATTAGCATTTCAAGATATTAAACGCCTTCCTAAAACATTTCTTAATATTGTCAGATGTACATTAATCTGACAAGGCTCCCAGGTTACAATGCATGAAATTGCTGATTTTGTGTTATAAATATACCAACTTCATATATGCTATAATATAGCAGCAAACAATACCAAAATATCACTAGCTTAAAGAAAAATAAAATATTTACTTTCTCAAACACAGACTGACACGGTACATTGGGGTTTCTCATTCTGGCTCTCATCATTTTGTGTTCTCAACATGGAATTTGATGGTCACTTTTGCCAGGGAGAAAAAGAGAGTGTAGGTGGCAAAACAGCTTCATTACTCAGTTTAAAATTGACACCTGCTATTTACCTGTTCACAGCTTGATAGTGCAAATCGCTGGCATTCCCCCAGCATAACTGCCAGTGAGGCCAGAAAATGTAAGGGGTAAGGGGTGCATGAATGAGAAGTGAACTGTAAGTATCTCCTCCAAAAGTACACAGATATATAGTGTGAAACTCCAAATATTTCTCTAAATTGGAAAATCAGTGTAATTATGATAGAAGTAAAGCATACATTTCAAAATGTGTTCTAACTTCACAAAGATACAGTTTGGCGCTGTAATGTTAGACTTATAATTAGACACATCATTTTTTTGTTTTCTGTTTAGTGCTCCAGAATTGCTTATCAAAATACTGCAAGTGACTTAAGCATTCTTATTCTTAGTAATAAGAATACAATTTTTTCAGTAACTGTAGAAAACAAAAATATATAACTTATATTTCAATTATGAAGACATAGTTCACCTTGAAATGTAAAGGAATTTGTGAATATATAATAATTCTAGGTAAATTGAATTTTAAGAATGTTATCTTTTTCTGGGACAAAATGAAACAAGCTAGAAAGGTATTACAAAAATTTCAAATAAGAGAAAATGTTGTAAAAGAAATTATTATGCTAAAAATCTACGGTGTATGAAAATTTCCAACTTACTGTTTTTTAAAAAGTTATCTAATTTTGAAATCTCAAAGTAATAATTTCCATTTGAAAAGTCTAAATTAGGACCAGAATAGACAACTATTTTCACTGAAGTTATGATAATGCTTTGGAAAGAATTTTAGATTCTGGTTAGAAAAAATTACATGATAACAAGGTCATTAATATCTAAGGAATAGAACTTTTATTTAAGTTTCTTAATTTGTAGGAGACTCCAGGTTGGCCCTTGGAGATAAATCTCAGAAAACCAGGTCCATTGTATATTTAGGAAGGTGATTTGCAAATAAGTCATTGACAAATTTTTAGCAAAACCAAAGAGAATGGCCCCCTCATCACATACAATTACTAACTAAACATTTCTATTTTTGTAGTAATGCCAAAATTTTTAAAAATATTTTATCTATAAAAATGTATGCTGGGTTTAAAACAGAAACTGAAACAATAAAGGCATAAATTGAAACATATATCCCCAAAAAGAATAGAGCATTTCATAAACCATGCTATTACACATTTAACGAGATATCTCCTTTAATTTTTTGTTCAGAGAAAATCTTCTCATATGGTTTAGATATACATATCATTGTGCTTTATCTCTATGTCTAATTGGTCCTTTGTATTTTAAAGAATATAATTGGCTACTGTCTTTCTAATTGAGAGAGGGCTAAGATCCCATGGGGCAGATGGATGGAACTGTCTTGCTTGCAGCTGCAGACACTCTGTTCCTTGTGTTGGTCGTTGTCCATCACCATCTCCTTGTTAGTTGTCCTGGTGAATTCAATGAACTGGAAAGTAGGTATTACAATTCTCTTTGAAAATTTAGATCAATTATGAAATATTGGGTTTTAATTAAATTTATTTTAAATATCACTTGTAAAAGACTAAGTATGCTTGAATCAATATGGTAAGTAGTCTGTAAATACTAACTCTCCTATTCTTTATAACACACTGTGGCTGGCTATTTTGTGTTAACATGGTTAAACTGGAGAATATGATCCCCAGAATCTCCTTTCTTATATAGTTCCCATTACAGTCAACCATATTAAGAACTTTTGAGACATTTAGAAGCAGATGTAAAGTGATATGTATTACCTAAGGGGGTCTTTATGGTGTCAAGACAACAGACACAGAAGTGCTTGGTGAGCTCCAGTATGTCCTTGCTCTCATTGCCTCTGCTTAGAAGACCTTCTCCCAACTATGGCCCTGTTGGTCAACAGCAATTTTTGGCATTCCTCTAGATGGTTTTAAACTCACTGAGACAAAAGTTACCCAAACACAATAGCTTCCCATACACATTCCTACAACCTCCAATTCACATTCTCACTTCAGCAGCTAACCATGTGTAACTAACTTCTCAGATTGATTGGTTTGTATCACTTTTCTTAGACTTCTCTTTCTGCATCTTCTCTTTCCCCACATCTCTCACAGAACTTTAAGACACCACTCCTAGTAACTGGTCTGACAGACCATGGACTGCCTGATGTACACACTAATATGTAGGCTCTATTATTGTTTATGTTTTGCAATGGAGAAACTGAGAAGAGAGAAAGTTATTTTAACAAGGTCATATGGCTTAAAAGTGAAGAAGCCCAAATTCTAACCCAAGAAATTTGGCAAATGTCAGCCCACAATCCAACAGCACAAAATAACCACAATAAATTGTGTGTGAAGAGGAGAGTATAGCAGACTACACATAAAAAGACCTGGGTTTAATTACTAGCTTGCTACTAATTAATGAAACTTAAGCTCATTTAATTATACATGGCACTGTTTCCCTCATCTACATAACAATTGAAGAGTATTAGATGATTGTTAATATTTCTTTCATCCTAAAAATTCAATAATTTGTACTCTATACCTTTTGGTTTCTCCCCCAAAATGTTCTTCCTTGCATGGTACTTCACAGGGTGGCTCTGGCATGAAGGCTCTGAAGTCATAGTTCATAAAGTTGAATCTAGACTTGACTACATGCCTGTGATAAGCAGAGTAATGCCCCCTTGCCTCCAAAGAGGTCATGTCCTAATTCATGGAACATGAGTATATGTTACCTTAACCTGGCAGAAGGAACTTTGCAGTTAAGGGTTTTGAGATGGAGATTTATGTAGGTTTGTCTGGGTAAGCCCAAAGCAGGCATAAGGTCCTATCCAGGGAAAGAGGGAGACAAGAGAGTCAGAAGCACAGAAAGAAATGTGATCATGTAAGAAGAGGTAGAAGTACTGCTGTATTATTATTATTATTGAAATAATGAAAATGTGCTAATAATGATTGAAGGGGTGAATGAACAACTACACAATTATACCAAATACTATTGATTATAACAAATGAAATGTATGTTTTATTAATATATATCAATAAAATTGATTTAATAAAAAGAGTCATGGGATGCAGACAGCCTCTATCAGCTGGAAAAGGCAAGGAAACAGATTCTCCCCTCAAGTCTCCAGAAATGATGAAGTCTTCCTAAGCAATTTTAAGATAATAAACTTGTGTTAGTTCACAAATTTTGTGATAATTTCTTGCAGTTGCAGTTGGAAATGAATGCAATGCCTAAACATTTTATGAATCTGTGACTCAATCCAGGACCCTCTTCCTTTGTCTCTCTCCACACTTTCCCTTACTATCATAGTTATCATTGGCCTTTATACAAAACTGAACCTTTTTTTCTGGCTTTGAACTGTACTGAGCTTATATTAGTTTGTCAAGTCTCTATGACAAATATCAAACAATGGATTGGCTTAAACAACAACATGGTTTTGGAGGCTAGAAATTCAAAATCAAGGTGTCAGCAAGACTATACTTTCTCCCAGGAGTCTACAGCATTCTATGTTGACTTGCCAGAATACTTGGGGTTCCTTGGCTTGCATCTCTGCTTTCTGTCACATGATGAGATCCTTGCCTGTGTCTGCTCTTCTGATTTGTTTAAATTTCTGTTTTTCCTCACAGTCTGAATGACTGAATTTCTTCTGCTTATAAAGAATTCCGGTGTATTAGTCAGCCAAAGGGGTGCTGATGCAAAATACCAGAAATTGATTGGTTTTTATAAAGGGTATTTAATTAGAGTAGAGTGTACAGATACCAGGTCATAAAGCATAAGTTATTTCTCTCACCAAAGTCTATTTTTACATGTTGGAGCAAGATGGCTGCCAACATCTGTGAGGGTTCAAGCTTCCTGGGTTCTTCTCTTCCCAGACCTTGCTTTCCAGGCTTAGGGTTCCTTTCTTCCCAGGGCTCCAGCTTAAGGTTTCTGCATCAAATGCCAACATCAAAAACCCTTAACTCTTTTGCCATGCCTTTTATCTGTGAGTCCCCACCCCTTTGGTGGCAAGCTACTGGCACAAGAGATTTACGTAATTACTTAATCAAGTAAACCTCTGAATCCATTATAATCTAATATGCCTAGAGGAAAGGATTAGTTTACAAACATAATCCAATATTTCTTTTTTGGAATTCATCAATAATATCAAATGGCTATATCCAGTAATACAGATTAAGGTCTACCCTGAATTGATATTAAAATTAACATATTAAAATTAAAATTAAAATAACACTTAAATTAAAAATAACATATTCTTCAAATGGTCCTATTTACACATAAATTCACATCCATAAGAATATGGATTAAGATTAAGAACCTGTCTTTCATTGGTATACATTATTAATCTACCACAGTCTGCCCTCTGGACCCTAAAAAACAAGTTCTCTCGACATGCAAAATATATTCACCCCATCTAATATTCTTAAGTCCTTTGGACATTTCAGTAACAACTCTAAGTGCAAAGTCCCATCAAAATCAGTTTTTGGGGTCTTTTGTCCTGGAGCAAAATTCCTATCCATCATGGACCCATGAAACCTAGAAAAACAACTCATCTACTTCCAAAATACAATAGTGGGGGCAAGTGTAGGATAGCAAATCCCATTCCAGACAGGAGAAATTGGAAGGAAAAGAAGGTTCCCAAGTTCTATGCTGGCCAAATTCCAGCAGGACAAACCCGATTAGATTTCAAATCCTAAGAGCCATTTGCAAACCAACACTTGGTCTATTGTACCTCCTATAGTGCCAGCCTCATGCTTTCCAAGTGCTGGAACAGTGTCCATGTTTTCCCCAAATGTTGAAGACTAAGGCCCACCCTCTTCAAGCACTGGAGGGTGGGATATCTCTGTCATAAAGCTGGGGTATTGGTTTGACTCTCTGTAAACATTGAAATTGCAGCTAGAATTGGCCTGAACATTGGGTTGGAAGTCCATCCCCTGCAAAGATCAGGATAGAAAACTTGCCTTTTCAAAGGCTATGGTAGAAGACCCTTTCTCTTAGAAAGAACTTTTCAGTCCAGACCTTGCAGTAATTTTTTCCTTCAATTTTTCTCATCTCTGTCCCTTTCAGTCCAGGTGGACAATGATTATGTTCATACAAAGTTTTCAAAAAGTTTGTTGGTGTTGTGTATAGTTCAAGGGAGTCCATGTCATCAGAAAACAAAGGAATTTCCACAGTTCCTTTCTAGACAAATAGATTTACAATCCTGAATTCCTTTGAGTTGAGGCATTTCTTTGAGTGACAGGATCCATGGGTCACACACACAATTTCCTTAGCAAATGGTTGTTCATCTCATCTCCCACATGGATTCCCATCCTCTGGGAATGCACTTCCCAGGATCACAGGGAAGTCCCTTATAGAGCTGGCCCTAGTGTCAGATCATGCTATCTGGAAAGACTGAAAACTTTGCCAACCATCAAGTGCTATTTCCTTTGAGGTTAAAAATTCAGTACTCTTGTTTGTTTGTTTTTCTTTTCTTAAATTTTTTCTTTTATTATCTTTATTACAAAAAAATGATACATTAAAAAATATAAGATGTTCCCGTATACCCCACCCCCCACCCCACCCCCACTCTTCCCACATCAACAACCTCTTTCATTATCAGGCACATTCATTGCAATTGGTGAATGCATTTTGGAGCACTGCTATACTGCATGGATTATAATTTACACTGTAGTTTACACTCTCCCCCAGTCCATTCAGTGGGTTATGGCAGGATATATAGTGTGATGCATCTGTCCTTGCAATATCATTCAGGACAACTCCAAATCCCAAAAATGCCCCCATATCACACCTCTTCTTCCCTCTCCCTGCCTTCACCAACTCCCATGACCACTGTCTCTACATCAATGATACAATTTCTTCCATTGCTAGAGGCACAATAGTTCTATAGCCAAAAACCAGTAAGTCCACTCTAATTCATATTTTATTCCTCCATCCTGTGGACTCTGGGATGGTAACGTCCACTCCACCTCTAAATCAAGAGGGGCTTAGATCCCACCTGGCTGATGGATGGGATTCTCCTGCTTGCAGTTGTAGACACTCGCGTTTCCTTGTGGTTTCCTTGTGGTTTCGTGTGGTGGTTGACCATCTTCACTTCCACATTAGCTTACTGGGTAACTCCAATGAGACAGAGAGTAGGTGTTGCAACTATGCTAATGCTCAGGGCCCAGCTGGCACATGGACAGTCCAGAGATTCAAGTCTCCTGAGCATACACCAACCCCAGAGCCAACCATAGGTGACAGAAGAGACATGTGTAGAGAGTTCACATCTGAGTCTAATTCCATCATACTCAGGAGCACAAAATTCTAAGGCCCACTGGCAAGGCACTGAACTCCAGTGTCATCTGTCATGATTGTAGGACCTGAGTGTCTCTATAGCCCTCAGGAGCACCACTACCTAGGGTTGTATCTACTTTGGCTGTCTCTGGGATCCTGCTGAGATGTGCATAAGCATGACTCTTTGATGACCTCCTGACACATTTTGAACTCTCTTGGCCATAATAACTCATTTGTCTTTATCATTTCTCCCTTTTATTTAAGGTCTTTTTCTAGCTGTATCATCAACTGGTGATTGGTAGGAATCCCATGGCTCCAGGGAGGCTCATCCCTGGGAGCCAAGTCCCACACTGGGGGGTGGGGAAGGTAATGCATTTACCTGCTAAGTTTGGCTTATAGAGTGGCCACATTTGAGCAACATGAAGGGTCTCAGGAGGTAACTTTTAGGCACCCTGAAGCTCTAGGCCTAGTTGAAATTTCAAGCACACAGACTCATAAGCACAGTCATCAGTATCAAGCGTCCATCATTGGAACACCCTTCTTCATTGTTCTTTTCCCTTGTACTTGGAAGATGGTTGCTGTTCCATTGTGGAATGTGACAGAGCTCCCACAGCTAGGAATTCAGCACTCTCTCCTTTGTCATTTGTAACTCTACCTACTATGACAATACCCAATGAATATCTAAACATTTTTATGTACTCTATATACATGTCCAGGAGAATTCCCTCCCAAACATGTGTCCCCCATCAATGACACTCCACACAGTGCTCCTCCCCTGCCATAGTTGAAGCTCCTCTGTGATCCAAAACTTAAAAAACAAAGCCTAATATATTGCCAAATTCAATTAGTAGGAAAATGAAATATTAATGATAGGTTTAAAGATTAGAAATAGAATACATACTGTATTATTCAGCCAAAGGGTGCTGATGCAAAATACCAGAACTTGGTTGTTTTTTATAAAAGTTATTTATTTCAAGAAGGAGCTTACAGATACCAGGCCATAAAGCATAAGCTACTTCCCTCACCAAAGTTTTATTTCCATGTGTTGGAGCAAGATGGCTGCCAATGTCTGCTAGGGTTCAGGCTTCCTGTGTCCCTCCCTTCTAGGGTCTTACTTCTCTCTGAGTTCAAGGTTCCTGTCTTCCTGGGACTTGATTCTCTTTCCTCTGTGAGCTTACTTTCTGGGGCTCCAGCTTAAGGCTTCAGAATCAAACTCCAACATCAAAACCCTTCAACTCTGTCCTTTGCCATATGTTTTATCTGTGAGTCCTCACCCCTTGGCACCCTACTGGCATAAGAGGTTTACCTGATTACTTAATCAAGTAAACCTCCAAATCCAATATAATCTAAAAAGATTAGTTTATAAACATAATTCAATATTTCTTTTTGGAATTCAATAATATCAAACTGCTCCACACACTAATTCAGTAAAACTAAAATAAAGTAAAAAATAAACTGGAGTATTAAAAATGAAAAATATCAAAACTTTGTTTCTGTCAGTACTCAGTTTATACCTTTGTTTTTTGCTCGTTACTACAAGGAACAAGGATAAATCAGCCCACACTTTCCACACTTAGCTTGGAAATTTCCTCACCTCAATATCCAAGTTCCTCACTTATAAGTTCTGCCTTCCGTTCAACATCAGAACACAATTTTGCTTAGTTCTCTGTCAACTTATAACAAGGATTTGCCTTCCAGTTTCCAATAACAGAAACATCATTTCATATTAAGACTCCACAGGAAGAACTTTATCATCCTTATTTCTACCGGTGTTCTGCTCATGATCGATTATATGTTCTCTAAGATGATAAAACAAGATAAGCTCTTGTTTATTTTTGAGACCTCATCAGAAACAACTTTAATATCCATATCTTTACAAGTAATCTCTTCAAAATAGTTGTACTAGTTGGCCAAAGGGATGCTGATGCAAAATACCAGGAATTGGTTGATTTTTAAAAGGGTATATATTTGGAGTAGAAGCTTACAGTTACCAGGCCATAAAATGTAAGTTACTTCCCTCACCAAAGTGTTTAACCATGTGTTCACGCAAGATAGCTGCTTACTTCTGCCAGCGTTCAGGCTTCCTGGGTTCCTCTCTTCCCAGGGTTCATTTCTCTCCAGGGTCAGCTACTCTGTTTTCTCCACAAGGTGATCTGTAGACTAGGAGGCTCTCTGAGCCTTGTCTAGCTCCACAAAGCCAGCTGTAGAATATCAGGCAAACAGCTCTGCCGCTCTTCCTAGGGCTTCTGCTGTATCTAAGGAGTGGTCTCTATTCCTCTGTGTCTTCTCCTGAGTGTTCACTTCCCTGAGCTCCTGCTCAAAACTCCAACATCAAAACTCCAACTTTCAAAACTCCAACTCTGTCCTTTGTCATGTCTTTTATCTGTGAGCCCCCACCCACCAAGGGAAGGGGACTTAACACCCTACTGCAGTGGCCCAATCCAAGGCCAAATCATAATTTAATCACACCCAGGTACAGACCAGTTTACAAACATAATCCAGTATTTCTTTCTGGAATTCATCAATGTATCAAAGAACCACAGTAATGTAGAATTTTTCTTTCAAGACCCTCAAAAATTTTCTAGCTTCTACACATCACCCAATTAGACAATCGATTGCACATTTTTAGGTATTTATAATAGCAGCACTCCACTTTTCAGTACCAGAAACTTAGTTTGCCAAGTTATGTCTTAATTTACCAGGTTGTTAATGACAAATACCACACAATGGGTTTTGGTTTAATGGAATTTATCAACTTGGGATTGAGACTAAAAAAAATTCAAAATCAAGATATTGGTAAAGTTTTCTTTATTACATTGTCTGTAGCATTCTTGTATTGGCTATCAGAAAATTTTAGGATTCCTTAGCTTTTATCTCTGCTTCCTGTCACTTGGCATTTTGCTCCCTTTTTGTCTAGTCTTCCAGTTACCACTGACTCCCAGCGTCTGGCTCCTTTTTGTGACTTTTTCTAACTTTTGGCTTCCAGTTTCTTCTCTTTCTAAGGCATCCACTAATACTCACTCTGATTCAGTTGGGCCACACCTTAACTAAAGCTAACATCTTCCAGAGGTCCTATTGACAATGGATTAACATGAATGTAAATTGAGATTAAGAACATGTCTATGTTGGGATACACAATTCTATCTACTACAGGCTCCTATAAAATACTACACAATGCATTGGCTTAAACAACATGAATTTATTGTCTCATGATTTTGGAGGATAGAAGTTCAAAATCAAGACATCAGCAAGGCTATGTTCTCTTCAAAGAGTCTGTAGTTTTCTTATGGTGGCTTGCCACAATCCTTGACTTTCCTTGGCTTCCAACTCTCTCCTCTCACATTTGATATCTCTCTTTGGGTCTGTTATTCTACATTCACTGACTTCTAGCTTCTTCCTGGAGCCTTCTCTGACTGACTGTGTCTGAATTTATTCTGCTTGTAGAGCACTCCAGCAGTATGGATTAAGTCACACCATGACTCAATTGGGCCAAACCAAACTAAAAATACATCTTATTTATAAAAAATTTCACACCCACAGGAATGCAGATTAGTATTAAGAATATGTCTTTGGAGGGGCAAATTATTCAATCTACCACACTGAATTAAATTTGATATGTCCAACTGTGTAGCTTAAATCTCACATTTGATGTCTAATAGTTAAATTAAGTTTAACATGGCCAAAAATGGTACTCCTCCCAGACCTCTGTATCTCAGAAAATGACACAAATATCTCTTCAGTTGTGAGAGCCAAATATTTAGAATTTATCTTTTACTCTATGCTTTCACACTAGCCCAGATCTAAGTAAACTAGCAAGTTTATTATGAATGTTTACCTCCCTTTTCCTTTCCATGCATTGTGTCATAATCATTTCTTATTTGAATTTCTACAGTAGTCTCTAACTGGTGTTCCATTCCATGCATAATATACTGAATTATTTGTACTATATATTTATGTTATACCACATTATGCCTCACCTATTCTTTTAGCTTGCCAAAAGCTGCTGGGAGCGATATATCAGAAATGGATTGACTTTTATAATGGGAATTTCTTAGGTTAAAATCTTACAGTTCTGAGGCCATAGAAGTATCCAAATAAAGACATCATCAAGAGATAGTACCTTATCTAGTTGCAGCTGTGGGTGATCAGGCACATGCCTGTGGCCTCTCTGAGCTCAGCTGTGGGTGGTCAGGCATATGACCTGTCTCTCTACTCTTCTCAGGGCCTTGAGGGAAGGCCTGACAATGCAGCCGTCCAAGCCATGAGACTTGCAATACAAGACACTGGACTATGAGTGAACTCTAGTCCCCAAATGCCCTTGAGTAAACTCAGGGATGGTCTTCAAAGCGCTGAGTCACGGGGTGAGGACAGTGCGCATGCGCCAAGCCATTTCACCTCCTTCCACCATTTTGTCTAGTAAATCTATAGTTACCATATATAGACATATTGCTGTCCCAACCAATCAGATAATGTTTCCGCATTCACTCTATATAACTCCCATCCACTACCCCTTCCCCGGACTCACTCGCAGCTCGCTCATAAGCCTACGCACCCTGGCTCCCCCGAAATATCTCCTGACCAGTGGCTTGCGTGAGTTTGTAGTGCGGTCCCCCTTCGCTAGCTAGCAGCCCCAGCCAGCAGTCCCCGGCGCATGGCTTTTGAGGTGCGTCAATAGCCCGCGGCTCGCAAACTAGGTGCAAGGAAGGCTTCCAGCAGCCACCGCGGCAGCAGCGGCGGAGAAAGCTAAACCAACATCCGTGCCAGCGGCGCGACTCCCCGCCAACAGGGCCTCATTTCTCTTACAGCCTCTCACAAGCCACTCTGTGCTTTTGTTCCCCCTATTCCAGCCTTTGGGACCTTTCTCTCAACCTCTGAGAGTTTCTCTGTCTCTGCCATTTTTTTCCCTGTGTCTTCTGTTTTAGTCCTCAGTTCAGAAAGGACTGCAGTAAGTGGATTAAGAAACACCCTGGGTCCTGCCATCTAATCATAGACTTTTAATGGAGTAATTTAATCAATAGTTTCAACCTAAAATAGGTCTACATGCATAGGAAGGGATTAGCTCTGGGGACATGATCTTTTCTGGGATCCACAAAAAGCTTCAAACTATGATACTATCCCCTCTGTGCCCCCCCCCAAAAAAAAACACAAAAAAATGCTCTTTCCATTTACAAAATACGTTCATTCCACCACAATATTTCAAAATGCTTTAAATCATTTCATCAAAATCAATATAGGGGGAAATTCCCCTCCAGCTGAAGAACTATGAAAATTTAGAAAACAAGATATCTGCTTCCAGTCTACAAGGAGGGACAGTCACAGGGTAAACAGTCCTAATACCGTAGGGACAAATTGGAAGGAAAATAGGAATCATGGGTCTAAACAGTCCCAAAATCCACAGAGAATACTCCATTAAATTCCCAAAGTCTGAGAGTCATCTCCAGAACAATGGTTTCTTCTTGGGTCCTCACGGAGTAGCAGCCCCACTCCTTCCAAGGGCTTGCCTAGTGGCCATATTCTTGGCTACACTCTCATCTAGTATCTGGGTGAACAAAGAACTCTAGGCCTCACTGTCCAAGATCACTGGAGTGATGGCCACACTCTTCATAATCTCTGGGTCACAGGCCCAACCCCCTCAGAATGTTCAGGTGGGATCAAACTCTGCCAAAATCCTAAGGAGTGAGCTATACCCAGGATGGCAGCACTTACTCTGAACAATAGGGCAGAAGGCCCACACTTTTTAAAAGCTGTGGTAAACTCACCTTTCCTCACACATGATTGGGATCCCTCTGTTGGCCCGCAAAGATGTCTTAAGTCCAGACCTCATCTTCCATGGTTTGGCTGTTGAAGTCATTTTTCCATTAATCTCTCCCTTTTACTCCAGACTGGTAGTGATTTTATTCATACAGATACCATAAAAATCTTGTTGGTTTTGCATGTAATTCACAGGGGTCCCAATCATCAGACAATAGGACTTTTCACAAATCATTTCTGGATAACTGCATTTCCAATCCTGATTTACACTGAAATTACTGTCCAGTCTCAAGTTTAGTTTAAGCATAAACATGGATCTATATTCTTTGTGGACTCATTTTCTAAAAGCTCAGAATTTCCCAAACCATCGATTTCTGGTTTCTTTGTGCTTAGGAGTTCAGTTCCCAGTCTACCCCTTTCCCCTCGCATTTAACTATGAACTTCAAGGAAAAGCCAAGACACACGTTCCACATTTAGTTTGGAAATCTCCTAAGCAAAATATCCAAGCTCATCACTTTCAAATTCTACCTTCCATCTAACATCAGGAGTTAATTTTGCCAAAATTTCTGTCACTTTAATGCATCATCATTTCTTTCAAAGCCATCATCAAAAGTAACTTTAGCCACTGTACTTTAACAAACAGTTTCTTCAGAGCAATCTACATCTTTTATGTCAAGGATCTCAGGACCCTTCTAAAATCTACCCCTTCCCTATTTATAAAACTGATTCAAATTTTTTGGTGTTTATATAGCAACAGCACTGCACTCTGCTGGTACCAATTTCTGTTTTAGAATGTGAAAAGCTGCTGGGAATAAAATATACCAGACATGGATTAGCTTTTATAACAGGAAGTTATCAGGTTAAAAATTTACAGCTTTGAGGCTAAGTGTCCAAATCAAGGCATCATTAAGAGATGCTGTCTCACCAACATCTGTGGGCAATCAGGCACATGGCAGGGCATAATGACAACTCTGCCAGTCTCTGCCTTCTTCTCCAGGCTCACTTTCTTTTCAAGCACAGCAGTGGACAATCAGGCATATGGCCCATCTCTCCCCTCTCTTCCAGGCCCCTTTCTTTTCAGCCTTTCAATGGCCTCTTTTAGTTCTCTGCTCTGCTCATTCCAGCTCCCAGCCTCTGAAACCACCCTCTCAGCCAGCCAGGATTTTCTTCTGTCTCTGCTGCTTTTTTCCCTATATCTTCTACTTTTTGTTCTCTATTTATAAAGGACTCCAGTAAGAGGATTAAGACCTCCCTGGTCCCACAGTCCAATCAAAGACCCTTAACAGAGTAATTTAGTCAAGAGTTCCACCCTACAATAGGTTTACATGCGCAGAAATGGATTAGCTCTAGAGACATGATCCTTTCTGGGATCCACAAAACCCTTCAAACTGTGAAACTCTTCTTTAAATTATCTAATGACTTCTCTTCCTGCTGAAATAAAACCTCAGCCCCTTACCCTGGTACATCTGGAGTTATTCTAACTCTCTGACCTCTTGTAGTATCACTCTCTAGACATGGTCTTTATGTTTGTTTTTTATGTTCTTTTATGTTCTTGGAGACCACTGCATTTATTCCTACTTACATGGTTCTTGTGTTGCTCTTCCTCTATTGAAATACCCTCCCCATTTTTGAAGATTTGTTTTGTTATTTTTAATCATTCATTTTTCAGATTAAATACTCTTCTTTCTTAAAGGTGAATATGTGAAGGACTTTTTGTAACTTGTTCTACCGACAAATAGGCCTTTCTCTTCCCTTCTGATTTGGACCCTGTTTACCCTAGTGAGATATAATCACAAGGATATAATATGTCTGCAAAAGTTCTTTTTGTTAGGAATATGGCAGAAGAATCTTAGACTTTCTAGTGCACTGTAACTATGTTGTCTCTTTCTATGATATTATATTTTTTTGTTTTCTTCTTTCTAAAACTGATTGCCAGATATTTTCTTCGTATATTGATTTATGTGTCTATCTCATTCTCATTCTGTCACATTATCATAAGCTCCAGGAAATAAGGATATTGTCTTTCTTATTTTCTGTTGTAATGTGTGTACCTAACACAATTCATAGCATATAAATACTTGTTAAATATATAAATATGTCTATTTAATTGGTGATTAGGCCTCCTATGAACCAAGTTGCATCAGAATTTTAAGCTGAAAGAAGATGAGGAACTGTTTTGTTTTTTTTTCTGTGGTTCCTGATAAAAGTCTTGGAAAAAGGGTTCCAATGTCTGTCTCAATAACTACTTCTCCAATCAAAATTATATGGAACTTGTATTACAACCTATATATAGATAGAAGCTACATATAGAAAATGAATAAATAATTTTATTTATTTATTTTTGGAAACAATGTTTTGGTGCTCAATTGGCATCATAGGCATTCTCTGTGGGTCTCATTTGAACAACTTGACAAGGTGGATACTTCGAAGGTTGCTCTGTTTGTGAAATCTGAGAAATCACACTTATGGCAGCATTGTCACTGAAGATCATTTGTAAAGGTAGAATGCAGCTCCATAGCTGTAGGTCATATCGTGAGGAGTGAGAGATGTAGTTTAAAGGGAAAGAGTGTGTCATACAAAGGGCATGTAGGAAGAAGACTGAAAAATCAGTGGAATGCTTTGATGTGCCAACGTTCTTTAAAACTAGATTTGACTGTCTGGTTTTTGTTACTGCTTTCAAGGCATTTGAATAGAGGAAGTAATAATAATTCCTTTTCCTTTGTTGCCATCACTCTAATTTATATGTGATACTGTGTAGTGTGATAACTTATATTTCATTATCTAAGAATGCTCGAATAGATAAAATAAGCTTCATATGTTGAATCTTACTAATTTTCTGCCTCTGTGGGATGCTTTTATGCTTTTCTTTGCAAATAATTGACTTGAATAATTGCATGCATGTCTAAGTGTTGCTTTTTGAGGGATGGCATCATGAATTTAAAAAGTTATTTTAATTGTCTTTAAGAATTATTTCAGATACTATTGCATGTATAATTAGCTCTTCTTAAGCTGAACAAAGGTGTGCCAAATTTATGATATTAAGGCATATTTTAAAATCTAATAATATAAACTGATATAAGTAATTTTTATGTCTGGTACCTGGTTTCCATCATAATTTTTCTTTTTTTGTGAGAGTTAAAGCATTCTTTTCTACATTAGCTAATTTATTCATCTAGCATTCCCTCCACACATTTATTCAGCAAAAATTTTTGGAGAATGTCCCATGCAGAAAACACTGAGGTTTGCTCAAGGGATCCCAACTATAAATTACTTTTGATCTCTTTATTGAAGGGATCACAGGTAGTACAGATGTGAAACATACAAATGAATAATTCATAAACAATACAGTCATTACTATAATGGTATTGCATACACAGCACATCATCTGGTTCTTTTTGTTTATGCCTGCAAAGATTTATTAGAACTCAAAATGAGGTGCCCTTGAACCTGATGTTAATTGGACACCACAGAAAACTAGGACATATTAGATAATTTAAAGAAAATAAAACAATGTTTGGTTTATGGTAACTAAAATGATCATTAAAATTAGGGAGCAAAAGATAAACTTCATAATCTTTTTCAGCACTCTATTAAAGGTTCAAAAGATAGGCTTTCCTCTCTAAGACAGTTATAATAAGATAGAATAAGGGAAGATTAGTCTAAAGAAGGGAAAAAATTTGAAGAAATTTGATAATAAAAATGTGAATAAAAAAGAATTAAATCTACTTAATTCTATCAGTAACAATAAAATGATAGCTTTCTAAAATAGCTTAATTTACTTTAGCAAACACTTGCATGTATGCAATGGAAATATCATCTAAACACCTTATTAAAATACATATCTCTTTGCTGCAGCTTGCTTTATCATACCAATAGACATATAATTCTTACAGGAATAATTTGTGGTTAAGTGCTAGCAGTTACCAAGAAAACTACAGGGAAAATACAGTTGCTAAAGTATTTAGAATATGATTTCTTAAAATTAGTGCTCATAATTTAAGACCCATGCAGATAGTTTATTTTACTAACTTTCTATTGAGATTATATGTGTCGAAAGCAAATTAAGTGGTTCCTGTAACAAATATAAGATAATTAATGACATCTTTAAACAAAGTACCTTTCTTATATCATGTTATGTTAGAATGTAGATAAAAGGTATATATGCATATTGAGAACTTGTCTAATTATGATTTTTTTCTCTTATTAATAGTACAGTTATAATTGTATTAGAATCTCAGTTGTAAGGTGGAAAAAACTCTGATGCAATTCTACTTCATTAGTCACTAGAAGAATGCATCCTGCGAAATATAATACAAACATAAATTTTCTCTTACAAAATTTCTAGATCTTGGATTTTCCAGTGTTTTAAAAGTGAAATATTTCTGTGCTGTAAATATTCATGAGAATTTCAACTTCACAGAAATATTGATTCAATTGCCAGGATGGAAGCAGCATTTTTTATTATCTTTTCATATTTCTTTCATTGTTTTCTTGCCACCCAAACCCCCCATTCTTGCCATAGTGATCAGATGTCTACCCATTTCTATTTACTTTGATACTCAGGCAGAGTCACTTCTCTAGAACCCTCATTCTTAGACTCCATATATGACAGTGGTTTTACATGCATTTTACATGTTAATAAATGTCTACTTTCAATAATTATGGTTAGCTCACTAGTTGCAGTAAAAGAAGACAAAGAGGAATATCATGATGGAACATTTTGTCCAATATATTGAGCCCTTTGATTAAAAACATTTTGAAGTTGATTTATCATTAACATTATAGAAATATTGTCTTTGCTTACTGAAAAAATGTTAATCATCCATTTTGAAAATTGACTATTGTGAAAAAGAGTTTATCAACCTAGAGTTCACATATGTAATGGGAATGAAAATATTAATATTACTTTCAATGGTATATGTTTTATAGGTTTATTATAATTTACAAATTCAATTTGGCTTACTATTTTATGAGTAGTTATTTCTAATTATAATAGATATTCTAGATATATTTAATTTCAAGTTTCTAAAAATTTACACTGCCATATTATAAAAGTAAGGTATATATTTTTATAAACAGTGGATTATGTTAAAATTATATGCTCTTTGTAAATATGGTTTTAGAGCTGTTACCTTTACTAATATTATTGTGAAATATTGGTGTTTATTGGTGACTTTTTATGAAAATGCTCAGTAAACTGTGAAGATTAATTTAGTTTTATGTGTTGTCTTGGCCAGACTATGGTGTCCAGTTGTTTGGCAAAGCAAGCTCTGGCCTGATTGTTACTGTAAGGGTATTTCATAGATGGATTTGCACTTATCGACATCTACATCTATAGGTGACAATCAACAATCAACAAAGGAAACTGCCCACATCAATGAGGGGAGTATTTTTATCCAATCAATCAGAAGTCTTAAAATAACAAAGTTGAGGATTCAGAAGTCAGACATTAGAATTTGTCAAATCAGTCAGCTGTCTTCCCCTAGGGAATTCACCTTTGCGGGAGTTTCTAACTTATGGCCTGCCCTATGGAATTCAGACTTGCCAATCCCCACAGTTACATGAACAAATTCCTATAATAAATCTCTTAATATTGACATATATATGTGCATATATAATTAATACAATATAACATAATAATACAATATATGTATATATCCTATTGGTTTTGTTTCTCTGGAGATCCTTAACTAATACATAGCAGTTTGGTTATCTCTTGTATAAAACTAACTTCAAAACTCAAGGATTTTCACTATCACTTTATTTTTTATTACAAATATGTGGGGGCAGGAAATTGGGGAAGTTTTGGCTAAATGATTTGTTTCTAAACAATGAGGCATAAGTTGGGGTGCCTGGGTGTAAATATTTATTTCCAAAAAGTATCTTCCCTCAAAAATCTGGTGCTTTGTTTGGGTACACTTGGTAGGTTGGACCTCTCAATCTTATCTCAGGGTTATGTTGTTTCTTATATGCATGATCAGGAATTCAAGATATAAATGCAAAAGATATCTGTGTTAGCCTGCCAGGGCTGTGATAACAAATACTGCAGACTTGTTGGCTTAAATAGCAGAAATTTTATTGTCTCACAGTTTCAGAGGCAACAAGTCCAAAATCAAAGTAGCAGCAGGGCCATGCTTTCTTTGGAGTCTGTACCATTCTGGTCTAGCTTGCTGTCACTCTGTAATCCACTTTATCGGTGACATGGCCATCTGTCTCTAGCTATCTTCTATTTCTTACAGGCAAAATTTCCTCTGCTTATAAGAACTGTCGTCATATTGGATTAAGTGCCACCCTGATTCAGTTTAGCCTCACCTTAATTAATAATAATGTCTTCAAATGTCCTATTTACAAATGGGTTCATATCCATCAGTACTAGAGATTAGGACTTGAATTTGTCTTTGTGTGGGGGACATGACTTAATTCACAGCAATGTCAGTCTTTTAAAAGCTAGCCTAGGATTGGCATGCCTTCACTTTCACCACGTTCTGTTGAAGAAAGCAGTTATCTGTCAGTCCTAAAACAAAGGAAGGGTGAGAGAGGTCACTGTTCTCAACAAAAAGAGTGTCAAATAATTTGTGGCTCTCTTTAAGCTACCTCAACAAGCAAATTGAAAAGTCTTTTAAAGTTACAGAGTGTTAGCAGAAATTCTATTGTCTAAAACGAGGTGCAAAGTGTGCACGTTATTTGAATTTAGTTAAAAGAACGTCATCATGCTCTGCGACTAAAGTTAAGTTTTTTTTCTGGCAAGCTCGTTTATTTCTCTGTTTCTTTTACTTTTTTAATACAACCAAGACTGTCATTGGGATATTTATTTAATTTCCATTCATGTTTATTAGAGTTTATGGTCATGCAGGTAGGATATCATTCTGGCCACTTATAAGTGTTTATCAGTAGTCACACAGACTGGCAGAATATAGATGGCACATTTTTGACTAAAATTATTAAAAATATCTCAGAATATGTCAAACTTTTGCTGGTTTAAATTGATTATAAAATTGTAGATTGTAAAAATCAAATGAGCATTAGAATTAAAGCAACTGTTACTCAGTTATCCTTAGGAAATGATAGGCAAAGGAAAACACATTAAGATTTCTAAATTAGTCTTGCTTTCCCAAATACATGCATATTAAAGGATGTTCATTTTGTTAATGCTCAAGAACAATGAATTAGTCATTATAAAATTATATGTCATTTATTTATAATTATAATTAACTGAGCAGTATTATATACCAGGCACTTTGGTTGTTCTCTAGTACATCATATCATTCAATCCTAAATTATGTAATATTATGCATTATTTTTCTTCCTTGTTAGGGGATATGTTTACTAACATTTTTTGTTTAGTATTGATGCTGGGAAAACATTATCTATTGAAAACAGTACAATCCTGTTGTTCACCAACGAGGAAATTAATTTCATTTTTAATGGGGGAAAATGTAAAAAATGAAAACCTGACAACACTTAAGCAACTATTTTTCTAAATTGTAGCCTTGAAGGACTTCCTTAAATCAAAACAATACCAGAAACAAAAAAGTAAAAGACAATTAAATTATTAAGGAATATACAGTTAGAATTTAAAGCATTTGTAGATATCCTCATAGACAAGAGACCAAAACAATTACAGTAAAAACACAACAAACTTCAGGGAAACACAATAAATACAAAAAACAGAAGTGAGGGAAACGGACTTTGGCCCAGTGGTTAGGGCGTCCGTCTACTACATGGGAGGCCCGTGGTTCAAGCCCCGGGCCTCCTTGACCCGTGTGGAGCTGGCCCATGCGCAGTGCTGATGCGCGCAAGGAGTGCTGTGCCACACAAGGGTGTCCCCCGCGTAGGGGAGCCCCACGCACAAGGAGTGCACCCATAAGGAGAGCCGCCCAGCGGGAAGGAGGGAGCAGCCTGCCGAGGAATGGCACCGCCCACACTTCCCAAGCCGCTGACGACAACAGAAGCGGACAAAGAAACAAGACGCAGCAAAAAGACACAGAAAACAGACAACCGGGGGAGGGGAGGGGAATTAAATAAATAAATAAATAAATCTTAAAAAAAAAGAAGTGAAAATAAAAATAGTGAATATTCCTCACTCCCTCTCACACTAAGCCTGAATTTTAGAGAGTACAGTTTTATTAACAGAGAATTTAGGTAATGTACCAACATTCCTACAGCTCAGCAGCACAAAAATATATTTTGAATCATGTCTGTATTAACACCAAATTCATTGTTCTTTCCAATTGGAGCATGCTGCTTCTCTAATATATGGCTCTCATTCTTTATGTCTATACTATCCACTTGAATTATAAGTATTGATTCAATACTAATAAATGGTTACATTCTAGAACTCCTTAAATATTCATTTATCTTCTCTGAAGTTTTCATTTCCTTTTTTCCTAATTAAAGTATACTTATTGAGAGACAGAATATAATAATAATAATAAATTAGCATAATATAACATTTACTTATTCAGGGTTGACATTTAATATTTTCAGATCCTATTGTGAGTGTGAATATATGTGAGGCTATACAAACTGCTTAATAATCTCTTTATTTAAGCTTAATAGTATATAATGCATGTCTTTCCATATTCTAAATATTTAATAACTAGTTGCATTATTTATTACAACAAGCTTCTTCATGTCCTTTGCTTCTTTGTCTTTTTCTCTTACTTAATTGTAAAAGTTCTTTAATATAAAATTTTATCATGTTATATGTCATATTTCTTAGAGATATTTTGGTTCAGTTTGTAATTTTTACATTTTAATTTTATTTCCAGGTATTTAAAATTCTATGTACAATTTTTAAAATTTACATGGTGAAGTGCATTCATTTTTCTCTTTATGATATATGCTTTCAGTGCCATTTCCTCAGGCACTGAATGTTTAGTAAAGGTGATAGGTAGTTCTGCAATGTAATTGGATGTGACATGAGTATTAAGCATATGGATTTAGCCCGTCTAGTTATATGTAAACTCAAGGGACAATACACAGTTACAGACTGGTATGGTTTGTGGCTTGATCCTGGACTGACAGGACTGAACTTGCAATGTGACCCTTGTACTATTTTCCCTTCTGTTCTTTTGCAAATATTTATTGATCACTTTCTAAATACAAAACATTTATGATGTCAGAAGATGAATGACACACATACTCTAACCTCAATGCTCTTAAAAGATTACATTGGAATTGCTTCATCACTTTTTTTTATGTCAAAGAGGGAAAGCCCTGGATGGCAGGCTTTTTGTTTATTTTTCTATAATATGTATTTTTTATTTTTTAAAAGATATTTAGATGACAAAAAATGTTACACCAAAAATATAGGGATTCCCATATGTCCCACTCTCTGCACCTCCCATACTCTCCCACATAAACACCATCCTTCATTAGTGTGGCACATTCATTGCAATTGATAAAAGCATCCGGGGGCATTGCCACTGAGTATGGATCATAGTTCACATTGTAGTTTACACTCTCTCCCACATAATTCTGCCTGTTATGGGAAGATATAAAATGGCCAATATCTGTCATTGTGATGTCTGGATGGCAGTTTTAAGCCTTTTGCTTCTGCTGAACATTTTGAGCTCTGGATGACTGTTCTGTAATGGATGAAGAATCCTTAATTTCTTAGGCCACTCCCACCTATAAAACTTCTAACTTTGAAACTAGTATGAAAAACACATTATAGTTTATATGTAGCTGGTATGGCCTACTTTATTAGATTGAAATACAAATGTAATTCTGTGTCTTTTAGGTTTCTAATTAATCAGGCCTCCCACAAAGTCAAATCATCCAAAAATACTGGAATTTATTTTGATGATGAGTGTTAGTCCTGCTTCTGATTTCTAAATGGAGAGAATCAAGTTTTAACAGTACTTTGGTTCTGATTTTTTAGTTGTTCCCTTTTTTCTCTTGCTCTAATTTCTTGCTCTTGATAACTGGTCACTCATAATCTCAAACTTGTCCACCACTGTTTCTGGAAGTATCTTCAAATTAAAACAATTTGAAAAAATGATCTTATGCTTTCTGAGGCCCTAGCTATGTACAGAAGATGCAGTTATTTCATATTGTCTCATATGATCTAAAAAACCCATAGATATTCTGATTTGCTTCTTCAGATGGACTTTTTATGAATTAATATTCATACATTTAAACAAATTACTCTCCCATTTATGCAAATTTTACTCTTCATTAGTAAGACCCAGTTTTATAATTCACAAATATAATTAAACTTTGATGTCAAATTCTCCATTGGACTTAGTATAAAAAATAAAATAAAAGCCTACACGAAACTATTTGTTGATATATTACACTTTACCTATTTAATTTTATTTTTTGTGGTCTCCCATTATGTGCTCTTGTTTTTATACTTTACTTCGCTTATTGCTGTTATCAACCCCAGTTACACCTAGCCTCACATCATACGAGTGTGCCAGTCATAGTTGTAAAATTACAGCAATTATGTGAGTTATTAAACTATCATTTCTCACCTCCAAATACATGCTTCTATACTCTGAGTTGTCACACTCTCACTATTGCTTTGTGAATGACATTTCTTCTTTGTCATCTGATTTCCTATTAGAGGTGGCCTATGAGGGCTTTGGAGCAAGATTAGAAGCCAGAAAAGTGAGAGGGGACTTGCTACTTTGTCTTCTGTTCCTGCTGTCATTGCCACAGCAATGACTCTTCTACCTGAGATCAACAGATTGTCCCAGTTTCCTGCTTTTTTTTGCTCTCCCGTTGTACTCACCAGATGCAACAGCAACAGCTCTGCTGTGCTACCAGTCAGAGAGCTAAGCTCTCTAAACCTCTTCTTCCAAGCTCTTGAGCCACAGAGCATCCCTCCTAAGTAGCATTCTGATTCCCAGTCCTGCAGGCCCTTACTCCAAGCTTCTAAGTTAAGATATACAATCTCTTCCCTTTGTTCTCCCAGTCTTATGGGAAGTAAATGATTCCTACAAATTGCTAATTTGTATATACAAAAACCTGTCTTTCCTGGTTTCTTCAGTTTTCCATTACCTGTTTAATTAATTTTGTTGTAACATTCTTGCAAATGAAGTACCTGTGGTTGTTTTATTTTTGCCTTACTGGACCCAGAATAATACAAAAACATGTAATTAACTGTAAATATCATTAATATATATATTCACTACCACAGTGAAAGCCAATATCTGAAAATCTTTATTAAATGGATTATAAAATGTCTTATGTTTGCCTATAGATTAGTCTTGAGCTACCGTGAAAATAACTTGGTCATGAAGAGGAAATATTGTTTTACAACTTTTACTTACTCTGTTTAAATTGGCTAATGCCCACCTCTATTCCTTGGGATGTGATCTATAAATGATTTCAGGATTAGTAATAACTTGTTTGTGAATAGTGTATCTAGAAAACTAAAACTGGTCAATTAACTAAATTTCAAATGAACAAATTTGTAATATTTTCTTATTTGGAATGATGTGCAAAGGTAAAAGATAGTTAAAAGTCTATTTTATTCAATTTAAAACTTTGAAATGAAAAATTGAAGTGAGTGGATAAGGAATGGTGGATGATGAACAAAATAATTTAATACAGGGTCATATTGTGGAATTTCTATTGAGTTATCATTTATCTAGAAAAAATTCACAGAGAAAGAATAGTAAGAAATGATGGAAATGATAAAAGAGAAAAACTGAAAACCAATTGAAGAAAGAATTGTGAGAAAAGAGGGGATGCAAATGATATGAAAGATTCTTTTGAATAAAGAGAGCAAAGACCAATGGGAACATCGTATTTAAAGTTTATGAATCCTATAACCTCTTAGGTTGAGACAGTTCCCAATTATATGAAGTACATGGTGTCGATTTGGGTATATTAAAAATCAGAATGTCTGAAATTACTGTGGTACATAAGAATAAAAATCTCTAGGGCTATATATAAATTGATGAGAAAAGGATTGACAAATGAGCATTTATTCCCCCTTAATGTTCGTGAAAACTGTGAGGCAAGTGGAAAAAAAAAAAAGATTGTAGGTATAATTTGATAAAATTGTTTCTTCATTATGGTTCATTATTTTTTAAGCAATCTCTGTGAACATGTGAAAAACAGTTGATATGTTTTTATGGGCTTCAAAAAGAAATACGACCCTCAAATGCACAGCAATAAATCCAAAATTCTATATTTTACTCCTTGTCTTATTTTCCTGGCTGCTAAAACAAATACCATAGAATGGGTTGGCTAAACATGAGGAATGTACTGGCTCATAGGTTCAGAGTCCAGAAGGTATGCTTCTTCCTGGGTCAGGATCTTTTGGCTGGCTGAAAATCTTTGGGGTTCCTTGGCTTTTCCATCACATGGTAATGCATATGGCTGTGTCTTCTCCTTTCTTCCTCTGGGTTCCAATGACTTTCAACTTCTGTGAATTCTGTGATTTTTGTGAATTCTCTCTAAGTTCAGTATATAATGTATTTCTAATATTACTTCTCAATAAATTGCTTAAGATACAAAATTATAGTTTGGGGAAGGCAGATTGAATTGGCATACTATATTCTATGCATCAGAATTTCTACTGTTCTGATTTGGTACAATAATTATATATGAAAATCTAGAGAAATAAAATGAAAGTAAGCCACTTGTATAATTTTAATATAAATTGTTCCAATCATACTGTGGGGAATTAGAAAATAGGGTAGAATTCCAAACACATGATTAATTGATATGATGTTGATTGACAGGAAAAATATAAACTTTTCATATTAGACACATAGTTGACAAAGTTAACATTTTTATAAGTAATTAAAGTTTTAAATACAATTCAGAAGAAAATGTATATACTATAGTCACATGCAAAAAAGTGTATAATATTAAAAAAGTTGAGCAAAGGAAACAAATCAAAATTATCTATCATATGTGGCCACTTAAAGTTACAAAAATCAAACCAAACTTACTATTTAGAGATGTAAACATGGATGTTAATTAACAGCAACTCTCCCCTCTCCCAAATTCAGACAAACAAACAAAAAGCGATTAATGAACTTTATAAAGCCATTGTAATGGTTATCACTTAGGTGGTAAGAGGGAATAGTCATTGGAAAGAATACCTCGGTGTCCTATGGGATCCTGGTGATTTTCTGTTTCTACATTCACTTGATAGATGACACCAGAATTTACTTTAAAACTATTTTTACTCCATCTTTATATTTGCTTTATATAAATTTTGCAGTAACTTAAAAAGTGTAGACTAAAATTTACTTACATTCTCTACACAAAAATAGAACATTTAAGTATTTCAAAACAAAAAGCCAAACTTTTCAGCAAAAATCTTTTATGATATATTCAAGTTTTGAAACAAATACTCAACTGAAGCTCCAGATATCTGCTTCAGAAAGCATAGAGTGCCTTGACCTTAAAATCAGAGACATATGTTGAGATAAAAGAGCTAAAAATAACAATATTAATAGGTTGTTAGTGTTAATACAACATTTTTAAAAAATATCAATCTTTCATTATCACTCCAGAAAAAATAATATATTATCCATATGAAATATGCTAACATTTATTAAACTGGGTATTTCAAAGTGTCAGAAAAACAGTGATTTATGTTTTGGTAATGCTGTCCTTGAGCTTTTCTTTTTGGTATGTTTGGCAAAAAAAATAGTCAATTGTTCCTTGGGAGGGATTTTAGGATATGATAGAATATATCAGATTACAAGAACTTTCTGATCTCCTTTCTTTCTGTGGCAGGAGTGTGGAAATGCTCAGTTTATTGAAGTTTTGAGATGACATAGGTAGCCCCTTATGCAGTTACTTAATAATGAAAATTATTCTAAGAGGCCATAAGATGCACTTAATTTGTTGATGTTTTGTTGAGAAAAAGTTCCTGAAAAAGCAATTGAAGCTGTGGATTTATAGATCTACACAATTTAATCTGGACCATAAGCAATTATAATATATGAAGTCATAATTAGACAAAAAAAGTCAATAAATGCTGTGAAGAATTTAAAATTGTTCTTAATAGATTTCTCAATTAGATGAAACTGAATATAGCAATAGTGAATCTATAAGAGTTGAAACTAGAACTGCCTTTTTCTCAGATTTCTTGGTGACTGAGCATGCAGTTTATTGAAGAAAGTCTGTATAGAATTTTAAAGAAATGCAAATTATTTGCAAATCTCCAGAATATAAATATATATATTTGTATGTATACATACACACTCACATACTATTTTGCAGGACTTTAGGAAATTCTAAATTAATTTCATATTCTCAACCCACTAAATTTTTTTCACAAGCATAACATTATTTTATAAGAACAATAAATATCACTTGAATTTGATTTAGTTTTTATTGTGAAATTTGAGTTCTGCTTATGCCAAATTGCCTTGGGCAAAGTTAAAGAAGATTATTTAGCTATTCATGAAATCAGATCTAATTTACATATTTGACAACACTGAAATGCTGGTATTTTCTTTGGAAAATTCCTGTTTCCTTTCATATTTTATATTTCTAAGTTTCTATTCTTATTTATATCACAGGAAAAGTAAATTGTTTCATATAACACTTTCAACATCTTTAATCACTTGAATTTTTAATCCACTGATACCCATCCTGATCATCATTTTACATTTCATTTGAAAGCAATATGTTATTTAATAAAATAAAATCATTATATTGATGCTTATGGTGATTTTGATTTTGTATTTTAAAGAAAAATTATTTGTACTTCCTTCCATCCATTTAAATTTCTATCCATTTAGCTTCCATTCCCTTATATTTCTTTATAAATGTCTGCACTTGTCAAAATTGTCAGTTGCTGTTATATTAATTATTCAACATAATTTTCCAAAAGGCAATTAAACATAGTTAATGATCATTAGTAATTATTACTTGGAAGAATTTCTTTCATAATGGATATCATAATGATATCTCATAAATCATTACCGAAAAAAATATTCTTCAAATTCTATCTGCTATATATTTGAAAGTTTATTTATTAAGTTCCACTGGCCCAATAATAGTCATTGAATCAATGAAATCTTAGGATAAATCTGTATATTATAACACAAAACTATGGTCATCATAAAGAAATCCTTGAAAACCTAAAGACCAAATAAAAACTGTACTTGCATTGAAATTCACAAACAGAATGAATGTTAAGCTAAGCAGATACCTGTACTTCTCAATGCTTTTGATCATCCTATAGATATTGCAGGTTATTTTCAATATTACTGAAGAAAAATAGAAGCATTTCAGGGATATTTGTTGTGTTTACTTTAATAAGACTGGATTTAGTAATCATATATATTCCTGATATCATTACTGTTTATGCAAGTTGTGTACATTTCTAATATTAAGTTTAAACCCAGAAAACAAAAGCCGCATAGCATTTCTAGGGAAGAGAGATTAATTCAAGGACTTAGAGACATAAAAGCTGTTGAAAGGACTGAGGAAAAAATTTCAGAAGGCCGTTTTTGCCAAGCATTGCCAAAAATATCCACTGTGATTCCCAACTATCTGTAACACTAGAGCAGGTAATTTTCACAGACCCTTAGCTGCTGGAAGCTCCTGACAATGATCTTACCTGCCTGCTAACAAAAATGACTTCTCCTTCTCTTTTATTTCCCAATCATGTACAATTTTCAGAATGATTACTGTTTCCTAGTGGTACATTTTATTACATTAAAGCTGATTAATTTGGTTTACTGTCTAATTCAGCTGAAAATGAAATTGGATACTTAGTTATATAACAGAGATATGCTTTCACCTAGTATAGTTTAAGAGATTAATGACAAAAAAAATATTAAATTTCCATTCTCAGGAGTCCTTCTCAAATAGAGTGGCAAGAATTTCTAGAGTACATAGTCAGTGCCTAATAAAAGAAAACATATCAATATGCCAAGCCCTTGATATTAATACTTATACTTATGAACCTTATTCTTGTAAAACTGAAAGGCCTAATAATATCTATTACAAAATAATTACTACTTAAAAACTTTCTTGTTATTCAAACGTGACCTCTATCTAAGTCAAAACTCAGTAACTCACTACCTTTTCCCCTGGCATGGGACATGACTCCCAGAGATTAGCCTCCCTGGCACTGAGGGATTATTACCAAGAACCAATCAGTGATGCATGTGGAAAAAGACCTTGAACAAAAGGGGAAATACTAAATTAAAATGGGTTTTTATAGCTAAGTGATTTCAAAGTGAGTCAGAAGGTCATTTCTGAGATTTTGTTTATGTACATCTCAGGCAGATCTCATTGACTATCACAGCAAACAGTGCCTCAAACAGGGATGCTCCTCAGGGCACTAGAAATATCTAGACACTTCAGGCAGGGGAGACAATCTCAGGAATTCAGCACCCTGTCAATGTGCCATAGCTTGGAATATGTGCTTCTCAGTGTAACAGAATTAAGTCATTTATAATTTCCCTACACATGATTTTTCTACCCTTGTGTTTGAATCTATAATTAGTGCTAAACCCATTAAATGTATGTCCCAGAGACTTAAATCTTCTGACTGTTTATATACCAGTTGAGCCCTGAATCTCAAGAGATTCATGGCCAAAACCTACTCTCCAGTTCATTGGACTTGCCCAGGACAACTAACAAAACAATGATGGTGGATAACCCACATCCCAAAAAGCAAAGTATACCTGCAGCTGCAAACAAAACAGTTCCTTCCCTATGGCCCATAAGATCTAAGCCCCTTTCAATCTGAAGCAAAGTGGGCATCACTGTCCCAAAATTTTCAAGTTTGAAAAATGAACAAACATAAAGGGGGAGTGTAACCATAGACCAAAGTAGACATTATTATTGTAGTAATGGAAGTACTTGTAACATTGATATAAAGATATTAGTTACCAAATGCACTGAGGGGAGAGAGGGAAGATAGTGGAAAATAGTTCATTTTTAGAGCATTCGAATTGTTCTTCATGATATTGCCATGACAAATACAGGCCATTATACTTTTTATCGAAGCCTATAAAATTGTATGGTGAAAGCGTAAACCATAATATAAAGTATAGACCAAGGTTAGTAGCAATGCTTCAATATGTATTCTTCAAATGTAACAAATGTATCACACTCATGTAAGGTGTTAGTAATGGGGGAATTTGCCAGAGGGTGAGAAGGTGGAGTATGTGAGAATTCCCTATATTTTTTATGTAGCTTTTCTGTAATCTAAACCTTTCTTAAAAATAAAGAGTTCTAATCAACTGATATAAGACAAATGCAAGCACATGTTTATGTTTGTATGAGTACGTGTGCATATATATACATATGTTATAGCTGAACATAAATCACTGCCATCTGCCATAATGTTGTTAAAAGAGTATAATACTAGTACTAAATTTTATTGTGATATGTAATAGGTGAATTTAATTCTGTTTGTACTCTTGTGGAATTCCAAGATATGGTTTTTCAGTGAACAAATTTTATATTAGTTTAGTCAAATACTTTGTGAATCTGAGGAAATTTTCTGATTTAAGACAGTGAACTGAATATACATCGCATCCCTTCCCTTTAACAAATACAATCTAGAAGTGAACAAAGTAAAAAGTGTAAAAATAAAGAAATGGATATACTAGAAATTAATGGAGGAGAAATCTTGAAAATGATATGTTACTTAGTTTGGTTACTCTAGTGGTAGGCAGTAGTGAAGAGAAGTCTGTTCCCAGTCAGAAATAGTAAGATTAGGAGCCTGGTGAGAGGGACAGAGCAATACCCAAGGTGTCTGCTAGTATATTGCATTTTATAATGCATAGGTATTTAAGAAACAAAGCATTTTTTCATGTAAAAGAAACAACTAGAATTATAGAAATTATATACGCAATTTATAAAATGCAAAACATCACTTATTAGCAGAATAGAAGCAACTCAAGTGGAGATCAAAGGTAAGATGGAGAAATAGCCTCAGAAAGCAGTACCAAGGGGAAAATAGATGGAAAGTGTAAAAGAGGGGGTATAAGATATTTGTTTCTATCTTTGAGGAGCCTAATAATTAGTTTCTCTCTTCTGTGACTCTATGTATGAAACAATTGAGAAATAAAACTAGAATGAATGCCAAATTATCACCATTTCTATTAATAAAATGTCTTTGTGATGGTAGCTTATTATGCAGGTTAGCTACTATTGCAAAGAGAATAACAGAATCAGGCAATTTATCCACCCAATCAAAGGGAACATTGTACCCTGGAGGCCATTTCCTGTAAAAGCAATGCCATTGATAATTTACGGTAAGGACGAGAGCTAGAGACAATATAAGTTTTCTGTAGGTAGGCTAGATGCTAAATAAAAAGAAGGAGAAGGAATATGCCCAGTTATGAGTACATCACTCCTGAGATAAGTGCTGAAGTATATCACGCACGTTCCATAAATTTATTTCTTTCAGCATGGAAATAAACAACAAAATTGTGGAGAAATGTTTTCCCAAATCAATATAGACTAGATATTTAAAAATTACAAATTTATATTACAGAAGGGGAAATACAGGGAAAAACTGACGAGTAATATTTAATTAAATAATAACAAAGTCTTGAAGAAAGACAATAATAAGCATAAATATACAAATATACACATCCACCTGCACATATACCTTCCAAATATGCGTACCCACGCACCCACACACAAGCGCACTTACAGACCCGCACCCCATGTTATTTCAATTTCAGATAAACAAGAAAGAAAACGAAATGTTAAGAATTATCAGAGGAATGACATGGGGAAAGATTGCCAATAAATACATGACGGCAGACTTTTCATCAGCACTCACTACAATAAGAGAATAGAAATTAGAGAAATTTTCTGCTTAGAGAAAATAACTCTTAAGCACAGAATACTAAAACCACTAAAACTATCACTCTGATATGAGGGCAAAGTGTTGTTATTTTAATTGGAACTAAGAAATCAAAAAACTTATGATCTGCAACCAACATTGTTTGAAAGAATTATAGAATATTCTCCACCTAGAAAAATAACAATGGTCTCATAAATTTATTAACCCTTTCCCCAAATACATGTGTTGAAATGGAGACCTTCTTCAAAGTTTATCTTTGGTCTCCTTAATGATACAAAAGATCTTGTATTAGAGAAATTCAGAACATCCTTGTTATTTTGGGCTCTACATTACAGCAAGAATGAATTTCCTTGTAAATATAAGTTTACATTACAAGCTAAACTGTCAAGGTCACATGATTTCTCATAAACTGGATTATACTGGTTCTGTTCATTGCATTTACAGTAATATGTTTTTTTAGTGTTTAGTATTACAATAGTATACAGTAAAATGTATTAAGAAATAAAAATTCATAAGTAAAATATTTTCCTAATACCTGGAATGCACCGTCAATAGGTGGAAACAGAAATTTGATGGTATAAGAATATTCTTTCTTTCCATTCTTTCCTTTCTTACCCTGGGACTTTCTTAAACTGTCATTCAAATATTCAAATGGCCATTTACCTTTTCTAAATATCGATACTGGGGATCAATGTTGCATATGTGTTGTATTAGGGTATTGTTTTAGCGTTAAGCATATCTACTCAGGTTTATGATTTCCTGGAAATTTGACCTTAGGCAAGTGACTCAGCCTTAGTGACTTAAAATATTTTCTCTTTAAAGACTCTTTTTCTGAATGTCTCATCAAACCTACACATTAACCCCAATCTTATCCCAGAATATAACTATTCTTTTACCTTGTTTTAGGTTTCCTCATAGACAGTTTAGTCTATATTTACTTTTTTTTAATCTCGGTCTCTCCTATAAGATTTAAAATTCTTTGGAAGCATGGACTTTGTCTTATATAGCTATACATTCCAGGGTTAAGCATAGTGGCTAATGCACAGAAATCACTCTATACTTATTTAGTAACAGAATGAATGAATGATTGAATACATGAATAAGGGTCTTAGAAAGGGATTTTGATAAATCATATTTTCCTAGGTTTAATTAGAGAAAACATCTGCAACAAATACATGACCAAAAATTTATTTTTAGAACTCGAAAAAAGTGCTTCCAGGTGGAAAAAAACATCTTACATTTGAATGCTATTGTTGTATGCTTTAGCAAATATGACCTTTCACAGGGCGTGAGGTAGAAAATGATTATGATCTGCTTTTTATTTAGTAGAAATTAATGCTCAGAAATAAAATACATAGAAACGCACAAACACACACACACAGAGTCAAAAAGAATTGGACCAGAAAATGAATATAAAAACTCTTGAATACTATCATATATCCTTTCTTTAAACCGTCTTTTTTTTTTTTTTTTTTAATTTTTTTATTTTTTATTGACTTTGTAATAATATTACATTAAAAATATATATGTGTGGTCCCATTCAACCCCACCCCCCCACCCCCCCTCTCCCCCCCCCAACAACACTCGTTCCCATCATCATGACACATCCATTGGATTTGGTAAGTACATCTTTGGGCACCTCTGCACCTCATATACATTGGTTCACATCATGGCCCATACTCTCCTCTATTCCATCATGTAGGCCCTGTGAGGATTTACAATGTCCGGTGATTACCTCTGAAGCACCATCCAGGGCATCTCCATGTCCCAAAGACGCCTCCACCTCTCATCTCTTCCTGCCTTTCCCCATACCCTTTGTCCATTATGTCCACTTTTCCCAATCCAATGCCACCTCTTCTATGTGGACACTGGATTGGTTGTGTCCATTGCACCTTTATGTCAAGAGGAGGCTCAGATTCCACCTGGATGCTGGATGCAATCCTCCCATTTTCAGTTGTAATCACTCTAGGCTCCATGGTGTGGTGGTTGTCCTTCTTCACCTCCATCTTAGCTGAGTGTGGTAAGTCCAATAAATCAGATTGTAGGTGCTGGAGTCTGTTGAGGCTCAGGATCTGGCTATCACATTGTCAGTCCAGAGATTCAAATCCCCTAAATATATCTTAAACCCCAACATTAACTGTACCTCCAGCACATTAGCATGAAAGTCTTATGAAGGGAGATCCCATCTGAGTCCAGATTCATCACACATAAACACCATTTCCAAAGAGGGGCCATCTGCCCTGGTAGTTAACCGTCTTTTAAACAAAGTTGTTTTATTTCAACATTGATTACCTTGTGAAAATAGAAACATCAGAGATATTTTGCCTGGCAGCAGCTGAAGCCATCGCAAGAGGGATATTATCTTAATTACTTCCCTGGTCTGACTGGTAAAGACCTGTCTTGCCTAGAGTCATATAGATAATTGGTTATGCTATTTTCCTAGGCCATCTGTGCTAAAAAGGGCAGAAATGCTAGGGCCAGACTATTGGCAATCAGGGTTCTGCAAGAAATGACATTTTAGTTTGACCTTTTGGGAAGACGTATTTGTAGATTGTGCAAAAGTCCTTAGCATTCTCAAATTCAACTTTCTTCCTTTCTTGGTAACCCTTCAGAATCATCGTTCTCTTTTGAAGAGTCACATGCAATTCACTTTTTTTTTTTTTTCAAAAACAACTCTCGGAAGTAAATTACATTTAGGGTTCTTAATCGCAGAAAGATTTTTTGCATGTTTGATTGCTGAGATGACACCAGCAGGGCAGACACTCAAAGCAATTGCTTTCAAACAGTGTGTCATAGGATGTAGGGTGAATAGATTAAATAATGAAATATTTTGTAATTTACCAATCACTTGTTAAATCGACAATCTCCAGGAATTTCCTGTTACTGCCTATCTTCTTCATTCCATCTTTTTGTGTTACTTAAATAATTAACTACATTGTGTTAAACTTAAAGGCAAGAAAATCTATCAGCAGCTTTCTTATGTTTCCGTTATTCTGGGGGGAAAGATTTTGAAATATTTTGTTCTATTCACAATGTAGAAATATCCTGTCCATTTGTGAACACTCATTCCAAAAAATTAAAAAAATATGATGAAAATCACAATTAAAAAAAAATTATGCCCAGTGTCCAATCCTACATAAGTAAAAACAAACAAACAAAAAAGGAATGAAAGATAGTACATGGTAAAAAAAATTATCAGCAGTGATAGTGAACATATACTCAATTAAATATATTGACTATATCCTCATCATAATCAAACACTTTATAATTGGGGATTTACTTGAATTTTTAATTTATATTTAAAAAATGAAATAATATTTAACTGGAGTCAATGGAGTAGCATGTTGTTATCTCATATCAGCGATAGTGTAAAATTGCATTTTTGCAGTAAGAAATATATCTACCAAGCCATGAATGAAACATTTAGGAAAGACCATTTACTGAAATAAATAAGGAAATTATTTTATTTTAGAAGCAAATTTTCTTATAAGTAAAAATATTTGTATATTTTTTGAAAAATAATGGCCATTCTCTTTCCAACTTTTGTTATCACATAACTAGGCAAATGTTTAATATCAGTAGTTTTTCAAAGAATCCAGCAATGTATTTACAAATGCAATGTGTCATCCAATATCAACCCTTTGTATGAGTCAGGGTTCTCTAGAGCAACAGAACCATGAGTATATATATGTATAAAGAGATGTATAAATTTGGGGGGGATGGCAAATCCAGTTCCACAGGGCAAGCTTGAAGCTAGAAATTCCAGCAAGAAGAATGCTGAAGTCTTGAGTTGAATCCCATAAACTGAAAATTCGAGAAAGAATTAAGGGTTTAATCTTGAGGAAGAATTCCTTGTGATCCCTGTAACAATTGGTTTTTTCTCTATGTCCTCCAAGTGACTGGATGATGCCCATATTGTTGAGAGCTATCTCCTTTACTTAAAGTCAACTGATTTCAGATGCTAATCTCATCCAAGAAATATCTGGACAGGACAATTAGGCCTGTGTTTAATGAAACAACTGTACACCATAGCCTATCCAAGTTCAGAGATAAAATTAAGCACCACACCCTGTATCCTTTAATAACTTCCCTTTTAATTGAATCCATGCCTTCTCTCAGTTTTTCTAGTATGATCTTTTGTGTGTGTGTGTCTGCCACAAACCAAAATCTGATGCATTTCCTTTTTGTTTTGCTTTCATTCAATGTAACTATTTCTGCCTTACCCCATGGAGTTATATGTCAAACAGTACTTTGTAATAAATTTAGTTCTTAAAGAAAACACTTTGTGAAGTAATAACACTATGTTCTGATTTATAGGTACTTTAATTTTCTTATATTGAGTTATCTCTAGATTAAACTTTGGAAAATAGTATTTTTTCACATCAATAATAAAGCCATATTTGGTTCCTTCTGTAAATTGAAAATAATTATAGTCCTCATTATTCAAATCTATCAGTGTAGACAACAAATGTTTTCACTCTCCTAATAACATTTTGCTTTGAAAATAATTCCCAGGAACTGTGATTTTTCTAGATTAGAGGAATATTGATATGATTATGCAAGTTCATTTTAGAATCTGTGGCTTATAATATGAAGTAATATCAAACAATGGTGAAAATACTTTCATGTAAAAAAAGGTACATATGATTTTATACAAAATATTCTTAAAAATCTTAAAACACCAATTTATCTGAAATATAATCAAGGGTATAGGAACCAGTACTGTAGTTTTAAGATAGGGTGATACAGAATTACATTAATAATTTAGCTTGAAATCTCTATCATCATTACTAAGTGAATTCTTGCAGTGTTCCTGTTAAATAAAATCCAACATTTGTACAAAGGCCAACCTGGAAATCCTGCTACACTTCAAAACCCAATTCAATTTTTTGACTTGATAAGTTTTATGCTAGTCATTGGCATATCAGCAATTTCTTGGCTACTTCTAACCAACAATGAGATTTTTCTTGATATTGCTCCAACGTTTAATGATCTAAGCATTGAAGTATAACTGCTAAAGGAACTGTGTTAAATATTATACTGAAGGAATGTCAAATATATATATATATATGAATTATGAATGATGGGACTGTTAATTTTTTAATTAGTGCTGATCTTTCAGCCTCCAAACTTACCTTTTATAACCAATCTCTTTTATTCTTTTCAAACCCAGTTTTAAGCCTCTCTATTATACAAGTGCTCCGTAAATTCAATGACGATTGTATGAATGGATAAAAGCAATTATAAGTAAATTTCAACTGGTCTACTAAAGAAAACATTAAATAGTTTGAATATTTTGGGTCCATTTTTATTGGCTTAAAATGCTCCAATTTCTCTAAGGAAAATAAAGGCCTTTTTCTATCAAATCACCACAGTGGTACATTTATAATAATTTGCAGAGCTTATAACATTAACTGACTAGGGATCAGTTAGTTAGAAATAAGTCCAATCTAAAATTATCTACCACAAAATTGTCCACATTAGATAAGTCTTTATCCAGTTGGGATATTAGGTTTCATTCTGTCATAATAGATCTGCTTGACAACATTAAAGTTCACCTCATGTAGTAGAGAGGAAAGACTCACTGGCAGCAAATATATCTTACTTTTAATACTTTTATTTTTCATTTGCCAAACTTATGACAGTGTATTAAAATGTTTGAATCTCTCCTCAGATAGAGTATATGCAGAATCTAAAAAGCACATTGCCATTTTTCGAAAAATAAGTTTAGGAACAAACAGAAACTCATGTCCATGACTTTAGCATAAACTATTATCAAACATTACTAAGGGAACTCAGTTTTATTTATACATGATACATATATATAGTCAACAGCATTGGATATTATAGAATAGGTTTCATATACTCATTTATATATGAACATATTTATATATGAACATACATAAACAATAAGTGTATAATAAAAGTTTAAACTTATAAAGCAAACATGTGTATCATTATACAGGATTCCCATATATCATACCACCAACACCTTACATTGTTGTGAAACCTTTTTTACAAACTGTGAAAGAATGTCATCAAAATATTACTACTAACTATAGTCCATATCTTACATTTGGTGTATTTTTCCATAATCTACCCAGTTATTAACACCTTATTTTACTATTATATATTATTATAGTTCATGAGATATTGCTTTGTTAACCACAATCTTTCTTCCACCCCTGGACTCCCTGTGTTACATAGTGCCATGCTTTGTACAATCTATTCAAGGTATAGATTCAGTAGCTCTCATTTTCATCACAGAGTTGTGCTATCATTTCCTCAATTGATTTTAGAACATTTTTATTAGTCCAAATGGAAAAATCCCATGCCCCATAAAACATCCCTATTACTGCCCCTCAGAACTAATATAATATTTTCTTTGCCATTGCTGTAAAAATATTACAATATTGCTGTTAACTATCATCCATAAGTTACATTAGTTGTAATTCCCCATGTATCACCGTATTTCTAACACTTGGTAAAAGAAAAACATTCTTATATTTATACTATTAACCACAATCTTCATCTACCAGCTTCCTAGATTATTCTCTAGCTTCCTTTTAATTGACATTTATGACCCGAACTACTCCTTTCAGCCACAATCACATTGCTAAATCAGCTATGTTAGTTATATTCACTACGTGTTACCATCGACTCATTCATTTCCACACTTTTATAGTAAACCTTATTAAAATTCTACACATGTTAAGCATCAGCTCCCATTCCATGCACTCTTAAGAGGTTTGTTCTTCAGTCACCTCTACTGAAAACTATGTTGTTAACTGTTGCTTACATAGTTCTTTTCTGAGTGCTTTCCAGAGGAAGCACACAATGGATATTTTCTGTATGAAGGTACAACCTGCATCAGGAAAGTACCCCTTTCTTTTTTCACTATGTAGCAGTATTTGACATGACTTATTGAAACAGTGAAATATTTTTGCAGTTTTGTTTTGGTTCTGTTTCTTCAGAAAATTTGTTTTTAGGTCCTAGGGGAAATTTACTTTGCAGTGATAGCGGATGCATAAATAATATTTAAATTATTACAATTCAAGTAAGATTATAGTTAAATCATTTTATATTGAACATTTTTACTCACAACCTGAAAGTGGAAATGTTTTTACTCACTCACAGGAAAATTATGAAAAATTATGAGCAGTGACTTAGAAATTATTTGCTAATCTTATTTCAAGGTTTTCTATAAATTAAACATGAATATTTCAATAGTGACTAGCATTATAAAGAGTTAATTTATACAAAATGTAGTCTCTTTTCTCTTAGGCGTGTAAGCTAGAGACATTCTTTCATTTAGAAACTAGCAAACTGTCATTTGAATTATGCCACAATTATCTGTTTACTACAAGTAAAGTAACCATAATATTGTATACATTTAAAATTTCAAGTTTCCATAATGATATATTAAAAGAAAACTCCAGTAGATATGTTAGGTACTTACAATTCTAGAATTACATTTACAATTATAGAAATTGTTAAAAATCATATTATGAGATGGATGATAACATTTCAATAAATAGTTGTTACATCATAGATTTTAACTATTAAAAAAGTAATTATGCTACCTGGTAATTTACTATTTGAAATTTTATTTAAGTGTATGAATGGGGAGAAATTGCACTCATAAAGAGTATATCTAGTGCCACAATATTCATTATGCTTGATAATGTTATGCTTATTCTATTTAAGAAACGTATTGTTTATGATACAATATATTAGTTCCAAGTGGCTCCAAAACTGACAAACTGAATTAAATTTATATATTCATCTCAAATTAATAACTGAACACATTTAATATGTTGTATATACAGAGCTTTTTTAGTCAAAATTTGTTCCACAGAGTACCAACATAAGAAATACCTTAGATTCTTTTAAAGGCAAATTCCTGGAAATTTTCCCAGAAATACTGAACCAAAATCTACATGGGAGGACCCAAAATATACATTTTAGATGAATTCTAAGTGATATATTTATGTATTGTTTTAAAGATATATTTTATTTATTCCTCTCCCCTCTCCCTCCCCAGTTGTCCTCTGTGTCCATCTGCTGTGTGTTCTTCTTTGTCCGCTTCTGTTGTTGTCAGCGGCACGGGAATCTGTGTTTCTTTTTTGTTGTGTCATCTTGTTGTGTCAGCTCTCCGTGTGTGTGGTGCCATTCCTGGGCAGGCTGAACTTTCTTTCGTGCTGGGCAGCTCTCCTTATGGGGCGCACTCCTTCTGCATGGGGCTCCCCTACGTGGGGGCACCCCTGCATGGCAGGGCACTCCTTGTGCACATCAGCACTGCGCGTGGGCCAGCACACAGGTCAAGGAGGCCCGGAGTTTGAACCACAGACCTCCCATGTGGTAGATGGATGCCCTATCCTTTGGGCCAAGTCTGCTTCCCTATTTATGTATTTTAAGTTTGAGAATTACTGCCTTAGTTATACTTGTTAACCTATATTGTTATTTATATAAAATGTATATTATATATTGCTATATATATATTCTTTCCATGTTATTTATATTTATATATTGTTATGTCTATTCTTTAATTTTACATGCATATATACTGGGAGAAAGAAGTTAGGTTTGATTTACAGAAAAGCAATTTGAATTACGATGGTATTCATTAATCAGAAATAAGTAGTTATGCATTACATATCTAATTGAGCTCAGTGCTCTGTACATATTATCTTAAATGCCCATAGAAAATGTAACTGCATTATGTTAGTTCAAGTCCAAGGGCAAATAAAAGACAGTGGTGACTCAGGATCAAAGCTGATTTGTTTGACTCTAGAGCCTTTGCTTTCTCTACTGTTCCACATTGCTTTGAAATGCTTGTGAAAGAGAATTTTTAAACATTTAGATATGACTGGATGGTCTATCTTTTCCCCTCTGCATCCAATCTTGATCCATTCCCATGTTGCTTTCTACTTTGGAAGGTTCACAAGATGAGGATTCATTTGGTTTCCTGCTTGGTTCAGACACCAAGGGGCACTCTTAGAAAATAGAAAACAGAGGAAAATGGAGTTAACACATTTGCTGCCTTGATCCCTTCCTGTAGGGTCACATTTATCTACATTCTTTTATACAGGTCACAGCTTCTGTCAGTTACTCTCTGCAAGCAGCTTCTGTATGCAACTTCCTCCTCCAACTGCCATCTCATTCTAAGGATAAAAAGGGCTGCCTAACCTCTCATACAAAAATTTTCCTTGTTAATTTCACTAAAATTTGCTCACACATTTGTACCTAGCTGTTTTATTAAACTCTCCTCATATACCCAGTTTGAGTGTCTCATCTTGAGTGTGCAAGGTCCTTGAGTGATACAGAGGTCATGATTGAAATATTTTTTAAAACATTCTAAACTTAATACCTCCCCCCCTAAAATACCAAATCTGAGAATACCTTCACAAAATATTCTTAGAGCCTATCTGCAGATGGATTAAGTTTTGAGAGATTATGCAATACTATTTAAAGCTATGAGTCATTTTGATGAGTTAAATTACTTTTGGAATTTTTGAAATAAAATAGAATTAGTTTATCAGCATACAGTTAGGAAAGTTGGAGAGCTCCAACATATCCCTGGGGATCAAGTTGTGCGTATATTCCATTGTGCACATATTCCCCACAATAAATGCACATGAAATAAGAAAGTCTATGGAAGCCTCAAAAAACATTATATACAAGCTTGACTAACAGACATCTACAGAATACTTCTGTCTATGTTTTTTTTTTTTTTAAAGATTTATTTTTTTATTTATTTAATTCCCCTCCCCTCCCCCGGTTGTCTGTTTTTCTGTGTCTTTTTGCTGCGTCTTGTTTCTTTGTCTGCTTCTGTTGTTCTGTTGTCAGCGGCATGGGAAGTGTGGGCGGCGCCATTCCTGGGCAGGCTGCACTTTCTTTCACGCTGGGCGGCTCTCCTTATGGGTGCACTCCTTGCGCGTGGGGCTCCCCTACGCGGGGGACACCCCTGTGTGGCACGGCACTCCTTGCGCGCATCAGCACTGTGCATGGGCCAGCTCCACACGGGTCAAGGAGGCCCGGGGCTTGAACTGCAGGCCTCCCATGTGGTAGACAGACGCCCTAACCACTGGGCCAAAGTCCGTTTCCCCACTTCTGTCTATGTTGACACTAGTTGCAATACCATGGCACTCTACATTTTAAGAATGAGTTTATTTTTCTTAAGAGAATATGACACTGTGGAATATCAACAAACTGTTAACTTTCATGGGGAAATACAGTAGAAATATTCTTTGGCAATTTTCATTTAAGATAAAGGATCTATTTTTGTAAAGTATATTGAAAGGTTCTGGTCATAGGCAGGTTAATTTCAAGGACTGGTTGAAATGTTTAGCGCTGCTGGAGTGGGTCTTCTGCATATTCTGTATGGACTCCAGTAATTTCCTGAAAATTCCAAGTAATTGTGATTACTTGGAATCAACTATGACATTTATGACCAGGTATTATTAGCATACCTGGTAAAGGCAAAAATAAGCTATAACCTTCTTTAATTTTGAGAAAGGAGCAGAGCAGACAAACATGGGGCAAACTGGTCTGACAGCATGTGAGGATTTTCCCTTGGTATCCTTGGCAAGAGAGAGAATGTGACTTTACTTGTATCTATATTGAGCAGGTGTGTTGATGTTGGATTTAAGCATCATAATTTCATTTGCACAGAAATTCACAAATGTTATTCCATTCATAGTAAGTCTCACTTATTTTCAAAAGTGGTCATTAGTATATAAATACAGATGGATATTTCTATTCTCTGATTTTTTTAATAGTGAAACTGAAGCAGCATATATATGTCATTAGCATGTAAATTCAGAGGAGATATTTCTATTATTTTTCTGATTACTTCAATAAGGAAACTGTAACACACACACGCACACACACATCTATTTTGAGGCTTTGGCCAAGATTTTTACAACCAAGAATTCATGAAATCAATTCAAATATAAGAAAGATATCATCTACTAATGTAGGTTGTTAGTATTGTCCAAATCTTTAAGATAAAACAAAAATTTCTGATATTATCTCTTCTAAAAGCATACAATGCACTGTACCTCTTTTTCAATCTGAGCATTTTACAGAGTTAATTAAGCCACATTTTCTTGTATCTAATCCCTTATCTTCTTACCTGAATTATGTAACATGTAGTTTTACTGAATAAAAAACTAGTGTATCAGTTTGGATCTTTCAAGAAACAGGCATCAAGATAATATTAAATATGCGTACTATTTATTGGTGGAAATGTCTTTTAAAAATAAAGGGAGAAAAAGAAGTAGGCAGACAGCTTTAGAACAGTGATGCATGAAAAAAGGAAGGAGGAATTGGTAGTAACTTCATTCTGCAGGCAGCTCTGAGGAAGCTTTTGCCAGGCCCAAGGAGAGGCACAGAGCAAATATCTCCCACCAGATGATTCCTATGTTGGAAGGGAATGTCCTGGTTTTATAGACTTCATTAATAAGCACAATCATTGACTAGGAACGTCTGTGGGAGAGTATGGCCTAGTATGAATACTGTAGTAGTTTCAGTGGTACAACAGACAGTTGGAATCTGTTTGCCAACTACATTCTTTGTAATAGATTCTCTTTCTCCTTATGGGAGAGATGAGCAATGAACCTCCATGACCACCACAACAACACTCTGGGAAGTTCTTTACTACCTTACACTTTGACATACTCAAGGATATGGACAAAACATTATTTCCATTGGTGTTCCAGAGCTGAGTAAATATCAAGGATAGAGTTGACACAGCTATAATTATTGTCGAATGCCTCTTTATTTATGGAAAGAAGGTTTGAAATAAAAAGAATATTTTCTTTACTCACATTGATTTTAAAACCATATAATGGAAAACTGAAATTACAGAGATCAACAGGAAATAGAAGAAAGTTTGACCAAGTATTGATAAAACAAGTAATAATGGGATTTTAAAAATAAATCCTAGAATTAGATCATCCAATTAGTCATTTGTTATGTACTTGGAAATGAAGGTGGGAGTAACAAAAAGATCCTTGATTACTGAGGCTTTTTATCCAAACAAGAATAAGGTATATAGACAACTCCGAATGAAGAACTATCAGTGTTTGAAAGGATGGTACAGATCCTACCAATATAATTACACCATCTGCTATCTACCATGTGAATTGAGTTTCAAATGATTGTCACCAGTGCTGAAGCAATTCTCATGTTACAAGCAATCCTAGAGAAATGAATAAAATAATGTATTAGTAATTTTAGGTTTTCATGAACAAGGAAGTGCTGGAAATATGACGTATAGCTGGAATCTCTGCCAGTCTTTTCCTTGGTTACTTGACCATTTTTATTAAATTTGACATATTAAAAAAAAAATTTTGTGACACATAACCAGCTTTTAGTAGTGAGCAAACAAATGGAGGCTATAATGTTTCTCTAATCTATTAGCATGCATTGGGAAAATACAGAAAAAGCAGCAAGGGCACATTGTTTGGTTACTGTCAGTATATTGGTCAGACAAAGGGGTGCTGATGAAAAGTAACAGAAATCTGTTGGCTTTTATAAAGGGTATTTATTTGGAGTAAAAGGTTACAGTTACAAGGCCCTAAAGAGTCCAACTTAAGGTTACTTCTTTACCAAATTCTGTTGCCATGTGTTGAAGCAAGATTGCAGACTGTGAGAGTTCAGCCTTCCTTTTCCCTCTTAAGGCTCCATGCATCTAGCTTCTTCTGATCTTAGTTGTAGGCTGGCATAGGGCTCTTCTTTCTTCCAGGTGCTCATTTCTTTCTGGGCTCAGCTGCTCTGGTCTCTTCACAAGGTCAGCTGCAATCTACCAGGCAAATGTCTTATCTCTCCTCCTGGGTGGCAGGATTCTCTCCCATGTCTATGGAGTTCCCTTCCTCTTTTCTCACATATCTGCTGCTGTGTTCCATTTATATAAGCCCACAAAGGGGGCAGGGACTCAAATTCAGTCACCCTAATCTTAACATAATTTAATCAAAGGCATCTCAGCTGAATCTAATAAAATCAAAGGGTATCATGCCCAGAGGAACAGATCAGTTTACAAACCATCTATATCTTTTTGGAATTAATAAATAACATCAAACTGCAGCACTCAGCAAATAAACAAATTAAAAGTGTGACCAACAATTATATACTCAAATATATAATCTGACATTTAACTGTAGTTTTTGGAAAATCTAGTTATGCATGTTATGGTAAAAAAAAAAAAAGGTTGCCATCATTGAATTTCATAGTGTTGCAGGCAATATTATAAATTCTGATTACAAAAATAATTTTCAATTTTGGTTTTAAGAACACCCAACTGAGGCAATTTAGAAAGAAATACATTATATGGAGAATTAGAAATTGAAATAATTTAAACAAAAAGAAATACAAATCTATAAAAACTTCTGAACAATAAAATATTTTCAAAATAACAAGCCATATATATATATATATTAGAAAAATGAGCAGGGCAATATTATTCTGTAAATATTCCTTTTTATTATAGAACTAATAAGAACTGTGGTCTGGTCTGGAAGATTTTTTTTTTACTTTTTTAACATTTTAATTCATAAGTATAATAAAAGTATAATATACTAATAAGATCTAATCTCACATGTTCAATATTATTTTCTATACTTCCTTTTATAATAAAATATTTTGTATTTAGGATATATTAAAAGTAAGTGAAGGGGAGTAGGGATCTCCAGGATTCTGTCCTTCCAACAAAGCAACTATTAAACAAGCAAGAAATGTGCGAAACAACTATTCTGAAACTTTGGAGGCTAGAAGAACACAGTGCAGCATCCAGGGAAGAGTGGAAGGAAGAGGCTGATAAACTGTGGTAAAGAAAAATAGCTGGCTTTTTCTGCATGGCAGCTTCTGGTGCCCATTCTCCACTCTCACAGCAGGCTACATTGTGGTCCAGTCACTTACTAACTTGCTGATAACAGAAAAATCCTCTTCCCCAAGAACAGGGGTTAGCACAGCCAACCACCATTCATAGTTTTTAATTAGCAAATTTAGATTTCTGGAGGTCAAGCTCTGAGGAAAGTCATTGTTTCAACCCACCGCAGAAAAAAAAAAGGCAGTGGCAGCCATTGTTTCCACCCTTCCCAGACAGTGGTGGAGGGGGTAGAGGTTTAAAGACGCAGAGCTTCCTCAGGGCTGCCAGGGCCACTAGCTAAAGAACTGCTTTTGTTTGACAGACCAGGGAAGCTCATCAAGGTGGAGCTGCAGGAGAAGTTCTTGGCATATCTCCACCCCAGGCACTTTATTGCTATATGTGCACCCTTCATGGGTTCCTTCTCGGTTTGGGATGGGAAAGACTGAATTGGGAAAGTTTTGTGTGGGGTAACACTAATCTCAGAATCTGGCCTCCTGGCAAAAGCAACTAGAGGCAATGAAAGGAGTGTAAAAACTACAGAGGCAGACATTCTGGGACAAAGAGTGGCTGGCTTCAAAAATCCAGGTCAGGGAGTTATCTCTCCAGGAAAACAGAGGTGACAACTAAACTTCCATAAACAGGATCTCTAAAACAATTAACAAGCAAATTCCAAAAACAAGACAGAAGACCAGAAAAACAGAGAAAACCTTACTCACTGCATCTGCCTTGGCCAGACATTTCTGAGAGGAGGACTGGTTTTCAAGAAAATTTCTGTTTTATCATCATCTGGTTATAAAACCAAGAGACAACTCAGGGAAAAAATTCCAGAGTTATCATTCTAAAATATTAAAATGTACAGTGTTCAACAGAGGAGTATAAGACAAAGAAATAGGAAATAATGGCCAGTTCAAAGAAAGAGAATAAAAATACAGAAAACACCAACAAGGAATACCAGAATGTGAGCATGCTGAACACAAACTGTGAAAAATGATCTTAACAATGCTCAAGGAGATGAAAGAAACTACAGAGAAAGAACTAAAGAATGTCAGGAAAACAATGATTGAACGATACGAGAATCAAAGTAAAGAGAGAAAATTTTTTAAAAAGAACAAAATAGTAAAACTGGAGTTGTAGACCATAACTGAAATGGAAAATTACAAGGAGGGACAAGAATTGATGGAGCTGGAAAAAGAAAAATGAGGGAACTTTAAGATATGACACTTGAAATGATTTAGGATAGCTCAAGGATTGTCAGCCAGCTAGACAATACTGACCCTAGGAAGAAGCAAGCCTTCTAGCCTCCAAAATTGTGAGCCAATAAATTCCTATAGTTGCAGAAAAAAAAAAGAGAGACAGAGAGAAAGAAAGAAAGAAGTTGAGTTAGGCTGAGAGACATAAAGAAGAAAGAACTACAAAAACTGAAAATAGCCTAAGATCCTTCTTGGACACCATCAAACATACAAATATATGCATTGTGGGTGTCCCAGTAGAAGAAAAAGAGAAAGGGGCAAAAGGAGTAGTCAAAGAAATAATGACAGAGAACACACCATGCATAGAAGAAAATGTGATTATGCATATCCAAGAAGCCCAGAGACACCAAACAGGATAAACATGAAGAAACATACACTCCATTACATATTGACTATATTATTGAATACAAAGGACAAGGACAGAGTTTAGAATGCTGCAAATGAAAAGCAACGTATTACATATAAGGGAGTCCCAAAGAGTTTGAAGGCCAGTTTCTCTTCAGAAACTCTGGAGGCAACAAAGCTGTGGTTTAAAATTCTTAAAGGACTGAAAGAAAACAACTGCCAGTCAAGAATTTTATATACACAAAGGCTCTTTTTCAAAAATAAGGGTGAAATTAAGTCATTCTCAGATAAACATAAGCTGAGGTAATTCATTGCCACTAGACCTGTCTTACAAGCAATGCTAAAGGGAGCTTTTCAGACAGAAAGGAAATGAGCTAGACAGTGGGTCAAAGTAGCAAAAGAAATAAAGATTTGTGGTAAAGGTAACCAATTGGGTAGTTATAATTGCCAGTATTGCTATGTTGTATATTTTTGGTATGTGACTATACTTTCTTCCTTGAGATGATAAAATGTAAAGGCATAAAAACTAATAAGAAACCTTTATTTTTGGACACACAATGTACAAAGATATAATTAGTAACAAGTACAAAAAAATTGGGAGTCAGAGAGTGTAGCAGTTTGATATTATTGATGAATTCCATAAAGAAATATTGGGTTATGTTTGTAAACTGAACTTTTTCTCTGGGCATATTAGATTATATTGGATTCAGCACTACTTGTGCCGGTAGGCCCCCACCCCTTGGTGGATGGTGACTCACAGATAAAGGCATGACAAAGGACAGAGTTGAGGGCTTTTAATGTTGGAGTTTTGATTTTGGAATTTGATGCTAAAGCTGGAGCCCCAGGGAGAGAGACAGAGCCATTCACCTGATAGTCTCTAGCTGACCTTGTGGAGAGAGGCAAAGCCTAGAGAGCTTCATGGTCTACAGCTGACCTTGTGGAGAAAACAAAGGAGCTGAGCCCAGAGGAACCCAGAAAGCCTGAACCCTTGCAGACATAAGCAGCCATCTTGCTCCAACAGGTGAAAATAGACTTTGGCGAGGGAAGTAACTTATCCTTTATGGCCTGGTATCCATAATCTCCTACCTCAAATAAATACCCTTTATAAAAACCAACCAATTTCTGGTGTTTTGCATCAGGACTCCTTTGGCTAACTAATACAGAGAGTTACAGGAAAATTACATATGCATGATATTGAAGTCAAGTTGGTATCAAACCAAATGTGTGGTTACATATGTAGAATATTAAATTTTAACCCCATGGTAACAAGGAAAAGGATGAAAAATATATCCAGATAGAAATGGTAAGTCATCTAACATGGTACAAAACAAATAAGGAAATAAATATAAAATTGGGGCATTACTGGAAGTAAGGAAAAAAATAGGATAAGACTTACAAAGGCCAAATAGCAAAATGGCAGCAGTAAATCTCTTGTTATCAACAGTGACTTTAAATGTGATTGGATCAAATTCTCCAGTCAAAAGGCAGAGATCAGAAAAATGAATTAAAAAACCTGCCCCAAATATATACTGTCTGCAAGAGACTTGCCTTAAATTCAAAATACAAGTAGGCTAAAAGGAAAGGTTGTAAAAACCTATACCATGCAAGTATTTACCAATAAGGAGTTGGATATCTATGCTAACTTTGGATAAAATAAACTTTATATCAAACACAGTTATTAAGGACAAAGATGGCCATTATATACTGATAAAGGAGGCAATTTAACAGAAAGATGCAACAGTTATATATATGCTCCTTACAGCAGAGACCCAAAGTATATGAAGCAAATACTGATAGATTTTAAAGGAGATATTGACAGTTTTTCATTAATACTAGGAGACCGTAACAAATTACTTTCAGTATTGACGAGAATATATAGTCAGAACATCAGCAAGGAAGCACAGAACTTGAATGATGTATTAAACCAACTATACTTAACATTACATCCAATGAAATCAGAATACATGTTTTCTTAAGTGCACATGGATCATTCTCCAAGATAGACAATATTGTGGTTTATGAAACAAACCTTAATAAATTCAGAAATATTGAAATCAGACAATGTATATTGACCAACCACAGCAAAATGAAGCTTGAAATCAATAATAACAGAAGTAGGAATGAAAAATTCACAAATATGTAGAAATTAAGCAACATTCTCTTAAACAACCAATAGATTTAAGGAGAAATCAGAGCAAAATTAAGAAATATTTTGAAGTGAATGAAAATGAAAATACAACATGCTAAAACTTATGGGATGCAACAAAAGCAGTACAGAGAGGAAATTTATAGCTCTAAATTCATACATTAAAAAAAAAAGAAGAAAGACTTCAAAACTCAAAACTGGAAGAACTATAAAAAGAAGAGCAAACTTAACAGAAAGCTGAGTTCATTTATTAGCTTTAGGAGCTTTGTTGTGGATTTTTCACAATTTTCTCTATATAGTATCTTATCATCTGCAGATATGAAACATTTTACTTTTCCTTTCCAATTTGGATGACTTTTATTTCTTTTTCTTGACCAGTTGCTCTGGTAAGAGCTTCAAGTACAATGTTGACTAAACGTGATGATACTGGGTATCTTTGTCTTGTTCAGTATCTTAAAGGAAAAGCGTTCGGTCTTTCACTGTTAAGTAGGATGATAGCTGTGTGCTTTTCATACTTGTCCTTTAGCAGTATAATGCTGTTTCCTTCTGTTCCTACTGTTCTGAGTGTCATTATTAAGAAAGGGTTCAGTATTTTGTCATCAATTGAGATGATTATTTGCATTTTCCTTCATTCTGTTAAAGTGGTATATTACATTAATTTATTTTGAGCTATCATGCCAGTGATAAATCCCACTTGATTATCATGCATATTTTGTTAACTGGTGTTTCATTGAGGATTTTGCATTTATATTCATAAGAGATTTTGGTCTGTACTTCTCTTTTCTTGTTGTATCTGCTTTTGGTATGAGGAAGATTTTGGCCTAATTAAAATTGAATGATTAGGGATTTTTCCTTCCTTTTAAAACTTTTGGCAGAGTTTGAGTAGAAATGGAGTTAAGCTTTCTTGGAATGTTTGGTAGAAATCCCCTATGAAGCCATCTCGTCCTGGGGTTTTCTTTTGGGGATGTTTTAGATTACAGATACAATCTCTTTACTAGTAATTAGTTTGAGATCTTCTACTTCTTGTTGAGCCAATGAAGGTAGTTTGTGTGTTTCTAAAAGTTTGTCCATTTTATCTAGGTTGTTGGCATATGGTTGTTCACAGTATCCTCTTATAGTCCTTTTTATTTCATCAGGGTCAGAAGTAATATCCCACTTTTCATTTATGACTTTATTTGTATACTCTCTATTTTTTCTTTGTCAGTGTAGTTAATGTTTTGTCAATCTCTAGGCCAAACTCAGCATATAAACTCACTGCCTTGCTCCTGGCATGGGACATAACTTCTGGGGATGGGCCTCCCTGACACTGAGGGATTATTACCAAGTATCAACTAGCAATGAATTTGGAAAAAGGCCTTGATCAAAAGGGTTAAATATTAAATACAAATGAGTTTTTATGGCTAAGAGATTTCAAAGTGAGTTAGGAGGTCATTCCAGAGGTTACACTCATGCACATTTTAGGAGGATCTCATTGACGGCAATAGTAAGCAATGCCTCAAGCAAAGATGCTCTTGAGAGCTTTAGAGACAACTGGATATTAAAGGCAGGACAAACAACCCCAGGAAATCAGCATCCCATCAGTGGGTCTTACCTTGGAATGTATGGCAACCTATATCCCGCATCGTATCAGAGTTAGACTTATTTACAACTTTCACAAGGTTCTTCTGCCTCTTTTATTTAAACCTATAATTAGCACTATACCCATTAAATATGTGTCCCAGAGACTTAATTCTTCAGTTTGTTCATATGCTGGTTGAGTCCTGAATCTCAGCAGAGATGCAGCCAAAACTAGTCTCCAGTTCATCGGACTCACCAAGGACAACTAGCAAAATGATGATGATGAAAAACGTCCATCCCAAAAAACAGAGTATCCACAACTGTAAGCAAAAGAGTTCCCTCCATCTGCCCATATGATCTAAGATACCTCTGAATTAGAAGCAGTGTGGACATCACCATCCTAAAATCCTCAGGATTAAAGAATAAACAAACATACATGTGGAATACAACTATGGACCAAAGTAGACATTATTATTGTAGTAATGGAAGAACTTACAACATTGAGATAAAGACAGTAGTCACCAGAGATTCTGAAGGAAGGGGGTGGGAAGAATAGGTGTGGAGCATTTTTGGAACACTGGAATTGTTCTGCATGACATTGCAATGATGGTTGCAGATCATTACACATCTTGTCAAAACATACAAAATTGTGCAGTGCAAAGTGTAAAACATAATGTAAACTATAGAATATGGTTAGTAGCAATGCTTCAATATGTGTTCATCAACTGTAGCAAATTTCCACAGTAGTGAAAGATGCTGTTAATAGGGGAAAGTGTGAGAGGGGAGGGGGTGAGGTATATGGGGTCGCTATGTTTTTTATGTAACTTTCGTGCAATCTAAAGCTTCTTTTTTTTTAAAAAAAAGTTAAAACATAGAAAAACAATGAAGAATTAGTTTCTTACTGTTCCAACCCAAGTCCTGAAGGGCATGGGTCAGGGCAGCTATAAGACAAAGAACTCATTTGGTACAGAGTCAGCCAAGGAGGGGAAATATAAAGGATCTCAGAACAAAGATATTGCATAGGGTATGAGAACAGACTTTCTGCTAGAGTTACATGAAGTGTACGAATGGAGTTTGTGGTGATGTTATCGAAGGAAGTATACAACCTTCAGAAGAATAGACTTTATAGAACCATCTGTATATTCTTTCATGCCGAGTGGCTTGTTACGTTTTAACTAGTGAATGTCCAGTTTAAGCCAGCAGCTACATGCTTTAGCCTGTGTTTCATCCAAGGGGGGTAGGGCGGTTACCCAGGCTTGGGCTCCCTCACTTACTATGTAAACCTGATTTTTTTAAAAAGAGCAAAGGTTTGATAAGATAGATGGTTCTCCAAAGAAGATATACAAATGGTCAGAAGGCATATGAAAAGATGCTCAACACTATTATTCATCAGGGAAATGCAAATCAACACCACAATGATATACCACTTCATACCCATTAGAATAGCTGCTATTATATAAAAAAAAAAACAGAAAAAAATAAGTGTTGGAGAGGATGCAGCAAAAGAACACTCAGTCATTGCTGGTAGAAATGTAAAATGGTGCAGCCGCTGTGGAAGACAGTTTGGTAGTAGTTCAGAAAGCTAAGTATAGAACTATCATATGACTCAGGAATCCCACTAAGTGTATAAGCAAAAGAATTGAAAGCAGGTACTCAAACAGGTGTTTGCAAACTGATGTTTATAGTGGCATTATCTTACAACTTGCTTCGTTTCACTAAAATTAAAATAATATAGTGTAAATGGTATAAATTCCAAAGGAAAAATAAAACAGGTAGGCATTTTACAAAATAGGGGATGATAATAAAATGTTGGAAGGGAGACAGCAGATAAGCAAGTGATATCTACCTTACGGAAGAGAAAGTTGAAAACTAATTGCTGAGATAATGGGCCCCCAAAAATAGCAAGTTTATTACACATAGAATAGTAGAGAATCTAAGTGTGAGATTATGAAAATAAACTTGTTGAACGTTTGTTTATATACCAGTTAGAACCCAAGATTTTCACATTCATGTCATGCAGCTGACACACTGGCAAGATAGATAAAACGTCTTCTCCATTATGGCTTAAACAGAGAGACACCATACAGGGGAGAAGAGAAAGGAGGTTGAGGATAACATAATGGCAATTGATTAAAATTCAAAATGTACTAGGGATACTCTTCCAACATTCATGTCTTATTCTGGAGTTCCAGAACATGGACTCTAATCTTATACTTCCAGGCAGGAACATAGCCTCATAATCTCTTTATTACTCATGAAAGTATCATTTATAAAGAATACAGATACATTAAATAAGAAGTGACAATGAGCAAAGATTGTTTGAGTGAAACTGTGCAATATGTTATTTGAGATTATTTTCTAACTACAGAGGAGGCAATTTTTGAAGGAGTCCTATTCTTCTGCACATTGATTTGCCCATTTATTAATTGAAGTAATACTTATCCACCTATTTTATTAAGGAATACATAGTCCTGCCTTTAAATAAATAATTTAATATAAATTATTTGGGAACAAATAATTACAATAGACTGCAGTTCAGACTAGAATAGAAAATTGTACAAAATGCAGATGGAAAACAGGTCTTATCCCTAGATGATCAGGGACTGTATGTCTTGGAAGTTGAATTGTGAATACAGACTCAACTTCAAAATATATATGGAATCAGAGATAATGTCAAATAAATAGGAATAATTAAGTGAAGTAAAAAGTGGTTTGACTTCTTCAATAAAAGTTAAATAAAATTCTTGCCATTTCATGACAGCAGAATGAAAGTCCTTTCAGAATTATTATGAAATGGATAATCTCTTTGATAATTATTAAGAACTCAAATTTGTTAAGGATAGAGCTACAATGGCATTCAGAGAAAGAAACATGTAAAGCCAAAGAAGTCATTGTAACTGAGTTCTCACTGCTTGAGAAATATGAAATCCTAGAGAGGAATCTGATGTGAATTGACTGAGTTATAGCTAGACATGTGGACATGTGAGAAATCAAAATTGGGAGACTAGGGGAACTGCCTCGATTTATTCTGTAATGGTTTAGGACTAGAAGAAGAAAGAATCACTGGAGGGTGAAAATATATGGACCTATATTGCCTAGCAAAACATACTGCAGTAAAATGTCTACTCATTTTGCTCAGCCCCACAATTCTCCATGGTATCATATGATATTGAACTTCTACATAGCCTATAAGAAAGGCAACAATATGGTCACAGAGATATGATCAGCAATGATTCATGGTCTGGATGTTAATGGACAATGTAAGATTATTTCTCCTTCATGAGTAAATTCTCCTTGTTATTCTCTTCTCTTTCAAGATCTCGTATGTTTTATTTATAGCACTTATAAAAACTACTATCATATTTCAATACAAATTAAATTAGCAACTCTAAACCACTTACATTCCCTATCTTCCTTACTGCATTGATGTTTTTCCTGAGGAATGTGTCATCCCAGATAATGTCACATATTTATTTGTTAATTTGCTTATTGTTATCTATTTTTCTAGAACATACACTCCACATAAGCAAGGATTTTGCATATTTTGTTCACAGCTCTTCCTTTAATTTGGCAGGCTGCTATGACAAATACCACACAAAGGGTTGGCTTAAACAATTGGTATTTATTGGCTAATGGTTTTGAAGCTAGAAGTCCCAAATAAAAATATAATCAAGGTTAGTTTCTTCTGGAGTCTGTAGTGTTCCAACATTGGTTGCCAGAAATCCTTGGATTCCTGGGCTTACAGGAATCTCCTGTCGTATGGCAATCTCCCTCTCCTTGTGTTTGCTCTTCTGATTTCTGCTGGCTTCTGACTTCTGGCTCTTCCTGTGAATTTCTCTGACTTTGTATGAATTTCTTCTGTACATGAAGAGCTCCAGTAATATGAATTGATGCCACTTTGATTCAGTTGAACCACACCTTAACTAAAAATAACATCTTCAAAAGATCCTACTTATGCAAGGTTTCACATCCACAGGAATGCAGATTAAAATGAAGGACAGGGAGTGAATGTGGCTCAAGCAGTTGAGCACTCACTTCGCACATGGGAGGTCCAAGGTTTGATTCACAGTGCCTCCTAAAGAAGACAAACAATGAGGAGACAAGGAGCAGACATCAAGCAAAAACAAGCAGACAATGAACAAAATAAAACAATGAGCAGACAATGAACACAATGAACAAGACAATAAGTAAACAATGAGCATACAATGAGCAAAAAAAGCAAAACAAAAAATGAACAGGGAGCAGTTGTGGCAAAAGCACCCGCCTTCCACATGGGAGGTCCCAGGTTTGGTTCCTGATGCCTCCTAAAGAAAAATAAAAAGGACAACAGGCAGACAATGAGCAAAACAACAAGTAGACAATGAGTGAAAACAATGAACAAAAACAACAAGCAAACAGACAAGGGAGACATCTTGGAAAGGGGGAAATGAAGGACACATCATTGGAAGAGATATAATTCAATCTACTGCAGTTCTACATACATGCATCACTTGAAATATGAGTCAAATAAGTTTGTGTTGAATACATGAAAAAAATAAATATTTTTGAATGGATTGGGTGAATAAATGTATTCATTTAAGCACTAACATTTAATATTGGTTTTCACTTCTAGACCGGTAGCTCTATACCCAAAATGAGTGATGTTTTTGTGCTTTGCTTTTCATTGTATGTTCATTGCATATCAGAGAACCTGAAACATTATAGATAGTAAATAAGTTATTGCTGAGTGACTCCTTGGTGTTTGAAGAGCTAATGTGTTTGGGCACTTTTGATAGGGCCAAAGAAGTTTATGTGTTCATGAAAGATTATAAGATTCTGAGCTCAGCAGTAATTCTCCATGGTCTAGTGGACAAGTTGTTACACAGAGTTAGGGGGAAATATATTTTCCACTTCTCAGCATTACAGTCATAGAACATAGTGTTGCTTTCATAACCTGATAATTTAGAGGTAACATTTTCTGATAGAGAAAAGGTTTTATGTTTGCATTGGCAGAAGAAACTCTTGTGGGAAACATGGAAATTAGGCAAGGGTGAAAGTTCATGCACTAGCTCATTCTAGTGCCAGATGAAATACAATTAAGATCTCCCAGACATAAACTTGAAAAACATTATGAGTTGCAGGCAAAGAAACATTATGTTCCTAAACTTAAAAAGTGTCATGTAAGAATACTTGTAACTATTAGATAATAGAGAATAATAGAGTCAAATACAAAAATAGCCTGTGATCTAGGGGCTTATATGTTATGCTTTCTTAAGCATAACAACTTGCACTTCATAAGAAAATAAATTTGAAGGTATATGAATAAAATTAGAATTAAAAAAGTGTTGTCCTTGTGACAGAAGTAAACAACTTATATACCATGCAAAGTTTTCTTTCTATCAACTTAGGACACTTTCTCAAATTCCAGTCCAGTGTTCCCAGTAATTACCATCAATGACTGCTCAGTCTTTTGACATTTTCAAAATCAGAATAGTGCAAACTAAATGCACTAACTTTACCTTCCATCCCAATACCCAGATTACTCTAAGTATTTTCCTTCAATGTTATCAACATCTACCCAGTCACCATATCTGGGAAACATTACTGTTTCTTTCTACTTTCTCATTTCTCACATCTCATATTTCAGAAAGTCATTATATCCTACCACATACTTCCAATTCTAATATCAGTTAATTTAATTAATCTCTTCCTTTTTCAGTAGTCAAGCAGAAGACCAGTAAAGAAGAACAAAAATTAGTAATAGCTGTCATATACTGAGTGCTTATTCTGTGTCAGGAGCATTACATAGTATAGAAATTCTATAATACAGCAATTACTGAGTTTAAAATTGTAGAAACTGAGAATAAGAGAATTTTGAAAATGTTCATAGACACAACTAATACAGATTAGAGCCAGGATTCTGAAGCAGGTGGTCAAACTCTAGGCCTAAGCTATTAAAAATACCACTGTAATTTGAGATCTATAACTGCCTTTTTCAGGACAGCTAGTTAAATTCAGGAAATAGAAAATTCAGAAAGACAGTGTGAAAGGAGTAAATAAGAAGGTGAGGTCAAAGCATGGAGCTACTGAATGGAGAAATTTACATTAACAGTTACTGAAAATATCCTCTGTTTTTATTCTGTGTTTAGGAAACAGCTAAGGAGGGGTCCTCTATTTCCCAAAAATTCTGTCTCACTCTCTTATTTACGTTACCTTTTGTTTGTTTGTTTTGAGCATTAGAATTCTTAAGTAGTCATCTTGACCACCAGACAAAAATATAAGACTACCAGAGACCAGAAATCTGGTCAAAGTAAAACTTTAGAAAAATTAAAGAGGTTACTTAAATGCCTGGCATAATTGGAAATGACAATGCATACATGAGATTTTTAAATAGCAAGAAAAAGTATAACTCCCTTTCTACTTGAAACTTTTATGATTTTAATCCATTATATATTGATTTTTTAAAGGAAATATGTAAATACAAATTTTTAAAGGAAATATGTAAATACAAATTGAATTTGAGTAGTATTTCACTTTTACTTCTTACTTCCTAAAAAAGTAATGAAATAGGCATGGTTTATCACATGAAGGTAACATTTCCTAAAGTCTTCTTATTTTGTAAACAGAATGTCATAAAAAATACAAAAATAATATTTTTGCTCCTTATATTTAATATTTATGGAACAAAGTATATATAATATATTAGAAAAGTACTTTAACTCAAAAGAAAAAATCCAAATTATTGTACACCTTAAAGTATGAGTGTGACTGCATAAAATAATTATCAACAAGACGAGTAAAGAAAGCCTGTTGAAGAAACAAACACACAGCAAAACCAAAATATCATGTCTCTTCAGAGAAACCATTGAGGAATTATAAAATCAATATCAAAGACAAAATTTTAGTTTCACAAGTATAGTGGGACATTATTTGAACATAAGGCTTTTAAAATTTAATATATTTTATTAAATATTATTAAGTTATCTTTGGACTATTACTAATTGGCAGCTCTGAGGCATACATCTCTTCAAATAATTTACCATTCTTTTTTTTGATGGATCGCTCACTAATAACTTATTAGAAAATTCATATTAACTCCACTACTATCCTAAAATTTATTTATAATATTTTATCTAAAAACATATTTTTTCATACATATAATTTAAAAATATATTTTAATTCAGAGTCCGTAATTCTTATGTGAATTGTCGTTACATCAAATCCGGGTATATTTGGTCTAATGTATCTTTAGACGTAAGTACATCAGAGTAAATTGGCAGTCAATTTTGATTGTTTTTTAAACATGGAAAAAGATGAAAAGGAGTTGAAGAAATTAATTTCTGAAACAATTTATTCTTGGTTTAAAAAAATAATTATCTCAGAAAATAAAATTCTTCATAAATATTCATTTAGGTATGCCTGTTATGTTTGCTAGAAAGTAATGACAATTTTTCAGATCAATAAAGACAGAAGAACATTTCTTCCTAACTTGTACATAAATAAAGCAATTAAAAAGATTCATATCATTTCATTTTGTGGATTAAGATTGTGATAATAAAAACATATATTATATTTTAGGTTTTTTTTAGTTTCTGCATGATTGGTAAAATTATAATAAAAATATGTGCATGTATGTATATACATAGTCAATTGTGTGGAGAGAAAAAATAAACACTTTGGGGTAAATATCAATGAAAAAAAATTTTCTAATCTTTTTATATGTAATGGCTGGTGATATTTTAAGTAGAATAAATACTATATTAGAATAATAACTACTCACCAAAGCCAGAGTCCCTGCCTAATTCATGCTTTTATGCTTATTTTTATTAGGGCGATTGACTTTTATTTAAATAATAAATAATGTTTAAATTAATAGAGAAGTGTTTGAAATAAGTATGCATAATTATAAGGAAAAGAATGTTCAAGTATATTTTAAAAGGATATTTTATGAACATTTTATTAAATATAATATTTTTAAACAAATCAGTTTTATTGATATATATTAATAAAGCATACAATCATCTGAAGTGTACAATCAATGGTAATTGGTATAATCACATAGTTGTGCATTTATCATGTCAATCACTATTAGAACATTTTCATTATTTAAACAACAAAAATAATAATAACAAATGGACAAACAAACAAGTAAATTCTTCACCTCTCAATCTATTTTCCCCTGCAGTATGTAGCTGCTGTTTCTGGCTATTCTTGCACAATTATTTGTTTATTTATTAAGCAGTTTTACTGAGATATATTCACATACCAAATGATCCAACCAAAGTATATAATCAATGTCTTTCAGCATCATCACAATGTTGTTCATTCATCACCACACAAAAATTTTATAACTTTTTTATTACTCCAAAAAGAAAAACTCTACATGCCTTAGCATGATTTCCCCAGTCTGATATAACCACCAATCTGATTTCATCTTTATACATTAATTTATATTAACATTTTATAAAAACGGAATCATACAATATATCACAATATATTTAGGTCATAGCAGCACAATCATACAGTATTTGTACTTTTGTATCTGGCTTGCTTTGCTCAACAAATATCCTCCAGTTTCATCCATGTTGTCATATGATTTATGACTTCATTTCTTCTTACAGCGGTGTAATATATTGTCATGTAAATAAACTACAGTTTGTCCATTCATCAGTTGATGGACACCTGGATTGTTTCTACCTTTTGGCAATCCGGAATAACGCCCCTATGAACATCAGTGGGCAGATGTCTATTCCTGTCACCGCTCTCAATCCTTCTGTACCAAGTAGAGGTATTGGAGGGTCACGTGGCAAATCTATATTACAACTTCTTTAGGAAATGAGGAGCAGTTCCACACAGTGGCTGTATCTGTCTACATTCCCACCCCCAACAGTGAATAAGTGTTTTTAAAGACCTTGTGGTAGGTGGTGGTTGCTTGGACCTTACATCCAAAGCATGTGCAACAAAGAAAAAAATAGATAAATGGGACCTTCTCAAAATTAAACACTTTTGCATCTTACAGGACTTTGTCCAAAGGGTAAAAAGGCAGCTTACTGAATGGGAGAAAATATTTGGAAATCACATGCCCAATCAGGGTTTAATATCCATGATATATAAAGAGATATTACAACAATATAAAGGCAAATGACTAGATTTAAAAATGGGCAAAAGTCTTGAAAAGACATTTGTCTAAAGAAGAAATATAAACAAAAAAACATGAAAAAAATGTTCACCATCACTAATGAATAGGGGAATGCAAATGAAAACTACAGTGAGATATCATTTTACACCTATCAGAACAGCCACTATTAAAATGACAGAGAACTACAAGTGTTAGAAGGATGTGGAGAGATAGATAAATATGATATTTTATTAATTTGTTATATTGTGTTTTCCCAGTTTATAAAATAGTATGAAACAAATAGCAGAACTAAAAGTTATTTATGAAATCTGAAAATTAAGTGATATGAAGACAGTTCATTATGTTTGTTAACTATTATAGACATTTGCATTGCTTTTCTTTAAAGCAGTTCTATGCAATTGGAGGATGAAATAGGAAATAAAAGAAAAAATAAACTTTAGTTAGCTCTGATGGTATTTATTGTTTTATTGTGATAAACCATACCAGAGAAAAACACTTAATGCAATGTGAAATATTTGAAGTAGCTGATCAGAATGCATAAATGTTATTTTAATAGACTCAATACTCTTTTAAAATTTGTGTTCGTTTTGCTTTTTCATTCCTGTAAAAGTCTTGTACTTATGTTTTCCTTGCTTACTGTTATATTAATGCCTTCATGCGTTTACAAATCTCCTCATTCAATCCCTCATCTCAAACCTCTTACAAGTATCAGTTCCAAATCTTGATATTGGTTCATTTAGGAAAGATATATAAATATATGGTATATATATATACCAGAGTACAGATATATTGTTACAATTTTGTATTTTTTCAAAGGTAGCAGGAAAAAATACAGTCAGAGATATTCTTCAAATAGACAGCAGAGGGCACCCATTTCCTGCTGTGTGGAATAACTGAACTACTTTCCTGCATACATTTTTCCACTGAAGTGTATTTCTTTGTCAGTTTGGTTTAAAAAGAAACAAAAAGAAACAAGAAATAGAAAGGAAATGTACTTTTCCTAAAAAAAAAAAAAAAAGAAAAACAAAACTGAAAAATATCTGTGATGCATTCATTAATGAAAGAAAATAAAATTCTTGAGTTTCTAAAAAATTAAACCATTTTAAAAGAAAATACATGTGATAGAAGTATTCCTGTCTATACATATATGCATCTCATATCATCTCATATCATCGATATCAATCATCTTTTATTACATGTATTTATCTGTTAGTAGTTATTTATGTTTATTATAGTAAACTTTTTCTCTTAATATTACTGATAACATATTTTGCAATTTTGTATCATAACTAATAAAAATGGCCTATTTTATTTTTTTACTGTAAACATCTAAACTCTGTGTGTGTGCAGTTGAGGGGTGGGGAGACAGAGAGGAAGAAGAAGAAGAATAATTTGGGAATTTTAAAGCATTTTTTATATAAATGGTATTATCAGACTTTTCTTAAAATATATGTTAATAGAGGAATAGAACTTTTAATGCAATGCAATATTTTCAACTCTTTATAGTGACTTTTCAGTAAATTAACAAAATCAAGATTTTGAATTTAAAATGGAATTCATAAGTATTTGTGCATTTACTTTAGTTTTAAATAACTGCCTTTTGATTATATTTCATTTTATTTTTATTTATGTAAGAAAGAGTGCAGATAAATATTATTGATTTAACAGCCAAAGGCTTTATATCATATGAATCAACTCAATTTCCAAGAGTTTCAGAATTTCACTTGCTATCTTCCTTGTACTAAAATTGCCCCTTAATTGGTGAACATAGAGAATATTACTTCAATAAATATTTAATGAAAAAAGATCTTATTTATTCATTTGACTCCAGAGTAATATATGTTCATTAGAAGATGAATAAGATTATTTAATACTCTTTGTTTACAACTGGAGGTCATAAGAAAGAATACATGAATAATAATTTGTAACTTTCACTAGTCCTCCGTTTTAAAAACAATGAAAAAGTTGTCTTCTTATACTCACTTTATGACCTGTGTATATGACAATCATACAAAATCTAAGATCGAAATTTTGAATACTTTGCACTGTTTTTTTTTCCTTAAAGTTTAAAATTATCAGGTTTACAATTACATTAATTATAGGTTAATGTTACAAGTAAAATATTTTAATCTAGTGTGTATTGAATATTTTAAAGAATTGAATTTACACAAAGATCATTGAAGAACTAAGATTGACTTTAATGAAAAAATGTTTAATAAATAATTTTTAATTTAGAAAATACCCAAATTCTTCTCCACGAGAGTCAAAGTATACACAAATACAAGTAAAAACAAATATTTAAATATTTAATTATTATTTTGTAACAACATTCTTTTATTCATTCTACTGATTTCTTGCTTTGTAGTACATGTGAATAAATATGGTCTATTTTATTTTAATGATTACATTGCAAGTTTTCAAATTAGCATTTAATAAAATCAATAAGCAATGAATAATGTGAGCTTTACATTTCTTGATGATGGTTATAGTAAGAGCATCTATGATTTTCCTTTGCTGAAAATTAAAATGTTGATTATTAAGTGAATTTGGACAATTTTCAATATAGCTTTATTGAAGCAAACTTCTGAAATATTCAGATGATTTATATAGCTTATTCTATCATACGCCAAAGATAATTGACTGACAAGTCCATCAAAATCTGTGTTAGAATTACTCTTTGTAAGTAAATAATGAAAAGATTTGGTAACTTGATCACTAATTTACATGAAAACAGATGTCTTAATAAAATCAATGAAAATTATTTGTATTTTTGACTGAAATGTCTGCAGGAATTATTTTAAAGATTTTGGTGGCAACACTGTGAAACATAACCTTGGATATTTTGAGCTTAATTTGCTATTCTCAAGTTAGCTTTTATGCTCTGTATGATGAATAAGAAATCAACAATCCCTGAATTTATAATATTACATTAGTTCTGTGACACACAAAATACTTTTTGCATATTTAAACTTATTAAAGTGAATAATATATTTTTTAAAAACTCAAATAAAGGTATTATTTTTTCTTGTAGATTAACAATAGAGGAGTCAAGAATATGAACCCAAATTTTTTGAAAATTACTCTTTAATTGCACATTTTATCACTCACAGAAATATTTTCTGAAGCCTAGAATTAAGTCATAAATTTATACGTGTTTTTAGGTAGAATGTATACTCATTAATAATAAGCAAACAAGACACATTCACAATTGGGATGTTTTCTTCAACAGTTTTAAATATTTTGAGTTTCAAACTTGACAGCTCTCATCTGTGTATATTTCACTGTGTATTTGCTTTAGGGCTGTATGGTTTCTAAATATTTTCCATTGTGATCAATTATCATTTATCCCCATATTTTTCCAAAATATAATTTTTTTTGGATATTATATTCAAATTCCTTGCACAGTGCCATATGCCTAGCAATTAAAGGATGTCAGTTAGCAGTAGGAACAGTAGTTAAGTAGCAGTAATACTTTTATCGTTCGTGAATATTATCCTTTTTGCTTGTTTGGAATTCTTTGTTAGCCTTTTGCTCTCTACTTACAAGAAAGCTGATTTTACTCAAACCAAATTGTCAATGGTTTTCTTGGCAAAATGACAGTCTATGCAAATTGTCAGCAGTCTTACCAATCAATGCAGATGGTTATGTGATCGATTCAGTTATCGCAATCAGTATAGATTTTGAACAAAGCCACAGCTGTGCCACAATCTATTTGGTCCCAGAAACTGTGTCTTTTTTCTAAGTCCTACCTTTTAGAGAGCGAGGTGTTGGATTGAATACAAATTCACAAAAAGCCATTTAATCAATATGACAGAAGGCAATGAATGATAAATAAACCTTGGGGAAAAGAAACAAGCCAACTGCTTTTCATGGTAGTATAAGTTGGACAAAATATTAGAAATTTTTATAAAAACAATTGGTTTGGAATAAGTTAACTTAGTTAATTTAGAAAATTAGCATAATCCAAATAAAGATAGCCAATGTAAGCTGAAAACAATATAATATACTAAAAGAAACACTAGGGTGGTTTGTTCAGTTCTCTGTTAATATGCTTTATCACTCACTTTCTCCTCCAGGATTTTTTGCTTCTGTTAATAGCTAAATAGAATGAAAATCTCAATCACATTCAATTTAAACTTTGTATTTCCCTCTCCAATTAATCTGTCACTAAGTACTCTACTAATATCAAAACTCTACTCCCCCAAAAGATGGTGTACTAAGCACTTTTCAGACTGCATCTCATCTAATCCCAGGATTCCTATTTCTTAGTGTGAAAGGAAAAGAAAAAATCTGAAGCTTAAAGCCCAAATAAAAAGCAAATGAAAATGTGTGACTTTGATGTAAAGCTATTTACCACTAAGATACATGGTTTTAACCATAATGCAATACTGTACCTGGTAGCTTCTGTCTCCATATTTATCTTCTACCAATCAGTCATTTTCCATTCCTTTTCCTCCACTTTATTAACTCACTGTGTATTTCTTTTGGAATGGTTTCTGAAAATTTCTGGTTTCTGCCTTCACCTGGAAACTGTTCACTAGCCCTTACACAGTGAGCAGGCCAGGATTCCCAATCCGGGTGAGTAGGATTGACCCAGCTTCCAGGGAACTGTCCCTGGGGATGCCAAAATGGCATAACTAGGATAAGGTGAGTAAATGATAAATAAAGCCAACGTTTTGCAAGCAAAAACAAACAAACAACAACAAAAATTCTTCAGTGATGCATGTTTATTTCCTATATCTTGAAATTATACAGGAGAGTAGCCATAATTCTTTATTTTTAAAATTTATTTATTTATTTTTTTATTTTTCTCCTCTCCCTCCCCTGCCCCAGTTGTCTGCTCTCTGTGTCTATTCACTGTGTGTTCTTCTATCCTTATCAGCAGCACCAGGGATCTCTGTTTCTTTTCATTGCGTCATCTTGTTGTGTCAGCTCTCCTTGTGTGCAGCACCATTCTTGGCAGGCTGCACTTTCTTTTGTGCTGGGCGGCTCTCCTTACAGTGCGCACTCCTTGTGCATGGGGCTCCCCTACCTGGGAGACACCCCTACGTGGGAGACACCCCGACATGGCAGGGCACTCCTTGTGTGCATCAGCACTACGCATGGGCCAGCTCCACACGTCTCAAGGAGGCCTGGGTTTGAACAGCGGACCTCCCATGTGGTAGGCGGACGCCCTATCCATTGGGCCAGGTCCACTTCCCAGCCATAATTATTTATTTAACTTTAGAGGTTTGTTCAAAGTAACTAAGGGAAGTTAAGGCATCAGGAATACTGTAGTAATGGAACTTACCTACATTCCGAAAAAAAAAAAAATTTAAGCATAATTTGCTTTAATCAAGGGGTGACGTCCTCATTCAGGGGGATCTCAACTAACCTTTGGTGGAGGGAGCTCAGCCTAACCCCACAATCTCTGAGGCCCCTCACGAAAGATGGAGCAGCCCATCAGAAAATTCTGGCAGAGTCCAAGAACTGAGGGAGCCTGGGATGAGGAAAAGGGGCAAAGACAGGTCACTGACAGGATGAGCATGAAACTGAATAGGATGGGAATCGCTTTACACAGATAGTTCTACTTGGAGGCCAAGTGATGTGGGTGCTCATAGGGCACAGCAGCACCAGGAAGGCCTGAGGGTCAACGGGGACAGGAAGAAAAGGCATGCTTAGGAGACAATGCCGCTGTGAAGTTGAGGTAGCTGTTCCTGGGTCAGCACCAGCGCACTGTCCAATGCCAGCCGCACAGGAGAAGGTCACTGTGTCGTCCAGCTGCTCCTCCTTTGCCCTGAAGAAGGAAGATTAAGGGATGGTGGCAAAGGCACTTTGGGGACTGTGGCTCTTGAACACTGTGACACTGTCTCTTTGAGCACCGCATCCTTGAGCCTCTGTGGTGTCGCTCAGGGACTTGAGCTGAGCCACCTGTTCCAGGAGCTGGGCCAACTGGCTCTTGGCAGCAGGACTGGTGCAAGTGATGTCTAAGTGGGTGTGCATTCAACTTCTCCAGCAGCTGGTTGGTCTTACAATAAAGTGCTCCAGCAGCTAGCTCACTGCCGGGGCCCTCCTGGGATAGGAAGAACAGCTTTGCAATATGCAGAGGGAGCAAGACTGCCAAGGATGCCTTCATCTGGAATCCCTTGAAATGCTGTTCTCATGCTGGAGCTAGAAGATGTGCACACTTAAGGCAGAGGTCTGCTAAAGCAGCAGTGCTGAGTCTTTCACCTGACCCTGGTCTGGCACATCCTGCTAAACACAGTTGGAATAATCTTTCTATTATACATTTTGCTCAAAAGACTTTGAGTTGTCCTTCCATATTATATAAAGAGAAAATTTCTTTTACAAGCCAGCTTTAGTCAGCTCCATCTTACTTTACAATATTTATCCTGAGGCTCTCCCAGAGAAAAATCTCCCAAAGTTATATATTCCATATGTATCCTTGTATATGTAAATATATGTATCTATGCATATATATGGAGCAAATTATTTTCACAAACTCTAATTTACCTTCTAAGTAATTAAGATTGCCCCTTACTTAGTGTCTTAGATTCCTAACTTCTAAAATACCCTGCAGCAGTTTGGCTTAAACAACTGGAATTTATAGACTCGAGTTTTTGAGGCTTGACCAAAATTGAGATGTGAGCTGAATAATGCTGTGTCCTCAAAGAATGGGGTTCTGAGGCTGCTTGCTAGAGATCCTTAGGTGTTTAGCTTTTCTCAAATATGGCATTGCACACAGCAGTGTCTTCTCCTTTCTCTTCTGGGTTCCATTGACTTACAGCTTCTGTCATCTACCCATGACTTCTCTTTTTCTGCATCCCATTTCCTTTGCTTATAAGGACTTCAGCCATATTGGATTACATCCAACCTCATTCATTCAAGGCACACTTTAACAAGACCTTCAAAGATCTTAATTACAAATGGGTTCACACTCATAGAGCCAGGGGTTAGGACCAGAATTTGCAATCTGTGGGGGGCATGATTCAGTCCCAACACTTAGAATATAACTTTTTCAGGAAAATAGGTTTTCTCATTTTTGTATTTCTAGCTCCTGAATTGAGAAAAATATAAGTGAAAAATATTTAAAAATTTAAAGGTTGTCTACTACTATATTATAATCTTTTTGACTTGAGAGAAATGAATATCATTTATTCAACCCTTTGATATTCACAGCATCAGATTATATATCAAATTAAATTTCATTTATTAATATTTCTCCAAAAGAAACTGATAGTTAAATTAAAATTTTTGATAACCAAATAAAAATTTAATATAAATTTCTTAGTTAATATCAAATTGTTATTTTAGAATATGATTAATAGAGCAATATTTCAGAATTAAGGTCCATATCAAGGATTTTCTCTTTCAAGATGCTTAAATCTATTAGCCTTATTTTTCTGAAATGATTTCAAAATTAGAACAAATACTTTTGTATTTAGAATGAGGAATTATTTATAAATGCATTATATTTAGAAAAACAGAGTCTACATTTTTATATGCCAAACCAGTGTTTATTTGATAAACACATTTCGTTTTTTAAAAAAATGCTTAACCTGAATAATGTTAAAAGAATCTGATTTAGTTTTAAAGATTATGATTATAATTAATGCAATGGTGACTAAACCTTTTAATAGCTCTCTATTACAAAAGGAGATGGAGACTGTATTAACTTTTTCCATAGGTCTTGACTTTTTAGACCTTTGGCCATAAAAACAATCATATGTTCTCATTATGAAAGTGAATATTTTCTCTGTAAGAACAGACTAATTTTAAACTTGGAAAAATTATTGAACCATCAATATTTCACTTTGAGACTGTGTGGAATGGGTTTTGGCATGAAAACTGCCTAAATCTGAACATGTGGACAGAACTAGAGAAAAGAACATTTTGAAATATCAAATGACCAAACAGCATTTATTCTAAATAGAATCCTCTTTGAGAAGTTTCAATGAATTTTTCTTAATTTTAAGAGAAACAATGATTTGATCTTTAACTGATTGCCAAGTCCATTAAGAAGTAAATTTCATTTGTACTTTTTGAGCAGTGACAATGTACACAACCTTAAATTTCAGGTTTTTAATTAAGCCAAGTGTACACACATTTTAAAGTTGAATTATTCCTAAATCAAATTTGTACAAACCATTAATTTTGCTATTACAATAGAAATAGTTGGAAAATTAGTCCAATTTTTATGCTATTTAAAATATTTATCAAGCAATTAAGTGATGTTCTATATTCAAGGATTCAAACATAAATCTAAATATTAACTGTAACTTCTTTAATGTTAATATCTACCCCATTTTCTATAACATATACTTACTCTATTTTTTATTGATTGAGGTTATGGGTAGGTATTTATATGCAAGTGAGTTAATGTTCATATTGTAGCATATCTGTATGGAAATGAGAAGATAGAATAATATGTATCGAGCACTTGAAATGTGCCAAGCTCAGGGCTATAATATTGCATCTAGAAACATAACCCGATGAAGTAAATGTGACTATAGTACAGATGTGGCTATGTTTAGATAGATTAATCAATGTATCTAATGTTATATTACTTTTAAGGGAGAAAAAATGAGACAATCCCAAATCTGGATTTGAGTCCAAAAAGCATGCTATTGTACATGATACCATTTTATTATCAAACACCCCAGAATACATTTGTTGTTTAATAAACATTTCATATATTTATATTTACTAAACCAGGGGATTAGCAAAGTCAGGGCCACAGGTCAAATCCTACCCTCTGTTTCTATAAAGTTTAATCAGAACACAGCCACAATCATCTGTTTACGTATTTCCTATGGCTGCTTTCTAGTTACAGTGGTAGAGGTAAGAAAACATAGTGCCTGAAAAGCCCAAAATATCTGGCCATTTACAAAAAAAAGTTTGCCACCCTCTGATGTAAACGATATTGGTTTATAAGCTCTGTGTGAAGGGAGTGGGTGGCTTTATACCTACATGTAGGCAATAACCACGTGGATGGTATGACTTCAGTAACTACAAATAAATTGTTTTCCTTAAATACCTCTATCACTCACTGTAATAGGCTGAATAATGATCTCCCCCAAAGATATCTATACTTTACTCCTTGGAACCTATCGATGCTACCTTATATGGCAGAAAAGACACTGTAGACATCTTAAAATGAGGATCTTGAGATAGGGAGATTACCCAGGATTGTCTAAGTGAGAGTGATATAATTACTTGCGTCATTATAAGAGGAAGGCAGGAGATCTGAGTGGGTAATAGATGTGTCAAAAGAAGTATGAGGTTGGAGTGACATGTTTCGAAAATTAAGGAAAAGGTCTAGAGACAAAATATACAAGCGGTTTCTTAGAAGCTGGAAAAGGCAAGGAAATGGATTGTCTCCTGAAGTCTACAGAAGGAACCAGCCCTGCTGGTTCTGATTTCAGGCTTCTGGCCTCCAGAACTCAAAGATAATAAATTCGTATTTATTTATTTATTCTATTAGGGTTTTTTTTTCCTATTAGGTTTAAGATACTAATATTGTGAAAATTTGTATCAGCAGTGATCGAAAACTAATACCCCCCTGAATGAGACCTGAGATCTTCTTGAATTTGTAAGACACATCTCCTATGGCATCTCTTAAACTTTTGGGGAGCAGTGATCCTTCTTAATCTGACAAAAATAATCGACATACTCCACAGAAAATTCCACATATGCATACGTGCACACATTTTTGCATTCAATTTCATTTATGTTCTTTCTAGAGTTCAGTGGACCTCAGATGCTGTGCCAATAATTAGTTTGGTTATTGTTATCTAGTGAATTGTGGAAATAGTGCTGTAGTCTTCTACTGATATATGTTGATGCTGTTTATCCTGCCTCTAGAAGGAAACAAAACAACAACATAATAGCAAGGGCTTGATCAGTTTTTGTTTTTTGTTTTTTTTTCTTTTTCTAAAAACTAATTTATACATGGCAACTAGAAAATTGCCTGGCACATTTTAGATATTTAATAAGTTTTGGGGTAGGAAGGAAGAAAGGAAGGAAGGAAGGAAGGAAGGAAGGAAGGAAGGAAGGAAGGAAGGAAGGAAGGAAGGAAAGAAGGAAGGAAGGAAGGAAGGGGGGGAAGGAGGGAAGGGGGGAAGGAAGGAAGGGAGGGAGGGAAGGAGGAATAATAATGAACAAATACTGTGCTTTGAACTTTGAGGAACTCAAGAAATCTATTAACAGGGGAATCATCTGAACTACTTAGTACTTTAAAAAGATCACTGACAGAAATGTAAAATAAAAAGCAAAGTAATAGTTTGGCAATGGTGTGTATATTTATTTTTAATAAATATATAAATACATATATATATATATATAAAAATTAAAGTTCTCAAGAGTCTAGGTGGTGCATATTTATTAATTGAGAATATTTTCCCCCTTATTGCTCCAAAAGATTCTCAAAATTATGATCCCTAAACAATGCTGATCAAAAATTTGACCTGAGAAGATTCCCAACTAGATATTTATGAAAAAGGACTCCATAATTTGTATTTAAAATAGCTTCCCAGAGTATGTTCCCCTTTCCATCCAATTCCTTTCTTATTGTTGGCAAAGGAAACACAACAATTAAAAGTAATCATCTTATGTTTTGAGTCCTTAGAAAAACATGTTTCCCAAATTTTCCTGACCATAAGCCATCTAAGAAAATTATTGGGAGTACAGAGTTGTGTTTCTCTCTTGGGAAATGTTTATTCAGAAGTCATTGAATAGAGTGCAGGAATATTCAATTCTAGTAAACATCTTAGGAATTTTTAATGTCCTGGCAATTTGAAGAACACTAACTCGTAGGTCTTTATGGCAATAGGTGATTTGTACAACTACGTTCCTCAACTGACTTTATAGTCAATAATCTACATAAAGCATATCTCTGTTGAGTTTTGCAAGCAGAATGGATATATACTTTCAACTAAACTAAAGTTTCAAAGTAACAAAATCTTTACTTTTCTTCTAAATAGTGATTATGAGCCTCTTTTATTGTTGATTTTCATACCTATATAAATCTATTTATATAACTATATTTTAAAATATAATTGCCTTTGAAAAGCAAAATGTAAAGCAGGCAGCACGTGTAAACACAAAGCACAAATTAACTTAGTAACTTGCATTAAAAAAATTCAAATGAGAGAAGAATCCCCATTAATATGAAATGCTTTTATACTGTATAGTCTCTTCTCTTCTTGTTAACTTCCTTCTGGATCTCTTACTTTGCTTTTTAGCAAATTAAACTTGAAGACTGGCATTCTATAATGTCAGTATAGTCTTCCTTTATGTATTGTGATAATTAAAAAGTAACATCCATAAAAATGTATGCTTGTTTTTTTTATATTTTAGGACAAGTAGACGTCTGTTAGATTTGACAGAAACAGTTATCACCTGGAAAAATCTTGGATAAGGTCAGATTAACTGTTTCAGATTCAATTAAAATTAAGTATTCATACCAGGCTATTGTCGCCAAAAGAACTAATTTTGACTATAGTGTTGTGTGTGTATAATTAACACCTATTTATTCATATATAAATTATTTAATATAATTTTTCCTTTTTAAGTAATTAAATGATTGATTAATTGATTTTCCCTTTGTGTATATGGGAATTTGGCAGATCACATACTTAGGATAATTGAAAGGTATAATCTCCTTTTTGAATTTTTTATTTTAAATTAAAAAAGATATCTATATCTTTATTTTGTTCTGACAATGTTTTCTTTTTTTTTCATTTTTATTAACTGTTTTTAAAAGATACATAGATCACACAAAATGTTATACTAAAAAATATTAGAAGTTCCCATATACACCACTCCCCATGCCCCCCATTTCTCCCACATCGACAACTTCTTTCGTTAGTGTGGTACATTTATTACATTTGATGAATACATTTTGGAGCAATGCTACACAGCATGGATTATAGTTTATGTTGTAGTTTACACTTTAAAAATATGGAACACTTCATGAATTTACGTGTCATCCTTGAGCAGGGTCATGCTAATCTTTTCTGTATCATTCCAATTTTAGTATATGTGCTGCCGAAGTGAGCACTATTTTAAATTTTTATTCTAGCATACATACAACCTAAAATGTCCCCTTTTAACCACTTCCATGTATAAAATTAAATAATGTTAATTATATTCAAAATGTTGTGCTATGATTACCACCATTTATTACCAAAACTTTACAATCAAACAAAAAAGAAACTCTTTACCATTAAAACATTAGCTCCCATTCCCTACTCCCAAATCTAGCTCCTGGCAAAGTATATTCTAGATTCTGCATCTATGAGTATGCTTATTCTAATTATATCATATTAATTTGATCACACAATATTTGTCTTTTGAGTCTGGTTTATTTCATTCAACATGATGTTTTCCAGATTCATCCATACATCCATATATTCATATCACGTATACAGAACATCGTTTCTTTTTTTTTTAAATAGCTCAATATTATTTCATTGCACATATATACCACATTTTATTTATCCATTCATTGGTTCATGGATACTTGGGTTGCTTCTATCTTTTAGCAATTGTGAATTATGTTGCTATGAACATTGGTACTGAAATATCTGTTTGAGTCTCTGCTTTTAATTCTTTTGGGTACATACCTACAAGTGGGATTACTGGGTTGTATGGTAATTCTATACTTAACTTTCTGAGGAACTGCCAAATTTTCTTCCACAATTGCTCCACCATATTACATTCCCATCAGCAATATCAGTGTCCTATTTTGCCACATCCTTTCCAACACTTGTAACTTTTTTTTTTATTAGTGGTCATTCTAGCGGATGCAAAATAGTTTCTTATTGGGATTTTGATTTGTATTTTCCTAATAGCTAATGATGATGAGCATCTATTCATGTGCTTTTTTGGTCATGTGGATATCTGGTTTGGAGAAACATCTACTAAATTCTATTGCCCAACTTTTAATTAGGTTGTTTGCCATTTTATTGTTGAGTTGTAGAATTTCTTTATATGTTATGTATATTAAAACCCTATTAAATGTGTGTTTCTCATTATTTTCTCTTATTGTGTAGGTTTTCTTTGCATGATAAAATCCTTTGATGCACAAAAGTTTTATTCTGATGAGATCCTATATTTCTATTTGTCTTTTTGTTGCTGGTGCTTTGTGTCTAAATAATATTCAGAAGATGCTTCCCTACAGTTTCTTCTAGGAGTTTTATAGCTCTGGTTCTTATATTTAGGTCTTTTATCAATTTTGAGTCAATTTTTTTGTAATGATGCGATAGGGTCTCCCTTCATTATTTTGTATATGGATATTCAGGTCTCCCAGCACCATTTTTTGAAAGGACTGTTCTTTTCTAATTGAGTGGACTTGGCAGTCTTGTCAAAAATCAGTTGTCACATTAGCTATGGCTGCCTGCCTGCTGTGGTTACCCGGCCTCTAGGTATGTCTCCTGTGATCAGATCAAGGGGCTGAGGCAGCCATGCAGCCAGTGAGAGGAGCTTGGTTGAGACTCACCAGGCTGCCTCCTGCCCACTCCCCAGCTAGCCTTATCCCACCATACTTGCTTCCCTTCCACACCCTGAGCCCCAGCGCTATCTGGAGCCAGCTGTTCTGGGGGATCATGACCCAAGTAGCAATGTCTACCCTGCCTGTTGAAGGTGAGGAGTCTTCAGAGAGCAGAATAGTGACGTTTGTGTCTTTTCTTGAGTCAATGTGTAAAGAAATGGTCAAGTCAAGGCAGAAGTGGGCTGCACTGCAGTGTAAGAAAGAGATGTGTTTGTTGCTGGAACCGAGAGAGGATGCACCTTTGTTAATACCAGGAAAGATTTTCAGAAAGATTTCATAAAATACTGTGTTGAAGAAGAAGAAAAGGCTGTAGAGATGCATAAAATGAAATCTACAAACCAGAAAAATCAGGTGAGTGTAGATGCTGTGGAAATCAAGACACTGAGAAAAACAGTTGAGGACTACTTCTGCTTTTACTATGGAAAAGCTTTAGGCAAAGCAGCAGTGGTACCTGTTCCATATGAGAAGACGTTAAAAGTCCAGACGCCTGTGGTAGTTCAGGGGCTTCCTGAAGGAGCTGCCTTTAAACACCCTGAGAATTATGATCCTGCAACACTGAAATGGAATTTGGAAAACAAAGCAGGGATTTCATTTATAGTTAAGAGATCTTTCCTAGAGCCAAAGAAGCACCTAGGTGGTAGTATGACAGTAACAGAAGGTGAAAGGGCAATTCTGCTTCCACATGGAAGTTGTGGCACCAACAAAGTGAAAATTGAGCCCATGGAGGATTCTGGCATTTCCCTAGAAATGGCAGCTGTGACCATAAAGGAAGAATCAGAAGACCCTGATAACTATCAATACAACATTCAAGGAAGACATCATTCTTCAGAAGGCAATGAAGGAACAGAAATAGAAGCACCAGCTAAAGACGCTGCTCAGGATATCCCTTCAGAAACAAGTGAGGACCCGGAAGTTGAGGTAACTATTGAACATGATTATTATGCACCTACTAAGAAACCAAAGACCAATGAACCTGCTCACAATTACTGAACCTGCCAATGCTGGAAAATGGAAAGTGAGGGAGTTCAACTTTGATAAATGGAATGCTCAAATTATTGATCTACATAACCAAGTTGAAGAATTGTTTGATAGAAAATATGCTCAAGCTATAAAAACCAAAGGTTCTTGATGATCCCATATCACCATATCCAGTCACATGTTGAGATCTTTATGTAGGATTTCCTGAAGGAATTCCTTTTAGATAGCCATCCAGTTACAGAATTCCTCACCTGGAGAGGGTATTACTTGCAAAGGAAAGGATTTATTTTGTGATTAAGAGGCATGAACTTCTGAATTCTACATGTGAAGATTTACAACTTGATAAACCAGCTTCAGGGGTAAAAGAAGAGTGGTATGCCGGGATCACTAAATTAAGAAAGATGGTAGATGAGTTTTTCTGCAAAAACATTGCTGAAGCCTTTGGGAGCACTTAATCTAAGGCTGTACCTTCCTGGAAATTTGAAGACTATCCTAATTTCTCTCTGTGGAATGTCTACCAGGAAACATTCCTTTTAGAAGTCCCTCATGGTATGGAATTCCAAGGCTGGAAAAAAAAATCATGCAAGTGGGCAATCAAATTAAATTTGTTATTAAAAGACCAGAACTTCTGATTCACAGTACAATTTGAAGTTTTTCAGCCAAGAACAAATAAGTCAATCAAAGAAGACTGGAATGTAAGAATTACCGAGCTATGCAAACAAGTGAAAGAGATTTTTATTTTGAAATTCGCCCAAGCTCTTTTACTCACAGAGGCAGTAAAAGTATCATACCTAGTGTTTGAATCAAATCCTGTGTTCCTTTATGTAGAAGATTTGCCAGAAGGAATTCCCATTCGAAGTCCTCCCTGGTTTGGAATTCCACAACTTGAAAGACTTGTGTGTGGGAGTAATAAAATCAAGTTTGCCTGTTAAAAATCTGAACTAGTTGTTTCCTGTTTGCTTCATGGAATGGCTAGTAACATAAACACTAAAGCATTACAGTCCCGAAAAGACCACGAAGCCGTGGAACAATTCAAAGATTCCTGAAATTGAGGTTACTGTGGAAAGTCCTAATAACAACAATCCTGTTTGAACATCTACCCAGGCTAATGGTTCTAAGGTTCCCTTCAAGCCTCAAGGAAGAGAGTTTTTCTTTGAAGCTTGGAATTCCAAAATCATGGACCTAAAACAGAAAGTTGAAAATCTTTTCAGTGAAAAATGTGGTGAAGCTCTCAGTCTTGCTGTGAATGTGCCATTTGTGCTATTTGAATCTTTCCCAGAAGATTTTTATGTGGAAGGCATGTGTACCATTCCAAAGACTATCTACTTTTGGTATTCCAAGGCAGGAGAAGATACTCAGAAACAAAGTCAAGATTAAATTCATTAAAAAGCCCAAAATATTTGAGAGTTATTCAGGAGAGCACCTCCTTCAAGAACCCTCCAAGAAAAATAAATTCATCATCCAAAGTTACTACTACTGTGTCAGATGTTGGAGATCTTAACATCATTCAGGTGATAATTTCAGATGATGAAAATGGGAGACTGTTAAAAGTTGAAAGCTAGACAGCTAAGGGAACAACTGAATGACCTTGTCAGTCAAAAATTCAGTGAAGCAATTAGTATGGATTTCCCTGTGAAAGTTCCCTAAAGAAAAATCATGATTAACCATGACTGTGTGGTGGTTGATGGCATGCCCCCAGGAGTGTCATTCAAAGTCCCCAGGTCAGGTATCTGGAATTCAGTTCCATGAGAATGATCTTAGATTATTCAGACATAATCAAATTCGGAGTCATTATACTCTCCCCAATCATTGTGTTTAATAACCAGTTGTTGGACCAGAATGAATCAGAAGACCCAGGAGTGACATAAGAATTAGGTGAGCCAAGCCTGTCATAGATAAAATAAAGGAGACTGATGGAAGCTCTCAAATCAAGCAAGAAACATTTCCAATATGGAAGACCTCTTCCCTGCTAGGCTTAAAGTATTGGTGGTTGAGAAGAGCTTTTAGAACCTGTTACTACCCCAAGCTATGTAATATACTTGTATAACAGAAATACCTTCTATACAAACAATTTTTTTTCTATTTTTAAATAGAAATTACTACGTTTTCAACAGTTCTGTGAATTGAATTAAAGAGTGGTGACTATAGATTTGGAATGGCTGGTTTACTTTGGAATGCATTATAAGAATTTTACAACAGTGCTGGAAATGGCAGGGAAAATAACAGGGATTATTCTCATCAGATTTTTTATGTATTTAGCAGAACCTTCCGCTATGGTGTTTATTTTCCAAACAAATGATCATATCTACTATTAAAACATCTCAGCTTCTGCAGTGAAGAAACCTGTGATAGTTCAGTACTTTACTTTTTCTATTTGACAATCATTTAAATGATTCTTTAATCACACCTCTCCTTAATGACTTGAGTGAACAATTAGTATCTGTATATTTGACTAAACCTTTTCCTAAGCTTAAAAAGAATTGAAAAAAATCAATAAAAAATCATAGATGTGAGGATCTCTCAGATTCCATTGGTCTCTATATCTGTCCTTTTGCCAGTATCATGCTGTTTTGACCACTGTGGCTTTGTAATAACTTTTAAAGTGAGGAAATGTGAGCCTTGCAACCTCCTTCTTTTTCAAGATTTCTTTGGCTATTCAGGGTCCCTTACCCTTTCAAATAAATTTGATGATTGGCTTTTTAATTTCTGCATAGAAGGCTGTTGGAATTTTTACTGAGATTGTGTTTAATCAGTAAGTCATACGGGTAGAATTGAAATCTTAACAATATTTTGTCTTCCAATGCAATGCATGACCATGGAATGCCATTCCATTTATTTAGATTTTCTTTGATTTCTTTCAGTAACACTATATTTTTCTGTGTATAAGCCCTTTATATCCTTGGATAAATTTATTTCTAATTATTTAATTCTTTATGTTTCTATTGCAAATGGAATTTCTTCCCGCGTTTCCTTCTTGTATTGTTCATTACCAGTATATAGAAACACTATTAAGTTTTTCTCTATTAACTTTTGTTATATACTTTTCCATACATTTAGTTCCATCAATAAGTAAAATTATTTGGCTTTATCATTTCATCTTATAATTTTTACAATTTTCAGTGGTTAATACAAAGAACCATGTATTCAAGAGGAACTTATAAAATATTTACAGAATACATGGTTTAATTCTTCATTGCTGTTCTGTACTTCCACGATATATTCAATAAATTTAACAGCATTGTGGTATTTATTCTTTATCTTTAATAACCATTAATTGTATACCCTTACAAAATTTTAACTTTTTTCTTCCTTACAAAGGGCAATCTTTGGAAATGACACAATTAAATATATTATGTACAGTGTAGTCCCTAGAATACAGTGCAGTATTCAGGCTAGGTGTCTTTAGCTATAAAAAATGAATACATGCTCAATTATCTTCAGTTAATGCAACCATTTCTTTTGCTGTCCAACTAGTACTCAAGTGGGTAAAGGTTGCCGTGAGTGGAACAATAGTGCAAATAGCACCCCAACATCTTTGTTCCCAATGGCAGCCTAGAGGTTCTCCTCAGAAACACCCACTTCTCCCTCCCACATGATGGAAACTTTTTGGTATCTTTGCTTTACTGCTCTGTGACTGGTTCTTTTCTACCTTACCTCTTCAGCTTATTCCAGGTTCTTCTGTCTCCAGCTTCTGCTTCTTGCCTTATTAGCTTTCATATCACTCAACCAGCAGTGGACGAGAGCGCTCCAGTAACAGCCTCCATCACAGGAAGCTCCTCCTGTACCATGAGTCCATACCTAGAATAAGAAGCTGTGCTCTGGGCTGTGGATAATTGATTTTGAAAATGCAGGAGGCCCTATGTAAGTAATTCCTCTTCAGAATGAGGCTTTAAACATAAATAGCACTGTGTGTTTTCTTAGAATGGATAACAATAACTAACAAACATGATGTATAGTTCCTCCAGGGCATATAATCTTCTCTATATTTTTCATGTTAAAACATGCCATTAGATAAATGAGTTGAAAAATTTTTACAAAACCACCAATGCAGAAATAACATCTATAAACATAGAGTGATATGTTGGTGAAATGGAACAATCACATCATATTACTATTCAATTGTAATGATCTAAAGTGGCCATGTAAGTTTCTCCTTTCATGATTAATAAAATGCAAGAAATCACCCCAAATTTATTTGGAAAAAAAAGAAGCCTCTAATAAGGTATTTGGAAAATAATCATTATTTAAGAAATAAGTGGAATTTCAGGCAACTTCTCTACATGTGACACTCTGAGATAGCTCTCCATCTCTCTTTGTGTATACATCCATAAATATATATATATATATAATATATTTATGTATTTATGTATGTTGGTGATTTAATTGCTCCAGAGATTGCAAAGGTGATCTTGTAGTTTGCCTCCAGTGACAGTTACTATCCCTTTGTTATAATTTGAGCCCATGGGTGTTAAAACATTCATGGTTTTTCTATTAGGAAATCTGCATATTCTTACAGCCATGTTTATTCATAATCCTCTGATGAGCTGCAGACAGGTTCACTAAGAACTTACGGCTTTGGCATTTTAGTCAGAAATTGCTGCCTTCACCCACAGACAAAAAAAGACTAGGCTTATTTGCATTTCCATTTTAAATATTCATGAAATGGCTTTATGTTAGTATTTTAAGTCTTTTGAAATTAAATATGGTGTGAATTGTTGTGCTTTCTAATAGAATGTATTTATTTTAAACAATTAGTACTTAGAGAATATATATGTAAAGCATGTATTAGTCTGGTTTTAAAATGTATGCACACCAGAGGGCATCATAGCTTTAATTCAAAGCTTCTTTCAAAACATTTTTAAAGTGACTTTTCTTCTTTTTTTCTTTTTTTACCTTTTCTCTTATAATTTCTACTATTTGCTTTAGCATTGATGAAATATATTTAAGCAATCTTATTCGCCCAAGTATATTGAGCAAACAGGAATATTATAATTATATGGAAAAAAGTAAAATAAGTATGACATTTAAATGATTTTTTTCCTGGCATCTTGGATTCCTTCATATTTTTTGGCCTTTTTTTCTTACTAAAGGCAATCCAAACAGTATGTTTTTTTTTTTTTCATCTTTTCTCAATATAAGGTATAGACTATTCCCTAAATCCTGTCCCTAGACTACTTTTTGATCCTTTATAGGATCTCCTTTGTACTCCAGCAATACAGGTAACTTTTCCTTCTTGGAAAAGTGTTCCATTTGATTCATTCAGAAAATATTTCTAAGTATTACAGGTAAAAGATTCAGATTTAGCCTTCATGGGAATTTGAATTATTTACCCCAATTCGGACATGTTCTTAATCTTATCCCACATTTTTGTGGATATGAAACCATTATAAATAGGAGGATCTTTTCATACATTATTTTAAATTAAGATTTGGTCTAACTGAATGTGATTGGGACTTAAGTAGGATTACTGGATACCTTATTTAGGGAAAAACCAGAAGCCAGTGTCAGATAAAACCTCAGGAAGGAGCCCAAATTCAGCTGCACCTGGAAGAGAAATGATAGGGCATTGACGTGTGATGCAAGGCAGGAAAAAAAGCCAAGGAACCAGCATTCAGCACCAGAATGTAACAGACTTTGGAGAGAAAGCATTCCTTGCTGACACTTAAATTTTGGACTTCTCAACCTCAAAAATAAGTCAAAAATACCCATTGTTTAAACTACCTCATTATGTGGTTTTTGTCTTAGCAACCTGGTAAACTAAGGCAGTCTTCAAAGAACTCACTCTTAGTAAGAAGAAAATTGGAATAGATGTGGTGATCATCTACTTTGAGGAAGACCACAGCCCAAAGTGATGAGTGAACTCCTAATATGTGTTCCTATCTGAGTCTACCAGTTACAGAGAGTAGGAAAACATGGAAACACGGTTGATGCTGAGCCCAGATTTGAAGGATCACTGAAAACTTAATTGTATGCTATGATAAGTTTTATTGTTTTTCCAATTATTTTAATAAGATATATGAAGTTATTCATATGCAAGGGCAAATAGAAAGGAAAAGATATTTCTATTGAATTCCATGATAGCATTGCAAAAATAAATATGTTCAAACAGGAAGCTAAAAAGTACTCCTGAAACTAAGGAATTCCATTAGTATATATATATATTTTCTTTTATGTAGTTACAACATGAGGTAACTGTTACCTTTGAATAATGAAACTACTAGTGATTATACCTTCAGGTTGAAATAAACATTTGTAGCAACAACAGCAAAAAAGCAGAAGGAATAGTATGGTTGAAAACATTGGGGTGTTAAACAAACATATATGCATGGGAAGTACAAGTAGCCCAATAAGTTATAAGTAAGTCTCTGGTAAGGTAAAGATACACACATTTCAAAAATACATATCAATGACAGTTCACTTAGAAAATCTTTTCAAATTGCCTTTGACTCAAAGTGATCTTTTTTCTTATAGAACATTGTACCTATTTTATAATATTAGTCTTATATTCTTATTTTACCCTACTAAAAGATAAGCACTATGAGAGTGCTGATTTACCTATGTGTCTCCCAGTATCAATGCTTTAAATAGCACAGGGGCTCAATAAACGCACATGGAGCTTATCTGAAAGGTTAATAGGAAAATAGGAGAATTAAACATCATTCTACATAAAAGGGTAAATTTCAGAATCCCGGAAGCACTTCTTCTAATCCCAATTTCATTGTTAATTGCTTTATCATCTTAAGTAATTTAACATTTCTGTGGCTCACTTTACCTTTTAAATAATTGTGTTGAAATTGTTAATAACATGGTTGATTATTTAATTTGTGCCATGTACTGGGATAAGGCATGTGCCTGTATTACCAAATTTACTCTTCACGATGACCTTTATGATATACGGTGTGGTAATTATTCCTACTCATTACAAGAGAACTGAAGTTATTTGGATCAAAATGTTAAAAAAATTTACCAAACATAATACTTTCAATATTTGGCAGACTCTAACCTGAGACTCCATCTTAGTTCTTGTTTAATAGGTCACGCTCTTAATATCCTTCCAGCTCTGAAATGCTATAATTCTATATAAAAAATAACCTAGTCATTGCTCAGTAAAGAGTAATTCAATTTTCCTGCAATATGTCTCTTCTCCAGATATTGTTTCTTCTTTTATTTATTTTTGAAAAAGAGACATCAGTTGTTCCTTAAAACCTTAACTATTTGAGATTTGATACTTAAATAGCTTAGAATTTTAAAAAAGGAAAACACTATTCATAAAGACTATGAAATTTAAATAGAATAGGATTCATAAATAATCTCTACATTGAACTTGCTAGTGCTTTTTCTTAACCATTTTTTTCTATTACCTTCAAGAAGAGAACAAGAGGATCTCCTTACTGATTCATTTTGCAAAGTGTAAGCCATTGCCCTTCACAAAGGGGGAAAAAGATGTATATAAAAAAGCCATGAACACTATTCAAATTCATTGCCTCTTCCAGGTGTGGGTAATTGAGTTGCTTCAAGATCAATATGAAACTGCGTAGGATACAGAAAGTCAATAGCTACTTCCAAAGTCAGGTCTGCCTTGTTTAGATTTCTATAAAAGCAGCTTCTCCAGCAGCTGCTTCAGAGTAAATCTGAATCTGCATAACAAAACTGGTAGTAAATTCCATGAAGCAGGAACTTCCTAACAATATCACTTTAATATATGGAAATTTAGGAAGACCCCATTGATATTTTCTTTTTTGATATTTTCTGGACCCTGGAATGACCCTGAAATAACTGAATGTTTGATTCCATCTAAATTTTGATTTTTAAAACAAGGTCCTAAAAGTTAGGTTCCTAATAGTTTCTTTCCAGTGTTTTCTTTTATAGCAAAATTATGCAACAATACTAATTTCTTCATGAAAATAATTCATTTTTCTCTTATTTTAACACTGAAAATATGTATTAATTAGGACTAAGTTAGTTAATATTTTTAACTAAGAGTTGGGAGCGAATTTGATAAAAGTGTATCCAAAAGAAAGTTAATTTTGTGAACCTTCTTCTTCCAGAAAATACTGGTCATTATTAGGAGTTAAAAACACTGCCTTCTTCCTCAACAAAAGATTTCCTAATTTTACCAAAGAAAGGAAAACTCTGTATGAGAATTGGAAGTTGAAATTTGCCATAATAACTTGAACTACAAGACACCTATCGTTGGTGCTGTCTTGCTAATTACCACAGCAAGGACCATGTCCACCTGTGTGAAAGTGATGAGAAGAGGTCTGCACTTCAAAGCTCTTTAAAGCTCAGAATTCTGTGTTCCCAGAACTAATCTTAATCCCATATAATATTAGAGTTTGATGCTGAAAATTTAAACTGGAGTCCCAGGAAGTAAGCTAACAGAGGAAAGAGAAGCCAGCCCCAGGAAGAAAGGAACCTTGAACCCGGAGAAAAGCAAGCCCCAGGAACCAGCTGAGTCAAGTCTTTACAGAAGGCAAAGAAATAAAAACAAGAAATCTGTGCAAACAAACAATAACAATATAATATTGCACATAAACATTCCCTGACATACTGAGTCTCAGGGGCCTCAGCTTTTTCTAAAGCTTCCCCTGCATTTACAAGATGTTGCCAAAATAGCACCTTGCATTTTTAAAAAGGAGTCTCTGAAAGACACTGAAGTTCTTAAGTGCATTGCCTTACTTAAGTGCATTGCCCTGTGTTTAAAAAGAATGATTAACAGTGGAATTTCCACCTCTTCCAGGGGTTGTCAGAATTGCCTAAAATTGGCGCAACTATGAGTATGTATGGGTATTTTATAGTGCTATGTGGAATAAGACATATGTGCAATGCAATGAAAGATGGAAAGAGGAGGTTTTGAATAAAAGAGGAAGAATCCATGCAATGATCTTATAATTGCTAAGATTTCCTGGTTTGTTTTATTAAATAGTCAATGTCAATTCATTCTTAACAATAAGATCTATATACAGTGCTTCTTGAAAGCTGAATTTTTTTTTTTAGTTGATGGGTAGACTTGGATAAAAATTTAAGAGAAACAACTATTTATTCATTGAGTTTTCCTTAAATCACATCAAAAATCTGCCCAAAAGGTTTCCTATAATGTGGATTCTTCACTGATGATACATTGCCTTGTTATTTTCAATGTCCCTTATTATTTCTTAAGTAAATAATATGTTCCTATTAATCAAGGACTACTCCTTATATTTATAAAGCCCCTACATTCTCTCTCAGTGCTTTTTAGGAATATTAATTACAATGGAAAGCAAACCAGCATTGGCAACAGACTTCATGTTGAATCTTGGCTCCACATAAACTAGTTTATGATGGTGGCTCCTTAGTTTCCTGAATCCTACTTTCTTCTATGAAATCAGAAAAATAACTATTCCACAAAGTTGTTGTGATGTTTTGATATGATCCTACTCCAAATATTTGACTTGCTGTCTGGAACAAATGATATATAACCATTTTTGAATGAATGTGGATTAAATGAATATATCAATAACATTTTATGATCTCTGCTGCTACAGATGTTTTGCATTCTTTAGTTGATGATTATAGTGATTATTTTTTATTTTTATGTGAACTTAACGTTAAAAAGAATTACATTTTTTTACAAAATTATATTTTTAATAGTTAAAGTTATTAGAATACCTTATTAATAAAGGTTACAGGGCTCATTTTGTTCTCCTTATACCTGGAGATAGATAAGAAGACTATGGTGGCTTGAAGCTATGTGACCCAGAAAAACATGTTCCTAAATTTATTCCATTCCTGTGGATATGAACTTTTGTAAAAAGGACATTTTGGTGAGACTACTTCAATGAAGGGATGGCCCGGCTGTATCAGGGTGGGCCTTAATCCTCCTACTGAAGGCCTTAAAAGGAAAGTCACAGAGAGAAAAAAAGCCAGAGGGAGTAATCAGAAGCTAAAAGTCAGTGGAACCCGGAAGAGAAAGGAGAAGCCAGGAGAGGTCACCATGTGCTTGGCTATGTGAAGGAAAGCCAGGGACCAAGGATCACGAGTCGCCATTCTCGGAATATCCCAGTCTTCTGAGAGAAAACACTGCCTTGAGGACACCTTATTTGACTTCTCCTAGCTTCAAAATGGTGATCCAGTAAATTCCCAATCTATTGTAACAGATATTCTGAGAGCTCTTCCTGCTTTATAATGTTAAAAATCAAAGAGTTGGACACTATTATTATTTACTATCTTCTTTGGATGGAATGAAACGAAATGCGGATGAGGAGTTGCCTCTTTACTGTTACTGTATGTACATCTACTATTTGAAATAAAATTAAAATTTGAAAGATCATTCATTTCATTAGTTGGACTGAAATTTATTAATGAAATAATGTGTTTCTTGAGTTGCCCTTGTAATAAGAAGGGGAATAATTTTAAAACTTGGGATGATGTGGGAAACAATGAAGACCTTCAAATGAAAAGTTTTAATACATTACAGTATTAAATAAGGAATAGGTATCGGGAAGGATAAAAAGGAGCAAATTACATTTTTTATCCTCATTAATACCATGTATATGCCTTTTGAGTTATGGAATATGCCATAAGCACAGCCCTATTTAGGGAAAATTGCTCAACCTAACCTACAATTACTCCTGAGTTGGTAGAACTACTATGTCTGCAAAATTTTATACTATCAAAACAGATTTATTTATGTACTTAGGAATTTAACATGAGAAAAGGTATGGAAAATGTCAGTGAGGAAGAGTGGATTCATGAAAAGTTATTTGTGAGATAACACCATTAATATATAAACACTGAAAGGATCTATTGAAGATTGGTCTCTTTTTTTACCCTGGATTCTAAGATACCTTCAGAACCAATAAGTAAAAATATCTACTTGGATTTCTTCTGCTCTGAGATATAACTTGTCTTTTATTGGGTTACCTTGCATATTCATTGTCTGTCTAACTTGATGCAGCACAAGAAACTTTATGGCTCATACATAAAAGAGCATTCCTAAAACAAACTCCATATTTGACTTATTGGCACTCATTTTCAGTAAAGACCATTACTTTAATCATAGAAGTAATTAAAAACATGCCATTAAAGAAATTTCAATACATTTTAATAATACATGGGCAGTATACTCATTCTTGAAAACAAGCATTTAGGATACACTTGCAATTCTTCCAAACATTTTCTAATTGAAATTACTTAAATTTTAAATATTTATTTTTTAAATTATTAATTTTAACCAGTCTGAAAATACAAAGAAACCTGCTTTCATTAATATTAGTCTTCATTCTTATTTTTCTTTTCTCAACAACACAGAATACTCTGGAGTCTAAATTATCTTAATTAGATGCAATTAAAATAGATTGTTTTATCTGTTAATTAACAAACCTGGGATTTAGCAAAACTGTAATTAGCAATAATCATTACGTAGTCTTTTCTCAGAGATGTTGCTACATTTTTTATAATGTTCATCATCTAAACCCCATTTACTTTTATTTCTCTTGAATTTCTACCTGTTCTCTGACTCCAATCCATATTTAATTTAAAAAAAAAATGCATACAGTGTCAACCTACACCACAGGTTGCAGACTTCACTTTACCCACAAATGAATTTTGCCATGACACCAATTAGTCTGCCTTTGAAGTAGGCTATGATAAAATGCTAAATTCAAGCATAATGATGTACCCTCTTTTTCAAATATTTTGAAAATATAAATGATACACCCCAATGACTTGAACTGCAATTTAGATCACTGATCTGGCAAGAGCCTATGTCAACTCTTTTCAATCTGGGGCTTATAGTTAATACTCATCCCTCATCTTTTGGCCCATGTCAAAGTTTACATCCATGGCCTGATCGAGACCACACAGGAGAACGGCATCTACTGCAGGACTGCATCAGTGATGATGAACTTCCTGAGCATCAAATACATGTGCTAGAATCCCATTAACGTGGACTTTCTCCTTCACATCTCCATTCGTGATTTTTCAAGAACTTCTTCTGATCTATTTTAACTATGCTGAAGAGTTGAGAATTTTTAAAGCCGATTGTAAAATTCCTGTCTTGCAGCCATTTATTGATTTTTTAGTGTACTACCTCTTTCTCATTGCCTGAATCCACTAAACATTCTTTTGACAAAATATATCTTCTTAAATATACCCTTTTCCCATCATTTCTCTCTTCAAAAATCTTCAGTCACTCTCCAATGCCTAACCCGTTACTCCCCAAAGTTTTTCAAGGAATTGTAAATCCATATAGACACAACTGACTGTACACTAAAATATCTTGCACAAAAAGGTGCTACTATTTTTAAAATGTGTATAATGCCATTAATTAAAGATGAATTTAAAATACTGCTAATTTTTTAAAGTTTTGGGTATTATATCTATTTCTCAATCAATGGCATTTTATTTTGTGCCTGTCAGTTTATATAGATTAATCTCATTTATTTATAACATGTGTATATGTTCACACACACACTTGCAAATACATCCATTCAAACACATGCCCACACAGACATACAGACACAAAACAGAATAAGCCATGCATGATTACTATCTTCAGTTTGCAGGTGAGCAAGTGTAGTTAATAGAAATAACTTGCACAGCTATATTTATTGTAAGCAGTAAATTGGGATTTTAACTCAGAAATTTTGATTCAGTTCTGAACACTTTTAATCATACACCTAATACCACTACATTTTGTTATTTAAAAAAAGAATTCTTATACTTGAAAAGTTTGGGAGCCAGTAAAATTGAGAATTAAGCACTTAATTGACCTTAATATGGTATTGAAGGTTGTTCTACAAGCATTCCCTAAATTGTGTTCCAAATAGTTCTTTCTTGAAATATTAACAAAGATGCAATGAAAAACAGTTGTTTTGTGGCCATTTAATTCTAGGAAAAACTGAACATTTTATCTCCATAGTTGATATTCACAGTATATTTTAGGATATTAAATTCTCTGAGAAGCTCAGCCTAAATAAAACTGTTTGCCATTTCCTTATTCCAGAATCTCTCATACATATTTAAACATAGGACTATAATTTGCAGTACATTTATTGACATCTCATTTAGTAGTGTTTGGTGGTAGAACAGTTGGGGAAACATGGATCCAATTGATCCAGTTTTCAGTTTTATAGTCATTCAAATATTGGCCCAAAGAACCTCCAATATAACCTTGATTGTACCTCACTCTTCCTCTTTCCTTCTGTTAGCTACTACTGTCCAGCCAAATTTTACCGTCATTTAACATCCTACTAACTTACCGCATCATTCAGGAAGAGTTGCTAAACTTCTCTCCAATCTACAGACACTCTACCTGTTCTCAATTCAATTTACAAGTGTTTATGCTTTGCCTTGTGGCATTTCTTACAGCTCGTGTTCCCGTTTTATCATGCAAACCATAGTGTCTATTTGGAACTATACCTGCTTATTTTTTTACATCTTAAATATTAGTCTAGTTCTTTACACAGTCTGGCTCTTTGAGTATTTGCTCATTCAAATACTTACTGAAGTGATTGTTCAATGTAAGAAAGTGCTATTTTGTTTTTAAGCCAATATAAATTTTGCATGTCTATGGAGAAAATAAATAGTTTTGTCTCCTTTGGAGAGTGGCTCCATTAGTAGGTTTACACTAGTGTCTTGCAGAAACAAACAACTCCCCAATCTCAAGGGCTTAAAATTGAAAAGGTTTATATCTATCCTGGGTAAGATGTGGCTCTTGTCAATTTCATTACTATTTGGAAGCCAAGGCTAAAGGAGTCGTCCCTATCTGAAGCACTGTCTGTTTCATACCAAAGGGAAAAGAGAAATTACTGGAACTAAGCAATGGTTTTGAAAGAGTCTCCTCATAAGTGGCTTATCATTTCAGATCACATTTTATGATCAATTGAATACATAAATGAGACCGTGAATATAATTTTCTGAGAAGGAAGGTCAGGGAATATTTGAAATTAGTAAAATTTACCATAGTCACATTATTGTAGATCCAAAGGCACACTGTTAATATATTTATTTTTAAAAAATATTTTTTTCTATATAATAAATGCTATATTTATGTAGCACTAGATATCCAAATATATTTAATTCAAACAAAGAAAAATAATCAGTGTAGAGGAATCTCATAGATAGGTGTGCATCAAAGTTAAAAGTATTTTTCCTGAAAGCTTTCTTCCTAGTCTATTTGTCCCTACTGTGTCCAGTATAGGGATGGGTCAAGTGTGGTGGAATTTTAAAAATCTGCATGAAGTATACACTCTAGGGAGAGATGAATAAATACCTGATAGACAGTGGCAAGTGTATTTTATATAATATATATAATAATTTCCAGTATTAAATAAAATATTATATAAGTGGCATCTTTTGATTTGTAGAGCAATCATTCCTGTGGAAAACACAATAACTTTTTCAAAACTTATGCAAAGAAGTACACATTCATGCATAGACACACACACACACACGTATACATTCAAGATTTATTTGTATGAATATAAAACTCCGAGATAACACTAGTGCTTCTTCCTAGTGACTCCTCTGGGAAACAAAAATTAGGAGCATTAAAGAAGGACACCAAACCAGTGACATTAAAGGAAGGTGAACGGGAATGCTTTTACTCTCATTTCAAAACAAATCTAAAAACAGAAAGAGAAAACAAACTAAACAGGTCAGTGGAAGTTGAATTTACTAGGTCTGACTCTGATCAAACTACAGACAAATTTGGTATGTGGAAATGGAAGTATAAAATGTTATGCAGGTCACTGTTGACATTTTCTGTGCCTTAGGAACAGTGCAATTGCATTTCCTTATTTATTCCCTGGCATTACTTATTTGCTCATAATTCTATCAAAATGGGTCTTTAAATTTAAAAATCTGGGTGGATAATTTGAAAAATTAACACTAGTCAATAACTGTGTGGCTTTGATTAAGTTATGTAATTTGTACCTCAGGTATCTCATCTATAAATGAGAATAATGGCCTATCTTGAAGGATTGCTAATACAGATTACTGTAAATAAATATAAAATATTAGACTTACTTAGTCTTAGTACTATTAACATTATCTTTATTTCATTCATATATCACAAAGTAATTTTATAAATATTTAGTATGTTTTAAAGACCCCTCATTGTATTACACACATAAAATTAAAAGCTGTATATTTTAAAAAATATAACAGCATTTTGTAATGATGTATTTGAATGGGAATTATCAATTTGATAATGACTTTTTAAAGTATTTGCATATTAATATATTCCCAATATATTAATGATTATAATGAATGATTTTAACCACTCTTAAAAATTAGAAATCCAAATGTTCCATCCCTTTTCTTATTCCATTTTAAAATAACATTATTAAATATTAAGATTATATAATTGATTCATAGTTAATAAATATAAAATCTTTACTCTAAAAATAGTTGTGTTGTTTGAAATTATATGTATTCAGATAGTTGTCACGTCAAAAAGTTGCTAAGCTAAAATGTATCTGAGGGGTGATGACTTTTAAAAAATATGTAGTAATAAAATGAAAATATATATGTCAATTCATAAAATCAAAATTTCTCTCTGAGGTATGACTTCAATGTTGCCAGTATTTTTCCAGTTTCATTTGTCATTGTGCCTGAAATCTTTTGACTTAGTGATGGAAACCAAATCCTATTAGACATGACAATCCACTTGATACCAGCATGAATCAATCTAGAAAATGTGGAAAAAACTTGCCATTTTGTTGTTTAATTAAGTGGTCTATATTTTTTCGTTGCATCAAAGCAATTACTACCCACCCACGTTTATTGAAAGCATTTGAGTAAACCTATAATATGTTTTCTTAAGCAAACATATTTAAAGGTCATTTAAGCCTTTCCCTTTGTTGTTTCAATGTTGTAGGGTAAAGAATACTTATACTGTAACCTTTTAATGTTTAAATAAAAGTAGATGAAATTATTGGTCACTCCCATTTTCTGATTAATAGGACTTTGAATAGGGTAAAAATGCCACCCACATGTGATTGTCTTTTGCCTAGAGCCTAATCACTCACTTGTATTGTCTCTCATGATTGATTTGTCATTCCTTGGCAGCAGAATTGTGTGTTTGAAGATCTTTTGTATAGATTTAATCAGGAGATGGAAATCATGTCCTTGATTGACACTAATAATTTATAATCATTTGCTTTTGCTGGAACAGCTGCATCTCTTTAAGTTCTGAAAAAGAAAAGCTCTTTAAATTTCATTTACCTTTTCATTTCAAGCCAATTTAGGTAGGTAGTCACAGAGTAGAATTCTCAATTTGAAATAATGCATGTTGCATTACATTTTAAGAGTGGAGTAAAAACCTTTCCCTGTTTGTGCATAAACACACTTTAAATAATTCCATTAAGACTTTTTAAAGTAAAATGCATAAAACTGGCATTGAGACACATATTGCCAAAGCATGCTTACCTTGACAGTATGAAAATATTACATTTTTAAACTAAATTCTAAAAGATATTATATTTTGTGTATATATAATAGTTTCTTTAATTAGTTCTGTTGTTTTACTTAAGTTGCTATCTCCTAATAAGATGCAGGAAAATGTACATATGTTCTCTCTAAACTGTGGTAAAGCTAATGAATAATTACCACAGACTCTGACTCCATAAATAAAAAGACTTCCTGCTAATTGTTTTGCTGTCTTCAGGAATGTTTCTTTGTTTTGTTATTATCGGGTCTTCCTTATTTGTTCATTCTCAAGCAATTAAAGCCCTTTATTTGCAAATTATAAGGTAAACCAATTTTATGCCAGTTACAAATGTGAGGCCATTTGCTTTTGAGTTAATTAGAGAATCAAGTAGAGGGATTTCTGTGCAAATTTTCTTTACAAGATTCCTTCCAAACATAGTAATTTTATATTTCTATGTTTCCATATCTATCTTTTTCATCTAGATATGTTTTTATCTTTGAAAATAACATTTTCACTTGAGAAGTGAGAAAACTTTGAATTCTGGTTTTATTTGCAGAATTGCCTCAATTCAACAAATGGCTGGACTTATGAAAATTAGAATTAGGCCCTGTGGCATCTTTTCCACAGGAATTTAGGATGGGATCATTATGATCTTTGAGGAAAATCAATAGCTTTTGCAGTTTCATATAAAGATTCAAGATAATTTTCATTTTAAGCAAAAGGATGCTTGAGGATATTCAGTTGCTATTGTGATGATATGATGTAAAAGTAGAAAGGTTTACTAGAACAACTCATAAAAATTTTGGGTAGAGTGGTTAATTGTGTATGTGACTCCATCAATTATCATGAAACCTGTTTTAACTCAACAATGACATGAATATATTAATGTGGGACAATAACACATTTCATGTACACATCTGATGAAAATACTCATTTTAATAGACATATGTTAAAGAAAATATGACTTAGTTCTAACATACATGTATATAGCAATAGATATATATTTACTTATTTAAGGGATAAATGATACATTAGAATTTAGCAGATTATATTTTCTGTGGTCAGATACATATTTTTAATTAAACCTTTTTGAGATAATTGTAGATTTGCTTGCAGTTTTAAGAAATAATACAGAGATCCCTTTTATCCTTTACTCAGTTCCCACCAAAAATAGCAGGTTGCAAAATCATACATTATCATAACCAGGATATTGGCACTGATACAGTCAAGATACTTACACAGTTCCATCACCACCAAGATTCTTCATGTTGCTCTCTTAAAGTCAAGCCCATCTTTTTTTCTCTGTCTTTTGTAATTTTGATGGATGTGATGCTATTCATTTTCTTAACTCATAAGCACCAAATTCTATTGAGTTTTTTGACAAAAAAAAGTAATATAAAGAACTTCCTTCATGAACAAAACAATGATGTCCAATCTTCCAGATATCCAAATTGAAGGTTGGTCAAAATCAAAACCATGAAAGCCCACACAGAAATAAGAAGTAAGAATAATTGCATTCAAGGAGTTCACTGCATTCAGCAGCCTTCAAAGGGCTGCCTATTCTTCACTTAGCCAACATTCAAAAAATAACACCCATGATCATCAAACTATACATTTTTATTTGCTTTTCTAAAATTAAGAATCATATTTGAAAAAGAATTCACATGCAACTTTCTGACTCCTTTCAGTGTCCTGTACAGCATATAAAGGTCAGGGTGACTATTTGCAGAAAACATGTTTAGGTGATATTGATCTTCAAGGTTTAGTTTTCTTCCAAAGAGTGTAAAATTCTCACAATTCCAAGTATAAATGAACGAAGATGATCTCCATTGAGAATTCTCAGGACAACACAGTTGCTGAGTTGTTCTGCATAGAACGACAGGGCTTCTGTCAAATTGATGCAGTTCTCCTTTGTAAAAATTTTCCCATCCTGTTTCAATACTTTCATTGAAAGATCAAGAAGCAGTCTGAGAAACTCCCATTTGGAGTCTTCTTCTGGAGAAGTGGAAATTAGAACAGTTGTCAAGTCGTTAATCATATAATCAAACTTTCTCTCTTCTTGGTGTATTCCTTCAGTATTGCAATACAGTATTTTATTAGAACCTGAAAGCATACTCCCTTAAGATTATCTAAGACTCTCAACACATGATTTTTGCATCTGTTTCTTACACCCATCAATCACCATTTGGTCAATCTCTACCATAGTGACCATCTTTGTTTTCAGTTTTACTATTACTATTACACATAATATGCCCCTATCTCCAACCCCTAAAATTACTACATCTTTGCCGATGTAGTCTTCCTTCGTACGCCACAATGGCATGGGTATATGTCAAATCATTCTCTGCCAAATTGACATCCTCAATTATGATGAGAATATATCCAAATTGTTTTGAGTGTAGAATTTTGGTGATCTGATAAGGTGAGTCTTCATTATACATCATTTCACCTATATCATGTGATATAGGTATCCATCAGCAGTGGACCAGTATCTGTCAAGGGACCCTTCTGGAAACTAGGGGTGCTAATTGCTTCACCTTACCAGTACTGACCTGACTCAATTCTTTCATTCTTTCTTTTACATTATTCAAAAGAATGTCAATTTCTTCTTTGCCTTGTGCATTACTGTCATAACTCTAAAAGTCCAACACCACCAAACTATGTGGGTAAATTCTCAAATTGGCCAAGTTACCATTTTTGTTCATGTAAGGTTCTAAATAGCCCTGTCTTACCAGGTATACACTGACTCTTATCATTCCCTGCTCCTGGAAAATGAACTGGAAGCCTTCTAGAATGGTCTTACTATCAGCTTTGGTGCCAGGCATGAAAGCAAGGCCTGCCATGCTGTGATGAAGCCCCATGCCATGCTTGAGCCACGCAGTGGGGGAATTGGGGACATGTGGCACATCATTGCACTACTGGCAGAGTCTAAACACACTTCAACCATTAATAGCTTGATGTGGGCTATGGGTGGAAGGCTCTTTGTCTCTTCAGAGATAACTAAGTTATTTGACTTGTGGGTGTGGAACGGTAAGAGGCTGCAGTCCTGCCCTTAGGGACGGAGACAGCAGGCTCCAGTCCCAGGAAATGTTTAACAAAGCAAGGGCTATAAACTTTAAGTATTTAGGGGAAATGCAAAAACCAAGGCTTATCTAAAATGTCTGGAGTCCTTGCTAAAAGCTTACCTAAGATGTGAAAGAGATATATGCTAATTGAAGCCTATTGAGAACTGAAACAAAGGGACCATTTGGCCTTTCCTCTCTGTATAAAAGACGTTTGAAAATCTTGTTCCGGGCTCGGGATTCAAACAGAAAGCTCCCGAGTCCGGCCGGCCGTCAATAAACCATTTTTCCTTCTCAAAATCATTGCTGAGTCCTGGCCTCTCTATACTCAAATAATTGAACTTCTCTTAAATTCCACAACATTAATGGCGACCACGAAGGGACAATAAATGAAGGCCAGAGACGGTAGCATTTTGCTGCCCCTTCCAAATCCCCGAGGAAGCCGGGAGGACTCGGGTGAACCCCAAATCTGGGCGCCCCTGGATTAAATTTAATCCAGAAAAGATGTGGGCTCCACCAGAATCTTCCCGACAAAATCAAGGGGCAATGGAAGGTCTGAAGAGAAAGATTCTGGGAACGAAAAAGAGCTCCGAACAGGGAAGAAGGTAAGACTCCCCGGGTGAGCAGAGTCTGGAAGGCCCTAGCTTTAATTGCTAGGAAGGGGAGGCTGATCACCTCCCAAGAGAACCCTAGTAGCCCCAGAAGGCTGGGGGGAAGCCGTTCTCTCTAGGCTTGGGAAAAGGAGGAAAACCGGGGAAAAGCCCTGGTGTTTTGGGTTTGTCTAACTGCATGTTAGAATCTGGTACTGGTCTTATATCCACTAAAGGAGTGGAGTCTTGATTTTAATAGGAAGGGTATTTATAGGTTCGAGTCCTAATATCCTGGAAATTGGTCTAGATTAAGGAAAACAAAACTTGGTTACAGGAAAATGGATCGGCTTTTCTGGTGGAGCTTGGTCTGGGTGTAAAGTTTAAACAGTGGAAAAGTCTAGCTGAAATCTTTTGTTATGGTGCTAATTTGTGAATGAATTTGCTTTATACCAAATGTTAAGTGTTCTGAGGTTTGTGATGGCTGTGGGGGCAGCCGTGGTGAAAATAAATATATAAACTTGTGAGTCAGATTAGTGACCTTTGTGCTTCTGTCTGTGTCAGCTCAATGTTAGTGTTGGAGTTGTGTCCTTACATGAAGTAGAATTACAGCTGAGCTGGAGCCCTCCCTTGCCATTGGCAAGGGGGTGAAATGATTCTGGGGCAAAAGCTGAGGAGTCTGGATGTTTGCGGAGTCTAGATGTTTGTGCATGTTCTGGTGTCTTGTCTCTGGTCTGGCCCTTTGCCGGGGCTTGGAGGCCATCTGTGTCCGAGCCAAGCACCCAAGTCTGTTGGGAATGTCCCAGTCAGGGCGGCTGGGTTCCTGGGAGAGTTGCCAAATTTGAGTAGGTTCTGTCTGCCCATTTTGGCTGAAAGCTGGAAAGGGGGGAGCGGCTTGCCCCTTTCCAGTGAGTCCACCCTTCTATTCATAAGCCGCATTCCTGTTTGTTGTGCACCCGACTGCCTGGAAGGGGGGGAAGTGAAGGAGGTGAAAAGCAGAATCAGAATAAATGCAGTAAAGTTCCCTCCTTAGGGTGTCAAAGCCAAAATACGTTTGCATTCTGCTCAGGTTCTTAGAAGGTATTGTAGTAACCTTAAGTAAGAGAATGTGTTCTGTGAAGGTAAACTTTGTATTAAGGGTATAAATAATTATAAAAGTTTTACAAAGCATTGTTTAAGGTATTTAAGTGGCTAATTGCAGAAAGTCATTATTTAACAAAACTGAATTGATAATAATAATAATAAAAGGCAATTTTATAACAAACTTATTCGGCAGCCAATCTCCCCTGCCAACTTACTTCCAAAAAAACTGTTTCTGGTATTACATGCTACTAAGTATTTAAAGTGAAGAAAAGTTCATTATTTTAACAAACTTGTTTAGTATTAATGGCAATTATATGTTGTAAGAAGTTTGCCTGGTAACTCAGTATGTGGGATATATGGAGTGGGTTTTTATTGTTAAGGAAACAGAAGATGATTTTGTCCTAAGATAAAATGATTGATTATTGGAAAGAGTAGAGTGTGGGACGGAACCTGAATGAATACTGAAAGTGTAGAAGGTTTGTGGAAGGGAAAAGATTGTAGATATGCTCTCTTAAATAGAGAGTAAATTTCTTTCATTGGTAATTGTAATTTAGTAAGTTTATTTAAACATGAGGTGGCTACTCAATGTGGTTATAGTCAATTATAAAGAGTTTGTAAAACATCTTCCAAACTGAAAATGTTTAAATAGTTCTAGTTGTAGAAGTTATTGTTAACTAAAGAAACTTAGATTGGTATTGGTAGCAGAAATAACTTCATGATAATAAACCTGTCTGAAGGCCACTGCAAAATACACATTTAAGTAAATGGTAATAAAAGGTTGTCTTGATTCTATTGGAAATATTCTGTTTTCATTCTAACAATGAAAAATAATATTTTTCCTCTATTACTAAAGTGAAGTACCTACTGTTATCTTCATAGTAAAATTGTGTAAGTAGATGGTCATTTGATATATGTATTGCGTTAAGTTGTTTAAAATATATATATAAAACAAGGAATAGACTTTAACATTGTCAAACTCTTGTGCATTCGAACCAGGCCTTGTATACATTACAGGTGGCCTCTCCATGTGAGTTATTGGCTAGGCTGGTCACTGACCCCTCAATTAAAAATATGTGCTATATCAGTCTCTGGTTCTGCTCCTGAAGTTGATGGAAACTATATTGCAGTTTCAAGCTCCTGCAGCCAATAATGACTCGGTACAGCCAAGTGTACAATGGATATTGCCTCCAGACTGGCACTGTTCCATGGTGCCAGAGAGCACTATGCACCAGGCTAGTAGAATACTGGAAAATCTCTGGAATACTGGAAGGATGCTGCAACTTGCTCACTGCGTTGAAGAACATGCTAAGTGGAGCCATGATACCAGGAGACTGTAAGTAAAACTTAAACACAATTGGCATTATGGCCTGCTCTCATGGAGAGATAACATGTAAAGTATTACAAACCTGAAACTCAAAACTAATAATGGCAACACTGAATCCTTATGCATTAAGTAATACATTAGTTAATATTAAGTGCTGTACTTTTATCCTGTACTAAATATATGCCTAATAATTGTAATGTTATCTTTTCTATTTTGGATCAAGTGCAGAAGTATATTAGACATGTTAAATTCCTGGTAAAATCATTTTCTAAACAGTTAATAACATGTCTATAGAATAAGGTGGCAGTCTCAGCCAGACTCAGTTAGCAAAAGTGAGGCTTGCTTGCTGATGGTGAGTCACCTATTGAACAAGTCAAAATTGCTAGAAATTGTACAATGAAAACCAAGGTGTATAAAATCTTTATTCTGTAGTTCTGATCACTCCCACAGGTGAAAACTAAGAGTATTTCCAAATTAGTGTTCTAATCCTGAGTGAAGCCAGTTGCCCAAGGAGTGCCAGTTCACCAGGAGCATCTGACAGAGTGAATGAGTGTCAATCATTGAACAGCTTGGAATGTGTCTTCAGACAAAGCTAAGTGTCTGTTGCAATTTCTCTCTAAAGATGGATAACTTAAAAAAGAATATATATGCTGTTCCCACCAGCTTTTAAGGAATGCCATCTTTATAGGCATCTAATCTTGTCTATCTCTGTAATCCAATGTGTCCTCTTTTAAAAACGGGTATTCCAAATTTTTAATTAAGTTTGTTTCTTTCAGAGTGAACATCTTATTAACCATATGAAAACTTCATCCAACTTCGTACAGAATGCCAGATCCATCTTCCTCCAGTTAGAATAAATTAAAGAGTTTTACACCTTATTAGGCAATGACTACAGCCCATGGCCAGCAGGAAGCAGTTACAGAAAAGAGATCGTCTCCCTTCAGCATCCCTTTTAAATTAAAGGTGTAAACTCTTTAAGAGTAAAATAAAAGTAATAGATGGATCTGGAACCTGACTGGAAATCCACGTGAGTGCCAGTGGCAGCAGAATAACTGCGGGAGGCCCCTGCCCAAGATTCTGCTGTCCAGAATGAAAAGTTCTAAACTTCTAAAAACGGTCCTTGATGCTGTACTAAAGACTGATAAATAATCAGTCAAGACAACAAACAGTCATCCACCTCATAGCTACAACAATAATTATGCCAAAGCTTAGCAAGTAAACTTTGACAAAGGGGGGGAATGATGTGGGCTATGGGTGGAAGGCTCTTTGTCTCTTCAGAGATAACTAAGTTATTTGACTTGTGGGTGTGGAACGGTAAGAGGCTGCAGTCCTGCCCTTAGGGACGGAGACAGCAGGCTCCAGTCCCAGGAAATGTTTAACAAAGCAAGGGCTATAAACTTTAAGTATTTAGGGGAAATGCAAAAACCAAGGCTTATCTAAAATGTCTGGAGTCCTTGCTAAAAGCTTACCTAAGATGTGAAAGAGATATATGCTAATTGAAGCCTATTGAGAACTGAAACAAAGGGACCATTTGGCCTTTCCTCTCTGTATAAAAGACGTTTGAAAATCTTGTTCCGGGCTCGGGATTCAAACAGAAAGCTCCCGAGTCCGGCCGGCCGTCAATAAACCATTTTTCCTTCTCAAAATCATTGCTGAGTCCTGGCCTCTCTATACTCAAATAATTGAACTTCTCTTAAATTCCACAACAGCTAACCCTTAGCAACCACTGATCTGTTCCCCATTAATATAATTTTGGCATTTTAGTAAAGTTACATAAGAGGAATCATGCAGAAAGCAACCTTTTGGGATTGGCTATTCCCACTGAGCATAATTTCCTGGAAATTCATCCGAGATGTTGTTTCTAACAATAGCTTGTTTCTCTTTATTCCTGTGTATTATTCCATGTGTTAGATGTCCTGCAGTTTATTTAATCATTCTCCTACTGAAGGATATCTAGGTGGTTTCTGATTATTGGTTATTATGAATTAAGTTGTTTCTTTTATTGCTTTCCTGTGGGTTACTTGAATATTTGGAGAGGGGGATTAAATCTTGATGACTGTGTAATTTTCTTAAAGCTTGGCATTTGTATCATAATAAATTTATGTGACATCACAGTTCACTGGTACTGACATTTTGCTTTCATGTTGATCTGTTTATTCTCCCCATTTTTAGATATCATTGTCTTAAATATTGGATGACGTAATTTTTGTTTAAATAAATCATCACAGATTATTTTGAAAAGTCTTTTTTATTTACCTATATCTTTCCCCTCTCCCTTGTTCTTTCTTCCTTTGTTCTAAGATTCCATTATTATTCCTATATTATTTCCCTTCCATTTTTAGAACATCCTTTAGCCTTTCTTTAATGGTAAGTCTCCTAGTGACAAATTCCTTTAGTTTTCCTATGTCTGAGAATGTCCTTATTTCCCCTTCATTCCTGAAGCGTAGTTGCATCAGATTATTTATAGCACAGGTCCTTGAAGCTCTTCTCCTTTTGTTCCAGTCTACATTCTCTCTTTTGTTTAGATTAGGTAAATTCTATTGCTCTGTCCTCTCCATTCTACTTTTGAGCCTATCCAGAGAGTGTTTATTTCTGCTATTTTATTTTTCAGTTCTACCATTAGTTTCTTTTTTTATAACATATTTCTTTGCTGGGATTTTCCATTTTTCATGTGTTTCAAGATAATTTATAATTGATCACAGAAACATTTTTATGATGTCTATTTTTAAATCCTTATTGGATAATTTCAACATCTGATTCATTTGCTGTTAGCTTTAGTTAATTGTCTTTTATTATTCAAGCTGTAATTTTTCCTGGTTCTCGGTATAATGAGTGATTTTCAATTTGTATCCTGAACATTTGGCTATTATGTTAGAAGATCCAGGGTCCTATGTCATGTTAGCAGACAATTTTTCTGTTCAAGTTCGTAATGTACATTATGACCCATTTTCATGGGCTATGTTTCCAATGACAATCTAATGTTCAGAGCCCTTGCTGTGCTATTTTTGTTTGCTGGTTTATCTTGTGCAGCTGGTTCTTTCAATCTTCCCTGCTGGTGCTCCTTGATAAGACAGAAGGAGTTTCTCCCAGGAGTGTTAGCAAAAGGGGTCATGCTACAACAAAAGGCCCTGGCCCAAGAAGTACCCTCTTTCCCTACATGTTCTGAGGATCCCCTCCCCCACAAAATACAAATACAATAGATAGAATCAGTAAGTTCCCATGGACAGGCAGAGATAGTATTAATTTTTTAATCACATGCAAAGAATCTAGCATGTTTGTATTATATAATATTATTTTCATTAGTTTTATTTCCTGTTCTTTATTATATATTAGGCAGCATGCTATGCTTTGATATAACATATCCTTTAGCACCTAAATAACCATATGTACACAGCTCAGTTTAGAAGTTTGTTTGTAAAGAGAAGCAAAGAGATCTATAACTTAGAGTTTAAAGTGATATCAAACGAGAGACTTTTTGCATGGAGTTATTTTTCTCTGCTTAGTAAGCTGAGTATAAATTTATCAGTTTTCTTTTGATAGAGGGGAGGTAATATGCCTATAAGTTTCCATAAAACAGGGCTGGAACAGGCAGAGGAGTTTGGATTCGAGCTATTGGTTATTGGGATGGCAAATACTCAGGCTAAATAATAGTACTCTTGGCATCTATGGGAAAATGGAAAAATTAGGCATTCCTGCTAGCAAAGATGATTGAAAAAGATGAAGAATGGGATATAAAATTTTGTTTAAATTTGGATTCTTCAAACTTAAGTTTTGATACTTTTATCTGGTCGGTTGTGGTTCTTCATGTCAGTGAATGACGGAGCAATGATAGTCATGTTTGTCTGGAATTCTACTATGCTTTTCATGGAGAAATGCATTGTAATCATTGGCTCTGAAGTATTCATAACTTAAATTTTTACAGAAAATGTAACTTTATTGTATTTTCCTATTGGTTACATACTCTATCCCCACTCTACTCATTTCAAACAGAATTCTATGGGAAACATTCAAATATTTCCTCCTTTTTAAATCCATAAGTTTAGATTATTCACAGCATATTCCCCTGGACATGAGAGCTCTTATCTACTTTCCTATATACTAGTTTGTGTTTCATTTATTTTAGTTTTCCACTGCATTTTTATTTTCTATTATTCCTTTTGGGGTATGTAAATATAAAATGACAACTTAATATTAATGTTTTTGGATTGCCATGGTAATTAGGAAAAGAAACTGCCTCTCGGGGTATAGTAGTTAAGGTAAATTTAGCATTTACTAACTACAATGACCTTACAATCCTTAGCATTTACTCTAACTAAAAAAAGGACTCATTATGAAACAGGGCTTAAATAAGATAACAGTTTTTCTCTTAGTAGTCTGGAAATTAGCAGTTTTGTTTGCCGGACCAGCACAACTCCACAAACACTTTTAGGGTCACAGGATCTTTCATCTCATTGCCCAATAGTCTCAGAGCATGCAAACACTGTCTTCCATATTCATGATCCAACCTACAGGAGAGAGAAAGTTATGAAAGAAGAGAAACTATTTATTAAGATCAAGACTCCTCAGTGGCACGTGGTAAGTCTGTTTTATCATATGATATAAGAGAAGGTGGATAATACAGTCCACAAGACATTATATGCCCAACATTCAAATATTACTATTGAAAAATGAAAAGCAGTTATGGAAGAAATAGCAGTCTGCCTGAGAATATATAGGGGTTCTTATTTTCCACAGTCTGAATCTTTAATACATTCCCACTCAGCAAGACCAATTAAATAAAGGCAAATGAGACACCTATAACATCATTTAGTAGCAGTAGCAATGTTTTTCTTTCAGCCATTATACATATATCAATATTATCCAACTACTTCAGTAACTACAACATTCTTCAGAATCCACTGAACAACTTTTGTATGGATTACTTTCTTTTGTCCCACACCCACTGATCCCCTATTTGATCATGGTATCCTTATCACAATGTGTGGAATGACTGTGAATTGAACCCACTACTCTGCATGATTCCAGTGGTCACTGCTCTCTATTCCTTTCCAAACAATTTAATATTATCATTCATATATTTTTTCTGTGGATTGAATAGATACAGTCAATAGTTCTTGCTCATGTTCTTTCATGTGATTGTTGTCTGTTCTCTTGTGATGGCTAGAGCTAGAATTCCAGAACTGTAAGATAATAAATTTATATTGTTTTAAATGACCAAATTGTGTTAAATTGTTATAACAGCAGTAGAAATCTAATACAGATGAAATGGGTGGAACAGTTGGTGTTTGGTTTGGCTGAATTTCTCTCTCCCTCTCTCTCTCATTAGCTTTCTGCACTGCATTCTGGTCTGAGTATATTCAAAGTTCTTACATGGTAGCAGGTTTTTCCCAGAGCATATATTCTAAGACAGAGGAATTAGAGGATGTCAGTCCTCCTAAGAAATTGGCACAGTGTCACTCCCACTTCACTTAAACAGTCACAGAGCCAGTCCACATGCAAGCAGAGGGTAAATAAACTGCACATCTTGACAGGAAGAATGGCACAGAATTTGCATGATTTTTAATTCATGATAAGAAGTAAGAAGTTTTTATCCATGATTCCAATAGCTTTCCTGTGGAAAAGAATATAAATTCTGTTCTTTTAATTAGTATTTACTTTTATATGCCTTTCCCTCTACCTCATCAAGGCCAGGATAGATAATATTAATAAGGATTGTGGCTCAACATAGTTGGTGAATTATCTTCACTAAGCTATGAATTCTTAAGGTAAAAGCCTATTCCACCAGTCTGTATTACAAAAAATGTTGAGATAATTCCATGCTATTTAAATGTTTTCCTTCAAACCTACATGTTATGGATTGAATAATATACCCTTCAAAGACAGCTTCAAGTCCTAACCCCCAGTCCTGTACTATGATTGCATTCTGACAATCAGAGATTGTATTTTGTGGTGATGTAAGAATAGCTGAGCAGGTTTAGCAGTCCTTCATTTGAAATGCCTTTCAGCACTCTCTGAGTCTATGTTTATAAATCAGCACTGTGAAGAAAAAATTCTGCCTCTAACTTCTGTTGATCCAGGAAGTAGCAAACTTCATGTCAAGCACAAACAATACCAGGAAGCTGTATATTTTATTTCAATATTAAAACATGAGTTTTTTATTTATTGGCTGTGTGAAAGGACAAATACAACTTCTGTGTCTGGGTAATATTAAGTTACTGAATCTGCAATATGGTCAGTGGAGGAGCAGAGTCCATTCTGGTGCCTGGTGACCACTGGTGACCACATGGAGAAATTAATCTCAATTAATTAGCTTTTCAGAGACAGTAATCTAGCCTTCCGAGCTACCACTTTTATCTTGTCATTACCAAACTGTGACCACATGCCACTAAATAACTTTGGCATAAATAGTAGAATCATTGTAAATAATAGAATAGGTGGTGTAAAATAAAAAGGAATGATAAAGAAGTTTTAACCTATGTGACAGACTGAAATTTGAGTTTAAATTTGTAATACACAATAAATTTCAAATATATAATGGGAGGTCTGTGTCTTTTTTATAGGAAAATAAGTCTTGGGTTAATTTTTACATATTTGAAATTGATAGATTCGTTTTGTCTTACACTCACTGAAGTGGAAAATTAGCATGAGGTGACGAAAAGAAATAAAAAAAAAACAAAACCTGTGAACTAGAACTAAAAGAAAAGTAATTAATTGTTGCACTCTCAACTGCTTCTACAAAAAAAGAAAATGCACTGCAAGAAAGAATTAACACTGGGGAAAATAATCTAAATAGAAAAGGTCAAAAGTACTGATTTCTTTGAGAGCAATACTTTATATCACGTGATTTGGAATAATGCAGTGATCTTGAAGTCATGCAAATATGGATATAAAATTTTATTGCCTTTTTTTTAAAGTATCCTTGCAAATTATTCAATAAATCCATCCTAAGGGAACTCCTAAATTAAAGGCATAGATAATATTTCACTGTCACTCAGATGACTGGGAGTGCTACTTGATAAGGTACAACTATTACTTATTCCCTCTGCTCTTAAACTGTCTATAAGGTAACTACAGATTTGATCACCAAGATTGTTTTCCACCATTCTCTCCTTTACTGAATAGCCTAAACTATCTTATATGCTTAAGATAGCAAAACTTGACAGTGAAGAACTTGAATATTTAGCTACAGTTTATAGTGAAACAAGAGAGGAAAGAAATAAACTGGTGATTGAACTGTTAAGCACAACAAAAGGAGCAGCTGACATTTTGGAAAACCAGCCTGTCTAGATAGTGTGCTCTGAGATTAGGGACAAGCCCCACCCCACCCCGCCATGGGATTTCCCTGAGCTTTCAGGAAGTGACAGAGAAAAGGTACCATTGGAGGGCTTAGCTGAACAAGCTTTAGCTAAAGAGGGTGTGGCTGAACATGGATCCAGTGAGTCATTTCAGTGGAAGTCAGGATTGGAAAGTTTGGATGTTTTCCAGGAAGAATATGTAGAAATTACTTTCATCTGATGGTTGGACACCCCCTTTAACTGTATGCAAAACCAACAAGGTTTTTGCAAAAGTTGTATGAGCAGAAGTATGATCAGCCTGGGTCTAAAGGGACAGAGGTGGATAATTGAAAGAAGAATGATTTCAAGGGCAGTACTATGGAAGCAAAGTCGGGAATGCAAAATTTCCTTGGGTCAAGAGAGAGGGTTCATTCACATGTGTGAAAAGGCCATGTCTACCCTTAGTTTGTAAAAAGGGCATGTCCGTCCTTGATCTTGGAGGGTCAGGCCATCTGCTTGCACTTGGAGGGCATTCCAGCTCTTACAACCCAAAGTTTAGGGAGAGTGCCATCACACTAATGCTCTGAGATGGTGGGGGTCCATGTATCAGTATTTGTGGAAAGCCTAGTGACTACTTTAATGCGTAGAGAGTATGGGGCATTGTTCAGGGACAGTATGGCCACTACATAAGCAGTTAGAAGGAGTGGAACTGCTGCTCCATCAGGCTCAGAGCATCTTTCCAGCGATAACTCTCAGACCTTGAAATATAAAGGAGTTTGCCCTGCTGGGTTTCTGATTTTTGGGGGATATATAACTGTTGTATTCCTTCCAATTTCTCTATCCTGGTAGAGGAAAATTTACCTTATCCGTCTTCTACTATTGTATATTGAAAGTAGTTAACTTGTTTTCTAGATTTCACAGGTCCATAAAACAGAGGAATTCTGTCCTAGAAAAGACTATACTCACAAAAGATTTCCACAAAACTTTATATTTAGTATTATTACTGAAATTCTTTAAGGTTTTTGAAACGTTGTGATGGAATAAATATAATTTGATTGTGGAAAGAACATGTTATTTTGGGGTCCATAGCATGGTATATTGGGGATTCAATCATGCCCCCAATAAAAGACATGTTCACATCCCAGCTCTGATCCTGTGGGTGTGAAAGCCTTGCAAATGGGACCTTTGAAAATGTTATTAGTTAATGTGTGCCCAAATTGAGTGAGGGTAAATCTTAATCAAAATGACTGAAGTCCTTATAAGCAAAGGAAATTGGACACAGGAGAAGTCGTGGGGAGCAGTTTGAAACTGGAAGTCATTGGAACTCAGAAGAGAAATATTCTTAAAATGTGCATGGTCATGCTGACTGCCAAACCCAGAATGCCACAGTCTTTGGGAAGAAGGCATTACTTTGCTGAAGCTTCAATTTCTGGTTTCTCATAGCCTCAAAACTGCCAGCCAATAAATTTCCATTGTTTAAGCCAATCCAATATATGATGTTTGTTTTAATAAATAGGAAACTGAGACATTGAAGATCATGGAAACTCAGTGATACTTGCCATGCCATGATCCTTTCTGATGATGTCTTCTAAGAATTTGGAATAGATTTTACCAAGCATTTACTTCTAACAAAATGTGTTCATTTGAGAAACATAACTTATTGCAATTCTTTTCATCTTTTCCTCACAGATAGACTGAACTGAATGTAAATATAATTTTGAGATCATATTAGTAAACCTAAAATTGGTAAAACTTATTTTTTTAAAAGTGAAATTCACATATGGTTATCAGAACCACCCACATACCTTTAGATTATATTTAGGGCACATTCCAGATAATTTACTTCTTTCTTGGGAACTCAGGTGAGGAATACATAGGCCACTGAACACCAGCAAGTCTCTGGGAATGCTCATCAGTAGGTATATCTGTAAACCTGATAGAAGTAAAAGCCTTGAACCAGTGTATTTCTATTGCTGCTGTCACAAATTACTGACCACATAGTGGCATAAAAGCAACATAACTTTATTACCTCACAGTTATATAGTTTATATATCTGACACAAACCTCACTGAGCTAAAGTCATGGTGTTGGAAGGTTGCATTCCTTTCTGGAAACTGGAGTAAAAAATCTGTTTCTTGCCTTTCCCAGTTTCTAGAGACCACCCACATTCTTAGATTTACAAACACCATTTCCCATTTTTAAAGCTAACCATGTTGCATCTCTCAGTTCTTTTGTAGTCACATCTCCCTCTGAACCTGATTTCTTCTGGTAAAGATTCTTTTAAGGACTCATTTGGTTCAACTGAGCACACATGGATAATCTAGAATAAGTTACCAATCTCGGTTTTCTTAAGCCTAATCATATTTTCAAAGTCCCTTTTACCACATAAGGTAATAATATATTCACATGTTTCAGGAATTATGATGTAGACATCTTTGGGGCCTATTATTTTGTCTACCATACACCAGAAATTGGAAGTACACCTATACAATATTCAAACTATATAAGCATTCGATAAGTATTAAATGATACTCCATTGATCTCACCATTTATACATAGTGGAGACTTCTTGGGAGAAGTGCAAAAATATAAAGAAAAAGACAAAGCACCCATAATTTCACCATCCAATAAGAAAAATTGTTAATATTTAATGTATTTCTTACTGTCTTTTATCTCTTAATGTTAATATTTAATGTATATATGCATGTATATGGATATAGATTGAATCATGCCCCCACAAAGTGATGTTTGACTCTTAACCCCCAATCTGGTGAATGTAAACTCATTTTAAAATAGGATCCTCCAAGATCCTGTTAAAATGAGGTCAAACTGAATCAGGTGGCCCTTAGTCAATTATTACTAGAGTCTGTATAAGTAAAAGAAATTTGAACATGGCAGTAGGAGGGAAGAGGAGTGTTTTAGTCAGCCAAGGGGTGCTAATGCAAATAACCAGGAATCTGTTGACTTTTATAAAGGGTTTTTATTTGGGGTAGAGGCTTACAGTTACAAGGCCCTAAAGATCCAACTCAATGTACCATAAGAGGATCTTCCCACCCAAAGTCTGTTGTACATGTTGATGCAAGATGGTGAGCAATATCTGCAAGGGTTCAGCTGTCTTCTTCCCTCCTAAGACTCCATGGGCCCAGTTACTTCCAATTTCAGCTATAGGCTGGAGAGTTTCTCTCTACCTAGGGCCTGTTTCTTTCTAGACTTGACTGTTCTGTTCTCTTCACAAGGTCAGCTATAAACTATCAAGCTCATTTCTCTTCCTGGGTCCTCTGCCATGTCTAATGAGCCATCTCTATTCCTTTGTCTTCTTCTCCTGTGTATCTATTTCTCTTGCCTTCTTGATTGATTGTCCCTTTATATAGACCACCAAGGGGGAGGGGAATCAACCCTGTATGCCCTAATGACACGGTCCAAAGTCCTAATCTTAACATAATTTAATCAAAGGCATATCAGCTGAATCTAATACAATCAAAGGGTATCATCCCCAGAGAGACAAACCAGTTTACAAACATAATCAATATCTCTTTTTGGAATTAATAAGTAATATAAACTGCCATGCCCCACCTCCTGAATTCCAAAAAGATATTAAAATATTCAGAAAAACTTTGAAGCAGTAGCAATGTTAAGTACAAAATTATATCACAATCAGTTTAAAGAAATACAGTTTTTCTTGGGTCAAAGTCCCCTCTGGCTGTCACCCTATGAAACCAACAAAACCATTTATCTGCTTCCAATATACAAAGGGAAAGACAAAGGATAAACATTTGTATCACCATAAGGAGAAACTGGGAAGGAAACATGAGTCACAGGTCCAGAACAATTCTAAAAACCTGCAGGCCATAGTTCATTAGATTTTAAAGTCTGAGGGACATTCACAAATGACGGTTTCTTCTACTTGGGACCTCATGGAGATCCACCCTTTCCACAGGCTTGTCCAATGGCAATTTTCTTGGTTCCACATTCATCAAGAATCTGGGAAGTGATTGAGCTCCAGACCTCAACCTACAAGAACATTGGGGTCATGGATATTCCTCCCCTAATCTCTGGGGTACAGTCTCTGCCCTCTTAGTATAGTGAAGTGACAGGACCATTCTCTAATCTCTGGTTTATAGGCCCACCTTTCTCAGAATAATGACTTGGTGCCTGGACTTCCCTAACATATGGGGGACAAGTCCACCCCTCTCAGACCTATGAGTTGTTGATTTCAAATTCCCCAACACTTGGGGAATGTGCTTCACCCTCTCTGTAGCCTCAGGCAGCAATACTCTCCCTCATTAACAGGCTGGACCATCTACCCTTCTCAGCTACTCTTGAAAACTCACCCTCTCTATATATGTGGGTGGAGTTCCTCTCTTGACCCAAGGAGATATATTGATTCTAGACTTCAGCTTCCATGATATTCCCCTTAAAGCTGTTTCCCCTTCCAACTATAACTTCCATGTTCCTTTTAGTCCAAGCTGACAGTGGTTTTGTTCATACAGCTCTCACAAAAAACTTATTGGTTTAGCATGCAGGAAGCAGGGATCCAAGCCAGCAGACAGTAAAACTTTCCAGTCATTCCTAGATACTTGCATTTTCAATTCTGACTTATAAGTTCCAAATTTAGTTAATTTCTCAAAAAGGGCTGGGGACTTGATTTCCAGAGGCTTGAAATTTCTGGCTCAGTTTCTGGTTTCATTGTGCCCAACAATTTAGTTCTCAGCTTATCTCTCTCATCTAGCATTTTACTCTAAACTACAAGGAGAAGCCAAGTCACATTCTCCAAGAGTAACTTTGAAAGATCTTTAGCTAAATGAGCAGGCTTATCAATTTCAAATTCGACCTTCCATAAAACATCAGGAGTTAATCTTGCTAAGTTCTCTGAAACTTTAAAGCATGGATCTACCTTCCTCCAGTTTCCAATAATAGTTTCATGATTTACTTCATAGAAAATTCTCTTTAGCCTCCATATCCCTACCAAAAGTCTCTTCAAAGCACTCTAGGCCTTTTCCATCAAGCATCTCACAATTCCTACAAAAAACATCTTTTGCCCATTTATAAAACTGTTACAGCATTTTGGTAATTGCAAAAGCACCACCCCCACTTCCTGGTACCAAATTCTTTAGTCAGCCAAAGAGGTGCTGATGCAAAGTACCAGAAATCTGTTGGCTCCTATAAATTGTATTTATTTGGGGTAGAAATTTATAGTTTCAAGGCCCTAAAAAGTCCAACTCAAGGTACCATAAGAGGTACTTCCTTACTCAAAGTCTGTTGCCACATGTTGATGCAAGATGGTAGGTGGTGATTGTGAAAGTTCAGCCTTCCTCTTTCCACTTAAGGCTCCATGGGCCCAGCTTCTTCTGACATCAGTTGTAGGCTGGACGGTTGTCTTTCTGGCTGGGGCTTGTTTCTTTCCAGGCTCAGATGCTCTAGTCTCTTCACAAGGTCAGCTGTAAACTATCAGGCTCATCTCCCTTTCCAGGGCCTCTGCTATATCTAATGAGCTGTCTGTATTCCTCTGATTCTTCTCCCATGTATTTACTTCTTTTGCCTTCTTGACTGATTATCCCTTTATATAGCCCACCAAGGGGGTCAGGAATCAACCCTGCATGCCCTAGTGATGTGATCAAATCAAAGTTCTAATCTTAACATAATTTAATCAAAGGCCTCTCAGCTGAATGTAATACAGTCAAAGAGAAACAGACCAGTTTACAAAACATAATCAATATCTCTGTTTGGAATTCATATACAATATCAAATTGCCACATGGAGACAGAAAGATACGGATCATTGTATAATGGAGGCAGAGATTGAGTTATGGATAGACAACAAGCTGACATCCGAAAACTAAACTTCAGAGAAAGCAGGGCTTCACAATATCTTAATTTTAGACTTCTAGCTCCAAACTTATGAAATAATAGATTCTCATTGATTAAGCCAAAGAATCTGTGGTATTTTTTAGAGCAGCTCTGGCACAGTAAGACATATATATGTGTGTATGTACAGGCACAAGGGTATATGTATGTTCACAAATACATATATGTTTGTGTATGTCACGTGTAACATACATATATATGTTACTTCTATATTAATGTTAGTGAATTTTATAGACATAGGGATTAACATATTTTGTTGGTGATTGTATCTAAACTCTTTATTATTTTTAATTTTACAAAAACTCAAACTTGACATTATAATCACTATTATATAATTAGGCTACCTAGGATCTAAAGAAGTTATTTTAGGACTCATAACCAATAATTTGATGTTTAAAAACTTTAGATTGTAAGGTACAAAATATAAATAACAAGAACTGACCTCAGCAATGAGGAAAAACTGGAAGCATTCTTCTTATTAGTAGTTGTTGTTGTAGTAGTAGTAATAGCAGTGTATCTGAATTAGTGAGTGGCAATAACACTATCTGTTTAACCAAAAGATCTAAAATCATAGTGACTTTAGGAAAGACACAGTCATTTCCTGCTGGAAGCCCACTTAAAGGCTCTACAATTCTCTTGTTGACAAATGTGATGAGACATAGAATGGGGAATTGAATGGGAGAATTTATTGGTATGTCTGAGCATCACATATATCACTAGCATTGCCTAGGATACATCATATGGCCACACTTAGGTGCAAAGGATACTGGAAAATGAGTCTAGCTACAGAAATAGATGTGTCCATGAAGTATCAGAATTTATATTGTTGAATGAAAAATCAGGTTACAATACAATTATATAGAGAGCTATATAGACACATCAAATTTTAAACAAAATTTTATTTTTTTATTGCTTTTGATATAAGGAGTAAACTCTACATGTTTTTGCTAGGACATATTTTTTAGGTCTTAACTAAATTTACTAATACTTGTTAAGAAATCAAAATAGAAATACTAAACTGTGGAAAGAGAGCAACACATTTAATATACCATTAATTAACTTAAGCATAAATATTTAAGCAAAAGAACTTTAATATTCATTTGGGCCCCAATGTTAATTTCTAACCCACTCTCATAGGAAATTTCATGAAACACTCAGGTACCAAAAAAAATTAAAGGGGGTGATGTCATCAACATAGCAACATAAAATATCCCCTGATAAACTTCTCCAGAATTTCAGCAAAAATAAGTATAAATTCCACTTGGTTCGAACTCTGGATTCTGGTAGAGTCTGGAGAAGGACTCTACAAACAATGAATCAAAGAAAATGTCAAAGATCAGGTTAGAAATTTCTGTCACAGAGCAGCCTATCTTCTCCCCTCACTTGTTCCCAGGCAGCTTGGGTTTCTCCAGAGGAAATGGGTCCCTCCTACCTTGGATGCAGACTATAGAGGAATTCACAGTATGAAGTTAGAACACCATGCATATTGGGTAACATGGACCCAAGTCTGAAGAGATCCTAGGTGAAACACTAGATGCTGAGAAAAACCCTGAGTGGTGGGGTGAGAAATTTCAGCAGAAGCTTAGAGCTTCACTCATTCAAGCCAGTTGTCATTGGCTGGATGCCCTAAATGTAAACTGGACTTTTCTGGGTTGATCCTTCTTTGTGAATTGACCCCATGTAGTCCCCAGAAGCAGGTTATCATAATAGTGAAGAAACTGGAGAAAGAAAAACCACACAGAGAAAAATAGTTTAAAAAAAAAAATGATTTTAATCTAAACTGCTATAAGACTGTAGGGTCCCAGAACTTAAAGCTGTAAAGAAAACAGGACACTGAGTGAGAGAGAGAATTTAAACAAATTATAATAATAGAAGCTGGGGAGAAAATTCAGCCCCAAAACAAATTGAACAGATCAAGATTTCCAGAGAAGGAACAGAGGAAAGAAAGCTTTCTCCAGTAGATGAAACAATTACACAAAAAGTTGCAATCTTAAAAATTGTACCATGGCATTGGCTAATAGATCTTGGGGTAGTTAAGAGTAAAATAGATGGGCAGTCTACTAAATTCCTACTTGATCTGTATAAGCAGAAGGGTTCTAAGTCAAATTAAACTAACTTGAATTACAGAAACAGAGTCACAGCAACTTAATTAATTCCCAGACTTGAGTCAGTTTACAGACCCAGAGCCCCTTAAAGAGGGGAAGTCCAGGTCCCCTTGGGGAAGGACCCTATTACACTGCCAAAAATTTATACATTGCCAATCTCCCTCACATTGTTCCCCAAAGAGACCTATCACCATTTACCAGGGTAACTGTGCATTGGAGAAAAGAAAATGATCATAAATTTCAGGATTATTAGATAATGGCTCAGAAGTGACATTAATTCCAGGGTACCCAAAATGCCACTTTGGTCCACCAGTCTGAGTAGGGGCTTATGAAGGTCAGGTGATCCATGCATGGTGTTTGAGCTCATGTCCATCTCACAGTGGATCTAGTGGTTTCCTAGACCCATTTTTTGGTTATTGCCCCAGTTCCAGAATGCATACTTGGAATGGACATGCTCAGCAACTGGTGGAATCCTCACACTGGATCCCTGACTTTTGGAATGAGGAATATTATGGTGAGAAAGGCCAAGTGGAAGCCGCTAGAACTGCTCCTACCTAGCAAAATAGTAAATACAGAAGCAATACCAGATTCTGAGAGAGATTGTAGAGATCAGAGCTATAAACAAGAATTTGAAGGATGATTCCCACCACATCCTCTTTCAATTTTCCTGTTTGGCCTGTGCAGAAAACAGATGGATCTTGGAGGATGATAGATTATTGTAAACATAGCAAGGTGGTGAATCTAATTGCAAGTGCTGTTTCAATTACAATACCATTACTTGAGCAAATCAACACATTCCCTTGTACTTTATCTGGCAAATGATTTTTTCTCAATTAGCACTAGTAAAGACCAACAGAAACAGTTTATTTTCAAGTGGCAAGGCCAGCACTATACCTTCACTATCCTACCTCAGGGATTATGCATGGGCTCAACAATATTGGCTTCCCTTCACCAATGCCAAACTGGTTACAGCCACTGCTGGGTACCCAGTCTGCTAGCTGCGGAGACCACAGCCACTGATATGGCACAATTTCCCAAGGTAATCAACCTGCTACCTTGTGGCAGGTTGATTACATTGGACCACTTCTATGATGGAAGAGGTAGTGCTTTGTTCTAACTGAAATAGGCACACTCTGGATATTGGTTGGCCTTCCCTGCATGAAATGCTTCTTCCAAATCCATCATCCATGGACTTACCAAGTGTCTTATTCACTGCCATGGTATTTCACACAACATTACTTCTGATCAAGGAACACATTACACAGCAAATGATATTCATAAAAGGGCACGTACTCATGGAATTTATTGGTCTTACCATGTTCTCCATCATCCTGAAGCAACTGGATTGCTAGAAGGGTGGAATGCCCTTTTGATGACTCAGCCACAGTATCAACTAGGTGGCAATACCTTGCAGGGCTGGAGCAATGTTCTCCAGGAGGCTATGTATGCTCTGAATCAACAACCACTCTATGGTTCTGTTTCCCCATAGCCAGGATTCACTGGTCCAGGAATAAAAAGGTGGAAATGGGAGTGATACCATTCACTATTACCCCTAGTGGTCCATTAGGACAATTTTTGCTTCCTGTTCTTGTAATCTTACGTTCTCTGGGTCTACAGGTCTTTGTCCCAAAAGGAGGAGTGTTTCCACCAGGAAACACAGTCTTTCCATTGAACTGGAAGTTAAAACTGCCACTTGTTCGCTTTGGGCTCCTCATGCCCCTGTATCAATAGGCAAAGAAGGTGATTGGTCCTGACTATCAAGGGCAAACAGAACTACAGCTACACAATAGGGCTAAAGAAGAGTTTTCCTGGAATATAGGTGATCCCCTAGAGTATCTTTTAGTACTACCATGCCCTGTTATTAAAGTTAATGGAAAACTGCAGTAATGCAATCCAGGCTGGACTGACAATGGCTTAGAATCTTCAGAAATGTTTATTCTGTCTCATAGTTCTCCCCAAGAGGCAAAGAACTATGGTTAGGTAGGGTGCTTGCTGAGGGTAAAGGGAACATAGAATACATAGTAGAAGAAGGTCATGATAAATATGAGCTTTGACTATATGACCAGTTACAGAAATGAAGATCAATTTTCCTTGTTTTGTTATGAGTATGTTTGTGTTTATGTACCCAAAATGAATATCTTTGTTTTCTCCCCCATCCTTTCCCCTTATCTTATGACATAAGTTTTAAAAATTTCATGTCACAGGTTTTAAGAATGTCAAGTTTAAGACTATGACCCAAGGGCTTGTATGCTATTCTGGAGGGATTTAGTGCACTTCCAGTTGTATGCAAGATAGTTGAGCATTGATAAGTAAATACATACACACACACATATGTACATATACACACATCTGTTATAGGTTTTATTTAGAGATTCAGTATGGTTTAAGGAGGGGTTCTTAAGCAATCCATGAGCTTGAATTGAAATTCAAAAAACCATTATTCTCTTTTTTTTAAATTGATTTTGTAAAAATAGTACATTAAAAAAATATGAGGTCCCATTCAACCCCACCACCCCCACTGCACCCCTCCCCCCCGCCAGCAACACTCTCTCCCATCATCATGACACATCCATTGCATTTGGTAAGTACATCTCTGGGTATCTCTGCACCTCATGGTCATTGGTCCACATCATGGCCCACACTCTCCCCCATTCCATCCAGTGAGCCCTGGGAGGATTTACAATGTCTGGTGATTGCCCCTGAAGCACCATCCAGGGCAACTCCAAGTCCCAAAGGCGCCTCCACATCTCATCTCTTCCTGCCATTCCCCATACCCATCAGCCACCATGTCCACTTTTCCCACTCCAATGCCACCTTTTCTCTGTGGTCCTTGGATTGGTTGTGTCCATTGCACCTCTATGTCAAGAGGAGGCTCAGATTCCACATGGTTACTGGATGCAATCCTCCTGCTTTCAGTTGTAGGCACTCTAGGCTCCATGGTGTGGTGGTTGTCCTTCTTCAACTCCATCTTAGCTGATTGAGGTGAGTCCAATAAATCAGATTGTAGGAGCTGGAGTCTGTTGAGGCTCAGGGCCTGGCTATCATATTGTCAGTAAAAAGATTCAATCCCCTAAATATATCTTAAACCCCAATACCAACTACAATTCCAGTAAAGTAGCATGGTAGTCTTATGAAAAGAGATCCCCTCTGTGTCCAGTTTCATCACGCAGAAACACCAGCTCCAAAGAAGGGCCATCCGACATGGCAGTGAACCCTATCTGCCATGACCATAGAAGCTGTGGGTCCCTTTAGCCCTCAAAGGAACCACTACCTGGGGATTGTATCTACTTTATCTGTCTCTTAGACTTTGCTCAGTTGTGCATAAGGGCAATCCTTCTGACAGCCTCCAGACTCTTTTTTTTTAGAGACTCATAGCCATATAAACTAATTTCTCCTTTCTATTTCCCCCTTACATTAGATCAAACAGCATTTTAAAGTCATATTATTCTATGTAGACAGGGATATTCTACTGATCTGCATCGAACCTTCAATTCAAGGTCATTTTCCAGTTGCATTATCAGTTGTTAGTTGATAGTGATCCCTCGGTGCCAGGGAGGTTCATCCCCGGGTGTCATGTCCCACGCTGGGGGGAAGGCATTGCATTTAGATGTTCAGTTAGGCTTCGAGACTGGCCACATTTGAGTAACATGAAGGCTGTCAGGAGGAAATTCCCAGGCACAGTGCTGCTCTAGGCCTTGTTCTTATTTCAGGCATATAGGCTCACAAGCATAGTCATTAGTATCAGGGGCTCACTGTTGGACCCTCATTCCTTCTCGGTCCTTGCCGCTACATTTGGGGGACTGCCGCTGCTCCCTAGGGACCACAGCACAGCGCCCCCGGCCAGGGACCCAGTACCCCCCCAGCTTTAGTTTTTACAAAAAAACATTATTCTTGTGGGGATGTGTTGGTGTGGGTGTGATATATTTGTTAAATAATACACATATAGTGTGGACTTAGTGAGGAGCCCATGGTTTTCACCTGACTGTCAAAGGGGCCTCTGGAAGAGAAAAGGTTAAAAAACCCTGGTTTAAGGTGGTGTTTATGGCTGCATGTTGATGATGAATGGACTGTGATTAGAATAAGGTGTGAACTTGAGGAGGTAACTGTGCCTCATTGTTTGCTTAAGCAAGCCCTGAGATAATTGTAATGAAAGGGTCTTTATGGACTTTAATCATCAGTGAGTTGATTGCATATATGGCTTATTACATCTGCAATCGACTGAGGAGATTGCCATTAGCATTGAGATAAACATCTCACCCAATCAATGAGAGACCTTAAAAGGAGAGATATCAGCATTCAGAGAGAATTTCCATCTCTACTTCAGACAGTCAGCAACTCCTGGGGAACTCATTGAGAACCTTCATTGAGTTTGCTGCTTTGCTGTCTGCCCTGTGGAATTTGGACTTGTGCATTCCCATGGTCATGTGAGAAAATTTTATAAAATCCCATACTATTTACAGATATCTCCTGTCAGTTCTGTTTCCCTAGAGAACCCTGACTAATACACCTATATATAGAAACTCCCCCCGAATCTATAACAAATCTACTAGAATTATTAAATATACTCAGCATATTGGCAGGGTGCAAGATCAACATGCAAAAATCAGTATTGTTTCTATACACAAGTAAATTACAATCTGAGAAATAAATCAAGAAAACAAATAATTTACAATAGCAACTAAAAGAATCAAATATCTAGGAATATATTTTACCAAGGATGTAAAGGACATGTACACAGAAAACTACAAAAGATTGCTAAAGGACCTGAAGAAATGGAAGGATTGGATCCATGGAATGGAAGGATTGGTTACGGATTGGAAGACTAAATTATCATTAAAAGGTGAATTCTATCCAAATTGATTTACAGATTCAATCCTATTCAGAATCCCAACAGCCTAATTTCAGTAACGGAAAAGCCAATTATCAATTTTTTTGAAAATGTGAGAATCATCAACACAAATGTCCATCAATAGATTAATGGATAAGCAAACTCTGGTATATACATACAATGGAATATTACTCAGCTTTAAGAAGGATTACCAGCACTTCCTGACTTTAAAGAATATTACAAAATTACAGTGGTTAAAAAATAGATACATTGACCAATGGAATTGAATTGAGAGTTCAGAAATAGACCTTCATGTATATAGCCCATTAATTTTGCAAATTGCCAAGTCCACTCAATTGGGAAAGAATATTCTCTTCAATAAATAGTGCTGAGAGAATTGGACACCCACATGCAAAAGAATCAAAGAGGACCCTTATCTCACATCTTATAGGAAAAGAAAAAAACTCAAATTGGATCAAAGGTCTAAAGAAAAACCTAGAAGAAAATGTAGGGAAATACCTTTAGAATTGTGTATTAAGCAATGGTTTCTTAGATTTTACCCAAAGCACAAGCAACAAAAGTGAAAAATGGATCAATTGGGACCTCTTCAAAATTAAAAAAAGTTTACTTTTCAAAAGACTTTGTTACAAAAGTGAAAAGACAACCTACACAACGGGATAAAATATTTGCAGACCACATATCTGACAAGGGTTTAATATACAGAATATAGAACAAATCTTACAACTCGACAAACAACCCAATTTAAAAATGTCGAAAGACTTGGATAGACATTTCACAAAAGGTACTATACAAATGGCTTAAAAGATCATGAAGAGATGGTCGACATCAATGACTATTAGAGAAATGCAAATCAAAACCAAGATGAGATATCATTTCACACCCACTAGAAGCACTACTATTAAAAACAACAACAGAAAACTGCATGTTTTGGAAAGGATGTGGAAAAACAGGAACATTCACTCTTTGTTGGTGATGAAATAAAATGGTGCAGTCATTCTGAAGACAGTTTGACAATTCTTCAGAAAGCAGAAGTGTTTAGTATGTACGTAAACATTTGAGCAGGGACTTGAACAAATAATTGCACACTGATGTTCATAGAACATTTGCTTTATTGACAATTGTCAGAAAAAGAAACAACTCAAGTGTTCAACAGTTGATGAATTGATAAAATGTGATATGGAATGGAATATTATTCAGCTATAAAAAGGAACGAAGTCCTTATTCACGCAACAACATGGATGAACCTTGGAGACATTATGTTGAGTGAAATAAGCCAGAAACAAAAGGACAAACATTGGATGGTCTCACTGATGTCAACTTATTATAATAAGCAAATTCAAAGAGGTATAATCTATATTGTAGTTTACCAGGGGCTAGATGGTTAGCAGTTTGATATAGTTATAAATTCCAAAAATAGATATTGGATTATGTCTGTGATCTGGTCTGTACCTGGGCATGATTAAGTTATGATTATTGCTTTCATTGGGCCACGTCTTTAGGGTGTTGAGTCCCCACCCCTTGGTGGATGGGGACTCACAGATAAAAGGAATGGCAAAGGACAGAGTTGAAGCTTTTTGATATGGGGGTTTTTGGTGTTGGAGTTTGATGCTGAAGTCTTATGTGGAAGCCCCAGAAAGTAAGCTCACAGAGGAAAGAGAAACCAGCTCCAGGAAGAGAGAAACACTGAGCCCAAGAAGAAGAAAGACCTGGGAGGAAAGGAACCTTGAACACAGAGAGAAGCAAGACCCTGGAAAGTAAGAATCAAGGAAGCCCGAACCCTCACAGACATCGGCAGCCATTTCACTCCAACACATTAAAATAGACTTTGGTGAAGGAAGTAACTTATGTGTTATGGTCTGGTATCTTTAAGTTCCTACCCCAAATAAATATCATTTATAAATACCAACCAAATTTCTGGTATTTTGCATCAGCACCCCTCTGGTTAACCAATACAGATGGGTTTGGAGAATGGAGAGTTGATGCTAACTTTGTATAGAATTTCTATTTACTTTGATTGTAAAGGTTTTAAAATGGATGGTGGTGATGATGCACAATATTATGATTATAATTAACAGCACCAAATTACATATGTTAAGAGGGGTAACTCCAGGTTGTATGTATTACTAGAGTAAAAATTAAAAGACCAAACAGAACTATATAACACAGTGAACCCTATTTATAGACAATGGACTATAGTTAACAGAACAAGAATGTTCTATCATGGATTATACCAAATGTACAACATAAATACATGGTGTCAATGATAGAGTGGGTTATGGGGAAAATACACTGAATTTAAACTATGAGCAATAGTTAATAGTACTATTTTAATAATCTTTCATCTATTGTAACAAAGGTAACACTTAAGAAAATAGTCCACTTACATAAAAGTGCTATCATCAATTGTAACAAATGTCCCACACCTTTGCAAAGTACTAGTTGTGGGGCATTTTATGGGAATCCTGTATATTAAATATTGCTTTTCTGTAAAGCTATAATTTCTCTTATAAAAAATAAATTAATACTTTAGAAGCATACATTTAACTTTAACTTTATTGGCATTATTATTAAAATGCCTGTATTGTGATTCATTTTTTAATACGGTTTTTATTTTTTTAAAGAAATATGTTCAGATTATATAAATGTTACATAAAAAATTTAGGGGATTCCCATAGTGTGATTCATTTTCATTACACAATATTGAGGAAAAAGAAAAAAAAATAGCAGATCCTGTTCAAAACACATTGGAAGAAAGATAAGGACCTTCTCAGGTTGATATAAAGGAGGATGGATTATTTTAAAACCTTCTATATTACTTGGGACAAGTAGCCTAATTCACTAAGTTATTTATTGTTCCTCTCACTAAAACTAGCCCCAAGAGTGTATTATATTCAGGCATTTAATGACTTCTCCCTTCTTTATCTCTTATACCATAAACAGAAAAATTTGACACTGTTGTTCTCTAGTTTCTTTGTCAGAAAATGCTCATTTTTCATTACTTCCCTGACGTCTCAATATCTTTTAAAGTTGTTAGACACAAAGGACACATGAAAACTCCACATATAGATAATTTTTAGCTTGATTTGGGAGATCCCTTTGCTAACAATTTGTAAAATCCCTCTCTAGGTTACTTCAGCCACAGAAGAATTTGAGAGGTCCCTAGAACTTTTGGTGTTTGTATTTTCTGTTATTCTCTTACCCAAATCAGAGTGGTCCAGTCCCACCAGTAGAAGTACATTAATAGGTGTTCAATTTATACTATTCGTGAAGCAGCTAGAATAATTTCTCATTTAGCCAAAGATCAGTATTCTCACTTAAAACTTGGTTCCTTGATTCTGAAAAAGCTAATATTGTTTATATAATTATATTCTGAATTATAGGCTAATATTTTTAGGTATTTGAGAAAGTGAAATATATTAAAAATATTGATCTACTACATATTTTTTCATACCAAGGGAAGTCATATTTTGTTTTATTCCATGTTCTTTTGATATGAGCTATTGGTGGTGGCTGTGTGTCTCTTTGTAAATAACCTGGGTTGTGTGTGTCAGACAATGAAAAGCTGCACATTTCGTAACCATGCCAACCACTCCAGTCCTGGGAAACCAATTAGTAATGTAAGTGCTACAGACTTTGAATATTCAGGGAAATGCAAACTGAATATGTTAATTCAAACCTACCTGGAATGTGGGAAATAAGTGATAACTCAAGCTTATCGAGAACTCAAGCAAAGGAGCATCTGGTTCTTCCTCTATATAAAAAGAACCCGAAAATCTTATTTGGGGCTTGGGTTTTTGGACAGAGAATCTCCTGAGCCCAGATGGTGGTAAATAAATTCTTTTTTCCTCCCCCAAATTATTACTGAGTCCCAGCCTTGCATACACAATTATTGAACCTCTCAATTTCCACAATATTTGGGGACTCGTCTGGAATTGCAATGAAAGGCCAGAGACAGAAGCACTTCACTACCCCTACCAATGTCTCTGAGAAAGCCAGGGGGACTCAGGTGCACCCAAAATCTGGGCCTCCCTGGGATCTTTTCAGTCCAGAAAGAGGATGCTTTGGCTCTGCTAGAATCCTCCCCACTAGAATTGGGTGCAGCAGAAGGTCTAAAAAGATTCTGGGAATAAAAAATCTCCCTTCTAACTTTAAACATTAGAAGGGGAGCCTGATAACCTCCCAAAAGAACCTTAGTACCTCCAAAAATTGGGGAGGAAGCCATCTTCTCCAAGTCTGAAAGGAAAGAAAATAAAGACAAAACCTATTGTTTAGGTTCAGCTAACTGTGGTTTGCATCTGGTTCTGCCTTCACTAAAATAGTGGAGGTTTGATTACAGTGGGAAAAATGTTGATGGATTTAAATCTTAATGCATCTTGAAAATTGGTCTGGGTTTGAAATATCTTGGTTACAGGAAAATGGGTTGGGTATTGTAGTGAGGCTTGATCTGAATGTAAGGTTAAACAGTGAAAAAAAGTTTAGCCAGAGTCTTTGTTTTGGTGCTGAATTGCAAATAAGTTTGCTTTGTAAACAGCAAGGGTAAACAGAAAGTCCTGTTACAGGTTTAGTGTTGGAAATTCCCTCTTCCTAGGATTACAATGATTGCTCAGGGGCCACCATGCCAGAAGAATAAAGATTGTGGGAGAGATGGATGGGCTTTGTGCTTCTGTCTGTCTGTTCAGAATGTTTTCATGCTCCTGGATAAAGATGTCGGATTGTGTAATTGTGTGAAGTAGTGAACTTTGGTTAAGCTGGAGCCCTCCCTTGCCATTGGCAAAGGAGTAAAATGATTGTGGTTTATCAGGCAAAAACCATGGAATCTGAATGTGTGCACACTTCGTTCTCTTGCCTCTTGCCTCTTTCCTCTGAGTCTATCCCATTTGCCGAGGCTCAGAGATCATCCATGTCCACACCGCACACTCAGGATTATTGAGTCTGGTCCCAGTCAAGATGGCTGATAAGGTATTGACTTAGATCATGGGCCTGCAAGGGCAGAGGTCCCCTGGGAAGGCACTGAGCCTGGAAGGCTTTTTCAAACCAATTTAGAAGCCTGGAACTTGCTGCCTGGTAGTGGGGAGGTAAAAGTTTACCCCTCCCAGTGAGTCCAAGCAGAGCCAGGATGAAGGCAATAAAAATTCCTTCCCCAGGGTGTTGCAGCCAAAATACATTTGCATAATTGACTTCTGCCCAGGTTCTGCCTTTCTGAATCTCTCTTTGCATGTCTGTGTAAAAAAATGCTTTGAAATATTTTAAAAACAGTAGAACTGGTAAAGTACATTCTTTGTCTAGAAAAAAGCTATTGCTTAGTTCAATAAACCTCTAATAACTCAATAGCCCTTTTAATGGTTTAGCTGGGAAACTGTCAGACAATAAAGTCATAAAAACTGCAAAGGAAAAAAAAAACACAGATAAATCTGAAACCCAGAAAACTCATGTCATGTCTCCTTAAAGAAATAAATCTCAAACTTCTCAGTTTAAACTCAATTGTGCCTATAAAAGATATGAAGAGTAAGTGAAATAAACCTCATGTACCATCAATTAAGGTCAAGGAGTTCCTTAAAATGCTAAAGATATAAATTCTTCTATTTTAATTTGTGCATAAACTTGTGTTCAACTTTGAAATCTGTGTTTAACTTTTGTCAGTCTGCTTGTGCCTAGGAAATCACAATGTAAAGTAACCTAGAAATGAATTTTTAAATGCCAACACTGTCTTGCTGGTAAATTTAATGCATACACAATGAACAAAATTTATTCAGTTATCAGAGAAGCAGAAAAACTTCACAAGGTTGTTACTGATGAAATTCTTTTTTTTTTTTTTTAAAGATTTATTTATTTATTTAATTTCCCCCCCTCCCCTGGTTGTCTGTTCTTGGTGTCTATTTGCTGCGTCTTGTTTCTTTGTCTGCTTCTGTTGTCGTCAGCGGCACGGGGAAGTGTGGGCGGTGCCATTCCTGGGCAGGCTGCACTTTCTTTTCACGCTGGGCGGCTTTCCTCACGGGCGCACTCCTTGCGCGTGGGGCTCCCCCACGCGGGGGACACCCTTGCGTGGCACGGCACTCCTTGCGCGCATCAGCACTGCGCATGGCCAGCTCCACACGGGTCAAGGAGGCCCGGGGTTTGAACCACGGACCTCCCATATGGTAGACGGACGCCCTAACCACTGGGCCAAAGTCCGTTTCCCCTGATGAAATTCTTGTGGCTTAGTTAATAAAGGTACTCAATTCGCCTTAAGGTAAAACTTACTAAAAACTGTAATTAAGAATTAAAATCATTGTATAGGTACATATATATATATATATATATATATATATATATATATTATATATATGTATATAAATTTATAACATACATATAATGTAGCCTTAATTTCAGCTATTGTAACAGTAATATTAAATTAATTTACCTCTGTTTATGGCTATTTCAAATTTATCTAGTGCTTATTATAATAGTAGTAATTATTACTTAAACTTATCTTATAGTTATTTTATAACTAATTTAACCCTTAAACTTCAACTTTTGTAATAGTAATTATAAACTGCATTCCACTTTGAAGACAGTTCCTGTGAGTCTGTCCCACCCCTTAAAAATTCAAATTGATAATTGAGCTTTAGGAAACTTATAGTTAAATTTAAAAACAAAAAATTTACACATATCACTTTTGTGTCATTCTAAATATTTTTGGTCTTCTCATTTCCTCTTTACCCTTTTAAAAGGAAAGCTGTCTTTTTCCTTGACCTTTCTCAATAATATAAATTATTTCTGATTGGCCATTTCCACCAGGAATCAGAAATAACTATTGTCAGATTTTCCAAAAATAAGCAACCCCCATTGTTCAAACTGCTTCAAAAAAAGTGAGTCAGATACCTGGTTTCTTTTTCAGTCTAAGCAAAAGCCTGAAATGCTTCCCAGGCTCCCTCCAAATGACAATATAACCAGGAAAACTAGTGAGAAGACTGTACTCTGGATTAACCAGCAAAGAAAAATTTTAAACAGTTGTGGTGTTTCTGTATCAAAATATTCATGTTTGCCTATTTGCTCAAATTGTTAAAGTTAAATATTCAGTCATATATGTAATATATATTCCTAAAGCCCAAATTAAACAAAGCAGTATAAAAACTCATATAGAAATCTGAATATCAAAGTATTGGAAAAACTGTAACAATCTTTATTGAACTATAATTGGAACAAATTAAGTAATTGCTTTTTATTCCAAAGCCCAGAAGTCAGTATGCTTTTAAAATTATTCATAGTTTTAAAATTATCAAAAACAAAAGGTTTTAAGTCCCTGTAAAGAAAAGAAAAACAACATTTTTTGTATAAACAATTACAATTCCAACGTGTTTAACTTAGGTATTATCTCTTTGGTTTATGGGATACCAGGTTAATAAATTAATATTATATGTATTGAATCTTTAAAATAATAAAAACTGTCAGTTCCTGCTTAATAAAATTAAATTAAATATAGAACTGCTCTCTCTTAAATGCATAAAATAAATTCCATTGGTTAATAATTGTAATCTAACGTAAATTTGCCAGTCTGTAATTGTGGTCAATTGTAAAGAGTTTGCAAAAACATCTTCCAAACTGAAGCATTTAAATGGCTATAATTCTAAGGAGCCATTATTAACTAGAAACCTGGATTAATATTAATAGCTAAAAGTAGCTTCATAGCAATGAAACCTGTCTAAAAGTCACCTTAATGTTCATATTCAAGTAGTAGTAATAAAGGTTATAAAAATCAAGAAATAAACATCAGCATTGTCAGACTCTCTTTTACATTAAACAGGCCTTGAATACATTGCAGATTGCCTCTCCATTTGAATTATTGGTTCATTTGGTCACTGACCTTTAAAACAATAAAATATCTACTACTACTCTGCTCATGCTCCTGAAGTAAATGTAAAGTACTTTGCAGTTTAGAGCTCCTGCAGCAGCCGACAGTGGCTAAGTATAGCCAAATGTACAATAAATATATTCAGACTGACACTGTTTCATAGAGCCAGAGAGTGCTCTGCACCATGCCAGTAAAAATCTACTCCCTAGTTTCTCTCTAAGATCAATGGTGCTGCAACTTCTGTGAAGAACATATGAAGTGGACCAATAAATACCATAATATTGTAAGTAGAACTTAAACACAATTGGCATAAGGCCTGCTCCTGTGGAGAGATAACATGTAAAGTATTGCAAACCTGAAACTTAAAACTATTAGTTGCAACTCAAAACCCTTATGTGTTAAGTAATACATTGATTAATATTAAGTACTGTACCCTTATCCAGTTCTAAATATATGCCTGATAATTTTATTGTTATCTTTTCTACTCTAAATCATGTACAGAAGTACATTAAACATGTTAAAACTCCTGGTAAACTTCATTTTCTAAGTGGTTAACAACGTGTCTATAAAATAAAAATAAAACCATCTTGCCTGAAAACTGTGGAGCCAACAGCCCTTTTAATCTAAGGGCCACCAAACTAACTTGGGGGCAACGTCTCACAGTCTTCACCCCATACTGTATTAAAAAATTTACTTAAGGCCAGGGGCCACCAGTAACTTACAGGTAACTGGTTACTTAATACCAGGCTCAGCCACCCTAGAACTCTACTGTGTAACAAAAATGAAGCTTGCTTACAACAGTGGGTCACCTATTAAACAGTCAAAATTACCAGGAATTATTCAATTAAAGCCAAAATGGAAAAAACTTTACTCTGTAGTTCTGATCACTCCTACAGCTAAAATCCAAAAAAAAATTTCCAACTTGGTGCACTAATCCTGAATGTAACCACCTTCCTAAAAAAAGTTCCAGTTTGCCAGAAGCACCTGACAAAACATATGAGTGGCCAATCATTGAACAGCCTGGAATGCCAGTCATAAATAAATTCTTTTTTTCCTTCCCAAAATTATTACTGAGTCCTGGCCTTCCATATGCAATTATTGAAACTCTTGATTTTCACAACACTTTATTTTAGCTAACTCAAATTTCCTTTTTTCTGATTTTTGTATTTCATAGAGTCAATTAAAAAAAAACAACTTTATTTCAAATTCACAAAAATAAAAGGACAGTAAAAGGCAACTCAAAAACTTATGGAAACATTACTCCTAAAAAGTTATTTTTCAGGCACTTTCATCTCATATAATTTCAACTGCTAACTCATGGAGTCAATTTTAATGCAAACTCTGGATGTTACAAATTGTAAAAGTTAAAACCAAAAAAAATGTAAATTCTGTTTTTTTAATTAATAATGTTATTGAGATATAATTCACACCACAAATTCACCTATTTAAAGTGTATAAATCAATAGCATTTATCACATTCAAAAGTTGAGTAAAAATTTTAACAATAACTTTTAGATCATTTTCATCACCCCAAAAATAAACTTCAAACCAATTAATAGTTTTTCCCTATATTCCTCCACTTCCCCAGGCCCCAGCCCTATACAACCAAATCTACTCTCAGTATCTCTAGATTTGCCTGTTCTAAACTTTTCATGTAAAATAAGTGGATTCATACTATATGTGGTCTTCTGCGACTGAACTCCATTTTTTTCAATTGTAATGTTTTAATTCTTTTAATATTTTTTGGTGTATATTTTTAAATGTATTTGCTTACTATTTATTCTCAGGCACATAATATACCTCTTAATTTATCAGACTCTACTTTGAAATTATACTAACTTAATTAGATATAGAACTATATCCTCTTTTCTTTTTGTGCTATTATTGCTATCTATAAAACAACTCTATGTTACAGACCTATGTATGTTACAACCACAGTGATATGTTTTTATGTTTGTACAGTTTATAATAAACTTATCTAGCTTTCAGTCTTTTAAAGAATGGTAATTACCTTTACTGACACTCTTTGCTCTTTAACGAGGATTTGAATTACTGTCTGGTATCATTTTCTTTAGTATTTCTTATAATACAAGTCTGCTAGCAACAAATTCTCTGAGTACATATGTTATCTTGGAAGTCTTTATTTTGCTTTCATTTTTGAAAAATAGTTTTATTGGATATTATGTTCTTATATCATTTTTTTTTACTTTCAGCTGTTTGTGTATGTTGAAGTGCTTCTTGTCTCCAGTGTTTCTAATAAGTCAGTTTTTAATCTGTTTCCTTTATACGTGATGAACAATTCTTATTTTGCTGCTTTTAAAATTTTCCCTTTGTCTTTTAACATTTTTTTAAGCTATGGCTAAATGTGGATCTCCTTGCTTTTCTTCTACTTGGAGTTTCTTGATCTTCTTAATTGTGTTTATAAATGCTTTTCATTAAATAAAGACATTTTCAGCTATTCTCCAAATATTTTTCACCACCATTCTATCTCCTCTTCTCTTGTCTAATACATCCATTTTCATTATGTTCACATACTTAATGTTATTTCACATTTCTCTGAGGCTCTGTTTATTTTTCTTCATTCACCTTTTTCTCTCTGTTCCTCATATTCTATAATCTCAATCAATCCATATTCAGGTTTGCTGATTATTTTTTTCTGACAACTAAGAACCACTGTTGACTGCTGTGGTGAATTATTCATTTTGTTATTGTACTTTCCTACTAGATCATTTCCATTCTGTTTTGTGTGATATTTTAATCTCTTTATAGTCTTGATTTCATGGAATATTGTAATCATACCTTCCCTTAATTCTTTAAGCCTGAGTTCCTTTAGTTCTATATTTATAATAGATTTTTAAACCATTGTCTGCAAAGACCAAAATCTAGACTCTCTCAAAAGAAATTTCTCTTGCCTTCTTTTTTTTCTGGAGTCTGGTCACATTTTCCTACTTTTTTGCATGTCTCATAATATTGTCTTGAAAACTGGACATTTTAGATAATATGGCAAATATGGATACTGAGCTCCTTTCCAGGGCTTGTTGTAGTTATTTGCTCCATTTTTTGACTTGGCTGGACTCTTTCAGAGAAATCAATTTTCCTGACAGTTTGTAGTCTCTGATGTCACTCTTCACAGAGCAGGTATATAGTCACCCTGGGATGACAGTAGTTTTCTGAAGGCTCTCTTTGACTATCTCTTTCCCTAATCTCTCAGTTACTATCCAAATACTTTATCACTATTGGTACAGCATCCAGTGTTTAACCTCCACTATTTTCCCACTGAATGCTCCATTGTTTTTGGTAATGCTCTGGGCACAATTTTCTCCACAGTCCGGTCAATTAAATTCAGTGCCCTTGCTGGGTATTCTTCAAGTCCAATCTATGAGTCTTTTTTGACCCTAGGAGGGCTCTTTATATCTGCCTTTTCCTTGGTTCTTTTAACTTCTAACTGGTCAATGGTTTTGCTTGTTGTTATCATTGAACTAATATAGCCTGTGCATAAACTCAAACTTATTCTATATCCAAGTATCCTAGTTCCTGGAAAGCCAATTAAATGATATAGACTTTATAGGCTTTGGATATTCAGGAAAGATGCAGATTAAATGTGTTTATTCAAGCTTACCTGGAATGTTGGGGATATGTGTTAATTCAAATTTACCTGGAAGATATGTGTTAATTCAAGCTTACCTGGAATGTGGGGGATATGTGTTAATTCAAAACCTATCTGATACTCAGATAAAACTCTTAAAACTCTAAGAAACTAACAAAGAAAATCCTTTTGCATAAAAGCACCATTTGACTCCCCACTCCTACATCCTCTGTATGAAAGGGATCCAAAAATTCTATTCAGGACCTGGTTTATTAGGACAGGAGTCTGCTGAGCCTGGCCAGCAGTTAAATCTTTCTTCTCAGATTCTCGCATCCTGGCCTTCAGTACCATATTGATCCAACTTCTCTCTGCCACAACAGAACTATTATACTAATATTGCTCACTACAAAAATAACCACTGTTTTTTACTGCACCTTTGGGCTTGACTTCCCCATAAATAGTGCCCGTCTTTATTGAAAGCAATAAACTGTCTGCTTTCACTACTCACCTTTCCACCTAGGAAAAGCTTCTACATCACTCCTCTGTAACTGGTGTCAGGAGCAGTGGCCCACTTCTCTCAGAGTGACAGATGCTCTTCATCAAGGCCACTGGGTAGAGACAGCAGTCACTGGACATTTCATCTTGACTCTCCCAGTGTGGAACCTTTGCCATATGAGTGTGCTATAACGGGCATCATTTGGTCCAAGTATTCTATCCTGCCATATCTGGGGTAGATCTTCCACACTACCAGGATGTAGTACTAGGTCTTTCAGCTGTACTTGCTGGAATAGATCTTCTGCAATATGAAGCCAGGGGAGATGTGGGTGGAATGAGAAATATCATCAGTCTGTTCTTTTAACCCTGTTGGGACCTGAGGGAGGTAAGGAGCCCTTTGTTCTTGGCTACACTTGCCAGGAGTGAAGGTTTTGTTTCCATGAGCTTGGGTTTAGGGTCATGTAGAGGATTGTGGAACCCTCTACACGTACATACAAAATGAGTGGAAAAGGAAAGACTGTCAAAGAAATTTATAAGAAAGAGGTGACCTGTGAAATTTGTTTGTCAGGGAAGTTCTGTGAATAAGATTGGGCTTGAGCTGAAACTAAAATACTAGTTAAATATTGCTTTTGAGTAGGTGGAAAGGAGAAGCACTCTTCATAAACTTCTTTTTAGGCTGATATCTGTAGGTGCATATTCTCTGTATAAATCAGTTAGAATTCTTTAATGACAATGATTTTGTTTTGAACAAAATCAATTATTGAGGAGCACCTCGTATATTTACTGATGAATTGAACAAAAAAAGAGTTTTCTTTAAACATATAAATTAGTATCTGAAGATATATAATTTATGTGGAAATGCTTAAGAGGCTTGATCTGGGCAGCTTAGAACATTATAGATTGGTTAGATTAACTGTCTCCATCTCACCTTTCCTACTGGTCTCATTATCTTCCTACCTATATTTCACATTGTTTTCTGCATGACTTTTCTAAAAGAGAAAACTATTTGTGTCCTTCATCATTTAAATTATTAATTTAGTCAACAGTTATTGACTACTTGTTATATTTAAGACACTGTGCTTGGTGTTAAGAATATAGTTGCTTACTTTATGGAGTATGAAGAAAAATAATTAGACATGTTAGATTGGCACACCAAGCCTTTCATAATCCCATTCCTACTTATTTCTCTTGTAACTTTTTTTTAAATTCTCGACCTCGATATGTGACCTTTATCAAGCCCTATGGAGCCACTGGCAGTTCTGAAAGCAGAAAACCTTTCAGGTACTTTGCCCATCTGCCAAGGACAACTTTCTTTTCCATCTTTATTATTAATTCTTAATCATCACTAAAGATCCCAGTGAAGGTCACCTCCAGGAAGGTATTCTCGAATACCTTCTGTGTTTCCTTTTCTATATGCTTTTTCTTCTTGTCCATAGCTCAGTGGATATACTTCTCCATAACACTTCTCTTCTAGTTGCTAGCTGAGTCACTATTCATTGACAATTTTTTGGGATAAATTTCATAAAATTCACCATTTTCAAATGTACACTTCTGTGGTTTTTAGTATACTCATTAAGTTATGTAACCATTGACACTTTATAATTCCAGAATATTTTCATCACCCCCCCAAATAAAATCTATACCTATTATCAGTCATTGTCCCTTTACCCTCAGACACTGGCAACCACTAATTTGATTCCTATGATTGGAATTGCCTTTTTGTTTGTATTCTTTCACATAGAATAATGTTATCAAGGTTCATTCATATTATAGCATGAATCAATACTTCATTCTTTCATATGGCTGAATATTATTTTATTGGATGGATTTAACACATTTGTTTATCCATTCATCAGTTAATGGATATTTGGGTTGTTCTCACTTTTTGGCTATTGTGAATAATGTTACTATAAACATTAGTTTACAAGTTTTTGTGTGTGCATATATTATCAGTTCTCTTAGGTATATACCTAGAAGTAGAATGGCTGGGTCATATAGCAACATCAAGTTAAGCTTTTTAAAGAACTAGCAAACTATTTCACAAGCCTAAGTATCATTTTACTTCCTGCCAGTCATGTATGAGGACTCCAATTTCTCCAAATCCTCAATAAATGCTATTGTTGTCTTTTTTATTATAGTTACATCAGTGGATGCTAAGTGTTATTTCAGTTTGTGTTTGCTTTGTCTTTCCCTAAAGATTAATGATTGTTGAGCATCTTCTCATGTGCTAATTAGAAATTGTAATGTTTTTGGAGAAATGGGTACTTAAATCCTTTGCCTATTTTAAAAGGGGCATTATTTTTAATACTGATTTGTGAGAGTATGTCACATATGCTTATACCAGATCTTTGTTAGTTTTATGATTTGCACATATTTTCTGTCATTCTAGATTTTCTTCACTTTCTGGATAATGTCCTGTGAAGGATAAAAATATTTAATTTGGTAAACCTTAATTTCATTTTTCTTTGTTTATTTGTACCTTTGGTGTCATGTCTAAGCATCCACTTCCTAATCCAAGACCATAAAGATTTACATTTATGTTTTCATCCAAATATTCCATTCCATTTGTCCGTATTCCTATCCTTATACCAGTAACACACTCTATTCATAGCTCTAGCTATATAGTAAGTTTTGGAATTGTTGGTGTGAGTCTACCACTTTGTTATTTGATTCATTTTGAATTATTTTTATTATATTGTTCCAGGTAGAATCCAACTCATTATTTTTTTTCATATGTAAATCCATTTGTGTTGGCCTCATTTGTACAATGGCTTTTGTTTTTTAATTTATTGAACTGTATCACTTATACATAAACATACATAACAATAAATGTATAATAATTGTGAACTTACAAAACAAACATATATAACATCAAACAAACATATACATCTCACCCTACTACCAATAACTTGCAGTTTTTAAACCTTTTAAACTAATGATTAAAGAGCATTGTCAAAATATTACTGCTAAACAAAGTATTTTCCCCTAACCAATGTGATTACTATTATCTTTATATCATTTATATATGAACGTACATAAACAAATAAGTGTATAGTAAAAGTTGTGAACTCACAAAGCAAATATTCATAATATCATACAGGGGTCCCATACATCAACCCTCCACCAACACCTTGCATTGTCATGAGACGTTTGTTACAAATTATGAAAGAACACAGTCAAAATCTTACTACTATTCGTAGTTTACATTTGGTGTTTTTGCCCCAACCCACTCTATTGCTTTTTTAAAAATATTTTTTATGACAGAAGTTGTAAACTTATAAAACAATCCTGCACATGTGCAGAATTTCCAAACAACACCACTCTATCAACATACCACAATGGGCTGTGTGTCATTTGCTATGGATAAAATAATATCATCTGATTATTACCGTGCCCATAGTGTACATTTGGCTCACATTTTCCATACTGCCTCAGTACCAACACAGTACATCTTTTGCATAGATACAAGAATGTTATTACTACCAACCACAGTCCATAGGTCACTCCTGCTGTATTTTTCCAATGCTTCTTCACATTCCCAACACCCTGCAGCAGTGTTATACATTTGTTTTAGATAACAAAAGAAACTCACATTCTGTCAGTTGGCATTTACGTAAGTAGACTAACATTTTCAGTCACATCCCCATTTATAAACAAGCTGTTACTCACTGTGTGTTACCATCCACTCTATATACTTCCACAATTTTACAGTAAAGCTAATTAAAACTTCTACATACATTAAACATCAGTAGTCCACTCAGTCCTTCTATCTCCTTTAAGAATCCACTACCTACCACCAGGTCCTGAAGATATTTTCCAATAATTTCTTCTAGAAGTTTTAGGGTTCTTGCTTTTAGTTTTAGTTTTTTGATCCATTTTTAGTTAATTTTTGGGTAAGGTGTGAGATAGGGGTCCTCTTTCCTTCTTTCAGCTATGGATGTCCAATTATTTCAGCACCATTTGTTGAATGAATTGTTCTGCCCAAGCTGTGTGAGTTTGACAGGTTAGTCACAAATCACTTAATCATACCTGTGAAGGTCTGTTTCTGAACCATATATTTGGTTTTATTGGTCTATTGTGTCTGTCTTTAGACGAGTACCATGTTGTTTTTACCCCTATAGGTAGGTATTATGATTTAAAGTCTGGAGAGGAGGGTTCACTTTTCCTTTTTATGATGTTTCTGGCTATTCAGGACTCCTTACCCTTCCAAATAAATTTAATGATTGTGTTTTCAATTTTCTTTAATGCTGGTGGAATTTTTATTGGGATTGCATTAAATCTGTACATCAATTTGAGTAGAATTGACATCTTAATGATATTTAGTTTTCCAATCCATGAGCATGGAATGTTTTTCTACTTATTTAGGCATTTTTAAAATTTGTTTTAACATTGAGTTGCAGTTTTCTGAATAAAGGTGCTTTACATCATTGGTTAAGTTTATTCCTGACTATTTGAGTTTTATTTTCACCACTCTTTTGACACTTTTAGTTACTTTTATTGATATAATCTTCATTTCTGGACTCTCTTCCAGATCTCTATCTGCTTTCTTTTCTTCTCAGGCTCTAGCACTCCCTTTAGTATTTCCTGAAAATCTCATCTCTTGCTTAGAAATTCTCTCAGTTTCTGTTTATCTGTGAATATTCTAATTACACCCTCATTTTTGAAAGACAGTCTTGCTGGATATAAGATTCTTGTCTGGAAGTTTTTGTCTTGTAGTATCTTAAATGTATCAGACCACCATCTCCTTGCCTCCATGGTTTCTGGAGAGAAATCAGCACTTAATCTTATTGTATGTTCCTTATATGTTATGCATTGCTTTTCTCTTGATGCTCTCAGATTTCTCTTTGTCTTTGACCTTTGACATCCTGATGAGCATGTGTCTTGGAGTTGGTCTATTTGGATTTTTTCAGATGGTAGTATGTAGTGCTTCTTGGACTGGGATATCTATATCCTGCAATAGGGTTGGGAAATTTTCTATCATTGTTTCTTTAAATAATCCTTCTGCCCCCTTTCACTTCTCTTCTCCTTCTGTGACACCCATGACATGTATGTTTGCATCCTTTTGCTGTCTTTTAGTTCCCTGAGACCACGTTCAATTTTTTCCATTCTTTTCTTCTTCTCTTCTTTTGTATGTTCACTTTCAGAGGCCATTTCTTCAAGCTCACCAATTCTTTGTTCTGCTTTCTCAAATCTGGTATTATAAGATTCCAATGTTTTTTAAAATTTCATTGATTGCATCTTTCATTCCCATAAGATCTGCTATTTTTCTATGTATGCTTTCTTTATTTTTTTAATGTTTATTTTTTTAATGTTTCCCTCCCCCCACTCTTCCCCCCATAACAACCACCTTCATCATCATGAGACATTCATTGCACTTGGTGAGTACATCTCTGAGCACTGGTACACCTCATGGTCAGTGGTCCACACCATAACTGACACTCTCCCACAGTCCACCCAGTGGGCCATGGGAGGACATACAATGTCTGGTAGCTGTCCCTGCAGCACCAGCCAGGACAACTCCAGGTGCCAAAAACACCCCCACATAACATCTCTTCTTCCCACTCCCTACCCTCAGCAGCCACCATGGACACTTTCTCCATACCAATGCCACATTTTCTTTGATTACTAATCACAATAGTTCATGAATAGAATATCAGTAAGTCCACTCTAATCCATACTCTATTCCTCCATCCTGTGGATCTTATAATGGTTGTGTCTACTCCACATCTATATCAAGAAGGGGCTTAGATTCCACATGGATGCTGGATGCAATTCTCCTGCTTTCAGTTGTAGGCACTCTTGGCTCCCTGGTGTGGTAGTTGACCTTCACCTCCATGCTAGCTGAGTGGGGTAAGTCTAATAAACCAGAGTGTAGGAATTGCAGGTCTGTTGAGGCTCAGGGCCTGGCTATCTCATGGTCAGCCCAGAGATTCAGGTCCCCTGGTTGTACACTAAACCCCAGCACCAACTACAGATCTGGTAAAAATAACAGGAGAGGCTTGTGAACAAAGATCACATCTGAGTCCATCTCCATCACACAGAAACACAAACTCCAAAGTAGGGCCATCTAACATGGTACTGAACTCCATCTGCCATGACCATAGAACCTGTGGGTCTCTGTAGCCCTCCGAAGAATCAATACCTGAGGTTGTATCTATTTTATCTGTCTCTGGGATTCTGTTGAGGTGTGCATAATTGTGACCCCTCTGATAACATCCCAGTTCTTTTTGGAGACTCATAGCCATATAAACTCATTTTTCCTTTCCATTTCCCCCTTTTATTCAGGTCAAAAGCATTTTTAACTCCTGGTGTTATATGTAGACTGAGATATTCTGCTGGTCTGAGCTGACCCTTTTATTCAAGGTCATTTTCTAGTTACATCATCAGCTGGTACTTGGTAGTAATCCCTCGGCACCATGGAGGCCCATCCCCGGGAGTCATGTCCCTCCCTGGGGGGAAGGCAATGCATTTACATGCCAAGTTTGGCTTTGAGACTGGCCACATTTGAGCAACACGAAGGCTCTCAGGAGATAACTCTTAGGCACCCTGAAGCTGTAGGCCTTGTTCTTAGTTCAGGTGCACAGGCTCACAAGCATAGTCATTAGTATCAAGGGCTCATTGTTGGACCTTTCTTCTTTTTTGGTCTTTGCCGTTGCACTTGCGGAATTGTTGCTGTTCCTTTATGGACTGTGATAGGACTCCTCTGGCTAGGAACTCAGCACTCCCTCAGTTGTTTTTAATTGTGAACACTATGAAAATATACAGACATTTTTATGCACCCTAGATATATGCCCTGTAGGACTCCCTGCCAACCATGTGTCCCCTGGCAATAACATCCCACACCAGTATTCCTCCCCTGCCATTGTTGAACCGCTCTATGATCCAAAACTTCTTCAAAAGTGAAGCACAATATAGTGCCAGGTTCCATTAGTAGTAAATGGTATATAGTGATGAGTTTAAAGGTTAGATATAGAATACATATTAATTTAGAAAAATTAAGGTAAAAATAAATTGGGGTATCAAAAAATTTAAAAATGAAAAAACTTTGTTTTTGATATTTTGTCTTCCATCACTGCAATAAGTGTTGCCCTGTATGCAAATTGGCAAGGAAACTTCTTCTGGTTTTTCCTCAGTGTCTATGTCCTTTCTTTTCCTTTTTTTCCCCCCTAATTATTAAGCTTGTCTTCACAAAAGTTTTAGATCTCAGTAATTCATATATACAATATACAGTTCTCCCACATATCCAACTTAAATCCCATTTCCCTTCCACAGCAATAATCTTTTTACATATTCATACTATATTTACTGAAAGTGATGTACAGATATTGAGACAATAGCTTTCAAACAAGGTAACATTTGGGTTTTCATTGTGGTTTATATTTTAGACTATACAATTTTCTAAATTTTTAGTTATCTTGTGTTTTACATTACAATTTACATTTTAGCTTATAGGCCCCTATACATTTTTGGTGTAATTTAACATGTCTTATATCCATCCTTGCATAATCTTGTGGAACACTTCTATTGCCCACACATTTACATCGATTCCATCTATTCAATACCTCTTTCCCCCTCCCCTCAGGGCCCACAGTGACAGTCCATCTTCATTGCTTGAAGGACCATGTTCAGAGATACTTGCAACAATGTTGAGGGCTTGACATGCTCGACTGCCCTAATGCACTGGGAGCCACAATTTGTCTTAAGAGATACAATTCACTCTATTTGAGAACATCCCAGAATGTGGATATACCTTCACTCTCATTATATGGGTCTCTATCCAATGATATAACCCACTACAATAAAATGAGGATTCGCACACTCTCTAGAAGCCTGTCCTGCATCGGATTATCCCCATTAAGCATCTTAAACAAGTAACCTTCCTTATTATATTTTTGAAAAAGTTTTCTCAGCATTATACTCTCAACCAAATATCTGACAATCTCCTATGCTCATATGTTCCCCCACCATCCCCCCAAATTTCTTAGGCAATATTACACATCCTCCCATCCCTAGCCCCCCTCAAGCCCACAAAGCCCCACCCAAATGTAACACTACCCCCATTTTATCCCTTACTTGTGCAAATACCTACCTCCAGCTTATCATAGATTTCACTCATGTAGGTGTCAGCTTACATCCATCCTCTACCCCCCAATTTCCTTTAAGCCTATCATTCAGTCTCTAGCTCTCTGAGGCAGCTTGGTTTACTTATTTCATATCGTTGAGGTCATGTAGTATTTGTCCTTCAATGCCTGGGTTGCTTCACTCAAAATAAGGTTCTCAAGATTCATCCATGTTATTACATGTGTTTGTAGTGTATTCATTCTTAAAGCTGAGTAGTATTCCATTGTATGTATATATCACATTTTATTTATCCATTCATCTGTTGATGGGCATTTGGGTTGATTCCAACTTTTGGCAATTGTGAACAATGCTGCTATGAATTGGTGTACATATATCGGTTTGTGTTCTTGTTTTCAGTTCTGCTGGGTATATACCCAGCAGTGGAATTGCTGGGTCATATGGCAAATCTATGGTTAGTTTTTTGAGAAACCACCAAACTGTCCTCCAGAATGGTTGGATCCTTTTGCATTCCCACCAGCAGTGGATGAGTGTTCTGATTCCTCCATATCCTCCCCAGCATTTGTAGTCTGCTGCTTTTTTCATAGCTGCCAATATTATGAGAGTAAGATGGTGTCTCATTGTAGTTTTGATTTGCATTTCCCTAATAGTTAGAGATGTAGAGCATTTTTTCATGTGCTTTTTAGCCATTTATATTTCTTATTTGGAGAAGTTTCTGTTTCAATCTTTTTCATATTTTTAAAATGGGTTGTTAGTGTTTTTATTTTCAAGATATAGGAGTTCTTTATATATGCAGGTTATAAGTCTCCTATCCGATATATGGTTACCAAGTATTTTCTCCCATTGTGTAGGCTCTCTTTTCACTTTCTTGACAAACTCCTTTGAGATGCAGAAGGCTTTAATTTTGAGGAAGTCCCATTTATCTATTTGTTCTTTTACTGCTTGTGCTTTTGGTATGAAGTTCATGAAGCCATTTCCTATTACAAGGTCTTGTATATGCTTCCCTACACTGCTTTCCAAAGTCTTTATGGTCTTGGCTCTTATATTTAGGTCTTTGATCCATCTTGAGTTGATTTTTGTATAAGGTGTGAGTTGATAATCCTCTTTCATTCTTTTACATATGGGTATCCAGTTCTCCAGGCACCATTTGTTGAATAGGCCATTCTCTCCCAGTTGAGATGGTTTGGTGGCTTTATCAAATATTATATAATTTTATATATATGAGGATCGATATCAGAACTCTCAATTCAGTTCCATTGGTCTGTGTGTCTCTCCTTGTGCCAATACCATGCTGTTTTCACTATTGTAGCTTTGTAGTATGTTTTAAAGTCAGGTAGTGTGATTCCTCCAATTTCGTTTTTCTTTTTCAATATGTCTTTGGCTATTCAGGGCCTCTTTCCTTTCCAAATAAATTTCATAGCTAGTTTTTCTAGTTCCTTAAAGAATGCTGTGTTGATTTTTATTGGGATTGCATTGAATGTGTAGATCAGTTTTGGTAGGATAGACATCTTAATGATATTTAGTCTTCCTATCCATGAACAGGGAATATTCTTGCATTTATTTAGGTCTTCTTTGATTTCCTTGAACAGTGTTGTGTAGGTCTCTGTGTAGAAGTTTTATACATCTTTAGTTAAATTTATTCCTAGATATTTGATTTTTTAATTTACTATTGTAAATGGTATTTGTGGTATATTTGTGACAATTGAACACATTTTGGGGCATTGCCAGTAAGCATGGATTATAATTTACATTATAATTTATACTCTTTTCTGCATAATTTTGTAAGTTATGGCAAGATATATAATGGCTCGTATCTGTCATTGCAACAATTCAGGTCAATTCCCAAGCCCTGAAAATGTCCCTGTATTACACCTGTTTTTTCTCCCCCACTCCAGACCATCCAGTGGCCACTGGTTCCACATCAATGGTAAAAGTTCTTCCATTTTAGAATCACAATAGTCTATACTAGAATACAAGTAAATCTACTCTAGCCCATCATTCATTCTCTAAATTTGAGGATTCTGAGATGGGGATGTCCATTCTACCTCTTAGCTAATTATCCTTTAAATATTTGATAGAATTCACCAACAGAGACATCTTTTCCTACATTTTTCTCTGTAAGAAATTTTTTCATTATTAATTAAATCTTTTCTTTGTTATTTGTACATTTAGAGTTTTTTCTTTTTTCTTAATTCACTTTCACCTTTTGTTCCTTTCAAGAAATCTGTCCATTTCATTTCAATTATCTAAATTGCTTTTTTACTCTTGGTTATTCTAACAAAATACTGACACAATTGTTTCCATTTTTATCTATTGTTTCACTATATGCTATTTCATGAATTTTTTAATAGTCATTATTAATACATTCTTATTATCTGTTTTCAGTTTTATTTGCTCTTACTTGAAGTTCAAAATCAAGGTACTGACTTCATATCTTTCTTCTTTTTATTATAGGAATTTTAGATAAATTCCCTCCTCACTGTGATAGAGTCATACCTTGATACTCAACTGCTTTGAAACTCATAAAATTTGGTGCTCAATGCATTTCGATGTGAAAATTTTGTCCCAGTCTTAGGCCCCAAAGTTGGACCTTTGGGGATAACCAGAGATAAAACTTTAACATGAGAGTTAGGCAGAACCTGTATTTACCATGTTGCGTTATTATGTCGGTCTAGAGTGACTCGTACCTAACTCCCTGTGCTGCGGTTTTAGTCTTCCTTAAATACCTAAGTTACTACTTAGCATTTGCTTTTAGCATATGGATGAACACACATAGCTAGTTATAAAATTGTATGATTAATATATTCAGGAAATCACACACATACATGGCATGATCAAAAAAAGGGCAGATAACTCCACCCCTGGGTGGAAATTTTATTATGTTAATTAAGCAAGTTGAAGTGAGGACAGCAAGGGGCTTCTTCTGCACAGGTCCAGCCAACTGACAGGTCTTGGTTTTCATACTTCATGGCTTCTAAGGATGTTATTGACCACTAAAAGTGGGATTTGGTACCAAGAGAGTTGTATTTCATTACTTTCTAATTTACATATAATTAATTCCTTTGTATCCTAACAATATGGAGAGAAACAAGTTACTTTTCATATATTTAGTCATCCTATATGCATCACCAGTGCTCATTTATTTGGTACTTGATGTGCAAGCTAGACCTTATCAGTGATGGTTCCCTTGTGACTTGATACTCTTTCCAGTCAAAACAAAGGGTGCTGCATTAATCATGTGGTAGCTCTTGCCCTGCACACATTCCATTGCGGTCCTATCTTAGCTTCTGTGGTCATTTTGAAGCAGGCTAGTAAGATTCTGCAATTTAGAATGAGATTTCATCCACAAGCCAGGAAAAGCCCCAGATATTCCCCAGGGGCTTTATTATTAGGCCCTCCTGGGGGATTAATGGGTGGGGCAATCAATCAAAACAACAAACAGCTGGGACTCCTCCTATGCCATTAGCAAAGGAGTCGAATAATAGTTCAAAAAGCAATTGCCAAGTCTGAATCTCTCTCTCTCTCTCTCTCTCTCTCTCTCTCTCTCTCTCTCTCTCTTCCTCCTTTGGACCCCTATTCTGGATCAATACTTAAGTAAACCCCAGGATTTATGATCTATAATGGGGATTTGTATTCTGTAAATCAGCCCGCTTTATCACTTTCCTCTCTACTTTGGCCCCATGATCTGTTATTTGTTCCCATTTCTCTTCCCTCCCTACCTTAATAAATTACTGGCCTAACTAACCTGATGTGCTCTGGAAATTCATTTCTGCAGCAAAGTCAAGAACCTAAGTAAAATCTGGTTACAATTTTTAGTTCCATTTCTTTTTCTCATCATGGGTGGGTCCTAAGAAAATTAGCAGTGAGCAGAAAAGAAAATTACTTTTCACTACCATTGAGCAAAAAAAAATAAATAAATAAATAATAATAATATAATTAATATGTAAATAGGACAGCAGTATTTGCATTACTGATCTTGTGAGGGAATATTGTATGTCTAGAACAACAGTCTCCAACCTTAATTAAGAATAAAGAATAGATAAAAACTGCTGATGTTGAAAAAGGTGTTAAAGCAGAAAAAAAGCACCATTTCCAAATACTCAAGGAAGGTGAAAGCTGTTATTAATTTGGGTAGATGAGAAGCACTGAGCAGACAACAGTGTATTGGAAGATAGGATATTGAAAAAACTTCAGTGTTGCATGCCTACCTTTTATTTTTTGTATTTTTTTAAATTAAAGTTAATAGATCACAAGGAATGTTACATTAAAAAACATAATAAAACAAAAAACATAAGAGTATCCCATATAACTCACTCCCCATCCCCACCACATCATTTTTGTAAACTGTATTTTTTGAACATATATACATCACACAATAAAAGTTACACTAAAAAATATAAGAGGTTCCTGTATAACCCTCAGCCCCCTACCCCACTCCTCCCACACCAACAACCTCCCTCATCATTGTAGCACACTCATTGCACTCGGTGAACACATTCTGGGGCACTGCTGCACTACACAGATAATAGTTTACCCTGTAGTTCGCACTCTCCCCCAGTACATTCAGTGGATTATGGCAGGATATATAAAGTTCAGCATCTGACCCTGCAATATCATTAAGGACAACTCAAAATCACAAAAATGCCTCACATCACATCTCTTCTACCCTCTCCTTGTCCTCAGCAACTACTGTGGCCACATTCTCCACCTCAATGCTAAAATTTCTTCTGTAAATTTCCTCTGTAATTTCTTCTGTAACTCGTAGTTTTATAGTAGAATATCAGTAAGTCCACTCTAGTCCATATTTTATTCCTCCATTCTGTGGACCCTGGGATGGTGATGTCCTCTCCACCTCCAAATCAAGAGGGAGCTTAGATTCCACATGGATGATGGGTGCAATTTCTCTCCTTACAGTTGTAGACACTCCTGATTCCCTGGTGTGGTGGTTGACCATTTTCACCTCCCTGTTAGCTGACCTGGGTAAGACCAATGAACCAGAGAGTAGGAGCCACCACTCTGCTGAGGCTCAGGGCCCAGCTGGCACATGGGCAATCCAGAGATTCAAGTCTCCTGAGTATGGACCATCCCTAGCACCAACCACAGGTTCAGTAAACGTGACAAAGAAGTCACATTTGAGTGCAGCTCCATCACACTCAGGAGCACAAATTCCAAAGTAGGACCCTCTGACATGGCACAGGGCTCCAAATCCATCTGCCATGACTATATACCCTGTGGATCTCCATAGCTTTTAGGAGAACCTGTACCTAGGGTTGTATCTACTTTGAATTTTTTCTGGGGCCCTGTTGAGGTGTGTGTAAGTGTGACTCCTCTGATGAGATCCTGACTCTTTTTGGAAGACTCTCAGTCATATTAACTCATTTGTCTTTGCCATTTCCCCCTTTTATTCAAGGTTAAAGAACAGTTTTTAAACTTGATCCAACATGTAAGCTGAGATATTCTGCTGGTCTGAGTTGACCCTTTTATTCAAGGTCTCTTTCTAGTTGTTTCTCCAGTTAGTGATTGGTAGTAATCCCTCAGCTCCAGGGAGTCTCATCCCCAGGAATCATGTCCCACATTGAGGGGAAGGTAATGCATTTACATACTGAGTTTGGCTTAGAGAGGGGCCACATTTGAGCCCCAATGAGGCTCTCAGGAGGTAACTCTTAAGCACCCTACAGCTCTAAACCTAGTTCATATTTCAGGCACTTGGGCTCCTAAGCATAGTCATCAGTATCAAAGGCTCATTATTGGACCATCCTTCCTTGTTAATTTTTGCATACTGATCTTTTAAAAGACAAACTGGCACTGAATGCTGAGAGTGTTGAAGTTTTTAAGGCCAGCCATAGCTGGTTTGATAAATTTTAAAAGAGGGCCAGTATTCATAGTGTTATGAGGCATGGTAAGGCAGTGAGTACTAATAAAAAGGCTGCTAGTGGATTCATCAGTGAATTTTAAGACTACACAGAGGCTGAGGGTATTCCCCAACAAGCTTTTAATTGTGATGAGATTGGAGATTTTGGAAAAATTGCCAATTAGAACCTACATCACAAGAGAGAAGAAGGCATTACTGGACCAGAATTTGTGGCCAGAAGCTTGCCAAAGGGTTTGAGGCTGACCCCAAGCCTGCAAGTACAGAGGGTACAATTGTGCAAGTTATTATCTTGGGCCAGTTCATAGGTCTGGAGGTCAACACTGCTGATGTTGAGGAGTTAGTGGAGGAACATCATGAAAATCTCACCACTGAGGAGCTGCAGGAACTACACAAGGAACAGCAACAGAAGATGGCTGGACAGATTTCTTCAGGTGGGGAGGAGATAAGGGATGATGCCCCCAGTTTTTGGATAAAAGAAATATGTGCAAAATGGGTATAAGTTCAAAACTTTGTGGAGAAGTACCATCTGGATAAAGCTCTGAAAAGTAGAAATGTGAATTTATTGAATGAACAAACATTTTCACACTTTTGAGGAATTCTGAAAAGAAGACAGAAGCAGTCTTCATTGAACAAGTTTTTAGTGAAAGTGACAAAGAGTATGTTATCGTCTTTTTTGTAAGTTGAAAAAAGGCAGAAAAGAGAAAGTACATCTGAAGTGCAAGTGCCCTAGGTTCTATTGGAGGGGAAATCTCCTTCTAAGCAACGCTCCAAGTAACCTCTCCTCCTCACCACTCTCTTCCCACCATCCCATTAGGCCATGGACTGTTCTCAGGATAAGTAAAGTGAAGGTTTTATTTTATTTAATCTAAGTATTTTTTTAATTTTTAATTTTATTTCTTATATGAAGTAATGATATACAACCCTACCTTTTTATGTGTTGCTTAAAAATATACATGGTCTTTGGTTGAGAACACATTAAGTTTATTTACATTACTCCTTATGGGAAAAAAATTTGTTTGGTACTTGTTTTTGGTACTCATCACACCTCCCAGGACCAATTAATGATGAGTACCAAGGTACCACTGTAGCAGGAAAGTGGACTTGGCCCAGTGGACAGAGCATCCATCTACCACTTGGGAGGTCCATGGTTCAAACCCCAGGCCTCCTTGCCCTGTGTGGAGCTGGTCCACATGCAGTGCCGATGTGCGCAAGGAGTGCCCCGCCATGCAGGGGTTTCCCCTGTGTAGGGGAGCCCCACACGCAAGGAGTGCACCCATAACGAGAGCTGCCCAGTGTGAAAGAAAGTTCAGCCTGCCCAGGAATGGTGCCACACACATGGAGAGCTGATGCAGCAAGTGATGCAACAAAAAGAGACACAGATTCCCATGCTGCTGACAACAACAGAAGCAGAAAGAGAACACACAGCAAATGGACACAGAGAACAGACAACTGGGGAGGAGGGGAAGGGGAGAGAAATAAATAAAAAATAAATCTTAAAAGAAAATAAGGGTACCACTGTAACTACATTCCATAAGTTATAGGGTGTTGGTAGTTTCATCTTCTTTCATAGCAAATTATATTTGAATTTCATGATTTTTTAGGAATGTGTTGTTTAATTGCAACATGTTTGTGAATTTTCTAAATTTCTCTGTCTTACTAAACTATTTTTATTTCATTGTAGACTGACTACACTTTTCCTGTTCCCTTCTGTCCCTACCGTTTTTCCTTGTACTATTTACCACTAGCATCTTTGTACCAATATATGTCCCAAACCATAGATTTATCATTAATGTTCATGCATTTGGATTTTAGTACCTGTAGGAATAAGAAGTGGAACTACATACCGAACAATACACTACACTAATTTATAATTATAATTTATAATTATCTAAATGGTACCTTTACTGCAGGTCTTATTTTCTTTATGCCACCTTGAACCACTGACTAGTGTACTTTCATTTCAGTCTGAGGAACTCCCATTAGCATTGCTTGTATGGCAGGTCTAGGGGTAATGACTCTCTCAGCTTTTGTATGTCTGGGAATATCTTAATCTCTCTAATTTTTGAAAGAAAGCCTCACCTCATATAAATTTTTTGTTTGGTAGATGCTTTCTTTCAGCACTTCAAATACTTCAATTCACTGCCTCCATAGTTTCTCAGTAGAAATCTGCACTAAATCTAATTGGGACTCCCTCGTACATAATGCATTGCTTTTCTTGTACATCTTTCAAAATTCTTTCCTTGTACTTTGCACTAGATTGTTTGAACAATATATAATAAGGTATATTTTTCTTCATGTTTATTCTATTTTCTGTTCTCTGGGCTTCTTGGATGTGCATGATCACATCTTTTGCTAAGTTTGAAAATTCTTTGTCAAAATTTCTTTGAAAATTCTGTCCGTTTCTCTCTTTCTTCTCCCTCTGGGACAACTGTGATGCACATAAAGTATGTAGGACTTTTTCACTTTTTATAATTCTAGTTTCTTTCTACTCTTCAGCCTGACTCATTTCAAGCATCTTGTCATTGATTTCACTGATATTTTCTTCTGCCAGCTCCAATCTGATCTTGAAACTCTCCTGGAAATTTTTCATTTGAGTTTTGGTATTGTGGTCTTCACTCCAGTTCTATTTGGTGCCTTTTTAAATTTTTTATCTTTTTAGTAAGATTCTCATATTGCTCATTCATTGATTTCCTGACTTTGCTTATTTTCTTTCCTTCCTTCCTTCCTTCCTTCCCTTCCTTCCCTTCCTTCCCTTCCTTCCCTTCCTTTCCTTCCTTTCCTTCCTTTCCTTTCTTTCCTTTCTTTCCTTTCTTCATTTTTTCTTTCATTTTCCTTTGGCTCCCTGAACATTATTAAAATCTTTCTTTTAAAGACTTTGTTCAATGTGTCCACATTCTCTTCTTCTTCATTGGTGTTTTCTGGATTTTTATCACCTTCCTTTGCATGAGCCATCATTTTCTGTTTCTTTGTCTTTTATTCTTTTGCTGCACACTGTATTTTTTTTTTTTTTTGGTAATATTTTAAAATATTACCTCTGGAATGTATTCCAAGGGATATCTGTTTATTGGTTTTATAACCAGTTGATGATAAGAGAGCAATTTTATTGAACTTCAGCCTTCCTATCAGGAAGTTCTACCCAAGATGAATGCAAGCTGAAGGGTTTTCCCTGTTTTTCTGGGCCTATGGTGCATCCTGGGCTTTTGCTTGTTAGTTGTTTTGGAGTTCCCCAATTTACAGAAATTTGGTTGTCCCCTCAGTTTCATAGAAGATAGACATTCCTCTGCTGGATGTTTGAACTCAGAAAGCCCTTGCTCAAAATTGTCTGTCTCTACAGTTTTTGACAATCCTTTTTTATGTTCTCAAGTTCTTTTTGCCTTGAGAGCAAATTCTGGGAATGGTGTATGCCAGAGAAGACTTTCCCAAATCAGTCCCTCCCACTAAAACCAGCCCAGGCACAGACCCACTCCAAAGTGTTCTGGGGAGGAGACTGGCAGGGCACCTTCACAACTCCTCAAACTGAGCTTCCTGCCCCAGGTTTCCCAGCAAATGAGTCCCCCAAACAAACATCCCCTGTAGCCCTGAGTGGTATAAGTTTTCTCCACTATGGCCCCTGCTTGAGGAAGGCCAAATCGATCATTGCCTTCAAAGCCAGACCAAAGTCACTGATCAAAAGCTATGATCAGTCATCAGTCAAGTCTACCCATGGTCTTGAGGAAGAGGATTTTTATGTCCCTTTCATTCACCAGTGAGTTAGCCTGGGGTTGGATGTCAAGGTGGCCTGCTGCAAGAGTGGGGAATGGGTGTATGGGGAAAAAATACTGTTCTTTACCATAATTTATCATTCTCTTCATCCCATTCATTCCTAGATGCTATATAGTGTTTTTCTGGACTCTAGATTCTCAAAATATTTTTTTTCAAAAAGTTCCTGTTTAAAAGAAGTTCTGTTGGAAGGACTGAGTCCTAGAGCTCCCTACTCCATCATATTCCTCAATCACACTTGCAGTTTAGACTGATTATTAAATTCAATCCATACAATATTACAATTTTTTTTTAAGTACCAGGACCAAGGATTGAACCTAGGACCTTTTATGTGGGAAACTGGTGCTCAAACACTGAGCCACATCAGCTCCCCTAAGTTATTTTTTTTAATTTGTTTGCTTGTCATTTGTTTTTGTTTTTAGGAGGTACTTGGGTCTGAACCCAGGACCTCCCATGTGGGAAGCAGGTGCTCAACCACTTGAGACATATCCACTTCCACAATCATAAAATTTTAATATTGAGTTCTTTAAAAAATTTAACATGAACTCAAGTAAAGAATTGCTATCAACAAATGGTGGTGATAATTGAAAATAAGTTTATGCTAATTAATAGCACATACACAATCATACCATCAGAATGGATATTTATGTTAGAAACAGTAAAAATTATTTCTTACATTGAAATAGAAAGTATATTAATTCATTAAGGATAGTTAATTAACTTAATTTATGAAATGCCGTCAGAGAGCATGATTTTAAAGTATGTATTAACTGTATAACATTCCCATTGCTAACCCAAGCATATTATATTTTCTCTGTGTATTAAAAGAGATATTCAGAAATTTTATATTATTAATAAAAAGTTCTACAGGATAATACTTGAAAGGCTGCTCATTTAAATACAACCAAGTCTATTGAGATAAAGAGCAAACAATAGATTACTTTCTGAAAAGGTATTTTGATGTAATTCATTTACCACAGATTAGAGTTATTATGTGGCTACAGTTCCCTGACTTAATAAAATGGCTTAAAAGACATTTACTATGTTTCTTATCCAGTATGCCATTTCTATTTACTTTTACTAAATCTGAAAAAATAATTAAAATTAATATGTACTTTTTCTGATAGAATTGAAATTCTCAACCAATTTTAAATAATATTCTGACATTGTAATTTACTTATTTTTAATTAATGTTTATATTTCATTCAAGGCCTGAAAGATTTCCCTAATGATGTTTGATTTTGTGAATAAACTAATATTGTATTGCCTGCCCTGGCATGTCAAGGGTCAAACTAAGATATGGACCCGGGTTGTCTAATCTGTCTCACTTTCTGATGTGTCCACTCTCAAACCACAACACTGATCTATTTGTTTTTAGAGTGCTTTGCCTAAGGCATGCATTTTAATTATAAGTCTCTTGTTTCTATGCTAAGACTGGACCACTGTATCTCCAAGGCACCAAATAGGTGTTTAAATAAAACTGTAACTCACAAGAAGACTGCCACTAAGGATGTCATATGGGTGTTCAAACATGGTCTCTACTAATATGCTAATTTATAAGAATCTAAGTTTGTTTTGATTGAAATGATTAAAAAAATTAGCACTTCCAACTATCTTTTCAATCTTATCATATTAAAGCTCATTTCTTAACAAATAAGGTCATTCTTCATGTATTCATTTGCTGTGAAGAATAAACATTATTTGTTTGAAATTATGACCAATAGGGCAGTAGACAGTATACACTAAGTTTTGATGCAGTAACAAACAATCCATAAAACAATAGTGGCATAACACATCAAAATTTATTTAAATTATGGTCATGGAACCTTTGTAGGGAAACTGTCTTATATGTGGTAACAAAGGAATCCAGGTTGCTTCTCTCTTGTGCCTCTCTAATGTTTCAATATAAGGCCTTTTTTATAATCACTGCTGGAAAAAGAAACAGAGAGGTAAACAAAGATACAGAGATACAGAGAGATGGAAGTTTCTTCAGTTAAAGTGTGGCCCAACTGAATCAGATTCAGTCTTAATCCTATTACTGGAAGCCTTAGAGAGAAAGCCACAGACAGATAAGTCAAGAGAGTAGACAGATGCTAGAAATCAATGGAACATTGGAGAGAAAGGAGAAAGTAATGCCATGTGCATAGTCATATGATAGAAAAGTCAAGGAGCAAGATCATCTTAACTTAGTTGCTGCATCCTAACTTTGGAATCTTATAGAGAAGCCCCAATGTTTATATATACTTGTTCAGTATTTACATATTTTTTTCTTGTGTCTTGTTTTTTATATCCTTTTCACACAAATGATCTAGAAAATACAACAAAAATATCCTATTTGCTTTATAGACATAACTTTGAATCATATAAAAGTAAACAAATGTAAATTCCTCCTGTTTTAGTCAGTCAAAGGGGTGCTGATGCAAAATACCAGAAATTGGTTGGTTTTTATAAAGGATATTTATTTGGAGTAGGAGCTTACAGAAACCAGGCCAAGAAGCATAAGTCACTTCCCTCACCAAAGTCTATTTTCACATGTTAGATCAAGATGGCTGCCAATATCTGTGAGGTCTCAGGCTTTCTGGGTTCCTCTGGGCTCAGCTCCTCTGTTTTCTTCACAAGGTCAGCTGTAGACTATGAGGCTCTCTAGGCTTTGCCTCTTTCCACAAGGCCAGCTGGAGACTGTCAGGTAAATGGTTCTGTCTCTCTCCACAGGGCTCCAGCTTAAGACTTCAGCATCAAACTCCAACATCAAAACTCCAACATTAAAAGCATCAACTCTGTCCTTTGCCATGCCTTTTATTTGTGAATCACCACCCACCAAGGTGAAGGGACTCAATACCCTAATGACATGGCCTAATCAAAGCCCCAATCATAATTTAATCATGCCCAGGCATAGAAGAGATTGCAAACATAATCCAATGTTTATTTTTGGAATTCATAACCATATCAAACTGCTATACCTCCCATAGAAAAAATGTGTATTATGAGATTAATATAAAAATACTTTAAGTAGTCCACAAAGCAAAGTGAGAAATTGAATAATAATCTCTGTCCTTAGTGTCCTCTTTCATTAAATTATTAGTTGACCCAAGATAAAGGACTTACTCTTTGGCAAGTTATCATGAACCATGTGATTTAATTCATTATCTAATTTCCCACTCACTACTTAATCAGATGAAAAACATAATATTGTTCCAGGAAGGAATATAACTTGTTCAAGGTAACACATTTAATTTGTGATAAAGTCAAATTTTAAACATAGATTTGCCAGATTTCATGGTCTCTGCTCTTCCACAGTGATAGACTACTTTTCATAAAATATATCTAATAAGCAAACCCTTCCAATATCATTTAACTTAATTACAAAAATAATTATGTCTTTCAAAAAATGCAATATTTTTCATTGTAGAAAAGAAATTAAGTTGGTGATCCTGTGGAAAATAACATTAGTTATATATATAAAAAGTGAAAATATCCGTAACAGAAGGTTTAGCAACAAATTATTTCTCTAGTAAGAAAAATATTAAAAATGTCACGTTAATATTTTCCAAACTTTTTGTCAGATTCATCCTATATAATCACATGATGAGAAAAATATTGTCTGGTTTAGAGGAAACAGAATAAAAATTTATAATTTTTTTATCCTTATTTAAATCCTAATCCATTTTAAAAGTATCTTCAATATAATTGTGTCATTAAATCACAAAAATGGAAATTGCGTTAACAGCAGGATGCTGTCTTTTATTGGGGGCAAACAGCAGGGTTGCTGCTAATGAGAACATAATCAACTTATCAGCAAAAGGTCAGCCTAAATAGCTCTTTACCCAAATTCTTTTCAAGTAGTCCCCACCCTTCCTGGTGGCATAGTGTACTGAGAAGCTAGATTTATGTGGATATAGTATTATGGAGCAATCTCTATTTTGGCAAGCTATATGTAAATGCAAAATACACATTTAGTTTGGCCCAAATTAATCAGAAGATAATCTATTTCCCTAAAATGGGTATTAACCACATTTTGGTTGACTTTTCTTTTCTTTCTTCACTTATTTTTAACATTTTGATTTTATATTTAAGGGGGTTCTTCATCCCAGAACTTGGAAGGTGTAAAGGCATTGTATATAATGGGTAAGGGCTGAAGTTTGTATTAAGGAAGACCCTAGTCCAGGCTAACCTGGATTCTTACTCTTCTTTTGCTATTTACTTACTCTACTAGCAGAAAGAGAAAGCAGTAATCAAAATAACAATATCATTTATAGTGTACTGCTTTTCCAAAATGCACTGGTTTAAGTGCTTTATAAGCATCTTTCATTTTATATTCACAGCAAGACTGTGACAATTACAGTGATTAATTTTTGTTGCTTTTCAGCAAATTTTTGAAGACTGTCCTGGAGCTCATATAAACTCACTGAATGTTTGATTAGAATTGCTTTGCTAGTGATATTCTGTATGTTAGACTCAAGCATTTGAAACATAAAGTCACAGGAAGCTGTTGATTACATCAACTCAAAATCTGTACTTAATACCCACAAAATATGCCAAAGTGTTATTCAAACTAATTTTTTTTTAAAGAGTAAAAATTGTTTCTCCATGTGGTGTAGGTGGGAAAAATATATTCAAGGTTTCTCATTTTTTTTTCAAACTGTATTTCTATATTTCCTGTTTTTGAATTCAAGGATCCTAAACAATTGTCCAAGTAAATAAGGCATACTTATAAAGATAGAGCAAAATTAATTCAAGCCTCTCTTTGCTACTCTGTAAAACAGACTATGATGTCTAAAAATTGTTATTGAAAACCTTCTCTGGAGAAATGGGTACATTATGGTCATATCTTTATGCTTAAGATAATATACTAAATTCAGGTAAATTTTAATAAAATAGTATGCTTGCAAAAGTCTCAGGTATATATATTTTCCATACTATGGAGCAATTCTGATGACTGTCTAGATTACTTTTCTGTTAAGTGTGAGCTTATGTTGATGTGGGCTATGGGTGGGAGGCTCTTTGTCTCTTCAGAGATAACCTAAACTATCTGTGACTTGTGAGTGTGGGATGATAAAAGGCTACAGTCCCATGGCAAGGACTCCAGTCCCAGAAACAGTTTAACAATGCAAGGTCTATAAACTTTGAGTATTCAGGGGAAATGCAAACCAAATATGCTAAAAGCTTACCTAGAATACCTAAGGTCCATGCTAAAAACTTACCTAAGATGTGGAAGATATATATGCTAATTCAAGCCTATTGAGAACGGAAACAAAAGGACCCTTTGGCCTTTCTTCTCTGTATAAAAGGAACTCAAAAATCTTGTTCCAGGCTTTGGGTTGAAACAGAAAGCTCCAGAGTCCGGCCAGCCATCAATAAACCATTTTTCCTCCTCAAAATCATTCCTGAGTCCTGGCCTCTCTAAACGCAAATAATTGAACCTCTCTCAAATTCTACAACATATTTGGCAACTCTGGTAAGACAGCAAATGAAAGCCAGAGACGGTAGTAGCATTTTGCTGTCCCTTCCAAATCCCTGAGGAAGCCGGGAGGACTCGGGTGAACTCCAAATCTGGGCACCCCTGGATTAAATTTAATCCAGAAAAGATGTGGATTCCACCAGAGTCTTCCCAACAAAAATCAAGGGCAATGGAAGGTCTGAAGAGAAAGATCCTGGGAACAAAAAAGAACTCTGAACATGGAAGAAGGTAAGATTCCCCGGGTGAGCACAGTCTAGAAAGCCCTAGCTTTACCTGCTAGGAAAGGGAGGCTGATCACCTTCTGAGAGAACCCTGGTAGCCCCAGAAAATTGGGGGGAAGCCATTCTCTCCAGGCCTGGGAAAAGGAGAAAAACCGGGGAAAAGCCCTGGTGTTTTAGGTTTGTCTAACTGCATGCTAAAAGCTGGTACTGGTCTTACATCCACTGAAGGAATGGAGTCTTGATTTTAATAGGAAGGGTTGTTTATAGGTTCAAGTCCTAATGTCCTGGAGAAAAACCGGGAAAAAGCCCTGGTGTTTTGGGTTTGTCTAACTGCATGTTAGAATCTGGTGCTAGTCTTATATCCACTAAAGGAGTGGAGGCTTGATTTTAATAGGAAGGGTTGTTTATAGGTTTGAGTCCTAATGTCCTGGAAACTGGTCTGGATTAAAAAAAAAAAAAAAACCTTGGTTACGGGAAAATGGATTGGCTTTTCTAGTGGAGCTTGGTCTGGGTGTAAAGTTAAACAGTGGAAAAAGTCTAGCTGAAATCTTTTGTTGTGCTAAATTGTGAATTAATTCACTTTATAGCAAATGTTAAGTGTTCTGAGGTTTGTGATGGCTGTGGGGGCAGCCATGCTGAAAAAATATATATAGAATTTGTGGGTCAGATTAGTAACCTTTGTGCTTCTGTGTCAGCTCATTGCTAGTGTTGGAGTTGTGTGGTTATGTAAAGTAGAATTCTGTTGAGGTGGAACCCTCCCTTGCCATTGGCAAAGGGGTGAAATGATTATGGGGCAAAACTGAGGAGTCTGGATGTTTGTGGAGTCTAGATGTTTGTGCATCCTCTGCTGTCTTGTCTCTGGTCTGCCCCTTTGCCGGTGCTTGGAGGCCATCTGTGTCATTGCCACACACCCAAGTTTGTTGGGGCTGCCCCAGTCAGGGTGGCTGGGTCCCTGGGAGAGTTGCCAAATTTGAGTAGGTTCTGTCTGCCCATTTTGGCTGAAAGCTGGAAAGGGGGGAGCAGTCTTGCCCCTTTCCAGTGAGTCCACACCTTCTCTTCATAAGCCGCATTCCTCTTTGATTGTTGTGCACCCAACTGCCTGGAAGGGGGTGAAGTGAAGGGGGTGAAAAGCAGAATCAGAATAAATGCAGTGAAGTTCCCTCCATAGGGTGTCAAAGTCAAAATACATTTGCATTCTGCCCAGGTTCTATTGTAGTAACTTTAAGTAAGAGAATGTGTTCTGTGAAAGTAAAATTTGTCTTAAAGGTATAAATAATTATGAAAGTTTAACAAAGCATTGTTTAAATTAAGGTATTTAAATGGCTAATTGCAGAAAGTCATTATTAAACAAAAACTGAATTGATAATAATAATAATAAAAGGTAATTTTATAACAAGAAAACTTTTCTTCAGCAGCCAGCCTCCCCTGCCAACTTGCTTCCAAAAAAACTTGTTTCTGGTATTACATGCTACTAAGTATTTAAAGAGGAGAAAAGTTCATTATTTTAATAAGCTTGTTTAGTATTAATGGCAATTATATGTTGTAAGAAGTTTGCCTGGTAACTCATATAGAGTTATATAGTCATATAGAAATCTGATTATAGAAACAATTGGGAAAAGTCTTCCTCTTTGCAAGAGCTTTAAAGGCAAGACTAGGTGTGGCAGATTAAATTTATCTACTAGGCTAGGGAATTAAAAATCAGTTTGCCCGGTAATTTCCCAATTTAAACCTTTTGTCAGCCATAAAATGTAAAAAAAACAAAGATTAGGTTAGTTTTCACAAAAAGTTAATTGGTGTAACCTGGTGGCCTGCTGCCTCAGTCTCCCACTCCCGGGTTGGACAGTAGTAGAGGAAACCAGAGCTTAGGCCAGTCCTATGGGCAGTGAAAGGATGCCCAAGAAGGAGCTAGGTTGGTGCCGTTTCAGCACTAAATTCTATTCCTTATTTAACAAAGGGGAGCAGGTAAAAACTAAAATAGTTAGAATGTTATAGAGGAAGCAGTTAAATCATAAACTTTTGCATGGGAAAGTTACATCTTAGATAACCTCTAACTTCTGAAGTATCCAATCTATAAAGAAACAGAGGAAGAGCTTGTGTCCTAGGCTTAAGGGTATAAATTGTGTCATTTTTCTTTGTCTGGGACGCCAGCCTTATCTGGCTCTGCAACCCTTCTTGCAAGATTGAGAATAAATTCTTTTCTTCTCCACAATCTGGTGAACCTTATTTTCTTCCAGAAGATTTCTTTCCAACAAAATAAAGGTAATTAGTGGCTCTATTAACAAATTTCAGTAGGTAAAGAAAAGTCCATAAAAACTATGGAGAGATCTTTCCTGGATTATGATTAAACAAATTAAGTAATTGTGTAATGTGTTTTAAAACCTGATAGCCAGTATGCTTTTAAATTATTCATTTTCATAACTTAAACAAAGAAGTTTTTAACTTCCTGTAAGAAAAAAAGAGAACATTCCTTGCATAAACTATTATGGTTTCAATTTTATTTAACTTAAGTGTAATCTCCCATAGTTAATTTATAAACTAAATTAACATATGCATGAAATCTTTACAGTAATAAAAAATATAAGTTCACATTAGTGAAATTAGGCTAAAGGAAAAAGATTGTAGATATGCTCTCTTAAATAAATGGAGTAAATTTCTTTGGTAATTGTAATTTAATAAGTTTATTTAAACATGAGGTGGCTAGTCAATGTGGTTATAGTCAATTATAAAGAGTTTGTAAAACATCTTCCAAACTGAAAATGTTTAAATAGTTCTAGTTCTAGAAGTGATTGTTAACTAAAAACTTAGATTGGTATTAGTAGCAAAAATAACTTCATGATAATAAAACCTGTCTGAAGGCCACTGCAAGGTACATATTTAAGTAAATGGTAATAAAAAATTGTCTTGATTCTATTGGAAATGTTCTGTTTTCATTTTAACAATGAAAAATAATTTTTCCCCCCTCTATTACTAAAGTAAAGTACCTACTGTTATCTTTATGGTAAAATTGTGTAAGTAAACAGTCATTTGATATATGATGTGTTGCATTAAATTGTTTAAAATATATATATAAAAACAAAGAATAAACTTTAACATTATCAAACTCTTGTGCATTCAAACCAGGCCTTGTATACATTGCATTTTGCCTCTCTGTGTGAGTTATTGGCTAGGCTGGTCACTGACCCCTCAATTAAAATATTTGCTATATCAGCCTCTGGTTCTGCTCCTGAAGTCGATGGAAACTATATTGCAGTTTCAGGCTCCTGCTGCAGCCAATGATGACTCAGTACAGCCAAGTGTACAGTGGACATCGCCTCCAGACTGGCACTGTTCCATAGTGCCAGAGAGCACTATGCACCAGGCTAGTAGAATACTGGAAAATCTCTCTAGGATCAACAATGCTGCGACTTGCTCACTGTGTGAAGAACATGCTAAGTGGAGCCATGATACCAGGATACTGTAAGTAAAACCTAAACACAATTGGCATTATGGCCTGCTCTCATGGAGAGATAACATGTAAAGTATTACAAACCTGAAACTTAAAACTAATAATTGCAACTCTGAATCCTTATGCATTAAGTAATACATTAGTTAATATTAAGTGCTGTACTTTTATCTTGTACTAAATATATGCCTAATAATTATAACGTTATCTTTTCTATTTTGGATCAAGTCTGAGAGTATATTGGACATGTTAAATTCCTAGTAAATTCATTTTCTAAACAGTTAATAAACATGTCTATAGAATAAGGTGGCAGTCTCAGCCAGGCTCAGTCAATTTATTATATTCTGCTATACTCTACTGTGTAGCAAAGGTGAGGCTTTTGCTTGCTGATGGTGAGTCACCTATTAAACAAGTCAAAATTGCTGGAAATTGTACAATTAAAACCAAGGTGTAAAAAACCTGTATTCTGTATTCTGATCACTCCCACAGCTTGAAAACTAAGAGAATTTCCAACTTAGTGTTCTAATCCTGAATGAAGCCAGTTGCCCAAGGAATGCCAGTTCACCAGGAGCATCTGATGGAGTGAATGAGTGTCAGTCATTGAACAGCTTGGAATGTGTCTTCAGACAAAGCTAAGTGTCTGTTGCAATTTCTCTTTAAAGATAAATAACTTATGAATATATATGCTGTTCCCACCAGCTTTTAAGAAGGAGTGCCATCTTTATAGGCACCTAACCTTGTCTACCTCTGTAATCCAATGTCCTCTTTTAAAAATGGGTATTCCAAAATTTTAATTAAGTTTGTTTCTTTCAGAGTGAACATCTTATTAACCATATAAAAACTTCATCCAACTTCATACAGAATGCCAGATCCATCTTCCTCCAGTTAAAATAAAATAAGAAGTTTATACCTTGTTAGGCAATGACTACAGCCCATGGCCAGCAGGAAGCAGTTACAGAAAAAGATCATCTCCCTTCAGCATCCCTTTTAGATTAAAGGTGTAAACTCTTTAAGAGTAAAACAAAATTAATAGATGGATCTGGAACCTGACAAGAAATCCATGTGAGTGCCAGTGGCCCCAGGATGTCTGCGGGAGGCCCCTGCCCCAGGATTCTGCTGTCCAGAATAAACTTCTAAACTTCTAAAAACAGTCCTGGATGTTACACTAAAGGTTGATGGATCCACCTCATAGCTCCAATAATAATTATGCCAAAGCTTAGCAAGTTAAACTTTGGCAAAGGGGGGAAATGATGTGGGCTATGGGTGGGAGGCTCTTTGTCTCTTCAGAGATAACCTAAACTATCTGTGACTTGTGAGTGTGGGATGATAAAAGGCTGCAGTCCCATGGCAAGGACTCCAGTCCCAGGAAACAGTTTAACAATGCAAGGTCTATAAACTTTGAGTATTCAGGGGAAATGCAAACCAAATATTTTAAGAGCTTACCTAGAATACCTAAGGTCCATGCTAAAAGCTGTGCAAGATATATATGCTAATTCAAGCCTATTGAGAACTGAAACAAAAGGACCCTTTGGCCTTTCCTCTCTGTATAAAAGGAACTCAAAAATCTTGTCCCGGGCTTGGGATTGAAACAGAAAGCTCCCGAGTCCAGCTGACCGTCAATAAACCATTTTTCCTTCTCAAAATTATTCCTGAGTCCTGGCCTCTCTATACGCAAATAATTGAACCTCTCTCAAATTCTACAACAATGTGACAATCTGATTTTAATGATTTAATCATGTTTTACTGGTCTATATCTTACTCAATAGGTGTCAAATTCTGTGGACCAAGGAAAATTTTAAATATAAGAGAATATATATTCAGTTCACCACTTTTAGATAACTTCTTATAGAAGTTACTTAGTGAAAAATTTTCACTAAAACATGAAGAGAAATAATATTGACATACCATCAGGATAAAACATAGCCTGAGAAAACATGGTGCTAATTCTGCCCTTTTCCCCACTTCTACAAACTCCAAATCAGAAACGTGTATATGGTTCCAAAAAGGACACAACACCTACAGTACTGTGAAATTAAGTTAAAGATCTGGTGATCTTTTTGAACTCGTACTGCAAATTTGGAAAACTGAAGCTTCTCTTCTTTGATTTAATAGTTCAAAAGGTTTTATCACTAGAATTCAGTGTTTCTTAATCTTTACTATGCATTAGATAAATCTGGAAAGTTTTTAAAAAATCTGTATGACCATACTGCAAAAAAAAAAGTAGTTCAATCGGAATATCTGGAGATGATAGCCAATATCAACATTTTTCTAAAACTCCCTGGGTGATTCTAATGTGTGGTCCAATTTGAGAACTGATGCTGTCAGTAGGATACCTAGAACCATGGCAAGAATTCACCTTCTGTGACAGAGATAATTGGGACAGACTAGTTGGAAAAAACATACATAATTGGAAGGTTAAGTTCTTGAAAGTTTAGTAATTGGACAGTTAAGAATTGGACAGAATTTGATAAAAATTTGGTTGTGTTTTCTCTTATTTATCAGGTCTTGGTTCTTTCCATATCAAGCAGTGATTGATTATATGCTTGATACTCTGTATAAAAACACCATAGACATAGAGTTCTTTTCCTCTGTTAGGAAGATAGAGATGACGAGATATTGTCCAGGTTACATGAGATCATAAAATTAAACATATTTAATATAATGCTGGCAAATAGTAGAAGTACAATGAACACTGATAAGTCCTACTGCAAGTGTTAGCATTATAGGAATTCTGAAGTATACATTTGAGAGTCCATAGATCAAGGCTAATAGTAGCTGCCATAGGAAGCAGAGTTAAGAAGAAAGTACCAACTGATACTGAAATTATAAAAATGTAGATAGTTAGCAAATATGCCAAACATATATATGTAAAATTATCCTTTATCATTTTGGCTTCCTTTTCCCTAATTTCCTGATTATTATTAGGCTTTTTAAAAATCATCTATAGATGTTTTTTGCTTCTTTTTGAAAGAACTAAAATGACTGTCTTCAAACATTTTAATTAAGGATTAATCTACAGTTCATACAATTTGCATGCATCCATACATGTAATATGTGTGTGTATGTTTATATATATATACACTCACACACATAATATTACAGGCAAGGGAATATTAAGAAACAAGAAAAGAAAACATTGCACAACTCCAGACATGGTTGCAGGCATGCTGCAGGGTGAGATCCTATATATATTTTTATTTCTCTTGTTTTATTTCTCTTTTTTCCTATAGTTAACAAGTGTATTAAGAAGATAGATACAGGAGCATTTCACAGTGAGAGTATAATCAAGTTTTGAGGTGTTTTTATTTCTTCACTAAATTCAATGGATTGGCATAAGCAATGGGAATTTATTAGCTTATAATTTTGAGACTAAGAGAAGTTCAAAACTGAGGCATCAACAAGGCAATTCTTTCCCCAAGAAGTCTGTAGCATTCAGGGCCTGGCTGCAGGCAATCCTTGGTCCTTCGCTTTTCTGTCACATGGAAATGTACATAGCAGCCTGGCTTCTCTTTTCTTTTCTGGGATCTGTTGACTTCCAGCTTCAGGCTGGTCCCTGTAGCTTCTCTCTGTGACCTTTAGTAATAGGATTAAGACCCATTTTGATTCAGGTGGGCCATATATTAACTGAAATAAGTTCTTCAAACTATCTATTTAGAATGGTTTCACACACACAAGAAATGGATTAAGTTTAAGACCGTGTTTTCTGGGGTACATAGCTCCAAGCCACCACAGGAGGTATGAAGACAAGTTAAGTCCACAATCGTAGCATAGCATGGCACTTGCTATGTTGTGGAAGTGGAGAGATTCAATAATTGCAAAATGAAGGCCAGGACTCAGTAATAATTTTGGGAAGGAAACATCTATTATGACCATCCAGGCTCAGGAACTCTTGTTCAAAACCCCGAGCCCCAAATAAGATTTTTGGGTTCTTTTTATACCGAGAATGTAGGAGTGAAGAGTTAAATGGTGCTTTGAGTTGTAGATAAGCTTGAGTTAACACATATTTCTCACATTCCAGGTAGGCTTGAATTAACATATTTAGTTTGCATCCTTCCTGAATTTTCATAGTCTATAGAGTCTATATTACTTAATTGGCTTTTGTGACTGGAGTGGTTGGCATTGTTACAAAGGGTAGAGCTGCAGTTCTTATTGTCTGATACACACAGCTCAGGTTCTTCATGAAGAGACACACAGTCCCCCACCTGCAGCCTATATCATTCCCCCCTTAATGCCCGCTTAACTTGCTAAGCTTTGGTATTGCTATTGTTGGAGTTATAAGGTAGGCGGCTGTTTGTTGATTGATTGATTATTCTACTTATCAATATCTCAGTGAGGGTTCAAAGACAAAGCCCCTGGGCAATATCTGGGACTCTTTTCTGTTTCCAGAAGAATTTCTCATCCTGGACAGCAGAATCCTGGGGGGTGGGGGCCTCCCAGTAGCCATCCTAGGGGTTACTGGTGCTTACATGAATTTCTTGCCAGGCTTCAGATCCATTTATTAAGTTTTATCTTCTCTTTAGAGAGTGTACACCTTTAATCTTAAAGGGGTGCTGAAGGGAGATGATCTTTTTTTCTGTAGCTACTGCCTGCTGGCCATGGACTGTAATCCCTACCTGACAAGGTGTAAAAACTTTATTTTATTTTGACTGGAGAAAGATGGATCTGGCATTCTTTATGAAGCTGGATGAAGTGTTCACATGGCTAATAAGATGCCCAATCTGAAAGAAACGAATTTAATTAGAATTTTGGAATACATGAAAAAGTTAGGTGCCTGCAAACATGGCACCTTTTTTAAAAGTTGGTGGGGAGCAATATATATATATATGTATGTATGTATTTAAGTTATTTTATGTTCTTGAGAGAACCCCCAGAGAGAAACTGTAATAGATAACAATTTAGGTATTAAGCTTTATTTTGAAGATGCATTTCAGGTTGTTCAATAATTGGCATTCATGTGTTTTGTTAGGTGATTCTGGTGAACTGGCACTTTCATGGGCAGCTGGTTTCATCCAGGTTTAGTTCACCAAGTTGGAAATTATTTTAGCTTTAATAGCTGTGGGAGTGATCAGAACTAGAGAGTAGAGGTTTTTTGTTTTTGGCTTTTGTTTTTCACATTTTGGCTTTAATTGAATAACTGTTGGCAATTTTTGATTGTTCAGTAGGTGACTTACTGTTAGTCAGCAAGCCTCATTTTTGCCACACAGCAGAGTGAGCATGAAGGACAAGGAAAGCATATTTAGAGTTTGTGTAAATATTAGCCCATTTTCCAGCTGTTAGTTTTAATTTTGGGTAAGGGCAATTAGCTCTGTTTTTTGGGTGGAAGTTTCAAGTGGAAGAGCTTTGGCCTCTATGGTTTTCAAATTGAGAAACCATTGCAGGGGTTGCTTTTTGGAAAAAAAAAATTTAAATAAAACTGCTTTCATTTGTGAACCATTTAATGTTTGGGTTTACAAGAGGCTCATTTTTAAAATTTGGCCTGCTTGAGCAGTTCTGGTTAAGGCTTTTGAGGCAGGACTGGAGAAGGGGTTCCTCAGGATTTGACTTTGGGCCCTCTACCAGTGGTAGGGTGGCTGGGTTAAGAGTTTGACATACCCTTATTTGCATTTTGGGGGGTTTTAGTAATTGAGTCTTGTATTAATGAACTGGTTACCTGTAAGCCACTGATGGTTCCTGGCTTTAAGTACATCCTTCACCTGGTATGGGGTGAAGACTGTGAGAGGCTGCCCCCCAAGTCAGTTTGGTGGCTTTTTATATTAAAAGGGCCATTGGCTCCACTGCTGTCAGGCAAGATGGCTATTTTTATTTTATAGACATGTTTATTATTTACTCAGAAAATGAAGTTTACCAGAACTTTTAACATGTTTAATGTACTTTTATACATGATTTAGAATATAAAAGTTAAAACTACAATTATCAGGCATATATTTAGAACAGGATAAAGTTTCAGTACTTAATATTAATTAATGTATTATTTAATGCATAATTTTTTTGGAGCTGCAATTAGTAGTTTTAAGTTTCAGGTTTGCAATACTTTACATGTTATCTCTCCATGGGAGCAGACCATAATGCCAATTGTGTTATAAGTTCAACTTACGGTATCCTGGTATTTCTTGCTCCACTTTGTATGTTCTTCACAGAAGCTCCAGCATCATTGATCCTAGAGAGAAACTAGGGAGTAGATCTTATCAGCCTGGTGCATAGGGCTCTCTGGCACTATGAAACAGTGCCAATTGGGAGATGATTTTTATTGTGCATTTAGTTGTGCTTAACCACTGTTGACTGCTGCAGGAACTCAAAACTGCAAAGTACTTTTCATCCACTTCAGGAGCATGACCAGAGATGCAGTAGATATTTCATTATTTCAGGGATCAGTGACCTAACTAGCCAATAACTCATATGAAGAGGCAACCTGTAATGTATTCAAGGCCTGTTTTGAATGCAAAAGAGAGTTTGACAATGCTGAAGCTCATCTCTTGATTTTTATATACTTTTTAAACATTTTCAATGTAATGTGTTACATATTAAATGAACTTAACTTTTCAGTACTTTGCTTTTTATTTTTACATTTTTATCATGAAGATGTTCATTAGCAAGTATTTTACTTTAGCAGTAGAAGTAAAACTATATTTCACTGTTAAAATGAAAATGGAAGATTCCCAAATGGAAATAAGGTAACTTTTCATTACCACCACTTGAATTTTCACAATGAGGTTGACGTTACACAGCTTTTGTTGCTATGAAGATACTTCTTGCCATCAATATTAATCCAGGTTTTTAGTTAATAATGGCCCTTTAGAATTAGAGCCATTTAAATACTTCAGTTTGGAAGATACTTTTACAAACTTTTTACAATTGATCACAACTGGTAAATTTACCTTAGATTACAAAGAGTAACCAATGGAATTTACTTTATGCATTTGAGAGCAGCCCTATATTTAACTTAATTTCATTAAACACTAATTTACAACTTTTATTATTTTAAAGATTCCATACATATAATGTTAATTTATTAATCTGGTACTCCATAAATCAAAGAAATAACATGCAAGTTAAATAAGTTGAAGTTGTTATTGTTTAAACAAAGAATGTCATTTTCTTTTTCATTACAGGGGCTTAAAACATTTTGTTTTTGATAATTTTAAAACTGTGAATAATTTTAAAGTATACTGACATTTAGGCTTTGGAATATGAAGAATTACTTAATTTGTTACAATTATAATTTAATAAGAATTTTTATAGCTTTTCCAATAGTTTTTATATTCAGATTTTTACATGATTTTTTATACCACTTTACTTAATTTGGGTTTTAGGAATATTTATTACTTATATAACTGCATATTTAATTTTAACAATTTGAGCAAATAGACAGACATGAATAGTTTGATACAGAAACACCACTTAGTTATTTAAAACTTTTTTTTCTTTTTTTAAAACAAGTTTAACTGTGTGAAACAACATTTGAAAGATTTTTCTGAAGGCTTTCTTTTGTTGGTTTTTTGAGATTAGGGTTCATGATTTCCCCCCTTTGTGGCTCCATTTAATTAATGACTTATAGTCAAAATGTATCTAATGCTATGATACATTTTTTTTTTGCTTCCTAACTTTGTATTTTACTTTGACTTTAGCAGACTTTGGATGAGCAAAACTAATTCAATGTATATTCAGTGAGGCTATTGAACCCTCAGGGAAATTGGTTTTTCTCATGAATTGCCATTTTTAGGAATCCTGATAGTAAAGGCAGGAGGCCTTCTTCACTTCCCAGTCCTTGGAGATAAAAAGACTCCAGCAGCTTCTGAACTGGGAGAGTGGATGTTCAACGCTAAGGGTCAAGAATTCTACTAGGCAGCAATTTAGTTCATACTTGGTGCCATGAGAGAAAGCAGGGTTACTAATACCAATAGGACAGGAGACAGCGATATCTCAAGTTTGCTTTCCCCTGAGCTATAGGGGCAGAAACTGTTATGAAATAACCATAAGCAAAGGCAAGGGGAGAGGCTGGGCTTGAAGTGACCATAAAGAAGGTAAGGTCAGTTTAGAATTTACACTTACAATAATAGTTTCAGGCTAAATCCACCCAGTTATAATTTCAGTTATTATCTTTTTGCTGTTTTATAATATAAATGCATCTATAAGTGATCTTAACTTTCAGTCACAATTTCTAGTAAGCTTTTACTTTAAAGTGAATTGTGTACCTTTATTAACTAAGCCACAAGAATTTTATTAGTAACAACTTGGTGAAGTTTTCCTGCTTTTGTAGTAACTGAATAAATTTTATTCACTAGTTATGCATTCAATTTACCAGCAAGACAGTATTGGCATTTGAAGATTTATTTCTAGGTTGCTCTTTTACTGTTATTCAACAGGGGAACTCCAGATCTGATTTCCTAGGCACAGGCAAACTCACAAAGTCAAACACAGATTTTAAAATTGAACACAAAGTTAACCACAGATTAAAACAGAAGAATTTATACCTTTAGCATTTCCAGGGCATTGAGAGATAGGCTGACTAAATTTAGCATAGAATTGCCAAGCTGAACTGTTTTTTTCCTGCAGTTTTTTATGATTTTAATGTTTACTTTCTAGTTAAACCATTAAAAGGACCATTAAGTGATCAGAGATTTATTGTTTTAGGCAATAGTTGTGTGTTTTGTTTTTTTTTTTTTTTGGTTTGTTTTTTTTTTGCTAGACAAAGTCACTTTACCAGTTTTATAGTTTTTAAACATTTAACACAGACATGCAAGGAGAAATTTAGTAGTAAAACATGGGCTGAGGTTAATTATGCAAAGGTATTCTGGCTTGTGACACCCTGGGAAAGGAATTTTCATTGCATTCATTCTGGCTCTGCTCAGCACTTTTCCACCCCCCCTCCCTCCCCACCCAGGCAGCTGGGTGTTCTTAGACAAGAATGCAGTTTACAATGGCTTGGACTCACTGGGAGGGTTAAGCCCTTGGTTTTCTGCCTTTGCCATGCATCCCCTTAGGGGAGGAGGTAGGAGAAGGTAATGGCAGGCAAATTCCAGGCTACTAAAATGGCTTGAAGAAGCTTCCCAGGCTCGACACTTTCCTTGGGGACCTCTATTTTGGTAGGGCCATGATTTAAGCTACTGTTCTATCAGCCTTCCTGACTGGGGCCAGTTTTAATAAACTTGGGTGTGTGGCATGGACACATATGACTTCTGAGCCCTGGCAAATGGGATTGATTCAGAGGCAAGAGAACAGAGCACATGCATGTTCAGACTCTGCTGTTTGCTATATAAACTACAATTATTTTACTCCTTTGCCAATGGCAAGGGAGGGCTCCAGCTTAACCAAAGTTCACTGTTTCACACAATTACACCATTTAACATTATCATATGGAGGCATGAAAACATACACCAGCATTGAATAGACACAGATAGAAGCACAAAGCCCATCAATCTGGCTCATAATTCTCATCCCTCTGGCATGGCTGTCCCTGAGCAACTATTGCAACTTTAGCAAGAGGGAACTTCCAACATCAAACTCTGAACAGAACATTCTGCTTACCCTTGCTTTTTTACAAAGCAAGCTTATTTGCAATCCAGCACCAAAACAAAGACTTATTTCTGGCTAAACCTTTTCCATTGTTTAATCTTATACTCAGATCAAGCCTTACTACAAAAACCAATTCATTTTCCTGTAATCAAGATTTTCCAAACCCATACCAATTTTCAGGATGCATTAAGACTTAAACCCACCAATGTCCTTTTCTACTATAATCAAACCTTCACTATTTTAGTGAAGGCAGGGGCAGAATCAGATGCTAACATGCCGTTAGCTAAACTTAAACATCAGGCTTTTTTTTCTTTCATTTCAGACCTGGAGAAGATGGCTTCCCCCTGAATTTTGGAGGTACTGGAGTCCTCTTGGGATTGATCGGACTCCCCTTCTAACATTTAACATTAGGTTTTCTTGACACTATGTCCCCCTGGGGGAGTCTTACTTTTTTTTCCCCCCCCCCATGTTTAGAGTCTTCATTCCCAGAATTTTCTTAGACCTTCTGTTGCATCCGATTCTTCTCAGATGGGTTCCAGGGGAGCCCACATCCACTTTCTGGACTGAAGGGAGTCCAGAGGCACCCTGATTTGGTGTTATCTGAGCCCTCCCGGCTTCCTTGGAGACCCAGAAGGGGTAGTGAAGTGCTATCTTCTCTGGCTTTTGCTGCATTCCGGATGATCCCCAAAAAACATTGTGGAAGCAGAGAGATTCAATAATCACATATGGAAGTTCAGGACTCAGTAATAATTTTGGGAAGGAAACATTTACTAATGACCGGCCAGGCTTGGGAACTCTTGTTGAAAACCCCAAACCCCAAATAAGATTTTTGGGTTCTTTTTATTCCAAGAATGTAGGAGTGAAGAGTCAAATGGTGCTTTGTTTGAGTGTTAGATAAGTTTGAGTTAGCACATATTTCCCACATTCCAGGTAGGCTTGAATTAACATATTTAGTTTGCATCCTTCCTGAATATTCAAAGTTTATAGAGCTTATATTACTTAATTGGCTTTCCAGAACTGGAGTGGTTGGCATGTTTATGAAGGGCAGAATTGCAGTTCTTATTGTCTGATACACACAGCCCAGGTTATTCATGAAGAGATGCACAGCACCCCACCCATAGCCCATATCAGCTATGATAGCAAGTTATATATCTCAAACTCTTTTTTACTAATAAAATGCTTATTTTAGGACCTTTCTGTCAGTCATTTGAGAGCTTACAATAACTCAATCATATGACTTTGAAAAAAGATTTAAAAACCTTCAAAGCATAGGGAAACTATTAATGGAACATTCATCTCTAGAACAATGTATTATGATCCGAATATAGGTATAATACTCTGGTGGCTTGAAGTTATGTATCTTTGATCAAGAGATTGGAGCAGAAGTAAAGTGATACTAGTTCTTGCCTAAGCTTCACAAGATTTTTTGTGAGTGTTGCCATTTCAGTTTTGCATTCCTACTCTCATCTTGAGGACATGCTTCAGCTAGTCTGTATCCTCCTAGGCATTCATGGTTCAGAGCTAAGTTTTGCCAACTTCCCAGCTTAGGTCAGCTAAAGAGAAGAGCTTATTTTTCCCTGAAGAAGTTTATTTTCCAATTGTTATAAATGTCCTCTCTAGTAATGTTTGTGGCTTTGATAACTGTAGCCAAGTTATTTGTTCAATTAAAAGTGCACAATTCTGACACATGTGGACACAACTATTAATAAGAAGCTGGTACTTATATATGCAAGCCAACCTAACCAAAAAAGTTTGAGAAGTTTGATCTACCTCTCTGCTTACAGGAAGGAATATCATCAGCTTTCTTCATTTGAAAGTAACTGCCCCAAATACACACACACACACAAAAGATAAATCAGTAATATTTGGAAAGTTCTACTACCAGCAGAGATTTGGTATTACAGCTCCCTGCATCTTCAGATCATGCATAAATCAGATATGCTTTGTAGATGAGTGTTTCATCTTTAGCTGGGTTTTCAGGCAGTTTTTCAAAGAAATACAGCTCTTTATAATCCCTGTGTAAACATCATTATCTTTTTGAATGATGGGAAGACCTTTACCCCTTCATGATGCACCAAAGGAAAACAAATGTTTAAACTTCCTACCTAAGGCAATAATTGCTCCCTGCAAAGTGTCAAGTCATTTGTGAGCTGTTTCACATGGTAGCCACCATTACAGAGTTGTTTTACAATTCTGTGAAAATTCTAGACATCATGTTTCATAATCCTGTTCAATTGTCCACTAAAGCAGATTTCTTATATTGATATAAAATTCGTATTAAAACATTTTTTTTTCTTATTTAAAGAAAATTTTCACAGTGTGTTAGTTTCGCCCTCATATTATGGTATGCCATGGTAAAATGTGTGTGTGTGTGATACAGCACTGGATACTTATTTTAATAGGAAATGGTAATATTCTTCCTATTTATTTTTCTTTGGTAATTACAACTATATAGAACAGCGACAAAAAACTGCAACTAACCAAAAATGACTTCTGAGCAACTAGAAGACAATTGAATTCCACAGGTATGTATTGAATGCCCACTATTTGCTAAGTACTGTTGTAGGCCCAGGAAATACAGCAAAAAATAGAATGAAGTCTCACCTTTCTTTGAAGGTACATTCCATTGTACATGCACTTAGTTTGTAATCATTTTATTGTTAATTAAATTCCTTATTCAACAAGGACTAATTTAATACTGACTCTGAAGTAGGCCCTTTAGATATTAGAGTAAGCATAAAGAGATTTTTCAGTACTTGTGTACGTGAAGCATATTAATTTGGGGATTTGGGGGGAAAGAAAAAGCAAACAAACATTTAGGCAAGACAATACAGATTATGATCAGTGCTATGAAGGACTCTTTCAGGGAGAGGATGAAGAGAGTAATTGCAAGAGGCCATGTACAGAATGAACTGTGATGTCGCCACTAAAGGAATGTCATTCTAGTTAAGAAGTGAAGGATGAGAAGTAACAGGCCATCCAATGACTTGGAAAAAATTCAGATTATAAAAGACAAATTGTCTATAAGCATGTGAAAATATGTTCAAACAATAGCAATCAAGGAAGTGCATATTAAGCAACAATTAGATAAAATTTTACATATTAGATTGGCAAACATTTTAAAGACTGATAAAAGTGCTTGAGGAAGTTGTGGAAAATTGGAGATCAATTAGGAAATATTTACTAAAAATATAAAAACGATGTATTTTGTGATGCAACTGTTTTCTTTCAGTATACTTTAGAAACATCCATACACATGTCCACTGATAGTGCTGCAGTCTAATAGGGTCCAGTTGCTAATGGCTCACAGAACCCATAATGACAATGTTTACAAATATACAACATATTGCAGAAAAAGGATACAATACAGCAATAACATTAAAATAAGGGTATGCATCATAACGATGTTTGATGGGATAAAAGAAGTACACCATCAAGGGAGAGAGAAATGAAGGGGAATGGTTAGAGGAACAGGGAGGAAAGTAGAGTAATGCCCAGAGGAAAATAGTCCAGGAATGACCTTGAGAGCAGTGTTAAGAAATATTTTTTTTATCCTAGAGAAAATGTAGAATTATTAACTTTTAAAATTGTTATTATAGAAAATATTGGTTTAAAGAAAAACCATGCAAAAAATAGATTCCCACATAGCCCCCTCACACATGTTGTTTTCCCTAGTATTTTCATTTTGCTTTAGTTTGGTACCATTGTTACAGTTGATGAAACAATACTATTATAATTATACTATTTACTATACTTCATAGTTTACATTTGCATCAACTCTTTGGTTTGTAAAGTCCTAAAGTTTTGTTTTAACTTTTTTCATGTGTTAACATACATACAACGTAAAATTTCTCCCTTTTAATTGCTTTCAAATATACAATTCAGTGATATCAATTACATTAAAATTATTGTGCTACCATTACCAACCACCATTTATTACTAAAACTTTTCCATCACCCCAACCAGAAACTCTGTGCCAATTAAGCATTAATTCCCTATTCCTCACCCTCAACCTAGTCACTAGGAATCTGTATTCTAGTTTCTAAATCTATGAACTTGTTTATTTAAATTATTTGCTATCTTTGAGATTGTACAATATTTGTCCTTTTGTGTATGGCTTATTTCACTCAACATGATGTACTTAAGGTTTATGAATTTTTTTCCATGCATCAGAAAGTCACTCCTTTTTACAGCTGAATAATATTTTATTGTATGTATACACCACAATTTCTTTATCATTTAATATATTGATGGACTTTTGGGATACTTTCAATTTTTTAGCCATGAACATTATAAGAAGAACACAGAAATAATAAGATTAATTTATCTGGTACCAGAGAGAGGAATACTCCAAGAAGAAATTGGTAATATGATACTGTCTACCTTCCTATTTGGGAAATACTGTACATGCCCTTCTTTTGTAGATTAAAAGGTATCAGTTTTCCACATGGTTAACAGACAAGTTTCTAGAGACAAGTAGAAGAAAGCTTTGAAGCAAGATTTCCAACTTCCTTATTTGAGGCTTTTAGAAATTATTTCAAGTTTCTGAACTTGATCAGAAACTTGTTTACTTATTAATAGAAACAGTTTATTTATTAAGAATAATCAAATTCTTAATAAGTAAACTGATACCTACCACACATATTAGGAAGAGATTTAAATGTAGTAGTTTGTATAAAATGCTGAAAAGTATGCCAAGAATCTAGCAAGATGTTAATAAATATAAAATATCAATATTAATTGTTATTAATAGGAAGATTCATTGGTATTCTCTTATTGGTTGTGTAGTACTAGCTTTTGTAATTTATAGTACACTCTGAGATCATGAATTTCAAATACCTTAGTACTTGAATAAGTACTGAGTCTCAGGTAGTGAGAAATATAAGAAAATAAAATAAAATAAACAAATCAGAAGTCATGGGTATGCTTGAATGACAGAGTGCAGGGAGACTGGTTACCAAACAGCACGTGCAAAGGAACAGCCGCTGAGGTCTGTGGACCTTGTAGATAGAGTATTTCTCCTTTTTGATCAGATTTACTGAACTGAAATTATATTTTAGGGACCACATTTTCATGACTCTTTTCTGCAGCGTAACATTGAATACTTTCCATATTCAAAACTACATGATTTATGCCCATGTATTGTAAATTGTATAAATCAATTAAGGCACTAAGAAAATGCCTTTCCTTGATGTAACACAAATAAGAACTCTTGGTTTAAAACACAAGGAATAAAATTATGTGATCACAATCCTTTCCCTTCACAAATCTGGACATGCCACTGTATTTTATTGGAGATGTTAAACTACAAATAGAATATGTGATGATAACAAGAGATTTCCCATTCAAAAAATTATATACAAGCATACATCATGGCATGTCTATATGAAAGAATTTAACTATTTACCTGTTTGTTTCTTTTCATTAGAGCTTATTGTAGATCTGAACTCCTGTTTTGAAGGAATGAGGCATTTTTCAACTGATAGAAATTTTGCCTTTTTATTTCTTTGAAAATTCAAACTCCTCTGCTTATAATTTTATTTCCCTATTATTATATCATCTCTATCCCCCTTCTCTCTTTTCTCACAATTTATATCGCTCTCCTTTTCTCACATAATTTATATCTCTCTGAGCTTTTCTTTAGTGTTTGGTAAAACTTTTTGGTTGTTTTTTCCTCTAAGATAAGTAATTCAGTTTTATTCAACATTTAAGAATTAAAATCTAGCTTTAGTTTGGCTGTTAGTGCTATTGTGTTTGTATACTTGAAAAATCACATTTTACTCTCTTAGTGTTTAAGTTTCCCAGCTGCTAAAGCAAACAATGGGTTTTTAAACAACAGGAATTTATTGGCTTATGGGTTTGAGGCTCAAAGAAAACCGGAATCAAGTTGTCAGCAAGGCAATGTTTCAGTCTTGAAGTTTGCAGCATCTAGGGCTGCTGCTTGTGACCTTGGTCCTAGGTTTTTCCAATACATGACAATGCACATGGGGCTATCTTCTCCTTTCTTTTCTGGTTCTATTGACTTCTACCTTCTGCCAGCAAACAATGTGTCCTCCCTCTTCCCCCGCCCCGTACAATTTCCTTTGCATAAAGGACTTCAGCCACATTGGGCTAAGGTCCAACTTCATTCAATTTGGGCAGAACTTAACTATTAATAATATCTTCAAGGATCCTACTTAGACCCGGGTTCATACCCACAGGAATAGGGGCAGGACCTGAACATGCCTTCTGTGGGGGACATGATTTAATCCCCAACCCTACGGATTCTTTCTGGTTTCCAGATTGCTACTTTTTCAGCAATTAAATACCCCTTAAAATTTCACTGGTGATGCAAATAAAATTTTTAATGTTCTCTGTTTTACTTTGTAGGTCCCTGTAGTAATTGTTTTATTGCTTTCAGAAGTTGGGGGTATTTGCCTTGAATCCACAGCTTTGTGCTTCTTTCTCTGAGTCTCTTTAATAGCGGTTAAGATTGTAGAATCTGGAAGTGGACTAGGTCGATGTGAATTCTCATTCAACCCCTTGACCATAAGCTACTTATTGTTAAATAAGTTTCTTATCTCTAAAATGGAAAACCTGCCCCATATATTTGCTGTTTGTCTTTTCCTATAAACTGGATTAGTTTTCTTTTGAGGCATACCTAAATATAGCATAATTATATGTTTCTCTTTATAATTAAAATTTTATGCGTGATTCAGGCATAATTTTGCTATGCTTAGCAGCTTTTCCAATTTAACTCTTGCTTACCTGTGAAATAACTATCAATATATTTTAATGATGTATGCATCCAGTTTTTTCATCTGAATCCATTTATGTATATATGGCTAAAAAAGATAGATTTAAATTAATTAACTCTGACATATTAAATATTAATTATATTAATCAATACTTTTCTGAAAAATAATATTTTACTCAATACCTATAAAGTCTCTAGAACAATGCCCAGCCCATATTGTCTGAAATAAATGTTAACTCTCATTATTTATTTGTAATATTAAAACCTGCAGAGTTTTTCATAGGTCTGTATTTGCTTTTATTGTGTGCATTTAAATTTATAGAAGGAGGTGCTTTTTTTACTATAACAGAAGCCAAGTAAGGGTCCTTCAATAATTGTAGAAATCTCCCATGTTTTATTTATTATCAAAGGAAAAAAGAAAGATTTCATTCATTATAGTTTTCAAAATACTTGAGTCGATTATTTGTGTAGAGAGGAGAGAAAGTTCTGAGCAAGTGATGGGTCATGGAATTGCACTTTAATTCGGGCTCAAACTTATTTTGGCTTCCTTAACAGGTTGACTACAGTAAGAACAGGGATGCCTCTTTGAAACACACTTATGGGATGTGCTAAAAGCCTCGCTACTGCTAGCTTCTCCTCCCCAAGTCATCATGGATACTTATTGCCCTGACTAGGTAGTAAGCAGTGTTTTAATATTCTTGCTCCCTACTTTCAAAGACTGTCATTGACTGTCAGGAGACATAATGCAAACCTAGAACTTATTAACGAGTCTCTGCTTATATATGTGTGTTTGTATGTGTGTGTAAGTCTGAGAGAGAGAGAGATAGAGAGAGAGGTCCTATGGGGTTGACTTCAAATGTGTTTGAGGAAGGAAAGGCAACAATGATTCCTTTTCCTTTCCCCCTTTCATAAATTATGGCAATTTTCAGCTGTTGGTCAGCAAATTCTCCATGTGTTCTCTACCAAAATATTTTCTAAGAAACTATTTCAAGCTTCAACTATTTTTTAGGGAATACTCTCTAGATTCTAGTGATGTGACTTGAAAATTCCCCTTTTAAACTTAATGACTCATATATGTAGGGGGGAGAAGAAATTAAATTTGTGAATATAGTAACACCCATGTAGTATAAGTCATATAATTTAGTTTCTTCAGAAGAGCATTGTTTTAACTTAGCAAGAAAGTTAATCAAGACTGGGACAATTTGAAGCTGGATAGACACCTGAAAATGATGTCCTAGAGCTAATCCATTCCTGTGCATGTAAACCTATTGTAGGTGGGACCTTTTGATTAGATCACATAAGCTAAGAATCTTTTGATTAGATCACATAAACTAAGAATCTTTTGATTAGATTATGTCAGTAGAGTGTGACCCAGGTTTTATCTTAATCCTCTTACTGGAGTCCTTTATAAACAGTATGAATATGTAGAAAGACACCCACAGACAAAGAGAAAAACCTCCAGAAATTGAGAGAGAAAGTCCCTGAAGCAAGAAGCTCATATCAAGGGAACATGTAAGTATGGAAAGAAACCCATGGAAGCTGTAGCCAGGAGGCTAAAAGTACTGAGACCCAGAGGAGAAAGAAGCCACTATGCATGTTGTCATTTGTCAGAGGAGTCCAGGATTGTTGGTCTTCTGGGAGAGAGTGTCTCCTGAAGCCTTGATTTGGACATTTTTCTCAGCCTTGTAACTATAAGCTCATAAATTAATAAATTCCCACTGGAAAAGCCAACCCATTTCTGGTACATTGCTTTCAACAGCTTTTAGCAAACTAAAACAGACTATGAAATTATCCAGCATGTATAAAGAATTTAGTATAATACTTTATAAATAATGAGTGTATAATTATGATCTTTATAGTTGTATTAGTTAGGGGTCTCCAGGGAAACAGGACTTGATAGAGAGATATGTAAATGGTATGAGCGTTTTATTGTAATCTTCTCATGTGACTATGGGGATGCACAAGTCCAAATTCCGTAGGGCAGGCTGCACCTGGGAATTCCAATGAAAGTCCTTGATGGATTCTCTAGGAGAAACTGACTGGCTGGAGTAGAAATGGAAGCTCTCTCGTGATGGCTGAAATCATCATTTTTTTCTCTTAAAGCCTTCAACTGACTGGGTAAGACATTTCTCATTGTTGAAGGTCATCTCCTCAGGTGATTGTGGAAGCAATCAGCAATAGATGCAATCAATTTACTGATGATCTAAGTCCATGAAATATTCTCACAGTAACAATCAGGTCAGTGCTTGCTTAAGCAAACAACTGGACACCATCACATGGCCAAGTTGACACATTAACCTAACTATGAAGTGGTGAAGTAACATATTCTGAATATATTGAGAATTTGTGGGAGACTTTTTGCAGAAGACTGATATGATTTTATATATATCACAATTATCAAAATTGTTATAAAAGATCAGCTTGAAAACATGATATCTGAGAAGAATCTAATTTTAAAGGGATATATTAGCCAGTCATTTGTCCAAATTATATGACATTTATTCTATATTAAATCTGGTTAAGCAGACAGCTAGAGATATTAATCATCTTTCTCCAACACTTTCAATTACCAGCCAGTCTTTTATTAATATTTGATTTTATAACTTATTTTTTTAAAGATTTATTTATTTATTTTATTTCTCTCCCTTTCCCCCCCCACCCCAGTTGTCTGTTCTCTGTGTTATTAAAAGACAAAACAAACAACTCTAAGTAGACTATTGCTTTTAATTTTTGAAATGCTAATATAGACATTTACCAATATGTTTTCTTTAAAAACTATAGTAGAAAAATCTGGATGATAAATACATCTCATAACACTAGAAATATAATCCATATTAAATATGTTATTATGGCTTTATTTTTTAGCTTTCCCAATCAATTTTGATAGTAGAAATAAGACGCCATCTAACTTTGTCACAAAGTTTTTTGCTGTGTTTTACCAGACACACAAAGTTGAATAACACACCTCTCTCTTCAGTTTACTGACAGCTTAATAGAAGAGAAAATACATAGCAGTGACTTATCGAAACATCATATGTATAATGGGAAATATTGTATGAGCAATAAGTTTCTTGCCTCTCTAGATATGAACTTAATGAGATGACCCTTATTTTAAAATGGAAACTTAAATTTAAAACTATTTACTAATAACTTTTTTCATCTTTTTCCTAAAAATAGTACATTTTCCATAAAGGATATATATATATCTATATTTCTATATAATATAATATAATGCAATTCAACAAAAAATAATATACTATATATTGAAGAGTCAGCAATATTTGGTATGTATTAACATATTCGTTTGTTTATATTTAGTGCTATCATTATAAAGAGAATATAATCCAAATTTTTTAATTGAAATAATCTAAAGTAATAGAAGCCTCTTAAATAAAAAAGAATATGATCCTTTATTAATGCTTTGTTTTGTTTATTTGGAAAGACATTCAATTTGCTTTGTTTTATATGCATAACAGTAAGTACTGTTTGATTTTCATTTGAACTTCTATTAACATAGTTTTTAAGGTTCATTGAAGAGACATATTCATACTACAATTTCTTAAAATCATTACTATCACATGCAACAATGTGGGAAAGTAAGATATATTGTTTCTCTAGCTGTCCCATGAAGTTGGTTCACAGGTCTTCCCCAGCTGAGGTAATAATGAGTGAGCATTTATTGACAGTTTATTATGATTTAAGCATTGAGATAAACATTTGTGTGCTTGAAATTAATGATCCCTCTCAGTATCTTAAAGAAATAAGTACTACCACAATTTCATTTTACATTTCATTTTACTTTTATGAAAATTCAGGCTCCAAAAGAATGTTACATTTTCCAGAGACCACACAACTACTAAGGGGTACAAATTTCATATTCAAATTTTCACAATATAAAGTTTGCATTTTCAAAGGAATATAGTGGGTCTTATTTAGAATGAAAACCATATCCTGACCTACGTACTGGTGACTTTCTGCTTTTTTTTAACCAAGTTTTCACACTTTCCAAAGAATATAAGTGGGTAGCTTGTCTCAGCAAGCCATTCCAGAAGGAGCTGCCTCCCTCAGATTTGGCTCTGCGATTTGTGTTGGACTCTTATAGTGATTTCTGTAAACTGCTGGGATTGTGGTGACAGGTTTGTTTCATCCAATATATGAGATATAGACCAAAGAACTTCAAAAAGAAAGAACCACTTTCATTTACCACCTAAATTCAAAACCTATAGCTTATTTTAGTGAAAGGCTTTTAGAAAAAACAAATTTGACTTTTGGGAAGAATAGGTTTGGGTTAGTTTACTATTTTAAAATTGCGATTATTTTGTACCCACATCAGGATGAGCTAAACAGTGAGAGAAAAATGGAAACATCGGGTTTAGGGAGTTTGGTTACAAGTGCAACCATTATTTTGTAATTGGAATCACTAAGCATTTTTCAAGAAAAAGTGCTGAAATGAGGATTTCTATAATTTTTAATGAAAGGAAAGGTCAGATAGGCACAAAGTATTTAAAGATCCAATTCAAAATCTGAAGTGTTCATACAAACCATATTATGGAACTGATCAGAAGAGAATGTATTAAGATAAAAGGAGTCATAACCATTTTCAATGACGCTGAAAGAGCCACTGCATTATCAAAAGTTATAGATGATCTCAGTGAGAAATATGGAATGTCCAGAGCAAAAACTTGTAGTAAAGGAAGAAGAAGGTGAGGATATAGTGAAAGCACCATCTGTATAGAAAAGTTGATAGAAGAGAGGAAAGGGATTGGTGTATAGCTGGAGAGGGGAGTGGGATCACAGATTTTTTTAATATAAAATTATTCACTTAATGGAAGAAAATCAGGCATATTTTAAAGAACATGGAATTTACCCACAATATTGAATGAAAAAAAAATGCAGTAGTCTGTGTTCAATATCACAAAATTCACATAATTCTTTAAAAATGCAAAAAATATGTCATATATTTAATGACATATATACAACTCCATTTTCAAAATGGGAATGTGAACCTCAGATTCAAGCGTGTGGTCTCCTCTGGGAATAAAGAGAAGGGATTGGGGTTGGGCAGGAACACCAAAGGGCTTCAGTTCTACCTGTAACATTTTATTTTTTAATTTAATGTTTATGCATAGTCATTATGCTATTTCTATACTTTAATTGGACTGATAATGATTTAGTACAAAGGAAATGTAAACATATAATTTAAGAAGTAGACAATTCTTAATGTAATGTTTTTGAGACATTACTATTTACAATGCGATGGGGAAAATCTACCCGTAGCTTTTATTATACAGTCTTTAGAAGCTACAGTCACAAGCCTTTATGGAGGGGGTGGAGTGTGGGTAAGGATGAAATAGAAACCTAATCATAGATTTCTATGCTCCACCTTGACAGAGCTGGCCAATATTGTTTGAGAATTTGACTTGAATAGCTAAATAAGAGCTGAATATCTAAGGTTGGAGATTTATTTCCGATTTCTTTAGGACAGGGATTCTTAACATTTTTGTTCCACAGACCCCTTTGCCAGTCAGGTGAAAACCATGGAACCCTTCTCAGAATGTAGTGGCGGATAGTTTTATGATTCTCAACATAGGCATGTCTTTAAATTTTAGGATTATTCAAAATTACATTTATAACTTTCCCATAAATTCAATACCTGATAAACCAACATGTTTCAATATCTGTTCAAATGGTCATTTTCGGCAAAAAAATACTGTGGTTTTTGAGTTCCATCACATTCATTAATACAAGCAAAAACAAATAATAAATAACTTTCACCATACTTCCTTTTCTTTGACATTTCAACTGAAATTGGGTCTGTAAAATAAAATATATAATTTAATTGACAGTTTTTAACACTGAGTATTTTGTAAGATTTTTAAGTAATTTGCTAAATATGCATATAAATAAGTAATTTTTAACTCTTGGATAGATATGTGGATTACAGTAGTAGGTCAGGATTCATGTCCTTTCTGGAATTCAGTATCTTTTCTGGAATTGGGAGTAAAGTGTGCATTTCAGAACCTTCCTAGAAACCTAGTGGCAAAAGAAAAACATATAATGTATGTGGACATTTGCAGATATTGCTAGGATCACAGACAGTTATATACCTGCAGTATCAGCAACTGAAAGACAAAAACGTCGATTTCATGGATCTACAAATTCACAGTGGTGGTGCCTGACTTCACTCATAGCCAGCATGTTTATTCATGTTAAAAGTAACATATTTACTAAAAGTTATGAATTCTCATTTAAACCGAACAGTGCAAAATTTTAACAATCAATGAAAACAACTTACCTACTTTCACTTATTTGTTAACAAAAATGGTAGACCGGGAAATACTTGAATGATAACGCAATCACTGGGTACCCAAAGTGAGAATGCTCAGCTTCACCATTTGGTAGCTCATCGACTACTAGGCCTTGAGTAGCCAGCACAGATTTGGTAACAAAGAGATTTCTTGAACTGGCAGGAAAAGTATGTGCATTTTCTTTGAGCAAAAAAGGCGGTCCTGTTGTCTGGATAAAATGTGCAAGCGTCTTTGTATTTGTCACATAAGACAATTTCAACCTGTCATTTTTCATGTTTTGGTTATTAATCACAACATCATAACTGTTTTCTTCGATATGATTGATTACCTAAAAATGCAACTGACATCATGGTTAACAAATTCTCAGCACAAGCGGCTTGGTCAAAATTGTTAATAATCAAGTAGCATGTGTTGAATGATATGTATTTAGAGAGTATTTTATTTCATGAGGTTATAGTTTTTGCTTTGTATTTTAAAAATTTTAGTTATATTTACATTGATTATAACTGTGCAGAGTGGAATTTTTGAGGTCTATAACTTGTGCCGACACTGTGATTTATCCTTGTAAAATGATAGAAAAGATATACTTCAAAAGATCAAAGATACCGCTGGGGGGACCTTCTGTTTGCTACCTATTCTATGTTGCCAGATAGTTGGCCAACTATATAGCACAATAATTTGTACACAGCAGGACTATGATCCTGTGTAATCTACCACCAGGTCTAACAACTACCGTAACTTTAAAGTATGGATGAGTGTGATTTTTTGAGATATGCAACAATTGTAATGTGATATGAAATGAATACTACTGTAATTTATTGCATACATTCATAAGTGAAGGAAATGCTAGATTTCAATTAGAGGTCAGAGAAAATAAAGATAACTAGGTGATTTTTTTTTCAGTTCAAGGTCACAGACTCCCTGAAACCCTTCCACAGATCCCTTGGGGTCCATGGACCCCTGGTTAAGAACTCTTGTTTTAGCATATGCTGATATAATTCTTCTGCTGTACTAAAAATGATCTCTACAAAAGAGCTATCCATCTCTAAAAAAATTCATTTGAGTTAGAAAGGAATGATGTAGAAATAGTAAAACAATACGTTATGCTAGACTTAGTAAGTCAAAATTTTCATGATGACGCTTGACATCTAAGGTACGTGTTGATCAGGAATATTTGCAACCATAGACAATTCATGAATTTGGGTTCCAGAGGTAAGAGAGATTTTCCTTTATCTCTTTCTCTCTCTTTTTACTTTCCTCTCCTTCCTCTCTTCCTCTTTTTCCCTCTCCCACTTCCTTCCTGCCTTCCTGCCTTCCCACTTTCCTTTTCTTGCTTTCTGTTGAAAAAGAGAAAGTTGAAGGGAGATTGGAAAGAAATTTGATGAATTTCAAGTTCAATGGTATACTTTGATATGAACTAATTTGAGCACCTAATTTTCCCCCAAAGAATAGCCATAATTTTTAGAAGCAGTACAGAATAATGTGTCCTAGACACACTGGGCTCAAATACTAGTTCTGTTAATTCTCAGTTCTGAGACCAGGGAATAATTAATTTTTCTGTCTGTGTCTCACTTCCTCATTTGTAAAAATCAGGGCTATAAAACCAACTTCACAGGAGTGTTGGAGGACTAAATAGTTAATATATAATGCACTTTAAATAGTACATGGCATATAGCAAAAACTAAAAGTATTAAATTTATTTAATGTTTTTCTCTCGTTTTTGCAGGCAATTCATTTTCATTTTATCATTTTATGATTTTGTCTTTATGCAACTTTGTGAAGGAGGTAAGCTGTTGTGCCAATTTGTTTTTTTCTGCTTTTCCTCCCTCCATGGCTCCTTGCCTGCCTCCTTCTTTCCTTCTCTCTTAACATTCTTTCTGTTGGCATGTATAGAGCAAGGCGCTATCCTCAGCCATTGGACTACAAAGATAAGACATAACTGTTTTAAAGGACATCAAGCATTAGGAGTGAAGAATGAGTGAGAATATTGAGCACAGAATGGACTGTTATCACATTTAAGTGTTCAAAAGTCATGACTTTTCAGCATTGTGCCTTGTAAGCAAATACAGGTGAATGAGGTTTTTTTGTTTGTTTGAGTTCTTTTGTTCTTTGCTATCCACACAGTTAACTGGGATGATTTTATTATCTATATGGGCAGTAGTGATGAAGGGGCTATATTACATTAAAAATCATTGTTAATTTTTAGCATAGATGGGATACATTTTTTAAGAGACTGAAATTAAGATTCTATACTGTCTTCTGAAGTGTGTAGTAAAGTATGATTTGCATTCCATTTGGTTGAAAAGATAACTTATTCTGCTTTTTAAGATTCATCTTTTATTCAGTTCAACTGAAGGACAGAATGGAATGAAACAGATAATTAGGAAGCAGTGCATAAGACAAACTTTTTGAATAAAAATAGAGTACATTTGCTAACTTAGGTTATGTTTCAACAGTAAAGATATGTATATATCTTGTTAAAAAAGGAATTGAAGAGATCTCTAAATGTCAAAATGAAGGATTCAAAAGGTATTATTATAGGAAGAAAGAAAATGCTCAGTTAATTGTATCTGTAAAAGTGAAGAGTATTACAAAACCAAGAGGAAAATTGGGCACTGAAGTGGGATGGATGAACACAAGGATTAGCATGAGGGAAATAATGTAACAATAGATTGATGAGAGAATAAGAATTTTTACAGTACATCCTATTTCTTAATATAAAATAAAGATTGATCAAATAATTGAATTGGAAAAGAACAGTAAATAATTCACAAATGAAAACAGTGAATTCCTTATACAACAACACCCCCAAGAGGGATTCTTTCATAGATTTCAGCCAAATGCAGCCATTACTAATGCAGTAGATTGGCATGAAATATTTAAGACAACATCTGCAATTATCTACGTAAGAATCTTTAATTAATAAATCGGAAATTATTGTATTTTAAGAGGGGCAGGTGATTTTCTGGAAACTTCCACATCTCTAGATTTTCATGCAGTAGGCCACTAAGTTGAGTTCCTGTGACTTCTGTAAAACTGTATCCAAGGTAAATTATAGACAATAGAAGCTCAAGAAGAGCATTTAGTTGTAGAGGAATGCAAGGGCAGCCTGAGGTTTGTATCAACACCAGCACAGAGGTAAGGAGCAAGGAGTATTCAAGAAACATAACATTTTACAGCATGCTTAAACATGCCACGCACTAGGCTAGGTAGAGTAACTCATCCTTATCTGAATCCTGTGAAGTAGGTACTATCACTGCCACCGTTAGAGAAATGAGGAAGCTTGCCAAAACCAGTATAGAGTGGAAGCAGAGTCTTGTAAATGGACTCCCATGGAGGCAAGATCTGGCTAGATTGACAAGTTAGAATTAAGGAAAAAGGGATGGGATAGGAGCAGAGAGACAATCTGTACTTTGAAAAAGCTTGTTCAGAGTGAAATATACGTTGTATTCATAATAAAAACTGAAGATTAACTGAACAACAACAATTGAAAAAAAAAAGCTATCGGAAACCATCTCACCCTTGAATTTATAAGGATCTTAACACACTGGATTATTCTTAATATAACAAAGTAATGACATTATGAATAGTCTAAATGATTAATTGTGACTTAAAATATAACAAAAAAAAGTCTTAGGAATCTCTCCCTTTAAGGTGCTCAGTGTCTTATAATTATTAATTCTTACCAGAAGTTTTTCAATGACAAGGAAATTCCCTTCATTGAAAGTCCAAAATCATTAGAAATAGTAAAATCAAGGCCAGACCTCCCAGTTGTCATTTTGTTCCCTCTTGATAACAGTCTTTGTGTTCATGTTTCCTTTTGTGACTATGGATGTGAATAATTTATAAATTTATAACTAGGAAAAATATTCACAAGGAACAATAGTGTCTTCTGAACTTAAATTAGAAAATAGCCAAGTTGATTGTGTTACCCTCCTGAAACAATTAGTGCTCTATGAAACTGCTTTACATTTGAGAATGTCTAGAATGGAAGGAAAATTGAAACAGATATGAAATCTTAAGTAACTCAATTTTATGTAAATTTATGTATGAAACAAAGCAGCGTTGTGATGAAATCTTCTGGGCTTTAATTTGATTTGAGGTCTGATACATATTTTGACCATCTTCCATCATGCAAAAAGAGAAATACTCTAGAAAGAACAAGCCATTGATTGCCTAATGTACATCAATCAAACTTGCAAACTCGTGATGTTTCTCAAGGGTATAGGTTCTCTGGTAATCATCAGAAATATAAATGGACCATGTGGTGTGTGTATGCTGTGCAATGAAGCAGAGAGTTATGGTATCGAGTGTGCCATATCCCTTCATTCCAAACAACTAATTAATGGTTGGCTATATATTCTCTCTCTCAGGGGTCAGAGGTATTGTTAAGAATCTTCAATGTTGCTTGTTTAAATTTAAAAAAGACGACATACAGATTCATCTAGGGTATTAAGAATAAAGGGGGAATAAATACCTTGCCTTTCTAAAAACCTCATATCAAACAATTTGAGCAAAAGAAGCCAAAGGATTAGTTTATTTTGGTAAATTCATTTATTAAACTTTTAGTCCCTTAAAGAAGAAAAATCGAAAGTAGTACAGTCTGAGCAAAGAATTAACTTGACATGTTCTGTCTAAGAAGCAACTTCCCTGAGTCAATTGTCTGAAGCAACAGTATATTTTAAAAATAAATCATGTTTCTGGGAAAAATGGTGTCATCAATTGTAGAATTTTCTTCTCTCTTTTACCTGTTAAAAAGCAAGTCAGAGTTGATTTGCAGTTTACAGCATTTAATTCAGGACACTAAGTAGCGTGGCAAGGAAACTGATCACTCACAAAAGTGAAATCAGCTTCAAGGCTAGGGAGATTGCAGGTTCTGTTGAACCTGTTAGTCTTTTAGGGGTGGGTTAAGTGTAAGTGGACTTTATTTTTATTTGATGTAGCAGTTTGATATTATTGATAAATTCCAAAAAGAAATATTGGATTATGTTTGTAAACTGATCTTTTCTCTGGACATATTAGATTATATTGGATTCATAGGTTCACTTGATTAAGTAATTATGTATACCTCTTGTGCCAGTAGAGCGTTGAGTCCCACCCTTTGGTGGGTGGGGACCCACAGATAAAAGGCGTGGCAAAGGACAGAGTGAAAGTTTCTTAGTGTTGGAGTTTTGATATTGGAGTCTGATGCTCACCTTAAGCTAGAGTCCAGGAGACAGAGACAGAGCTGTTCACCTGATAGGCTACAGCTGACCTTGTGGAGAGAAGCAAAGCCTAGAGAGCCTCATAGTCTACAGCTGACCTTGTGGTGAAAACAGAGGAACAGAGCCCAGAGGAACCCAGGAAGCCATCTTGCTTCCAACACGTGGAAATAGACTTTGGAGAGGGAAGAAACTTAAGCTTTATGGCCTGATATGTATAAGCTCCTACCCCAAATAAGTAACCCTTTATAAAAACCAACCTATTTCTGCTATTTTGCATCAGTGCCCCTTTGGCTGACTACTACATTTGGTTTAGATGTGCTTAACTAAGGTCATAATTGGCTTTTTTGGTCATCTCTGTATGGAATATCCAAGGTGATGTTTGCCGTATTATTCTATGCTAGTTTTGCGAATTTAACATTTCAGTGGTTCTGAGAAAACCCAGGAGCTATTTTTTATTATATTTATCACTACTTATAGTTTAATCAATAGTATCTTAAAAAAGAAATTGCATTTCTGAGAAAAACGGTGCAATCAATTGTAGTAATTTCTCTCTTTTGCAAAGCAAAATACATTCTTTGAGTGAGAATTTAGGTGAGTTTAAAAGCTGAAATTTAAAGCCTAATGAATAAATTTACTTAGGTAATAAGAAAAAAAAATACATTAGGCAATATAGTATGCATTAAATTCAACCAAATTCACACTAAACTAAAATTTTATTATAGGGAAAGTAACTCTAGATTGAACATACTGTTATTTTTTCGTTGCTTATTTTGTACTATACCCTTAAAAATTGGAGATTCATTCTTTTTTTTTTTTTTGCCTTAGAAATATCTCTCTGGGATATTCAATGCTTAGTTATCTGGTAGAAAACTAGACATGAGTAGAATTCAAGGGCTACAAAATTATGCAACAAATATTTATCTTCTATGTGCTAGGCGTACTACTAAGTTTTGGAACTAGTAAGATAGACAACATGAAGCATATATTCTTGTGGCAAGAACAGAAAATAAAGATATATAAATAAATTTTAGGTAATTACATATCATGTCAAGTCATATGAATGAAATAAAAAGTGTGGCATGAAAGTAACTGGAAAAAAGTAGTTTAAAATAGGGTCATCAGGAATTCTTTTAAAAAGTATTATTTAAACCAACATCTGAAGAATGACTTTGGGTCACCTGTACTAAGAACCATGGGGGGAGCATTCCAGAGTGGACATTTCAAAGGTCCAATCATGAGAAAATGGGTAAGGCCAACATAGCTGGAAAACAAGAAGTGTCAGACAGTGGTGAAAAGGAAGAGAGCCACATCTTCAAGATAATGAGAGGTCATGGAAAACAGTTTCAATTTTCCTTTCATTAAAATAATGGTAGCCATTAGGATACTTAAGAAGAGGTGTGGGTGGAGGACTTGGCCCAGTGGTTAGGGCGACCGTCTACCACATGAGAGGTTCGCGGTTCAAACCCCAGGCCTCCTTAACCCATGTGGAGCTGGCCCATGCGCAGTGCTGATGCGTGCAAGGAGTGCCCTGCCATGCAGGGGTGTGTCCCCTGCGTAGGGGAGCCCCACACTCAAGGAGTGAGCCCTGTAAGGAGAGCCGCCCAGCACGAAAAGAAAGTGCAGCCTGCCCAGGAATGGCGCCGCACACACGGAGAGCTGACACAACAAGCTGGCACAATAAAAAGAAACATAGATTCCTGTGCCACTGACAACAGAAGCGGACAAAGAAGATGAAGCAAATGGTTGCAGAGAACAGACAACTGGGGTGTGTGTGGGGGAGGGGAAATAAAGAAAGAAAGAAAGAAAGAAAGAAGGGGTGTGAGCACACCCCATTTCATTTCTTAACATTAACTCTTGCTGTTTTGTGTCAGACTCTATTACGGGTGTTTGAGTGCATGTCTGGTGGGAAAAAGAATGTGGAACTGGGAGTGAACATCAAAAATGGAAGCAGGAGATTATTTAAGAAGTTTTATAAACATAAAATTAACTACATCTTTGAAATTAAGTGAAAGCATAAAATACTACATTTTCACTTTGTAAAGAAACTCTCTTTCCAATCTCATTTTTTACCATTTTCAGCCCCATAATCTAGTTGGAAGTTCTTCAAAATGTCTGTATTTTATGTCTTTTTTCATTTCCATGGCTTCATATTTATTTATTCTATGTCCTTGTTTATTATTTTTATTTGGTTCTACTGTCACATTCTAAATAGGTAAGGTCATTTAACTTTTTTCATTTAATCTCCACAATGACCAAGTAAAATATGGCTTATCACTGTCACATCAAAAGCCTCTTAACCTGCTTACCTAGACCACAATGCAAAACTGCAAATGCAGAGGTGAGTGAAAAAGAAACTGGCAAACTTTGTCCTCTGTTCTTCACTATTTAAGTTATCATAACAGAATGTAAGAAATGAAATACATTATATTTGTCTTAAAATTGAATTTTCAGTTTACATACGCAGAACCTTTACCCCCGGTATTTGTACAAAAATGGAAGAAATCATAAAACAGTAAAAATGTTCATCCTATTTAGCCAAAGAGGAAGTTATACTCCTTCTTTCTATCACTGACCAAATGATTCTAATACATTTATATGGATGTTAATAAATAAGGAGATTTTTCATGAGGCTCATGACTTTCTTTTCACATAGAGAAAAGAATCCATAAATTATTCTTAATATTTATTTCTTCTGTTGTTGTTATTAACATAAGTTGACATTTTCAAATATATTTTTTAAATTAAGATAGAGTGGATTGACTTTTTTTGGTGTACAGTTCTATGAATTTTAACACATCCTAGAGATTCATGTGTAATCACCAGCACAACCAGGATTCAAAAGAGTTTAATTACCCCTTAAAACTCCCTCTCTGCTTTCTTTTTTTTATGATGCCTTCTCATACATCTTATTTCTAACAGCCACTGACCTGTTCTTGCTTGGAATAGTTTTCTATTTTGGGGAATATCATCTAAAAATGGTATCATATAATATATGACTTGTGTCTTTCACTTGGCATAATGCCTTTGAGATTCAACCTAGTAATAACCCATTTCCTTTTAAATAAATTTATTTATTTTAAAGAAACTTTAGGTTACATAAATTTACATAAAAATATAGGGGATTCCCACATGCTATACCTCTTCCCCCTCCTACATTTTCCCACATTAGCAACATCCTTCATTAGTGTGGTACATTTGTTACAGTCGATGAACACATATTGAAGCATTGCCACTAAAATATATAATGCCTGTATCCATCTTTGCAGCATCATGCAGGACAATTCCAATCTCCAAAACGCCCCCATATTATACCTAATTTTCCCTCTATCTCCCCTCAGAACCTCCAGTGACCACTGCATCCACATCAATGATAAAAGTTCTTCCATTACTAGAATAACAGTAAGTCTATAATAGAATAATAGTAAGCCTAATTTAGTCCATTTTTCATTCCCCAGTGTTTTATTCCACAGTCCTTCTAATTGAGAGGGGTCTTAGATCCCATGGGACAGATGAATAGAACTATCTGTTTGCAGTTGCAAAGATTCTTTGTTCCTTGGGATGGGCATTGTCCATCATCATCACCTTATTAGTTGTCCTAGGTAAGTCCAATGAACTGGAAAGGAGGTGTTGCAACTCTGCTAAGATCTAGGGCCCAGCTGGCACCTGGATAGTCCAAAGATTTAAGTCTTTTGGACATACACCTCTCATGTATAGTACTAACTATAGGTTCACATAGAAGAGGCAGAAGAGCCATGTGTAGGGAAATCACAAATAAGTTCAACTCTGTCACACTGGGAAGCATAAATTTGAAGGTAAGGCCCACTGGCAAGGCACCAAACTCCTGAGTTGTATGTCTGGCCTATAGTATCTAGATATCTCTAGAGCCCTCAGGAGCTCCAAAGTGGATGGACCATTGAGCCATATTGATGACTGTATTTATGAACCTTTTCTTTTGAATTTGAAACTTAGCCTAGAAATAGTGTTGCCTAAGCGTTACCTCCAGAAGGCCTCCTTGTTACTCAAATGTGGCCTCTCTCTAAGCCAATTCAGCATATAAATGCACTACCTTCCCCCCATTGTGGGACATGACTCCTGGGTATAAGCCTCCCTGGCACTGATGGGTTATTGCCAAGCAACAACTAGCAATGCATCTGGAAAAAGACCTTGATCTTAAGGGAAAAAAGACAAATACTAATGAGTTCTTATGGCTAAGAGATTTTAAAGTGAGTAAGAAGGTCATTCCAGAGGATACACTTATGTACATCTCAGTAGGATCTCAATGACCGCCATTTCCTTTTATTGCTGAGTAGTAAGTATTCCAGTGTATGGAATATACCTATGTTTGTATCTGAATTCACCCACAAAAGGACCTTTGAATAGTTTCCCATTTTTGACAAATATGAATTGATCTTCTATATGCATTTATGAATTGTTTTTTATGTCAACATACATTTTCATATCTTTTGGGTAAAATACTAAGAAATGAGATTGCTGGGTCAATATGTAACTCTATAAGAAAGTGCCAGGGGAAGCAGATGTGGCTCAAGTGATGTGGCCTCCACCTACCATATGGGAGGATGTGGGTTCAATCCCTAGGGTCTCCTGGTGAAAAAGAAGAAAAAGCATGCATGCATGATGAGTCAGTGCCTGCATAGCAAGCCGAGTGCCCTCATGGTGAGCCAAGAACCCCCGTAGGTGCCCGTGTGGTGAGCCAGTGCCTGCATGAGTGCCTGTGTGGCAAGCTGAGTGTTCATGTGGTGAGCCAAGTGCCTGTGCGAGTGCCCACATGGTGAGTCAGTGCCTGCGTAGCAAGCCAGGACCCATGCAGTGAGTCAGAGCCTGCACAAGTAAGTCATGCAGCAAGATGATGACACAACGGAAGAGAGACGAAGGGGAGAGTCAAGGTGAAGAGCAGTAAAAACCAGGAATTGAGGTGGCACAATTGTCAGGGAACCTCTCTCCACATCAGAGGTGCCCAGGATCAAATCCTGGTGAATCCTAAAGAAGAAAAATAAGAAGACAAAAAGAAATAGGTACAGAAGATTATACAGTGAATAGACACAGACAGCAAAAACAGCAGGGTGGAGGAGGAAGGGAAGGAAAAAAAAAAGTGTCAAACATTTTTTTCATTCTCACCAGAATTCCGTGAGCAGTTCAGTTGCACTGAACCCTTGCCAGCACTTGATATTTTCAGTATTTTTCATTTTAATCATTCTAAAAGGTATAGAGTGATCTCGTTGTGGTTTAAATTGACATTATTTATTGGCTAATAATATTCTTATTTGTTTTCCTTACCTCACTCTGGGTGAAGTGCCTTTTCAAGTTTTTTTTTTCCCCTCATTTTACTATTTTGTATGTTTTCTTATTATTGAGTTTTGAGAGTTTGTTATATATTTTTGAGACAAACCCTTTCTCATACATTATTTGCAAATATTTTCTCCTGGTCCACAGTATGCTCTTTTATGTTCTTATTATCTTTTTAAAAGAAATAGTTTTTGGTTTTATGAAGTCCAATTTGTCACTAACTTTTATAAATTATGCTTTTGTTGTCATGTCTAAGTTCTATTTGATTAATCTAATTCACAAATATATTCTCCTGTCTTTTATCTAAATGATTTATAGTTTTTGGTGTTACATTTAGGTCTGTGATTAATTTTAATGTTACACAAAGTATTAGTTTTAGGTTGAGTTATATTTTTTATTTATATATTGATGTCCAATTATTCTAGTAACATTTGTTGAAATTATCTTTACAATGTTATCAGAAATGAATTGGCCATATTTTGTGGGTTTATTCCTCAATTCTGGATAGTGTTCCACTGATCTATTTTTTTATTCATTTATGACTATCACACTGTCCTGATTTATAGTAAGTCTTAAAATTGGGTAGTACAATTTCCCCAATATCATTCTACTTCAAAATTCTTTTAGTTGTTCCAGTTTTCTTGACTTTTATTATAAATATAAGAATCAAATGGTGTAAATCTCCAAAATATTCTTGCTGAGATTTTAATTAAAGTTGAATTAAATCAGGGATAGATTTGAGGAAATCTATCTATATTCCAATCCAGTTTGTCCCTATATTTATTTATGTCTTCTTTGATTTCTTTCATCATAAGTTTGCAATTTTTATCTATAAAAATATATAGCTCTTGTACAAGTTTCAGTAGGCATACTTAAGTATTTCTTTTTTTCAGAACTGTTTGTGGAGTGAATTGTTTTACATGGTGGAACACAAGCTCAGGCATAACAAAGACTTTCAAAAATTACCACTTTATTACAAAAGAGTCCAAAAGAGTTGGATGAGACATCCCATCAGGCTGGCGCAATGGGTATGACAACTACTGGGGTCAAGGCTGGTGGGTAGTAGTTCCACATGCTCTGCTTGTCTTAGGAGAGGAAGGACAAATATGGCTGACCAAGAACAGGATATTTATACACTCAAGAGAGAGGGGGATCTGCCATTGAACAAAAAACATGCAAGAAGCAAGCTCTCTGAAGAGTTACCAGCCTGGCAAGCAACTGAGTCTGCTCATCCCCAGTTTCAGGTTCAAGGTAGCCAGGACTTTCTCTTAGACCATCTCTCCTAGACTATGGAATGAAAACATACTGAAACATCTGCACCCAGAGAAAATAGCAGGGGTAGGCATGGTCTGGGAGATGACCACTAAGTGTGTCTGTGACTTTCCCAGATTCCACCTCTTATCCTCTCAACTAGGTCTAGCCTACTCCTCCATATTAGCTTTCATAATAAAAGCCCAATTCCTACCTCAGACATGAAGGTCATGACAGGTTGGGCCTAATGACTTATGGCTTTCAACAATGTTGACAGTAAAAGTTTGGTAACTCCAGCAGCTGCAGCTAGAGCTGCATATATCAGACTTTACCTATATATTCCATAATTTCAATTCTAGGTAGGGTGATCAGGGCTGTCTGGACCCATGATTTCATCCATGCTCCCATTCCCCACTGAGAATTTACATTTTTCAGCCACTGAGCATGCCATTAGATTCTACTTATCTTCAGTTTCACCTTCCCTGAGTTATTAATCCATATATAGAAGATGTTAGCAATAGCACACACCTCTTTTTTAGGCTAAGGGGAAGTTTCTAGGGAGACATGTGCTAATTGCTACTTATTCCCAGCCAGGGGAACAATGATCACCCTAAAGAAGCAAATCCAAAAACATAGATCTCCACTGGCAAATCATACTTAGCTTGGGATAATAAATTTAAAGAAGAAGTCCAATAAGAAGTCCCATATGGGATAGGAATTTTAAAGGGACAGAGACCAAAGAGTGCATGTCTCATGCCCAACCGAGGAGCAGGCATCATCCACCAACTTCAAGTATGCATATGTCAGGCCCAATGGGTCCACCCCACTGTGTTGTTACCTTATGTGTGTTAAGCACTTGTAGACCTGCTTCCATTATCCTAAGTCCCACCTCGTGACCTTAATCTCCCAGAGTCCTGGGAATTATGTAGAAGGTATCCTGGGGTAAAAAGGAAGATGATTCCCTGATAGTGGCTGAAATGAAAAGTTTCAAGTGGTGTGTTCTTGGTCCCACTTTTAGGATCAATCTGCAGCTTGTTCGGTTTAAGGGTGGAAACAAAGCAAAGCCTGAGTTCTTCACACACCTTCCTTTCCTTCTTGTGCTTGGAAGGAGGATAACACTATGTTTCCTTTCCAGGGGATCTACTAAGAATTCAGCCTCCAGAGGGCTTCAAGGTAGCTACTGAGTTCAGCCTCCAGAGCGCCCAAATAAAGAAGACAGTTCTTCAAGTAAGAGAGTTGCCAAGGTGCAGAGGCCAGAGCTTCTTTTTAGGGAGTCATTATAGACCTCCACAATGCTGGCTGCCTGTGAGTACTGGGTGATGTGGAAGGTCCATCTAGTTCTATGAGTCTGGACCCATTGCTGACTGGATTCTGCATTTCTCTGGTCAGAGAGATGCCATCTGGGTAGCTGAAGGGGTGACAGAACCATTTTTCCTTGGTATCCCATGTATTTACCATGTCCATATGATAAACTAGAAAGGCAAGACCATAACCTGAATAGGGATCTCCTGCAGCCAAAACATAAGACATAACCTGGGATGGTGGGAAAGGGCTGAGGTAACCTACTTGCCATGAGCATCCCGGTGCAGCCACTCTGGAAATAGCCTCTAAATGCCCTTTTCATGCTCTAGCTTTTGAAAAATGCATACTGGGCTTCTCTTAATGAAAGAAGTATTATATGTTCCTGGGCCCATAATTTCATGGTATCAGAATTTTATGCCCAAGTCAATTGTGGATCCATACAGCAGCAGATGAAGCAGTGGGAAATTCAACTGTTCCACAGATGTCACTAAGGTTAAGTTCATTATCCTTATCCTCTTGACCTTTTCTCCCAGGAGGATCTCTGGCCTCACGGAAGGTGAAAATCACCTAGATTCATCCTTTACTGGCTAGAACATTCCAGTGATATTCATCATGATACAAGCTCTTGCCATGCACATCAACAAAGGAAACAGATGGTTCTTTACCATACTGCCAATTGTTTCCAATGGTCTCTTTCCCACACTGAGGAATCTTTGATTTTCCAATTATGTTCCCTACATGAAGCTGGCCAGACTACTCAGCTGTTAACATTAGTTCATGATTCAGTAAACAAGTACATGGGGATGCTTTGGTCTGAGTGACCCAGGGCTAAGAGAACAGCTCAAAGTTTGGACCATTGAACACTTTTTCCATTGCCAGAGGTAGTACATAATCTACCCAAAGCAAGGGAAATTGACTACTGCCCAGTGGATACCAGACAGGTTCATCTTGGCTGATCCATTAGTGAACCAGCACAGAACATCTTTGAATCAGGGTTCCCAAGATGCCAATAAAGGGAAGAAAGGGCTCTCATTGGGTTTTGCAACAGGGTGATTGTTGAGGGAGCCTCCTTCACTTCATGTAAACATGTTACTCCCTAGGGGTCCAGTGAATGCAATACTGAATGTACAACTTCCATTTGATGATACTCTGTTGTTGGGAACTACTTGGGTGAGTGTTCTGATTCCCCAGGACCCAGAATACGATAGGAATTGATGGCTTCAGGAGGACCTGGAAATTCTCAATAATCTTTTCTGTTTACACAAAGGTCCAATAGCATGTGAGAAGTTGCTTCTTTAAAGGGGAGTAGCACTATGCTGTGCCTGGGAACTTCTTGGTGCCAAAAAGCCCAGGGTTCTGTGAGTTACTGTTGCTCCCTCCTCTATGAGAGGAAACAGTTAGCATAGGTCCAGGTGGTAGAATCCTGTAGCTCCAATGGAGGGAGATCCAGGTTCTAAAGTCCTATAGATAGGATATCTGAAATAGCTGCTTTTACTTCTGGCAGGAGCTGCTCCTCTTCTGTTCCCTGGTGGAAAGTACCTGCTTTCCATGTCAAAAGCACCTGTTTTGGAGATGCCAGGAGGATAACAAGATGAGGCATGTACTTGCATCATTATGCAAATAGTCCAATATCTAGGAAAGTGGATGCTTAAAGGGGCATTTCTGGATTCAAGTACACATGATCTGTAGTCAACTGCCATGCTCCACTCATCTATTTCAATGGTCACACAGGGCTATTATAGGCAGAAATGATGAAAAGCAGGGCACCAGCAAATAAAAGGTCCAGTAATGTCCTTTACTCCACAAGAGAGATGATATTAACACTGTAAAACAATGTGGCAAGGAGATGGGAGCACTGAGGGTGCAGGGCCCATCACTTGCCCAACCTTATTGGCCAGAATTTGTTGGGATGGGGGAATATATTCCTAACAACATTACTGGGATATACAGCAGTGCAGGGTATCAATCCATATAATGCATTCCTTAGAAGGAAACATGATCACAGGGACATCTAAGGGACTAAAAGGATCAACCCACAGGTTAGTGCTTACCACCCATCCTCATACCTGTGTGGAATGCCTGAAACCTTCCAATTCTATTACTCACCCTTCCACTCTCTCTCTTCCAGAATGATGGTAACCTTGGCACCTGTATCCAAAACCTCCATAAAGATATTTTTCACTGCCCCAAACCATACAAACACTGGAGCACATGGCCTTTTGGTCCTTTGCCCCTCCCCCCCCAAGGGCATTTTCAATTTAATCAAGTCTGGGTATAGATGTCCTTCCTGGAGGTCAGTCTTCTTGGTTGAGATCAATGGGAGAGGCAAGAGATAATAGTATCCTCCTCCCTTTCTTCTGTGGGGATTATAGAGAAGGGTACAGGAAGCAGCAGATTGTCTCTCTCAAGCCTGTGTTCCTTCTTATAGTTTATATATTTCCCCAAATTCTCCATTGGAGATACTGTCTATGATGTCCTGTGTCTAGTAACCACAAAAATTAGCTCGGAGTGGGGACCCAAGTGGAAGGGGTTTTTTGCCCTTTAGTCATTCTCAGGCTTTTCTGGGTTAACAAGTGGGCACCTACTGATCTGTGGTTTAACTCTTTGTTCATTTACCCATAACAGTCACTCACTTAACATAGGAGGTCTTGCTCCAAGCAGGGAGAGTCTGATAAACCTGTTCTGTGGCATCTCCCAACAAAAGCCCTGTGGTGAAAAGGAGAACCAACCTGTCATCCAATTTGGGGGACTACTTTCTAACAAAGCCATCAATGTTCTGCCATGAAATGGGAATTTGGTGAGACTCTAAATCCCTTACTGGGGATGGAATATCCATGCAGCAATATCCAGTTATCACAGTATGGCCATGTCTTCTTTCTCCTTACTCCACTGCTTAGTTGGAATTCAGTGGAGGTCATTCGGAGCAGGACACGCTCATTGGACTCCCTGAAGAATCCAGCTAAACAGAAGCTGTGGCCACCAAGCACCTGGGGCTATAACTTCAGCCACTTCCTCCCCACCTTTGCCTACTGCATTAACTTCAACTGATGTTGAAGAATTTCTTGGAGAATGGAGATGGACATGCCATGACCAAGACTCCTCCATGCAGCCTGACTGATCAAGATTGTAGTGGCACCCTCATCATTAAGTTAGGGAAGCCATGAAAGGAGATCTTCTACAGGCTTCTGTCCATACATATCTTTCATATATACTATCTCCTTCCCCAATGAAAGTTTATATTTTCAGTTAAATGTCCTGGTTCCCATCATCTGTTCTAACAGTTTCCTGAATAATGACCGGTCTCACACTAACATCAAGATTAATCTGTGTGTCCTGTGTGTAGGTAGGCCTTGTTTCAGAATGGGAACAGATATTAGTCTCTATGAGCTAGTGGATTGTATACCATACAGTGGAAGCCCAAACTTCATTGATATCAATATGGTAACAGTTAGCCAACTCCTGGCATTCATTATGTGCTTTCAGAGTGCCATTTCTTGCTGCCCTTCCCCCAAAGAATGGAGAGGTCATAAAGCCTCCCACCCAACCTGAGTTGATTGAATGGCTGTGAGCTTTCAGTTTACCCCACAGAGCCATGAGACCTGTGTTGCC